>NC_086235.1:11720000-13110000 GCF_036321145.2 Pelmatolapia mariae | reverse complement strand
CTGATAAAATCAAATGGAAAATAATTACTCAAGGCATTGCTGCCAAAGATGGTTCTACAAGTGGCTGAATCTCAAGATGAAGTTTTCACATGACTCAGTGACTCATGGGCCACGTGTAAACTTGTTTCATGGCTGCAGTGACTCATTGTTTATCTTAGACATTGTCTTCAAAATGCTGGCATGTGATCCGTGATGAAATGTACAGTAAGTGATGTAATGTGAATTCTATCTTGTATTTTTCCATAGACTGTTTATGAAAGGTTTGTCCAAAGAGCTCACTCACTCAGCTCATACCTCTGATATCTGCACACAGCTCAGATAAGAACGCCTTCATTACTTTAACCAAAGGGAAGTGCACTAAAACTACACCATAAAGAATGTTTATTTGGCTGTTCTAATGATGAATTTTTCTGAAGTATTAATTTGTTTTTTCTTGTGATCCTCTCTTGTCCTAAATAGGAATTTACCAATGTTTTTACAGCTTTTTCTTTCCTTCTAACCTGAAATTCCAATTTAAATATTTTGAGCTTTGTTATTTACATAGTGCTGAACATAAGGAGAACCTTCCTGAAAGCTTTCGTGTGAAACCAGAAGAACAGGTGTAGCATTGTGTGATTTTCTGCAAAGCTAGAAAGCCCACACACACAGATGAAGAGATTCCTAACATTTCACGTTACCTTCAAGTCATCACTTAAACGACTACAGGCATAAAAACATTATTCAGTAACTCACGTCATAAAATAAGTCTGAGAATAATGTGGGGTGTTTTGTAACCCTTAAACCCTTGTTGCTTGTGTATAGTGTATCATTTCTCTAAAAAAAGGTGATCCCCTTATTTCATGTCAGAATCGAGGATGTTGTGTTTTGTCTGAAAACTTGTTGAGTGACATATTTTTGTTTGATTGGTGTGTCACAAGGGTTGCCCAATCAGTACTGATGTGCACATAAGCCCCACCTTGTTAATAAGACAGTGGACACAAAAGATGAGCTTTAGGCACACTTGTGCAGCATAACGTCAAGTAATCTTCCCCGATCTCCTGAAGGAATCATGTCTCCTGTCTACATTCTCCTCCTGCTGGTCCCTGTGAGCTCGGCTCAGACTTTTCACTGGGGTCCCTGTCCTACTCCAGAGGTGCAATCTAACTTCACCCTTCAACTGGTGAGCACAAATAGAATAATATTTTTGGTTTACTGTCTATGTATATTCAGTATATAAAGAGTTTGATAGAACTAATGTCCTGCCTTTGTTTACAGTACCTGGGAGAGTGGTACGAGATTGCAAAGCTGCCTGCTTACTTTGCAATAGGAGAGTGCATCCAGGCAAACTATTCTATGAGGGAAGATGGGACAGTGAGAGTACTGAACTCTCAGGTGTTAAACGTACTGTAAGTGATGAAGGATTGGGCCATATGCTGATTCAGCAGGGCAAAATGTATCTTTAACTTCACATATTCTGTCTGTCTGATGGTGTGACAGATTAGATAAGGAGACTCGTACCACTGTGTTGTCTGTGTGGTAGACTTAAAATTCTGGGAAATAATTAGTCTTTTAATATATAATGTTATTCACATGTTTGTGTGTCTCAGGAATGGCAGTAGGTGGGTTGTAGAGGGGACAGCCAAAGTTATGGAACCAAAAGAACCAGCCAAGCTTGGAGTCCAGTTCACATCTTGTAAGTACCCATCTTATCAACTTCTTTTATAACAGTGTTTTTCCTTATCTGTTTTTGCTTCTTTTCTTTTTTTGGCTTGCCTTTTATTCTCATAAGGATGATCAGGCTCTTAAAAGTTGTATGGCATGTCTGTATTGGCTTAATTTTTAATTTGGAAATTGTTGCTTGGTCTAGGCTATAACAAGCTTACCTTTGCACTTTTTAGGACAAGGTGTTGAATAAATCATCTAACACTGCTCGTATATTAGCATGCTAACAGTAGTATTTACGTTAAAAAACCGTGACACCAAACATGTGATCACTATTCTTACTGTAGCCTGTTTAAAAAAAAAAAAATCAATTGAATGCCCAAATCATCATCATGTAGATTATACTGCAGTTTATATAAGTAAAAATTTGACATTGATAGATAGATAGATAGATTGATATACCTTTATTAGTCCCACAAGGGGAAATTTCATGAAATCTTTCTGAAAATATTGTTATGTAATCAAAGTATTATAGTCTACGCTGCCCAAAAGCTTTGCCCAAAGAATGGAGCAAATATGCCTACATAAAAATGTACAATATGTATTGAAAATCTTTGATTTTTTTGGTTTCCAGTTCTTCCCTACTCTCCATACTGGGTTGTGTCGACTGACTACACCACCTATTCTGTAGTGTACTCCTGCACAGACATCTTTAAGAGATTCCATTTCAACTTTGCCTGGATTTTCTCACGGTCGCCCACCTTGCCTACAGTAATTGTGGATTATGCTAAAAAGCTGCTGATTGAAGAAGGAATCGACATTTCCAAGATGACCCACACAGATCAGAACTGTATTGTGTAACTGAGGTCTAATACAGATGTTCATTAGTTTTTTCCTTCCTGAATATTTTATATAAACTACTCAGTTTACCTGTATTACTCTGTGGCCTTTTAATCCTTTGCATTCCTTCAGGGCCAGAGAATTGTTTCACAATTTTAGTACATTTTTCACTTAAATGATAAGTTACATCTAAAATATTCATTTGGTTCTTTAAAAAAAAGGGGAACCTATATCAGCACGTTAAGGTATTCAATTAAGATATTATTTGATTAACAGAACAATGTTTATTTATTTACAATAATCAGTGAAACAAGCTATTTTTGGTAATTAAAAAACTATAAAGCTTCTGTATAAATTAAAGTTACATCCATTATTCAATTGTTTCATCTCTTCTCATTCTTCTGCTGAACCTCTATATAACTGATCGTTGTAATTGGTTGCTAGGGGTTCACTGACCGGTCTCTAGGCCGACAAAGAAAAAAAACCCAACAAACTAAGAAAGAGCAAGTGCAAAAGAAAAGCCTGAGAAATACTATCTGATTATTTGAAGGTGAAAAACCAAGAAGGTATTTAATGTGGCAGATGACAGAAGTGTTAGACAAACTTATAGTCACTAATACTTAGAACCCTCATTTGTTCCAAAGTTTGCGAATTTAAAATAATCAATTAAAATGTAGGTTTTCACTGAATGTCTCTGGTTCATAGAAGAAGAAAAATGTATGCTTGTTAGAGAATGTATTTGTTTCATGTTGTTATGCATGTAGGACTATGAGAAATAACAATTCAAAACTATAATGTGCAGCAAACTGAAAGGTTGTCATTGACAGACAGTGCAAGTTCTCTACCAGCAATAACACCGATGCATACCCAAAACATGCTGGTATTTACTGGTATGTTAAAGGTGTTAGAATCAAAATGTTATAAATATCACACCGTGTGTGTGTGTGTGTGTGTGTGTGTGTGTGTGTGTGTGTGTGTGTGTGTGTGCGTGCGTGCGTATTTTTTCGCAATGCTTGTACTTTGTGATTACTCACCTCTGTGTGTTTGTACTGCTGATCGGCTGACTTTATCTTCTGATCATGTGAAGAGAGTTAGCAGTGGGAGACTTTGTACATGGTCTGTACGCTGCTCACCCAATCAGAAAATGGACATAGTAGAGCCTTATCTAGAGCCAGTCAACAGCATCCTCGTGTTTTTTCGAGATATTTATATGAATCTAATCAAACCAGATAATGATTAAGAAGTAGAAACACATGGGGTCTGGATAAATTGAATATTTTATTGCTTGTCATAGTTAGAGTGTTTTCATAATTTGGGCACGCCAGCTGCTATGTAACAGGAGCTCATACACTCAGTGTCTACCAGAGTCAGACCACCATATGACATCGGTGAACAGTTTAGGCTAGAAAACTTTAATAGCTTCAATCAAAGGGAAATACACCAAACTGCAATCTTAAAAGTTTGATGTTATTTATTTAAATATGTTATAAAACACATACAAGTATTTTCTGAATATCAGTAGGTGTTTCATGTAATTGAATGATTCTCAATTAAGAGAATCATTCAATTAGTTTTTTTTTAATTGTTACACAATATAGAATAGTGATTGTGAAACCATAAGATCTGATGTGGCAACGTGTGGTATGCAAAAAACCCAAAAGGAAACACAGACCTGAACAAAGGAAAGATTTCTGACATTTTTCCTGGAATCTAATTTCACAAAAACAAGACCCACATAACTACAATGTGTCATAACTATTACATCTTAATAGGGAACAAGTGAAGCAAAAATTTTGCAAATCAACTTCATAACTTTGTAATATAACTTCTGTAATCTCCAGAAGGGACCATGTCAACTGTCTAGCTTCTCCTGGTCCCTGTGATCTCAGCTCAGACGCATTAATGGAGTCCCTTTCCTACTACTTCACAGTTGAATTAATAGTACTCTATTTCTATCAGGAGTGATGATACGTGGTCTATAAAAGGTATAGCCAAAGTTATGGATCCCAGCAAAACTTGGAGTCAACTTCTCACCTTGTATGTAGTTTTCTTATCACCCCTCTTTACAGCTGTAAATATACTGCTTGTGGCACCTTTTTATTTCTTCTTGCTAATTGTCCTTTTTTGGGTCATTATTACTCTTTTTGTTTTTCTTCTTCGTTTCCGAAGGATAATTAGGCTCTTAAGATCATTACAAACTGATGAGACAACAACAAAACAACTAAAACAATATTTTGCCTCACTTATAGGACCTTTGTTTACCTTGTAACTATTCAATAAATTTTTCTGAACTCATCTTGATTGAAGGCACACGCAACAATAATAACATCAGTTAACATGTAACGCAGTAGTTTGTAATGTTTGTAATGTCACTGATATTAAGGAGCTCTGTCAAAGCCTTGTATCATTTATGTATATTTATATATATGTAGCATATGCATATATGCTGGTATTTGCCAATATATTTTGAGACTAGGTTCAAGTCTGACTTTGGAGCAACAATTCGTACATGGAAAATCAGAACTATATCATGAGATCAGGAGATCAACAAAAGTCACACCCTTTGGCTGCACCTAGAAATTCTTTTTATGAAAAGTTTGAAACAGAATCAGTGAGAGAGGGCGGCCTTAGCAGAGTTCATTGCCCTTGGGTAACACGGCTGTCTTGTTGCTAGCTATGTGAACTAGTTCTGCTGTTTAGGGCTGAACAGCACAGTTAGTAGACATTTGATGTTGTGCTGAAAAGAATTACACAAAGAATTACACAGTTTTTAAAGGTGAAATATAAAGATAAAAATCAAAAGTAGTCAAAAATGGCCAATTATACCCTTGAACCCAGAGGGTTAAGGTGAGAACAGTCACCTGAAGGCACATTATATTGTAAGGTAAAGACCCTACAATAATAGAGAGAAAAAACCCTACAATCCCCTGTGAGGTGCACTTGGTAACATTGGGAAGGAAAAACTCCATTTCAATAGGAAGAACCTTCTGGCAAAACCAGCCTCTGGAAGGGGCAGCCATTTGTTGTGACTGGTTGGGGGTGAAGAGACAAAAGACATGGCCAGAGATCAGCACTGCACCTTTGGATAAAATTAATGTTTTGACCTTATAGGAACAGTTTGCATATTTAAAGTTTCTAGCAGAACGATACCATGAGCCCTAGAGATCACAGAAAGCCACACCTTAAAATTCTTTCCATTAAAAGTTATGAACAGAATCTGTGACAGAGGACATCTTTGGCAGAGTTCATTGACCTTAGACAACAAGCCTGAACTGTTGCCATGAACAAAACTTGTGGTTGTACAGTGACTGAATTTCCAATAACAACGGGCCCGATAACCCAAACTCCCAAAACAAATTTCACAAAAACAAAAATTTTTCTTTTAGTAGATTTCCATGCACCCTTGAGCATCCTCAAGAGGCTCAAGAGCTGGTTTAGTGTTCTGCAACCAAGACGAATCAGAATTTTTAAGGAATATGAGGAGAATTGGCCATCGGTGAGTCAGCCACAGTGATGGGCAAATTTTAGTATATTAGCGTATAAGTATATGTTCATGACATTGTCCCTGCCTTTTTTGCACCTTAAATGAAATATGAGAAGCTAATGATAGTGAAAGATGTCACCGCAGTTTTCACTTATTTGATCAATATTTCAATAAATGATTAAGATACTTAAATTTTGGGAAGGAGTTCATAAACTATAAAATATATTGTTGTAAACATCACCATATACTTTGAGTCGCATCATCATCTAAACATAAATCATCCTGACAGTGTTACTGTTCCTCAAATCAAAGTGCAGTGATGTAGATATGGAACATTTTCAAGTTCCTTTTAGAAATTCTTTTAGACATTGTCGTTGTGTTAAAGGACATTGACAAATTGAGAGCTGTTAAGGTGATAGGTGATTGCTAGCAGACTCTATTTGACCAGGTAAACCTCTAATGTATTTACTACTTTGCCATAAGTCAGTCACTGGTATCCTGCTCTCTCATTTGTAGGAGCCTAAATTGCTAATCTCAAAGTTGAGGAAAGTTGCCTTGGGATCTGCTCACTTTGTGTTGCAAGCAATATTTTCGTCTGTAATCACTCCCGGTCACCGAATGTCATTGATTTCGACTCACTGGGAATCGTTTCCTTTGTGGATAAAGCTTTAGCTGTTTAGTCAATATAAAGATGAAGCAACCGACATTTGAAAAGTCTTCAGTCAAGATATGAATTATTTTCTGAACATGAGAATGTCTGCTGTAATTATTTATTTCATATTGTAATCTTATCTCCTGCTAAAAGAGGCGATGTAAGTTCTCTTATTCTAATGTGAGGACAATATCTTAGGAAATTTTTCTAATAATGAAAAAAAAAACCCGATAGAAAGGTTTTAGGATGTTACACCTGAACTGTTGCTCGTGTTCAGTTTATCATTTTTCTTTAAAAAACAAAAAGGCGATCAATTTATTCTGCAGTAGATATTGCCTTTTTAATCCTCAGTTTTATTTTGTAAAGCTGGCTCATGAGCAATCAAATTTGAACAGCAAGCTTCTCTTGATTGGTCAGTGTGTGATAAGTGTTATCCAGTAAGTAAATATTGACTGTGTACCTAAACACAGATGTAATAAAAAGAAAGTGGGTATACTGAAGCTATAATGAGCTCTAGGTGCAACTCTTACACAACATAACTTTTGTAATCGAACAAAGGAAGCATGCCTGCTGTCTAACTTCTCCCTGTGATCTCAGTTCAACTTTGACGGTGCAGCCCAAAATCTCCCTTCAACCAGTGAGCCTGGATCAAAACCTGCATGAACACAAATTAAAAAACAAATTAAACAAAGCTGTAAAAAAAAAACTCATAAATGACTTGTCTTTGTGTACAGTACCTGGGTAAGTTTGATGAGGAGTGACAATAGGTGGACAAAAGAGGGCTAAGGTTATGGACCCCACAAGAACCAGGGAAACTTGGAGTCAGCTTCTCATATTGGAAACATTTTTTTAATCATCCCCATATGTTTGTCATCTTTTTTCAACATACTTTTCATGTTATTGTTCTCCTTGGTTGCTATTTTGTTCAGCATAATTATGCACTTTAAATGATCATAAACTACCTACTACAGACACTTATGCCTGTAGAGAGCCCGTTCTCACTCCCGAGGCGTAACATCCCTCGCGGCGGTTTCCAGCCCTGTACTGCAGCCCTAAACTTAACCTTATCACTAAGCCTAACCATAACCTTATGCCTAACCTTAACCATAACCTTATGCCTAACCATAACCTTATTCCTAACCTTAACCATAACCGTATCCCTACGCCTAAACCTAACCTTATCCCTAAACCTAACCATAACCTTATGCCTAAACCTAACCATAACCGTATACCTAAGCCTAAACCTAACCTTATCGCTAAACCTAACCATAACCTTATTCCTAACCTTAACCAGCACTTTAATGAGGTGAAATAGTGTTTTCTAAAGCGATTTTAAGGGAAAAAGCGAAGATGTGTAGATTGAGTCCAAACGGTTCTCATGTGTCCGCAGTTTTCCGATGTCGTGACGTAGGAACGCCTTGGGTGCCCAAAAACGTAATATGTTGACGATTTGTCACCTAGCGTAAAATGTTACGATTTGGGAGTGAGAACGGGTTGCTGTAGAATGACAATAACATCATGTGATTACAGCAGCATCAGTTTGATGACATTCTGTCTGTCGCTGTGAAAGGGTCTTTTGTCAAAATGCATTTTGGTCTTTTAGACTTTTAGCCTTAATACAATTTAAATTAGATGAGACACATAAAAATTCATAAAGCTATTATGATGAGGAAACTGACTAAAGAGATTTTCTCTTTAGCCAGTTGATAATCTCTCCCACTGGAATAGCTGTCTTTATTTTTTCTGTTCAGTTTTCTTTTTTCCCTAGTTCTTCCCTACTATCCATACTTGTCTACTGACTACAGCAGCCATACTGTAACAAACGTATTCGTGCAAAAGTGACTATGACATATTCCATTTCTACTACCCAGGGATTTTTGTACAATTGCCCTAACAGCCAACAGAGATGGTCGATCATGCCAAACAATTTATGACTGACGAAGGAAGTGACATTTCCAAGATGACACACAAATCAGAACTGCAGAAATAGGAAATAAGTGATATAAGTTATTTTATCTTTTCAGATTTCAGATCTGTACCTGTTTTACTTTGTTCCTGTGTTTTAATGTTTTATGATATCCTGAGAATTTAATACAGTTTCCACTTAAATGACCAAATTGCATCTTCATCATATCCTCCTGAGAACATGCCTGTTCATTTATGTCCTCTGTGTTGGACATTTGCTTTTGGTCTATTTCTTTTGAGTTATCTGAGCTACCATACTAAGTCCTAATGTACTAAATAGTGGACATCCTGGGCTTTTCATTGATATCTATGTTTTGTAGTTTAACTCAGGGTTAACTTCTTACTAACTCTGGATATTATAGATTGAACACGGCATTGGTTTAATTGCCTAATAGTGTATTTATTATTATTTACAACAACTACAACAAGTCAAACGAGTTGTTCTTGTGATTGAAAAACTTTATTAAGGTTCAGTATAGATTAAAATTTCTTGCGCATTAAACAGTTGCTTGGTCTATTTTTATGTTAACTGTTATTAACCTTGTGAACATTTAACTAAGAAGCAGTGTTTGGAGTGACAGTGAACTATTATTTCTATCTATCTATCTATCTATCTATCTATCTATCTATCTATCTATCTATCTATCTATCTATCTATCTATCTAGGAATTTCCCTAAAAAAAAGGTTAATTTTTCAATAATAGAAAAAAACACATTGCACAATGACAAAGCAAATCTCAGATAAAGTGAGCATTAACACATGAGGCCTGAATGAAAAAATGTAATCAATAATATTTAACCCTTATCCCAGTGACATTTCACAACAAAAGAATATTCTTATGACTAGCGCTAAGGAGCTGGTGAGTGCTGTTTGACGTGTTGTGGAAGCCAACCTCTGTTGTTCTGTGAACTGTATATAAAAGGTTTGTTCCTAGAGCTCACACACTCAGTTTCTCCCAGCCTCGGACCTTCACCTGACATTCGCACACAGCTCAGGTAAGATCTTAAATGACTTTGTTTTTTTAACACAAAAAGCACCAAACTCAATTGAAAATTTGTGCTGTTTTAGCAATGTTGATATTTTTAAACACCGCTTTCTGTAATACTAAGTCCAGCATTAATTTTCACTCATTTTTATCATTTTTTGTGTTATCCTAAATCAGAATGTATTCTGATATCTTTACAGATTGCATTTACCATATGCTTATTGTCCGTATTAACATATATATTTTTAATGATTATGACATGGTGCTGAACACATGCTTGGCCTGTGTCTCACAGAAAGCATTTGTGAAACCAGGAAAACAGGTGTGACAATATTTGCTACAATAGTTAACCCTCACAGGAATGCAAAACTTTGTTCTGTCATTTTCTTCTATCTAATTAAATAAATCCATGACCTTCTAACCAACCATTTCACAACTAAATGGGGAACTTGCTTCAAATCTTAAGAGTGAGGGAAAAAATGTATTGTATTTAGTTTCTGTACCTTTCAGTATAAAAGGTGATGACATTTTTCAACTTTAGAAATAGAGATAGAGTGAAACACACTCTCTACATACACTCCGCTGTATTAAAAAGGCTGGATGAACTGAGACAGGTATAACTGCTGCATAACATAACTTCTGCAATCCCCCCTTTATCTTCTACAGGAACCATGTCTGCTGTCTACCTTCTTCTCCTGCTGGTCCCCGCGATCTCAGCTCAGACCTTTCACTGGGGTGCCTGTCCTATTCCAGAGGTGCAATCTAACTTCACCCTTCAACCGGTGAGCAAAGAGATATATGCATCCAGAGTAAACATTTTTTAGTGCAGAACTCATGGCTGGGTGTTTTTTTGTTACAGTACATGGGTATGTGGTATGAGATTGAAAAGCTGCCTGATATTTTTGGAAGAGGACAGTGCATCAGGGAGGAAAACACCATGATGGAAGATGGGACCGTTCAAGTGTCGTACTCACAGGTGTGGGACCCCCAGAACCAGTAAGTACTGAAGGATCAGGTCGATGGATTGATGACTGGAATATAGGTTAGATGGACTGATACTATTCATTTGTCAGTAGAGTTAGATGAGCTTAGCATAAAGGAGAATAATGCAGGGAAAAGCTAGTATAGATATAAAAAATCCTTTTAACTATAACAACAAAGAAAAAAAGTCTAGTTTCTTACAGTAGCGTTAATGTTGTTGAAGCAATTGGCCGCTGGTAATAGATGGTTAGTAATGGATGTGTTTGTCTGCAGGGTGAAACCTTGAACTTTACTTCTAGTGACATTTCTTTGGATTTATTCTGGGTGTTGATTAAATGTTTGCACAAGTATTTTTCTTCTGAAGAGCTGGGTTGAGTAAGAAAAAAATGTGATGCAATCTATGTTGACAAAAGGTTTAGTGGTGACACACCTCAACTGAAGTTTTTTTGATTAGGAGCAAATGCACTAGAGACAGACCTTGGTATGATAAGAGATATGACACAATGGATAGATTGATGAAATCGCATATTTGTCTCTCTCAGTCAGGGTAAAAGGTGGTACCTGGAAGGGACAGCCAAGGTTATAGACCCACAAGAACCAGCCAAGCTTGGAGTCAACTTCTTGTCTTGTAGGTACCTCTTTTATCATCTATATATGTATATATATTGTTTTAACTGTTACAACACTCCTTTTAACATTTTATTTCTGTTTCTGATCTTTATTCCCAGTTCTTCCTTACACCCCATACTGGGTTCTGTCAACCGACTACACCAACTATAGCATTGTGTACTCCTGCAAAAATGTCTTTGGGATCTTCTACTTTGATTTCGCCTGGATTCTTGCACGGTCACCCTCTTTGCCTCCACAGATGGTGGATCAGGCCAAACGGATACTGATCAGCGGGGGGATCGACATTTCCAATATGACTCCCACAGATCAGAGCTGTAGCGTTTAGCAAGAACTGGCAGAGATGTTCAGTTATTGTAGAGGGTTTTTTCCTTGATTACCTACGCCTGTAACTTTTTACATGAGCCATTGTTTTTAAAAAGTACATTATTTTTGTGTTTTAATATGTTTTGCAATTAAATGATCATCTCATTCAGCAAACGTTATTTCCATCATGATTCATCTTCATGTCACGGTTCTTCAAATCAAAGTGCTGTCATACAGACATGAACACAGAAATGGTTTGAACTCTGTGTGAGCCGCCTGATAATTGGAAACTATTCAGTAAAAGCTGTCCTATTTTTAAAGGTTTTGGATTTAATCAACTAAGCAGTGTTTGCATATCCTTGATTGCATGTAATAATCCATGAAACATGCTGTACTTGGTGTAGGAAAAACTTTGCTAAGATTCTGCTGACATTAAAGATGAACTGATTAAACACTGGCTTGGCTTACATTCATTATAACTGTCGTTAAATGAAGAAAATGCTATACGATCCTGACCCACAGTGAAATAATAGAGGGGCATTTTATTTTTAATAAAGAAAAAGTATTTGCAATTTCACTGTAATAAAGTGGAAGAAATATCACACATAAATCATCTTTGTTCCTAGCCTCAAATCACGATAAAGCGGTACAACTGAAGAGCCATCAGTACTGATTTTTCAGCTAGTTATTTTATCTGTAAACCATTTAAAGGTGATGAAGAATAATATCATTTAAATAATTTCCCTCATTCCAAGGTGGTATCTTCAGGTGTATGACAAACAATTCAAATGAAAATGATAAAGAAATAAATCAGAGCTTAATTCGGAGATGAACCCAGCATTAACACAGTGGTTCCTGAATGAATAACGACATTCATCCTTTCTCACAGTGGCAGCACTTTCACCATACAGGAATGTGCGCATGATTACAATTAGTTAAACAGATGTCCTTATGCCGTCCGAGCGACGTAATGCGAAGGCTGACCTGTGTTTGTCTGGAGAGCTCAGACAGTGACCGAGAGCTCAGCCTCTAACTTCCACCTGACATCTGTACAGAGCTCAGGTAAGAACGCGTTAATAACTTTAATAAAATGGAAATACAACAAACATCTTGAGCATAAAGATTTATGTTTTAATACCCATAGTGTATCTTTTTACTGAAATTCTAAGTATATTATTAATGCAGCTCTTGCATTATTGCTACTGAAAATATACACTCCTGCAATAGCTCTTGTCTAATGTAACTTCTACCCTAATCTCCTGAAGGAACAATGTCTGGTGTGTGCTTTCTCCTTCTGATGCTCCCTCTGCTATCAGCTCAGACTTATCACTGGGGTCCCTGTCCTACTCCGAAGGTGCAGCCCAACTTTAACCTTCAGCAGGTGAGTACAAACTAAGACATACACTCCTATAATGGCTTTCCATCACCACCTTTCAGTGAAATCAATTAAAAAAATTTGTAACATATAAAGACCTCCTAAATATAAAGGCTCCTAAATATATATATATTTAGCTGAGCTACTGGGACCTTATAACTACAGTCGTCCTCTCTGATCATCCGATTGGGGTCTTTTACACCCTCTCACACACCCTCTTCTTTTAAATCTAGAGGCTATTGCAATTCTAAACATTGGATCAGCCTTAGCCTACTGAAAATTAATTTCTATAGGTTAGCATTTCCTCAAACTTTTTCCCAATATTTTTTGGCTTTTGTTCTTCTAATATGTATTTATGTGAGTGCGTATGCAAGAATGAGTGTAAGACCACATGTCTGACCGTGTTTTTTGTGTGCTTGAATATGTACACCTATCTTCAGTGTGTGGTTTTATGCAAACTGTGAAGCATTTTCTGTGTTTTATTTAATGATATACAAATGAAATAATTATAATTATTAAACAAAGAGTTGCACAGATCTAATGACTTGCCTATGGTTGTTACAGTACCTGGGTAAATGGTATGAGATTGAGAAGCTGCCTGCTCCCTTTGCAAGAGGAAAGTGCATTGAGATAAACTACTCCATTAGGAGAGATGGGACCATCCAGCTGTTGACCTCGCAGATCTAGTAAGTACTATAGTAAAGGATTTTTATTGTTGGTTCGCTTGACACCACATTTCTCTGCAACTTCCATTTTTCTTTTAGCATATACTCTTTTGAAGGAATATTGATACCACTGAAACGCTTGATATCACTCTCATTTGTATGGTTGATATGATGCTGGAGACAAAAAGTAATTCTACTGTTTCTGGCATAAAAACTGTTGTCTGTGTACAGAATCAGAAAGAATGCTTTGTTTCAAAACTCATTGCAATAAAAATCATGTTCTACTCTATGTGTGAAATATGTCTGAATATAGTCCCAGATTCAAAAAAGTAAACGGCGTAAAAGTGCTTTAAATCTAAATCCTTTGTTATGGTCAGCAATGGGCAACTCCTCTTGTTTGAAAAAAGATTCTTGTTTGAATTAACGTTGCACAGGACTTTATTAGTTCGCCATGTTGCCACAGTGACAGGCTGGATGGTTGGAAGCTTGTCCCAGGGTAAACTTCTCCCAACTTTGATGCAAGTGATGAAAAAGACAACCAATAGGAGCACAGTATATTGGTGACTCACAGATGACAGGGTACAATATAAATTTGATGATTACTTTCAGAGATTACATCCATAGCCTGGAATGACAAACAGTTAACCATCGGCTTTAAGTGACAAGTGATGAAAAGGTAAGCCAACCCTGAAAAGGAATGGTATTTACATCAATGCACAAGTGGGTGTTAAACAGAGGCAAAAGGCATGTGATCAAACAAGTAAAACAAAGGTCATAAGGTCTAAGAGTCAAAGATTCCAGGGGAAAGGCAACTGCCATTTGGTTATAGGTATTATGACCAGGATGTTAAAAGCTAAAGATTCCACGAATAGTGAGTCTGTCTCAGTTTCTAGCTTGGTTAGGAAGATACATCTATGTTCAAATCAAAGGGCTTACAGCAGTAGCTCAAAGCACACCTCGGTCCAAGCCATGATGATGGGTGATTTGAGTTTTTTGTGAGTTTTTTTTAGACTCCTTCAGGGTGTGTATTGTATGATGAGCATAAAGTAATAAAGCTGACACTGACCATGGACAACTGACCTAAAGCTGATTGCCGGCACACCCTAGGTGGAGTTTGCCTACATAAGGGATTCTGTCTTTCTGATTCCTGCTGTTTTATAATTAGTTGAATTAATAGTTAGTCTGTTTGAAATCTTTGTTGACATATTTTTTCATCTCAGTAAAGATAAGAAGAGGCATGCAGAAGGGACAGGTGTAGTTCCAGACCCACGAGAACCGGCCAAACTGGGAGTCAGTTTCTCATATTGTAAGTACTTATTATCCTTATTTTATCAACTATTTGATGAAACATTGTAGCAGGATTCCTGCTTCACTGAGATCAAATTGTACTAAGTCTGGCGGTCCTTTGAAATTACATCTTGACATTTTTTCACTCAAACACCTTCTCTTGGCTATAATTTGGAGCTCTCCAGTACTTTAGTTGATGACAATATAGTGTGAGATTGTGAGTATATTGACAAGCTGATACAAGCATTTACCTTAAAGCACTGTGATACTGTACAGTTTTACTGTCATGGCTGTAGCCGGTCTCATTTATTGAACCCGTTGTATCATCATGTTGTTTTAAATTTGTAATTACCTTGACTAATTTATCAGTGGGCTGATTTTATCAACTCATATTACATATTTGCTGATCTATCGGTATCAGCATTTTAGCCAATAAAAGAAAAAGAAAAATTACACTAAACAAGAGACGGTAGAAACGCCCTTCAGACTTGCTATGAATGTAGATGTTGCTTATTTCTTCCACCAGAGGACACTATGCTACGTCCCTGTGTGAAACACATTCGAAAGCCACAAATAAATCAACCAGCAGATCAGAGCAGAGGCAAAGCATAAATAGTTCAATAAAAAAACTACACAAAATCTGTTTATGTTTCATTTGTCTGAGAAAAAGAAAACCAAAAGCAGATTTTTAAGTCACTAAAAATCATATATTATCATATATTACACATTTAAGTTGGATCAGTTTTATTCAGAAAATCAATATAAAGATTCTCCTTTGAAAAATTTTGTTGTTTTTTTATACTTTTTTTTTCTCTTTGTTCTCAGTCACTCCATATGTGCCATACTGGGTTCTGACTACTGACTACACCAGCTTGTCTGTCGTGTACTCCTGCACAGACATCCTTCGCATATTCCATTTCAACTACAGCTGGATTCTTGCCCGGTCGCCCTATCTGCCTCCAGAGACTGTGCATTACGCCAAACAGCTGCTAATTGATGAAGGAATCGACATTTTCAGGATGACACACACAGATCAGAACTGCAAAGATAAATAATAACCAATAGACACGTTCAGTTATACCTCTCTTATGAACTCATCCCATTTCAATATATCTGTTATGAACTGTTGCTGCCTTCTGAAAAGACATGTAAATTCTAAATAAAATGATCACTAAGTTGAAGTGTTAAAATTGTACAAAGGAGTTAAGTAACCGATTATTAATTATTTCAAGTAAATATATTATATATATATATATATATATATATATATATATGATTCTGAATTAGCTGATAATTTTAAAACAATATGAGGCTGGCAAGAAGACCTGAATGGTCGATGAAGACAAATATGAAGGAAAAAAAAAAAACAGCAGGACACTCAAACATAGAGAACAGTTGAGGAAAAGGTAAAAGGTAAAACAAAGACAAGAACATGAAAAAGTGCCTAAAAGACAAATAACTACAACACTGAGAAAAAAAGAGAGGAGATCATAGAAAGATGATATCATGATATACATTATCCTCTGAACTTCATGTTTGCATATTGACACTAGAATGGATCATTTTCCTTGGTGATGAAAAAAAGGTTCTGTATATATTACAGTTACTCTTTACAACCATCATTAATATATTGAACATTCTATTCTGATTCACACTGATTGGGGAAATGCAGTATTGTTAATTAATTTTTAGTTTTTAAGGGTTACCGCTGACATGATTTATATAAGGGGACATATATTACAGTTTTTCTCCATTGGTTTGGCTCATTTCTTGAAACAGAAATTACATTCTCAAAACTCTAAGATCATTTGGCAAAACACTCTTACAGTTTAGCACAACACTATAGCTCACCTGCAAAAGCTCATATCTCTTCCAAAACTGTTCACTCAGGCTTCAATCTAAATCCCTTTCTCATCTAAACAGTCAGTGTCTCCAAAATGGCAAAGATCCTTCTCAATAGCTTTGGCTCATTTCTCGACACAGATCGGACATTCTCATCATTCTTGGTGCTTTTGTCAAAATAAACCTGGATGGTTGATCACAACAACATGGTCCACCTGCAAAAGCTCATATCTCTCCTAAAACAGTTCACTCATGTGTCAAAACTACATTTCTTGCTAATCTGAATAGTCAGTGCCCCCAAAATGCATCGTCCCTTTGGCATTGTGTGAGTACTGCCATACAAAATGTTTAGATGTTTTGTCACCATGGCAGAGGACCAACAATATACAACAGAAAAGAGTAGCCTCCAAGGTTTGACATCACAGATTGCACTCACACTACCAAGGAAATTATAACCATTTTATATTCACACGCAAAGAAAGTTTCATACATATGTAAAAAGAAAATGTACATTACAGTAGTAAATTGTATGAACACAAAATCAAAAATCAAGGACTTATTCAGTGGTCGCTGTACTCATTCTCCCTCTCTTGTCCACTGTCTTCACCCTCCTGATTATTTACACGCTGTTGTCCGTCTGGCCACAGATTCTTGTCCACATCACAGCGGATACTTTCTCTTGCGATGCAACGAGGGAAGAAACGGCGTGCATGCCGCAACCATCCCCTGCATTGATCTCCTGTAATGTCGTCACACGCTGTGTCCATAGCATGGAGCAGGGACGGCTGATCCTGAGCATGATGCTCATACACTCTCCACCTCCAAGCAGAGAAAAACTCCTCTATCGGATTGAGGAAAGGAGTGTAAGGTGGTAGGAACCCCATGACCATCCTTGGATGCGTTGCAAACCAGCCCCTAATGAGTGGGCTATGGTGGAAATTGACATTGTCCCACACAATTACATAAATGGGTAGGTGAGGCCCTATGAGACCTCTCTCATTTTCAGGGATAAAATCGGTGTAAAGGCGATCCAAGAAGATGAGGAGCTTGTGTGTGTTGTATGGGCCAAGACTGGGGATGTGAGTGGCCACACCATTCTCAGAAATGGCAGCACACATAGTTATATTGCCCCCTCGCTGACCTGGGACATCCACTGTGGCCCGGTGGCCAATAATATTACAGCCACGTCTTCGGCCCTTGGCCAGGTTGAAGCCAGCTTCATCCACGAACACCAGGATGTGAGGGGTCTCATGTCCTTCCAATGCCATTATTCTCTAAAATAGAGTGAAGAACATAAAATCAGTCATACAGAAGAGTAATATACTACAGTTAGACAATTACATGTTCCCCCCCACAGGTTCAATATACTACAGGCCACTACTCCAGTGGTTCTAAACTAGTGATAGGCCTATGAGGAAGTACTGCAGGGGTATATGATAGAAAGGGGAGTGAGAAATACTGATGACTCACTGAGATGTTACAGTAAAACCTACAGTATTAGACAGATTTGATTGGGAGACAACAAAATAAGGATTATAATGAGAATTGTATCATACAGTAAACTGCAGTTTTCTGTTGAAATTGTTGAAGTCAGATGCAGCAAATACTGATTCTGAAATCAGGTAAAGGAGGTATTGAAACCAAATAAGTGAACTACTGCTTACTGTAATCACAGGTAAGGTTATAATGAGAGACAACCAGTAACTGACTTACATTTACATACTGGTAGCACAGCTCCTTCACTCTGTCAGAGTTCCTCTCAAATGGTACGCTGTAGATTTGTTTCATTGTCATCTGATGCTCCTTCAAAACCCGGTCTATTGTGGAGATGCTTATTGTGTTTATATTCTGGAATATATGATTGTCCTGAAGGATGGCATCACGGATCTCTCTCAATGTGATGGCATTATTTGCCATCACCATGTTACAAATCTCTCTTTCCTGTTGTTCATTGAGCAGTTTTCCTCTGCCACCCACGCGAGGTTGTCGTCCAATCCTACACATAGAACAGAATACAGTAAGTTACCAGTGTAATTGTATTATTGTTTTACTCACAGTAACTTCACCACAATCCTAATGCAATATTGCACAGTGACTGGAATACTACTCTAAACTGTATGAATTATGTAATTCCATAGTTTACAGTAATTTGTTCAATATCTTTCTTGTCATATTTAGTATCACAACATTCCACTAGTCCTCTCCACCTGCTAGTATAGACCTACTACTGTAGGCAGATGCACACAAAATCTCTACAGTAAGTTATACATTTTTTGCCTCACGCACAGTGCCCTGTTCTATACAACATATAATTCCATCATAGATTACATAGAGTACATACCTGTTTTCCCTGTGAAAGGTTTGGATGATGGAGGAGACTGTAGAGCGAGGCACATTAGGCTGCACTCGACGACCTGCCTCTGCCATTGTGAGGCCATGGTTTATGACATGGTCTATATTTGTGGCCCGAATTTCATTCGGGACAGCACAGTGTCTTCACGCACCTTGGCCTCTTCCCCCTATTCCTCCACCACGCATTCTCAGTCCTCTTCTTCTTCTTCTTCTTCTTCTTCCTCCTCCTCCTCTTCCTTGAGGGAGAACTTCCCCTTGTCCGTTTGCTTGGCCTTGTCTATCCATGTTCAGAGATCGGACTGGCTCTGGTCAAGCTCTATATATCTGTGTTTGGCAGCACACAATCATGGAACACACCTGTGTGTGACACTCCCCCTTCGTTAGTCTAGTTTCACCTGACTGTCAATGACTGTCATCAATTTATCAAATATTCAAAGAAATTCATATATGGTATTCATGGTATTATGTTCTTGACCGATTTTGACAATTGAACAGACAGTTGTGAATGCGAGCACTTATACAATGAAATCATGCTGACATGTTTTGGAGAGAATGATCATTAGACTGAGAATCAACTAATCAGTTTAGATCTACAAGATCTATTCATTTGGAAAATGTGCTAAATGTGGGCTAACTGTATAACTGTAGGCTACTTGTACTTAATCATTTGCAAAGATGCACTGAGACAATTGAGACATGTACTAAGGCATTTGCCATTTGATAAAATGAATGAGAAATGTCATTCTGTTGTGAACATTTGCCAAGAGGTTTGGAGGTTTGTCCATGTTATTTTGAGAATGTCATTTCTGTTTCAAGAAATGAGCCAAACCAATGGAGAAAAACTGTATAAGGGGGAAAGTATCACTTTTATATAGTCGACAGATTATTCTTGCAGCACAGTGATGCAGTGGTTTCTTTGTGGCATGAAAACATCACAAAGATGTTGCTTTGTAGACATTTTAAATGAATGTGCATGTGAATGCCTGCCTGTTTCTCTGTGTCAGTCCTGGGATTGAGTGGCAACCAGAACTAGCCAACTCTGAACTGGCAGCTGAGAAATGGACTGATAATTGTTTCTGGAGCAGTGAAGAAGGCACCAGACGCATAGCTTGTGGGGCTGTGAGGATGTCATTTCATTTTAATGGTGACATCTTTATTTGTAAAGTTTAAGAATGTGGAACCAGCAAATATTTGGCTTCATCCTTACAAATGTGACTAAAATAAAATAAAAAATGTTTGCAGATCACCAGTTCATTGACTATTTATACAGGGAACTAAATATTTATTATGGGGAACTAAATGTTACTGCTCTACTAAACAGAGTCAGGAGAGATTTACACTTGTAGCCATACATGCTGCTTTTTCTCTTTCCCAGTTTTTGTTTGGGTGTTTTAATCAGAATTTACACCTCAGTTTACATTACAGTTGCTGCAGTAGGTTTTGTTGGGGTAAAATGTTTATCTGTTTATCAAAAAATGCTTGTCTGTTTATTTCTATAAACAAAGAATAAACATTTAAAAATAATAAAAGCCATTCAGCTCAGCTCTACTTTATCAGAAGTAAAACAGTTTTACACCATTAACTATTAGACTCGATCAGTAGCAGGATAGACAGTGGTGGTCCAGAAGGACCAACTAGCTACTGTTTGCAATTTTTTACTTTCCTCCCAAATTAAACAGCTATAAATGAGACTAAAATGCTAAACAAATCAAACTTCTTCTTCTTTTTCCTTTTTTTAGTAGGTGCGATGTGTACACAACTGAGAGAAATATTTGTGAAATATGAGGACAGCTCCCCTCTGAGTACACAGGGTACAGTATAATCTGGGAAAAGCCTGGCGGGGTTATGTGCTTGCATGTGTGTGTTTGCTTAAGTGTGTGTTTGGAGGTCGGCTGCCTCTTCCTCCACTGAGCCCCTCACACCACAGACCTCAGTGAACCAGCAGAAGATCAGCAGCATCTCTTTGCACGGCTTCACAGACTATTCACAGGTAAACAGCTGCAGAGTTTGATTCTGGTTTCTGAAGATTTCTAGTATATATCTAAGATATTGTGAATAGTTTGACATATTATTCACTTTATTTATTGTTTAAGAGATTTCACTTTTGCAACATAGACAAAA
Source organism: Pelmatolapia mariae (assembly GCF_036321145.2). Classification (NCBI taxonomy): domain Eukaryota; kingdom Metazoa; phylum Chordata; class Actinopteri; order Cichliformes; family Cichlidae; genus Pelmatolapia; species Pelmatolapia mariae. The sequence goes on along the minus strand of NC_086235.1, from coordinate 13,088,876 downwards.
AAAAAACCCTACAGCATTGTTGGGTGTTTTCTTCATTTAGGAGGGAGACATGAAGCTGCTGGTGTTGCTCGGTATTGTCTTCTGCCTCTTTGCCTGTCATCTCAGTGGTGAGTTTTTCTTTTTTTAATCCACAGAAAATATGTTACCTTGAATTCAAGAGTTGGTGTGTTGTAGCTAAAGTTGAGTTTATTCATGCAGTGCAAACATTAATAAGTTTTAAGACTAAGTTTGATATATGTACATGTAGAGATGTGGGTGAAAATAGCTGGAAATCATGTGATGTGACAGTGCTGTTGGAGAGGATTTGTTTTGTGTACAAAGAGGACTCTGACTGAGTCTCCATGATGAATTCCTTCTGGTTTAGTCTGTTCGTGCGTGTGTGTGTGAATAGTTAACAATAATATTTGAGGAGGGAGCAGGTATTTGTAGTCCCCTGGGAAAAAGCTCTCTTTTCCAGAACTGAATCCCATCTTTGTGCTGAGAGAACCAAGGAATGCTTGAAATGTTAACTTTTTTCCCCCTTCTCCCCCTTCTCCCTTCCCCCCTTCCTCCTCCATCTCCTCATTGCAGAGGCCAGGATCATCCCAGAAGGAGGTAACTTTTAAAATTTCTTTTAGACGTCTTCAGACATATAAAAAAGCTCAATGAACTTTGCATACATGCTGTACATCAGAAGTAGACAAATGCGGCCGGTGAATCAAACCCTGCATTCTCTCTAAAATATTATTATTTTTATTATTATTATTTTTAATCTGCATCAAAACATTTCTATAACTTTTCATGACTCTTCGGTAGATAAAATTACAAGTACATGGCATATAATGTTTACAAATAGGAAAATGAACTGCTACATTTTTTATTTCAAATAAATATTGGGAAGCATTGTCATCCATAAATTAGTCAATGTTTTTTGGTCAAATGAGTCATGTGGACTCAACACCAGGTTCATCAGGAGGGTTATTTGAAGACATTCAGTTTTTTTCCACAGACTTTTATAGCACTGAACTCGACTCAAAGCAACTATGTTAACAGGGAGCATTTGCACAAAGGAAAGCCATTCGTGTATATTTGAATTTCCTCCCCACACACTGTTGTCGGAATACAAGAATACAAAGGAGAAAGGGCACGTTAGCTATGCTTGTCCTTAAATACTGACTCACATGACGGATGCTAATTCATTATTTTCTCACATGTAGGCTCCAACAGTTGTGAGTGACCTCTGAGACTCTTGTGACCCTACCTAGGAAAATAATTTCTCCACATTGATATAAGCCTTGCTTATAAATGAGTGGATGGGGTGGTAACAGTCTTCAAATAGAATCTTAGAGCAACTTTAATAAACTAGAACACTTTTAATGCTAAAAAAATCAGGATGCACAGATAGAGGTACTTATTTAGAAATAAGACTCCACCTCCCTGGGAACACCCAGGCCCTCCAAAGTGTGGAGGCCTATCTCCCCTCACCACACTCCCTGCCGGTAACTGATGCACTCAGGGGTCGGTGCATTGGTGGTTCTTGGTGTCCGGGGCTGGGCGCTCAGGTATACACCAGCTCACTCCCGGTGGCTACTTGGTGGGGCCTGGTGCCTGTCGCTCGGTCAGGCCTCTTCCGGGGCAAAGGGGGCCCTCGAACCTCCGACCTCGGGGCCTGCAGCTCGGTTCACTCTGGCACAGCTGGCTGCCGGCAGAGCCGGCGGGCGCGCCAGTGCAGCCCCCTCTGGCTTCTGCTCCGTGGCTACTGGGTGACCCCTCGTCTGGGGATCTCCTCAGCCCTTCCCAGGAGGGTGGCACGGATGCCCCTCCGGTGGTACTCCTTGGGCTCTCGCACTCTGGGGTCCCTGGATGTCTGGAGCCTGGATCTCCTCCATGCCTGCTTCATGCCCTGGGGGACGGGGCTATGGCCCTCCACACCCTCTAGCAGACCGTTACATGGGGAAACCTTCTGTATACAAGCGCGCTGATCCACACGGGTGTGCACATGGGTGTTCACTGTTCGTAGACATAAACTACACCTTTCTTAGCTGCTACTTCAAAGCACATTGTGCGCTGTCTGTGCTGCACAACAACATTCAATATTTAGTATTTATTGCTGTTTACACTTAGCTAGATTAACATGATGGTGTTGTGTTTAGTATGTTGCTTTGTTTTTTTTTTTGCTTGTTTTCTATTCTTTTTCTCTCAACAGGTGATCCAGGAGATTTTTTTTTTCTCTTTGTCTTTGTAAGTGCCCTTTCTCACTGTCCCTCTTCCCTTCTGTTTTTCTTTTCCTTCCTCTCTTTCTTTCTCCCTTTCCTATCCCCCAATCATGTCTGTCTCATCTGTAACTACTGAAAATAAAATAAATAATAACAACAAAAGTTGATCAAATGGACCAATACGGCAATGCCATGATGATCCATTTGGCAAAATAAATCCATTTGGTATCCTTGTTGGTCTTCAGACAACAATTCTGACGGCTAAAGAACCAAATGGGACAGACAAAAAAAAGAAAAGAAATAAATACTAGAAAAAAATCATAATAGTTAATAATTTGGTCTTTTTAGCCTTTAAAAGGAGCGTTGATATGACACGCACATTTTTCTGTTTATAATAATCTCTTCAACTCATGACTTGTAGGAATTTATTCTACAAACTAACAATCAATTTTCATTTTAAACAGGCTTCTACCTGGACATCTGAATTAACATTTGCATTTAGCAGCAAGAGCAAATATGTGATTTTAAATGAAATAAAGATGTTTCTAATGAGCTAATGTTGGTTGTGTCTCTCTGAGAGTGGTTCTCTTTTAAACACCAGTTCTTCCTTCCCATTATCACCTGTTATTTTTGCTCAGAGGGGGTCATCTGATTGTTGGGGGTTTTGCTCTATTATTGTAGGGTTTTTTTTTTTTACTTTAAAATATGAGGCAACTATTGTTGTTATGATTTGCCTGTGTTTAGCTGTCAAAATAAAGCTTTTACACTTAGGATTACCTAATGCAATACCATTGTTCTGTGATTGAGTTGGGACAGCAAAAAAAAAAACCTTTGCTGATCTAAATACCTTGTGGAAATGAAAGGCATACAAAAGCATTGTAAGAGCCACATTTTCCATAGAATATGTTAAATAAGTCAACAAAGGCAATGCCTATGCAGGGCTGTGGTTCACTTTGTTCTCTGTAAAAAATAAATAGCCATTGCCTCTCTTCTCACTTTCATATGTTGGAAACGGTGCCTGTGATATATCAACTTTACAGTGAGAGTTAAAAACACCTGGTGCTTTTCTGAATGTGTGAATATGAACTACTACCAAAAACTATATTTACTGCAAAATATCATCAGTAAATCCCTTACATGATACTTTATGGTCTGTAACAGCATCTCACTGTTTGAGACTGGATGTACCCTGTCCTTTCTGACATGCCATGTGTCTTTCAGTGCCTTATGATGAACCACCAGCTGTTCCCTACTGGCCGTACACCACCTCTGACTTCTGGAACTACATTGAGTACTTCAGATCCATCGGAGCCTACAACTACATCAATGAGATGGCCCGGGCCTTCTTCGCCCACCAGCCCATAGGAGACACTCTAGGATATGAGACCAATGCAGGACATGAACACTAAGAGAGGTGCTAGACCCAAAAGAGAGAAAAAGTGAAAAGAGCATGACATGAAAAAAAAATGTTATCATGAGGGTTTATTAAAGGGAAATAAGGAAATTATTATAAATATGAAACAACAGGGGGATGTGAAAAGGAACACAGATTTTTTTAGTAGCTTAGTCACATATATACAATAGAATTAGAAATAAATAGCCCTCTTATTGTCATATAAAGTGCCACAAATAAATAAACAAACCATTCTTCAAATATGTAATGGAGTCTGAGAAATGATTTCTTTTAGTCTTTAGAGATCTTAAAAGTATTTTCTCTATACTATTGTTATTATTATTATTATTATTATTATTATTATTATCATCTATTTATTTGTTATTATTGTTGTTGTCATTTTTGCTTTAACAAGAGGCCTACAAAAAGACTGTCAAAATTTGCAATCACTATTTATAGTATATTTTGCAGGGTGTCAAAACAAGACTTAAATGGAGCAAACCGTACTCTTCATGTTGGATATCTAGTTTAACTTTACTAGCTTAACTTTTTTAACTTTAAAAAAAAAGTTTAACTTTAAGGAATTGAACTTTAATTTGATCTATTAATTTATTAGAAATGATTTAACGTGCTATGCGCATGGTCATATTGAGGAATATTATAATCACCCATATTTTGCTGAGGGCGGACCGAAAGCGACAAGTCAGCAGCGAAAACCGGGCATGAATTAGTGTTGCACACGGTTGTTTTGTTTACCACCTAAGCCTCGATAACTGCAAACGCAAACGCACCGTTTGACCTAATTGCGGCGGAACTGCTTTTAGAATAACATGAAGCCTGCAGTGGATGAAATGTTTCCTGAAGGAGCTGGTCCCTATGTGGACCTGGACGAGGTAGGTTCACAGATTTAGAGCTTTAAATTAACCGGCGTCTAGATGTGCTAACGCTAACTAGCTCCATATGTTTGAAATGACATGAAACGGAAGCGATGAATATAATCGCCTAGCTTGTTTGTTTTTGTTTTGTTTTTTAGTTATTTATTTATTTATTTTACATTTAACTGCGTTAATACGTTACATTTTGGGTTATTCAGTATTCTTGATAGAAACACCTCAGCTCATCCCGTTAAATGCGTGCATGTCTATGCTGTTGCCTCACAGCAAGAAGTCTGATTTTGATTTCACCATCTTTCTGTGTGGAGTTTTCATGTTCACCCCGTGTTTGCGTGGGCTTTTCGGGGTATTTCGGTCCCCCCCCCCCCACCGTCCACAGACATACAGTTAATGGGGTTAGGTTAACTGATGATTCTAAATTGCCCATTAGTGTCAGTAGGAAGTTATCTCTTTCTATGTGTTAGCCCTGCTATTGACTGTCGACCTGTCCATGGTGTACCCCGTCTCTCACCCTACGATTGCTGGGATAGGCTCCAGCTTTCATATGGTTTTTTTTTTTTAATGGAGAGTTTCTCTCTTGTTATTCCAACTTCCTCCCACATCCTAAAGACATGTGTGTTAGGTTAACTGGAGATTTTAAACTAACGTAAGAGCAGTGTTGCCAACTCTTCAGTAAGAAAAATCGCTATTGGCTGTCCTAAAAGTCGCTAGAAGTCGCTAAATGACGTCATCACCTAATTTGCATAGTTGGTCATGCTAATATAATTGTAACCTGCGTTGTTGGAGAGAGAAATAACATCGTGGAAGAGACATAAAGTGAGTAAAAAACGTCCTACATGCATTTAGAGTTTATTTAGAACTACAAATTACATTTCTTTTAGCAATTATTGTTTTTTTAATGTCACAATTCCAACCCTGCTCCTTTACCCGGGCTTGGACCGGAAAAAGTGACCCGAAATAGGCACTCTGGTGGAGTTACTTTGTGTGTGTGTGTGTTTATAAGTAGTTTTAAACCTTGTGATCCACAAAACAGCATAAGAGTAAAAGAAGAACTGACTGCGTTACAGTCAGTGCGGGAACAGCGGCTTCGCTCATGCGTGATTCATTTGCAGTTTGGACGCATAGGTGTGAACATCTCCTGCCCTGATAGCAGCTGGGGGAGGACTATCCTCCACCCGTGAGCGCTTTGGAACGGGCGAGGTGCCCATGGCAGCACCCGCTGCTTGTTGAGAGTAAGAGCGATACGCGCTTTCACGTCAAATAGTCGTCATAAATAAGTCTCCAATAACACCAGAAAAAGTCGCCAGATTTGTCGCTAGTCGCTTTTTAGAAAAAAAGTCGCTAAGGGGGTCTGAAAACTCGCTAAATATAGCGACAAAGTCGCTAAGTTGGCAACACTGCGTAAGAGTGAGACAGTCTGGTGACCTGTGCTGGGTATAAACCGCCTCTTGCCCTCTGACAGCTGAGACTTCAGTCCTAAAATATTGTTGTTGTTGTTGTTTTTAATTAGTTTTAATTGCTATAACAAGGGTATTTTACAACTTTGGCATAGATAAGATTTGTCTTATCTCACTTTATATTGGGCCTGTTATCTTCAGTTTTAAATATAATTGTGAGTGTTTATTTTTTTTGTTGTGTAACATTAAATCTTTGTGCTGGATATTAGTTAAAAGCTCTAAGTAAGCTCTGGCTAAATTGTTGTTAATGTTAATTGCTATTGTTTTCACTTGGAAGAAAAAAATCCCATCCATTTGCAAAATTCTGATTTTCAGGTTATTATCTCAGAATTTCAACTAAATAACTGACGTTTTAAGTTATTTTCTCAATTTTGAGTTTATTTCTCAGAAGTTTGAGTTGGTAAGTTGAAATTCTAAGACCGTAACCTGAACTTTTGACCTATTTTTTTTGGAAGAAATTTCCATAGCATGCACTGCTGTGATGCAGTAAGTGTAGCAGTTGGTGTATATGTACATGTACATGTATGTGTTAGATTTTTCTCATGTGGTATGACTGGTTGCACTGTTGTGTGTTTGCAGGCAGGAGGCAGCAGCGGTCTGCTCATGGACCTGGCAGCCAATGAAAAAGCTGTGCACTCCGATTTCTTTAATGGTAAGGGACAGGTTTCTGCATCTCTTCTCAAATTATTAAATTTGATGAGGATTAAATTTACTTCACTGATTCAATTTAATGAGGTTAGGGCTTACAGAGTCGAGCTGGAATTAAACATAAATCTTGTTTTCATATGGCACGGTTAAGCTACGATTCCTTAATTTGTCTCATGAGTCAAACAAATGTGATTAAAACACATGGTATAACATTCCAAAAATAAGCAACGGCATGCTCCTTTCTCTATTTATTGATCACATCTAATAGAAAAACGTGTGATATTAACAAGTAAAAACCCGTTTAAGAGTTCCCAGTTTGTAAATTTGCCTAGTTTAAGCAAGATCGTGTTTGCATGCAGAGAGGAAGGTTCTTTAATGTTCAAGGGAATAACAGAAAACTGGTAAACATATCTAGATTTCTAATAGGACGAGCAGACATTTTGCCTTTTCAAAACCTTCATTTAAAGTTTAAAATACATTAAAAGTGTAACTTTAGGTGCAAATATGAACAACTCAAACAAACATAAAAAGTCAGCAAATAAACTTTCAAAGACTTGAAATAAACCCGATATGTTCCAGTATATTATTTCAGTAATTTGAAAGGCTGTGGCTGAGAAAGCCCTTAACCTGTTACCCATTTTCTTCCTTTAACCACATTATCTTCTCACATTAACCCTCAGCAATCCCATTGTTCCCCGGTAAACACCAGTTTATGTGCAAACACAGATGCAGAAGACACACTATAAAACACCGAGCAAATCTGTTTTGTGCTGGCTGCCGGTGGAACAATTTTTGGCTCAGCAGCACATGACCTAGATAGAAAAGAGCTGATTGTTAAAAAGAGAGCGTGAGGGAAATGAGAGAGAAAGAGGATGGTAAAGTGAGTTTATAGCTGCTGTCAGACCGAAACTCAGCGGGACACCTCGCCAGTCAGCTGCACACACACATCGGCACTCTTCACCTGGGTTGTTAACACTGCTAGAACTGGTTCCCCTCTACCTAATAAGCTCTGTACTTAAGAGTATTGTAAAACTATAGATATCATCATATTTTAAAGCTCTTTTTTAAAGTTGTTAGTTTTTTCCTGTAACTAAAGAAGGGGTTGTGCTGACTTGAAGAAGGCAAAGGTCCCCAGAACCGATGATCACATTTAAACGTGACAGGGTGAGTGCAGTTATGTTACGTCTCAGGCATATGTAATAGAGGCTTTAGTCCTTGTATTTTGTAGCCCATTGCAGCATTAACACCTTTAAGCTCTGCTTTAACTTGCTGTTCACACTTTGACATAAAAGTTTGGTTTGGAGCCAGAACCTCTTTTCAGGTGGTTGTAGTTGACTCTTTTGCCTCTTTTTCACTATAACCTACTTTGTTTGGCTTGACTTGATTCGACTCTAGTCAGTTTTGGATATTTTCCATTAAAACCGTAAGTGTCTGCACCTCGTCACTGGGCCATGGTGTTGCTCTGTGTGTGTAACCGTTCCTTGTTGCCAGGAATGGTGAATTTAATTTTTGTGAATGAGTCACTCACATGACTGAATCAGTGATGTCACTCCCTGGCTAATCAGTGGCATGCAGTTTGCTGACGTCACGTTTTTGGTTTAGCTCAGTCTGCTTGGAATCCCTGCCTACTGGGTATTAAAAAATACCTGGTACTAGGGCTGGGCCATATCATACCGTTCACGGTAGTACCGGTATAATGTTGGGCAACGATTAGAAAATGAAATATCGCGATAGAATATGGGTAAAACGCGCATGTGCAGTGCCTTTGTTTTCATACGCACATGGCAGAAAAAGCATGACAGCGACGGAGAATGAGAAGGGCAAAAACGGATCGTTGAATGAAACGGATGAACCAGAATTGGTTTGTAAAAATGCTGCAACTTCAGTGGTGTGGAACTCGTTTAGCTTTCGTGCGTCAGATACACAACAAAGCACTATTTTTGGTAGAGCATGCTAGCGGGCCGTCGTTATTACCGTGTTTTTTGGAAAGTATGGCACACTTAAAATCAATCCTTTGATTTTTCTGAAAATCGACAGTGCCCCTTATAATCCCGTGTGCCTTATGTATGAATTCTGGTTGTGTTTACTGACCTCGAAACGATTTTACGTGGTACACGGCGCTCGAAAATCTGTCAAATGTTTCAGTACGACTTCGCTAAGCTACGAACCCGCACCGCTTGATGGGTTGTCGGAGCATTACGGCTACCGTAGTCAGGAGCCTCGCGGAGTGATACGTACTGTGCTTCAACATAATATTACCGTATTGTGTGTGTAGAACCTCTTTTTAAGTTTTGTGGATATTATACATGGTTATGCTGAGGATATGTCGGCCAATTTCTACTGGAAATGCCTTTTGGTTAAACTGTCAGCAAGGAATTTGCATTTGCACTGTTAAATTTTTATATAACTTTAATGCACATAAAAAAAACAGCTGCTTCTTTAAGTGAAAATACATTTATGTTTTTTTTTTTTGCACTAATAAAGTTGTGGAGTTGTAAAGTATTTTGTCTAGTGTCAATTGTATCGTCAGTTATATCGTTATCGCAAATTTTCAAATGTATATCGTGATAAATATTTTTGGTCATATTGCCCTGCTCTACCTGGTACCAGGTATTGCCCCCAATATGGAAAAGCCTAAAATCCGAGTCGAATCGAGCCAAGTCACATCATGCTAATTAAAAATGAGGCCATTGTTCTGGAGATTTCACTTTACTCTTATGGTCAGTGAATACTGGCTCTATCTGTTTATAGAAGCTGGATGACCATGCAGAACTGCTGGTTTATTTCAGAGACTCTGCCCTTTGACAGGGCTCTGTAAGTGTGGTAGTATAAGGTCAATGTGTGAAACATGAGATTTTTTTTTCTTTTGAAGACAGATTGTGAAAGTGAGGTGTGTCAAGGAAGCTTTGGCTTTTATGCCATGTTTTTACACCACTGAAAGTCATTACAGGTAGCCAAAGGGCAAACTGTCCCTCATTACTGAAGACTGAAGAATGTTCACTTCGTCAAACAGTTTCTCAAACCTGCTGTGGAGAATCATAGCCATCCTTTGGATATTTTGACAAATTAAATTTAGTCTGCAAACCTTCTTACATATGACCGGCATAAGTGGTTTCACAGTTGTATCAGTATTTTCTGTCTCACTAAGTTGGTGCAGATTTCTTAAAAACTTGGAAGGTCAGAGTGCAGTTCACACCAAACAAAAACTCACAGCTTTGCATCCAAGAGCAGTTAGTATATGGCAGTATGAGCACTGAGAGAGACAGATAATGGTAATAACTGCCATAACTGAAAATTCATCACTTAAGGAAGAAATGCTTGATTCTTGCTTATGTGAGCAGGTTCAAATTTGTGCATTTGTACCTTAATCTATGTGTAAAATAGTGTCACATCAAGGGCAGTTTGAGGAAAATTCCACCTCAATTAGAGGGAATGTAACTGATATTAATAAACAAAGTCCCCTATTTGCTTGATAAGTTTCTGGTGACTTTCTCCTTCTGGCCTGTAGTAGTGGCACATGGCAACACTAGAGCGAACATACTGCCTCATTTTGTTCCCTAAAGATCTTGTTAAAATTCTAGTTATTGACCCTGGATGAGAAATCACTTGTGTGCTATTTTAACCTTTTAATATCGAGCTGTCAGAGCCAGTTAGATCCTCTGGTGATGAGTCATTTTCACGTCAGTCAGACTGTTAAGTTTGCTAACTGGCCTATTAGAGTTTTGTCAAAGTGAGAAAAAAAGTCTCAGAAGAACCTCATAATGTCTTCTAATGAAGTCATCTGTAGTGGTTTAGACACCATGCTGCCAGTTCTCCAGATGTGAAAATACTGGCTTTTTAATAGTATTATAATTTATTTATTTTTAACCTCTAGGGTTGCAACTAACAATTTTTGTCATTAACTTGTTTTTTTTCCATTATGTCATTAATTAATAAAACAATCCATTGGCCAATTATTTGTTCCTCTTCCTTCTGGGGTTCTAAGTATATTTAGGTGGTTTCCATCTACCCAACACTCATGTCCCAAGATAATAAAATAGAAATCATGAAAAATTAAATATTTCCACCTGTGATGCTCAGACCAGTCATATAACTTTATTAACTCGTTGTGTGAACAGATATGTAAATAAGAGTTTTCCTTGTCTTTTTAAGGCCACAGTTACACAGACCTAGAGAGCAGTCAGTGACCCCTAGATGACCAGAGATTTCCATAACTGGTTGGTTGACGGGTGAAATCGGCTGATTAAGGATTGCTGCACCAAAAAGCCCTTGTGATTGCTATGGCCAACCATAGATTGCATGGTAAACGGCAACTTGTCTGCAAACACTTTCTAATTAACCACCAAGCAGTAGTGGAATCTGAGATTGGAAGATAGAGTCGGAGAAAGTCTTGCCTTCAAAGTAAAAATAGTCTTGATATTGAAATCAACACTTTTTGCTTTGAACTCAGACTTTTGGCTCACGCTCACAAATCAATTACTGCTTAGTGGGTAATTAGCAAGTGTTTGCAGATATGTCAGCATCTTCTGTGGAACTGCTCATCAACTTGTTGGCGAATACCTATTTTTTTTCCTAACAACCAGTGTTTGCCAGGCAGTCACCAACCAGTGTGTAGGTCTGCGTCACTGGGGTATAAGATAATTATTTATTTACGTATGTGTTGTGTTGGTGGTGCACAAACATTTTCTTTGTACTTACAAAAAAAAAAAAAAAAATCACAAGTATCTACAGAGCAGCATGAATTGTGACCAATATATAAAGTAGATTTAAACTCTGTAATTCTTCCCTTGTCTTTGTTCTCCTGTTTCTTTTTGCAGATTTTGAGGATCTGTTTGATGACGATGACCTGCAGTGATGACACCTGTTTGAGCTGCTGAACATGTACATAAAAGGAATGAAGAAATTGCCCCATTCTCTCTACAAGTCTCTTATTTGTACAGCTTCCCTCGTGTAAATCACTCAGCCCAATATTGAAATAAAACCTTTTTGTTTTTACAAAAAAAGTGGTGGTGAACCAGGTGTCTGAATTCTGAGAATCCCTTACATTCCAGCTGAAGAGAAAATTATGAGTATGGTTTTGGTGTCGTCTTGTTTGAATCTGCTCCTGCCTGGATTGTAGGCTTGTTTCTCCTGAGAACCACCTGTTAGCAGACGTAATTACATATGTGTTAACGTGATCACTCAATGATCAGCGGGAGCATGATGGGACAGGAATAGGGCTGGAAAAATGTGGAAATGCTAAAAAAAAAACCAGCAACTCCAGAACAAATAAAGATGAAAGAAATAAAAAGCCAGAGTGCAATAATTAAGGTATGACTATGCAGGAACAGCAAAGTACTGTAAACAGAGAAAATGGAAAAAAGATGTTTCTGCTTGTCCACCCTCTTTTTAATGACCGACTATACTAAAACCTCAAAGGCCAACTTCTTCCAAGTACTTTGGTGACAATTTGTGAATTTTCCAGCATGATTGAGCAACATGTCTCAAGACACAAGCAATAACTTAATTGCACGAGATCAGAGTTTGGATTCATTGCCAGGAAAACTCCAAATCTTAATGCAACTGAAAATCTGTGGTGAGGCTTTAACAACAGGTGGATGGAAAGATTTACATTCTGTACAGGATCAAGAAAATAATGACATTTGTATGTTATAATTTACAAGTAGCATGCTGTCAAGAGTATTTACCAATGCTTCATAAAAAGTTTAATTTTACTTTACTAAAGGCAGATTTTGACAAAAGAATCTGGTCATAGTATAGGCCTCGGATTATGGAAAGTTCCAGACTACAACAGGTCATCAAGTGGAAAACCTGCTACAGGAAACATTTTACAATTTAACGTCAGATTAAAACCAATGAGGTCAAACACTAAGGTTACTAAAAGAAAGCTCTTCTGCATGGCAGATGAATGAGATATACAGTAAATGCATGTGAAAGATTTAGTGTTTTATTGTAAAAATGACAATTACACAGGTGATACTGCCAATAAAATAACATTTGTAATGTTATGGCAGCACAGCTTAGGTTTGCAAAAATTCAGTGGAACAAACCTTAAAGTCTGAAACAATGCCGTTTGGACAGGCAAAACTATGTTGGAGATGTTTGGACGTTATGCACTAACACCTCATACCAGCTGTTAAGCACTTTGTTTGAGGGCTAATGATTTGGGCTTGTTTTGCAGGCAAAGGACCTGGATAACTTAAACCCGTTAGGCTGATGGTGAAATTCTCTGTATATCAAAGTGCTCTAGAGTCAGAAGTAAGGCCACAAGTCTGACAGCTAACATTTGGCCCAATTTAGGCCATGCAATGGGGCAATGATCCCAAGCACAGAAGCAAATCTCCATCAGAATGTTTGGAAAAAAGAAAAAGTGTTGCAATGGTCCAGTCAAACTCCAGATCTCAACCCAAAATGAATTGAAGCAACGCTCTAATAGTGACCAACCTAAAACAACTCAAGCTATTCAAAATCCTCTAACTGTAGTTCAGTCTTTAGCTATTTCACAATCAATCATTTAAGCATCGTGTTCAAATTCTTATACTTCCATAAATGTTAAACGTATTCTCTTTCTGGAATAAGACAATGTTTAAAACTGATTTTCTCTTAAAAGTCATATTTGTTTTAAATTAAATTACATTTAGTGTCAAAAATATTTTCAGTAAAAGAACCAAAAACAATAAAACCCCTCTGCAGCTGTTCTGGACATAAACCTGATAACATTACTGAATGGCCTAAATGAATTATAGGCTTATATAGTCAGATGTGGTGATATTGCATCATATATCTCAGATACATAGTTTTTCTGCTAAAATCATTGTGTGCATGTTTATGTACCTGTGTGTGTCTTACGTGGCTGGCATGCCTGAACACAGTTAAACTCAGGAGGAAACTGTAGATTATCAAATTCCTCATGTGTGGACCAGCTGTGCTTGCATGTTGTGTGTGTTCAGACAGAAGCTGTGGTTTGGCCCTCATTGAGGTCTCTGAGAAGTGCTTATGTGGCACCTCAGCGCCCCTTTATTTTACAGCCCTGTGTCTTTCCTCTGCCTCCTCTGTGGTCTTTATTTTACTTTACATGAGTTATTGTTGCAGATGTTGCAGAAACAGATGTGATTTCTTACATTTAATATAATTAAACAACCAATCGTGAAGTTGCTTAAATTAACAACTTGAGGTTTCTTCTTTTCACCCAATACTCCACGTCTTCATCTTTACTCCTAGCTCTCCCACCGTCTCTGCTTTTCTGTCTTTAATTACGGTGCCTCCAATTGGCTGGAAGTTTCAGCCAATCAGGCATCTTCTTGGGGTGGCCCTTGACCCCCCTCAGGTAATCCTGCTGAGCCTTTTTTAGTGTGTGTCAGAGATGATGGGCTCACTTTAAAACGTTGCTGGATCCTTTTGTCAGATCAGTCTGTAAGAAGAGCTGCAAGGAGCAGGGTGTACAAGGAGTCCCTAACACGCGCACAAACACCTCCCACGTACACACCTGGTGGACCGAGCTTCATCCGAGTCCACTTTGGATCCTCTGGAAGGAAACCCTGAAGTCAAACAACCGCAGGTAAGAGACCAAACAGTGCAGTCTGTGTTTACTTTTAGTAGAATCAGGTACTTTCCGAGGCTTAAAATTCAGGCTAAGGTGAAGTTTGTCTGCTGAAAAAAACCCTGGTTCCGTTTTACTATGACAAACCAGTAAATTGAACCCAGCCAGGAGCCGTTGTGGCAACATGTTTGTTTCAAGAGTTCAAATCCAAGCTGCAGGCAGAGGTCACTTCTCCAACTGTAATTCAAGTTGAGACTTTTCATAGAGTTTTAAAAGTTTTGTAAAGTTATTTTTGAGCTTTAAAATGCATCTTTGTGGGGAAAATAGTGACTAGTGGCTGAAATATTACTACTATGGTTGGTTGCACCTTATTTTTGGAGCCAGTGTTCAAAGTATATGTGAAAAAAAGGATTTTGCATCAGTGTCAAACAGGTACAGGCACAGAAAGGATCAAAGTGACAGTGGTTTTCAAGATTGTGTTTTTGTTGAGGTCCAGTCATGGCTGAAAGAAGATGGACCAGTTTCTCCGGTGTGTTGATCACCATTATGCTGGCTGTGATGCTGCTGCCTGGTGAGTATCCAGCAGACATGGGACATTACAGACAGCGTCAAATAACAAGGCCAGAATGTCAGCTATACATTATATTATAGCGAATTATGGAGATCATGACAGGTAGCTAAACTATAATGTTGATTTGTAATCCCACAGTGTAAATATATTCATATAAAATGTTACTGCAGATTAAAATCTCTATTGGAAGAAACAATCACAATAACACAATCAGAAGATGCAAAATTAGTAGCCCAATAAATGAAAGAATTATTAAAAAAAATATTTGCAAGAATCATAACAGCAAAGCTCCAAGATCTCCACGAGTTTGGAGGTTAGTCTACTTTATGGGTGCATTCCAAGATCGGTGACAGTATTAGGATCTCAAATGAAAATGTGTTAGTGGTGAAAAGATGGAGCTTTTTCCTTTTATTTATATTATATACATTCTTCATCAAACTTGAGGGGTTTTTTTCCCCAACAAAGTCTGAGATAATGTCATCAGATGTCTTACATGCAACCCCAAACCTAAAGATAATCACTTTGAAATTGTATTAAAGGCACAAAAGCACTAAAACCTCACATTCCAAAACCAGCAACCCATCGTATCTTTCACCAGAACAAAATTGATCAATATCTTAAACTCTTATCTAATACTGAAATTCATTCATACAAAGCTATAACTAATTTAAAATCTGTCTAAATTCATCTTATTCAAACAGTCTTCAGCAACTACTTTTCTAGCTCCTCTTTAAAGCAAAGGTACCTGTAAAACACGGTGCCTCTATGACACGCGGATACTCTGAAAGATAAGCACACTCCCCAAAAGTCTTCAGTGCTGAGATGGTGCCATTTAAAGTGAGAAAACATCGCTGAAAGACTGCAGTTTCCGGTGAATGCTCACTTCTCGCACTGCAAATCTGTTCTTAAATACAGTCCTTGAGCAAATAAGAGTCCATTCATGTCCCAACTGATGGGTAGAACAAAAGAACAATGATGACATAAAAGCATGTTTCCAGTTTTACAAGTTGAAAAACTGAATGATGGAAGAGTAAATCGTTAGGTGAAGGGTAGACTTTACGGCAAGAATGAGTCATTCAAGTCCACATTGATGACGAATGTCAGCCATTATTTCTTAATGTTAGCAGGGACACAGCAGTGATGAGTGACTTTCTTTCTGTCTGTTTTTTAAAAAAGAAAATATTCATAAATCAGAGATTTTACCTTTTGCATTTAGGTTGACATGCAGTTATTTTAAACCATTAAAAGCACACAGCTGGCTATAGATCAGCGTGATACTAATAAAGCTATTCAGAGCCAGAGGATCTAACTTTTAGACTTACGACATTTTTGATTTTGTGAATCAGTTTAGCAGCTTATTTTTCCAACTTTCCTTTGATTGTTCGAGCCTCCTTAAAATGTGTTTGCCTTGAGCTATTGCTTCATTTCAAGGTTCAGTTTGTTAAAGCTAAAGTTTAGTTGCAGTACGTCTGATGAGTTCATGAGCACTGGGTTTCGCATATATCATCATGCGGCTCTATAACACGTCTGTGATGCTCATATATCACCAGCGATGTTGCAACATGGAGACAGGTTGTTCCCCTACCACCTGTTTCCAGTTCTCTCTCGACTTGATTGACATGCTTTCTTTTAAAATTGGTTTTAAAAGTTATGCTCCCTGATGGATAAAGGGGGGGAAATACAGTAACGAGGAAGAGGAGGAGTTACTTTGATCAGTAAAAAAATTATTACCTGTCAGCATCACCTCCTCTATGCCCTCTTAAAGTGCTGCTGTTTCCAGATGTGCCAGCCATTTTTTACAGGCTTGTTAAAAGAAAGAAAGAGAGAAATAGAGTGGATATACTGAGGCAGCATCATTCAGCCCACCCTCCTCCTCCTCCTCCTAAACATCACCTTGGGTCACCTTCCCACCTTCTCCTTTAATTCTGTTGTGTACTTTAGGATCCATACCTTTAGTTTAACCTCAAAAGCGACAGTGCATATCCATTCTTCCAATCCAAACTTTAAAAAAGAAGAAAAGAAGAAGAAAAATCAAGAGATTAATGTTTTTTTCCACTTAAAACACATGCCACGTAACCTTGATTTATCCCCTGTGGATCTTTTTAAGGCTGTCATCTGTTCCTCTCTTCTTCTTCCTCCTTCTCCTCTTCCTCCCCTTCTGTGAGGGATTAACACCTTCTCCCTGCGGAGATGAAAGGAACCCGGAGCAGAGCTGAATCTGCTGTTCCTTCGACTGTGAGGGGGTCAAACTGTGCACACGTGTGCATGTATGTGCATACAGATATACACAGCCCTTTGAAAGCACAGCATGGGGCTCCGTGTTACAGGCGCCCCTATAAAAATCTACAAAGAACTGCAGTAACCAGTGCTTCAGGCAGTGCCAATTACCCCAGCCCTATTTAATGAAAACTATCAGCCCGTAAGCATTTGAGGTTTAATGTCATGTTATCGCTTGGATATTACAGACAAATTAGATTAGAAAGAATCAGCAATTTTGACTTCAGCAACATCTGTTTTTGCTTTTCTCTGTTTGCAGCATTCTTGTCTGCTGGACCAATTGTGCAAAAGCCCAGAGGAGATGGTAAGTATGTGGTTTTTACCTTTAAAGATACTTCAACATGTGTGTTTGTTTCTAAAGAGTGCATGGTGACCGGGTTTTTGAAAAGTTTGTCCATGCAAGAGGTTTGTGATTGGAAAGTAAACACAGATTTATGACTTCCACCTCACCTGGCTTCTGTGTAGCTTCAACACTTGACCCTGTGATTGAGAGCTAATGTGAGATGGAAGCCGTTTTCTAGCGAATACAAAAAAAAAAGGGGTTTGAGTCCTTGAATGTTTTGTTGGAAACTTTAAAAGTCACTAGAAAGTCCTTGAATATGATATTCAGTGTGAAAGTGGAAGCCTTTGGATCGGCAGTGTCTTCGTTTTTTTCCCTCATCTCCTGCCCTCAGCGGGGGAAAGCATCCAGGAGAAGGCGTCTACTGCAGCAGCACACAGGAGGCTGATCCGCAACCGCAGGAACATCAGCTGGTACAAACAGCACTCTGACTTCTGGGCATGGTACAAGTACTTTACTGACAACGGCAACCAGGAGGCAGTGAGTGAACGCTTTGTTTTCGACATTAACTGTGTCATGAAATGAAAGTTTCCATGTAACACTTCAACTGTTTAATATGAAACAAAACTCTTTAGTATTGACAAGTTGTTAATGAGATGATTGGTTCTCTTATATTTAAAGCTGCTCTAATTAATGTTTTTATATTAACCCTTTAAAGCCTGAACCATGAAATGGATGGATTTTTAATATATTAATGTACATGTCAGTTTATTTGTATTATATTTGCCAAATCTGGCATTTGTTTTTCAATGTATTGCTTAAAAATGTGTTGTGCAGTTTATTTAGGTTTTTTGTGTGGGGGAAAAAATCATGCTGATGATGTAGAAGTTGCCATAACTCACAAAAACTGTATGTATCAAATGTGATACACTAGGTATTACAGGCTTGAGTCTTTTGCAGTGACCAAACCATAAATTATAATGTGACTGGATGTAATAAAAGCTGAAAGTACTGTTTTAGCACCTTTTAGCACAGTTTTTGGTTTCTTTCAGCTTCACTGCTTTGATTTATTGTTGCTGCCCTTGTTTTTTAGACATGACAAGGGGGCAAGGAAGGACTCGGAATTTGGATTCAGGAAAAACGAGTGGAGTCACTGAGAAGTCACAAATATTATAATCATCCTAAACCTGAATATATCACTAACAACTCTCACATATAAAGTTAATGAGCCAGTAAAATCAGGAGTAGTTTGAAAAGTTGCGTGATTTTCTGCTGGGAAAACTTGACGGAGTGAGTTTTATCAAACAGGAATTAAAGCACACACAATCAAATGTCCTTTTAAAGGACAGCTGGCACCAGATCTACAGAGGCCTGTCCAGCTTCTTTCACCAGAAGGTTCACACCTGCTACAAAACACAATAAAACAAAAGAAACAAACAAAAATTAAATTTCTCTTAAATGTCAACATAAAAATCAATAAAACAGGGTTACCAATAAAAAGCTAGCGTTCTGCTAATGTATTCTGATTGGTCAGTTACTCCCTTGATAGCACCAGTTTTCAAAAACAGAGGCTAGGAGGACAGTCGTGTTTATGAATAGGAAGAAGCTGGTTATTACTGCTGTTTTACAGTCTCATACTCTTATATTAAAAAAGCATAATTAAAATTGCCAGAGTACAAATGTTGACCACACAGAGTTTATAATTTCGGCCAGAGATAGTTTCTTTCTGAGCCATCTTCTGAGCGCCTCCTTGTAAAACTGGATGTTTAGAGAGTGGTGGTTCTCTGAGAAGTCTTTTACTTTTATTGATGTTACATGTCATCAGATCAGTGAAAAAACAATAAACCCTTACTCCCTTCAGATTCAGGAGATGGATCGCATCTTCCTCGCCTACCTCCAGAACAAGAACCGTGCTGAGGGACATCGCTCCTACAAGGCCTACTTGAGACACCTGGGAGATGTTTACAAATCCTGCTCCGATACTGAAGATCCCAACTGCGTGGCTTCCTACACCAGCAGGGCCAGTCCTAAAGCGGAACCCCCCAAACCTGCCCCAGTAAAAACCTGTGACCCCACCAAGGACCCCTACTGCATGTACATGGCTTTAGTCCAGGGAAAGAGCCCTTACAAGCCATTGGTGCTCCCGGCTGCCACCCCTGCTCCTCAGTACGTCCACTCTGCTGCTCCAGCCAAGGACCCTCAGTCAGGGTACTACTACTACTCTCCGTCCACGATGCCTTTCCTGACCATGGTATGCTATAGTATTTTTGTGCATAGTATACATGTATATTTACTGTATTTTAATTAATTAATTATTCATTGCAAGTTTTGTATCATGCCATACAAAATATCACAGTTTTTTAAACTGTTTACAACTGAAAAACTGATTATTGTTTAAATTTAAGGTTATTTAGAGAGTTTTTAGAGTTCTTTATTTAGAATTTAGAGTTCTTGTTAAAACTTATGTTATTATTAGATAATAGAACCTTAGACTGCTGGGGAGTGGTGCATCTGAAAGCTCCTATGGGTAAGATTTGCAAACTTATATCTATATTTGTTGCTCAAGATGGATGCATTCAGCAGGAGCAATAATTTAATTGCTTACAAATATTTTCGATGAGAATAAATTGCACCCATCTCATAATATGGATCCTTGTTTCTCGTGCTTCAGGAGCAGAAGGCAGAGTTGCTGCGGATCTGTGGCTCTGATGATGTGGAGTGTCTGCAGTACCATCTGAAAGCTGCTTATGGGTATTCTGGTGGGTCCCGTCCATCATATGCCCACCTTGGCTGTGACCCCAAGAAAGATCCTGCCTGCAAAATGGTACAGAAAGCTCCTGCTGGTCTTTACATGAATGCCTATTCTGCCTCCAGTACGGTACGTCTTATTCGTCATACTAATTTCCTTCAACAGCTTTCTGCATTGCTATATTTTAATTTTACTCTATCCCTCCAGGCTCCCCAAGCTGCACCAGGATCCTGCAATCCTCTTTTTGAAGATGGTTGCAACCCTCTTACCGCCACCAGATTTTCCACTCCTCCAGAGTCATACAAAAGTAACGAGAGAGATCAGGCCGCTGCCATCCGTGCTGCCCCTCCTGCTGAGCAGTATGACCCCTATTCCATGCATAGGGATTCTTATTCTAATGTTAACAGAGTCACTGATCCTTATGCTATGTATCGCCAGGCCAGTGCCCCAGCTTCTCCTCCAGCTACTGATCTCTTTGCTATACTGCGCCAATACATGGCCCAAGCTCACGCTAATGACCCATATGCTCCACGTATGGGGGCTGCTTCTGAGTCAAACTCCAACGATCCTTATTCTGCTATGCGTGATGCAGCAGGCGCTATGCACCGGCACACCCCTCCCTCCCCCAGGCAGCAGCACCCTTATTCCTATCCCAGTTATGAGGAACCTGCCCAGGAGGAACGCCACCCTCTGGGTCCCCCAGGCAAAACCAAGGAGGGCTACGACTGTTTCATTGGCTATGACCGTGAATGCTATCCCGTGAAGCCCAGCGCACCTCGCTCTGGAGTACAACGTCGCATCCCTTACCCTGCTGAGGCCTATGAGCCCCACCTGAATTCTGACGGCACCCGCAACGGCGTCCTGGAGCCTGAAAACCCACACTGTGACCCCGAGTATGACCGTGACTGCCGCCTGCGTCGCTATGAGACCGAGCAGCCTCAAAGCCAGCCTGAACGTCATGCAGCGGAGGACCACAGCCAGACGGCAGCCGAGAGAGAGCAGGTTAATCAGGACCAGTATGAAGCAGAGCCCTACCAGAGCGGCCAGGAGGAATCTCACACACCCTACCAGCCTATCTCACAGGGCATGCCCAGCCTCCAGGACATACTGAGGCGCTATGGAGACCAGTATCCCAGGCAGGATGATCACAGAGCTTATGCAGACAACTACCGCAAGAAGTAAACAGGCTAACACGCACAAAAGCATGCAGATGGACATGAATGCACAGTCCCATGCGTTCCTGTAGTTCAGCCCTTGAACGCCTCATGCCCCGAGAAACCAGTTCTATTTGGACCAGAGGTGGGACACAGGTGAATTTGATGGACCCAGAGAGCAAGTACATGCATGTACATCCCAAACACGGCTTCTTGCTTTGGGAGCCTGCTAAAAACTTTCCTGGAACGCCTTCCTATAACTTCAGTTGCTTCGGGCCTGATGCTTTGATTTATTGCTTTTTACTTTCTACCTTAAACTCTCCTCTGTGCTTTCAAGTGTGTAATGACCTCGCAGCTCTCAGCTTTGCTTCTGTATCTGTGCATTATTTTTAAAATGAAATATTGTTTATTGCTTTTTGACACAGATGGATTGTCATTTTTTTCATTTTAATTGTTCTAATAAAAAATACAGAAATATGTTTGTTGGTTTTGATTTGTTTTTTTGCGTTTTACTGCACCTTGACATACTGACTAGCTACTATAATGACAATTTGCACTCACATCCCGTGTACGAAACTAAATATACTTCACTTACACAGACTATAGGGTTTATCATTTAGTGTAAAATTATTATTATTTCTACTGATGCCCTTAAGTAAATGCAAAAAGTGTAAATTTCTTTTGTCAACTATCCCCTTTCTCTCTCTCATTAACACACAGGGGTGGCTGTAGCTCACGTCATCCACTAATTGGAAGGTTGGTGGTTTAATCCCTGGCTGCCCCAGTCTGCATGCCAAAGTAAAGTATCGTTAGTGTGCAACCCTTAGGTTTTTTTCTGAATTTTTTATTGGACTGTGAATGTGAAACAGAAAGAACTTGGAAAGAAAAAAAATGCTTGAATGAGGACTGTTGTATAAAGCAGTTTGAATGCTCCAGTCAAGTAGAAAATACTACAAACGAGTGTTTACCATTAACACTGTTAATTCATGCATCTCATTGCCTTTTGAGAAACACTCACATGGGATTTTAATAGTCTTCTTTTAAAAACCAAAAAACCTATGGGAGTACTGTATACTACATGGTGTACACCAAATGTTCGGGGCCCAACACCTGCTGTGAAGGAGGAAAAAGAGTTCAGCTGTTCCACGAAACAGAATTTATTTTAGGAATGTGCTTGTTGGTTTTGTCAAAAATGTGGTTTTGCTATTGCTGTGGTGGTGGGGTGTGGTTTTGGCTCAGCTGTGGGCAGTAGAGGTGGAACAGGAGATTCAGGGTTCAGTGCCAATCAGAGACTGAGTGGCACAGCTGTGGCACATTGTTTAATCAGTCTCTCCTATTTATGCAGCAGCAGCATGCTAAAACCCCCGGTAAGCACTGATGGTGGCCGGTGTAGTAGAAACCATCAGATGACTGAGCGACCTGACACTGAGTGCGTGAGCATATGAACACTCACGCTGGAGTGTGAACTGTTGTTGTAAATGAAGGCACAAGGAGACAGAGCTGTACTACACTTCCAGCAGTGTTACAGTCATGCAGGAAAGAACTGCATGATTCACACCAAACAATCGCAACTGTCATTCAACTTGCTGTAGTTTCCAGTGCTGTGCGTGCAGTGTCAAAAGAACTGTAATCACTTTCCTAAATTTACTTATTCATATGTCCTAAACTAGATTATTTTTATGTTGGTCGAGTCGGTCAGTACTTGCGCTTCCTCTAAGTGAGGACTGACGCTTTTTTCTTTTTTTAAATTTGAGGTTTCTTCTGCTCTACTCTTATCCAAACTCTGACTCCATTGTTTTCCATGCTGGATCTCTCAGTTAGCGCCAAAAGACACAGCAAGAGGATGGTGAGAGGCCTGGCTTTCATTGATCCAGGAGCCGTCAAACACATTAGCACCACATGCCTTCAGCAGACTGGAGTGAAGCTCTTGTAGGCCTCAAAGCTCAGCTGAAAACTTTACCATTCAGTTGCAAACAAAAGGACGAAGGGTATGCAGGATTTGTTTTGTTTTAATTAGGTAATAAAATCACATATTGGTGTTAATTAAAAGAAGGATGGTTGTAAAAGGGATCCAGCAGGGTAGGTGCATTTATAGATTTGAAAAGGAGGAACATTGTCAAACAACAAAAGCAAAGATAGACCTGATTCACTGGATGATCGTTGTAAAGACTGGTTAGGTAATTTTCTAAGAGTGGAATGAAGAATGAGGACCTAAATCTGGAAGCAACATATCATAGACTTGTAATATGCGTCGGATGATTCACTGTCAGGTATGAGTAGAAGAAAATGATAAAGCTGGATCAGCCTCTTTTTTGGAATACTTATTTACTGTGGACTGTGTGGACACAGTTAAAAAATAAATTAAATGAAGTGGGAAGTTTTAGTTGAAATGTGATTGCATTTAGCCTGATGAATAAACATTAAGAGAAAAGCAGTAGGAAGTAAAACAAGAAGCTGTCTTCTATCCTCAGAGTTACAAATATTGGCTCAGTTTTTTGAGTAGCTGAGATAAAAACATGAAAAAAAACTGACAGGAGAGCTTCTAAAAAATGGAAAATCAACTCAAAAGTTTTAAAAATGTTTTATCTAACAAAACAGAGGTGCTGTGGGAAGAAAAACACAATTTGCATCACTACAAATTAATTACGTTCTTTTCAGAGTAAAATTTTGACTCTATTTTGTGAAATATAAAAGAGTGGGGAAAAAAAAAATCCTGTCACATCGGCACATCTTCAGTCTTCTCCTGCTGAGTGGATTCACAGCTGTGCAGCGAGTAAAATGCTTCACCTAAAATAACTTGACCTTTTATGTCTTAACTAAAGACATCCGAGAAACTATAAAATAACTGGACCAGAAATCCAGGTACTGATAACAAATCAAAGCTCCTTTTCTACTAAATCCACCCAACGCGAACAAGACAACAAATGAGTTAAGGAGCAAAGAATCTGGATTTTCAAAGTATGTTCACGAGTTATTGCATTCAGAAGATTTTTTCAGAAAACTTGACCTCTAACCTTGAGGTCAAGGTCACTGAGATTCCAACTTTTTAGTAGATACACCTATGGCATCAATATGAAGCTCCTACGTTGCTTCGTTCTCAAGTTATGCCATTCAGAAACTTAAGTGACCACATCCGCACACTTAGGTTTCTCAATTTTTGCTTTAGGTTTGGTCAATAAAGGGTGGAAGACCACAACAACAAAGTCCCAACAAAATATTTTAATATAATAATATAAATACAAGAGCTCCAGAAGATCATCCTCCTTGGCATTGCTCATTTACTGTGGAGGACTTTAACCATTAAGTGAGCTATTGCATGTTCAAAACAACCTGTGTTCAAGGGATGGGCTTAGCATCATGAGTGAACAGAGCAGAATTTATTTTCATTTATTATTATCCTTAAAGAGAGGAAGCAGCAGGAGGAGGAGAAGATGCATCATGTAGATAGTGAAACATGCAAAGCTACAACATGACTCACTGTCTCAGTGACCATCTTAGTAGAAAAAAATCCTGTCCAATGAAACGCAGTACAGACTAAACCAGAGTCCTTTAATTATTCTGCCGTCATCAAGCTAATTCGTACTCCTCTTTGAACTATTTCTTAATTGTCTGCCAGTTAGAAATCATTCATTGCTCATTCAAAGCCAGCGTCGTAAATCTGCTCTGACTAACTTTCCTCTGGAAGTGAGGTCATGTCTGTAACTTACTGTTTATTCACAGGGCTGGTTATCGTCTGCGTGTCCTCCGCTTTATCTGATTTTTTTTTCCCATCCTAAGGATATTGTGCTTCTATGAAATTAACTATGTGATAATATCAAAATAGACACATGCACAGTTTATCTTGAAAATATTAGATGCAGCTTGGATGTTCTGAGAGGTCAACACTGAAAAAATAAACCTTTTTTCATATTTCCCTGTGGCTTCTGTCACAACAACATTGATCTTTACTTGCGGATTATTCCAAAGCAATTTAGATTTTTAGTGTCAGTGTCCAACGCACAAAAGGACTATTCTTCACACAGGTGAAGAAATAAAAATGAGATGTGATATGAGTGATGTTGGGGTTGGCAGCAATATAACAGACATGGACTGCTCTACTAATCCATGTAGGGCAATCAAATTATCCATCCATGCACCAATGTGCGAAGTCCAAGAAATCTTCTAGTAGTGATTTTGCAATTTTATGAATAATTTATTAGCAATGATTTCAAATCTATTGATTTCTAATCTGGAACATAGCTAGCTCTGGAGCAGGTTAGGTTTGCAGCACAACTTACCATAGTTATGTAACCTAGTGAAAAAAGAACCACCTTCATAATACTCAGCATCAAAGGTTGAACTTAAATTTATAAAACACTCTTCAAAACAAAGTTACAAAGTGTTGAATAATAATGAAAGCAACAGCTATGAAAAGTTCAAGTTTAAATAAATACCATGAAATTGAAAAGAATTTTAAATGAAAAAGAAAAAGAAAAACGAAGGAAAAACCAATACACATGCACTTTTGGGTCTTTTAAACCGTAAAATATTTGATAATGGCATCAGCATTAGGAAACTAAAAGATAAAATATGTTTTGAGAAGAGATTTAAAAGAGGTTAGAAAGCTCTCTGAGATCCTCAGGCAGGGAATTCCAAAGTCATGGAACCCCAATTGCAAAGGCTTGATCAGCTTTATTGACTAGACAAACTTTAGTGCCCTCCACAAATCCATGCCAACAGATCTCACCCAACTTACTTAGCACTTAGTTCCTCCTACGCCGTGGCGCATCGGGCAGCTAACGATCTCCATCGATGCTGGTCAGCGGCGATTGCCTCGGCTTTGTCCCAGGCAATGTTGACGGTTTTCAGATCATCCATAAACGTTCGACACCATGTGATCTTTGGTCAGCCTTGCTTTCGCTGGCCAGTGCGCGGGAACCATGTAATGGCGATCTTGGCTGGGCGATAAGGGGGTAGACGTAGAATATGGCCCGCAAAGCGGAAGCGCCTTTCTCCAACAACATCAGCTAAAGGGCAGATGCCTTCATAGGACCTCATTGTTTGTTATCCGGTCCTGGTAAGAAATTCTCACAATTCGCTGCAGGCCATATTGTTGAAGCACGTTCAGGCGTCATGTGATCGCATTTGTTGAGCGCCAGGTTTCGCTAGCGTACAGTGCAGTCGGAATGACGATAGACTTCAATAGTCTGATCTTGATCGTAACATTCAGGGAGGTCGAGTTACGAATAGGTTGGAGACGTCAGAGGACACCGGCCGCCTTCCCTACTCTGACGTCGACATCTCATATGGAGTCAGCATCTTGCTTATATAGAAATGGGCCAGACCGTGGAGGGCTTAAAAAACTGCAATGTAGTGCTAAAATCAGTTCTCAAACTAATAGATACTCAGTGACGGGCCAGAAGGACTGGTGTGGTTAAACTTCAAGTTACCTTGATAGCCCCAAATTCTGTTTTGTATCAGAGCCCTCTGATTAGCTGTCTACATGTGTGTGAGCACCTGGTGTTTCATCTAAAAGCCACAGACATGTCCTCTGTGTGGGGTTTTTGTGGGGTGGAATTACTTTCTGGATTTCAAAGTCAGGCTTTTCCCACATTGCCGCACCAACAATGGTCCATAAACATCTGAGAGCACCTAATGTAGTTTAAGAGTTGCTGCGGGCGCACAAAGACCTGTCTCTGTGTGTGTGCTCATTTCAGCTCTTGTTCCATTTCCTGTGTTTACTGTTTTGCTTCGTCTCTATGTTTGTGTCCATGTACTCACCTCCACCTGGACTCCTGATTGCTCATTAGCCTTCACACCTGTCTTCCATTTACTCATCAGCAAAACATAGTAAAGGCGCTAATTCATTTCTGTTCTGTGCTTCAGCCAGTTAATTGTGGCATAATCTGGCCAAAATAGACTCCACAGAAACAGGCTGCACCTTTAAAACTCAATTTTTCTTTGGTTATTTTGCTCTGTTAAAAGATTTCCTATCATGCCATCTGCGTGGCAGCCAAAATAAGAGCTGGATGAATTCTGTAGGCATACAAAGAATAGGGTCACATTAGGAAAATAAAATAGTATTTTACATTGTACTTTAATCTTATAAGTCAAAAATGTCTTGTCTTAAAGTTAGGTCCAGTCTTAAGTACATTTAGTGCACTGGATCATATCTTCACAGAAGATAAAATATGAACGACAAATTAAAAACTCATTTCACTTTAAATGTTTTCCATTTTTCTTCTAAATTCCAGCCTTGGTCATGAAGTGAAATTCTTTACCAGCATGTTTCCATTTATGTAGCCTCAGGGTCGGCAGCAGAGCACATGAACTGAACTGAATGGGGAACTAACTTTGACATTGGAGCATTCAGCTCAACTCAATTTGCTATTCTACACTCACATAACATATTCATAATTGCCACCACAGAAGAAGAAGAAAGCCACACTTAGAAAAGTGCAAAAATACCTGTTTCAGATTTTAGGGTCAAAGCAGGAACAGACAGTTAAGACGTTCTTTCCAGGTGCAGAAGTGGATCAATGAACTCACCACGCACACAAGGACAGCTAACTGTGAGCGCACAATCTCCTCAACACATTTCCATTTGTTTTGAAATGTTCGAGTAGGGTCATGCTTTAAAACTAGCTGCACAAGATGACGTATGATCTCTTTTTAGTTTCAAAAAGACATGAGGGGTGAACACTCAGTGTTGATCTGAGTCATGCTGGTTACCACGATTTCTGCAGAAGCATTAAACTACTCTGAACTGAATAATTAAACTGAGTTTGCACTGCAATAACTTATAGTCAAATGGGTGTTTAAGGTTTTCCTAACCAATCTGCATGAATTAGAGTCAAAGTGTATCAGTAGAATTCAGCTGAGAGGGCACAGTGACTTTATCGAGCAAGCCTGGATCCCTGAGGCTTGTCCATAATGTCGATGCTGTGTAGCTTGCATGAAACAACATGCTAAGAATGCACTTTTTTTGTAGCTCATTTTAGGGTCATTGTAGTGTAAACATATAGACATCTGACATCAGAGTATTAAGCACTATATTAGAGGTACAGTCAGGTTTTTGCTACAGTTCACCTCAGTGCTCCAAGTCTCCCCTTACATCTTTTCTGGACCTCATGACATTTTCCATCAAGTCCAAGGAAAAGTGATTACAAAAACACATAGGAGGTAATTTTTTCAACTATTTGACTGCAGCCACAGTCTCAAAAAGCCATCTTTAGCCAAGGAATCCTCCTGGGTCGGCACAACCAGCTGCTCCGGAGTCTGGTGGAGTATGCCCAGACGCTGTTTGACAACATGTCTTTGATCACTAACTACATGTGCCTATAACTCAATCGTAGTCTGAACCCCTGCCAATCCAGACTTATTCCTCCGCCTTCTCACCCAGCACGCTGCACCATGTAGATGCTAAACCTTCTTATCCAGAGATTCTTTGTGTTTAATTAACTTCATCACTACTTATTGAAAGAGGACTTTTCCACACAGACTGTGATACAATTCTCACACCTGTAAAGTGGGGAAGAGTCTCTCAAGAAATTGATTTTTATCAGAAGATCTCACTAACAGAGATCCTGCTGAGGAAGCTGAGATTAACAAGGGACAAAATTTCTGCACAGTAAGTTCCTCCTCTCCTGCAGACATGACGACAACACCGGAAGAGCTAACAAAGGAGTTCGCATGTTAAATACATCTCCTGACTATTTCTGACCAGAGACAAATGGGAGCCTGATATTCTTAATAAACGAAACACAACTGCTAAAGAAAAAACATGCATATCGTTCATGACTCATCATTATAGTCTTGGCAGTAAATTTTTCCTTGCAGTACTGTGTTTGTATCCTTCATCTGGGTTCAAAGGGTTGATGCAACAAAACAATACAATGAAGGAAATTATAGGGTAGATGGTGTGAGACAAACTCCAGCTGAATGGAGAAGTAAATAGTGACACATTTTTCATTTGCACGCAACAGAAAAAACATCCTCAGCCTCCTGCTGCTGAGAGATTCATATTCCCTGCACACAAACAAAACTGCAACAAAAGCCCAATTTTCATCACTTAAGAAATCAGAGTGGTGCAAACTTGTGTTTTGTAATCACGCTTGTCTGTTAGTCAGAGCACACACACACACACGCTGAAGCTGGGACTCCCTCTTGTTTCTAGGAGGCGACTCCACTGATGCTGTCAACAAGTCCAAACTGATTAGTTGTTGAAGACTAACAATAGATCGCACTGTCAAATCAATTACAGACTATCCTCAACACCCTCCATCCTGTCAGCAGCTGTTAATGTGAAATTTACATTAGAATAGGACAGAAAGCCTTTACTGTCATTGTATTCAGGATACAAGATTGGTGGAACCACATACTGACATCACAATATTAAAACATTTATATTAAAAGCCCCATAAAAGCATGCAAAAAATGTTACTAACAGGGATTACAGCTTACATATGAATAGACAAGGTTAACTGAAATAGGAAGGCAGACAGAATGCACAAAGATCTGAGCCTAAGACTGCAGTTTGGAAGGACGTCCATGAGGATTGGTGACGTTTCCCAGGTCAGACAAAGAAAGGAATCCAAAGAAAATAAGCAGGAACCTTCAGGATCTGAGTGTGTGCCGCTGATTCATATTTTATCTGGAGTGTAACGAGAAAAGCAATTCCAAGTACAAACGTCCATGGACAGCGTTTGGAGCAATGGTTTAAATCTGAAATATTGCAGCTGAAAATGAAGACCCAAGTCCCTAGAGTGAGCAATGCAGTGGGGACAAGGAGTCAGCAGTAGTGTGAGTGACTGGAATTGTTGATTGGTGAGAAATAAAGTGAGAGCATTATTATAAGCGTGCACTATGACAACTTTGTACATTAACTGAAAATGGTGGCCTTAGGGAAGAAAGTGCTCATGAGTCAGGTGGTCCAACTTTTTAGTGGCCTGTATCATCTGAGGCTCTATGGCTGAGGCTCAAACAGACGATGCCACGGGTGAAAGCCATCTTAAGCAATGTTTAAGCCAGGGGTCTCGAACTCCAGGCCTCGAGGGCCGGTGTCCTGCAGCTTTTAGATGTGTCCTTGATCCAACACAGCTGATTCAAATGGCTAAATTACCTCCTCAGCATTTCTTGAAGTTCTCCAGAGGCCTGGTAATGAACTAATCATTTGATTCAGGTGTGTTGACCCAGGGTGAGATCTAAAACCTGCAGGACACCGGCCCTCGAGGCCTGGAGTTCGAGACCCCTGGTTTAAGTTCTAGAGAGGTAACATGTTTGCAATGTCTTGGAGAGACAGAGAAGAGGGCTGGCTCATTTCTGGAGGGGCTCTGTTGATGACCTTTTCTTGAGGTTTGTTTTCTTTTTGCCAGGTGCAAATTTAACATAGTAAAACACACTGCTGTGAAATAATTAAAGGTTGCCGTCAACTTTCAGTGTTTTTTTTGTTTATCAGGTTTCTTTGGAGGGACAAAAATTGTGTGTTTATGACAGAAGTTTTTTTGTGTGTCCGGTGTTAGTTTGTTTCCTAAACACCATGATGGCAGTTTCTGGACCTCTTCAGACTTATCTCCTTCTGCAATTCGGCTGTCCAGAGTGGTTTTATTAATGAGGTCGTTGGGGTTATGGTCAGGTAAAATTATGTGTTGAGTTAAACTATATTGAATCCAGCATACTCATTATAATAGATATAATGTTATCAAGATGGGGGTGAATACCCATGCCTTGGCAGATCAGATATTTTTTTAAAGCAAAAGTGATGAAAAAGTAATTTGTTTCATATTCTGAGATGTGGATATTGCCCTGGACTTAATTGAAACTGCAAAAATGATACAGAAGAGGACAAGTCCACAACCTTGTTCTCCTTACCCTTGTTAAATTGAAATCAAGATTTTGAGTAAAATAAATAAAAGAAATGGGAATAATGTGTGAAAACATTACATTAAAAGAAAATGAAAAGGCAGTGAGATAAACAGAGCCAAAGTTGACAAGAGAAAAACTTACTTAATCAACTTTAATTCAAACCTTTATTAAAAACAAAGATGGTCCCATGCTCTGAAATAAGATTAGGAGGGAGGGTAAAAAAGGTCTTCCACCTGATGGACAGCTAGAAATGAGTAGATCTGTCAGCGTGCTGCATCACCTAAAATAAAAAAAGAAAAAAGGTGTGATATCTCTCACCTTATGTACAGAGCTGGGAACTAGTGCCAGGTAGAAAGAAACATTAGGGGGTCCAGCTTTCCAATTAGTGACCCAAAGCAAGAATGAGGGAGAAAAATAGGTGAAAGGTAGGTAAAAACAAAGAAAAGAGAGGAGAGAAGCAAGGTGATGACAAGGTGTGAAAAAAGAGGGAAACAGGTGTGTGGCTAAAAAGGCTGAATTCACAGTGCCTGGAAGTGCAAAAATATTCCAGCCCACGTTACTGATTACAATACGGATGAGAGATGTTCTGTCACCTTCGCTCTTTTCTTCCTCTTGGCTGTAGAAATATAACTGTCGTGCAGAAACATCCTCTGATGAGTCGGCCAAACATAGCAATGGAGGTCGATAAAGGTCATACATGACTCATTGCCCTTTAAAATCATGGTTGAACAAATAAAGCTTCTAATGAGTCTTTTCTGATAACTTTTATTAATTATTGTACTTTGTTCAGCAGTACAATACTTTAAATTACAGATCCTTACAAGGTGACAAGTCGTGCCACATAAAGTATGTGCGTAATTAGACTGATTCTTTTAAGCTGCATGGGTAGTTTTAATGAAATGTGCTTTCAAAATGAATATTTTTTTGTTGGAGCTAATAAGAGGGTGTCGTGTTGTCTACGGTCTAATTGTTTGCTTCAAAAACATAATCACGCACTTGCAGCTTGAGCAGCAGGGCAACTCTGTTTTATTCCTAAAGACCAATGCTTTAAAGAAAAATGGTGCAAAAACAACCCTATATTCACCTCAGGAGAGCAGAACATGATATATATGTGATATGGGAGTCATATTTGCGACTTTAACTCAAATACACACTCAACAGTCAGTTCATTTTCTACTCCTTCCCTGCAGGGGTTAAAGTGGGCTGGAAAGGTCTGGAACGGCATTCTGACTCCTTCAGTTAATGAGCAATTAACTCTGACAGGCAGGTTAATGCATATTATACATGTGTAATTTCTTTTTTTTTTTTTTTTAAGTGGCAGGACATTTCAAATGGAACTTTTCAAATATTTCAACAAATATCAGCAAACACACAAATGTTTCTGTGCAGTTTGTCACAAAATGTGTCTGTGAGCTGTACAGCTGCTGTGTTTTCCAGGGAGAGGGTAAAAAAATTTACTGTGCACTGACAGATGACAAAAATGTTATGTGACCTATGTAGGAAAGAGCAGTGAGAATAAGCAGAACATCTTTCACATACAAAGTCCACAAATTACATTTATTCATACTGGACTAAAATCCTATTTTAACCTGTTAAGCTTTTCTGTCACCGGTGGCCTCGGTTACATTTACATAAACATACAGACCCTCATCTCAAAGCTCAAGGTCAATCCCATACAGTATTATAGAAAGCAAGGGAGTCATACTGTATGTTTGCATCATCTCTGCACTTTACGACCAGATAAAGAGGTCAAAGCAAGACAGAGTCAGCGTTTTCCAGAGGCAGATTACACAGGCCCCTATAGCTCCAGGATTACACACGAGAAGGGGCCACAATATTAATATCGAAGGGATTTAAAGGAAAACTTTGCCCTGTGTGTTATACAGTGTTTTCATTCATTCGTTGTCCTCAGATTTTCAAGCTTTATGGCAGTTTGAATTTGCTTCCGTCCTTGGTTAAGGTCATCAGAGAGCCTGGTTTTCCTGATTGCCAAAATTAAAGACAGTCAATGTCGGCAACCCCCCCTCCCCCCAAAAAACAAAACAAAACAAAAATCACTGTCTTCAAGGTGAGGAATGAACTTACTGTAAGCTGTTTAGACATTAATAAATGTAACACCATTAGCAGTTAATTTTGATTGTACTGTTTGTTTGCAGTGGAGGCACTGGATCACTTCTCTTTATAGTTCAGTCATTAAGGTTCCCCGTGTTCCCTAGGGAAACAGAAATGGTTCTAACAAGGACGAGGAAGAGAGACAGAAAGGGAAACGCAGTGTGGGGTTGTCTTATCATTGTGGAGCAGGGTCGCTCGGAGACTAAATACCATGAACTAATTTCATACCAAATTTACATGAAAATTGATATTAATTAGTTGGAGATATTAGGTATGTTGGAAGCAATTATTCGATCCACATACAGACATTATTATGGAAATGTAATTTTGTTTGTGTTCCCTGTGCGAGGCTGTAAGCTGGCACTTAAAGAAAAAAGCCTAGTTTTTCAAGGCTAAGTGTGTGTGTGTGTGTGTCGGGGGGGGGGGGGGGGGGGGGATCCACTCAAAAGTTTCCCCCTTTTGTTTGCTCTGATTCGTTGGATTCTGTGTCGTGTGATGCTGCAGGGCCACGACCCTTAGAAACGAGCGGCATGAAGCGGTCGCATGGCGA
Source organism: Pelmatolapia mariae (assembly GCF_036321145.2). Classification (NCBI taxonomy): domain Eukaryota; kingdom Metazoa; phylum Chordata; class Actinopteri; order Cichliformes; family Cichlidae; genus Pelmatolapia; species Pelmatolapia mariae. The sequence goes on along the minus strand of NC_086235.1, from coordinate 13,055,214 downwards.
CAACCGGCGACAGGTTGCCACGACAACAACTGGTGTGATAGATGTCCCAGCCTTCTATTGTCTCTTGGCAATGCTGCGGTGTTTGTCTTACTATCCTTCGCCATGAGGGCTCATTCATCATCCTGCAGCTCAAAGCGGGCACATCCCTTGCTAACAGTGCATCTGATTAATATTTAATCGCTTTTTAAAACATTGCCAGACGTGTGTGTTCTTTTTTTGTTTTTTTCCCCCCAAACTTGGCTCTCTCTGTAGAGAACAAAAGTAACATTTGCTCCACTTCCAACTGCGTGTCACCTCTGACACATTTTAAGTAATGAAACACTCTGGAAATTAAATCTGAAGGGCCACAAAAGTGGGGCAGCCACCAGCTCAGCGTGACAGTCCATTCTAATAAAGTTTGTCTGAATATGTAAGCGTGTGTGTCTCATTTCTGCCAGCCTGCCTCTTTCTGTGTACATCCTCCAAAGTTTCCATGTTTGGCCACGAAGCCCCACCATCTGGAGCGTTGATGCCTCAGGTTTGTGTGTGCGTGCACAGCAGAAGTGGAGAGCAGCTGTTTGAAGCCACAACAGATGGCTCCTCCTCCGCTCTCCTGAAGCCCATCACATCTAACCCTTTGAGAACATAGACCTTCACATCAGAGACAATAAGATCAGTGTTCATCTGTGCAGCATTTTTATATTTACTGTGGGTTGTCTGAAAACAGCCTTGAGGCCTGCATTTAGTTACTGCTAATAACATGATTTGTTTTTACCTGCCTAATAAAACAGTTAACTACTTTCATCTTTATTGTATTTATCTATTACACTATTTTTAGACTTTGTGGGATGCGGCGCAATGTTGGGAAAAATGGTACCCTTTAAACCCCTGTGTACAAAAAGTACTTTTTGGTTTGGTGTAGACGAAACATGTCGTTCATAACGCGCAAAAAAAAAAAAAAAAAAACCCTGCCCTTTTCTGTTCATTTACATGTAAAGTAGCTTAGTGCAGGCAGTCATTGAATATTATTGATTTATTTTATTTGAAGAAAAAACCGAGTGAAAAAACAGGAAGCTACAGGGCTGTGTCAATACATGATTTAATATTTAACAAAAATATAGTGTGTTAGACTTTTTCTTAATAAAACTGAATCATAAAGTAGGTTTTTAAATGAGTGATGAACTTTTTTTTGTTTTTTCTCTAAGCTACTAGGGTCAGATGCCCTCTTTGACCTCTTGATGTCTCCCATTATTTTCCTATCTCCTCACTCGCTTCATCATCATGCTCAAATCCATGTCCCTTTTGGTTGTCTTTAGATTTATCAACAAATCTCAATTAGGATTGCCACCCCAGTGACATAATTCGAGGATTCCTTTACCTTCTCTCTGCAGTTCAAATTCTATTTTAAGATAAACTCACTCCTATCAACTTGAGCCGCTAACACATTACCCTCAGTTCTGGAAATCCCAGCATGCTTCTCTTCAAACCTTGGTTGTTTGTTACTGCATGAAGCCACATATCGGTCCCAGATTGGATTCTTATACCCACTTCCATCAAGTTACCCCCAACCGGTTGCAGCAGATGGCCGCCCCTACCTGAGCCTGTTCTGAAAGAGGTTTCTTCCTGTTGAAAAGGAGTTTTTCCTTACTATTGTCACCAAGAGCCTGCTCAAGGACAGTTGTTTAATTGTTAGGGTTTTCTCTATATTATTGTAGGTCTATTATTATAGCATCTTGAGGCAATTGCGAATGTAATACTGGCTACATCAGTTCTACATCCACAACAACCTCCAAAATCTTTGTAAATCTCAATCAGTGCTGCTTTCTGCTCTCTGGGGATCTAACTGGCCTTGGAGCTGTTGCCAGCCCTCACTTAAATTTTCCCCTAAACTGCAGTATCAAGCTCAAACATCTGCTGTTCTCTTTCAATAAATACTTTCTAATCATAATTGAGGTACTGTCCCTGCTTGTGAACTGAGGTTTAACAGCTATGCTTTTAAATATGTTATCACTTCAGACCTTCTATAAAAATGCACTTGATTGCTGCAACAATGAAATAAAATTAGCCAGACAAGGCTACATCTGTCAAACAATTAACAGTAATCAGTGTAATTCCCCTTTTTAATCTTTCTTAATAAACTTCATCTTTGACTGAATTTCTTTCCTTTCTTCAGGACTTCCTTCCACTTAAAAATATATACAAATTCGTATCTCAAACTGGCTCTGAGAAACTGGTCTATGCATTCATGTTAAACAGGTTACTGTAATGCTCTTTTTTTGCAGAATTGTGATTTCATCTTATTCAGAATGCAACAACCAGAGTCCTTACATGGAAATGTTTGAACATATTACATCAGTATTGAAATCATTTGCTGCCAGTTCAACACAGAATTACTTTAAAATCCTTCTATTAGTTTATAAAGAACTCAGTTGTTTGGCACCCCAGTACATCTATGACTTGCTCAGTGTCTATAACGAGACACTACACCTCTCAGATCATCAGGTACAGCTCTTCTAACTGTTCCCAGAATTAGATCTGGTGGTCATCTTCTTTGGAACAAGCCTCTGATCTGAGGTCAATTGCATCTGTGTCTACATTCAAAAACAGTAAATCTTTTTATTCTTGCAGGTTTATGTTTTTATCTGTTATAGTAAGCACATTACGTTTACGTGCAATATGCTATATACATGAAATATGGTATATAAATAAAACTGGCATTGACATTCTTTGGCAATGGTTAAAAACCAGTTAGCTTTTCATCCTGAGTGAATAGCTTCTATGTTTGTCTTAACTTACCATCATCTGAGAAATTTCCAAACTGACAAGTAAGGGAAAGCCTCATTTATTTTGAGTTTGCTTGTGAAGCAATAAAACCAACAAAATTTGTGGGAGAAGTCTCTTTCTTTGACGTGCATTTTTCTCTTTTCTCAGTTCTCATCCATGTTTTTGTTCCCAGATGTGCTGACAAGCATCAGAGTGTTCTGGTGGTGAAAATGCAGTGACACATCAGTGTGCCAGTGTTGCCCAGAAATAAATTTACCGGCAGGGATGGGTAGGACAGACCTCTGAAAAAGTTGTAATCACTGCATTAGTCTTAGTTTCTGGTGAACGGCAAAAAAGTCAGTATCATCAGCAGACAGCTGTAAGGGCTGATGTCACAGGGGTTAATGCTGAATAAACTGGAACTTAAAAATCAATGGATCATGCATCTTTCAAGCTGAGATTTGTGCTAAACTAATTTTAAGAGTGCATGACAAATTATTCAGATATATTCATGCAGTTTTCACAATTATTCTCAGGTGGCCTTGTTAAATAGTTTGTTCACAAAATATTCTTTGCTTTACTTTTATGTTTTTTAGTGTTGACATCAACATAAATTCTTTTAAATCATTAAGTGTACTTTGTTGCCCAATTGGACAAACACGAAAAGAAAACATTTAAAACATATTTTTTGCTCTGTTTATGTCAGATTTTCAGCAAGACCTGGTTTGTCCCCCACTCAGTTTCAGTGTTGCTGTGTTTCAGGTCATCCTTCAACCCTCAGCAACCATTCTTAACATTTCTAGTCACAATATTTTGAACATTTATCTAGGTGATGTTTTGTTTTGGTCTGAACCTCCGGTGCTCTATGTAATATTCAAAATCTGAATATCATATAAGGCAGCTGATAAATGCTGTCATCATCCTGCATGTCGCATGCTGCTAGCAATAGAAACAACACTGTCCAGGAAACAAGTTAGACCTGGTTTTTGTCAGATATAGCACTTGGCATTCAATAAAGAAAGTTTAGTTTTTGTTTTATTAAATGACAGATTTGGATGAAGACATGCTTCTTGGAAAACCTCAGTAGAGGCTGTCATTATCATTTACCTAGAAGTGCCACAGAACTAGTTCTTCCATCTCTCCAGCAGAAATCTCAGTTTCAGTTCATCTCCTTCTGAGATAACCCCATATTTTGTGAACGTGAAGCAATTAAATATCTATCTATTGAAATATTGTCTAAAAAACATGCGTAAAAGTCACACTAGGTTGGAATTGTACAGTGCAACATGGCACAGAATTGAATATATTCACATCAAGTGATTGTGGTTGAAAAACAAGTTGATGCAAGGAGTTTTTTGTTGAAGTTAAACTCTGAAACCAAAGGAGAAGGTGATTTCACTTGAAGCACTGGTTCTGACTGAAGGCAGAATTTGTGTTTGCTATAAAAACATTAAATATCTGCAGTGGACCATCTAAGATTAATGGCAGATAAGCTGGTAGAAGAGATTTGCTGTTTGATCTCACAGCCCCCCTGTCCACATGCTGAAGTGTCCTTGGAGAAGACACTGGACCCCAGGTTTGCACCAGTGGCAGGCTAGTGCCTTTGTAATATGGGAGAGATAATCAAGCAGCTTAACTCCCAACTACCTGCACTAACAAGGACGCATATCCGCTATTTAAGACCACTAAATCAAGTTGAAAATATCTGACTTTGCCCTGGGAGATCAGAAAACAATCCTTCAGTGCTGCTATACAGGCTGTGTTCTATAAAGCAGGATTTATGAGTTTTAACTTGAAATTAATGAAAAAAATCATCCAATGAAGGCCCAGCTGTCTCAGCTGCCTGCCTGCCTCATTTTGGAATGCACATGACAAATAACAAAGTGTAAATAAAAGGGTAAAATAAGATAAACCTTTATTAGTCCCACACGTGGGGCACGTAAAATTTCACAGAAACTCTCAAAAGTTACTTTAAAAGCTCTTTCCATAACCTGCATAAAAGTTGTCCCCCACATTCTGTTAAGTTACATGGTAGTATTTTGCACTACTTAAATATGATGGGCTAACTCTTCAACTCCAATCAGATTTGCATCTAAAGTTTCTAAAGGCAAAAGCACGGGCATCCCCTGGATTTCCCAGTGTCACACATTGTAGCCAACCTTCACATAGTAGGAATGGAAAGTAAACTTGTGGGCTTCAGAAAGACAACACATTGCAACTGCCTTATATATGTGTATGACACCCAAATCAAAAACCCAAGAACTAGAGGCCTTCATCAAAAACATCAACTCAACGGACAGAAACATCACCATCACTGTGAGGTAGCTTGCTGGAAAGCAGAAAGACTGGCAATCTGAAAAAATACAATAAAATCAAACACAGAGAGAAGAGTGGTTGGCACAGGGGAGCGGGAATTAAAAGCCACCTGGGTGTTTGCATGAGAAGGAGAGTGAGTGTCTTCTGAAGTAGGACAGAAACACATTCTCACTTCCAGCTCACACACTCAGGCTTGATCACGACCTCTTCAGCAACACTTTTCAAAATACAGGCTAGTGCTCAGCCTTCGGGTTCAAGTACCACAGTGGTCTGACATTTTTTTTGTTTTCACTTGCTCTTTAGTTTGATTTCAACATTGGGTTTATAGGGAAATAACCCATGATCTGGTGTAGTCTGAAGTGTTTGCTTATCCTACCAGAAAGGGCACAGTAATGAGCCAAAACATTGTGGTTAATAACACAGGCGTGCACTCAGTTACCTAACAGAAGCCTGTGGTATACTGGTGTGAACATGTTATTGGCCTCAAGTCCAGTTATCTGCAGACTAGAGCTGATGATCAGCTGATGATGATTTATACTCCTTCTGAAGTTTCCACTTCAGATTGTTTCTTGTAGATGGATGAGCCCGCATAGGCCGCCTTCTTCCTGAAAGAGAAGACACCGTTTGGGATTTTAAGCCTGTGTTGGCAGCTAACAGCCCTATGTGGCAGAGCCACCACTTCTATTCCTTCAGGAATACTGCTGCTTTGTGTTCCTTTTTGTGTTACTGTTTGTATCAGTTTTGCTATGCTTTTTGCTATGTTTCTCTAAGAAGACAAAGAAAAAGAGTTCTAAGAACTTAAAAAGAGAGTGGGGTCAGAAGAGCAGGTAACATGTGATAGACAGGCTGCTCCACTGTCCACAAATGCAGATGTGGGATTACTGCATGCAGAAGTTGCATAACCAGCAGGGGGAGATTGAATGTTTTTTTATTCACTACCGACTTCTTGCCTTAAAATGTATGAAGTGCTTTCCAGGGTGCTTAAATGCCAGATATGATTAAGCTAGTCAGCTAACATGTATATCCATGTAAATGTGTTAATAATAATACCTGTTTAAGTGATTTCCCATGATTATTTTCATGTTGGCTTAAAATAAATTATCTCCCATGCTGTTACAGCAACTTACTCCAACTTCTGCATGTGTGTCTGTCCTCTTCATAATTTAGAGAGGCAAAGCATGACACAGTGGACCGGCATGCTTATTACACGTTTTGCTGTAATATCGGGTTGCATCACAATTATGGAGGTGAGGAATACTTGAATGACTTACAGTCACAGGATCCATCACAGTCAAGCTGAGCTTAGCTTGCCTCATCACCTCATTGTTTTAGTTTTTTCAAGCAGTTTATAGCATGTAAGCATTTAACTAACGATAAACTCATTATTATATGTGGTATTTCATATAAAATGAGAAATTGTGGCATTTTTTGTTGTCCTTAATAATGTGAAACTGTAAACGTGAAATGGAAATGTAATAATGCGTGAATCATGTGACTTAAAGGTTAGAGACAAAGGTTTCCAGGCATTTTTGTCCATTCCTGGAAGACCACTTGGCCCTTTTTTCTACTTAAGCACTAAATATGGCTTTCTTTTTGTATGAAAGTCACACAGTGTGGCAGTGTTACATCAACTTTCCCTCAAGGTGAACTAACAAGATGAAGAGTAGCGCAAAAGGTCACAGAGAGTTGGAGCAGCTGCATTCAACCAGAGCCCACGGAGGTCAAGGATATTGGTGAGCATGTTTTTAGGGAGGTGAGGCTGAGCTGCAGCATTTGTCTTCATCGCCGTGATCAGCCGCAGGATGGAGAGAAAGAAAAAGGGTGGAGATGATGAATGGTATTAAATGGCAAGATAACAAACAAGCATCACATGGCTGTGTGCTCATGTTGCATGTGTGCGTACACCCAGGTGTAAATCAGACGACGTGTATGTGTGGGTGCATCTGTTTGAGAGTAATTTGCTGTGATGAATATTCTCATTACTCAACGTGTCCTTTGACATTTCCTTTGGCAACCCATTCACAGCTCCTAAAAAGAAAAGACAAACACAGTGACTGAATGGATGTGAATAATGGGTTTAAAATATTTAAAATATCACATATCACATTTTGGCTCTTTCCCTGAAATTTTCATTTGCACTGTTCTTCTAGTGTCTGTGACTTTAGAATGTACAGACATTTTTATTAAAAAGACCTCAAACTGCACATTTGTTCCACACAAAAATGGAGTAATCAGATTAAAAAGGCTTAACACCTTAGAATTATGTGACGAAGACAAAGGACAAGTTACCAGAGGAAGGGAAGCAGGAATATTTATTGCGAGAGAGACAGATGCACAGACGGGAGGGTATAGGGTTGAAAAGGAGTGAAGCATGCTGAGTGCAAATGATCACACTGTGAGGTTAGAAATGTATGGTGAGCTTATGAACTGACAAGATGGTACAGAACGTGTCTAATAAACTCGGGTGGGACATTTGTTTTGATCTATGTCCTCCTAGATGTCTTCATGATAACAGTTTTAGATCTTACAGCTGCGGGTGAAAGGGCTCACTTGTTCCCGCTTTTCACTACACCCATTCCCCAGATATCAGTGTGAAGTGCCGTCAGGTATCTTCAATGAATTAATTCAATTTTAACCTTTTTTTTTGGATGTTCTCCTTCTCATGACCTGCCAACCTGACAGCTACCCTGGTGCCAACTTCTGCCACTTTCTGAGAAGGCTGGTGTAAGCTGTGAGGTAGGAGGTAGTGGGGGAAGGGAGGGCGGGGGAGTCCTTGTCCTTCCCCTTGAATATTTTGAATCTGCCAAAGGAGTTTGCTTCATTCTCAGTACAGGTGAGAAGGATCTTACTTTCATATAAATACTAAATATTCTAATGGTTTGAGCTTCGACCTTCGTAGGACCGCCATTTATACCACAGGTAGATTAACATCTTGGATTATTTGGGGGTCAGTGAATTTAAAAAGAATGATTTATAGTCCTATCCAACTGGGAGCCAGACTGGGAATCCCAAAGTAACCCTGTTAAAAGGTTAATCAAAACAGACATCTGTGCATACAAGGACTTTAAACTGGATGAAGAAAGGCCTGAGCCTTAATTGATGCTGAGAAGCAGAGGATTAAGGAAAAACATGGGTATTATCATTAAATTGGTCAATAAAAGATCCACAAAGCGCTTGCTTTGTGGATCTTGGGCAGGTCAGAATCAGAATCAGAATACTTTATTGATCCCTAGGGGAAATTATTTAAAGGTAAAGGTAAAGTCTCACCTGACAGACCAAGCTATGTGAAGGACACCAGGACTCCAAGAAGGATACCACTTCTTGGAGATTATCCAACTAGCGGCCATGCCTCTAAGAAAACCCTCTTCTTGACAAATGATGCTAATACTCAAATGGCTTTGAGGCCTGTTTTCAGACGATTTCCCAATGTCAAAAGACTGGATTAGGGAATCTGAAAAAGTTGGAGAGGGGTACACTGGCTTTGTGCTCTCAACACCAATCTTTTACTTTAGGTTCTTGGATAATATGGGCTCAAGGCTATGAACGACTTTGAGCCTTTGCATATACACCCAGTGAAGGCCACTTTACTAGGCATTGTGGTGTAGTTTGAGCAGATTCAGGGAAGAAACCAAAACAGGATGTTGACAAAGGTCTGCTTCAAGTAGAATAATATGCATGCACTCTTGCATAGGTCCACCTAATATCCTGCACACACATTTAGGGGTATAGTGAAATTTCAAATGATCCACTTCCACAGAACCTCCTCTAATAAGAATAATTTACATCGGGTGGCAGGAACCCTGTTTCAGAGTCTCAAACGGAGGGGATTTCTGTTCCAGAAACAAATTTGCAGGGAAATTCTGCCATTCTTCTCTTACACCTCTGACACAAACCCTCAGACACATGTCCTGTTGTCAAGAATGGAGAAACTGTAGTTCATGTCCTTCAGAGGTCCCAGATACACAAGAAGACTATTTTTGCCCTTCTTGAGTACTTTCAACACTTCATTCCCTTTCAACAAATCCTAGAGACAAGCTTTGAAAACATTCAGGTGGAGGTATATGCCTCGTAGATGTACAGGGTCATGAGGGCATAAAAAAAACATAGACCGATAAAAGGGTGGTGGGGGGTGGGTTTTGCACTCTTTTGCTTAACTAATGTCAGCAACATCCTGTCACTGCCTGGGGTGGTTGACTGGTGGTTGTAGATTTAGAAAGTAGGTACTTATGTTGACCATTTTCATGTACAGTCTGTAAGCCCCATCAGATGCAATCTTAAAGTTCCCCTCTTTACACAGTGTCTTGTAGCATACACTTTCCCCTTCCTGCTCTCCTCTTTATTTCTTCTCACTCTGCCGCTGTCTAGTTATGTACTATACTGGATGATCCTTAATATCCCAGCGGTGGCTGTAGCTCAGGAAGTAGAGCAGGTTATCTACTAGTCGGAAGGTTGCTGGTTAGATCCCTGGCTGCTCCATGTCAAATAACCTTGAGCAAGACACTAACCCCAAGTTGCTCTCCAGTGCGTTCATCAGAGTGTGAATGTTAGATAGAAAGCACTTAAGTCCTTGTATGAATGGGTGAATGAGGCATGTTGTAAAAAAGTGTTTTAAGTGTTCAGGTAGAAAAACATTATATAAGAACCAGTCCATAACCTCTCCATCATTGCTGGATAGTCACAGGAGCACATTTCAGGAAAAATCTCCATTGATGCAACACAGGAGCTGTGATGTTAGATGACCAGCAGTCATCTAACATCACAGCTCCTCCCTATTTACTTATTTACTTTTGCCATATTGGCTCTTGAATGGCCTTAGTTTTTATAGAGTTGCATGTGGTTTTGATATTTTTCCTGTCTTTGTATTTTCTATCTTCAGTATTTACTTTTCAGTTGTCTGCAACCAGTTTCCTTTTGGAGTAATATAATATTCTGATTGTAACAGAACTGTGTCATTTCATAACTCACATTAAAGTTACCCAACATTCTCAAGATGCACACATTTAGAGGCCATTTTCATTTATGACTATAGCTTTGTAAAGAAAGCACAAGTAGCTAAATGTCATGTTTTTTGCACTTTGAAGGGCTAAAAAAACACAAGGATGGGCTACTCTTATTTTTTGGGCCCAAGCTGAGGACACAGTCAGTGTTGATTGTAATATCAGAGATAGTTACATCAGAGTTAAGTTTATTTATTTATTTATTTGAATGACTCAAAAATTCAGATGAGTGGGTTGACAAGTCCAAAAAGGAGTTGTTTTCTAATAAGGTCCTGCTTGTCGCATTTAATGCATCCCATCTCCAGTTGAACTGATTTGGCCATCACATGTCAGTCACCGGTCAACTGAACAGAGTAGCTCTGATCACACTGCAGACATATCTGACATCAGGTCTTTAGGATGGTTTCCTTTGTCATTTATACATAATTATGCCAATGTGGATCCAAAATCACACTTCATGGTGTTGGGAAATATAGACTTCTGAAAATAAACCCCAGCAGTTCGTGAAAACAGAATGTCAGGATTTTGTTGTCAGTGAACATGAAATTGTAAACAACATTGTCAGGAGAATGGGGTTTTATTTATGGAGAGAAAGCAGAGAGCATGTTTTGCCAGTTGCCATGTTACCATGGCAACTGGCAAAACATGTTTTTAAATAAGTGGCAACATTGTACCCAACACATGATATTTTTTTCTAAACCTAACAAAGTAGTTTTCAATGCCTAATGTTGGCAAATTCACACTGAGGAACGCACACACACACACACACACACACACACACACACACACACACACACACACACACACACACACACACACACACACACACACGCACAAACGTGAAAATTTGTGTCCATCTACATTAAACAAGATCAAAGGTTGTGACTGTATCATGACCTGCCGTGAGACAGGGGTGTTGACCTATTCCTTGTGCTCCATATTTGGTTTCTGTTTAAAAACAGGTAGCTTGATCAAATGCCACAATTTTAATACCACAGATTTCTGGAAATCTTATACAAACAAACAACAACTTTCTCAACATTTAGAAGAACTATTAAACTATATGTTGTACAGGTTTCATCAACTTGCCATTGCTAGTTTTGATGTGGGGATAAGAGGGGGCAAAAACAATCAATATTCCAAATTTTGGAAGAGTACTGAAGTTTGAAATGCTCTAGGTCACTGCTGATTGGTCAGATGTAATAATATGAGGTGCTGTAAGGGAAATTATTACTGAAACGCTCTCACACACACTACTGAAATTTTATCTCTCACACACACATAGCATTTCAGTAGTGTGTGTGACAGCATTTCAGTAATAATGTCCCTTACGGCACCTCATATAATAACGTCACTGCTACTTTGCAATGAGTGGTCAGCACTGCAGGTCAGTGAGTTTTGCTCCAGATGTCCTTTCTGCAACAACTCCAAAGGTAATTTGCGTCTCTCCAACTGGAATCGAACCTTTCACTTGCCAACCAACAGTGTTCACCACTACACTTTTAGTCACATCTGCCAGACAAATTTAGTATTCAGCTTGTGAGAAAAAAAAAACCCTGTCAGAAGATAATTATGTTTTGATCAGTTACATGAAATGTATTCTTTATATTTATCAGTGAAGCATATTTCTACATGACTTTTCACCTAGTAACTTGTGTGCTGAACTCATGCAGATACTAACCGCATCCTGTTGTTCTGAACATCTAGCTCTTTTACGAGAACATACAGATATAGAAAAGGGGAAGTCCCACTACTGGAGTGATGTTATATTTGTAACACACACACACACACACACACACAAATCAATCTTGTATAAATAAAGGTCGCAGACAGTCGTGGGGCGCAGTTCGTGCGTTCCATGACTGCCCCTCACGAGTGAAAAACTTCTGCAGTGTTTGTGTGTTTTCTGACTCAGACGTCTCAGCTGAAGAACGGCAGGGTGATTTAAAGAAATCCTCTGTCACCCCCAAAACAATATTAAACTGAACTGAAAAAATCCAAATGTAAATTTCTCATGAACCATTGGGTGACATTTATCAGTACCACTATTTAGAACTTAAAACTGCATTTCTTTGTTGAAATTAAATATGTGTCCTATTTGCAGAAAATCTCAGAGAATTCAAACATAATTGATCTGTCCATGTTTGTCTAACTTTTTTTTTTCTATTTCCCAGTTCTCCTTTTTTAGTCCACCATAGCCAGACTGATGTGTATTAATTTCCTTTTTTCCCCCCAAATAATTTATTTGCCATAAATAGCCACATTTACCAATGCATTAATCAAAAACTAATATACACAGCCAGGAAAAATCAATTGTCTGGCTTGACTTATAAATCATCAAAATGTAACTGCAGCTCTGTTTGAGTGAGCTGCTGCTTTGTAATGGACTTTGCCTGGTAAGAGATTTGTGTGCATTTTTGGTAGCCTTGGCTCAGGTGAAGTGACAGGACATCTCTGTATTGAGAATTAATAGTAGCGCTGCCCTGAAAGAGGCTCCCTCTGTGAGCTGAAGGTGAAAACTTTTTATGAAGTCTCTGGAATTTTTCTGCCAACAAAATTTCTGTGGTGAGGAAAAAACGTCTGATTGAATTTTCAAAGTTGTACATGAAACTACAGGTTAGCAGACCTTCTTTTAACATCTGGGTAAACTCGATCTACTAAGGAGGATCATGTGATAAGTTGAAAGCAGAGAAAGTGGTTTGCCAACTACAAATTCAAAGTCAACAACAAAGCTTTGGTCTGTGAATAAAATGTCATCAGCTCATTTCCAAGAACAACATGTAACAATATGATCTGTCCAATTTGGTTATAAAACAACTGTTTTCAAATCAGGCCAAAAACCAAATAATAAGATGTAACATTATGTAATTACTTAGACCAGTGTTTCAACTAAGCACCGCTTTCCAATTTACTTGGTAAAATCCACCAGTCTGCCACAATAAAGAAAGTGATTGCTATAATTCTTAAAGCAATTTTGACAGATGCTTATGACTTTATCCAACAGATGAACTTGTCCCTCTCCCCACACCATCCCACAATTGATTGCCACTGGTGCACTTAAGTAGAACCGCAGACAAAAGATTTAAAACTCTTCAAAATAGAGAAAGATTTACCTGCATGCACAATCAGCATTGCATATGCTCTAGTTGGGCAAGGGTCAGACTGCTACAGATGTTTATTTATATGGAATTTCAAGTTCCTAAATCAGAAAGAAGACAGGTAAAGCTAAAAAAGAAATTATCCAAAGTAAGAGCTGAAAAAACCAATTTGCAGAACATTCAATCTAAAGTTTCAATCTTTCAATCTTTACAAGCTATAAGCTTTACAAGCTTCGTCTCTCTTTATCAAGCTGCTAATGAGGATCCATGTAGTGATTTAGCTGAGACAGTGGAGATATTCACCCACTTTTTCAGTGGGACTCCCAGTGAGATCAGATTTGCTTCAGTTGCAAACAAGAGTGATATGATGAGTGGAAGTTTCTGCTCAATCCAATTAAAACTGCGTTAGAGGAAGAACAGGCTGAGGACGCCAAATCATCGTTTGTTAGTAATGAAAGTGTTTTTATAAAAAAAAAAAAAAAAGGAAATTAGCTCATCTATCATTTCTGACTGTGTGTGTGTGTGTGTTTGTGTGTGTGTGTGTGTGTGTGTGTGTGTGTTTTGTGTTTAAACAGTTTTTGGCCACATTTGTCATAATCCCTGTGTTAACATTAATAGTCCAGAGAGTACTTTAGAGTGAAAGACCAGTTAATCTCATTTAAATCTGCTGATTATAAATATCAGCGTCACAGCTGTGCCTCTCTATCATTTGCATGCCACAGGGATTAGTGTAGGCTGAATGCCACTTCTGACCAAGCTACAGAATCAATCTACCAAACAAAAAGGGTTATTTCACTGTTGCTTTCAATGTGTCTTCTGGCTTCTGCAGAAAATTGTAAAGTCATGCCAGGTTTAGCATATTTGGAGATGTGGAGTCAAAATCTTGGACCTTACCCTTCAACTTGAATTTAATTTGGGGGGAAAAAGGGGGGATGAACTTTTAGGGAGCCAAATCAGGCTTGTAGGGCAGTAAGTAAGGACGGTATTTGTGTGGCCAAAAGTCATAATACACATGTAGTAGTGTAGCATGCTCCTGGTCACACGCTTGACCTGATATGGTGCTTGGGCTTGGACGCTATTGACTCACCCAAGGGAAACAGCTGTTAACTGACCCAGCTTTCATAAGTGAAGACTATGGGAGGGTTTCCAGATATGAAAATTGGTTCACTTTGCACTTTGCTTTTCACTGTGTAGGAAACACTTATACTCCTCTATTTTCCCTTTTTAATTATCTTTGGTGTGTTTTCTCATAAAAACCAAAGAATCACAACAAAATAACAGGGGTAAAAATTACAACATTGCTGCCTTAGCTCAGAGTGTTTGCTAGTGCTGCAAATTTCCTTCTAAAAAAACCCAAAAAAACCAAAACAAAAATACCTGGGATTCCCATGAGGGTATGGGGCTGTTTGGAGTTTTTTTAATTTTTATTTTTTTTGCCTCGTGCGATAATCCAACCCTGTATTCAGGCCAAACATTGTGTTGCCTGTGTTGAAGTGGCAGGGGTGCAAGCACACACGTTTCCAGCAGACATCAAACAATCAAACCAAATCCACAGTCATGTGACAAGAGACTTAAATATTTGTCCAGTTCTTCCACAGTTGAAACATGCAAGCTGTGACCTCAAGCATGAGATTATTCCCTCCTACACATCACAACAAGCCACAGTACAGATACCAGGCTGCACTGTTTAGTATTCACGATAAAAACTTGCTAACAATTACATATTTCTACTGCTAGACTGCCACTTAGTAATAGATGAAACTCTTTTTTTTTCCTCCTTTTTTTCCAGTGTGGGAAGGAAGGTAGACTGATGTAAATCAACACAGCGTGCATGAAGTATAACAAGCTGACAATAATAAACTGGCAAAGGGCACCCAGCTGTGAAGTGTCTCTTCAGAATAATGAAAATGGAGGCTACCTCTGTCACCGGCACGACTGTCACTGAAACCATGTTGATAATTATCCCATCATATCCTGTGGTACTTCATCAACTGGTTATCTCAAGCGAAAAAGTGGGTCAAAGGTGGTTGACAAAATTATTTTCAGGCGAAATTGAACACATGCTTCAAAAGCACGAAGACGTGTAACCAATCAAGTAGGGATGAACTGACAGTTCATACAGAAGAAGCGAGATTTGTCTTTGCCACATAAAGAATATGGAGATGACCTTCACTCATTTATTTGCTTACTTCCCAGATACTGTGTTTCACATTTTCTGGCAACAACCTCTTTAGCTTTCCTGTATTTGGTTCTTTTTTTAAAATTGTGTGTGTCCAAATATCTTTCAATGCATTTTGCTCAGAAATATAAACAAAGAGCTCTTTAAAAAAATCTTAAGCACTCAATTTGACTTATTGCAACTGTCAGACATTTTCTGAGTCACTAATTACTTTATATGGCTCTTGTAATACAAAACATTATATACCCTACTGGTACTGTTACTTCAATTTGTAACATTCAGTGCCTGCAACTTCTCAGCTTAATTTGATTAAAATGCAAGTGCTGTGTTATGACACTCCATCACAACAGAGTAACTGTTTATGATCCAGTGTGATATAAAGGGCACTGCAGTTAGTTGGAGATGTCTGGAGCTGATAATCTGCAACCATCTAATCTGTCTGATTATGTAATTGGTGTCTCTGCAAGTGATAAGGCCATGCTGCACAGTTTATGATTACATTCCAGACAGACAGATTCAACACAACCTCATATGTACAAGCAGGCAGAAGCCTTGCTGTGAAATATTATTTTCATGTTGAAAAAAGGCCCAAGCAACTTCATGTTTAAAAAAATTAATATATTTAAAAAATTAATTCTACATGTTTTCCTGTAGTATTTATGCTGTTCCTTTTATAATATTTTAATAGAACTGGGTTGTCCTTGCAAATAAGCTTGAAATAACTTCAAGCAAGTGTGATTCTCAAATGCACACCAGAACCACTTCTTCAGGGGATTCAATCATTTTGGTTTATAACCCTTCATCCATTTCTAGCCTAGCACAGCATGGTGCTACTTCCAAAAGGAAACATAGGTCTGTGCAGCAAAACATTTTTAATTGGCTAAACTGTTTATGCAACATAGTGCAACATCATCACTCAAAAAACATCCTTAGATTACCTCACATGTGCAAGCGTGCATCCAGTGTAATATACTGAATAAGTTGCGATATTGAACACATAGTTCTGTGTTAGTATTATAAATCGGTGAGACTTGGACCTTTAAACAAATAGATTTCCTGTACTACCATCTCACTGTACATTCTATCTACCTGACACATCACTAACATGTCAGAAAATGGGGCTCCCCTCTAACACAGCAGTATCTGACACTCATGTACAAATAGTGACTTTGCTATACCTCTTGTACTAAACCTCTCTACTACCTAAAAGTTAGAAAATGATTTGCATTTCACTGAGATAAGTATTTGATCCCGAACCAAAGCATGGCCTATAACACAGCAGTAAGATGTTTCTTGTAGTCTGTTACCAGTTGGTTACTCAGGATAGATTATGGCCCACTCCTCTTCACAGGAACTCTTTAAATCCTTTAAGTTTCTTGCCTGCTGTTTGTCAACGAAAAGCTTCATCGCCCTCCACAGATTTTCTACAGGATTGAGGCCTAGAGATTGGCTACTACATGACCTTAATGTAGTAATGTCTTCTTTAACCACTCCTTTTTTTTGTCTTGGAGTATACTTTGGGGCCAGACTTGGGGTGATTGATGGTTATTTTATATTTCTTCAGTTCTTCAGCTGTCATCAATCAATCAATCAATCAATCTTTATTTATAAAGCACTTTTCATACAAAAAATGTAGCACAAAGTGCTTTACATGGTTAAAAGCAGCCCACCCCACCCACCCACCCTCCCACACACACACACACACAGACACACACAGACACACACACACACACGCACAGACACACACACGCACACGCACACTTAAAGAGTAAAATTGGGCTGGGTACGCATTAGCCAAGTGAGGAAACACTATCACAGGGAGCCGTCTGCACCGGGAGCCGGTCACAGACCACAGCCTCCAGGCTGGGCACACAGCAGGAGGGAGGCAAAGAAGCCCCCCAGCCAGGCTGTGAGGACCCACAGAGCCCCAGCAGCCATGGTCGATCACAGCCCCGGTGCAGAGAGCCCCCTCCGAGGAAACACTGGAGATATGACCTAATAAGAATATATACAGGATAAAAAGATAAAATAAATAAGAATGGGATACAATATAAATATAAATATAAATAGAGTAAGAGGATAAAAAATGAATAAGAATAAAATCAATAAATATTAGGTAAAACCTAAATTAATAGTATAAATAGAATAACAGGATAGAATAAATAAGCATAAAATAAATAAACGTTAGGTGAAAGCTAAATTAAAAAGGTGGGTCTTGAGCCTGTTCTTGAAAACATGTACGTTCTCTGCGGCCCTGAGCTCCTCCGGCAGGCTGTTCCACAGTCGAGGACCATACCACTGAAAAGCTGCCTCTCCGTGAGTATGTGTCCTGACTTTAGGGACAATCAAAAGGCCAGTACCAGAGGACCTCAGGGTCCGCGAGGGTTCATATGATAAAAGCAGATCTGAAAGATAAGAAGGCCCAAGACCATTAAGACATTTAAAAACCAATAAAAGAACTTTAAAATCGATCCTGAAACACACGGGGAGCCAATGCAGTGATTCTAAAACCGGTGTAATGTGGGCCCGCCCTCTGGTCTTCGTCAGCACACGAGCTGCAGAGTTTTGTAAAAGTTGTAAAGATGAAATATTCTTTTTGGGGAGACCAGAGAGCAGGGCATTACAGTAATCAATGCAACTAATAAACTAAGTAACTAAGTAATAAAAGCATGCATCAACATCTCCGTGTTGGCCCGAGAGAGAATAGGGCGGACTCTGGCTATATTTTTTAGATGATAAAATCCAATTTTGGTTACATGTTTAATATGTGGGATAAAACCAAGCTCAGAGTCAAAAATAACACCCAGGTTTTTCACTTGTAGTGAAGGGCATAGTGAAAATGCCTGTAATTTAGACAAGAGTTTCTCTCTCTGAGCCTCAGGACCGATGATTAAAACTTCAGTTTTGTCCTGGTTAAGCTGTAAAAAGTTTTCTGCCATCCAAGATTTTATATCTAGAATACAGTTAAAAAGGGCATCCATTGGTCTGGTGTCATCAGGAGACACGGAGATGTACAGCTGAGTGTCATCAGCGTAACTGTGGAAGTTCACTCCATGCCTCCTGATGACACCGCCAAGAGGGAGCATATACAAATTAAAAAGTACAGGGCCTAAAACCGACCCTTGGGGCACACCACATGTCATTTTATGGATCTTAGAGGAGCATGTATCCATACTCACCATAAAAGTTCTGTGTGAGAGATAGGAAGTGAACCAGTTGTGTACAGCACCAGAGAGGCCCACCATGTGTTTCAATCTGTTTAAAAGTATAGCGTGGTCTACTGTATCAAAGGCTGCGCTTAGATCCAGTAGCACCAGGACTGTGAGCTTTTGGGAGTCCCAGTTACATCTAAGATCATTTAAAACCTTTAGGAGAGCGGTCTCTGTGCTGTGGTTCACCCTAAATCCAGACTGAAATATCTCTAGGATCTGTTTATCATTCAGAAAATCATTAATCTGAGTAAAAACAAGTTTTTCTAAAATTTTAATTAAAAATGGTACGTTGGATACAGGTCTGTAGTTATTAAAATCATTACAATCCAAATTGCTCTTCTTCAGAAGGGGCCTCACCACCGCCGTTTTAAAGGCAGCAGGGAAGACACCCAACTGAAGAGAGCAATTCATCATGTATAAAAGCTCAGCTTCAAAAAATCCATAAAGTGTTTTAAAAAGTAAAGAGGGGATTGGATCTAAAAGACATGTGGTGGGTCTCACTGTGGAGAAAACTTTCTTAAGGTTCTCAGCATTAACCAGGACAAAGCTGTCCAGTGTCTCCTCAGGTACAATCGAGCCTTCAGATGTGTTTAAAATCATATCACGAGAAGATAAAATATCACATCTGATGGAGCTGATTTTTCCCCTGAAGTGGTCTGCAAACTGCTCACAGAGTGAGTCTGTGGGGGTTCTTTGGGAGCTGTTAAAATCAGGGTTAAATAAATGATCTATGGTGGAGAAGAGGACCTTGGGATTATTTTTGTTATTACTGATTATTTTGGCGAAGTATGAATTTCTTGAATTCCTTAGTGTATTATTGTAAATTTTAAGTTGCTCGCAAAGTATTTGATAGTTGATTTCATTTTTATTTTTCCTCCATCTCCTTTCTGCTGCCCTGCAATTTCTTTTGAGTGTTTTGACTTCTTCGTTTCTCCAGGGTGATACACGTTTTACGTTAATCTTTTTGGTGGTGAGTGGAGCAACGGAGTCAAGGCTTTTCTTCAGTTTGCTGTTAAAATGATTAAAAATAAAATCACAGGGTGCAGGTAAAATCACAGGGGGGCATTCGTCTAAAACCCTGGTAAAATTTGCAGCCACTTCAGAGGTTAGATAGCGCCTCCTCACAGATCGCACCGAGGTCTCCCGCTGAATAAAACCGGTGATGTTACAAAACACACAGTAGTGGTCAGAGACAGCCAAGTCAACAACAGAGGACACACTGGTGGACAGCCCATGGGTGATGACCAGGTCCAGAGTGTGTCCTCTGTTGTGAGTCGGCTGCGTGACGTGCTGGGTAAAATCCATACAATGAAGAATGTTTAAGAATTCTTTTGATGTAGGGTCAGAAGGATTATCTATGTGCAGGTTAAAATCACCGGTTAAAATTATCATATTATATTTTGAATGTATGTTTGTTAGAAATTCTGAGAATTCCTTGATAAAAGCAGCACTGTCTTTAGGTGGTCGATAAATTGTGACAGATAAAACTGGAGGGCTGCTAAAAACAATAGCGTGGAATTCGAAAGTGGTAAAATGATCAAATAAAATTTGTTTGGTGGTGAGTGTGTTGTTGGTTAAAGATGCAGTCCCACCACCTCTCTTACCACTTCTAATAGAAAAAGAGAAATTAAAATTTGGTGGGGAGGCCTCAGTGAGAACAACTGGTGCATCCGAACCCAGCCATGTTTCAGTTAAAAATAAACAATCAAGTTTATTATCTAAAATTAAATCATTAATAATAAAAGACTTGTTCAACAGAGAGCTGACATTTAAAAGTGCCATACTGATTGAGTATCTTCTCACCAACTTTCTTGCTGATGGTTATGTAGCCCATTCCACCTTTGTGTAGGCTCACAATCTTATCCCTGATGTCCTTTGACAGCTCTTTGGTCTTACCCATGGTAGTGGAGGGCGTAGAGTGGAAGAAATAGATTTTGCAGACAGGTGTTATTTATACACATCATCATCAGTAGTACCGAGATCAGTAGTGCGGGGAATTGACTGATTATAATCTGTGTACCGCATTTCTCTCCCACTGTAACACCTTTTTATACCTTCTAATTTCACTCCTCAAAAGTGGATCACAAACTTTTTGGACAAACTATGCCATCACAGCAGACCATATTATTTTTTATTTTATTCGATTAAAATGCTTCAAATGATACCAGCAGTACAAGTATAGTGGAAAGGTTCAGTTCAGTGACTTTAATTAGAGGAGGGGAGGGCTAGCAGATGATATATCCAAATGAATAAAAAGGCTTCTATATAGCCTTAAAGTCTGCTGGCTGTTTGATAATAAACAAGATAAAGCTGTTTCTATGTTGGTGTCACTTTTCATACTGGAGGAACTATTTCTTTACACTTTTTGGGGCCAACTTTAAGTGGCAGTTAAAACTGTTTTTTGGTACTTCTCCACTGATGAGGTAGTCACCTTGTGGTAACACGTATGAAACTAAAAATCCCTGATAAAAGTGTTTTCAGTGTAATGTAACTGAAACTGTGTGGAGCCACACTTAATTCCTGCAGCACACCATCCTCCAAAAGATGAGATCAAGTAATCCACTATGAAAACTCTGTTATTGACTTTGTGCGTGAGTGTGTTTGCAGCCGTCAGCTCATTACATATTCATGGCCGTCATTTTGTAATATTCCATTCGAATGCTCCAAATACTGTTTGCTTCTCAAAGAGGCCAAGACTATACAGAGTGGTAATCTGTTTTCTCCCTGTAATAATGCCTGTGTTAATAATTCATGGATTAATCACCACATGTGAATATGGAGAAAGTAAACTGACACAGTAACAGTGAGCTAAAGAGACAAAAAAAAACTTTCAATGAAGAAAAAATACTGAGCCATCCCAATCTGTTTCGGACATTATTTCATTTATGTTACATAAGCAAAGGAAAGTACATTAGGAGACAACACAAAACCACACTGCCACCAAACAGAGAGACGCAGCAGTTTTAGAAATATCAGCAACTCAAAACACTGAAATACCTTACATGTCCCATGTAACATGGTGGAATGTCCCTTTAATGGCTTTTGTAACAGTCCCGGCTCTGGTGACAGGAGGCTTATATGCAGCAAAGTGTAAATAAAGATCTAATAAAAACCATCTCAGTACTAAATTGCATGAAATTACTCAACAAATCCTTAATACTCTGTATCAAATCCTCTAATAGCCTACTGGTTTGGAAATTGGGTCAGGAAAAAATGCTTACCCTCCTTCTTCAACCAAATTGAAGTTGGAAAAAAAAAATCCTGCTACAGTATCTGCAAACATAGCTGACAAAATATCAAAACCATCATCCAGGTAAGGAAATTCCAAAAAGTTGATTCTGCTTATCTGGATGTAGCGTTTTCATCTAAGTGACTTCTTCAGTCTTAGCTGACTGCAGGTTTCCGCAACCGTATAAACAGTACATGTGCATTATGAATGAAACTAGCACAACTGACGAACAATGGGCCGTGATGTCAGTTTCTTGATCACAAATGATCAACAACCACTGATCAAAGACCATTGATTAATGACAATTGACAAATGGCCATGAGTAACAATTTACAGCGAGTTCAGGAATGGCTGCAATCACAGCATTGTAAGATGGCGAAAGATGTACCCTTAGGCCCCCTCCTCGATTCAGAGATGGTCTTTCGTTTTTCACATAAATGGCCTCCTCGACTCCCTGCTAAAACCAGCGTTCCTCCCTGTCCAGGATGTGTACATCCTCATCATTGAAAGAGTGTCCATGGCCTGTAGATAGGCTAAGGAGTCTTGGTCTGACGAGTTTGCTCTTCTGTGTTGTGCATTTCCTTATCCACAGGTTGTCTGGTTTCCCTGATGTATAAATCATGGCACTCCTCCTGGCACTTAACAGCGTACACTATATTACTATATTACTCTGCTTGTGTCGGGGAACAGGATCCTTGGAGTGGACCAATTTTTGGTGCAGCAGGTTTTGGGGTTTGAAAGCCATGGAGATGCTGTGTTTATAGAAAATGCATCTCAGCTGTTCTGATACTTCTGACACATCAACAGATCACTAAGGCCTTTTGCTTAAGCAGCAGTTGTCCTTATTCTCTCCTGGATTGTCCTGGATTTCACAAATGTAACCACATTTACTCAGGGCCTTCTTGATATGATGTTCTTCTGCTTCCCTGGCCGCTGTATCTGTGGGGCTGGTGTTGTAGCGTCCTGAGTATGCCCAGCATACTCCAGTGGATGATGAGAGTCATGGTAAATGGACTAATTCTTATATAGCTTTTCTACTCTCCCAGAGTACTCAAAGCGCTGTATACAATATGCCACATTCACCCAATCACACCCATTCTCACAAGCACTGACTCTAAACTGAGCGCTTTTCTAATGATATTCACACACATTCACACTCCGATGGATGCATCGGAGGTAGTATCTTGCCCAAGGATACTTGGCATGCAGACTAGAGGAGCCAGAACCACCAACCTTCCAATCAGTAGGTGACCTGCTCTACCTCCTGAGCTACAGCCACCCCCGAACCTTAAATACTTAGTCAACCCCAAGGATCAGGTCCCCCAGCACAAACAGAGTAATATAGTGTACGTTGTTAAGTGCCACAGGATTGCCATGATTTATACATCAGCGAACCTAAACAATCTCTGGCTAAGCAGATGGCACAACACAGGAGAGCTAACTCGCCAGGCCGGCACTCTGCAGTTTATTCACACCTACAGACCAGTGGACACTCTTTCAGTGATGAGGATGTACACACCTGGACATTGAAGGCCATTTATGTGAAAAGGAAAGACCACCTCTGAATCAAGGAGGGGGCCTAAGGGTACATCTTTTCCCATCTTACAATGCTGTGATTGCAGACATTCCCCAACTCTCTGTGAATGGGTCACTGGTTGCTGATCAATGGTCATGACACTTTGCATATTAATGATCAAGGAACTGACCTCACAGCCCATTGTTCCTTTAGTGTGCTAGTCTCAGTTATTATGCAAATGTACTGTTTGTGAGGTTGGGGAAACCTGCAGTCAGCTGAGACTAAAGAAGTCACTTGGATGAGTGACAAAACGTTTGTCCCAATGCAAACACTACGTCCAGTTGAACAGAATAAACTTTTTGGGATTCCCCCTTTGCACAAACAAAACAAAACAAAATGAAAACAAAAAAAAAAACAGGGATAGAAATCATCACCAAACAATTTATGAAATTGCTGCCAGAGACCGCTGTGGTTCTGCAAAATGTTCCTGAATTGGTTCTGTTAGTTACATAAAAACACACACACACACATCCATACAAGCAAAAAGCTTAGCTTTTTTAAACACTCTGTGGATTTTTTCTTTTCTCTTTGTAATTGATTTACCGGCACATCTTCCTCTGCATTCGGTCATCTGAATCATTAAAGTGCAGTCGTGCTTATTTCCATACCCAATACTGACATACTAGCAGTGGCCTAATAAACATGCTAATTCTTGGCTTGTAGCTAACACATTCCGCCACACACACACACACATAAACACACACACACATAAACACACACACACACAAACACACACACACACACACACACACACACACACACACACACACACACACACACACATAAACACACACACACACACACACACACACACACAAATATACACATCTGAATACACGCAAATAAAGGGTTTAATTTCAAAAACAATTTCTGAAAAACTGTACCAAATACATCAGCAACGCTTTAGCTCGCCACATGTAGCATTTCTAAGCAGTACAGAAACATGTAATACTTGATTTATGGCACACTATAATGGTGGTGAATGCAATTAATTACATAAAGACACATCTACTTGCAACCACATTACAATGTGCTATAAACCATTTAGTAAATCTGTATATACAGCTAGTAGCTGCTAAATAACGGGGGCTCAAATCAAAGTGTTGCCGATGTATCCGTTCCAAATGCACTGTTGTTAAAACCAAGCATGAGTCTGTCCACAAAAACAACCATTATGTAAGCAGAACCCCCATCTCATCGTGATTAAACATTTAGTAAAAGCGAATATCCACTTTTTCTAAAACAGCAGGCTTCTTGTTTTGTAATCTGCCTCTCCACGTTGGCACTGCGTGGGCCATGTTCTGACCATACATTCCTGACCATTTCTGCAAAATTAGGTAGAATTATCCGTCTTCCAGTGTGAAAGAAATACATGGTCCTTAATGTTAAACTTTAGGCAGAGGTAAGTGAGCTTTAATGCAACATTTGTGCTCTTGTGTACAATGGATGTGATTATGGCGGGTACATCCTAATGGCAGAAGTGTGTGGTTTTAACACATAGCACTCTGTGTAGCCCTAATCTTCAAATCTTTCTTCTGATTTGTACACAGAGCCTCTATCCCTGTTTGCCGACCTCACACAGCAATGATAACCTGTTCTGGGATTAAAGCATCCCAGCTTGTATTTAAAACTCCCACTGAGCTTCCACTGCAATCGTTCTTTCCAGCTATTAAGAGGATTTGTTTCTTAATTGGAGACCTGTTCTCCCGCTCGTTTGCACCTTCTTGTTTCTCTGAGCATTCACCTCCTGTTGTCTCTGTTTTTATTCCCTATAGTGAGCCACCAGAATCAGTTTAGGTTTGAGGCTGACAGCAGTAGGAGTTTGGGAAACCACACAGTCTTGATTTGTTGGAGATTGAGCCACGTGATTGGCTTCCTGCGAGGACTCGTGAATGGAGTGGGGTGTGGGCAAGGCTGTGGATGGAGCGGCAGCAGACACCTGGGGTTCCTTCTCATGGCGGATGGAGCGGAACGTCTTAGTCACCCGAGAAAACGTCTTTAAGGTGGAGCTCTGCTCAGGGATGGAGCAGCTGAAGAATGCTGTGAAACACCTGTAAAACTACACAAAAACACACAGACACACACAGGATTAGCCACAGAGTGGTAACGAGTTTGTTAATGGCTGAAATTCGTAGATTTGGATGTTTGGTTAGGAGGTAAAAGAGGTGATTGTGACTGCAGGTGATTTTTGACTTGATGATTATTAAGATCTGTGATCTATGAGAGACATAACAAGACTTGTTTCAGTAGTTTGCAGTAAAATTTAAGGAAAATTTAAGCTGCTTTAGACTGAATAGAACTGCGGTACATCTACACACTGCTTTGCAATCCACCTCAACGCCAATTCACCCTTTCATGAATAAATAATTCAGTTTCACCTCTGTCACTGATGATTGCTATTTTGTATTGAATACAGAATACTGAAGTTCAGAATAACAATCTCATTTTGACATTCAGTAGTTAAAATCCTAATGCATGCTGTAATGACATAGTACTATGAGTAGAAACAGAAACAGGTAAAGTGTTGACTGTAGCTACAGTATCAGTGAAAGTGTAGACTTAGAAACAGTACTCTAGAAGTGATAATATGTAATTCTGTATGTAAGCAGTTCCCCAGACTTCTTGAAGAAGATTCAAAGCTCTTCTTTGCATGTTGGCTGCTTTTGTTTTGTTGTTCTTCTGTTCTCTGTCAAGGTGATCCCACAATACCTCAATAATGTTAAGGTTTGATCTCTAAGAAATGACTGACAGTGTTCCATTACGTTTGTGTGTGTTTTATGCTGCTGCACATCAGATGCTTTCCGCATGGTTTTGCATGCTGGATGGTACTTTTCTGCAATCATAATTTGAAGACTCTGGACAAGATATTGATGAGGAATTGAACCACATATCTAAATTCATTCCTCCACAAGACCAAATGCCACTGATCTTCAGTCCAGTTTGTGTATAATTTGGCATACCTCAGCCTTTTCTCACTGTTTCCCTTCCTTAAGAATGCGTTTTTGACAGCCATCCTTCCACTGAGTCCATTTCTGATGAGGGTTGAGCAAACAACAGATGGATTGACTCAAAGCGCAGCTGTATCTCTCAGGCCCTGAGTCAGGTCTTTGCTGTATTTTTTTTCCCTTTTTCTTAAGGACGTGCCTTTCAGATACATTTATTTTGCTGTAAATAATGCTTTAGGATAGAGCTGGGCGATATAAGATTTTTTCATATCACGATATGTTTTTTTTTTTCATTTCAGGCGATAACGATATATATCACGATATAAGCCAAATAACTATATTTGTAAGATTTAAATGTGCCGTTGCTCACAAGTAAAATGTGAAATAATCAGCAGATTGTTTTGATTTAAATATTTATTTCCCATAATAAGTTCAACAGGGTAGATGTACTTAAGGAACATGAGACTTTTTCAGATAAATAAAGGCAAATATTGCAAACTACACAAAAGGCAGCTGCTAAAGCGTTTAAGTTTCAAAATAGAACAAACAAAACAGACTACTAAATTGTCAATTCCACTTAGAAACAAAATGTTAATTCTAAAAATAAATCTTAGTTCGTTTCACAGAAGAACAGACAAAATTGACTAACTTTTGTCAATATCAAATAAACTGAGAACTAAAAGGAAATTCTCAATCTCTCCTTGTTGTATAGCTTAGCTTTTCAAACAGTTTTAAAATAAAGATGCTAACTGAACATTCTTCACGTACATTATATATATATATATATATATATATAAACTTTAGTCTGACAAAAGCTGAATGACGAATTAGCGCTTTCAGTCAGAGATTGAGCATGCACCGGTTTATTGTATTTCCAGACTTGCTTTCGGCACAATTTACAGTGCGCGCCACTCTGTTTTTTGTCAGACTTGAAATAGCCGAAATACCTTCACACTACGGAACTTCTATGGCCCTTCCGTTCGACAATCTCTCCGGCATTGGAACCATCATCTGTTTTCCCTTCGGTAACCTTCGCTCACGCTCTCGGTTGATTTTTCTCTAGTCGGCACACTCACTTCCTCCATTACCCGGGCGGCACGGCGGCTGGCTGCTTCCCAAACAAATACACATGTGCGGCTTGGTACTTGTGCTGTATGTAACAAGTCATGTGACGTGACGCTGCGGCTGTGATTGGTTCGGCTCTGCGCTACTTAATTTGGATTGGCTGGTCTTTTTTTTTTTTTAAGAGAGCAAGAGAGATGAGGTCTATCGCAATAGTTTAATTTTTCTATCGAGAAAAAGTTATTTCGCAATACATATCGTTATCGTTCTATCGCCCAGCTCTACTTTAGGATATCAGTACACACAGCACACCGTTCTGTGATATATCGTGTTTTCAGCTACAGCTCTTTGGGAATCCCTTTGTTGGATCAAAAGTGCTGTTTCATGCCTGTCTGGCTGTTACCTTTGGTATTTTTTTTAGACAGACCACTAATAACGATGTGATTGAAGATCCTGAACTGAAAATGAATGAAAAATCAGACAACATCCAAAGAAAAACTAGGAAAAGAGATTCAAAAAGGATGGAGAAGTTTTGCACAATACTGTAAATCCTGTACTTACTAGTAGTAATAGTATTTAACTGAAGTTTGCACTGAGTATAAAAAGTGAAACAGACAGCACAGCAGAAAGACTGGGAAAAAAAATGGAGAAAAAAGGTAATAGTAATTATTCAGCAATAACAGCAAACACTTATGACTAATGTCAACTACATAAGACTGCAATGATACTGAAAATACTGATAAGGATAGATGTTTCTCTCCAGTGTTCATAACTTTGGTATATTTCAGATATTTGTTAACAGAACTGTATTAATGTAAGGAATAACAGACAGCAACAAAATGACCAAGAGATCAGAACTTACTGGATGTTGCACAGACAGAAATACCATATAATGATAATCAAAGTAAAGTCATTTAAAAAATAAGAGGAGGTTTGCATTTACACACTTTCAAGTTTTCTGTCTTCTGCATGTTTTGAGTCCGGCAGGCATCCCCTGGATAAACGTAGTGTACTTAGTATACTCCCCAGTTCCACATGTATACTTAAAGTCTACTACATTTCCCCAGGGTGCTGCAGATCAAACAAGCGTGCTGCATGAAACACGACACCTTGGCATGCAGTTTCCTCCAGCATGTTAGCACCCTTTGAAAATGTAGACACCCACTGATTGATATGACAAATGAGACCAGTTTGTAGTGCTTTTTAACTAAGACACTTGAGCAGTTGGCTGATAATTCCTCATATGAGCCAATTAATTTCTGTTACCCCGAGGAAATTATGCAGCTTTCAAAATTAGCTGTGTGCTTTAAATCTGCTCGTGTCTCAAATCCCAGTGTGTTAATCAACTAGAGAGATGTGCCTGGGGGAGAAAAAAAAGAAAATGTTGGTTTGAAAGTAAAACCGCAGAGGAAAAAGAAAAGGCTAGATGTGAGAAGTGGGAAGGAGAAAATGGGGAGCAATGGATAAACAGGAAGACGAGCTGACGTCAGGTGGGATTACAGCTGAGATCAGACACAGATTGGGATCTTAAGACTGATGAGTGACCAAATCCTCACCTGCCACTCCAGACCTGTGGGAGTGATTAACACAAATGAACATGTGATACCACCTTGATGTGAAGTGTGGTCTTTAATGCAAGAGACTGGGGATGGTGGGTGGGAGTGATGATGTGAGGGTTTCACAGTTGGTGGTGTGTTTTTCATCTCCGATGGGCGTCTGCAGCTATTCTTTGCAGTGCAGTGTCGAAAACAAAAGCCAGGCTCATTCAAGGGATTTACTTTAGTCTTCAGAAGTATGAAATAACACCTGGCAGAATTAATAAACGTGTTCAATATCATCATTTCTATTGTGCAAAAGTTCTGGTGGTATACAGCAAATAGGAGTTCAACCAGGGCGGTATAGCTACAGTATGACCAAAGGTAAATAGATAGACAGTCCTTTTATTATTTCAAGACAAACTGGAAAATCTCCTAAACTTCTTTAGAGTTTTCTGTGCTGGAAAGCTGTTCACAAGAATAGAGCCCACATTTATGATTCCAAGAGGAACTTATTTATTAACTTATTTCAGTCATACATACTGTTAAAACTTCTGATGCTCATATTAATGTGGCCAGAATTCAAAAATTGCTCGAAACACTTGGCTTCAGGCACTTTTTCCTGAAGAGACATGTGGCCCTCACATCAGAGCCACTAGAAAATCCAGAAAACATTAGTAAATACTGGTAGTAGTAATACTAATCAATACAGTGCAACACTTAAAGAGAAGATTTTCTGCTGAATAAGTACTTTTATCTGTAGTGAGGTGTTTTTGCAGTGTTTTATTGCTCAGTGAATAGTTCTACAAAAGAAAAAGAAAATAGCTCCAACACACAACATTGGCAGCTAATGCTAAATATTTTGCAGCTCACTATATAGAAAATACTATTTTACAATTCCTCAGCCAGGAAGCAGCGCTAAAAGGGGAAGACATCCATACAGAGTGCAGCAAGATGCAGGCAGTTGTGAGCACACATAAAAGAATAAAATACACGTTGTACAACATCATGAAAAGGTCCAATTTACCTCGGTATACTGTGGAGGAAGTTTTTTTTGGCGATTGCCTTAATTAGAAAATGTTGTTATCTCCCCTAAACTGTGACATCTTTGTGGATATTGCAAGCAATCTACAAAACGCTTGAAAAAACGGGCCTGCTTGTGTGGTAGCCTGCTTACATGCTGATGGTGGTTATATTGATTTGTTTGTGTTTATTGACCACATTAGTGCTTACTTTATTTGATTTGGCTCAGCTTTGGTAACTCTGGTGAAATGGACTGCATCACAATGAGAGACTCAAAAAGGTGGCTGTGTGGCCACTCTTCTGGAAACAGACACAAGTGATCAGTGCTGCATGTATCCAGTTGTTTCATATCTACCACGATTTCGCCTCTGCACTGCGGTCGGCCCCCTGAACTGTCTTTATGTGTAGTCTCTGTGTTTGTTCATCTCCTGTGTCTCCCCAGTCAGTCGTGTCTCCTTGTCAAGTCTGCGTCTCCATGCCTGTCTCCTGTTTTATTTTGATAGTCCCTGTCGTGTGTGGTGTATTCTCCTTTGCTTCCTTTGTCTCTTTATGTCTAATTAGTCCCAGCTGTGTTTCCCTCCTCCCTCGTTACTCCCTGGGTATTTAAGCCCTGTGCTTTCCTTTGCTCTTTGTTGTGTTGTATTGTCACAGCTCCCGTGTGCTGTGTGTTTCCTCCATATTCCTAGTTATCCGCACTCCTAGTTTAAAGTTCCTAGTTTCCCAGTGTCTTAGTTCCCTCGTGAACCTTACAAATGGTTTCTGAAGTACAAACACAGATGGCCTATTGAACTAAATTAAGTACATAATGTCAGATAAAAAAAATTAGCAACAGCCTTCAGCCTGAATTTGTTAAAAAAAAATCAAAGATCTGTGTGCAAAGTTATATTCAGTTACAATATCGTTAGCTATAGAACAAAGGAGGATCCCTGAAGATTGTTTCTAATGTAACTGAAATAAGACTGAAGTCCACTGTATTTTTGTTCATTATATGATAAGTTTAGAGTGAGGTAAGGTGGATAAATATTTAATTTTTGATGCGTTTGTCTGGAAAGACAATTATAGAGCTGCTGCTTTTATTTGGTGAGCTTGCAACAGAAGACAGTAAAGCTCTTTGTTTGTAATGTAAGAAGTGTTGTTTTTTTTTTAAATTCTAATTGTGGGCTGAGTGCTTTTATGCGGCTTGACACAATTAACTAACCACAGTGTGGCAACCCTAAATCAGCAATATTAAGATTTCTTCTTAACTGAAAGCACATGTGCTTTTAACATCAAATCAAGCCAAAATCATGTCTATTTTTTTAAGTTTAAAAAAAGAAATTGGTTAAATATACTGCTGCTTTAATGTGTAATCAACTGAATATTGTAGCTAATGAAGATGAGGCTTTTTTTGAAAATGTTTGATTTCAGGGCATGAGAAGTAACCACAAAGTAACAGCCAATAAAAAGAGAATTTCAAACACATAATGAAACATCACGTTACACATGGAATGTCTTAAGAGAAATAAATCCTCGAGGCAGGTCTGTCTGTCTTGTGACTGATAAATAGCTAGTGCGTGAGAAACAGCGTCCTTTCTTTCTTAGTCAGAGCTGACCATCGCTTGTGACTAAGGTGTTGAAGACAGAAATACTGAGAGCTTCAAAATCAAGATGGTTGCCAATGACGATAGCTTAATACATCACTCTAAGGATATAACAGATCTTTATCAAAAAAAGCAGTAAAACTGATGATGATTCATTCAACATTCTCAGTAATCCTGTAAGGTCAAATTGTTCATGAGTCATGAGCCATTCTGTCCACAGTGTTTTGCAGCACAAAATATCTTGGTGGAGAATTCAGGGGAGAGTCCAAACATACACCATCCTCTCCAAAATAAACACGTTACCAAGCAGCTGGTCTCTTTGGGATGGAACTGGCCTTGGGCTCCACATTTGTCGTTCAACTAGGGGCGTCAATTACATTACATCATAATTTCTCATTTTATAGCATTTGGCACTGGAGTAAAAAGCATTTTTTCTTACATATGGTGAATTTGAATTAAAAGGAAGAATAGAATATAAGTATTCAAGTCTAAATTCCTATACATTGTACTTAATTTCAATATTTAGTTGAAATATTGAAAAAAAAACATATACAGCGGGTAGGAAATTTGCACTTGCTTATGGTGAAATGTAACAGAAATATAAAAGATAGTGTTAAACAGCCAACATGTAAAAAGTAAATAAGATGCTCATTACATTGTCTGTATAAACTGGGCTGGAAAAAGTAGCAGCTGAGGTCCGGGTCGTGAATCTGCACAGCGCTTAAAGTCTTCAACTCGCCTCAACACATTGCTGCCATAGTTATGGGCTGGGAGGAACTGAAGACTGAAAGCGCCACACAGTGCGGACTCCCACGTGGCCTCCCGAGAGCTTATCTGAAGTCCTGAAAGTTCAGTTAGTTGCTTAATCATCACATACAAACCCTAAAAACTTTACCGTTGTAATAAGTCAGCCATCAAAGACGGTTTAAATGTCTCACGAGCTCAAAAGTGACAACTTCAGCACCTGAACGACAGCCAGAGGCAGCGGCAGATAAAAGCAGACGGAGGCAGATAAAAGACTGTTTGCGTGAACGTATGAGAGGGAGGAAAAAAAGGAAAAGGTCACCACGGCACTGTGTCGCTCCCTGATAGTAACATGCTAATCAAAATCAAAGCCACGCTACCTTTGCAAGATTAAAAAGAACTTCATCCTTTACTCCTCCTGCCCGTCACCTTTCTCTTTCCCACCTTTCCTTCATCTTAATGTCTTGTATACTTTTCCAACTTCTACTACATTTCTGACATTTCTTCTTCACTGCCAGTCTAACAAATTATCATTTCATTCCTTCTTTCTTGAAAAAAGTTCTTTAATTTTCTCCCCTCTTTTAACATCCATCCTCCAGCCTTTACGTCCAGCTTCCTCATCACAATTATTTCTCCTGTCCTCCCTTCCTCACCTTGGATTTTTTCTGTTTTCTCCTTTTCCTGTGTCATCTTCCATTTCCTTCTGTAATATTTTTTTTTACCTGCCTTCTTTTACTCTTTCATCCTTAATCTAACCTTGCATACTTTTTCTTTTTCCTGGTCAAGTTTTGCTTTGTCCTCCACCCAATCAACACGTTTGAATACCTCATATTCCCCTCTTTTTTTCTTATGATTCATCGAGATGTCACAAGGTATTAAAAAGCAATAATTTTGCTGAGCTTTGGAGGTCACCGCTCATGAAAATGTAACACGGGGCATCTGAATCCTGTCAAAAACCATCCTGCCGTGACAGATTAACACATTAAAAAAACACCTTGTGTCACTATACAAAGTACCATCAGAAAACATCAAACGATAGCTGAATTTAAAAATGCTTATATCACAGATGACAGGATATGATGGAATTCAAATGGATGAGATATGTTGCAGTTGATCTTGATGTAATTTGGCTGTTTTTCTGAGCTTGTTTTTTTAGAAAAAAGGAGAAAAAGCAGTTTTAAAACTTAAATTACTGTGAGAAACGCCTGAGTGGTTGTTGGGACTGTCATCACTCCTCCTGCTCAGCACTTTATTAGAAGGTTCCACTCTTGAAAAGAATTTGGCAAGAACAGCGTGAATCCAAAGACACAACTGTCTTTGTGTCAGCAGTTCGCACTCTTCCTGGTGTTGCTGTTAAGGTGTGAGGAAAGTTTTCTTGGCAGAGTTTGTGCCCCTTAACACCAGTGATTTGAATACCACAACGTGAATGTCACTGCTGATTATACACAGCCTTTAATAGGCATGAATGTACAACTTTCTGGCTTGCTGCAGCATAATAATGCACCACATTACAAAGGAAAAATCCAGTTTGGCTAAAATGACAGGCAACTGGCTTCTCTAGTCACCCAGACAGTTCTCACTCCCAAGATGTATGCTGAGATTCTGTCAAAGCCACGGGCATAAAGATATGTATAACATCAGGTGTTGTAAACGCTTGTATCCATACTTCCTGCTACATGCCATTTTCCTTGGGAAACAGTCCAGGTAGTAAAAAGGTGGGAACAGCCAATCTTTCAGTTAAGTCTCTCTCCATTAGTGGTTTGTACATCCATTTATTTAGTTTTTCCCATATTGAATGCACTGTGTCTTGCATTCTCACACCCCACTGTATTTTGGTTTAAACAGAACTGAATAAATAAATTTTTTTCTCGTTTTTGAGTTACAGCGAGGCTGGAGCCTATCCAGGCTGTCTGTCGCCACCTCTTAAGATCCAAAACAGAAACAGGTGGTTTGTTTCAGAACGCAATTCCTACTTCTTTGAAAATATATAGCGTTTATTTCGTGGTAAAATACAAAGAAAGAAGTCTTACAATTTAAACATAAACGAAAGTTAACTTAATTTGATTCTACTTAAAAAAGTGGTCAACAAATCATTTTAAACCCTCCCGTCGTCCCAACTGACGTTTGATAAACAAAACAAAAAAAAAAAAACATTTCCACCACACCCCCTAGCGTGCTTTTAATCCCTTAATTAATGGGAGGGTCCAAAAGTTACCAAACTAATCACTTTTCCAAAAGTAAAATTAATTACAGATTGACAAAGCAAAACTAGGATATTCTTATTGTATTAAAGAAAAAACAAAAATGGATACAAATTATGATTCATAAAAATTCAGCAAAAATGGCCACAACACTGTCCTAGGGTAAGAGAGCGGCACATACTTAACAAGTCACTAGTGGCTGGGCTAACGCAGAGTGATGGACAGCCACTTACACCCACATGTGCATGCACAGCCAAATTAGAACAGAGCCATGCTGATATATCAGTCATCTGTGTCAATATTTATACCAGCTAATGAATGAAACTTCAAAAAGTAAAGCGGAGAGAGCAGAAACACCCTTCACGCATGTTTTGAGTTTTGACACTGCATAGTTTGTCCAGTAGAGCGCACTCTGCTGCAGGGCGTAAATGACTAATTCATAACTTGCTGTGAGAATTCTAAACAAGATTATTTTTAAGCTTCATTGTCATCATTTTTGTGAGGATGAGTAAATAACTATACATAACAAATGTTTGGGAAATATGTTGTGTGAAATATGTTTTGTGTGTCTGAAAGCAAATAAATATAAAAAAATACTTGATATTGACTGGTATCAGTCTAAAAAGTCCCACATCGGTCGGGCTCTAATTTAGAATCCCCATAAACCTAACAAGCATGTCGTAGTACTCTAGGAGAAGGCTGGAGTGCTTGGGGAAACTTCTACAGGAAACTCTACACAGAAAGACACCCCTCCCACCCCCCAACCAGTTCGCAGATCTGAACCCAGTACTGAGGCAAGAGTACTAAACAACGCATCACTTATCTTTTTTTCCCCTTACTCAGTAAGGCAGGGAGATAAGTCCCAGGTGGACTCTTGTTTTAGATGTCAAATGCCCAGCAACCACCTGACATGACCTCCTCAGGAGAGGTTGTCAGGAGAGAAGTCTGACTGGAATGGTACACCTGTCAAACTACAATTCAGGTGTCCTAAGATGAACTCAGAAAGGACATGAACCTCCCCTGAAGAACAACAAGGGCAAAAACATGCTTGCTCTTGATTTCCAGTATGGATATGAATGAACGAATATGAATGCAGTGGATAAATCTGCAGAAATTATGCGATTCAATCATTTCAACATGGGGCAGGAGCTCAAAGGGATCTTTCTAATGCCTTGTAGAGGTAAAAAAAAAGAAAAAAAAAGAGGAGATTTTACCCAGTATCATTGTTTAGATGAACTTTTGACAACTCTGATAAGGTTTTAAGGTTTACTGACATAACAGGAGAAACCATAGAAACCATCGTTTTTTCTCACTGTAATAAAAATAACTGTGTAAAGCCATCCTCTGTGTGCTGATCTGATTTATTTGCAGTCATTAAATTAATCTGCTAATGACTGCTTTAAAGATTTATCTACAGTGAAATTGCTAAAAAGCACCTTGAAGTTTGATCTGCTGTCATTTAGGAACAGCGGTAACATCAACTAGATTTTCTATCGTCCCTAAATGTCACTGATGTGTATCACAACTGAACAGGGGGGCGAGGTGGGGGTGTTTTATGACTTTGACACCGTTAGATTAATGTCAGATCTGTCTTTGTCTGCGCTGTGTCTTCATGTAAGTAAGTAAGTAAAGTTTATTTATTAAGCACTTTTCATAAACAGGTAGTCAAAGCGCTGTACACAAAGATTAAAATAAACAGTACGATAAATAGCAAAATGCACAATATACACAATATAAGAGGTTAAATGTAAATTAAAAATGTAAAAAGTGTTGGTCAACCGAAGGCTTGTTTAAACAGTAAAGTTTTTAACTGCTTTTTAGGGGGGGGCAAAAATGAGGTGTAAGAGCATTTTGTCCAATTTAAATACAGTACTGTTTTGTTCTCTAACAGATCATTATGAGCCTTTGGTAGGGACAGTGGCTGATATTGAGAATATTAACAAGAAAATATTTAACTTTTATTGTTGCCTCTGGTTGAGAAGTTTATGGAATTAATTGGAGTCAGAGCAGACACAAATGGCTTCTGGCAACGCTCAGTTAAATCAGCAAATGCACTGAACAATCAGCTGCTATGTAATTTTTTTTGATTAGCTGAAAAAAATATCAAGGAGAGATAAAAAGTTTGATAATAGATTATTTTGCCTAGAAGATGGAGCAAGTGATGTTTTGCTCATATAAAGCCACAGTTCTAAAGCCTGCATATGGCAGTTCAAAGATGAGTTTCTTTGAATGTCAGTGGAAGATGCAAACAAAGATGACGCTGCCTTGACGGTTGGCATGTAGAACGCAAAACTGAGAAAATGCAGAGGACAATGTACCAGACAACAGTTGAAGTGAAATGCATGTCCTTGAGAACTGTGCAACATAACAACAACAACAAAATGACAATTGACTGCACTCCTAGAAAAGTTGCAAAGAAGCACTAACAGTGCAGTAAAGCTCAAACAACCAGCAGTGAGCAACTGAAATATGAAGTTGAACCAGTCTTAATAACTACACACAGTCAGCCATCAAGACAAACTGAACTGTCTCTAATTTAAGCATTCTTTAAGCCATCCCAATAAAAAACATCCACCCTCCGTCTGTCATCCATATTTTATGAAAACCCATAAATTTACCAATAACCTCAGAATAACAGCAGTATGATCTTTGGAGAAGGTCAGAAGGATGTAGTGTTCTTTACATGCCTTTTATTATGTTTGTACTGTGTGTTTTTTTTCTAAGATATCATTGATTGTAAGTCGTCCCTGTCAAGCAAAGCACCTCTCTGTTCTTGTTCTCATGCCGCGCAGTGCCCATGCATGGAAAATGTCTGCAAACCCTCAGATTGTGCTAGTATATGTGCATTGTTAAGTGAATGCAAGTCAGCTGGTTGGAGTTTGAGGGTGCAGCTGTCTCTGGAACCAGCTGGCCATTAGTGATAATGTTTTCCCCTACTACTCAACAACGTTGCTTCTGGAATGACCCAAAGACCCATGTGACAGACTAGAAGAAGACTCAGTCACACTGTTTAAAAAAGTTCTCTCTCCATTTATTACCTTCTAAATGTTGAATTTATACATCTCTTTCACTCTGTGTAAATGACATTAAGACAGTGCTGTGAAAAAGTGTTTGCCCCTTTCTTGATTTCTTGGTTTATTTCCATATTTGTCCCACTTAATGTTTTCCAATCAAACAGACTGCATTTTGTATTTACTTGGGTTATCTTTGTCTAACATTAGATTTCAGTTGATCTGAAAAATTTAAGTAGGCAAAAACTGAAAACAATGAACAAATCAGACGGTTGCACTGAAGAAGACTTACAGGTGCTCCAACCACAGCTGTAGATTAAACTGGGTGTAGAAGTAAGGGTAACAGTTTTTGAAAACACCTAAATTTTATGGTTCCAGCTTTTAAATATGTAAATTATCTCCTCTGCCTTTCAGTAATTTTGATAGCTCTAGAAATTTGCGCTGTTGGTTGAACCAAGCAAACATTGAAAAGGTGTCATTTTGAGCTCAGAGCAGACTCAATGAAACCATTTGTGCCATCAATCAGAGCTGTGAAATCACAATTTAGTTTAGTTTAGTTTATTTTAGATATAGCTTCCAGGTCTGAAAAGAGTCTCTGTAAAAGGGTCAAATGTTGAATTTTTCATTTTGTCACAGAAAAACTGCTTTCGGTTTGGTTTAATTATAGGTAGGAAGGAAGGGCCACACAACATCCATTTGGGTAGTTACCCGCTTTTATGTCTGCATAAATTAGGTACCATAAACTGTATGCTTACATCTCCAACATGTCAACACTAACTAATCCACACAAATTCTAAGTTTGCATGTTCGTCTTTTGTCCTCTAAAGATGTAGACAATCTTAAATGAATTATGATGGGTCTACAGTTATATAAAAGAGATGCTGCTTTTTCTACTGTAAGCATGTTTTAGAATAAAACTGAAGAGATGTTGAGAGAGCGATGTTTGCAAAAGAATAAACTCAAGAATAAAGTCATTAAATAAAGAGCACTAACCCACCTGTTTGTTCATGAATATGTAGATAAAGGGATTGATGACAGTGGACAATTTGGCCAGCAGTGACGGCATGATGGTCGCCTCTGGTGTCAAAAGATCATGTGGACCGAAGGTTGCAAGCAGAGCTGCCACACCATAGGGCAGCCAGCAGACCAGGTAGCACACCACCATTGTGACAACCATCACCAGCACCCGCTGTTCTCTACGACGGGTCACCACTGAACTCACGCTGCGGACCTGACAAAGAGGAAAAGACACTTTACTGATCTACTGTCATGACTCCAAAAAAACAAAGCAAAAAAAACAAAACCCAGACAAGAAAACAGTGGTGCTACAATTTCAGCAGCTTGTAGACTTTTTCCTCCAACAGTGGCTTTAATCTCTGCTTTATCTCTGATTCCCTACATGTCTGTGCCTCCCTGACCAGTTATAAAGCTGTCATACCTCCCCTCCAAAAGCACAACTCAGAGCTGACTTGTGTAAAAACACACCTTAAACCAGAATGCAAACATTAGTTTTCAAAAACCAAAACACCTGATGCACAAGAGACTGAAACACAGATGATTTGAGAATTTTTTAAGACTAAAACCAAAGGATCATGAGCAAAGAGACAAATTGTGGTTGTGCTAATAACCTCTGACAGAAAAAGACCATAAATGCAGGCAGCAGCATGATGAACATCAAATAATTCAATCAACTGGCGGGAGCCACAGAGGCCTAGAGCAGTAAAAGCAATATTCTTTTAGCAACAACAGAGACTAATCTGTATGGTTTAATAAGCTGGAAATCATAAATAAATAATTTCTATCATACATAAAAGAAGATGAGATTTTACTCAGGTGAGGACAGAAAAAGGACAAAACTTCATTAAAAGTTACTTTTGTCTTTTTTCCCCCATTTAATTTTCATCAAACTGAATTCTCAAGGTGGGTTTACAAACTCACAAGCAAAGAAAGAAGATGTCCTTGTGTTACTAAATTTATTTTCTCTTCCAAGATCATAAACTAAAACACACTGTGCCCATATGTTTTGTTGCAACATGCAATCTTTTTATGACAATAAGGTGAATTAACTGTGAGAAATTGGTGAAAGCTGTAAATCTGTTGCTGTCTCCATACACTGCAATTTACATTAACTATTTACACTTAATTTAAGCCTGAACATCAAATCTATGTCTTTCTGGCTTTGATTTGAAATCTTCTAACAGTGCAATAATTGCTGCAGGATGATGAATTTAACAGCAAAATCAGACATGTGTTCAAACAGCTTGCTTTTATACAGGAATATAACCAGAACCAGTTGGCAAACAGCTGAGTTGAGTCCTCTAATGCAAAGAGATGTTTCTAACAAGTTGTACTCATTAGCACAGCCTGACATGTTGCAATCTGTCTCTGTTTATAAATTAGACTGCAATTATTTGCAATTCTTCACCAATTTATTCGAGAGTGATTGCAATCAGTCCGAGTCAGACTGAGAGTGCTTGGAGACAGGTTGCCTCCCCTTCTTCAAGCACTGCCGTGCATTCAAAGATGTTATCCAGCATGTTGCACACCAATCACGGCAATCAGTCGTCGAATATGAAGCAAATTCAATGAACATATTTTTATCTCTAGTGTGACTGTGCCACTAATCAATAAGAATTTAATTTAATCTAATGAATAATTAAGTGTTCATATTATTTTCAGTATCTAGGTTTATACTTATTTTGTTGATGAAACCTTTTTTTTTAAAAAAACAAAACAAAACAGGTAGGGCTTGTACTTGTGTTTAGGCGCTTGTGCTTGTTTCCATTATGTGTCAACTGCCGAAATTTGAAGTAAAAAATTGTCATTTGGTGAACAAAATCACGTCTTCCACATTACTCTCAGCAAACTGTAGCCTCTCAATCCATGTGACAGCTGCTGTGTCAGCTGGACGTGGAGGATGTTCGAAGATTATTTCAAGCCTCTACCCCCTGAAGCACATTTTTAAGGCAGAGTGTGCCAGAAAAACTAAGATATGTTTGGACATGTGACAGCATCAGGTCAGACATAGCGCACAAAGTGTCACACGATCAAGGACAAGCTCCATCACATTGCTGGGTTGACAGCTGGAGTTTGCATACAAGCAGAATGTGTGAGCATCTCTAGCTTCTCTTTGATATGAGTTACCTAGGAGCCTTTGACGCCCATGTTTTACTTATCATTCTACTTAAGAGCTATAACTTAGTTCAGATTCATCATTTCCAAAGTACACAGCAGTGGACAGAAGCTCAAGACTTTCCCTGATGAGTTTCTGCGGGAATCAAAATCTCATCAGTACTAAGCTGAACAAACATTTGCCATATTTCATGCCTGAGAGATTTAAAGCATGTCCTACAGACCTCATCTGGTTTGAAAGAAGAGTACATCTGGATCTTCTCTGTAAATAAATATTGTCTAATGTTATGAATATAAATGATTTTTAAAATCCTTTAGAGTTAGTTTGAACTAGTCTCAAAGTAAAAAGTGTTTGTACTGTGGTACAAAGGGCAAAATTGCAATTCAGTCCTTCTGGTCATTTGTTCCAGACAAAAGCAATTCAACAAGCTGTCTATGCATCCGCAATTCCTGAATGGAAAAAAAGTCCAGACTTTACTGTCCATTATACTGAAGGGGCTGAAGGATGAATGAGATTAAATGTGTACAGTTGTATGCAGAGCAGAAGGTTCAGTGTGCATCCTGAATCCTAAGTCTGCAATTCTTCACAAAGAGGAGATAAGAAGTTCTTGTCAGCCCATGAAACTGCAACTCTAGGCAGCACAATGTTCTCATCATTTCCTGATCAAATAGATCCGTTTTTATGGACATCAACTTCATTTTTATAAAATCACCTAAGAGATGACAGCACGGGGATAGAAAAAAGTATTATTAAGCAATGACTAAGCTTTGCGTAAACCAGAGGGACAGATGCAGAAAGGAGTGGAGTAGTCAG
Organism: Pelmatolapia mariae; assembly: GCF_036321145.2. Taxonomy (NCBI): domain Eukaryota; kingdom Metazoa; phylum Chordata; class Actinopteri; order Cichliformes; family Cichlidae; genus Pelmatolapia; species Pelmatolapia mariae. The sequence goes on along the minus strand of NC_086235.1, from coordinate 13,013,818 downwards.
ATTGCCAGATAAGTAAAACTGTCTAGATGCTAAATGTACAGCTCTGTAAAAAAGCATTCTAGTTTGGTTTTTTTTTTGTTTTTTGCATATTTCAGATAATCAAACAAATTTAAATATGAGACACAGATAACCTAAGTAAATCCAAAATAAAGTTTTAAAATGATGATTTAATTTATTAAGGGGGAAAAAAAGCTATCCAAACCTACCTGGTCCTATGTAGAAAAGTAATTGCCCTTTAACCCTAATAACTGGTCCTGCTACCCTTGGCAACAAGAACTGCAATCAAGGAATTTGCATTAACTGACAATGAGTTTTTTGACTAATATACCCCAAAACTTTCATTTTGTTTTTTTGAGGTGTCCTGCTGCCTAACCCAAGCACTGTCGGGCCTCAGGACATAAACCAGACATTATCCAGCCCCAGCAACTTAAAGAAGTCCAGACGCTTTTCTTTCCAAGCTCCTTAGACTATTCTGTTGCTCATTTAACTGCATTTTGCATTTACTCGGGTTACCATTGTCTAACATTAAACTTTGTTTGATAATCTGAAACATTTAAAAGTGAGAAATACTCAGTGCTATACAATGTCATGTGTCCTGCTTTCCAACTCCAAGCTTGGTTCAATGGACAGGTTATTCAATGTGCTGGGACGTGGTTAGGCCATACAACAATAAAAGTATTTACTGATTTTCTGCAGCAGTCACATTAAACGTTTCCCATATTCATTTCCCATATGAATAAAATGCACCTCACATTTAGTCCTATTTTGGTAATATAAATTATTACAAAAATTTCAACTTAAAGGGGTCAACTTCAAGGGGAGGTATTAGATTTAAATTATTTGCTGTAATTGCATTGGTGGATGCTTAAAATAAACATAGATTAAAGATTGTTTAAACAGGTTAAAACAGGGATGGATAAACTCTCAAAAAATAAGGTCAGCATGTGAGCCAAAAGCTTAGGCTTCGTGTTCTGACCTAAATGCTTTAATTTAATGACTGAATTCTTTAAACATTAACTCAATTTTTTGTTAAAGAACTGGAGACAAATAGCGTGCAGACTTGTTCCCCTTTAGAGAAGGACAAAAATATATTAAATGGTGCAGCCACCATTTAAAGTGTATGACTTTTAAATTTTATCAACATTAAATAATAATTTCACATCAAACTTTGGCAACTGTTTAATACATCTCATAAGCTGAGGGTTACATTAAGAAAGCTCTTTTTAAAGTCCTAATGGTAGTTATACAGAATCTCCTCAAAAAGGCAACCCACGGTGAAATTTCCTGTCTGTTTCGCCAGTTCCAAAGTATTACATTTAACCATGTTAGTAAGAGTGCTACACGTAAAGCAAGCCAAGCCAAACAATGATTTGAACTCCCTTTCATTTTCAGTCTAAGAGTGGTGAGGTTACTCGAGGCTGTCACTCTGTTTAAAGTCATCAAGGTTGCAAAGAAGGTCTAAAAGGTCGGGGACACAGGAGGCAACAGTAATGTAGCCACATGAGCTTTTTCCACTCACTGGGGAGAAAGCTGTCGAATCCCATGTCAATTACAGTTTTGCAGACTGAGTCTGAGTCGCTCACCTTAACAGTGAATGACTTGCAAAACAGCTCTACCTGCTCTATCTGCAAAGCTTCTGCTGAGGTGTTTTTCAATGCTGCCACCAAACCATAACCTGCTATTACTGGAGGGATCTTCTCTTTTGGTCATTTGTTTACATTCAGTGCCAGTATGTACACTCTACTCTTTCATTGCTATAATGTTTATCATTTTAGCTTATTTTAAAGCCTCCTTTCTACTTTCTTTTTCAATCATGACTGGTAATCAAGGGTACCTACTACTCTTTTTCCTGTCTCCTCATTCTGAATAAGAGAAAAAACTTTTGAAATATTTTGCTGGAATGCAATAGCTTTATTGGCACTCAATAGCCATATTCTTGTCTTCTGCTGGAGGCCTTTCTATCTGTTGTGTTAAATGAAGAGAAACAAACATATCTTTCATTTCGTTTTCTCCTTTCTTTCTCAGCCACTCCCATCTCTCTCACTGACACAGCCACATAGACATCTCCAGATAGTCTGTGGAGATGCATTTCATCGCCTTCCTCTCGTCAGTCATGTGTCACATTGTGCTTTTTGTTTTTGTTTGATTTGAGGTGCAATATAACTTTATTCTCTTAGCATGTCAATCAAAATTTGATCCAAGATGATCGTCCTGGGGTTTTTTTCGAGCTAAAATAATTGTGCTTGCCTTTGCATATTTGCAGACTGAGATTCAAAGTCATTTTTAGTAGTAGCACCTGTAGTATCAGTTTCAGAATCCTGCATCGCCTCGTTCTCAAGTTATCGTGTTCGCAAATATGGGCGTCCACGCCACCTGCCTGTCCTGTGGGGTGGCAACAATACCATATCAGACTTTTATGGCTGAGGGGTAAAGATGTTTATGTTGACAACAGATAACAGATATATGGGCGGCATCTCAAAGGTTATATAAACATAGACAATGGATTTATTTTAATCACCTTCTCATGGAATCACATGACTACTGGGATTAGTTTGACTATTAGGGGTTATAAACCTGTGCATCAGCAATCAACCAAAGTAACCTAATAATAGAATAAAATCTATATAGGCAGAAAACAACAAGTACATTTAAAAAGAAATATATTGATATATATCATTATGATAATTAATGCATAAAGATTTGATGACAAGTCTTTGTGGTACCTTACACTCAACAGCTCTGTCAGCTGAAAATTATACACCAGGTTTTTGCAGTACACGTATTCTTAAAGATGCTTTAAGGCTAAGAAACAAAAACATTTTAATAAATATGTTTGAAAATCTCTGAAGGGCCCCATCAATAAAACAGATACTTGTGCTGACTTTGTTTTTCTGCCAGTGAATGGGAATAGTGCATTTCAGTAGATTCTCTTTTTTTTCAAGGTTTAACATATCAGCTGTCAGTGTTGTGTGCTGCAATAGAAAAGAGCGAAGAGGTATTTACAGAACCACGATGCTGTGTTTGTTAAACCAAGAGTGGTTTAGTTATGAGATTGTTTTAGAATGGGGAACACTTTCTGATTAATTTAACTTAATTTAGCTACTTGGGGATTAAACTATTTTTATTACATATTAACAGGCCACATTTAGACTATGAAGGGAGAATGATGGTTTTTGTTCTTTAATTAGTGGCAAAATTAACCAGCTTTAAACTGTATCTTTAGCCACTTTGTTAGCAGTTTGTCTTTTAAAAAAAACACATTTATTCATATAATTATGTAGCTTAACCTATGAGAAATGCCACAGATAATCCAGTTTAACTGGCATTAAACGGTATTTCTGAACCAACAAGGTGATTCCCAAAGAACTATTGGTTATTGGCCACTTGACATCTCTCAACATGGTGTAGAGAGAGTTTAAAGAAGTCTGAAGAAATTGAGTGGAGGCTCTGTCGTGGTTAGGGGCTGCATTTCAGCCAGTGGTACTGGGGATTATTGGTAAAATTGAAAGAATTATGAACATAGAAAGGCCCGCCATGCAATACCAATACCATACTGGCAACAGAATTTGCCTCCCCAGATTTCAACATTATTAAAGCAGTGTTGGATCATCTTGACAGATAAGAGAATAAAAAGCAGACAATATCCAAAAAAAGAGCTTTGAATGCAACTGCATCATAATGCTAATGCTAAATTGTTTTAAATTACGGGCTCCAAGGTTTCAGTAAGACTGTAAAGGATTACAAATGTGGAGTAAAGCAAATGAAACTCACTTTCCGAGCAAAGATGCAGAAGCCTGAAGGAACTCGTCTCCCTCTACAGTTTCAGTTTCTTCTGCTTGGTATGTGGCTTCAACAGACACCATACACACTGCAGAGATTCAATCGCAAAACTAAGGGGATGGCTTTATTTGTTTGTCCTGCAAGTGTGAAAAATACATGCTGTGTAAGCAAGGGATTATCTTAACCCCAGGTAACCTTACGCCTACACCGCTGTGAGACGACAAACACCAGCACACATACAAGGCAGCAAAGCAAAACTAAACGCGTTCCCCAGCTGATGCCAATCTTCATCACCGTGAGCATTTTCTCTTGTCTGTCTCCACGTGAAGCTGCATTTTGCTGCGGTTAATTAGAAAACTTGCCAGCGATCCTCACACAACATTCGATTATAAAATCACCACATCATAACAAAGCTGAGAAAATGATTAGGATCCTTATCGGCTCATTAACCAGAGGGACTATCAGTTCTACTCTTGTTTTAAGATTTTGGCAACAAGTTTACTTTAATAAATCACTTATCAACTTGGTAATTAGAATGATAGTTTAATGACTTCAAGTAGATCGCCACCAGCCATGAATTAAAGATTTCTAAGTCGCAGAACTAATACATGAAACAAAGGGCTATCTTACTGCCTTAAGGGCTTACTCTGTAGAAACTTGGCTTAATTTAGTGGACAGAAAGAAACAATATTTCTCAAACTTTCCTTAGTATCAGTCTGTGAAAACAAACTGTATATTGTTCTTTTATTGACCAGCAAAACCAGCAGATCTGATGTGGTTAAGGGAAATGAAAATGTCACTGACTGTTCAGTATAAAAGAAAATTCCCACTGATTGCATCCATTTAGCTTTTTATTACATAGTGACAGGGAGTATTTATTAGCACACTTTCTCTCCCACTGCATTGATTGTTTGGCTGTTTAGTATAGCTAACATATCTATCAAGTTACCTAACAATTCTCAACCTACATGTGTTTCCAGTGATTAAAAGTCCAGTATTTGCTCATTTGCTCTGCACCAAGTCCTGAGACATCAACTTCTGGGTCATTTTAGGCGCTTTCCCTTAAAGCCAACTTTTTTTCTGATTGACAGTGGGTGGCCTGGCAGGTGACTTTGACTGAGATGACCGAATAAGTGTTCTCTGCTCTCAATGACAACATACAGAGCCAAGAGCAAAAACTCCCTGAAACCAAGTGTTTGGATCAGTCAGAAACCTGCGATTTTTGGATCACTCGTACATGTACACATGTACATATACTGACCTGATTATCTGGAACTTTGGCCATGCTTAATCTGAGTCATCTTAGGAGTGCACATTTGTAGACCAATTCCGCTTTAAAATAATGATCTGAGATTATGAATGTCAATGATCTGTTGTAATCTTACAAGAAATCCAACTCTGTAGATGAGCCTTTAATGGCGGATACAAATAGGAAAAAAAAAATAGAGCAAGAGTTTAAAGAAAGTCTTAATCAAAGCACAAGGAAGTATCCCCAAAGAAATTAACAAAGTACACCCAGGGAAATATTACCAGATGACTTGATAAGGACAGAAAGGAAATATGGGTCTTTATATACACACAGACTTATTGCTAATGAGAAACAGAAAGGAGAGGGACACAGATGAATACAACTAACAAACAGGTAAAAAGAATGAGGGGAAGACAGGAAGCAGAACTGACACAGTAAACACACAAAACAGTCCTTCATAATAAAACAGGAAAAAACCAAGGGAAACATGAACACTAACACTCAACAAGAAGTATGAGACAAGGAAACAAAGGGGACAAGTGCATAAACACAGACTGAGACAGATGGAGACACTTTGAGTAAATAAAAATAATAAAAATGGGTATAAATCAAAAGACACAAAAACAAAAACTCAATGAAATAGATGTGAAATAGACACAATAATAAAACACTTTGCAATGTAAAACTCTGTCCAGAGACCAGTTGGAAACCTTCTGCAACCACTGATCACAAGGGAAAAATGTGTATTTGGGGCTAGGTAAAGTTTGTTGTGGAGAGGTGTGCAGTGCTACACCACAAGCATCCTTGCAATTGCTTTGGTGGCAGATAAAGAAGTGCCAGCTACACACTAAACAGTAATGAATGAAGTGCAACAGATACCAGAACTGTAGACAAACCAACATGTTTCCAAAAGCACAACTTTTACTTTGAAGGGTAAAGTTCTCAATTTCCAGTTAGCGTCACACTTTTCTCAAGTGTTTTCAGTGCAGCACCCTTTTTCCAGCTGATTTTACCTGGAAATAGTCAGCAATCACTCACCAACTTGCTACTGACTATACATTTTTTTTTTTTATCTCTAGCCCTGTGTGACTGAAGCCTAAGAACCATAGGTATAGAAGGTAAAGACCAGCACAACAGCACAGAGAACATAAACTGAGACTCAAGAATCATCAGAAACAAGAATGAAAGGTAGAAGAAACCATACAACTATGTCAGCAGTTGAGTCATGTAGCAGTTTGTTTAAGACACTTGTGTAATATGAATAAAACCAGACACAGTTTTCTAAAAAAAAAAAAAAAAAAATCATCTTTTTAATCATTACAAAAAAAAAAAAATCCTGTTTATGTAAGATTCAGGTTTGACTTGGTGTCAACCACAGAAAACTGTGAAGGGCATTAAAAAAACCTGAATGTATACAGTAAATGCTAAAACTACATGAAAAAAATATCTCAGCTGTCAATCTCCAATATTCCTCTTCTTCCTCAGCTACACCCTCTGGTTGTTTTTTTGGGGGGGTTGGGGGGGGAGAGTGTCCTGGTTCTCTACACCTACATCCATCAATGTACCTGCCATCACTGACAGGAAGCAGTATGCTAAGAGACTTCTCACTACATCTGCCCTGTCTTCCTCTGCTTAATTAATTCAGATGGTGTCACTGATAAAGTAACCGAGTCTGCAGCATCACTTTCTTTATCTGTACCAACTGCTCCACTCCTTGTCTCCATATCTTCAGGAATTTAATCACAGTTTACGATAGAGTGTGAATTTAAATGATGCTTTGAAATCTGATAAAGTTAAAGTAATAAGGTTTAATCCTCTTGGGACAACAAAACATGCACATTTGCAACATATTTTTGGGACAATCCATCTGATGGGTTGAAATATCTCAGTATGGATAAAAGGAAGCCAACTGACGTTGACCTCCAGAGATTACCAGCCTCCAAGTTAGCGATGCAGAAGAAGACTGACTTTGTAAAAGTTAAAATGTTAATGTTAATACAACCAAAACAGTTGCATTATTGAGACTTCAGTGAGGTTATGTAACTATTTTCTTCTTCACTTACTTACAGGCAACACTGCAGTACAGAGATTATTTGAACCAGTGCTTACTGCATACAGTTACACTTAAATTGAGTCTCTGCTCCAAACAGCTAGTAAAAAAAAAAGTTCCTTATGCTTGCAGGCATGGAAAAGACCCAGAGAAGCACGGTACATGAACCAGCAAATGGTGTGGCAAATTAAATTCTTGTGCAAACAACATCAACACAGACAACACCCACAGGGCTAACAGAAATGAACAGTTCCCACACAGTTAATGTGAAGACATACGATGCACAGCCGAAGACTGAAGCAACCTTAATTCTTAGACTCACAGTGCATGTAGATGTCATAGATTAACATGAAGGACATACATCACAGCGAAGGCAATGACAAACAGGCATCCATGCAGAAAGAGAACAAGGAGAATTAAGGGACCCATTGTTTGTGTATAAACAGACAAGCAGAAATATTTACAGCAGTGATTTGGAAATATTTTATCAATTAAGTTTATATTGTTTTTTTCAAATGAATTTATTTCAACTATTTTGACGGATTAGCCTCAATCACTCAACATGATCTTCACTTAGTTTTATATTTGTGGAAGACATTTTCAGATCACTATTGTAAATATTTCCCATTTTTTCCTGATAGATTTCTTTAATCATCACAGATTATGACCCTAAACCCAACACTAATGCCATGCAGAAGACACAAAAATGCCCATTCTGATATGCATCAAAAGCTATATGTTTGGTACTTTTTGATGTTCTCTAAAGTTAGGATTAAAGCTAGGGTTAGTGTTGGGGTTAACACTGACGGCTTAAACACATTTTGCCTTTTTAAGTTTGTTGCAAACTGAGTTTGCATTACTCTGTTAAATCCTTCGCTGATTTTTGGTTGAAGTGTAAAAGGTTTTGGCCTAAACACTGAACCTCAGAGATAGTTTTATTAATTTCATCAGCACATATAAACTACTAATTACACATCTTTATAGCTTATGAGCTCTTAATAACTAATTTTGAGATCTGTGTTTATATCACAAACTTGTTTGTCACTGTTTTAGTTGATGAGATGAGAAATACTTTATTTGTCCCATCATTTGTAAAAGTCTTGTTACAGCAGTTGAAATGGAGATAAAACCAAGAATAATAGCCTTTTATCTGACAGATGACTCTTTGCCATACAAATATTCTATTATAAATGGCAACAGAGGAAATATTTCACAAAGAAAACTATCTGTCCTTGTAGCAGTACAGCTGAATGAATGTGTCCTCTGCTGCCTGTCCAGTAAATAGTGCAGAGGGTAGTCAGGATTATCCATGATGGATAACAGTTTGTTCAGTGACCTTTCTTCCACAGCTTTAAACGTCCAAATTTCAGCCAGTCACAGAACCAGCTTTCCAAATACGCTTATTCAGCCTGGTGGTGTTAATCGCTCTGTCTGTGTAGGTTCTCAGTCATCCAGGAAAAAGAAGGCAACTGGACTTCTTTAAGTTGGTGAATAGTTCCAGTTGTTTAAAACCTGGGACTCAGGAGAAGCCTCTTGGATGCCAAGTGAAATGTATTCACAAACTTAAAGAAGTCCAATCGCTTTCTTTTTTCAGACAGCTGCTAGCTAAAATGCTGCTTTCCCTGCAGACCACAACTAAGCGCACTACTTCATTTTGCTGCACACACTGAAGGATATCAGCTTCCTTAGAAAACAGAGCCTGCTCTTGCACTTTTATGATACAGCCTGCTATTGAAATGAATGGCCAGGTACACGTACCCCTACACCACATAAACATCCCGTCCTAGGACAGACACAGACTGTAGCTGTCCTTTTCCTTCTGAAGTTGATCACCATTTCTCTGGTCTTATTCAGGTTCGGAAGCAGATTCCTCCCACACCACTCCACAAATCCACTAGTGTTTTGTACTCCTCCTGCCCATTCAACTACTGTAAAATCAGATTATTTCTATATGTGGCATGGTGAGGAGGAATGGAGACAGCACAACCCCCTGTGCAGCTCTGCACAGTCTGACATGCTGCAGCTTGTTTGTCAGGTAGTCAATAATCCATTTTTGCAGCATGTCATAAAGATGACACAACAGTAGGACAGTGGAAGCACTGTTAGTTCACAATAGGAGGGCCCTGGGTTCAAATTCACCAGCCAGCTGTGTGGACTTGTGCCTGCATGGGTTCTGCAGCTTCTTCTCACAGTCCAAAGACAGGCATGCTAGGTTAAATAGCCCTAGATCTGAATGTGAATGGGCATCTATGTCTCTGTGTTTGCCCTGCAACAGTGGTGAGCTGTTCAGGGTGTACCTCACATTTTGCCCAGTTTGATTGCCCAGTGAGATTGCTATTAAACATGAAGGAGGAGGTGGGACCTCAATATCACATCTCCACCCCCATCTGCTTTACAGAATATCCTTGCAAATGAGCAGTGTGCCCACTGGCTCCACTTCTGTTAAGTTTTATCAATAGATTCTATGTTATGCACCCATCATCATATGGTCCATATGGTTTAGTAACTCATCTCTGACCTTGAGTATGTAACTCATCCCATCTCTCCACCTAAAGAACAACTTACTTCGGAGCTGCTTCTGTGTAAATTGTTTAAATCATAATATTATAATGTTTAACCTCATTAATGACCCTAATAGAACGACATATTACAGACAGGCACCATCAGCCTGAAGAGAAGAATGCATTAATATTCATGAATAAAAAGAAGTTAACATGTGTCACCATATTACATGCAATGAAATAAAAGTAAAAGAAACATTAGCAAATCAGCGTTCCTTCTCTTGATGTACATTTTTCATAACATTCAAATGTTTTTTGTTTGTTTTTTATTTGGGCTTTTCCAGAAAGAGTTTTCGTCGCTACAGTTAGCCGGCGCTGAGCGTGAAAGCCTGTATCCTCGAGGTTTAATGAAGCGCCTCAGCAGTGTGTAATGGAGACAGTTGCCTGTAATCTTTCCATTAACGCCACGCTGCAGACTGAAGCTCTGTGCTGCTCTTTATTTTTCTTACCAAACTACCATTTTCAGCTTTCTAATGTGAAAATCAGTCAAAGTCAGGCTTTAAAATATTGAATGTTACTGTTACTAGTTATTGATATTCACTGACCAATCTTATTATTTACCTGATTGTTGTTGTTTTTTATCACATAAAGATCTTGAATGACCATTTGTCATCTGTTTCTGTGCTAAGTATAGTACGATTGTATGTGGCAGGTAATGGAGTATTTTGCTTTACAGTCCACTGATTCGTGCTATTAAGTTTTAAAGTTATATGGATTTTATATATGAGTAATAATGTCACATTGATGATGTAGCTAATGCTACTAGCTGGTAAAAACACTGTGCAAGGCAGACTTAATCTCATTATTGTTGGAATGATTGAGGCATTTTCTATCTTTGCATATATATCTTTCCCTTATGTCTATTATTTTAAATGATAGAAATCCCTGTGACCCAGAAGCTCATTTTTCTCCACTCTTAGATCCTTATGGTGTCAAAAAGCCACGAACTATTAAATATGGTCATATGGCAGAATGCTAAAAAAAGAATGAAGCTGGAAATGAGCAACAAAATCCTAGTTTAATCCGCAGAGCAAAGCACTTTAAACCAGGAGAGGAGGGAAATAGAAAGATTACACCTGAAGGGAATAATAATACTCTGAATCCTAAAGTGTGAAATTTATCTTCAGCTTTTGCCTCCAAGTTATAGTCCTGTGGTTTGTGTTTGTATTATGTGAAGTTAAACTCATTTTGAAAATAAAAAAATAAACTCCATCAAAATAAATTATTAGAAAATGTTTAAATGACAAACAAGAAGCACTCCGAGAGCATAAACCTCCGCCACGGCAGAGTTTACTCTCTAGGTAGTATTTCATTTTAAGGAAAAACTATTAGAATTTGACCTCCTTCAAGGTCATAGATACAGAGGTCAAATGTGACATGATATCATAAATATCTATACTGTACTTTCTATATGTTGACAATACACAACACACAAAATACTTGAACTAGCATTAATATTTTATGTTTTTCTGTTTTAATATTTAAAACAGAAAAACCTGGAAAAACTGAGCACACAACCTAGTTTCAGACTTTTAGAAAGACGTAACCGGAGCCGTTACAACAGTTCACCGGTTCAGCAGCAATATGAAGACACAATTTATGACTGTCATCCAGAATTCAGGTCATGATTTCCCATTTTTCTCTGTCTGCTCTTTCCTGCTTCGAGGTATCAATTATGCTCTGGCACATATGATGTGGCTTCAGAGGCTTTTAAAAGCAAACTCGCAGCTGCTGTTTGACCCGAGCTTCCCCGACCGGCAGCGAAGGCGTAAAGTTAAAGGCAACAGAAGAAAACGATGTTGGCAGCTTTAATGGACGGTTGTTGAAAAGTCAAACCTGATCGGTGATTCAAATTTCTCAGCTTTCAAGCTCAAGTCTTTGAAATGTTTGTACTCATGTTACCCGCTCTCTTGTCAGCTTTGCAGCCTCGGGCTATACAGTAAAGAAAGGCTTATGATACGCTCGTGATTCGGTTGAGGTTGTAGATAAGGGGCCGCTCTTGTGCTCTACATATAAATCACATAATGCATAGATGACCTTGTTTTGGCTGGTGTCTCATCTCAAATCTGGGTCATTTCCACACAACTGTCTTGACAGTCACATCTCATGACAGAATTAGTGTTCTGTTTTTCCCGAAAGGCTCATTTTCTCACTTTGGAACAAACTCTCTCATAACATTTACTTTGCAGATTCGCACCTGTCTGATGGCGTGCAGCAGCTTGCCGTAGGAGTAGAGGATGACGCCGAACGGCAGAACGAGGCAGAAGGTGAACAGGCAGATGATGTAGGAGATATTGTTTGGCGTACGTGTCCTCCAGTCAACCGAGCAGGTGGTGCCGGGACCCTCAGGACCATATCTGCTCCAGCCCAGCAGCGGAGGCACGGTCCAGGCCACGGAGTAAAGCCAGGAGAAGCAGATCCCTGCCAGCGTTGGGCGGAAGTCTCTACCGTCTGCAATAGTCGGCGCCATCATGGTGCAGTAGCGCTCGTAGGACAAAACAGCCAAGGAGATGAGGGAAACAATACCTGAGGAGGGAGAAGTTCAGAACAAGTGGTCAGACCCAGATATCAAGCAAATATATTGAATATTTGGGCTTTTGGGAGTCAGCGAGCAGAGGAGAATGAAAAAGCTTTCCTCAGAACTGGAGCATCTGCGTTCTGTTTCCCTCAGAGTTAATGATTGATACATTTAGATACAAAGTCATGTCAATTTTCCGCTCGCTTTGATCATCTTAATAGCTTTTAACTTTGCATCGCTGGGGCACAAACAGAGGAAAATGAACTTCATCAGCTGGCATTTGCTTTGAAAGCTTTACAGTTACTGTGATGGCAAAAGCCTGCTGGATTCATTTCAATTTGTACATCTTGGAGCGCACTAAGGTTTGAGCTTTTTGTTCATCCACACGTGTTTATTTCAGGCATTATCATATGTCAACCGAATCAGAATGTTTTTGTCTCTTTGCTTATGTACTTTATTTCTTTCTTTTTCTTTCCACTACAGGGACTTCAGCCTTCTCCACTCTGTGTAGTGGGAGGATCACACATACGCACACATTCACTATTATTTGACTTTCTACATTCATTCATATTTATGCATTCCCATGCTTTATAATCCCAGGTTTAACCCTCAAACAAGCCTTTGAAATGGTATGAAAGGTAAAGATAGGTGGCCATGTTTAAATTAAACTGATTGTTTCTGCCTTTGTTTTCCTGTGAGAAATCACTTCAGTCCCTCATCTTGTTTCGATGACTGCTTCTTGATAAAGCGGCAACCTATAATCTGTCCATTCTGCACAGCCATGTTTTGAGCAGGTGCAATCAGACATACCCCCGTTCAGTGAGTGCTTCTGTATCACTTTTAGCATTTGGCAGTCATTTGTAGCTACAAAAACACAGGTTACAAAGAATCCAAATAGCAGTATTCATCACATGCTCACATTTCTTTTGGCTAACTAGAGTTTGAATACTGTTTTTTTCCTCCGCTTCAGTTCAGTGTTTTGATTTTGTGGTACTGGCAGTAAGTTAAAAACTACTGAACACTGACTACTAGAACTGCAGGTAGTCATTTCCATTCAAGCTCAATCAGAAGATTCGTTTCATGATAACCAGAAAACACTAAAAAACTAAAAAGACATTAGAAGAGCTTTTTCTTCATCAAGGACAATGTGGTGGTTAATTGACAAACAACACTGGAAACACACACACATCACCATTTAACGAAACCTCAAAAGATCTTTAAATGCTTCTTTTTTTTCTGATAAACTCAAGAAACTAAAAGAAAGCAACAAACTATTTGACATTTGTGCATGATAAAGCTTAAAGCTTAAGCTTAAACAACTGGTAGATTATTTATTGACAGTTTTAATCATTGTCAACCGAGTAGCTCTAATTCATTTGGGAAACTTTCAGTTAACTGAAAATGGAGTTTATTCAACAGCAAAAGTTGTGTCGTGGACTGATACAAACCCTGAGTCATTGTATCCTCTAGTAGTTTAAAATATCATCACAACTCGTTCACACCAAAAAATGGAAAGAAAAAAAAACACCACTTACAGAAACACTGATTTGCAGACAGCACAGCCATGTGATGTCTTTCCTCTGTGTTAATTGCAGATTGATAAAAGAAAATTGTTGCTGAAGTGACTTAAGTCTTAAATCAGAGCTAATCAACACATACATGCTAAAGTACTGGTCCAGAGGCACTTTACCTCCATTATGCTGAGTCTGCTTGGGAAAGAGACTTTGATTACAGGCAATCAGAGTGCCTCAATGCATAATGAAGCCTTCTGATTGGCTGAAGCCATGCCATGTTGGTGTGGACAGCACACCGGGGCCGTGGGCGCATGATGTGTTGAGAGGAATAGCAAAGGGTGAGTGTCTTGAAAATAATGGAAATGATTTGGTGCTGGCATGTCTTGTGAAAGATGCGGCTGTGTGTGTGTGTGTGTGTGTGTGTGTGTGTGTGTGTGTGTGTGTGTGTGTGTGTGTGTTTGCAGGTGGCTGAAGAGGGAGTAAGAGCTCTCACTTTTCATTACTGGCTAGATAAAGCATGTACACTTCAGATGTGTAGTTTTCCAGGTCAGACAGAAACTTCATTACACTCTGTACTAAAACAACAACAACAACAACAAAAATATCAGTTTAAAGTTCTTGATAAAAGCCAAGACACTGTAAAAAATGAAAACAAATATTTTAATTGCCATATATTTAAAGTCACCACTAGGGGTCTCCAAAGTCAGTTTTTTGGCCAGATTGGCTTTGCATTTCTTTAATTTTTTTACCCTAAAAATGCATGCCTGAATTGTATTTTTTCAGAGTGCAGCAGTAGTGTTTTATAAAAATGATCTAAACAGCTTGTGTGAGTTTAGTTCACTGTGTACCAAGTTCAGGGAAGCAATCTGCTGATACATTGGAAAGAATGGTTAATGTTACACTTTGTGGATTTTGTGCTCACTCCTCATTTTAAAAGGCTCGCCTCCAACAGTATGCAGCTACTGATTGTGAACACAGCTGCAGCTGCTTTACCCAGCAGCTGATGTGGTGGCATCCACGGACACATCCAGCTGTTACTGTCTGAACCTGTGTGCTTCATTATGTTGCCAACATACAGTAGCTTCAATACAACACTCATCCAGGAAAACCATCTCTGCATACATACAGAGTCAGACTCATTAAAAAAATAATCAGAGCAAGAATCATAACTAATAAAGCTTAGTCATGGTTAAAGTCACAGTGACAGCTGTATCATCACAGCAGCAGTCTGTCTCTGTTTAGAGAGAACACTTCCCCTCATCCACTCATCCATTTTCCACCAGACGAAGTCTCAGAAGACTTTTCCCACTCTGTCGGAAAATTCCTACACACCTGACCTAGAAGCTCTTCTACTTTTCCTTCTCAAGGCAATGGCTGAGACTCAGTCCTGCACACAAAATAAGAGAAAGGCACACAATAGAAAAGACACACATTGGCGAACAAAGTGCTTGGAAGAAGTGCAAAGAACTTGGTCTGAGTATAGAGTCCGTATTTGCGTGGCCTGAGTGATGAGGGATGCTCAGACCGTGGCTCAGATTGGTGAGGTGAGTGGGGAGGGGAGGGGTTGGGGAGATAGTGTTTGTTGGCACTCTGAATGGCTCAGGGGAAGAAGCTGTTTGTGAGATAATAATATTGTATTGCTGATTACGTTTAACCATTAGTGTCAACATTAACCTGCACTAAAGGAGCCATACAGATAGAGGTTATTTTTGAATAACAATAAAATTGGACAAGGAAAAATAATACAATTTTGCAACACTATTTTTTTCTTTATCTCTCTCTGTGTTTTTTTTTTTCTTATTGAAAAAGACTTCCATCCATCAGTTTTCTTAACTGCTTATCCAGTTCACAGACGCAGGGAGAAAAGGCTTACATCCTTTAATACAACAGCCCCCAAAGGACAAAGTACAAACAAGGCTGAGAAATTCTGCAGTTCGGTAAACTCAACATCCACAAATTAAAAAAAAACAACAACAACAAAAACCCAGCATTTCATTAGGCATAAGGTTGACTCCTGAGTCAGACCTATTCTGTCTGATCTCTTTGAGTTCTTAGGTAATTTGCAATTGACTCCAGTGTCCAACATCTGATTAAAAAATGTAATTAAATGAAATTAATAAATGAAGCTTGCAATATTCTTAAATGTATAGTTATGTGAACTCTAGCCCATATTTTCTTTCTGTATGACTTTTTTTCACATTTCTCTTAAGGTCCCACCACAGCATTTCACGATGATTGAGGAGTAGACTTTGACTGTTTGATTGCAACACCTTCTTTTCTTTTTAAGTCATTCTGTTGTAGATCTGTTGCTGTGCTCAGGATCATTGTTCTGATGCATAGGCCAGGCTTTAGCTGTCAGGCAGATGGCCTCGCATTTGATTCTAGAACACTTTGGTATACAGAGGACTTAATGGTAAACTCAGTGATTGCAATTTGCCCAGGTCCTGTGTGCTGACATGCTGTGTTTGGCTTACTCCAAAAGTGGTGCTGTGCATGATGGGCAAGCATCTCCACTTTGGTCTTGCCTTTCCAAAGGAGATACTTCCAGAAACTTTGTTTGGATGCAACTTTGAAAACCTAAGCTGTGCTTCCAACGTCTTATAAGAGAGAAGAGGCGTTCTGCTGGCGACACTGTCCCCTTGTCATTTGCCAAAAAAACAAGGGGGACAAGCTGAAAGAACCACTGACATCTATCCATCCAAAAGGGTCACCTGTCAAATCTAATACTTGCGCCACATTCATCTTTTTGGTTACTCCCCCCCCCCCCCCCCCCCCCACCCCTTGTAGTGTGATTTCTTTCATATTTTATATAATTATTCAATCTATTTGCACAGTAAAAGTACAGCATTGATCTTACTGTTGGTTTAGGAAGCAATATAAAAACTCATGAAAAAGGACAAGAAAAGCAAATGTGTATTGTAGAAAGAAATGAATTGCATAATCTCTGGTAAACAATACACAACGATATAGTGAATTCTCTTCATATGAATGGTCTGCCACCTCAGCAACTGGGCAACTTCTAAAAGCAACAAATCTTCCATTCATTTCCTATATTGACTGCACAGTCTGCACTCGGAGCCTGGTTAGAATATCAGCCCCTAAAAGTTGGCTTTGATTCAAACTTGGCCCACTTTGATTCTACAACATGCATTTTAATGGGATTTTCACCTGAGGCCCGATTCTTCCCCATCCAACTCCATACTAGTGTGGAATAGATTTATGGTAAAATGAATGACCCCACGTTCCAAGCCTGAGTCAGCATAGGAGTTAATCATGTTTCATTGTCTTTTGTCTTCTCATTCTTTTCCTTTGTCTCACTCTCTCTTTCTCCTTCTTCATCTCACTCCTGTTGTCTCTCTTCATCCATCTTCCTCGTACACTTCAGCTGACAAACTTTTTTTTCTTCATTTCTTTGCATTACCCATCACTGCCACCTCAGCACAACATGCAGCACTATGTTTACTGTAAGCAACTGGTTTATTGTATGCAGTTCCTTCAGTATTATGTAAATACCTAACCTGGTTTCTCTGATCAGGTTAGGAGATTCTATGAGTCTGATTTCTGACACCACATTTCTGAGAAGCAAATGTCATGTCATCTGTAAACTTTAAACAGGGGACGTATTGTAAAATTTTAATATAAGCACTATTAGATTCAAAGAATAGAGAAAAGAAAAGACAAGTCTCCACAGATATAACAAATCCATCAGACAATTAAATGTTTTACCTCTGAAGTGGAGACATTTCTATATGTGAGAGTAATCCAAAAGCTCAGGCTTCAAACTCAGTTTCAGACTGTTTTTTTCTACTCTTGGCTCTGTGATGATATTGAGAGTGGATGTAGCTGGAAATGATTGTAACAGGTCCACTAAATGTGACTCAAGCTGACAACTATGACCCAGACACAATATTAATTGCTAATTTCTACCATGTATGACTCCTGTAAGTGGGTCAGGCTTATTCCAGTGCATTCGTGAAATCTTTGGCGTGCCATTACCTTGTGTACCTCCAGGTGGTCCTGAGCAGTTTTTGTGTTGTTGCAGGTAGTCCCACTGAACAGTTGGGGGAAGCCACTGCTGTCTATAGCCTGACTGATTCATCTGCAGATTGATTTAGCTGATATTAGCTATTTGCTGATCTACTGGAATCAGCATTTATAAAGGCCAATAAAAGAAAATTGAAAAAGTAAATTAGAGAAACACCCTTCAACCACATTATAACTGTTGATGTTGCATCGTTTGTCCACCAGAGGGCACTCTCAGTTGCATACACAAATAGATTTCCCTCAAATTTGTGTATGTTTTGTGTCAAAGACAAAAAGTTGTACATATATCTAAATATCTGATTTTGAAATCACCAAATATCTGTATCTGTCTTAAAAACTGTATACCGTTGAGGCTCTCTACTGCTGTGTGGGAGTGACATGGGAGAGTGTGTTTGGTCTGCAACATGTTTCAATGAGCGATAAGTGGCAAAGTCACATCCATATGAATTCTAGAACCACAGAAGTTATTATAACAAAGTGATCAATTTTATTCACTTCAACTGTCAAATATGTTTAATCTGCAACAGAAAAAATGTTCACTGAGGAACAGGAACATCATGAGACAAATTACTTCAGTAAAAAAAAAATCTTTTAAAATAAAACAACAGTGGTTCCTGTGAAGACACTGTAGATACTGGACTATAACATAGTGTGGGAAGGAGTGACCGTGCAGTGCAGGTGCTGCAGCAGGTGTGTTCTAATTTGTGGGAGACATTTTAGATCAGATGAAACACACTTCAGTGCCAAAGTTGACACAGACCGGTGGAATATAAGTGACATTAGCACTACTTCCAAATTTCTTTCAGAAAATGATTCATTCACCCAACACAGTTAATCTGATCTGAGTATAATTTCTTGAACAACATGCACACGTTTATGCATTAAAGTAGGTTCACAAGAGCACAAACATCCAATAAACTTACAATTAAAGTCATAGAAAGTCTTTCCCATGTCTGTTACCCAATTATACACTTCCACTAAATTGCCCATTAATCAGTGTTGGCTTGTTCACAGAGAAACAAAACAACAACAAAAGACAGAGAAAAAGAGAAAATGCTTGTCAGTGACTTCATGAGAATGACCTTATTCCAGCAAAAGTGACCTGATGAGGCTTGATGACAAGCCTGCTAACCATCACCGCTGTAGCTCTGCTGTGCGTGCATCAGAGCAGACAATGTCTCGTTAGCGAATTAACAAACAGACAGAATTTCACCTCAGCTCTCCCAGACAGGGGATGAAATTAGGTCTCAGCTCTGTTTTCACATCAGTCTCGACAAACTGAGTAGCTTATTTCTAGACCTATAAATTATGCTGTATCCAGTTTGATACATATTTCTAGTAACACTCTGATAAATAAAGGTACTTCTTATTTATTTCTTCAATTCAGTTATTTAGTCTTTTTTTAGTTGGAGCTGCTTCTAATGCAGGCTGGTAAGATCGCAATTTGTAGCAATAGAGTACACAACAGAACTCTGCCATCACTTTGTGCCACTGCATTTCAACAGTATGAAGCTTCTTATATGCAAACAAATTGCTGAAATTTGTTAAGCTGTTGCAAATATTTAATCCACTGAATATAAATAGATTTTCACCAGCAGAAACTCATTGAAAAGATTGCTATTTAGTTGAAAAGTGAAAGGGAATGCTCTGATCTTTGCAAACTCCTCAAAAAAACAGAAAGTTGGAACCCACTACTGCAACACCATGATATCACAGCATGCAGACAATAAGCTCTGATCTTCCAGTTGCAGGTATAAATAAATTCACAGTGCATATGGAGCTATGAGTCTGTGTACCCAATTAGGTGTTTTGTAAATGCGATTACTATCAAATCATAACCAGGTCAAATGTCATGTTAAAACATCCACAAATCTTTTTTTAGATAATAATAACAACTTTATGTGTATAGATTTTTTTAACACTATTACTTTATATTTGGGATAAAACCACACATTAAATATAAGTATACATGTCCACACAGTCAAACATACAATCCTACATTCATTCCTGCATATACACTTTCACACATACAAGAACAAGAGCTAAAAGTAAAAAGTAGAACGATTAAGATAATGAGTCAAAATGAGTTTTCAGCAGATGTTTAAAACTAAATTAAGCCAGCCTGTTCCAAAGTGTAGGAGCTTCAACTTCAAAAGCGTGGTCACCTCTTAAAATAAGAGCATGAAACAGATGATCAGATGATTGGAGAGGCCAAATGTTGGAATAAAATCTCAGCAGGCCTGGTATATATGCCTGCCGTGTAGGTCTTTACATGTTATTAATGAAACTTTAAAATTCTGAATTTCCCAGGCTTGTTAGGAGCCTAGCTGCTGAGTTTGGGTCTGTTTGACACAGGCTAGTTGAGCATTGAGGTTTGTTTTTTGTGATGTTTCTTAAATGAAGGCAACAAGACTGGATTAGATATGAGATTCAAAATCCAAATACTGATGAAACATGATACCAAGGCTCTTAGCAGATGATATGATATTGCTGGAGAGGGAGCCGGTGTAATGGCTTACCTCCTTAGAGAAATTGTCAGGGTCAAACACAAGTACCTCAGTTTTGCCAGAAATAAGGTCTTTCCAAGCATCTGAAAAGATTACTTTTCTGTGAAATGCAGACAGTGTTGTTTGTTGGGTTATATCTAACTATTTATTCTAAAGAGACAACACAATTCAAGTTGAAGCTCCTCCTCGAGTTCCCTTTTATTCCACTAGAAAACAGTCTAGCTTGAGCTCTGACTCCTCTTCGAGATGAAAGAAACAAATCCCACAGCATTTTATAAATAAATACCACAAGCCTCACTCAGTATGATGTGAGGTTACCGTCTGTCCATACTGGGCTGCACATTTCCTTGTTTTTCCACTTGTCTGATCAATTCAAACCAAAAAGTCATCAATCACTCCCGACTCAATTCTTTGATGTCAGGGTGCCCATCTCTCCACTCCAGCAGCCTCGCAAAGCCAATAAAAGCACCAGTCGAGAACTGAAACATCTCTGAAGCATCTCACTCAAGGGGTTTTTTTTTTGTGTGTGTAATTTTTCAGACAACCCTTTGATCCCATCACGTACAGTTTTGATCCTCTTGGTTATTGCTTGTTTATTCCACAGTTGTTCCTGAACGTGCACCAGTGGAGAAAATTATAGTCCAAACTTAAGTGCTTAGTTTTCTGGTTATAGATATATAACCAGAAAACTGGTTATATATCTATAACCTATATAGGTTACCTATACCTATATAGGTATAGGTTATAGGTTATAGATTGTAGAAGACGATGCTTGTAGCATCCAGGGCTTTATTGAGCAGCTGCTGACCAGGCCAGTAACTGTGAAGTTGAGCTGGGTCAGTGGGGAAAAGATGAGAAAACACAGGCCAGATTGAAAGTGGTTTGAGGGGGGAGAAACTATGCTGCAGGTCAGGACTCCAAAGAGAAAACGCCAGATTTAAGAGTGACAGACTCCATAAAAAAGTAATTTAATTTAAGAGATTTGACAACTGACTTCACTAAACCGTCCTGACTCCAAAGAGAAAACAATACCACCGTAGAGCACCTTATATCACACTAGACTACTCAGAAAATGGCTGAGTCAAGTGCAATATTGTACTGCACCTTCCTGCAAGTGCAGACTCAGAAGGTAAAACAATATATTTAGAGGCAACAGCAACATCCTGCTGCACGTTACACTGCTTGAATTCCAAACTTCTAAGTGAAAAGAGATTTAAGAGCAACAACATCTCAGTGCACCTTCCTGAATGTCCAGGCTCCACCATGAAAACAGCTAAATTAAGAGCAACAGCAGCGTACTTAACTTTACAGCAAGTTCAGACTCCACAGATGAAACAGCAACAGCTTACTACATCTATGTTCAAGTCAAGGTGTAAAGAGAAAACTGCCAAAATCTTCCCAAACTTCACTCCAAACTCCAGACAAATCACGTAAATTAAGGGGAACAGCACATTCCTGCAAATTCAGACTTCACAAATGAATCATCACATTTAATAGCACTCGAACTTTGCTGTGCTGCCAAGACTCCTTAGGGAAAACAACTGGTTTAATAGTGACACTTTTGTTCTCTCTCTGGAGTGAAGTCACACTATAGATTGAATAACAACACCTCACTGCAGAGAGACTCCAAGTGAGAAAATAACTGATTTTTAAAAGCAACATCTCACTGCACATTACAAGTTCAGAGCCTAAGGATGAAACAACGGTGCAAAATTTGTCCAGCACACAAATAAAAATAAATTAAAACCAACATTTTATTAAAACTTAAAGGTCAGCAACCAATGAGAAAACATGAAACAACATCCCGCTGCACCTTACTGTACTTGTCGTCCAGACCTTCAACAAACAGCAGCAGATTTAAAAGCAACAACATCTAAGTGGCTTTACTTCTAGTCCAGGCTCCACCGTGAAGACGGCTAAATTAAGAGCATCAACATAACAACAATACTGCACTTAAAAGCAATTCCACACTGTGCAAACAAGGGCTCATTTAAGAGCAGAGATTTACAGCACCTTACTTTACTCCACTTTACTGGAAGCCCAGACTCTGTGAAGGTAACAGCTGAACCTAGTTGCAAATCAAGTCTCAGATTAATGACTAAAGGCAAACAGCAGATTTGAGAGAAACAGTGTAACTGTAACTCCAGACCTCAAAGAGAAAGCGACTGATTTAATAGTCACACATTGGAGAACAATAGATTTAATAGCAGCAAAGCCATAATGAAAAGTACCTCAAGTTCAGATTCGAAAGAAAAAACAATGAACTACTTTTCATAAATTTATTATTGCTTTAACTTTAAAATTACTGCAGGCTGCATGTGTTTATTTTTTATCTTTAAAGGCAAAGACAGGTCTGTATTCAAGTCTATAGGCAGGCTAATTGTTCACTTAAAACTTGAAAGTCCCTTTAGTGCAAAAAAGAACATTCAGGGGAGAGAAAAGACTCTGGCACAGCAGGATCACCTCCCAATCATCCTGGTGTTCTTCCCTGGTTTTCATCGCTCCAGTGGGTAGAAAATCAGGATTCTTTGGTTTGTGAACATGGGGCTGACATCAATCAATCAATCACAGACAGTAATTACAGTGACTGCCCCGAAACCGAAAGGTCACTGGTTTGATCCCAGCGCTGGCAAAGAGCTCTGTCAACAGTCCTGTGCGCACAAATCTGAGACAAGACCTCTGAGGATCCAGATAAGAGCCTAACAAGAACAGATTTATTATGTAATGCGATCAGAAATGCTTTTTCCATGTTTTATGTTTATTTTAGCGTTCATCTTTTCTACGCCAATCATCTTCTCCCTGCAAAAAAAAAAAAATCTAGCTACAGAGTCCTCTTCACTAGATCGCATTATTTATGTTCCTGTAAGGGAAGTTTGGAAGCACACCATCAACAGATGACGCCTTCATAACAAAACTCGAATTTCCTTCAATTAATATTAATCGTTTTATGAAATTAGCTGGAAAATTAAGCTGTTAATCATGCCGAATTTCTGTTGCCCATTGCTGCAGTCGAGGAATGCATTGCAAGCTGCCATTTAATTTTGCCTGTGAAACAGCTTTGGATAAAAAATAATGATGACATGAGATTTTCACACAGGCTACATTTGTTGGGAAAAGACGAAAATTGTATGAAATTATACACAGACTCGGTCTGACAGGCAACTGAATACGATGCAATAAGTATTTCGTTTTTTGTAGGGGGGGAATTAAAGGAAAGCGAAGATTAGACATTAAAATAAATTAAAAGGAATACTTCTGTTGTTTTGGCCATTCATTCTCCAATGAAAATTAAAATAATTATAAAAAATAATAAATTAATAATAATAATAATAATAATAATAAATACTCTTACCCAAACATGAGTTAACGAACCCATACCAAACGCACCCAGCGCGTCCGATCAACCACCGCCCCTGGGTGCTGGCTGCGAAGCTGAACGGAGTCCCCAGCACACTAACCAGCAGGTCGCTCGCCGAGATGCTCACCAGCATGAGATTCATGGGCGTGCGCAGAGCCCGGTACCGGTAGAACAGCGTGAGCACCAGGAAGTTACTGAGAAACCCGAAAGTGCCGATGAAGCCCAGGCACACCGCCACCACAAGGTGCCCAGTCGGGCTCAGGGATGGAGGGGGCAGGGAACCGGATACCTCCTCGTACGCGTCCGTCGCCTCCGTGCTGCGGGCGACTCCCTCGGGACAGTGCGCGCAGCTCAGGCTCAAGTTGGAAATGATCATACCGGGATGAGCCGCGAAGTTTGCACCAGTCGGAAGTTTGTACCTCGGGAGGGAACCATCCGGTCTCGGTGCTTTTCACTCATCTGGAGAGGCGAAGGCGCACGGATGTCTCCACAGTCTGCGCGCATGAAGCACGTTTAACGAGGCAAGCGGTAATTTTTGTAAGTAATCTGCTGTCTAGTCCGAGAGAGAGACTTTGCGAATGAATGAGGACTCAAAAAAGAGATGCTCTGTCCCGTTAGACCCGCCCCTTCACCGTGCGCTCCGGAGAGGTGCGCTCCTTTTCAGGCGCGGCCACTTAAGTGCGCCTGAGCTTTTATCACCCACAGCGCCCTTTAACGGGCTGGGAGACAAACACCTCAAACAAGAAGCGGTGGGTGGTGTTTGTATGTGTGGATGTGTGTAACAGGCTCGAGCCACGGTCACACCTGCACCATCAATCAAAGCGTTACACAACAACATGTAGGGAAACAAACTTATAAGCTGCGTGACGGGTGAAGGCATTCAGATTTGTCCTGATTTTTCTAACATATACGTGTAATTAAAATAAATCACTCAGTTCTCATGTCAGGATTGAAACAGAAAATCCATAAGCTGTCTGACAAGAGATCAGTAGGTTACAGCCTGAAGGGGGAAGGGCTCCCTCCTCTTTTGAGCTCTCTGTCTGATCTGCTGGTTGATCACAGACTGATAACCACAGAACTGTGTTTGTATATTTACAATTTACATAGGGACCTATTGGTCACAGCTTGATTTCACGGTCCAAAAGCTATGTTATACTTTTGATAGCTAACTATCAAACGCATGGGAATCAATGATACTGTCTCCAGCTCGCAGCCTTCCTTTCTGTCAGTCAAGGGTTTCCTGTTGCTCCTGCTGTGCTTATTCTTAGATGCTGCGTCTGCTGTCTTTCCCTCTCCACTTTTGACAAACACACAAAGAGACATGGCATCATTTCAAAGGGAGTTCTTAGTAAGAGCGAACAGGAAAATGTGGCATATATGACTATTAGTCTTATTCTGCAACTCGTGGTTAGAAAAATACACTAACAAGCACTTTGTTGCTATACTAATACTGGGTAGAGCCTCCCTCTGCTCTCAGTCGGTCTCTGTGCCTTTGTGGATTCCCCAGAGATTTTGGGAATAAATCTTTGAGGTTCTGCTCCATGTTGACATGATTGCGTCATTTACTTTCTGCAGATTTTTCAGATGTCAATCTCCCGTTCATGCGCATCTCAAAGCTGTCTGCCAGATCCAGATCTGGATTGCAGGGAGGCTGCTGAAGTCTGAGGAACTTTTGCTTTTTTTGAGATATTCATCATCCTGCAGGAAATAGCCATTAAAAGGTGGTAAGTGAGTTACTCAGGGGCTCAAAGTGTGCCAAGAAAGCTGAATTCACTGTTCTGGTCTAATTTATGTTTTTTCCTTTGGCTTTTACTTATTTTGGTTTTGTGGTTTGGTTTTTCCGCCCATTTTCATGTGACTTATACTTTTCTCTGTGGCACCCACTGTTTGTCTTTGAGTTTCTTGTCAGACTAGATTTTTTTTTACGTTCTCTGTGCTTCTCAGTCTACCTCATCCTCATTAGTTTTATCTGTGTTCAACTATCTGTGGGTTTATCATCCCCCTCTTCTCCTTGTTTTTTCTCTTTTCTCCTAGGCTTTCTCTTTATTTCTTGGTCTTGTGTTTTATTAGAACCCCCCTTCTGAGGTTTGTGTTTTCCAAGACTTTTTATGTAAGTTCAGTGAGCTTTGTATTAACCCATAAGAACACAGACCCATTTCTCCTCAAAGGTTGTGAGTGAAATGTAGACATGCCAATAGGGTCTGAAAATGGCTACCTGCCACAATGGGACAGCTTGTTTCATTTTCCCAGTACGGATGGTTTCCTGGCATTTGGCACAGACCCATGCAGAGACAGAGGCCAGTCAATATGTTGCTGTGACTTTCAGAGATTTGTACACTGTTCAAACGTGTCTGTTTCTTCAGTAACACAAAGATGTCTGCTGTTTTGACCTTTGTGAACACTCCAGGGGAGTATGAACATCATCTAAAGGTGTGAAACTCAGTTCTTTGAATTTAGGCACTCAGGGGTCTCAGAAGATGAATTTCTCCAAGAAAATAGTTTTCTGTATTTTTTTTTTCTTGGAGTCTTGAGTTTTTCTGCCCAGGATCACAATCACTAAACACTATCAATCAATCAATTCAAGGTAGCAGGGTGGACCTGAGCAGGTCGCCAAGCTATCGCAAGACTAACACAACCATTCACACTCACCATTTTAAAATAGCTAACTAATCTGACTCCAAACACCTTTGGAACTTTAAGTCAGGGGTTTGACTCATGACCAAGGGGTCTGTATCTAGTAAGGCTAGACCACCCATGCTAACCTCAGATATGAGGGAGAGAGAGAAAACTGAAGCCGTATAGACTCAGACGTCGCCTGGATTAATATGGTCCGTGTTAGGTGTTGAGGAACCAGGACACAACGATGAGAAGTGGGCTCCTGGCACAAGTGGGCAAGAGATGTGAACAGGGCACTGTTGGAATGCTACTATGCAAGTAACCCCAGCAGAAGGAGTTAGATGAATAGGATGTGGGAATAGGATTTTCCTATGGAAAAGGAACATGGGAAGCTGGAGAAGTACCAATGGCTCAGAGAAGAGCTGCCTTTAAGGCTAGGAAATATCGTGATAATAGTTCAGGGGAGCTATTACTGACTAGTCTAGAAACTCATCACATCTAAAAAAAATGCAACTTTTTGTTTAACTGACTCTGAGTTCCTGATGAGAGTTTGTCATTTGTGTACATGATCTCTGACATGAATCCATGTCCAGCAGCTTTGTGATGATAGAACGACAGCCAATGAAGGAATCAAGATCTGCACATGTATTCTGTTGAAAAAAATTCTGTGTGTGTGTGGTTTAATTGTTGCCTTGGGTTCATAGTCGATCACCTGTGCACACCGAGAGACACAGCAATCTGTTTCTTTTGACCTCTCCATGTTTGTACCTCTGATTTTAATAAGGTGAGCCAGAGGAGAGATTGGAGTTGGCTCTACGCTACCAACCCAGTCAGAGGTTAGAAAAGGGTGCTTGTACTTTCTGTGCTGCTTTTTCCATTTGGAAAACAAATTTTTACTTTTGACTGGGTGGGCAAGACGACAGGTCATTTGGCTGAGCCCACCCCTACCTGTAATTAGATACCAGAAAAGGATGTCTGATACTGGTATATTGGCATCACATACCCCAGAATGACGAGAGTGGCATAAATAGACCAGAATAGGGGCGCACTACTCAAAGACACCTGGCTTCAATTAAGCCACTGAAGCAGAGGCATTTATGTGAAAATCAACCCAATCTCTCTCTCTCTCTCTCTCTCTCTCTCTCTCTCTCACACACACACACACACACACACACACACACACACACACACACACACACACACACACACACACACACACACACACACACACACACACACAATCTCTCCAAAAGCAGTGCCAACTAACTATAAGGCAAGTTAGCATAAAGATGTTGCATCTCTACCTTTCTACTTGTCATGGACCACCTCATTAGACTTAAAAAATGACAGGAGAGGCATGGATTCGAAAGTAAAGTATACATCTTTATCTAAAAAACACACACAATGAGTCAGTCTTATCAGTTGGGCCAAACCTAATCAAGAAGCCAGCCAACGATGGTGCAGGGAGAATGGACAGGTGCTCCAAGGTGCACTGATGCACTCCACCTGAAGGGACCTGCACAGAAACAAAGAGACAGGGGAGAATACACTGGGGCATCAAGAACAACAATACTTTATCTTAAGTGACTAAGTTTATTTATAGTTATAGGGTACGCCTCAGTTTCCATCTCATTTCACAAAAGCTGACATCATGCACAGATACTAGAATTATTTGCACATCAAGATGGTAATCAGTATCAAGACTTTCATGCATTTACACAAGATACTAATAATGTTGTTTTTTCCTGGTGAGGACTGTCATAAAAAAGACTCTTCTACTTATTATGCAGGGAACGGGTGTTTTTGCTCCCCCGCTCTCTCATGTCTTTGTCTCTTTCACTCTTCCTTTGATTTCTAAGGTAACCTTGCCAACAGGTGCTCTTCAGTAGGAAAATGAATTATTAATTAGACAAAATTAGATAATTTAATGAAATTTGCTTCATATAAAATTCATCAAAACTTAAATACAGGACCTGTTCCCAGCACTTTTGGTGACTCCCTAATTAAAAAATAATTTTATTTAAACTTTATGAATATAGTCAGGAACCTCTTTTCAAGTCTGAATTAATAATAATGTAATTTTTTAATGTCTGATTAAAAGTATCACTTTATGCCTGAACTTGTTATAAATATTTCCCACTTTAAGTTTAAATTTGAATCAAAAACTACCACCAAACTGCTCTAAGCCTTTAAAGAATTTTCAAATGATTTGGGGAAATTTGTACCATTTATGAATTGCTTCAAGTGAAACACAATTTTTTGTAGAAACCATTTCATTTATGTGCAAAAGCCTGTTTCTTTGCACATGTGTGTATGTGTGAGAGAGATGAGGAAAATCTGCCAGCATGAGGTTTGCTGACATTCAAAGAAAATCATCAAAGCTTTAACTTGTGAGTCAGAATCAAAAGAAACCTGGTGTGGCAACCAAAACCTTTTTCACTTCTAAACCTGACGTTTTCGCAAAGCTAAACCAGTGAAGTGAATATCAGTCAAACGCACGTTTTAAGAAAACAAGACAGTTTTTGTCTGACGGTGTCTGGTTTGGTTAGGCAGAAATCAAACCAGTGCAGCCACTAAACGCCCACATTCTGTCACTCTGGTGTGACTCTATTTTAAACTGGAGGAATGATGGCCTTTGTTAGCGAAGACACTGAAGAAAGCTGAAAATATTCAAGGGATGAAATAAAAGGGGGAAGATGCTTGCAAGCTAAAGAAAAACACAATACTCAAGTCAGTCTTGATCATAATTCAACAGGTTTTTAGTTTTTAAAGTGAATTAAATGATTCCCTGATTCACTGACACACTTATTAAAGAAATGCTTAGGTGCTAATTGAGTGGTTGGCTTTCAGTGATTAGAAAGACCAATGGCTTAGACATGTAAATATTGTACATTTAAGTAGTAAACAATCAAGATGAACTTAGATTACTCAGTACTGATGAGTGATCTGGACAAAAATATATAAAAAAAATCTTTCTTTTTGTCCTTTCTCTTTTCATCCAAGATTCTCTAAACGACAGCGTTATGTGTCATGGATTAGTGTAGATGAAGATGAAAATTCAGATTAAAAGATGAGCTTTTATTGGTTAAAGCAAAAGTTTCACAAACAAAAGGTGAAAAGAGAAGCACTAAACAGGAATGAAGGGCAAACAGATTGAGGAGGCAACACAAAGTTTATCAGGAAAATCAACACTGACAACAATTGAAGAACAGCGAGGACCTTATACCCAGCAAACATGGTTGAAACCATTACGTTATCTCCATGTTAGAGATCCATTCAAACAGATGATTGATTGGTCACAAAGTGTGATGAACTGATAGCCACACAACTTCTGAAGATACACAGACTACCATTACGAAATCCCATTTGTTCTCTACTCTTGGATATTTTGATTATAAAGTTTTCTCACTTACCCGGTGAGGCAGGGAGGCGAGCCCTAAGAGGGCTCTCGCTTCTGGTGTCAAGCGCCCAGCTCCAGGGACAGTGGCTGACTGGGGCGGTACACCTGTCAAACTGTAACGCAGGTGTCCTAAGGCGAGCTCAGGGAGGACAGGAACCTCCCTTGGTGCAGAAGGGTAAAATCTCTCTTGATCTTCATTTTCAGTGTGAATACAGACCGTGAAAGCGGGACCTCACGATACTTTTGACTTTTTGGGTTTTAAGCTGGAGGTTTCAGAAAAGTTACCACAGGGATAACTGGCTTGTGGCAGCCAAGCGTTCATAGCAACGTTGCTTTTTGATCCTTTGATGTCGGCTCCTCCTATCATTGTGAAGCAGAATTCACCAAGCGTTGGATTGTTCACCCACTAACAGGGAGCGTGAGCTGGGTTTAGACCGTTAGACAGGTTCATTTTACCCTACTGATGAAGATGGGATGCAAGCAGCTCATGGTTTAGTTCAGATTAGCTTCTGAATCCTTGCTCAGGGTGTATACCTTTTGTGATGTTCTTACTCATTTTTCAATCAAGATCAATATTCATTTTTTTTATTCTAATGGTTAAAAAGAAAACAAGAAACAATTTTTGCATTCTTCTCTCCCTGAAAAGTTTAGCAACGACATCCAGACAACACTGAAGAATTCAAGCGATTTAAGACAAACTTTTGAAGTATTTATGAACCAAAGACTAGGGCTACGTCTGCAACTACACAGGTATTTTTTAAAAAGAGGATTTTCTGCTTTTATGTTGACAAAATATCTCAGTCCACATGAAATCCCACCATAAAAGTCCTGTCAAAACCATTGCGAAAGCTCTAGATGTCAGTATAACAAGCAATAGCCTGCAAGCAATAACATGGTACAAAATCTGACATCAAACAATGAGATGAAGGCACTGCAAGACATAATCTTTGTTTTCCACATCTCAACACAGAAATAAAGTAGTTTTTCAAAAGCTCCACTTCAGGGATGTAAAACACTGTTTATTTGTGCACAAAAGACCAAAACACAGAAAAAAGCTACCTATATTCACATACACAAAATACCTGTACACAAGAACAAAGTCTAGGTGTACAATAAGAGCTGTCATTCAATGATTATTTGAAGTGGTAGTATTTGCCTGGTATGCACAGACAAGTAATTATACAATAAGAAATAGCCATCAAAGAGGAACCACATTCAGTAGCTGAGCAAACCCAGAATACATGACATGTCTACATGTTGGAGAAACTCTCGGAAATGTACAAGAACTCCCAAAAGAACTTTAATTAGTTTGGAAATTTGTAGTTTCTGGCCACTGGTCGCAATATGACACATTGTTTACACACTGAATTCATGGAGGTGATGAGATTTCATACTATTCCATTATTAACAACTTGCAGTATTATGTTAACATCCTGTGCAAGGGTAGGAATATGAGCATTATACAAACAATAGAGTCTAGTTTGGAAATCCTTCACGGCTGACTTTACAAATCTTTTATGAGGACGGGAAGACGTGTAGTGCTTCTGTTAGGCTTGGAGCCTATTGAGGTTAGCACAGTGACCAAATAACTAAGGCTGCCCCCTCAGAGTTGTCTAGGTTCTCGAAGTCAACATACAAATGAGGCTCTCAACTATGAAAGCCTGCATATTTCACACTGCCGCTGCCTTTTATTACAGTTGTCTTGAAAAGACTAAAATTTTTAAATGACTGCTGGTTGGAGGCACCTGCCCTATTTCTTGGAAGAGATTAAATTGCATACATAGAAACAAAATCTATGAGAAAACAATTTCAATACCAGAATATCAAAAAGCAGATGTAGAGTTGATGCATTCAGCAACAGCCCTGCACAAAACAGTGTTTTTGCACAAAAAACTTCCAACAATATGCCAACAGGCATAATTCTGTGTGCACTGTGAATTGGAATTTAAAAGAACCTATCGTTATAATATTAAAATCACTTGTGACAGGTCACTGCATGATCAATATTTTTGATTTGCTTTGTTAGTGTTGGAGTTCGCTTATCTTGTGTGTTAGAAAGTAAACAAACAGACAGAGCTAGTTGTTCTTTTTTTCAGGAAGTGTGACCAGGCGGTGTATTCCAACTTCACACCTATGAGCCTCCCTGGGAAGGTCAGTGCCAGGGTACTGGGGAGGAGAGTCCATCCATTAGTCTAACCTTCAATTTGAAAGAAAAATGTAGTTTTCATCCTGGTCATGTAACATTAGACCCACTTTTTATCCACTCAAGGGTATTTGAAGGTGTGTGGGAGTTTACCCATTCGGTCTCCATGTGTTTTGTGGACTTGACTACATACCTTGGAGTGTCCTATGGAGGTTGCTTTGGGAGTATGGAGTATCTGGCCCACTGTTGCAGGCTGAATGGTTCCTGTACAAGCACTGTGAGAGCTCGGTCTGCACTGCCAGCAATACGTCAGATGCATTCTGTAGTCAGGGCTGAAGAATGGAGGGTGTGTGGTTCAGTGTTTCAGGATCTTATCTCTTCTTTGTGATGATAGTTTTCTGGTTCTGTTGCCTTTGTCGAATGTTGACCTCCAGTTCACACTCAAATGGTTTGTGGCAAAGTGACACCTCAAAATCTGAGGTGGTTCGTAGTCAGTGAAGTCAAGTGTCCACCCTGGATAAGAAATGAGTTGCTGTCCCAAGTACCTCAGGGGCTTGTCATAAGTGAGGGAGAGTGGCGAGGGAGATAGACAAATAGACAGGTACAATGTAGACTTTGTACTGATCTGTTCTGAAGAGAGAGCTGAACGTAAAAGCAAAGCTGTATACCCTACCCTCATGTGTGGTCACAAATCCTCAGTAGTGAATAAAAAAAAATGAGAGAGAGAAATTAACTTCCTCTGAAGGGGGAGAGTAAAGCCAGCAGTCAGTTGACATGGTTCAGGCATCTGACCAGGATGCATCCTGGGCGCCTCCTAGGTAAGATGTTCTGAGCATGTTCCACTGGGAGGAGACCCAAGAGGGAGGTCTGGGTATCTCTGCTGAAACTCCTGCCTCCAGTTCTGATCCAGTTCTAAAATCATGTATGGATCAAAAGCCATTGTGTTCCCCCCTGAAGAGCTGGAGGAGGTGGCCGGGGAGAGGAAAGATGTTTCTACCCCTGCAAGTAGGATGGATGGATGATTTCTCACAATCATTGTAGAATATAAAACAAAAACACCTTCATAGTATGAACAAAATTCCAGTATGAAACAAAATACTACCAGATTCAGTTTTGTTGATTTCTTGTTCAAGGTCATATTCTCGAGCCTGTCAGACATCTTGTATCTGATTGTTATTTTTGGATCACTACCTGGAAGTCCTCTTTTAGCATGTGCACTGTACTCCCTGTAACATTTATCAGATGGCACAGCTTGAATTATCAAAGGGTTTGACTGTCTAACGCTAATTTCCCTAACGCATTAGCATTTCTGAAGATTTGCTTAAACTTTTGCACCATTTATAATTTCTGTGAGATGATACACAGGAAACAAGTGATTAAATATTCTCTTCTAGTGGCCTGAAATGCAGAAAAAACAAAACATGCAAATCATTTCATCTTACACTTTTTACATAATGTAACAAACAGGAAATGATTTGGTCAGTTGGACAGTTTTGTAACACAGTATTGCCACAAAATCCATAAAAGCAAATGCAAACAGATGGAAATGAAGTATAAACCACGACTGCAGCTGCTGGCATTTCTAGGTCATGAGGGAACACGACGGTGGTGTGAATTCATTAGATCTGATATTCTGAATCACTTATCAGATATTACCCTAACACATGCGATGTAACATTAAAATAGTTTTGATAGTTGAAGGTTATGAGATTGATTCAAAAACCTTGCAACTTTTGGACAAATACTCTGCATTTACATGGATCGGTGGACTCATGCATACATTGGGAGTGACAATAAATATAACACTTTTTATTTAGCTATCTAAAGAGGCATTAATATATGCAGTCAGGTAATGTTCTGATTAATTTTGGGAATGATTCAGGGCACAAAGTCCAGATTTCATAATAAATGTGAACATGAAGCTCACTGGTGTTAATTACTGCCTCATGTAAAAGTTAACAATCAGAGCTTTTACATATATGCTAATTGGGCAGACAACTAAAAACCATCACGCACCACAATGAGAGTGTCGCAGTGGCTATTCAATAGTGTAAGTGGCCCATCTGTTTCTACAGCTACTGAGGAGAACAAGGTGAAGAGCCAGGGAAAAGGGCACAGGAGATGAGGAGCTGTTGTTTCCATATACAAAAGACAAAGAGGAACGAGGGAGCCGGGCTTTGTTTTCATTGTTGTCTCTCTGGTATATGTTGTGGTCCAGGATGGAAGAGCTGCTTTACTGCACAGGGCTGAAAATGACCTGTTTAAAAAAAAGGTCTGTGTACATGTTTGAAAGAGCAGCCTATTCTCATTCCCAAGGTTTCAAATCCAGCCATTGTGACAAAGCTGCTGGCTATCTTAGATATTTGCACAAGGTTTTCTTTGGCTATGCTGAAAATGTTGACATGGGTCTCATATGCTTGTTCCGAAATACTTGTCACATTTATTTATAGTTACATATTTGTATTCTCAACATACAGGCTAAATTTTGTAAAGCACATTTGAGTCCATATCATGATCATTTACTACTTTATGACAGAGCTGTTAGCACGCAGCATCCTGTGAAGAGTGCATCAAGGTACCGATACCAAAGGAAACTTTGAGCGTTTCTCTGTAGCAACAAACGCAACAAAATTTGATGCCCTGGGAAGAGAGTGCATTTAGAAGATACAAGAAGAAGTCAGTAGGACAAAAAGTCATGTAATAGTTAAACTCAAGTCATATTTATTCTATGATAAGGCACAACATTAAAACAGATGCAATAGATGAATCAGACACTTTGACCTCTCACTTAAATAGTGTTTCAGACCAACCAAGGCATTCACTGACAGCAGGGACCTACCCTTTTAGGACAGTGACTGAACACAACACTGAGTGAAAAATCCCCAGGAACAGCTTGAAGAGAATAACAAAGAGCCCAAGGTATTGATCCAACCTTCAAACTCCAATCTAAAACATCCCCGAGATGCACCATAACAGATCATCTGTGGAGAGTCCAAACTGCCACCCTACACAATATTGCACCTACACAATATTAGGCAGCTGTATTGGTGCAAATTACTTCAAATGTAATATTTCTTTGATGTTTCTCTGCTTTAGGAGATGTATATGATCTGCATGGCAAACATTAGTGGCCTATAACAGGAAGAAATCCCCAAAATAGAAATTAAATTTGATGAGACCTCATTAAAGGCAGCTTTCAAAGTTGTACTGCAGATCAAACTTTAACCAGACACTCCTCCTCTTCCAGTTTTCATGGCGTCTAATCGCCTCTGCCTCAGGCTAAAGATGTCACCTTAATCACAACGAGATGAGTGACAGGTGCTTGTGCAGGAAAGTGGAATTAACAGTATTTCCTGCCTGGAGGTGAAAAGGTTGCTTTGATCAACTTTTTTTTGGAAGGTGATTAAGAGAGAAGAGAAGATTAATAACGGTCTTTTCTTTTTTAAACCTGAAAGAATTACATGGTAATTTGAGATTGTGTTTTGTTGTCTTTGGCCTATCGTAGTTAAACATAGAGTTAAATGATTTGTGAATCAGTGCATTTTGCTTTTGTTTACATCCTTACATTGTTGCAGCTGTTTTGCAATTGGCTTGTTTGAATGTTTCTTTTCTGTTCTTTTTTTTACTAGTATGGTATACTAGAAGTGCACAACACAGAGGGGGTTTTTTAGTAGTTTTTATACAGTTTCTTTCAAATAATGGTTTTAAGGGAAATAATGGAAGTACTGAGAGCATTTTATCTTAAATAAAAATTAGATTTGACATACTTCCTTTGACTAGTACTTCCCGTGGAGAAAAAGCACAAAAATGTGGCGCTAGTGGTTTAACGTACTAAGCTGAGATTGTGTTTGGCAAACCATGTGAATGTCACAGTTCTTCAATAATGAAATTATAAAATAAAAAAATTATTTCTGCATTCCAGTACAGTCCTCAGACTACGTGCATATTTCCCTGTAAACACAGTTGTGGTTGTTGTAGTTTTTTTTCCCTTTAAAGGTCAACCAAGTTGCTTTACTTTTAAACTGCCACTGTCCTGGCGGGTCGCGAGCATACTTTCGTGTCCTCTGGAAACCCTGGCTTTCGCACCTGTTTGTCATCAACTCATCAAGCATATAACACTTGAAGACTGACTCAAAATCTATGGCCACATGATGAGTTTTATAACAAGAACAGGTATAAGTGCTCCAGTCCAGTATGTGGTGGTGATGCACATTTAAGCTGGTTGGCCAACCCCCAATAAAAACATCAGCTCAAACCTTCACACTTTGCCAGATTGTTCCCTCCTCTGCAGCGATAATCAGGTTTTCTAGTATTTACTCTGACCGGAGTCTGCTGGTCCATTCCTCCAAACTAACCTCACCTGTACGTCTGTTAATGAAAGACCAACAATTAAGCTAACCAGTCAAGATTACAAACTAATTCAAGCTACAATAATGATACCGACTTGGGCCCACATTAACGTGTTCTCTACTATGCCAGAAATCCCCACGAAGTTCCTGTAAGCAAGCCACTTACCTGTTCCCTCACCTGGTGGTCTGAAGAATTTTACTTGGTGATTTGCTCCCAAGTATTAATTCAGGTAATACATTTTTATCTTTGTGCATTCACCTGATTTACTGAACTCGATATAAGTGAGAGAATAGCAGCATTCAGATGGATGTTTCAAAGTGGTAAAGGTCTGTAATGTAAGTAAAAATGTCTCCCTCTCTCTCAATTACCTGCTTTTTATGTAAAGATAAATCTTTGTTTCTTTCTAAATTGAGAAGAGTTTTTGTCCTTACAATTCATGGTTCATTTCACCCATCATGCTAAGAACCGAAAAGCCTTAATCAAAGTCTCTAAAAAGACCTTCAAGTCATTGCTTTGACTATTTTAAATAGATGCCATGTTTGAGAAGAAGCATGGTAACAAACCAACTATAACTAAGTCTCTTCCTTGGGGTAAAAATGTTGTCAGGGAGTGACCAAAGACATTTGTCATTCAGATCAAAAAGAAATTCTTCTGGTGTTCATTTGGATGATTTTCTGCTGTGAGAGCAGTAAACTCATGACTGAACAGCACAGGAAAAAGAGCGCTGGAGCATGCAAGCAGCTATAAATCCTTCGATCGCTTTTTCTTTGATTAATTCTCATGAAGAACTCAGGTGAAATTGACACAGGGAGATGAAAGGTTCCTTATACCCCCTCTTCTCTCTTTTCATTCTCCTCGGGTTATTTCCTTCTCTCTGCCAGGGGACGTGTTTGGCTGTGAGCAGCAGAGTTGGGAACAGCATCAGCATCCATTTATCCACATCATTACCCACATCTACCACTGCTGCCACAGACACACAGAGCTCAGTCTCCAATCTCCAGTCCACAAGGTGACACTTTGACCTCTGGGAAGTCCTGCCATGTGATTACAGAAGAGCAGCAGAGGAGAGATGCAAAGTTGTTGTTAGGGTAACGTGCTGTAACTTTGCAGAAGAGAAAGATTACCTTTGTCAAAAAATGACTATACAGGAAGTCATTAGTACTAATAAATACACTCACTGACCACTTTATTAAGTAAACTTGTTTAACTGCTTGTTAACGTAAGTGTTAAATCAACCAATCACATTGCAACAACTCAATGCATTTAGGTGTGTAGACACAGTCACGATGATCTGCAGAAGTATAAACTGAGCTTCAGAAAAACATGGTGATTGTTTGCTGACAGACTGAGCTGCTGAGTGTTGATAAGGAACAAGAAGCAAAAAAAAGTCTCACTGAGATTAAAAATGTCTTTTTTCAAGAATTCAGTATGAATTGCAATAAATATAAAATGGGCAATAAAGCCTGGATTGATGTTAATGTTGAATACACAGTAAGGTGAGTAGTGTAGTCATACAAAACAGATCACTTCTTTATTTTATGTATAAACTTTTTGTAATTCCTGTTGACTACAACCTCTTTTAGGTTGTAATATATTTATGATATGTTGTTATTAATAATAATAATATATAATAATAATTAATATTAATAATATTACATTTGTGTTTATTTTGTTTTATTTTGTTGTAGCTTTAACATGTTGTAGGTGTGAGGTCAATTTTAAAATCTCGGCAATTGGCTGTGCAAGACTCATGTTAGTGACTGAAGCAATCCCAAGCAGGTTTTTGGTGTAGCGCTATATATCTCTTTGTGGCCATTTTCACCTAGCAACTACCAGCAACTTCCTGCGACCTTGTAAACTAGTCAGGGAAGTCATGTTTTTCCCTTAACACAGGTTGTTGTTAGATGATGGTCTCAAGGCTTAATTTTAGTATGACTTCATTGGTCTCTGACATTGTTGCGGAGGAAATTTGGTTCTTTAAACTAGTTCCTGAGAACTTAAAAACATATCACCGACTTCATAAATCAGAGGAGAAAACGATTTCAGTGCTACCAAATTTTGTGTTTGTAACCACAGTTACCTTGAAGTGCAACCACACTAGTAGTGTAACCACACTACTGACCATTAAAAAGAATGCAACTTCAAAGAACTTCTGCATGCCTCTGAAGTTGTCTGAAAAGTAACTGACTTTACTTTTCAGACCTGGAAGCTACAGCCATATTTTATATATAGTCAATGACCATGACTGGTTGCAATATTTTGCAAAATATATATAAAGCAAAAACCCGTATTCGTATTTATAGGCACCAATGAGCAGTTCAGTTGTTGCTGGTTGCTTTAAGCTGCATGCTTTAATTTATTTTGATTACTAACTTTACTACTAGTAATGATGTGAGTGACTAGCAAAACTGATTGAAATGTGGCTCGTGGCTTGATAATGCAAAGAAGAACCTTGGCTTTATGGGCTTTAGAGTAAGCAGTGTGGGTCACACGGTGAATAGGACATGAGTGCCCTTTTTGTACTGATGGTTTGTGTTTCTTTTCAAATTTTCAAATAAAGGAGGGCACCCATCATTCAGTCACTGCTTTCTTTCTATACTTTTTTATCTGAATAAAACCATATAGTCAGATCTGAAGTGGACTTGAAAAAATTAAGTCCACTTCAGCACTTGAACTTTTTACACAGAACTTTGAGTTCTTCGTCCCACATTCAATTAAAGTTTAGTACAGGTTAACATAAGGGTTATTAATTTGAAAGGGCTTGGCACTTGCTCCAGGCCTTGAAATTAATAATGAGCTTTCAAAACACTTTACCCTTCTATTCTTTATCCCACTCAATCCTTTGAAGATCTGTCATTAATGAATGAGTGTCGCTTCTAATCCACTGTGGGCCACAAAAGGTGATTTATTCAGAGTATATTACCAGGTAAAAGTATTGATTGATCAAAACACAGTTCAGAGATGTAAAGAATGCTACTATCGTATGGCTAACAAAGGTAGCAAAACTATAAAGCTTGTGTAAAATCATAAAAATAAAATGTAATAAACAAGAAAATTCTGCAGAGGGTAGAGGTTTTTTTTCCACTGGGGAATGTATAAGTGTTTCTCTGCTTTAGTCCAAAAGTTATGCTAATCAAGCAAGCTGCATTGTAATATTTTCCTCCTACTCAGGTCGACCTTGTGGAAGGAGCAGGAATCAAAGCTGGACTCAAGTTTGAAGTTCGAATGATCAGGAGCTTGATATGGCACAATGTCAAAAGCCACAAGGTTCATTTTTTCCATTTGTGATTTCCCAGCATGGACGAATACCAAACTCCAAACTCATTCAAACTCGGTTCTGCTCTGCTGCACTTTGACTACTCTACAGATCTGGTAAGATGCACGCATTTACATAATAATAGCACATTTAGATGGTGGATGAACAGCAGCTGCAAACCTTTACATTTTGATGCCGAGTCATTCTCCAGTGCATACTATGTACCATTTGTAGACAGTAATAAAATGCAGAACATTTAGGCCAATCCTTATTCTTGTGCACACTCAATTTTTTTCAGCTGATAAAGTGTTGTCTGACATCCTCAGCTCCTTGCATACACTATAAATGCCCCCGTTAAATAACAAACACTCAGGTGTTGCACTTCAAGGTAACTGCCTTTGCATCCTGGAAGTCAAAATTTTATACACAGTCCCATGATTTTCAGAGGCTTGAAAGTAAATGGAAAATTGACTGACAATCAGTTTTATCATCAGGTGAGGCCTGTTCTCTTATTAGTTTGATATTAAACAATACCTAACATGTGAAGCTGATTCAAATGGTTGAATTTGTGTTTTATAGCTTTTTACTGTAATTTTCAATTAGGGGCCTAAAGAGATATTAGCTCCAGAGAGAGGGGCCATTATTGGGCTAATAACAAAACCTGACAACTACGAATGGGAACTGATAAGGATTTAGCAATTCCGATTCCATTATCGATATCACTTATCGATTTGATTCATTATTGATTTTCACTGGATTCTCATTGCGTGCACTGCGAGTCACCACCGTCGCATGTCAAAGACATTACATTCTGCAAATTAATTGCATGCTGTGTGGTCAAATGATTGTGTGTGTAGGAGGTATTTTTCCTCTTTGTTGTGATCAGTGTTGGGGTCGTTACTCAAAAAAGTTACTACACAAAATTTACACAGAACACTTTTCTTAAAGTATTGCAGTACGTTACGTAATTATTCCTTTTGCGTTTTTCTGCAAAATTACATGAAAAACATTGTCTCTTAATTAGCATTTAACACTATAAATCTGTAGGCTACAGTCCCACACACCAACACAAATCCCTATCCTAATGAGGACACACATATGATCTTTCTCTTAGTTTTTAGGTAAGAACACAAAGCTGACAACACAAAGCAAAGATGAAAACCAGCACATAGACACTTCAAAGCTATCGCCAAACTGATTCTACTTCAGAAACAAGAACAGGTAGAAACAGAGGCAGCAGCCTGACTGCTCATCAGTTTGTTACCTGTTGAAGTTCAGAGTCTGGCTGCTGGGCTGGAAGAGCATTCGCTCAGCTTTAACATTACTCTCGGTTCTCGACTAGCTTAGCGTTAGCAAAGTGCCAAAGTGTTAATAGCAGCATAATGCTGTTCTTTCTATTCTGGAAGCAATTTGCACTTTACCATTCCGCTCTTGTCCTTTATACAATAACAATATGTCCACATCCATGCTGTAGACTGCACCACTGTTTTCCCTCCTACAGCACACAAACTAAAATCAGCTGATTGTACCGCAAGTGCAAATGGAACCAATAAGCAGGATCAATACCCAAGGAGACTAACAATTCCAAGGAACTTAATTGGTAACCTTCTCAATTCCCATCCCTACTAACAAAAGCAAAAACTTTCTTAGTGACCAAATCAAAAATCTGGCACATTCTTAAAAAGGAGTGAACTGGCCTGCTCACTAACACCAAAAGTCCTAAAAGATCACAGAATACACAAATGCATACAAGTGCATGATGTAGATAATTATCTCGGTTTAAAAAAACTAGCTAATGTTTATTGATGATGTGGTTGGTGCCAGAAGCAGGAGGGTGAATAGTGAAGCGGACAAGGCTGTACTCACAGCCCAGATTCAGACAAATGCTGCAAAAATGACCGGATATAGGTTCACACTGCAAATGGATAATGAGGCAAAGAGTTTTTTTAATACATAGACATTGGATATTCTTCAATGGCCAAGTCAGCCACCTGATCTCAGCCTAATAGAGCATGTCTTTCAGTTACTAAGGATAAAACTTATGGCAGAGAGAGCCACAAATAAGCATTAACTATAAATAGAAATGGCTGTAATTTGTAAAGAGTAAAAGCAACATTTTTGTAATACTGCATAATTAACTTAAAGACAGCATTTCATTCACATCTTGATTGTCTGATTTCAAAAAGTAGAAGCAAAACTGCTAAGGTTGTGTCTCCAACAAACCATGGAGCGAAGTATATCTAATACTCATTCCTGATTTACAGCAGCTTTAAACTAATATTTGTCATTTCTTTTGAAAGTAAGTCACAAGCAGATTGAATGATTTTCAGGCAGCCTTGTGATGTTCACTTTGAACGGCTTTGTACAGTTGGAAAAAAAAACAGCAGCTAATGCTTTAATTAGAGATTTCCCATTTGACCTATCTTGCATGTTAGTCACAGAAGAATGATTATAATATAAGACGAACTAAGTCTCTGTGTTGTGTCAGTGTGTTTGAGCACTGGGTGAATAGTATCAGCAGTCTTGTTCATCATTGACTGGGTCACTGGGATCCTCTTGTGGATATGCAAAGAGAGATGAGCATCAGATAAAGGCTTAACGGGATAAAGAATGTGTGAGACGTCCCAGAGGATGTTGAGCCAGCACACAGTTTCACTGCCCTTTTCCACCTGAAGGAAAGAACAAAACCTGGCAAAGAGCATTAGCCAGATGCTCGAGTTGCCAATCAATAACACAAGACCCAGAGTTATTTCTCTTTATCCCTCTGCCATTCCAGTGTATTGAAGCAGGAAGCTTGTCAAGAGACAAAATCTATAAGTGAAAGGTCATTGGTTTGTTCTGCAAGACCTAAAGCTCTTCCATTAACAGCTGTGTCTCATGTGGCTGGTTTCATATAACAGAATGTTTTCAGTCATGTCATGGCCGTAATAAACATCTTTAAGTCACAGCGGTAGCAAACAGAAAACAAAGAGTTGTAGATGTTATTAAAACCAGCTCAGCAAGCTGGACTCAAACACAGAAGCAAATATTGAAAAAAGTGTGAGCGCAGGTAAGAAGCTTGCAGGTGCATTCTCCTTTTTAAATGCCAACATAACCCTGAGACCAGTGTTACAAAATCATTGTTTTTATTCACTTAAAATTATGTTGATGATCAAGACTCAGATATGTTTTTAAAATGTACCCAACTAGGCAGCCAGAGATGACTTATCTGGGAAATTAGTTAATTCAATTAATCAGCATTAAGCATGGCTAAACAGAGCACTGCCTATTTGTCCTATGGAGCAGTGTTCAGTATACAACTGAACATAAAGAGCAAAACTAAAGGCATACGTAAGTCAAATTTGCTAAGTAGGCTTACCAAAATCTGAGGTTAAATCTTATTAAACTAATCCTAACAACTGGGTTAATCAGCTTACAAAGATTAGCTCTTTCCTCAGCTGAGAAGCTAGCTAACTGTCTTGAGTACTGGAGGAAGCCACAAAGTTTTGATGGTCTCCGAATAGTCTTTGAGACTCTTTCATGATCCTCCCACCAAGCCTTTCGGAATGGTGACAGTATTTTGGAGGAAAATTTATCAGCAGGCGGCACTTTTCTGTGTCTTTATCTAATAAACCAGCAAAGGTTTCCACTGCAGTGCACCTGAGAAAAACCGCCACGAAACCTGGGGTTGGACCTGAAGTTATCTTACATAAGCACTCAGAAGCAGCAGCAGCAGCATCTACAGGAGAGCCGTGATACTCGGGAAGAAATTAGATTTTAGATACGCATAGAAAACAGGCTAAACATGAGAAGCAGGCACAGATAATTAAAGATGACGAGGATGAAGATAATTCCAGGATGATAAAAGACATATTCTAGGCCCGGGCGCAGTGAAAAGGGCCACTGTGCTCCCTCAGCTGCATTCTACTTCTAAGGTGGATTTTTTTTCTGCACTTTAAAAAAAATCCACTTTAAGTTATTGTGTTGTGTTCTGTTGTGTTTAGTTGTCCCATCGGCACTATGACTGAATTACAATAAAGAGGTATCTTATCTCATCTTATCTTAATGATATGCTATCATATATCATATACAACAGTAAGTAAAAGTTGGTAATGAAAAGGTTAACCATACACGCCACACGTTATTATATGGTTAATAGTAGCTTAGTACATCTGCAGCAACTGTAGCCACATGACTGATTTGGATCAGATGGGTCTCACTTTGGGAAGTACCCCTCATGTCTCTTTGGAACTAGAAAGAGACCATTCATCAGCTTGTGAAGTAACTTTTAAAGCATGATCTCGCTCAGAAATTGCAAAACAAATGGAAATGTGCTGAGAATGTTCTGAACTTAGTCAGTGACCGCGGCTGTCACAGTTCACAGTTCAGTTTCCTGCTTTGTACACCATGTGACCAAAGACAAATACACTTTTATAACTTTTTTTAAAGTGTGGGCATGTTTCATCATGGGGTTTAAAGTAGATCGTTTAGGATTTTATGATAATTGTTATGCGACTGAATTTGTTGTGTAGCCTTTAAAGTTTGTATGGTTATAATTGTGTAGGATTCTATTATAAATAAATAAATATATTATATATAACATATATGTAAATATACTAAATGGTCCTCTGGTAATTGTTAGTGCAGTGCATCATTCAGTGCATATACTGTCCATACAAGTGTGTATGTGTGCGTGTGTGTGTGGGGGGGGTATATATGTTATAAGAATAATAAAAACAAATAAATCAGACATAATATTGTGTTTTTTTACACTGAAAATGAAAAAAAAAAAAAAAACGACCAATTTTAATCAAACTGCAATTGAAGACTATCAATAACATTCCCAAATTCTTCCCTCTACTCTAAATTAGAAGAAAAATGTGACTCTTAAATTATTTTTCTTAATATATGTGGTCCTAATATTCCATCATATTTTCATTTGGTCAGTTCCAATCTGTCTCAGTCATTCTTGATTTTCATCCTAAGTGCTGTAAGTTGTTATATTTCCCTCAAGCAAAGTGTCCATGCTTGTAATCTAACAGAAAGCGTGAAGAAATGCTTCATAAATGTGTGAGAAAGCACTTAAACACTGGTAGCATTCAAAGTGGGCCATCTTGAAGCCTTCCTTCAAAGTCAAAGTGGTGAACAGGCAGCTTGTGCCCCACCTTTAAGACTTTGGAATAGAATATTTATTGAAAAGCTTAAAGAAGACGAATTGGTCTAATTAGAAACCCCAAAAAAGAAACACAGCCTTTATTCTCTAAAAGTTAAATGTCATGTCTCAGTTTTTTGCACTGTAAATGTCAAAGTTGTGCCCACAGACACACAATCACACCGTGATGAGTGTATTCCCCTGTGTGTGTTTGAATTAGTGCTCTCCTGAGTACTTGTGCAATTTTTGCTTTGTTTATCGCGAGAACCCTTTTACCTTCTTGCCCCTCTG
This sequence comes from Pelmatolapia mariae, assembly GCF_036321145.2. Lineage (NCBI taxonomy): Eukaryota > Metazoa > Chordata > Actinopteri > Cichliformes > Cichlidae > Pelmatolapia > Pelmatolapia mariae. The sequence goes on along the minus strand of NC_086235.1, from coordinate 12,969,050 downwards.
GTCTCCGGTCTCCTCTTTGTCCTTTAGTCCTTTTACTTCTCCATGGGGAGAACACATTTTCCTCTCGGTTTGACACAATCGATCTCAACCCAGTTCAAGGATGTCTCATTTTTACTCTCTCACTGCAACCTTTGTCTACCTATTGCTTTCTCACCATGTACTCATATAATTATTCAATTACTTTTGTCCACCAATCAATCCACTCAGATCAAATTAAATTCGTTTCAGAGCTTAGTGCCTGTTTCCTACACACAGTCAGAGTTTGGCATGGAGGAACAGGAGACATCCACGAGACAAATTTAAATGACAGGGTGGAAGCTGTTAACATCATGTTGCTAATAAGACTGACTGAAGGGGAGCAGGTGGTAGAAAAGAGAGAAAAGACTTAAACTATTTCCTGTCTTGTACAAGCTCTTCTCCTAAGACTAATTAAACAACACCTTCTGTTAAGAAATATTTAATCCCAGAGTCAGAAAATTGTCTCAGAGATTTATGACACCCTTTACCCGTAGATTGCAGGGGTTTTTCTCTTCAAGAAAAATCTATATTTCATATGTGTTATGGTGCAAACAAAAGTGGACCTTTTCCCAGTGTCGCTGAAAGCCATTATCCTGTGTACACTTAATACTGGTTTGTTTGGGGGGAGTTTTTATTTTGAAGCTGCAGTAGGGTTAGCAGGGTTAGCAGGGTTATTTTCTGCTAGTGTGAAGTCACTCAAAAAGTAGTAATAAAACAGACAGACTGGCCTCAGCCCAGTTAACAGAAGTCCCAACACCTCTTTGAACACCATCACTCTGTCCCATAAACTGTGCATAATGGCTCACTCACACTAGCTTTAAACAAGGCAACCAGCCTGGTAGTTTGAGTGATTTTTTTCACATTGGCAAATAATTGCAAGGAGTTGTGGTGACGAACTGGGTTATCAGAGGTTTACTGTGCAACACCAACAACCTCTGGGTGACCACTTTTGGTTGCAAGGTGGCTGCACCGGTTTCCTGGTGGGAGGCAATCTGATTCCTGACAGATTCGCAAATCATTGCCAGCTGTTTGTATTCTGGACATGCTCCTATATAAAAGTCAACCACTTGTGTCATTTTGCAGTTAAATAACCATCCTCCAGCAACTACTTCAACATTTTTGGAGGAATTTCTGTGTTTCTGTTTCAAATTTATGAAGTTCTGGCTGAACTCTGAATCTAAGTAGTTAATGAGATTATCTGTGTGGGATTTATCACAGTTTATCACCATATTATCACAAACAGGTCCCACGTAATTGCCAAACTGCCATTCATAAACTATTAGCAGATCAACTCCATCTTGTTGGTGTTTTTCCCTTTTCTTGTTGGACCAGAGTCGTTTAGTAGACAGCACTTGACTGCGAGTGGTCCCAGACCTGGTCTGTGACTTTGAAGCAACCATTTCAAAGGCAGCAAGATAACAAGTTCATGGTGCAAGGGACACGCAGTCATGAGCCTCAAGTTGAGCGTGTTTTAAAACTGGATGTGATGAATGGAGTAGATCTGACTGTGTGTCCTCAATAATCCCCCTCACTGATTCTGTTTACTGAGGTCACAGGTGTACAATCATGTCTTTTTGAAACCACAGGTCTTACCCCCTGCTGGCCATTCAAAATAATTCAGTTTTAAGGCACTATCCGGTCTTTAAGTCTGACATCATTAGCCGTGCCTGGACCCAAACTCCGCTGCAGGTCCCCAAGTCACACGATCACTGTGGCATCACTGAGACTTAAAAACTGTCTAAATCCTTTCATCTGTAATAAAATGAACAGCATTGCTGCTCTACCAGGTGTAACAATATAGTTTAACATGCAGGCATCCATGAAAAGCGAATTTATGAAATTTAACGGAGTTAGAAGTTAGCAGGGAGTTAGCTCGATAATTTCCATCTAAATATAATATACCATCTTCTGACTAAGGGATTTCCGAAACAAATTAAGACGTACAGCTCTGCTAAACATGGAAACAACAAGATAACTGAAGACAAGAAAGACAAGAAACTAAACAGCAGTGACATTTGTAGAGTTACTGAAGTTCGGCTAGCTGGTTTATAAGATGTGGTACGTGATTACTAGCGACACAGCTATGTTAGCATAACATAAACAGTGAAGCTGGAGGATGAACGCTAACCTTTATTCATGTCTGCTGTTTGAATTTGCATCAATACATTAACTTTTCTGAAAAAAACAAAAAATACATTTAGATCTATGTCACCAGATCATGATGATGACATTAGCTTACCTTCTGTTAAATGTTAGTGTTCTTCATTTACTAGTTTATAAAGTCATTCAATGAACATAAACAACATGTTTTCGGCAGCAGAGGAACTAATGAGGAGCTTCGGTGTGCAATTCCACTGATTCTGCAGGTCACTGAATAAGACTCTGCAATTTGAGACTAATTAGTTCATTGATCCGTTCACATGTCTGTAACTCTTTCCACCCCGATAGTGTTTGGTTCGTGAAAAGACGGTATCTGTTCCTGTAATGCAACTTAATGCCGTCTTATAGACAATTTCAGGTAATCAAACTGAATTAAGATACGACCTTAAATGGCTGTGATTAAAACAGATGCAGCATTGCTGTGCTACATTTCTGTTACATATTTCACATGATGATTCTCAGGGAAAATCAGTTTTTACTGATGTATTGTTATCTAAGCTTTTGCTTTATCTAGTGATGCAGTTATAGAGACTTCTTCCAAGTGGTTATTTTGATCTACAACAGCTCAATCAACACTAACAAGAGAGGTTAATAGCATCCTTTGTTTTAATTAAAAGAAAACCAAATATGCTTCTACAGATAATTTTATTCGGTTAGAAAATGTGGAAAAAAGTTGTGTTGCAGTGCATTGGTATTGGAGACATATTTAAATGATTATAATAATAACATGATAAGCTGTAACTGTTCTTTTTTGCATATTTATGGAATGGAGTCTCTGACCTTTCTGCACAGTTATTTTGGGTAATTCAGTTGCCAAACGGAGACTATCAGTCAAACTCAGTTTAACCTTGTTTACCGTGTATATTGTTGTTATTATTGTTAACTCAATTTCTATAATTTATCACAATAATATTGTTATTGTGAATTCATTTGGGTATTAAATTAGTGTACTGGAAGCTAGTTTAAGCAAACATTGATGAAAGAACAGTTATAGAATTGTTGTGTGCCTCTTTGAAACCTTTCAGTGTGCATTCTCCCTGCAGGTTATAAGCTTGTTGGCATTTGTCTAATATAATCATAATCTCATATCAAAACACCCAGATATTCAGATACTCAACCTGTAGAGTTAACAGGAGGTATAAAATAACACATGTGCTTGGATTACATTACAGGTGAAATTCCAAAAATTAGAACTAATATATGATATAGACTCAGTACATGCAAAGCGAGATATTTCAAGCCTTTATTTGTTATCATTTGGATGATTATGGCTTACAGCTTATGAAAAACCCCAAATTCAAAAGCTCAGAAAAGTAGAATGTTGTAAAAACGGTTCAGTATTGTGCGCTCAAAGTGTCACACCCTAATCAGCTATTTAATCCAAAACACCTGCAAATAGTTCCTGAGCCTTTAAATGGTCTCTCAGTCTGGTTCAGTGGGAATCACAATCATTGGGAACACTGCTGACCTGACAGTTGTGCAGAAAACCATCACTGACAACCTCCACAAGGAGGGAAAGCCTCAAAAGGTAATTGCAAAAGACGTTGGATGTTCCCAAAGTGCTATATCAAAGCATTAATAGAAAGTTATGTGGAAGGGGAAAGTGTGGAAGAAAAGGGTGCACAAGCAGCAGGGATCTCCAAAAGTTGATTCTGTTCATCTGGACGTAGCGTTTCCCCAATTCTTATAAACAGTACATTTGCATAATGACTGAAACCAGCCACTGAAGGAACAATGGGCTGGGACCATCAGTCCATCAGTAATGGGGGACATCTAAAAGCTGACGTGTACCGTAAACCTACACATACGGATCAGTATCTAAGGTTTGACTCTCATCATCCATTGGAGCACAAACTGGGTGTCATCAGGACGCTACAACACAGAGCGAACACCATCCCCACAGACACAGCGGCCAGGGAGGCAGAAGAACAGCACATCAAGAAGGCCCTGAGTAAATGTGGTTATCCCAGCTGGACTTTTGTCAAAGCTGGGAAGGCACCTAAAGAAAGCTCCAGCCGATCCAGGAGAGAAGGACAACCGCTGCCCAAGCGAAAACCTGTAGTGATCCCATATGTGTCAGGAGTATCGGAACAGTTGACACGCATTTTTTCTAAACACCGGGTCTCTGTGGCTTTTAAACCCCAAAACACACTGCGCCAAAAATTGGTCCACCCCAAGGATCGGGTCCCCCGACACAAACAGAGTAACATAGTGTACGCTGTTAAGTGCCAGGAGGATTGCCAGGATTTATACATCGGGGAAACCAAACAACCTCTGGCGAAGCGGATGGCACAACACAGAAGAGCTACCTCGTCAGGCCAGGACTCTGCAGTCTATTCACACCTACAGGCCAGTGGACACTCTTTCAATGATGAGGATGTACACATCTTGGACAGGGAAGAACGCTGGTTTGAGCGGGGAGTCAAGGAGGCCATTTACGTGAAAAGGGAAAGACCATCTCTGAATCGAGGAGGGGGCCTAAGGGTACATCTTTCGCCATCTTACAATGCTGTGATTGCAGCCATTCCCCAACTCTCTGTGAATGGTACTCATAGCCATTGATCAGTGGGTTTTGGTCAGTGGTTATTGATCAATGCTCATGAGAATTTGCATAATTATGATTAAGGAACTGACCTCCCAGCCCATTGTTCCTTCAGTGGGCTGGTTTCAGTCATTATGCAAATGTACTGTTTATAAGAACTGGGGAAACCTGCAGTCAGCTGAGACTGAAGAAGTCACTTGGATGAGTGACGAAACGTTTCTCCCACAAAACGCTACATCCAGATGAACAGAATCAACTTTTGGAGATTTACTTTCCTGGATGATTGAGAATGCATCAAGAAGCAGCAGGGATGACCGCAGGCTGGAGAGGATTGTCAGGAAAAGAGTCCTGTCATCTGCTGGTGTTGAGCCACTGTGCTTTATTAAGTCCAGAATCAATGCAGCCGCCTACCAGGACATTTTGGAGCACTTCATGCTTCCTTCCACAGACGAGCTTTTTGGAGATGCTTCATTTTCCAGCAGGACTTGGCACCTGGCCACACTGCCAAAAGTACCAGAACCTAGTTCAATGACCATGGGATTACTGTGCTTGTTTGGCCGGCAAACTCGGCTGACCTGAACCTAATGGAGAATCTGTGGAGCATTGCCAAGAGAAAGATGAGAGACATAAGACCAAACAATGCAGAAGAGCTGAAGGCCACCATTGAAGCATCCTGATCTTCCATAAGTCACTCATCCAAGTGACTTCTGAAGAAGTCACTTGAGTGACGAAACGTTTCTCCCACTGAAAACGCTAAGTCCAGATGAACAGAGTCAACTTTTGGAGAAAGGCTTGAAATATCTCGCTTTGCAGTCTATATCATATATTAGTTTCACCTTTTAAGTTGAATTACGGAAATAAATGAACTTTTGCACGATATTCTACATACTTTACAAGTTTGATCAAAGAGCCTTAGTTTTGTTTGTGTTTTCCACAGACTTTCCATTATCTCCATAGGTTTGGAGAGCAATGGTAAAAAAATAAAATAAAATAAATAAATGAGTAAGCAAAAATAAGCATGGACATGCTACAGTCTTGCAAATGCAGATTTGATGTGATTTATATTGTCACATATTTTGGGACGATAACTGTAGGCAAATGGAAGCTTGATCAAATGTCTTCTGCTTTGTTTCTAAAAGTGGCAGGTCCAAAAGGAAGTCTGTGAGCTCTAGAAAATCACCAAAGGCTGTTTCATGCCTCCCATAATGAAAATGTGACATAACAAGATATTAGTGTGGCTGAAAAGACTGGTTAAATTTTTGCCAGCTTGTTTGCCCACAGGTTATGTGCTTCTTTGCATATATCTGTTGTTGCATTCAAAAGCATCTATTAAGTATTTTTAGCATTATTTGAGAATCTTTTCATGTTGCTTGTGTTCTGTGGAGTATCCGGGAACAAAAAAAATATCTCCACCTATTCTGTTCCTAACAGAGCATGTGCGCGGTTTCTCTCTGGCTCGTTTGTTTTTTCTAAGATTCTGACCCTCTCAAGTACACTCATTAGAGCCTCAGTCAGGCATGGTTGCCAGATTGTGTTTGGCAGGAGCACAAACAACACTGGCAGCACTTTTTGTCTCCAAGTTGTCTGCCCTGTAAGTTCAAAAGTTCAAAAACAACAAAACTAACCCAAAGACAATGAGAGGATGACATGGGTTTAGATCCAAATCTGCGTCACCGCGCTTCTGATTTCAGTCTAATGAGACATGGCATCAGTTTGTGCCTCCTTGAAGCTCCAGTTCATGTGATTGACTGGATTGGACCCAAGAACAAATAAAAGATGGCAGCCCTTCAAATGAGAACATATGAACACTCAAAATGTCTCCAATGTTAAGTTATGCTTTATATAAATACTAATTAGAAGCGGTACAAGTTCCTTTCAAGTTCCAGTTCAACCAACCGAAATAACTTATGCTGTCTTAAGATGGTAGATGCAAACAAAAATATCTAGCAGGGTGTAAATTAAGGTTAGGGACCAAAAGTTTCCTTTAAACAAACCTCCGTGATGGTGTTGACTCTGAGCCTACCACCAAAACACAGATATTCTTGAATCATAGATTTCAGAGGCCTTTGTCATGAGTTTAAATCCCACAGTATAAATGGATCCTAAAAGATAACAACCCATCAGCAAAGGTGGAGATAAGCACTCAGTCACACAGCCTTAGAAACATGTTGGTGAGCTCCTGGCAACCTCCAGGGTTGCTATAGAAAACTATGATCTATATAGCACCTAATGTCAGGGTTCATGCATCATTTTTACACAAAGTGAAAACTTTGTGCTCTGTCCATGGTCCTGAAATTATAACTGCTTAATTTGAGTGTAATAAAACCTTATTAGGGAAAATGTGCTTTTAAAGTTCATTGACATAAACATATTGATCAAACAAACAGCAAACTATAAACCAATTCAAATTAAATTGTTATTAAGATTTCACTTTTCCGACGTCCATCCAAATCTGAATATTTTTAGGACATTTTTTGGACATTAATTTCAAATTCCGTATCCTCATCCTCATCCTGTGAAATTTCTACCACACAAACCACAGTATTTTGGAAGAAGATTTGAAAGTGTTGGAAGACTTCTTGTTGCATGACACCTGTTTTTAGTTGGAGGTTCCAGGTCATCGCTGAGATTATTGAGCAAATTTAACATTAGATAGTTTGGTAATCTATGCATTTTTATCACATCTTTGTCTGACATTGCAAAGAAACTGACACAAGCGAAGAAAAGTCTCACTCTTTCAGCACGAGCTCTTAAATCTCTGTAATGCCTTCTCCACACAGCAATAACTAATTTTATATAAAGTTAACACAAAGTGAAAAACTGAGCTTGGTGTTTTACAAATATGCATTATAATATATTGCACTCTTGTAGGATTCTTCATTCTTGTAGTATTCATATACTTGCAAAACTAGTCAACATGTACTCACGTATCTTTTTGCCATCATAACTATGGAAGCTGTTACAGTAAAAACAGCCTTTAAGTGTGGTTTATCTGGTCTTTGTAGAATTCATCTTGTCTTTGGATGTGTCCAAAGCATTAGAAGAGGTCAACTGGAAACATATAAAGGTATTATTTCATTAGACTTTAGTGTGGTGAGATAACCAGCAGGTTGACAGATATTCTCAGTTAAACTTGACATCCTAAAGGTCATAGCAGCAATGTGCTAATAGTGGGTTGTGCAGAATTTCAATTATATTTAAAAATCCTCCTCCAGGCATGTTCAAAGATAAAAGAATTAATAATCTTCTTAGAACACACATTTTAAATCTGTTTTTTTCTGTTACATGGACAGAAATTCTGCCCTCTACACCTCCTCTCTGAATGAGAAATGCAGAATGTGTCAGTATGCAAATACTATGTTTCCCATTGGTGAAGACAAGACCATGCAGTTGGTTGTGGCTCCCAGGAATGACTGATCACAAATCCTATTCATACTCAAATGCCTTTGATCCTGTTTTTATCAGATTTTGGCATCTGCCGATTGCAAGGTTTCCTTTTGGCATTGGTTCGCCACAATGTTGTGCCAATGGTTAGATCAATCGCATGCCTAGCACTTCGGGAAGGTTTGGCGTCACATGTTGATGGACTGGGCAGCCATGAGAATCAGAATCAGAGAGTATACTGATGCTGATTTTAAGCAGGTTTAATGTTAATGTTATTTTAAGAGTTGGAAACTCTTAGTTAATGATCTTGAGATACCACAGCCACCCATCCAATCTCCTTAAGGGACTTTGTTGCTGTTTTAAACAGGACTGTTTGCTTTCAGCATTTAATACTGTTAAGGGGCAGATGCCAAAGGACTGTGTTTTTCCTGATGTCTCCTGAGGTCTCTAATAGTAGCTAAGATTTTGCTTGGAACCTTCATGAGACTCTGTAGGTGTGTTTGATTAAATCCATCTCTAATAGTGCTTGAACTGGAAGCTGAAGCACTAGGGAGGGTCTTTGTTGTAGTAGAGCTGCCAGCATTGGTGGGCCCATTGTTGACAAGACTGTGGCAGGAGGTTTAGAACCTGGAAGGGCTAGAGTTTGGCAGCTTCACTCTTTTGAGACTGTTTCACTAATTTAGGCTTAGAGTATGCTCCAAAACAAACTGAACATAAGGCAAGGCAACATCTCTGTCTTGCAAAATGCTCCCTTCTAAAAATCTGTGACCCTCCTCCCCCAAATATTTCAGAAACCTTGCCTCTCCTCTCCCTGCCATCTGCAGATTCCAAATCGAAGAATAAAACCCTGGACAACAAAACTTGGAATAAATCTGAATTTATATTCATGTAGAAGCAGCATTTAGGAGACCTTATTGTGAAATAAGATTAAAGACATTCCCAAAAGCAAGAACAGTCACTTCTGTACAAGTCAAAAGAGCTACAATGGAAATGCATTGTGAGACAGCCTGAAACATTTTAAAATTACACTATTTTAGATAAGCTATATTTATCTGTGGCTGGCTGACTGTAATTAAGTGGGTGACAGGCACAACAGAATTACATGTTGATATTAATGAAATACAGCAACAGAAATTGTCCAGTGTAGTCCTTATTACACTTGGAAATCCCCCCACTATTGGCTGCAATGTATAGTCACAGGCACAAGTGAGCAAAGATGTTTAAATATGTACATAAAGTTTGCATATGGAGAATCCAACATGATAATTACATTATCATGGTAATTACACCCATGTCAGCACTGAAATTTGTCTTTAGTTGATAGGCAGGTTGAAGAAAATAAGGAGGAGCTGTCATGTCAGTGCAGCGGGAGCGAAGATGAGTTGTCATACACAAAAAGTGATATTTTATCTTTCCCCTCCATTTTTCTCCTCTTCCTCCCACATGCAGTCAAATAGTCTGAGTGAAATGTGTTCTTTTAAAATGATTGAACCGTGTGATTGAAGCTTAAAGGTAATTTTGACAAATAGCTTTTCAGTGGTTGAGGAAATGAGTACATCTCCACTGACAGACTTAAAGTAACAGCTGAAAGGAAGATAAAGTCCTGCTGTATCACTCAAGGTCAAATATGAAGCAATCATGTACGGGACGAGTGAACAAGGAGAGAAGGAAAATCTATTTGTGAAGTAGCCTCGGCATTACCGAACATGACAAAAAGTCTCATCTCTGACCTCTCCAGCTTTGTCAGGAGTGTTTGTGAACAGCTTCCACAGTCTGGGAGGCTTGTATGAGGACAGAGAGAGTTATTGGAAGATCAATTGTCCAGTTAGTCAATCTATACTATTAACTGATGTATTGATCCGCCATCTGTTTGATCACTCTGTCAGGTAGAGCAGAGGCAGGTGAGTTCTGAGCAATCAATCTCCAGCAGTCTCACGTACAGCCTCCAGCTGGTTGTCGATTGGCTGCAAGAGTCTGCTGATGAGCCAAATGTCTGAAAGGCCCCAAGGGAAATCAATGCACAGCCCGACACAAAGATTTTACACTTCATGTTCCTTAGTTGATCATATGTCTGAAAGGTAAATCACAGGTTCATGTACAGTGCTGTTATAGAGTGAAAAAAAGACAACAAATCAAAAAGCTGAAATACAGTTTTTTGATTAGTTTTTTTTTAGTTCTTCCAGCTGAGGTAATAAATCATCTTGTTTGGTTAAGTAAATATATAGTTCAGCTAATCAATGCCTTGCCTAGTTACTGTTGCTACAGCTGTCAAGTTTTCAGGTTCAGTATACAGTTGGAAAAAAATAACAGCAATTGATGTAACAGTCGAAGTTCTGACTCGATTTGACACGGAAATAACGAGGTCATCTTCGATTTATGACAAGAAAAGAAAAACATTTTGGATGCTTTGCTTACAAAAAACAAGTGAGATGATGACTGTGCTTGAATGAGCCTCTAGCAAAGAAGTGTATAGTGCACAGGTGAGCTCCTAGTTTATGGAAACCTCCACAAAACTGTGCAGTATGGATATGATCAATTGTTTTTGTAGTAAGACCTGGTAGCATTGGAATGCTCAATATTTGCACAAGCATTTTATGATGTTGTGGGGAAATAAAATATTTATTTTCATATCCACAGATAATGTCTAAAATAATCCAGTGCCTGCAGCTACCTTAGTTGGCAAGATTGCACTGTTAGTCTGATTATTTGCTGATGTGTCAGACTAATGCAAAACATGTGCCAAAATTGTCTGGAGATGGTTTTGATTGATAGCTATGGACTGCAGACTTCAAGACCCATATACAGGAAGACAACTAAAAACAGACTCTAACAGCTGGTGATAAGCTTACAATAAAGAAAATCCCAAATGGATGATCAATAAAACAGTGCAGTGTATAAGGAGAGGTTACTATATAATGAGTAAAACAAGGTATTTATACACCAAGGGATGATTGGGGAAACAGGGGAAGAACAAGAGCCAGGTCAGAGTAATTACACACAGTTGAGAGCAATCAGGGGAGGCCAGAGAAATAAAACTATCACAGGATACGGAAGACATAAATTTTCAAATTAAAACAGGAAGTAACCAAAAAATAACTAGTAAACAAACAGACCTAAAGGAGCAAGAAATAATAAATAATAAACCAAGAATTCAAACCAATGACAGAACAGTAAAGAAATCTAAATAGAAACCGGAACTCAAAATAATATGAGGTGTAGGGTTTATAAATTTGCCAGTGACTCCCTGGCAGACTCAGGTTTTGAATGTGGTCCGACCTCGATCCCACCCGACTATCACCTGTGCGGGTTTGAGCTAAAAAACTTCCCGCATCCAGTATGCTTTGTATTCTGGGATGCTGCAAGGTACTAAAGATGTGCAAAGGTCCGTACAGGCTAACAACTAGCTGTGTAATGCATGGAAATTATCCAGTAGTGCAGAACACAGCGACTTCTTCCTGTATTTACTGTTGTTGCTCCTGCCCCAGACACATTTGGCCTATAGGTAGACTGAAAGTTCTCACGTAGTGACACATTTTGGTTCATTTGTAGTTCACTTGGCTTTTCCTCTGTCTGAAAACTAAGCAAACCAGAGGGAAAAGATACAAGTTTACAAACTCATGAACTGATTTAGGCCAGAGTAAATTAAGTAGTGTCGAGAAAAACTGGCCACCTTTGTCTGTTAGCTCCATAATCTAGTTCTGAAACATTTTCATGTGTCACAGTGTTCAAGACAGGAGCCTGAGCACAGAGTCAGCCTTCTTCCTTACACACATCAGTGAGCTTTGGACTCTTTGAACCACGTTTGCTAGAAACACCCCACAAAACCTGACATTTTGGCCCAGCCATCTACAGCCATTACAATACATCCCCTGTCAAAGATCCTCCAAACCCATCAGCTACAAGAAGTGAACGATCACATTCTGCCTGATGTATCCCGCCCCTTAGAGTGTCATGTCAACAATAAAACATTTCATATCAACAATTAATCTATCAGGCATCTATCTAATGCTGTAGCTAAGTTTACATAATCATGATAACACTAGAAGCAAATATCAAATTAAGTGATTTGGGGTGATATTAAGCAGGAATTTGATGACACCTCCTGATTACCACAGCCCAGTTTCTACTCGCCTCTTTTGTGTGTGCATGAGGCACAAAGTATGTGCGTGAGTGCAGTATGTATGTGTGTGTCCCATTCATCATCGGTGAAAGTGACAGAGTGCTTACTGCTGTAGCTGAGAAGTGCAGTGTGAGCGTCCGGGTGCTGTCCAGGGATCACACTGGGCAATCAGACCACAATGCACTGCAGCTGCAATCAATTCAAGGAGAGAGTGTGCGTGAGAGAGAGGGGAAGACAGAGGGAGATGGTCCCAGAGGAAGCAGAGTAGACTTCCATTAGAGACAGGAAGCGAGCTTGTGACTAAGATAGAATACTTGGACAGGTTTACTTGAACTCTAGAACTGCGATTGCCATATTTCCTGGTGACTAAAGTCTGAAGATATGCCGTAAACATGGATAAAGATGGATACTCATTGTATTATACTCATGTATAATAGAGGTCCCGAAGGTGATTTTCTAATAAAACCATATGTAGATTTCTTATATATTATAGCTGAGAATGCAGTGAGGCAAATGAAAAAATACTTCAGTGGTCTCCTGAACTGAACTGGGATATTTTTGGTAGAGGAAGTACAGGAATATGGGAAGAGGACCAACTCGCCTATCATTAGGGCTGAGGTTACAGAGGCTGTTAATAAACTCTTTGAATAAACTCAATGAGTGAAATTTGCGTCCTTGGATGTTGTAGGGCTAACCTGGGACAGAGTCTCTGGATTCGCAAACCTTTTAAGATACGTGGTCGGAGGATGTGCTCCAGCTTCACAGTCCTTTGAAAGGTGACTGGAGAGTAGACTCTCCACTAGTCGAACCTTGGATTGAAGAGGAAAAATGGGGTTTATGTCCTGGCAACAACTCTTTATACTCTTGAGGATATCTGAGGGTTTGCATGCATGTGTTTTTTGCACTTGGAGAAAGCATTCAATCACTTCTTTTGGGGTGCGCTCCTAGAGTGTGGGGTATTGGGCCTGTGACAGCCAGTGAGAAAAGGCTTCATAATGACCAGATCACTTTACAGCGTGTATATACCCACTGACAAGATATGGGGCTAAGGCCCTTCAAGGTGTGGAAGGGTTTCGGCTCTATTCTTGACACATGAATATGCTTCGTCTGGGTTACCTAAAAAAACAAAGCCACATGACTGGGTCCTAACCAAGAACTGAAAGCAACCCCATCTGGAGCTTTCATTCATCATGGAGAAAATATGCACACAACAAGGTGACTTTTGAGTGTTCTTTAGGTTATCAGCCTTCCTGATTCCTAGCATTGGAGGGAGAATTTGGTGGTCACCTCCATCCAACTCCATGCAGGATTTGGAGAACTGCAAGGGAAGCCTTATTCCTGAGAGTCAACCAAAATAAATGCTTGACAGACTGTTCTGACCTCCTACAGCATAAAAGGATATTCCATCAAAGACCAAGTCCAAAAAGATTGTCACCCAGGTTCATTGGATGTTTTGAAGTTGGCAGTGTGATACCTTCTGCAGCCCATTTCAAATCACCTACAAACGGTGTTCATAATTCATTCCATGTCTCAGCTTAAACTAGTTGTCTCAGGCCCATTAAATGCTGGCTCATCCACTCACTACTACTGGTATCAGGCTCCCTAGAGAAACCCCTAGGTCTTTGTGTTTCCCTGAGGAAACAATCTCAGGGATTAATTTTGGCTTTCCTGTGTCGAGGCCACACATCAGATACCTTTAACACCTGCCCACTCACTTTTACCACTCCGAGAACGCAGCCTCAGGATCCATGCTCCCATTCCCTTACATCTTCTCTTAGCCTGATTCCAGTGTCACATCATGCTTCAGGGTCCACTTGCTCTGGTCTAAACAAAATAGTTTTAGGGGGATTTTTTCAGTTAATTTGACATTATTTAATCAAAAGATTAGTTTATCCCATTAAAATCAGACTTCCATATCCTTAACGTCTTTGCCAACTACATATGTAGAGTTCCATCTCCGCTTTGTGTCTTCCAGTCTTCCCGCTGTATCCAACTAATGAAATAACCACAGGAACGCTTTCAGAAATGAGATTACAGTTTATTATAAAACAACGAAGGCCATATTTGCATTTTACATTTGTAAGCAACTCAGATTAAACCGTACATTATAGTCAGTGTCACATTAAACAGATTTCATAGTTGAGCTTAACTGAATGCTTCACACATACTGAGTTATGACTGCTATAAACATATTCACCAAGCTGCTACCACCTGTCTGAAGTTTAACTTTCCAGTTTTGTTGTTTGTTTTTTTGTAAAAAAAAAAAAGAAACTTTTCCATGTAGCTGTTAAAATTATTAATATCTGCACGCATGCATTATGAAATTTGGCATCGACAGCACGTAGCAGTAGCCCACTAAATCAAGTGCGTGACAGGTTCTTCAGCATGATGATTATCATACAGCAGAATCACAGTAAGAAACACTAACCATGAGTTTAAAGTAGCAGTAGATATCTAATTTGCAGAGATTTGACTAATACCCTGTATCCACGAGGAAAAGGTAGGAATATTCTTATAATAAAAACTAAAGACATCACTCTCAGAATTCCTGCTGTTGTAAAGCCAGAAATGTTTTGCTTAAAGGCAACCTGTGGAGTTCTTGAACTCTCAAAGCACTATGAAGCAGTTTTTTTTACGATTCACATTGCAATTTGCCAGCAACGGCAGGAAAGACGACGACGTGCTGGGATGTGAAGAATGCAGGTTTCAAGACTTATGAATGCCTTTTTACATGAAAACTCCACGTGGAACCTTTAAGACACAAAAATACAGTAATAATAATAATATCTGATATGCCTTCAGTCATATCAACATTTTCACTTCACTGATAGATTGTTCTTCTGACCAGCAGTTAGCATCTTTGTTGGCATGCTCGGTGAAATGTTTTATACAACATTATTTGAATATTTTTCCTAAAAGTGCAACTATACACCAGCTCATACCTCCCTGATTCTTTTTGACAGCAAAAAGCCATTTGACATTACAGTAAGCTTATGCACACACACACGCACACACACACACACACACACACACACAGGCCTCTACAACAACCTCACAACCAGAAAAAGTCTGCAGCAGCTACCAGCTGAAACTAACAACTGTTCAAGTAAATATTGTGAATCATGTAACAGCTGCTCCTTTAGGTTATAGTGAGCATGCATGTGAGTGACACAGGTAGTAGCAGGTATTCACATATGCTGCTTCAGAGACGCTTTTTAATGGTCATTAAAAAGCGTCTCTGGTCTTTGGAGCAATGAGTCATCCTGCTGGCTCGGTGTCAGCGCGCTGATCCAGATGAGCTCGGGAGCTTGTCAGAAGGTGACTGCCGCTCAATTTGTCCTCCTGCTCTCACTTCCTAAGAAGCAGAAAAACAATGTACAATATCAGCTTCTTTGTTTAGGATTCTGTAAAACAGCAAACAATTGCTGAACGCTTGTGTTTAAGCTCTAAGCAGGGCTGAAAAATGAAGCCAAAAACTGCACTTCCCGTAGTGGCCACTGGAGGTTGGCTAGAAAAAAAAGCAGTGAATCGTGTGTTAAAATTCCTAAACTTACAGAACAAATAAACATGTTGCCTCTACATCTAAATTTCCTGTTCACAGTTACTCATATTTCTAACTAAGCTCACCTGCTGACATTTTTATTGGGGATGCGTGAATGACAGATGGATTTTTACGAGGCTGCTGGTTTTCTGTTAGCTGTCACCAAAGCAGAATATGACTTGCTGACCTCCTCTTGACCATGTTTGTGCTGTTATTTTTTCCTTTTTTTTTTTTTTTTTTTTTTTTTGCAGTGTAGTAAACTGTACAAACAGAAATCCAGATACTTTATCTTACTGCAAACTTAATAGCAGGAGTCTGTGTCTGTATTTTACAAATCAAGCCTGCAAGTCTTAGTGGATAATTTACCTCTGGCTCCAAAAAGCTTCCACATTCAGCGGTTCCATATACTTTTGACACTGCCCCCTAGTGACAGTAGCAGTTACATACCAGTGACAAAAGTTTATTACTTTGATGAGACAATGATCGCTGAGTGTCAGCTGTGTCTGAGCTGACATATAATGACGCTTACTGTGGACAACAAATAAATGAATGACAAAAGCAAAATCCATAAAGTTAGATAAAAGTAAAAATGAGAACTTGAGGTTTTATTTTTTTTACAAGCACTCTTTCCAATATGACCAACTGAAAATCTAAAATAAGAAAATTACTTGAGAGATTATTTTAGCTCAAGTTCTTTTTCTCACTGTGTCAACGAGCCAGAAGTCAGAAATTTGACAGCCACAGGTTAAGAAGTGTATAATATTTTCCTTTAAAGCGACCGGAGCAGCAGTCTAACAGGAGGATGGAGGAAGCAGATGGATCGTTAGCACATTTGTGCTCGTGCTGTCATGTCATGCTGACAAACTTAGCGGCACATTAAAAGCAGGTTTCAACCTGGGAGAGACATCAGCCGCTACAGACAGTAGTAACTCAGAGCTCAGTACTACAAAAAACAAAGTGGGCATCTGCTCTTTTCTGTCCATTTACTTTTGATTACCTGTTGCGATGTGGTCCGTATGTGTCCAGCATGACCGTGCTGGCATGTTCCAGGTCCCACTGGTGATGCTGCAGCAGCTCCTCGCACTCGGCTCTTGAACGCAGCCCTAGCCGAAACAGCTGCTCCACCTACAGCGCAGATGGTGAAAGAAGCATTTTAGACACGTGATTTACCATCATTGTTTTTACTACATTTAACTCTCTTCTTGCTGTTCTGATGCTCTTTTGCAGCATGAACACTGGCTTTCTTTAGCAACAGAAAAGCTCCCACATCCTAACCTTTATGATAACAATAAACTTTAGCTACCTACCTATCAGTTTTATTTTAACCTCCCTAACTCGATGTGTGTGTTTATAATCCCTGGTATACAACCCTCTTTCAGTTCTATGGCTGAATGTGTCAGGACAAAATGGAAAATTGTCTAGTCATTATTTATTTGACAAGACTAAGCCAAAACATAGAATCAGCATGTGGAAAACTAAGTACACCCCATGATTTATAGCCTGATAGCTTGTAGAAACACCTTTAGCAGCAATAAATCTGAAGTAATCGCTTTTTGTAGGACTTTATCAGTATCTGACATCACAAGCTTGAATTTTGGCCCGCTGTTCTTTAATAGCTGCTTCATTGAGGTTTAAGTGCATTCATTTATGCACAGCTCTCATACCTTCCCACTGAGGTCTGGACTTCCGGCTATTGCAACACATTGATTCTTTTCTTTTTCAGCAATTCTGTTTTCAATTTTCTGCTGTGTTGGATCACACAGTTTACAGAGCATGGTATACAGAGCAGTTCATGGTCCATCAGTAACTGCAAGAGGTCAGTAACACTCAGGTCTTGTGGCTGCAAAATAAAAAAAGCCCAAATCATCACACCTCCGACACCATGCTGAGAGCTGGTATGAGGTGTTTGCGCTGACAGGCTTTATTTTGTGTTCTCCAAACATGGTGCTG
Organism: Pelmatolapia mariae; assembly: GCF_036321145.2. Lineage (NCBI taxonomy): Eukaryota > Metazoa > Chordata > Actinopteri > Cichliformes > Cichlidae > Pelmatolapia > Pelmatolapia mariae. The sequence continues at coordinate 12,951,335 of NC_086235.1, read as the reverse complement.
TACAATATTGCCAACCATTTGCAACTTGGTTCAAAGGAACTTGTTCCAGAAGTCTAAGCTGGAAGAGAACCGAAGCTGTGCTGCCATGCTCCTTTTGGAAAGAAGAGGCTTTCTCGTGGCAACCCTTCCAAACAAGCCATACGTCTTCAGTCTTTTTCCAACTGGTCTGCTGGGAATTTTAACATTTAACACAGTACCATTGCCCTCATACTATGTTCATATTTTGTGGCTGTGCATCTATTTCCTACATCACATTTTTAATGTATAATTCACCAGAAAATTGTCATCCCTCGTTCCTGTCATATCATTTGCTCTTGCAGTCCAGATCTGTGTGTTCAGGAAAGCTTCATACTCATTATTGATTTTTATTGCTAATTCTTTTGCCTTTTAACAGAATGAACAGAAAGTACTTTTCTTTTCTTAAACCATCTGCTTTAATCTACACATGAAGATCCATGAGTTTGCACTGCATGTGTTCTGTATGAGTTTTAAGTATTTTAACCAGAATCTTGGATCATAGGATTTAAAAGAAAATCCCACCAGAGGAAAACTTGAGGAAAACACCAGCAGGAGCCTTTGCCACCTTGTATTTCTATATTACCGCACTGACAGTGAACTATTAATACTTCTGTCTTTAATATTAAATAAAACATTTATTAAAAAATCTCCTTCATTATTAAAAGCGTGCTTCCTTTTCTGGGAAAATACTAATGTGTTAACTTAATAGCTGTTAATATGTTACTTTTTTGCGCTCCGATTCATTTATATATTCTTTGTTAACGGCAACAAATAAACTAGGAAGGTGTATAGACAGATAGTTGCACCTTTAAATGGTTTATGGCCTGAGGGATGCTCCACTCGTGGCTCTGCAGAGCAGCCTGACACTCCTCTATCGTGACACCGTGTACAGCTCCTTGGACCTGACAATCAGACAATAAACTTAACATCATGTTTGCATTTTAACCCTCTCAAGGCAGGCGTTGCCGATTTGCAACAGTTAAAAACTAACAACCTGATTACCCCACATACATATTTTATGAGTTTTTTTTACTCAGAAGTACCACTGCAGGACTTGGTTGTGCATTAGCAACAAAAAACTTAATTTGAGCCTGAGAGGGTTAAAGAAGTGCAACTGTCATATGGATATACATGAAAAGAAATCTACTTTTATTTCAGAGAGTAACTCTGCGTGGGCACATTTGTTAATATGCTTGTACAAAGAGAAGAAGTGACAAAACAAGCAGGTTTCCTTCTTTTTAAACTCTCTCAGTCACTTGTGCAATAAATCAAACTGTTTTTAAATTAGCCACAAGCCCCTTGAAGTTTTTCCCTAATTCGCAGTCCCAATGAAATTAGTAATAAAGTTAATGATTTTCCTTTTTAATATTATTCTTCCTCAGGTAATGTTAAAACCATATGAATACGTTTCAAATCGGCAGCTTTTTGAGCATTACATTCTCGCAATTAAAAGGTTTGTTGATAAAAGGATGTGAATTCAATAAAAAGGGACAATTTAGCTTTTCATGTGTTATCTAGAAATCAGTGACTCTAATTTGTCTGCCTGTGGAAAACAACAGCATTCGGTGTTTGTCATTTCTGTGACTCTCAACAAATAAAAGTTATGACTTTTTTGTTTTAATAGAAAAAGTGACATTTCCTTATGATCTCCCTCACCTGTGTGATGCTCTGTTCCCGTTGAATGCTGGGAGCTGCAGCTCGGCCGTTATTGTTGTTGTAGGAGGTGTTCGGTTTGGCTCCACTAGGGTGCTGCTGCTGCTGCATCATAGGTTTGACTGCCGCCATGTTGGCTGCTCCGTATCTGTTAAGAAACATGAAATATGAATTATTTTGAATGGTAAATGGCCTGTATTTGTATAGCACTTTACTTAGTCCCTATGGACCCCAAAGTGCTTTACACTACATTCAGTCATTCACCCATTCACACACACATTCACACACTGGTGATGGCAAGCTACATTGTAGCCACAGCTGCCCTGGGGCGCACTGACAGAGGCGAGGCTGCCGGACACTGGCACCACCGGGCCCTCTGACCACCACCCGCAGGCAACGGGTGAAGTGTCTTGCCCAAGGACACAACAACCGAGACTGTCCGAGCCGGGGCTCAAACCGGCAACCTTCCGATTACAAGACAAACTGCCAACTCTTGAGCCACCATCGCCCCTTAGCTGATGGTGTTTCTCTGTGAATGACATCTGAAATTTTACTGTTGCACTGAAGAAATTCTCGTAATAATAAGTCTCTGACGACATTTTCCAACTATAAAACATTTATTTAGCATGAGCTTTTATTTGCTTTCATAACTGTGTTACTTAAAAAGTTGGTATGCTGTGTAAAATGTCAAATTTCTCATTAGTTTCTAATTACGATTCCTCTGTGTCTTGTTCCAGTTGTACGTTACTTTTGGTTAATTTCCTGCCGGTGCGTTTGTCTGCCCCACTCTTATTGTCTGCTCTTTACTGGGATTTTTGCAGAAACATCTCTGAGGTTTACAGAGAATTTTCAAAAAAAAAAAAAAACCAACCCAGTGAGCAGCAGTCCTCTGGGTGAAATTGCATTGTTGATGTCAGAGGTAAGAGGAGAAAGGCCGGACTGCTTTCAGCTGATCAGAAGACGACAGTAACCAATCATAACCAAGGTATGAAGAAGAGCATCTCTGAAGTCACTGCAGAGATGCACTCCTTTCAGCTAAAAAAAGGAAACTGACACTGCAGTTTGTACAGACTCACTAAAACTGAATCACTGAAGATTGGAAGAGTGGCGCCTTGTCTGATGAGTACATTTCCGCAGCAACATTCAGATGGTAGGGTCAGAAATCATGGATCCATCCTGCCTTGTATCAACAGTTCAGGCTGGTGGTGGTTGTGTAATGATGTGGATAATATTTTCTTGGCACCAAATGAGTGTCACTTAAACACCACAGCATACATGAGTATATTTTGCAACCATGTCCATCCCTTTGATCACAGTGTGCCCATCTTCTGATGGCTGTTTCCAACAGGATAACACACCACCGAGATATCGCACAGCTCAAATCATCTCAAACTGGTTTCTTGAGCACGACAATGAACATGAAAATGAGTAAAATGTGGCCTCCACAGTCACCACGTCTCAGTCCATTAGAGCACCTTCAGGATGCAGTGAAACAGGAGATTGGCATCACGAATGTGCAGCACCTGTGTGATGCTGTTATGTCGATATGGACCCAAATATCTGAGGAATGTTTCCAGCTCCTTGTTAATCTATGGTATGAAGACTTAAGGATGCTATGAAGGACAAATGAGGTCGAAACTGGCAAGTGGTTGGTGAGCGCACACAGTCCTGTCTCCCTCTCTGTCTTTGGTATCTGTTTTAAAAGCTTGCTTGTTTTCTGTATTGGGGTCCCCCCTGAACTCAGCACACAGATGTGAGCTTTGTTTCAACAGCTCGAGGACAAATTCAAACAAGCTGAAAAAATATTATTTTACAACAAATGCTAATAAAATAGCAGTGCCTCATGCCAAGTGAATTGGTGACTCACTTTAGCTCCTGATCTTCATGAAAATAAATAATAAATAAAAATCATGTCACATTTCAACCTAGGTGTTATTCACATAATTGTGGGTATTTTTCACTTGTTATTTACACTGTGGGAAATTCGGAAATAAATATATCCGTGTAAAGTCAGTAAGCGTTGAAGAAGGAGCACACGTGCCATTTAGTTAGTGTCACGCAATGCTGGGGTTACTTGGATGATCCCTCACATGCAAAAACACCCCAGTGTACATGTGTACCATTTCACTTGATTGGTCCCATGTTATCAAGTCCTCAAATCCTTTTTTTTTGTGGGGTGCAGTGCTGATGTCAGAGCCAAAAAAATCTCTAACACTGAGCTGGCAAAAATATAATGTTACCCCAACATTACATTTGAGGACTATTTTTTGTTTATACATATATGCTCTGGAAGAAATATAAATTATCAAGGGAAAAAATTCATTTTTTGCTCTCCACCCATAAAAATCTGCCTCCATGAAAAACTTACCTCTCCAGGAAAGCTGGTCTCTCCGGCAGTGGGACGGGGGCAGAGCTCTGCGAACTGTCAATCAGTGAGGAAAGGCCACGCCCCTCACGAAAGGCGAGTGGATCCAGTAAGGACGTGGAGGAGTACGATGAGCCAGGAACTCCTAAGCGTGAGGAATGGGATGAAGCTTGAGGCAAAGAGGAAGACGACGTAGGAGAGTTGGAGGACAGGAGTGGACCCAGCAGTCCCGATGCCCGACGGGGCGAGACGGCGAGAGGAGGAGGTGGCAATGCTACAGGTGACGAGGAGCGGGAGCCTGGCTGAGAAAAGGCGTGGTCTCTGGGTGGGATCTGAGGAGGTGTGTCATCTTCGTTGCCCAGTGAAATGGAGCTGGTGCGTGCTTCTGGGTTTATGGCACGGGCGGAGAGGTTGTGTTTGTTGGGACGCAGAGGAGGGACGGGGCTGCGAGGAGGCAGCACAGGCCTGTCCTCAAAGCAGGAGGCAAAGGAGGAGACAGACGAGGGAGATGGAGGGGGAAGATGGATCTGTCGGTGCGGGCCCAAAGGAGCCAGAGGCATGGGGAGTGGGGAGGAGGGGAGGGAGCGGCCTGTTGCCATTGGAACCTGCAGCTTCACCATCACCTACATCAACAGAGAAAAAGCAGCTTTGTGTTAGCTTGGGTGATAATTTAAGAGTAAAAATCGATCCCGAATGGCATTAATACAGCTTTCACTACCTCCCTCTGTAGCTCCTGGAAGAGGTCAGCTGACTGGGATTCGCTCCTTCCTGTCAAGCCACCACCAGCGGATGAAGAAGCTTCTTCAGTCAACCCTTTGTATATGGACCTCACTTCCTGGTCCTCTGATTGATCCTCAGGCTCTGCAGTAACTTCATCGTACGCTGGTTGGGGGAGAGGCCAGTCCAGAATGGAGGGAGTGTCCTGAGAAGACAAATAGATACAAGGAAAAGTTATCCAACGTTATTAAGATTTTTCCTGCATAACAAAACAAAAAGTTTGAGCCAGAGCCAATAGGAAATCATCACTGCTGCAGTAATATTACTTCTTTGTGTTCACTGGGGTTTGAATTACTCACATTTGTGCTTATTAATTCTTCAGAAATAACCAGAAAATGCACCAGTTTCCATCAAATGTGGTACCAAATCATCATTACATTTATATTTATTTATGCATAGTTACCCACTGTCGGTCAAGAAAACCTGACTTTCAGCCAGAAAATCCTGAAAAATTGTTTTGCAAAGGTCTGGATATCCTCTTTCTTTCTTTTTTTAATGTTCAAGCCAAGATATTAAGTTAACCTTGTTTAGCCAACAGTACAGCTCTGTTTAAGAAAACTATTACAGAACCCAGAAGTTGGAAGTAGTCATTTTTGGTTGACCTATTAAGGTCCACCTCCTCTAGGGTTAGAGTTTTGTTTTAGTCACAAGTTTCAATTATTCAATATTGTTATATTGTTTGTTTGGTGGTGGTGGTCACCAAAGGTGATGAGATGGCTTACAGGGAGGAGGTCAGCGCCCTGACACACTGGTGCCAAGAGAACCATCTCACCCTCAAACTCACGAAGACAAAAGAGTTGATAGTGGGCTTCCGGAGGTGTAGGGAAGCACATACCCCCATCACCATCAACACTGCTGCTGTGGAGAGAGTGAGCAGCTTCCGTTTCCTAGGCGACATCTGGCGAGGGATCTCACATGGTCAGTACACACAAAACAGTGAAAAAGTCGCAGCAGCGCCTCTTCTTTCTCAGGAGTCTGAAGTGATTCAGCATCAGCCCCCACATCCTCAGGACCTTCTACCGCTGTGCCATTAAGAGCATCCTCACTGGATGCATCACCACGTGGTATGGCAACAGCACTGGTTACAACCGCAAAGCTCTCCAGAGAGTGGTGCGGTGTTCTGAAAGGATAATTGGAGGTGGTAGTGTTGCCTGAGGAAAGTGGGTAGGATCATCAAGGCTCCAGTCACCCCAGCTATAAACTGTTCAAACTACTTCCGTCAGGCAGGAGGTTCTGCAGTATCTGTCCTGAACCAGCAGACTGAGGGACAGCTTTTTCCCTCAGGCCACCAGACTGCTGAACACTTCATAGACACCTCACTCTCACCTACCGGAACTTCAACACTATGCACTCCATAATGTACATATATGCCATTTTTTTTGCACAATATTCAAACTGCTGACCTCTGTATATTTTACATATATGTATGTATATATATATGTACACACACACACACGCATACATATATATACACATATGTATTTGGCATACATATTAATAATGTGCATACATCCTTAAAATTGTACATATTTATTCTTATAATTCTCACATTCCTGCTCTTATATTTGGCTTGTTTCTTATGTTTCTTGTATTTTTTGCACACCACTGTTGCCTGTGAAGCTTGCTCACATGTGCTGTACCAGTGTACCAGTAATGTGACGTGACAATAAAAGTGATTTGATTTGTTTGATATGCTTTTCTATTCCCATGTGAAGCACTTTGTAATAGCTTCCTGTCTTAAAAAGTGCTATATAAATAAATGTTACTTTTACTTCAAAAACTAGTCTTAAATGAAGTTTCATACTGATCACGAGACTTCAGTATAAATATCATGAAGCTGCAGCTTGGTCAGGATGATCGAAGGCAGACTGAAGGTATGAGGTGGAATTACTGTGCAACCCCGCTGAAGACCACTAAAGCGTGAACGTGTACATTATCAATCAATAAGTACTGATCATCCATCACATTGCACGCGCCTTGGGTGAATTCAAACGGAAGGGGTTATTTATGACATTTCTAGGCCAAAGGTTGGACCACTGACTCTGGGGAACAAGACAGCTCATCATTTGTGAGTAGTGGCAAAGATTTCAAGCTGTGTGTGCACCACCTACACTTGATTGAGGATACTGTCATACATGTGGCCGTGTAAGGTCCCTCATGTGTCTTGAAAACCTTTGAACTACATCACAATCATTGTTTAGTTGGGTGAACTGAAAAGATCATATGGCTAATTCTTCAGATGAGCTGGGAATATAAGACCCCTCTGCTGTGATTACAGGATGGTTCCACTCGGGGAGTGGGTGACATTCAAAGAAAGAAAAGAATCATGCCAACCTCAGCTTGATCAACCCTCAACAGTTCATTAAAAGACAGTTCTAGGCCATAATGACAGGGAAAATGGGACTCATATTGGTCAATGCAGGCTTGAAGTCACATTAGGTGAAGTAAAAAAAAATCTCTTACTAATGAGGGTAAGAGCATCAACTATTACAGTCTGACTCAGGCCTGAGCTACCTTTAGGGTGTCCTCATCCAGCTGCCGAGACTCAGTGAGCGGCGAAGGTGTGGTAGAGCTGAAACTGTCATCGGTGAAGTCAATAAGCGACACCTCGCTCTTGGCTGAACGCACGCCTGTCCCCTCCCACGGCCGAAGCTTCAGACCCAGGGATGCTCCCAGCTTCTTCAACCCAGACGACGTGCTGGCGTCTTCCTCGTCATCGTAATCATCCATCACAGAGTCGTAGAACGGCTCTGGACACACATGAAACGCTAGATTTAGAAAACAGCTTCTACTGACATGCATGTGTTTTGAGGATTAAAGAAAAAATCTCACTCTTGAGCAGAACGGCAGGTTGGGGTGGACGAGGGGGAGGTAGCTCTGATAAAAACAGACAAAGGCGTTTAGGTTTGATTTGACATGCATCGGTGTAACAGAAAAGTTAGATCACTATTCAGCAAAAAGACAGTCTCATGGCACAAATGAATTTACTCTTGGAACGGTTGGGAAGTTTGGTCGGTCTCGCGATGCCTGAATCCATTCCCAGGACATCAGGAGGGTCCATGGGGTTCCCCAAGTACAGGCTAAGGAAAGAAAATCATTTTTATGTAATAAAAGTTTAAAATTGAAAATAAGTCCAAGTCCCCTCCTTAAACTCATACTGAAGATGGTTGAAGCTAATAAAACATACTTGTTAATAACTTGTCAATAATCCCGTTGCAGGTACTGGAACATCAGTAAAATTATTTCACTACTCCTCTATTGTTGCAAACAGTGCAGTGATGTGGACGTGTCTTCTAAAATCCTCTAAAGCTCAACAGCGAAACATCTGTTAAACTATGCATGATACACAGCTGCCCTCTAGTGGGGAGCTGCAGTATAGGCAGTCTTAAAAGAGTACATGCATGGTTTCAGTTAAAACGCAATTTTAATGCTTTGTTTTTATGTGTTTTTTTTTCTTTCAAACTGATTTTTTTTAGAACTGTTATCTGTTCTCCTGCCTTATCATTGTGGAATCCTAATGTAAATAACACAAATCTATAAATCCTCCTTTCTAACCTGTTTTAAAGAAGAGTCTATTCTGTAATAGATTCATTTTCCAGTTTTCTATTTCTGCATTTTGGACTTGTGGCGGGACTCTAACATTTGCACAGCAGCCTACAGCCATCCATGGACGCAGAGAGCACAGTCACATCTGACGAAGCACACTGTATGACACTACATTACTGTAGGTACTGTATCATTAACCTGTCTATGCGGTCTGCGTGTCCCCAGCTCCTCTGGGGGTCTGTGTCTCCATGTCCAGTGTGTATAAAAGAGTGTTTAAGTGGCCGGCTGATGTCCTGGGCGGAAAGACCGGCGACTGACGTCACTACATGACGGGGAAACTGACCGACACGCAGTGTGCGCCTGTTCTGACCTCGCCACCAGTAGTGCTCTGCCCTGAAAACACACAAACAGGTATGAAAACAACGTGGTGACTGTCCTACAGTAATGTGCATTCCTGTAGCAGTACACGTTCTTAATTGCCAACTTCTAGCTTTTAATTTAGTAGTTAGGTAGTTACAGACATACAATATATACAATGCACACACGCATATTAATGTGATAAGGAAGTCATAAGATTATAATTGCAGCAATTTTCTACAATGTAAGGAATCCAGTTTCAACAGGCGATCCGTTGTCTAGTAGGCACTTACATAAGCATGACTCTCAAACCCACTAACCTGATTAAGAAACTGCTTTCTCTCTCAAAATCAGGCTAAAAGGATACCTTACAGGCATGTTCTGGCTAACAAAACATCACACACTGACCTTCCTTCAATGATGGTGATAACATCATTCATTGTAATCTGGAGCTTGTCTTCCTCCTCAAAGTCCTGCAGGGCTCTCATATCTGTGGGCATGGTCTGCAGAGCACACACAGTGTCGTCAGCGTCACCAGCAGAGTCAAAGACAGCCTTTAGACATGGAATACATACTTGCAGCCAACAAAGAATGGTTTCCTGAAGCACATTTAGTGATTACGATAGACAGTGTTTTACTTAAACTACTGTGCTACCTCGAGCAGGAAGTCTCTGAGGGCAATGAAAGTTGGTCTGTCTTCAGGTTTGGGGCTCCAGCACTGCAGCATCACATTGTAGATATCCTGAGGACAATCGTCTGGTTTACACAGCCTCTCAGCTTCCACGTCCACCTTGTGAAGGATCTGCAAACCGACATATAAATAATAGCGTGATTAGCTGAAGCTAATGAATAATTCATTTATTTTATCTTTTTTGGCAGAGGGTTGTTCAAAGATGCACCTGGCTCCCATTCAGACCCAGCCACGGCTCCTGTCCGTGGGTGAACATCTCCCAAAGGGTGACCCCAAACATCCAGGTGTCAGATGCATGAGAGAAAGTGCGAGACTTCAGAGACTCTGGAGCACACCTGGAGAGATCGGTGGAAAACAACTGAGACGCTGAGATGATGAAACACAGATAGTATATAGAGACAGAAAAAAGTCACTCTCACCATGGGAAAGGGATTTTGTGGCCTTCCTCCATGACGTATTGGTCGGTGTGTTTAGGCAGTGCCCTCATTAGGCCAAAGTCTCCGATCTTCACAGTTTCATTGGTGGACAGCAGCACATTACGGGCTGCGAGGTCCCTGTGGAGGAAACGCTTCTGCTCCAGGTAAGCCATCCCACATGCCACCTATGGAGAAGGTGTGGAGTGACAGATGGGAGCATTTTTGCATTCTTACAAATGGGGAATGTCATAAAATAGAGCTGTATCTCCAACAAATAAACATTTAAATTTAAACAAATGTACAAATATTATGGAAGCTGTACTCAAGAAAATCTAATGGAGAGAACAGTGTGATAAAACTGAATTTCATTGTGGGGTTTTTTCCTTTCAGTATTAACTGACCTGCACGGCATAGTTACACAGCGAGGAGATGAGGATGTGACCCTGCCGCTTTCTGAGCCGATCCAACAGGGAGCCCAGAGGAGCCAGCTCAGTCACCTACACTCCAACAAACAAAATGTGCTCAGAGTTCATTGCGTTTATATGTTTTGTGCACTGCTTTTGAAATATATATCCTGTCTGTACTGTTTTTCAGTGCTTTTTTTAAAATTATGTCACCTCTGGAAGCGGCAAATCTTTAACTCCACTGCAACAATAAAGAATCAAGGAGACCGTGTGAACTCTTTTGTACTTGAATTTCCTCTGTGTGTGAGAAACACTGATCTTATATTCAGGGCTATTCTAAAGTAGCCAGACCTGAGGCAGCAGAAACTCCTGCAGGCTAAACTGAGCTTAACAGCTCTGAAACAATCAGCGTAAAAACACTGAAAACATCTGATAGCTCAGCAGCTACAATATATCAACTGTTGGAAATAAATCAAGTTCTCAAAAAGAGGACCAACTCCCTCTTATAAGTGTGCGTGTGTCTCATGGATTACCATCTTCATAGGCTGTGTGAGGACGATGCCATACAGGCGGATGAGGTTTTGGTGGCTCAGTGAATGCATGGCATTCACCTCTCTGATGAAATCATCCAGACCGTCTGAGTCCAGTACATTTGATTTCAGGCATTTTACTGCCACTGACAACTACAAAGAAAACGAGAGATGATATTAGTTATTTTTTACAGAGGTTTCTCTAAGTAAATCACTTCGTGGAGTTCAAATGGGATGCTCTAACTTAAGAGGAAGTGACAAATACCCAGCAAATGTGTCCTTTTGGGGCATGTGTGGCCTCACTGCGGGCAGACCCACACAACCCACAGTGGGCCAGAGAACACGTGTGATATTTCAGAAAATGGAAGATTGGACTGATAACATTCACTTCTTTTTCAGTATATCAATAAGATCCATTTTACTAAAATGGTTTGAATCAGTCACCTTCTCTCAGCCTCATATTTCTGACCGTGTACTAAAACATGTTCTGTGTTTTCATCTTCTCCAGAATAGTCACATTTCCTTGAATAATGTTTCTTTTTTATAAATAATATACCAGCCAACATGCCAGTGTGGGCCCTCAGTGGGTAGCTGTGGGTGAACTGTGGGGCTGCAAACCCACATTTATCCTACGTGGGCCCCTAGTTGGTGTGCCCACAGAGCCCATGGCAGTTTTGCCCTTTCTACCTCCTACGTGGGTTTTCTCATGCAAGCAGACTATGAGTTGCCCACAGAAATATTTCTTACAGGCCAAAAAGGGATAAACTGCTATGGGACCCACATGCTTAGCCTAGATGGGACCCAAGTGGGTTGTCTGTGGGCAAACACACCCTGAGCCTCTATGTCATACATTCTCAGCTGCCTCATACTGTGTTTCTTCATCTCACCACTCTGCCGTTGGGTGCAGTCCACTCTCCTCGCCGCACCACCCCAAATGTCCCGTCTCCAAGCCGCTCGAACAGCTGAAGCTCCGACTCTCTGATCAGGCAGGTGAGTGCGGCTCCTGACTCACTACTGGCCGGGACCGCGGCAGACGATGCCCCGTGGGGCTGCTGTGTGTCAGCATCCGGTCGTTTCACTGGAAACACCTGCAGGGCCAGAAACTTCTTATGCATGCGAACACGCTTGATTTGAATCTAAATGAATCTAAATTAACCTATTTTGATAAAAGACACACATAGACCATGTGACATAACATGAAAAAAAAAGAAAATTAGAATCAAAGCCACATCAATACAAACTAAAATTCCTTTTCCTAAATATACCCGAGGGTGAAAGCAGACATTTAACATTTAACAGACATATAATGCAGCTTATACATGAATATCATATTGTGAGATTGCAGCCTTGCTTGAGCAACTTTCAGGACAGGAGAGGTACTGCACCTTGCTCATCCAGGATTTTCTTTTATAAAGGGCTCGTCTCCTCTTGACTGCCTCCCAGAGCCTCCTCTGACCTGGACCAGCAAAAACACAAACACAAATAAACCTGGATTTTATTGTATGTTTATAGTGTATTTTTCTAAAAGATAACACACAGACAGATCTGATATTTGTTTAGATTAGCTGTTTATCACGTAGGCTTGGGGTGAAAAACACTTAAAGAGGTACCTGGGCGTCCCATGCCGATCTTCTCCAGGTCTTCATTCTTGACGTAGTCAAAGTGTGAGAGTCGTGTGACGTTGAGATCATCACGGATCCGCAGGAAGTACTGCTGCAGCTGCACATCTGTCAGCAGCTCCAGCAGCCACTCTGTGCCCTCCTCACACTGCATCTGCACAACAAACACACATTTCACCTGCATCAGGATGCATACAGTGCTGTTAACAGCCTGCAGTTTTAACATAGCTCTGCTTATGTGATTGAATTGTTCCATTACTGAGCGTGATGTTAATGGGCCCCATTAATGGGCACACTGTAATGTGTGCTCTAAGTGCAGGAGCTACTCTCAGCTATGAAAAGCCAAAATGACTGATGGGATGTGACATCTGCAGCACCAACGTAATGATTAGAAGCATCAAGAACGGAAAACAATAAGTGCTCATATTTTAAGAAGCTGGAGTAAGAAAATTTTGGGCATTTTTACTCCTGAAAATGACTTTCAAGATTCAACAAACACATTTTCTGACAATTGTTTAGGCCGCTATTGTTTCATCTTTTTTTGCAGATTCCCCAGCAAAAGGTACTTTCTGCTGCTCCTTTATTTCCCAAGGGGTAGCCACGCGGATAGATCTGCATATTTGATTTGGCACCGATTTTACGCTGGATGCTCTTCCTGACGCAGCCCTCCCACTTATCCAGTCTTTTTGCAGACACGAGGAGTACACTAGCTTGAGACCCCTTAAGGCTGGAATTTGTGTCTCCTCCTGATCTCGAAGCAGGAGTCATTTTGCATGTGCAGCAAATGAGCAGATTCACATGTTGAAAGACCAGTTTTTCATAGACTTTAAATTACTGACTAAAACCAGTTTTGCACCATTTCATGATAAGCAAATTACAATTTCCTCTTAACTAATTGCTTTAATTGTATACCGTATACTGTGACAATATACTACAACATTTACTTTGCCTTAATCTAATGGCACTCTTACATACAAACTTCACTGACTGATGTCAAGCCTAAAACCAACAGTGGTTTAATTTAGCCAAGAACAGAGGATAAAAGCTAGCCTGGCTCTATGTGAAAGGGAAAAATCCAAGTAAATCACATCTAATTAGCAATATTCTGTGTTTGTTGAGGCAGAATAAGTGAAGTGACAACTCTCTTGGATAAATAATAAAGATACAAAATGTTCATTAGATCTTTAGAGTGTTTGTGAGCGTTACCTTTACAGCATTTGTCTGTAACTGTAGTCTACAGTCTTTGTTAAGCTAAGGTAAACAACCACTAGCTCTAGCTTCTGGCTTTTTGTATAGCTTCATCCTAATATATCAAAACTATTAAAAGATGTAAACGTATTAATACAGTGCTGTCATAGAGCTCTTTGCAAAACTAAACTTTACCCTTTTAAAGGAAAACATGATATATTACATGTTTATTACATAAACTGGCATTCAATTCTGCCCAAATTCTGACTCATTTACATGAACTTTAATTGAACAGAGGTTAATAACTTGTTATGAAGACAATTAACACAACAACAAACTGATTAGAGCAAACCTGCAGGTCGTAAACTAAAAATAAATAACTTTACATATATATAGTGTGTATCAATGTAAACGATTCTTGGTTGATAACATCAGGTTTTCAAATCACCAAATATTGGATTAACAGATATAAACATGAGTCGGGCTCTGGATGCCACACTCAGTGAATAAACAGCTGTCTACTACTACAACCACTTTTTTTTAACTTTTTATATATTTTTCCATTCCTGGTTAACGCCAATGTCGCTCCTTTCCCAGGTCTGGCCCACTTGTCAACCAATCAGCATTCGAGCAATGAACAGCATCACCCATGTCGACCAACATGGAACTGGGAGCAGCACATTACGCACAGAAGCATGTTTGAGTTGGCTGAAATCCCCTCTCCATAAGCAAATGCATGTGCAAACAGCCCCAATTGTGGAACCATGACTTAAGCATTAGACTAGCATTAGCAGGTTCGCTCTGGATTCAGGACCCCAACACAAAATGGTTGAAATTTAACGGTAGCAACACGATTAAGTATGAAAGCTTTTGTCTGCCATTCACAATTAAAAAACAGAACAAACAAAACAAAAATTTCCAGGCAGAGGTAAGTTAAAATTTCAAAATGCTGACCTACTTAATCAAAAGTAACTTTAAATTTTGAGATACTCAATTAGTAAGTCAAAAATTTTGACATGAAATTTTGAGACAATAACCCAAATTAACTTGATATTACCTCTGCAGACTTGCAGAAACAAGCTTCCATAATTAAGTGGCAGGAATACATTTGTTTGCTTGTTTGTTAATTTATTGCTTTTTAATCAATTGCTGTTGGGTAATTTTAGACCCTAAAACTGAATTAAGAATGAAGTATTTTGGTTTAACTTATAACTGGTGCAGTTATAGGATTCTCAAGTAGACACTGTTTTTTAAACCATGAGGATACTAAATAATTTAAACAGACATCAAATGAAATCTGGTGTCTGTTGTAAGATTAGACCCAATATCAATACACCTGCATCCCCACACCCACACTTATATTCATAGAAAAATACTGAACAATAAGACACAGACATAGTGTAATTACAGCCAGAGAAGAGATGCTGCACATCCACCCACAACTTCAGACTTTACCATTTGTCCTCCGACACTCCTGTCTCTCGCCTCTTCGTCCTCCCCCTCCCCCTCTCCTCTGGTGTAGGGGAGTCGCTGGTACATATAGCTCTCCCCCATACTGCAACAGCTCCTCTTGTCCTTTTTGTATTGAGCCCTCCTGTTTCTGCGTTATTCAGAGGAGGCGTTAGCTCTGCTGCCGCACTCCCCCTACTCCGAGTCTAGTTTGCTAATCTCCTCTCAGCTCCATGACCTTCTCCGCTCAATCGATGCGCGCATGCACAAACACGGACACAAACGCACCGGGAGGCATTTGACGCCACTCTCTCCTGTCGTATCACCTAAAGCTATCTATAAACTCCTTCACTCCTCCCTCCCACTGTTCCTTTCTCTCCCTGCTGACTCACGACTTCCCGCAGCGTCGGACACCTCCATGCTTCCCCGTCTCTCCAGCTTTTCCTCCTCTCCTCTTCATCTCCTTCTGGCTCAGCAGCCAAGCCCACTGTCTGATGTTAAATAATTCAGCAGCTCTAATGAGAGGGCGAGTGGAAGAGGGAGATCTTAGAGGAAGGAGGAGAAAGACTGCAGATACAAATAGGTGGACAGATGGATGGTCAGGCTGAAGAGAAAGGAGATGGAGACAGTTCCCAGCATGCATTTAATAGATTCTGACATGCAGATGGCATAAGCGCTAAGCTCAACCCAAACAGGCAGAACACTTCTAAAAGATGGAGACATGATGCGGTCATCAATTTCAGGAAGTGTCAGAAACGTTGCTGAAATCTCTCATCAAGTAAAAACTGTGAAACAGTCACTGATTGCAGTTTGGCAGACGAGAGGATTTCCTGCTTTTCTCTGTTCTATATTAACCGAGCACAGTACTGTTTCAGGCAGATCATGAGGTCAATCTCAGTCACAATCCAGGCAGATCAGCTGATCTCAATCCCAGATCACATCAGCTGACGCCTCAGCTGATAAGCTTCCACACATCCAATTAGCAAATCTCATATAGGGCGCGCTATTTAAGCTGCTTCAGATTGTGTACAGTTTCTGCATATCTGCAAACGGCATTACAAACCATCTCCACCCCAGCCTCGGGGGGTGGGGGTCTTGCTCCTGCTCTCAGAGATGTGTCCCAGAATAAAGCCATACCACTGAATTTAAATTAGTGCAGATGGAAGTCACAATCCTCCTTTTACTACAGCAGTCTTAAATTATAGTCCTGCTGTGAGTCAAGACAACCGTAATTTGTCTTGACTCACAACAAGCAATTAAGATAGTTCTGTGAGGCACTTAATCACTATTTAATTAGAGTTTAATTGATCAAAAAACATTGGCAAAGAATGGAAAGGACAATGGCTAAGGAGTCCAAAGTGTGCCTAGACCACGTCATCATTACACCACCAACAACCTTAGCTGCTGATACAAGGCAGGATGAATCCACTTTGTTTACACCAAATTCAGTACCTGACATCCAAATGTCACGGCAGAAATCGAGGCCCATCAGAACAGGCAATGTTTTCCCAGTCTTCTGTTGTCTAATTTTGCTCAGCCTGTGCAAATTGAAACCTCAGTTTCCTGTTGTTTCTGTTCTTAGCTGACAACAGTGAAACCCAGTGTGGTCTTCTGCTACCGTAGCCCATTTATTCAAGGTTCAATATAATATGCATTCACAGATGTCTTCTGCTTGCTTTGGGTGAATTCTAAATCAGTACCCAAAATATCTGGAATATCACTCATTCCCTCTTTTATATATAAGCTACATTGCCTGTCTAGGTGCAATCCTAACATCAGCAGCAAACACTGCATAGCCCTTAGTAAATAAATAAAGTGAAAGTGAAATTAAATAAATTATCCTGAGCATTTTTTCTGCTCTTATGCATTTACTGTGTACACTCATACTGTTTATAGTAAAAATATAATTTATTAGTCAGTTGTCATTCATTTGAGCAGACTTAAAACACATGTTTTAGCTATTTAACTAAATTTAAAAAAAAATTCACGATTTTCAACAACATATGGATGCTGGATCAGATATAATATGTATACTGTCAGATGGAAAATTAGAATATCAATTACTGTAAACAATTACGTTGGATGGCTCAATGAGGGGAAAACTGAAGTCCTCGTATGTGCTCCGGACAGTTTTTTATCCCAGATAGTAAAAGCCCTTGGTCCTCTCTCAGTGTATGTTAAATCCTCTATCAGGAATTTAGGTGTTACTTTTGACTCAACTCTTACATTGGATGGGCATGTGAATTCTCTGGTTCGGTCTTGTTTTTATCATTTAAGAAATGTGGCTAAGTTAAGCCCTATTTTACCTCGCTCTGAACTGGAGATTGCTATACATGCATTTATTTCCTCACGCCTGGACTATTGTAACTCACTGTTTATGTGTCTAAGCAAAGGTGATCTGGATCGTCTGCAGGTTGTGCAAAACGCTGCAGCTAGGCTTTTGACAAAATCCTCTAAGTATTCTCATGTGACACCACTGCTATCTCAGCTACACTGGCTTCCAGTTGAATTTAGAGTACATTTTAAGATCCTGGTCTTGACCTTTAGAGCTTTGCATGGACTGGCACCACCCTACATCTCCGATCTGCTACAGCCCTATGTCCCTAGCAGGTCCCTGAGGTCATCTGATCAGGACTTACTTGCTATAAAACAGACTAAGATGAGAACTAAGGGTGATAGAGCTTTTGCCACTGTGGCCCCTTAGGTTGTGGAAGTCTCTCCCCCAAACATTAAGAACTGTGGACTCAGTAATTGTTCTTAAAAAAACAACTCAAAACTTACCTTTTTAAAACTGCTTTTGATTAATTTTTGCCTGTTTTATATTATCTGTTTTACCTTTTATTATTTGTTATCTTACGTGCAGCACTTTGTGACTCTGTCTAGAAAGGTACTATATACATAAAATTGTATTTATTATTATTCATTATTTACTCCATGAGATGATTTATTTTCTATGCAACTCTAATTATTGTGGAAAACATTTGATTGTTTTTTCTCTCCTTTTCTTTTTGAATTTATATTATTAACATAAAAGGATCTCAGTGTGGCTTTTTCTTTGTTTGAACTGGTTGAGAAGTGGGTGGCTGCCATATACAGTTTTTGATCTGATTAAGTATATCAAAGTACATCTTGTTTGGCAGTTAAAGCAGTTAACAGTGTTGAAGTGCAGTGCCTTAGATCCTGCTGTAATTCAAAAATGAAAGAAAGGCAAATGTGAGAAACTGGGCTGTTACCATTAGCAACATGTGACAGCAAGATGAGCTAACTGGTGCATGAAGTCACTGGTTGGATCATTCATGCTCATGTATGAGTGTGTGGGCGCATCTGCGGCCTAAATGAGGACAGAATCAGAGCTTTCATCTCCGCACGGCATCATGTGTTTTATTGAGGGTGATGGTCCAAAAATAGGAGAGCTAAATTTAGCTTACGTTCAGTGGCAATGGGAGGGAAGTGGCTGCTTAATTTTTCTCTCGTCTTAGCATCAGATATCTGAGATTCAATCGGGACTGTCAATGTGCACAGATGAGGATTTATTCTGCATATTTCATCACTGCCCGTCCTGGTTTAGGCAGAGCATGATATTAATTCAACAGCACCTGGTAGAATTTCCTGCCATATTTGTTTGTGTGTTTCAATATTTCTGATATAAGTCACCTTAAAAGAAAAAAACACTGCAGGAAAAGAAAGCTTTGAGATTCATTCAGCCTGTGCTTTGGAAAGAAAACAATAGTTTTCTTCTGCAATTTCATAACTGATTCAAATGTTACACCAAATATTTGGTCACTAGAGTTAATGAGATAAAAACTTTGAGGTTTTGGTTTCTTTCTGTGAAAGAGGTGTCAGACAACATGATTTTTCTCATGATCTTGTGTAATTTAATCGCTTGTTATATGATTTAAAACTGATCCAAATGTTCCAGTCAAGAAGGGAAATGTAAACATGATTTTAATTTAATATCAGGTGAAATATTGCTGGTCTTACTGCAAACAGATGAAAATTAGTAAACTGAAAAGCAGGGCTGGGCCATATCATACAGTTCACGGTAATACCAGTATAATGTTAGGCAATGATAAGCAAATGAAATATCGCGATAGACTATGGGTAAAACGCGCATGCGCAGTGCCTTTGTTTTCATACGCACATGGCAGAAAAAGTAAGGCAGCGACGGAGAATGAGAAGGGTGAAAGCGGATCGTTGAATGAAACGGATGAACCAGAATTGGTTTGTAAAAATGCTGCAACTTCAGTGGTGTGGTACTGGTTTAGCTTTCGTCCGTCAGATACACAGCAAAGCACATTTTTTGGTAGAGCATGCAAGCGGGCCGTCGTTATTACCGTGTTTTTCGGAAACTAAGTTGCTCTTAAAATCCTTTGATTTTCTGAAAAATCGACAGTGCCCCTTATAATCCGGTGCGTCTTATGTATGAATTCTGGTTGTGCTTACTGACCTCGAACCGATTTTATGTGGTACACAGCGCTCGAAAATCGGTCAAAAAATATTTTAGTACAACTTTGGTAGCTACGAAGCCGCACCGCTTGATGGATTGCCTGAGCATTATGGCTACCGTAGTCAGGAGCCTCACTGAGTGATACGTATTGTGCTTCAACATAATATTACCGTATTGTGTGTGTATAACCTGTATAACCTTAAGTTTTGTGGATATTATACATGGTTCTGCTCATGATATGTCGGCCAATTTCCATTGGAAATGCCTTTTGGTTAAACTGTCAGCAAGGAATTTGCATTTCCACTGCTAAATTTTTATATAGCTTTAATGCACATAAAAAAACAGCTGCTTGTTTAAGTAAAAATACATTATTAGTGCAAAAAAACCCATCAAAGTTGCGGAATTGTAAAGTTTTTTGTCTCGTGTCAATTATATTGTCAGTTATATCATTATCGCAAATTTTCAAATATATATCGTGATAAATATTTTTGGCCATATTGCCCTGCTCTACTGAAAAGAGTAAAATATAACCATCACAGCAAACTCCTTATAGAAACAAGTCTTACCACAGACATTTTGGTCATATCTCTAGGCGACTAAATGGATGAATGAGAACCATAAGCTCACTTTCAAGGGTCAGCAGGATATAAATATTGCACGAGTTTGTTTGTTTTTTTTAGCCTTAGCTTTAGCTTATACTTTTACCACGCATGCTGAAAGTTACACATTACAGCTTCTTTAACAGCTCAGTCCAAAGTGAGGATATGATTAACGACTCATGGCTCATCCCATAGACACAGGAAGCTGAGAGGAATAAGGACACTCAGCTGATTTTTTACTTCCATAACAAATGTATATATGTCAGTGCAACAATATGATTGGCTGTTGGGAGACAGGTGAGGTTAACGGCCATTATTAGAGTTACAAACTTCTCATATTCAGGATTTGTTGAGTCTCGTGTCTCTCTTTTATAAAGTCTCTAGTTTGGGATCCTTGTGCAGTCTTGGCACAGTGAAACCTATAGCAGGCTGCCATTAAGACAGATGAAGTTACCAGAAATCAGTTGATTACCATTTCAAGAGCAGTTTTTACAATTCTAACAAGCTTGAAAGTCAATATTTGGTAAGCACCTATAATCTTTAACACAACCTGAACTCTCTTAGGCAAGTTTTCTTGTA
This sequence comes from Pelmatolapia mariae, assembly GCF_036321145.2. Classification (NCBI taxonomy): domain Eukaryota; kingdom Metazoa; phylum Chordata; class Actinopteri; order Cichliformes; family Cichlidae; genus Pelmatolapia; species Pelmatolapia mariae. The sequence continues at coordinate 12,930,697 of NC_086235.1, read as the reverse complement.
AGTTCTCTTCTACTTCTTCTGACTTCTTGAAGGACATTTAAAGCCTTCTGTTCTTTTCTTTGTCAGGATGATCCCACACTGCTTCAATAATGTTACTGGGGAGGCCAAACCATGACTCATAATGTTCAACTGTATGTTTCCAATCCAGGTATGCAGTGTGTTTGGGATCATTGCCATGCTAATAAATGAAGCTGTTACCAATCAGATTCTTTCTAGATGTTACTGCATAGTGAATTGAAATCTGATGGTTCTATGTGTTCATATTTCCATCAGTTTTCACAAGATCAACACCACTGGCTGAAATGCAGCCTCAAGCCATGACAGAGCCTCCACCTCTTTTAGAAGAGACACCCACTGTTGTACCTCTCTCTGGATCTCCTCCATACATATCGACGATGATTTGAACCAAACATTTCAAATTTGGATTTGTCACTTCATAAAAATTGTTAGCACTGATTTTCTGTGCAGTTCTTGTGTATTTTGGCTTACCTCACCCTTTTCTCCCTGTTTGCCTTCCTTAAGAAAGGCTTCTCGACTGCCACCCTTCCACTGAGAACATTTCTGATGAGACTTCGGGAAGATTGATCTCCTGAAGCATCAGACACACAGGTTTTTGTGTCAGGTTTTTGTTGGATTTTTCCTATTTATTATGGACTTGACGTTCAGAGACATATTTTTTAAGGTCTGCCACTTCTTCCTCTTTCTTTCACTTCTTCAGAAGTTCCTTAAAGTCTTTAAGGACACACTGCACTTAGAGTCAACTAGAAAATGGATACAAATAATGTGTTTTTCTGTCTATTATCTTTAAACACAACAACTGTCCATTGGTTGAGCTGTTAAGTGGGTTAACAAGCAAAATAGTCAGAACCACCATATGAAGACTGGGCTGAAAATAACTGAAAAAGCAGCCAATGTCAAAAGGAAAACTATGAAAAACTGTCAAAAAGCCTGGAGAAGTACTGTCCACAACCACTTTAAAAACAAACTATAAAGAACTGTGGGGTGGCTCAAAACTTTTGGTCAGTACTGTACATTCATCAGCTTCAGCCTAATCCATTTCCAGAGACAACTGAAAGTCCCCATTTCGTCTTAGTGGGATTTAAATCAGTGTTTCTCAAAATAAAGACTACATACGACAACTCTTTCGCTAGCCATTTCATCACATATAACTCTTTTTGTCAGAGATGAGGCATTAGTAATTAGTAGGAACTGAGAATGTACATTGATATTTATTCCTATAACCAACTTCCAAATACACACACTGCTAGTCCAAAGAGCTCCAAACCATAAAGATCTGCACTTCTAAAGGTAACCTGAGGCAGCAGAGACCACCCTCAGTTGCTTTGAGGCATTTAGTGGAATTGGTTGTGAATGGTCATGATGTTTTGGCTTATCTGTCACACCCTGCAGGGGTCCTCTGGTGGAGTCACTAGAGGTCATCTAGCCGCAGCCATGGATGGAGGGATTCCACATCTACACAAAGTTAAAGAGAGACGGAGAGCAAGTCAGCGTCACAACTATTAACAAGAAAGGAAAAAAATAAAACACTTCAACAAAAATTTCCATCTGCTGCTGTGAAGAGAGCAGCAGAAAAACTCTCAGAAGCAACAGCCGGTAGAAATTGTGCAGGAGGCGAAAACAAGCACGCAGGAACAGGCTGTGCCCATATTGTCACCACGGGGGAGGCTCAGACAGACCTGCTGCCTCATCGCTGAGAAAGAGTGTAAAAAGTCAAATTGTTTGAGAATTAACTCTTTTAAAAAAGATTTTAAAGTGTCAAATGATTATTTTAGGGTTTAAAATTGTTAACTGTTTGAATACTAATTCAAGTGATCATAGACAGTCTTCACACTATTACATCTCATTAACATATGGCAGGAGGTGCGTTTGAATTCATAGTGTAAAGGATTTTCTGCATTTCACAGCTGTTACTTTACTGGCTGATTGACTAACTGCAAAATAAGTAGGCTGACAAATGCTCTCTAGTCCAAAAATGACTAATGAATGTGTTTGGTAGTTGTGTTTGTAATCTTTCTCTACTTATATGGTAGTTTCTAATGAGTCCTCTTAAACAGGAGTGTCAGAACTAAGGCCCAGGTCCAGAATCGGTCCGGCAAAGATCAGGTCCGCTGGAAGGCTTTGGAAAATGTGAAAGATTCATAAGTTTTGGACTTTAAATAATAGATCAAGACTTCAGTCACATAAAAGTTCTTGTTTTTTCACCATCGACTGAGGAAATTTCAAAACAAATAATACATTTTGTAACCACAGAACAGTCTGTGCCCAGAACTTTTTCTGTAATTTTCCCCTTTTGCTTATTTCTTACAAATTAAGCCCAAAGTTTAGTGGTAACGATTTCTTTCATTTACTACAGCATTTTGTTATTGTGTAGAAAAACTGTGCCCTACTGCTGAAACTGCACTTCTTTTTTCTTATATTGGGATATCTCAGAGATTGCACATGTAGTTTACACTGACAGAAAGAGGTCTGATCTAATCAAAGTGGGCTGCATGCGCCCCACAGTGTAAAATAACATCCCTGCTCAAGCAGAACCACACCAGACATTGCAAGACTATTTAGTGCAGCTGCAAACTGATAAACTCACATGTACATATGGTGGACTAGCCCTTTAGTCGTGACTAAAGCAAAGATTGCTTCATGTTTTTACAAAAGTTCAACATAAAGTTAAATCAGTCAGATAAACAGTTGAGAGTAAGCAGACAGCATCTCTCTCATGCTGAGAGCAGAAAAGATTTTAATTCATCTTCACAGTCAGCCTAAAGCTGATTAGCCCTAAGTGGACACACACTCGTCCCAATACAATGAAGAGCCAAGGCTAATAATATTACACCCCCTTTTACACTGTTTTATACTTTTTCCACCATTGTTCGCTTGTAATTTTTTTTTATTTATGAACTTAACGTGTTTGTTTTGGTACAGCATGTACCAAAACATATCCAAGAAAGAGCAACAACAGAGATGACCCCCATCGTACCGACCTAAAACGACGGGCTTTGCGGCGGGGACGGTCCCTCTCCTCCGGTCACTCCTCACTCCGCCCGCCGTACTCAGCCGTGCCGTTTATCGGGTATCTGTGAAATTCACCTGAACCGTTATCTCCGTCTCTTTCCTCCGTTAATTCCGGGACGCTTCCCAGTGAGCGTGCAGGGATTTCAGAGCGTCACACGTCAGAAGACGGAACTCACCAAAATAACAGCACATCTTGTTTAGAAATTCAACTTTCAAAATAAAAGCACACGTTACAGAAGTTAATTTCATTTCCCGCTAATTTTACGTCCTCTTTACACACTTTACCATTACTTCATTAAATTGGAGGCTAGTATCTGATTTATATCGGTTGTCCGATGTATGGTTGCATGCAAAACTCTTGAGGTACACCAAAAATTTCTCTAAAAACAAATTTGTCTTTTTTTAAAATTTACACAAGATACAGTCATGATTGAAATTTTAAATTATTAATAAGGAAGTTAGAATGTTTTCCATTTACTGAACATCTGAAGAGGGAGGGGGGAAAAAAAAAAAAAAAAAAAAAAAAAACCACACACAACACACAACCCTCAAAGCTGAACCTGCCTTTAGCTATAACATAAACCATAGGATTAAGACAATGAAGGAGCAAGACAGTCTTTATGCTAAGCCAAAGGGTTTATTACAATTTTCTACTGAACATGGATGTCACAATAAAGAATGTCAACAACATCTGAAGTACAGAAATCATTCTCAGTATTTTTCAGCAACACAGTGAGCCAAAACAAATTTTCTAATGATCACATTTCTAGTTCAGGATGTGGAGAAACTTATTCTTGTAATGGATGCAAGATAATACAGGAGGAGCTGAACTAATGAAATCAGCTTAAATAATGAAACAGTTTTTCAGTGACAGATCCTTTTGATACGATTAGTAGCTTTTAATATCCTGTACTGATTTATGACATTTTAACTCTACTAATTCAGGGATAACAATTCCAGAAAAAAAAAATATATATATATATATATATATATATATATATATATATATATATATATATATATATATATATATATATATATATATATATATATATATATATATATATATATATATATATATATATATATATATATATATATATATATATATATATATATAAATAATAGGCCAAATAGTTGGAATTATGATCAACAAACAACCACAAATAAATTTAATTTGGACAAGTGAAACTCTGTAATATGGTTCCACTTAGAGCTATACTTTAGTCAGCAGTTTAGCATGCAGTGAGGAGAAAACCCATGCAAGTGAATTCATTTGTGTTTTCAGTCACTAACAAAGAAAAGAGGTTTTGAGGTCACAAGGCTGACAGACCAGGTTTGTTGCTATAACTTTAATGATTATAGTGCACTCATTTCAACATCCTTCAGTGCTTAGAATTATTGTATAAGTAGTAAAAGCCTCATATGGACTGGATTCACTGGAGAAGGCAGTAGGTAATTTAAAAAAAAAAAAAATGATAATGAAAGCAGCAGTTTCCCTATTATGTCAATGAAATGTCTGAATTTTAAAATAGGCTTGCCTATCCTTCAAGGTTAAGTCACGTTAAAGTAATAATCTGGTTATAGACATCACAGCTATTAAAAGAGTGAGACCCTGTAAAAGCTTCAATATGCTACTGCAGGTGTGTAGCCCCTTTCTCCTTTTCCCAACCACTTCTCCTTGAGCTTAATTTAAGGATCAGCAAGTTACAATTTGATTAAATTAAGAAAAACTGATTAAACTCAAAAAGCAAAATTTTGAATCTGATGCAGGTACTGATACACTGGTATACTTTTATTGGTGCCACAATTTAAACCGAATTGGCTATGAGCCCCTACTGATTATAATACCCCTATAGACACAGAATTATCAATTCATATTGAAAAGTTAGAAATGTGAGTATTGAGTTTTTCCTAGCTGATTTATAACCAATACAAATGACAAATTGCGTTAACCACATTTTCCCACCACCCCATTTAGATGACTTTGTTGATGCGCTGTTTGGAATAATGTCCTCATTTTCTACCTCGACCTGTACTGTCAATCCTGCCCAGATGAGGCTCACTATGATTAGTAATAGTATTAAAGAGGAAATGTATGCACAAACAAAAACAGTAGGAACCAGAAGAGTGCACACACTCTATGGAGGACAATACCTATATGCACACAAAACAAAAGCCCAAAACAAATAAATAAAGTATAAAACTCTGGGAAACACTGTTCCCGATAAGTTGTTCCACCTTTCAAGTGAAATATGAGAGACACTGCTCTCGATAAATACACGTATAGAAAAAACACACAATGGTAGGCAAAAACTACCGTCACTGTTTATCATTATGGAAGGCACTGCTCCCGATAATGCGGTTTCATTATGGAAGGCACTGCTCCCGATAATGCGGTTTCATTATGGAAGGCACTGCTCCCGATAATGCGGTTTCATTATGGAAGGCACTGCTCCCGATAAAATTATTAAAACTCATTAAATGCTCCAAAGTAGAGAGTGCAACATAAATGTCTCTTTGAGCTCAGAGGAATTAGTATTGTGCCTGCATTGCTTTTGTTTGTTTTTTTAAAACTTATTTGACATTCACTTTGCCACCAATTGCAGAATAAATCTCTTTGCTTGTGATAAATAAACAATTTTCCACAAACTGCAGACAATTTTTTGTTTCCTTGCCAGCTTTAGTCAGGCATTGGAAAATCTCATTAAATACAGACTTTTTTTAATCTACCAATATACAATTTTTTATACCATTAATTTCTCCCTTCTAACAGAGGGAATCCACAGATGCACTTATGTCAGTCTATTTGTGCAAGCCTGCTTTTACAGCAGCTCAACGCTAAAGGAAGAAAAAGAGGGTAGAAAGATTAAACTTTATCTGGGTCTTTTTTTCCCAGCAACATTTGGAGTCATTTCTGTAGCAGATACTGCCGTGGGTTTCGACAGTATAACCGTCATAATTATGGAAGACACTGCTTCCGATAACGTCGTATAAAAAGACAAACAACAGCTTTATAGTGGACACTGCCACTGATAAATAATTAAAAAAACAAAACAAAAAAAAACAAATACATATAAGGTCTTTTAGTGCTTTGATGGCAAGTGATCGCAGCAAGAGCTTCGAGTCTACTTGAGAGGAGGTGGATTTGTCAGTAGCATTTCATTTCTTCAAGTAATCCTTGTTCACAGTTTTCAGCTCTACATTTTAACACCGTCCTCTTCGAGATTATTTGTGGAATTGATTTGAATTCCCCTGATATCTGAGCATAAGCCTGTAACAAAGGTTGGGGTTTCTGATTAACGGCTTGTGCTTTTAAGTGCTGATATTGGAGCGCTATGATTTACCTCAAATTTACTTTCCAAAAAATACACATGCAAACACACAACTCCCACCCTCACATCTCTGCGTCCCACCAATTTAAATTTCTTCATCGAGGTCCCAGATGTTTCCCACCATGGCATTGGCACATCCCTGCAAGTTCCAGGTGGCTAAGGCCAGCTGGGTGCGGAGTTCATCCACGTCAGTAGTCTCAGCAATGGACGCCAGAGTGTGGGAGCCTCGGCCAAACAGGAGGTGACGGAAGGGAACCTCAACAGGTGAGACGTATGGAGAGAGGAGGCTGTGCTCAACCTTTAGTTAAAAAAAAAACAAAACAAAAAAAAAAAAAAACCACATTTCACATAATTAGTAACTACAGAATAGCTCTTGCTGATTTTTTCCTTGTGGTTCCAGAAAAGAATGCTAGACTAGGTGTAGAAAAAGAGTCCCAGCTTTTTATTCATTTCCATCAGCTGGGATATAAGACACCAGGACGTCACTACACAGTAACTAACAGATAAGCTACCATAAAACAATGTCGGCCACTTGTGTAGATTGCATGCATTTCCATGCCATGCATGTTTGCACGTTGCAATAAATCGATGCACCCACTTACCATTTCTTCTATCAAAATATAAAGCAAGGAACCTTAGAATATTGTGCTCAAGATTTTTTGCACAACATTTTAAGTTGGGTCAAACCACATCACTAGTTTTTTTTTTTTGTAATTAAAATACAAAATCCAGCATCTTGTAGTTTTTTGTTTTGTTTGTTTTAACTTAAAGATCTTCTGCTAAGTAACAAAATGGCATGTCTGAGCTTTTGGTAAATGACAATCTTGTGTAAACCAACATTTTCTGATGAGAGCACAGCACTGCAACACAGACACCAAGCTTCATTATGAAGCTTGGTCTGTCAGCATCTGTGACATTTATAAACTGACTGAGCTTACAATTCCATGTGGCCTTAGTTTTCCTCTTTTAGGAAAAGAGGAAAACTAGGGCCGCAGATGTTTTGCATGCTTGTCAAGCTCACAGTTGAGCTTTAGGTATTACAACTTACAAAAATTAGGAATGAGAGGGGAGAGACAAATTAGATTGAGGCTCAGCAAACCTGAACAAATGAGGGGTACTGAGAAGAAAAGTATTTTCAAAATGTATAGTTTTTTTTAAATTACAACACACGACCCAGCAGAGGTCTTGTAATACATTCATTACCGTCATGATCCTGTCGTTGAGGATTCGACAGGCTTCTTTGTCATCCAAGTTGGTGTTGGCGATGTCATTGTAGAGGTTACTGGCAGCACGCTGGAAGGAGCCTCGTGCACGGTTCAACCAGCTGGGACTCAAATCCTTCACCTTCACCAGACAAAACAAATATTCTTAATCACATGAAATTCATAAAATAGATGAAAATGAAACAAAGAGTCAGGAAGACGCCAACCTGTGAGAGCAGCCGGATGCGTTTGTACACTCCCGCCACAGCCTTGGTGAGAGTTTTGCTGTACCGGTTCACATCCAAGCTCAGCAGGTGGTCATGAACCAGGTGCAGGGCCATCTGACCAGCAAACTGCGCCGCTATCGCCGTGATCTCGTTGGTTTGATGGTTGGTTTCATAGTTAAGGCGGTCCACGGTGTCCAATTGAGTGCCATAATAAGTGTAGACCTCAGACTTAAGTGGAGAAACATACAGACAGTTAAATACACATCACTGTTTGCTTAATGTTTAAAACGACAAGCAGACTTTTTTTTTTTTTTTTTTTTTTTTTTTTAAATATATAAATGAACCACCCCTCACATTTGGTTTGATGAAGTGAAAGGAGACTGAGGGAATTCCGGAGAAAGCCAAGAAGGGATAGGCTGGGTCATCTATTGTCATCGGTCTCATTCTGCATGCAGGGAAAGAAAAAACAAAAGAAAAAAAAGAAAATTTGTTATTGTAGATGGGCAAAACAGAAAGAATCATTGGGGGGAGATGTCTCAAAGTAATCCCTGATTATCTGCTATGAAATAACTGGCTTAGAGTCATTTTTATAAGTGTTTAGACAGTTATTTCAAAGGGGCCTATTATACTTTTTTTTTGGCTCTAGTAGAACAGCTTTGTAGGACTCACACTTATTAATATTTTTTAATCTTATACAGAGCCTTTGTGTAGTCAGTTACTTCCAATTGGTTCCCCACTTTCGAACAACAGGTGGATGGGGCTTACAACCGGAATGCCTGGGATGACCATCGTTTGTTTCGTCATGTCCCAAAATAAACTGTTCACGTCAATATTTTTTCGTCGTTTTGATGGTCACTGTAGTGGCTATATTAATTTCTTAAAGATCTGTCTCTTATATTTAATATAACCACACTACAGACGGACAAGCGCCTGTTTTTATGCGTTGTCGTTAGCAACAACGACAGTAAAACCATCGTGTGTCCGCTTGCTTATTTTCCACATAAACCTTTCACAATAAAGCTCAAGATCCTGTTGAGACTTTCAAAATAAACTAAATCACATGAAAGAGTATGCAGAGTGTTTACGGATGAGAAGCAAAAAAGAGCTGTCAGGTGCTAAAAAATAAACCTTAGACTCAAACGTTAGAACAGGCCGTGTAATAAATACTTACAAAGAAAACGGCGGCCGTTAAAACTTATGTCTAAAAATGTATCGTTTCATGCATCGGTTAAAACACTCGACTCCAGGTACACGACGCCCAGCTGGAAACAAGTCGAGCTGCCCGAGATTCACAGAATTTACAGAAAATGTTAAATTTTTGTGATTTATATCGTTATCGGGACGATAGAGGTCTTATATTGGGAAATGAGATTTTGGTCATATCGCACAGCCCTAATCAATCACAGTCATTAGTCAGTTAAATATTGTCCAGGAGCCTGTTTATAGTAAATCCATTTGTCCCCTTCATATGCAAGAGTGTTCCTCTATTACTTGACTAAAGTTTTATGCACTGTGGTTCATTTCACCACACTGGTTTCCTACTTACACATTAGCGTCCCACGTTTTTCCTGCCATGTCGTACACCGTGTCAGCACCAACAGAACTCTTTACCTTTAAGAACAAGGCAGATTACAGTCAGCACAAACTATCCATTTGTACAAAATGTGTAACACTATGAATCAGTGTAATACCTCTTTCATCGTGGTCTCAAGGAGGCTGTAGAGCAGTGGACTTGCAGAAGCCATAAAGCCCCCCTTACCTTGGAAAGAAAAAAAACAACAAAAACAACGAAAAAACCCCAAAAGAGGTCAACTGACACATGCCACCATTTAAGTGCTGAGATGTCCTGCATGTGTAAATTTGTCTACATACCCATGACAACCCCGTCCAGGCTTATGTAGGTGAACACTTTTTTGTCGATAGAGGCCATATAACCCTTAAAAAGAAAAAAAAACAAACAAACAAAAAAACAAAACAGATGAGACATGTTAAAACACTATATACAGTACTATATACAGCAGGCATTTCCTTTCAAAAGGTATGCAGTTCTCACCTCAAGCCACTCTGTGGCGCCAACACTTCCATATTCTCCTGCACTCCAGCTCGCAAACACCAGGCTTCTCCTGGGCCTGAACCCATCTATAGACGACATGCATTCCAAAAGACAACACCATGATACTTCTTGCACTGCGGTCCAGTGTACCCAGTCCCACCAACTGTTGTTTGTATAGCATTTTGTTTTTATTCCTTACCATTCTCGACCATCTCATGGAAAGCCTTGGCCAGCTGTACCAGTACTGAGGTGCCAACAGTGGCTCTGGCGTAGCCGCTACCCCAGGCATCCCTCTGAGCTCCCAGTACAATGTAGCGATCTGCAGGTTCATGCACAAATCCATCTTAGTGTCACACGTCTTGGACTAAAGACTACGCAAAAGCTAAGTCACTCCAAATAAAAGTTTAGTCTTACCAGGATCATCAAATCCTTTGATCACCCCAAACACATTATGGATCTCCTTGTTCACCAGCTTGTTGTTGACCTCAACAGTGATGTTCTCAACGCCTCCCAGCCTGTAAGACACTTGCTTGAATCCACCTTTAAAACCGCTGGTTGCGTTTGGTTCAGGACCACCAATTTTCCTAAAAGAACACAAATGAAAAGTTTTAACTGTGGCAGACATATTACTGAACTCAGCAGCATGAAATTTTAGAGGTGTCTGGCAGCTTGTCCTGTTTAACTGATGCTGATGGTAAAGCCATGATCATCATGGTCATCACACAGTGGGTAAACATATGAATGTTTCTTAATCTGTAGAACACGGTTCATGTCTGCATTGATCTGTGTGTGGCCTTACTGAAGAAGTTTTACAGCAACACTGCGGGTGAGAGTCTGGGCTGGGATTTTGGGGAGACCAGATGACCGAGTTGGGGGAAACTGAGTGTGGTTAAAGGAGGGGAATCCAGGGGTGTAGGGGTCACCTGAGCCTAGATGGACCTGAAGGGGACATGAAAACACAGATTCAGGCAAAGGGGGGGGAAAAAAAAAAATCCACTATCATAACAAAACAACACTTTACTGCCTACTTGACTTATTTTACAAACTCACATGTCCATAGAGCACAGTGTCAGCTACATAATTGTAATCAGCTTCATCGGGGTAGATCAGAACAGCAGACGCCCCTCTATCTGCAGCATTGGCCACCTGAAAGAAGGAAAAAAGAAAAAAAAAAACTAAAGAATGTTGTTCCTGGAACAAAACCTGCTCGTCAGCTTCCTTAATGTAAATGCAAAGCCTTCCAAGTAAAGGCTGATCAATGTAAAAGATAAAAGTATAAGCTAAACAAGAGCAATTTAAAGAAAAACTTTGACAACCAGCTGTGAGTAACTGAACCCATTTCCTCAAAGTCGCAGCTAAATTTGAGTTACTCACAAGTAGAATTCATTTTCCTAACGCTTCACTCTGCTACCATACCTACACCATCTTCATCATGCACACATACCTGCTCTGCAAAACTGATCTTTCCAGCACGGACGAGCAGCACGCAGCCTTTTAGCTCAACCTTATTTTTAGTCACGATATCCAGGTCCTCTTTACGCCCATAGTTGCCGTACACAAGTTTGCCCTGTAAATACCAATTAATAGCAGTTAGTTAAATTAACAAGATACACAAGGTTTCTGAACAACAGTCCTAACTACAAATCTTCTGGCATTCGTGGTTTGTTTCACAGGTTTCAGAAAGTGAAACTAAGGTGGTTCTTCGCCAAAGCTTTAGGCTCACCTGAACTCTGCCTGTAGCGCTGTAGGCCAGATACCCAGCAAGGCTGAAATCTTCTGAACCAAACTGAACCTTGTTTGGATTCTGGCTGCAAAGGAGAAGGCAAGAACCTGTTAAAAATTATTTTTCTTAGACACACTTTATTTTACAGGTTTACGACATTTCAATCCATTTCTCGTCACAAACATGCATGTGTGTTCCAGTGTTTATTTAACAAATATACAACTTATATTGAAGCATTAGAAAATGTCAATGGACAAATTCAGGTGTAATTTGTAGAATTCTTTTTTTTGTTTTGATTTTGTAACTCCTCCTTTTACACTAAACAGTTTGGCGTGCAAAACTCAAATCAGGAAATCACAGAGATAGAAAGCCTCCCTCTGAATTAATGCCACAATCATTTAATTAAATAAAAAAAAAAAAAAAACAACTTATTTTTTAAAGTTGCAGGCACCTGTCTGGGATCGGCAGCTGAACATAGTGGATGTCTGTCCAGGGATCCATCTCTAGTTTCTTGAATCCATCAAAGATGCTGTTTGCCAAACTCATGTCTTCATCACTTCCTGCTGAACGCCTGGGCTTATCAAAGTCCCTGCAGAAAGGACATTTTATTTACTTTTTTGTCGGCATCTCAGTTTAGTCTTGAAATGATTGACATCTCTTTAACATGCAGTTCAAACATTTCACGTAAAAGGCACTCAAATGACTCACTGGCTTAACCAAGAACACAGTGTGCCTCGTTTTAAGCACCAGGCATCATGTTTCCATGAAACACAGGAAACGTTTTGAAAATAATGAGTGTAGTTTCACAATGACAAGTCGAAGGTGAAAATGAGTCTACATGAAAAACCCCTGCAAGTCAAAGTTCCCCCTCCACCCCCAACTTTCATTTGCAGTGAAAGCTTAATAGATGGCAAACATTAGTCCAGGCAGCCAAAGAGATCCCATCATCAGTTCTGTTAAAATTATGAAGAAGCAGGGGTATGGCAGTAGTTTGAATGAATCTTGACAACATTTAACCATCACTGACGGCACTTAAAACTCGTTTTAATGTACCCTTCTCCTCTGCACTGGAAAAAAGGATTTATAATTCACCACATTTATTTATCCATTATTTTTCCCTCAAGTCACATGTCCTAATTCGATTTAGTGTTAGGGAGAAATGTTTCTCTTTGTAATCATTTACTTTTTATTGGTTCAGCGGTAGAGTTGTTTGATGTGTGCCCATACTGATATTAAATGTGTGTTTGGTTTGAAGGTGTGTGCATATTCAGTGTACCCTAGAGTCTTTTGAAAGGCCTCTCTGGTCATTTTCTTCGCAAGAAGTTGAGAGATGTTCTTGAAGTCCATCTCAACCTCTGCAGGTTGTGCAACCGGAGTTTGTGTCACTGGTGCAACCGGAGTTTGTGTCACTGGTGCAACCGGAGTTTGTGTCACTGGTGCAACCGGAGTTTGTGTCACTGGTGCAACCGGAGTTTGTGTCACTGGTGCAACCACAGACTGCTTTCCTGCTGTCTGATTTTTCTCTGGGCTGCAGTTCAGGAACTCCACTTTAGGTTTACTGTGACTGATATAACCAACCAGATAGCCTGGAAGACACAGCACACACCATAACCGATTAAAACGTAGTACATACAAAGTACATAAAGAGAGTCAGTTTCCTTTCTGTAGACTTGGATTAGTATAAGAGGTTTTCAGAGCATAACCTACCAACGATAAATATCAGCAAGGTTCCCAGGAGCAGCCAGGCAATGGAACGCCGGCTATAATTTTGAGGTGCCGGCCTGAAGCTTGGCGAGCCCTCGGCCTCCACGTCTGTAAACTCCTCAGTGCCATCTTCAGACAGTTTGACCTCCAGATGCCTTTCTCCGTTCTCTGTGGGCTGCAGGGGGAACCTGCTGTAACGCACACTTTTAACCTGGAGAAGATCAGAGTGAAAACTATGAGAGCGACATGCTCCAGATTCAGCAGCTGCATAAGAGCAGCAAAGTAGTAACAATGCTACAGTTGTTTTTAATAAATTTATTAAAAAAAAAAAAAAAAAAAAAAAAAAAAAAGCTTGTCACTTTGCGATTGCTTCCGTTTTATCAGTTTGCTCAAGATACAAATAATGATAAAGACGTGACAATGTGCAAAATGTAGGCTGTGAACGTACCACGCCGTTAAACGCCAGTCTCATCTGATCCATCGCTCCTGGTTTTGTTGTTGTTCTAAAAACAGAATATAGGACAAAGAGGCGATGAGGCAGTGGGCAGCAAATCAAGAGAGCAGATGCAAGAGAGGAGGTGATAGCAGGCCAGGAGAGAGCACGAGAGAGGAGGGAAGGAGAAAAAAAAAAAAAAAAAAAAAAAAAAAAAAAAAGAGGACGTGCAGCAAGTCAGGTAACAGAGGAGCTATTCATGGTATTGCAGGGTGGAGTCTTTCCTCTATAAACAGGCTCAGTGAGGCAGGAAGTACACTAACTGCCTTAAAAACCATATTTTATATACAGTATAACCTTGTTTTATATACACTGTATTCTCTATCTGAGCTGTGGATCACACAGGATTTGGCTTTTCTGGTTGTGTTTTGGGGGGGGGCAAGAATGCAAATATTTGCAGGAAAGACTTGGACGATAATGGAGGAGACACAAATCCCTTAGGGGGTCAGGAAGGACATCTGATATCAAAAAAAAAAAAAAAAAAAAAAAAGCCAGCAGATCTGCAGGGGTTGTCTCCTGTGGTCCAGCACAGACAACAAGTTAACAGAAAATACGTAATTGAGCCAGTTCTCAAGTAAAATAAGGATAAAGAATAGTATTCAATTGTCTTTACTGTACCATGCAGTTTACAGCTTTGCTTGGCATCTACAAAACTGTGTCACCTTATGAATGCTGTGCTGTTTGTTGTTGAAATTTGTTTTATTAACACTATGTGGATCAAAGTGCATATAGAGTGAGAATCTGTTCAACTATATACTCTGTATAAGGGAAGAATGAGATCTGTGCAGTGCAGAATTACAGCATCTCTTCCTGCTATCCAGCCCTCTCATCTACACGATGTGGGCCTGCTTCTTAATATATTACATCCAGCAGTTAACCAGCACACCCAATGATTGGCACGATTGGTTCATACTAGCAATGTTTAATTTTCTAGTCAACTTACAGGGCAGTGATATTACAGCCAGTACTAAGGATGTAATAGTTCATGTCTCTCTGCTGGACAAACTGTACTGAAATGAAACTATGGAACATTATCATATCAGCAAACATCAGAAAAAAAGAAAAAAAAACTGTCATTGTTGGTCGACTAATATCAGTGACCAAGTTTATCACATAAAGGCACCACACAACAAAAACGTTTCATCAGTTTTTTTGGCATTTAAAAACACCAAGAACGTAACCAGGAAATATATACTGAAATAATAAGCTAAAAATATTTGTGCTATCTAAATGATGTCTGCTTCCTTGTGAGTTACCGTATTTACTAATCTTTCTATTGAAACATGCCATGTGTGGTTTACTCAAAGGAGGAAACTGCTACTGAGTCTGATGAAAAATTATCTGATTCAAGGCAGATTTCCCCATGTGTCACGTCCTTTGAAGACATTTTGTCAGCCTGCAGATAATACAAGTACTTCCTGCTGCAGTGTATCTTACAGCCAGCAAGTAACGTAGTTTAATTCA
The DNA here is from genome assembly GCF_036321145.2 of Pelmatolapia mariae. Lineage (NCBI taxonomy): Eukaryota > Metazoa > Chordata > Actinopteri > Cichliformes > Cichlidae > Pelmatolapia > Pelmatolapia mariae. Next base: position 12,915,466 of record NC_086235.1, on the reverse strand, counting down.
ATGATCTTCAAATAAATCCTCCCTCCATTAAGGATAAGGCTTACATACTTTTATAAAACATTACCAGAGCAAGCAGGTATGAAGCAAGAGTTTTAACCCTGGTTTTGTATGTTCATGTTCTGTTCTTTTGTATACTTCATCTGTTTATATGTTGTATACTCGTTGTTTGTCCAAGAAAGTTAATTTAAAAAAAAAAAAAAGTTATAAAGCAAGAAGCCGTTGGGGAGTGGTTCCTGAAGGTTACATCATGTACCAGCTCCAAGTGAACTTACACTTGCAGGCCCAATCTTAATAATAACGCATTCTGCGTAAAAGTATTACATATATGTTTTACGGCTAACTATAACAGGAAAACATGGTGGCAAGAGAGTGCATTGAAAAGCCAGGTGACATTGCACACTATTAAGCTAATTAGCAAAACGTTCGTTTAGCACATATTCTGGGTCATTGCTTCACAGGAATCGAATGAAACGCACTGCAGCTAAAGAAAAGGCTTTCTTTTCAAAATTAAAATATATTCGCGAATGATTGATTAATATAAGACCAAAGCGAGGACTCTCACCTTCTCCACGCTCCACAACGTCCGCCTCTTCACTGATAAGATTCCTTCCCTTATAAAGCTGTGTCACTTCCGGGTCGTCTGTTAACGCACATGCGCAGAGCCTGTGATTTGATGGTTTTTTTAGTTGTTTGGGGGTTGTTGTTTTTTTTACGTATGTTTAATAAGTTTGGATAAAGAAAACATTAAACAGAGCTTTTCTGCCTCCAAAAATTACACCTTTAAAATATAACTTTGTGATACTAATAAATGTATATGTATTTTTTTCACATTAATTTTTTTAAATTGCATGACATGGTAATAGTACATGAGCTACACAAAAATGTAATAATTAAATAATTATCTTAATAATTAAATTCACATAAATCCAGGTTTATCTTTTGCGGTATCTCCATTAGAAATAATGTTATATGCCACTGCTATTATTTTATTTTACAGCCCATTTATGGAGCAACATCTATACTATTTTACTTTTTACGTCTATTGACATTATATTTGTGTTAACCTTGCGACAGACTGGTGACCTGTCCAGGGTCATATAACCCTCCACGGTGTCCAGGGACAACCCTCACTAGGGTTTAAATACCTGGGACTCCCCCATTTACCATAATTAAAGAATTACAATGTATTTATGTATTTTAACAAGTAACAATTGGACCCTTAGAAGACGTTTGTACTTAATAGCTTTCCACAGTTTTATTTGTCCATTACTTTTAAAAGGTTGTGGCTATTTTTCTTTTAATCTTGTGCAGTGTAGCACTTGTAGTACATTACAAAACAAACTTCTGATGAAACGTCATTATTTTAATGCACTTTAAAATTTCCTTGATTAAATTTTTAAAATTAAATTAACATATAAAAAGTACATTTATGTTATTGAAAACCATTGAGGAAATTCTTTATCTTGCCATTGTTAGCAGTGCCGAGAAATATGCTTTGTTAACTGGGTGGAGTTTGAAATAATAAACCTGGATTGTTGAGGCAGGCTTCACATACCACCTGACACTAATGCTTCTGTGAATAATGACTGAATTGTTGGCATGCTCTGTTCCTTCATTTTTTTTTTTTTTTTTTAATCAAATGCCTTTTGTAGTCTACTTCCTTTTACCAAAACAAGCAGGACAGGAGGAACAAAATACTGAACAAGCACACATTTATAATTACGCCTCATTACTAACAACCACCCACTATAATACAAATGAATGGGAAATCATGCTGCTGTACACACCCATCTGTAGAAGACACTTACAGTAACTTTAGCTCATTCTGTGATGTGAATACTGTGATGTATCCATGTGATGTGGTTAATGCTGGCCTGAGAAGACATTTCAGTCATTGACAATTGTTTCTTCTCACTGAAACAGATCTAATTAGATCTGTAACATCAAAAAGATCTTTTCTAGTCATGTTGTACCAAGAGAATCTTTAAAACCTCTAGAACTCCAAAACATTGTAAATGAAAAGCCCATATACTTCTGCCCCTTCTTATTGGCTGAATGCTTCAATTGCTTGACTGGTATTTTCATGAATGTAAAAAAACAAAAACAGGGAGGAAAAGCTACCTTTTAACAGGAAGAAATGTCAGACAGAGCTAGGTTCAGGAAGGGGCAGCCATTTGTCATTAACAGTTGAGGGTGACAGATTATTTCATTGCTTTATTGTTCTGGAAGTTTTTCAATCAGAATAAAATGGCTGTTTACATGTGGTGAGGGCTTAAAGAGACAGGAACTTGGTAAACAGCTTCTTTAGGCTGATATCTCTATTTAACACAATGATAAAGGTTTGTGTGCTGAGACGTTTTGGAGGTTTTTTATATTAAGCTTAAAAAAATGTTTACATTTTATTTCATGTTTTAAGTATTTTTTTATATGATTTGATGTATATTTTATACATGTAGTTTTAGCATCTATTTAAATTAACTTAATTTAGAGCATTCTTGAAGATAACTACCCAAGTAAGTGCCAAGAGATATTTCTTAGATGGCTGCTGAGCAACTTGCTTTTCAGCAAACTTTTCTTCTTTTCTTCTTCTAGAAATCCTTCCCGCAGTATTAGGAACTCTCGTTATGTATGTGTTTCTACATTTACAGTAGAGGGTAAACTATAACTAAGGCTGAGTCCATCATGTAATACCAACCTTCTGCCAGATGGGGTCACCTTAGTGCTTTGTGATAAATTATTTTTCTCTGGAGGATAATAACCACCATCTCTGATGATAAAACAATTCTTCATCCTTAAAGCAGCAGCATCAATGTGTGTGAGAAAACATCCCGTTGACACTGAGAAGGTAGAAGCTAACAGTGTTGCATTATGTTGATGTCTGTTATGGCATTAAATTTGTGACATTTCAACTCCCACTGTGACTATGGTTCATTAAATGACACCATAAAAAACAAAAAAACAAATAAACATTAACATTGATTTAAATTATTTAAGTGGTGTAATAGAATTAAAATAGAAACGTGGGAGACTGAAGACGTAATCAAGTCGTTTGTGAAAATAAAGGTTCTTCTTTTTGATAACGATATTGAATTAGTTAATTAATTAAACTCTGTATTGCCATTTAGCATAAAAGTAATAAAAAGGTCAAAAGTCAAAATCATAGGCAACTTCATTGTCAATTCTGAAATATGTACAAAACATACACACGGCTGAAACATCATTTCCCCCTTACTAGCATGTGCAAGTCAAAGCTTATCATCGAGTTACGAGAGTATGAAATGTAGATATGAACATAAATATCTGTAAAGTATGAGTTATGTCATTAAAAAGCTACTTAAATTATCAAAATTAAACTACTTAGTATGCAGAATAATCTCTGCCAATGCTATATTTATATATGTAAATGTTATTTTCTCCTGCTCCCTTTTTCACAAGGGGTTGCCACAGGGCTTAGCTCTGCATATTTGAATTGGCAGATTTTTTTTAAACCAGATGCCCTTCCTGAATGAATCATTATTAATGATGTATAAATATGAATGCATTTCAGTCCTACAGTCCCACATAACATAGGGCAACGGCATTAGTCAGCATATCAAATGCATTTGAGAAGAGCTTTTGTATTTGATGCTTTTTGTTGTATTTAAACTAAACATGTAATATTTAAGAATCCTTACTTTTTTCAAAATGTGTGATTTATTTATAAAGGTTGGGAATAATTAGAAAAATTAGTTGCTTTGAAATTGTAAATATGAATGACATTTTTTGACTTGAAAGATATGCAGTAACCCTGACAACAATATTGTCAAGTCAATATGGGAAACAGCTAATAACATGTTGTTTAAGTACTACATTCTTTCCACATTATGATTTAATAACACAAGAAGACATAAAAATAAAGCAAATCAATCAACAAATAAATCCTCAACTGATAAAATAAAGACATGAATGCACTTTTAAAAGAATATCTTGCCTTTCCAGAAATTAGATTTTTATTTATTTATTTATTTTTTTGCCAACAGATAAAGCAACATGATACAACTCTAATATCTGTTCGCTAGATATAAAGATGAAGAAGAGCCTGGGAACAATTAGCTTAGCTTAACAACAACAGCTTGAGAAAACAGCTTACCTGGTTCTGACTAATGATTGAAAATCAGCACCTTTAATTTAGATAGGTTAGTGCTGTCTTTTAAGAAGTCAGGAAGTAACACAGTTTGAACACTAATAGTACAATTTCAGTTTCCCGAGTTTTAGGTCCCGAAGTGTATTAGTGCGTTGTTTAGCCCTCCTCTATTAATGGAGAGGATAAAGGAGGCTCTTTAACTCTTTTTATTAAAACACAGGTTAAAATCATGTGATAATCATCAGTACAATTTTGACAAAGAGGTCAAGAACAGTTTCTTATAGCTCAAAATAACCTCTAGACTAAAATCCTTTTTTAAACCACACAGCTCTAGTAAATGTTATGCATGCTTTTGTTACATCTTACTGGATTACTCTGACACATTATGTACTGGAATTCGTCAATTAGCTTTCGCTCATCTGCAATTAGTCTAAAATGTGGCAGCTAGGTTACTGATGGAATAAACAAGATAGATCATCCATCCATCCATCCATCCATCCATCCATCCATCCATCTTCTTCCGCTTTATCCGGGGCCGGGTCGCGGGGGCAGCAGCCTAAGCAGAGAAGCCCAGACCTCTCTCTCCCCAGCCACCTCCTGTAGCTTATCCGGGGGAACACCAAGGCATTCCCAGGCCAGCCGAGAGATATAATCTCTCCAGTGTGTCCTGGGTCTGCCCCAGGGCCTCCTCCCGGTGGGACATGCCCGGAACACCTCACCCAGGAGGCACCCAGGAGGCATCCTTGTCAGATGCCTGAACCACCTCAGCTGCCTTCTTTCGATGTGGAGGAGCAGCGGCTCTACTCTGAGCCCCTCCTGGATGGCTGAACTTCTCACCCTATCTCTAAGGGTGAGAAGTTCACCCTTAGAGATAGGGCTGAGGAAGCTCATTTCCGCCGCTTGTATCCGCGATCTCGTTCTTTCGGTCACTACCCACAGCTCGTGGCCATAGGTGAGGGTAGGGACGTAGATCGACTGGTAAATTGAGAGCTTCGCTTTTACACTCAGCTCTCTCTTCACCACAACGGACCGGTGCAGCGTCCCCATCACTGCGGCCGCAGCACCAATCTGTCTGTCGATCTCCGGCTCCCTTCTTCCATCACTCGTGAACAACACCCCGAGATACTTGAACTCCTCAACTTGGGGCAGGAACTCATCCCCGACCCGGAGTGGGCACTCCACCCTTTTCTGGCTGAGAACCATGGCCTCAGATTTGGAGGTGCTGATCCTCATTCCCGCTGCTTCACACTCGGCTGCGAACCGTTCCAGTGCGAGCTGGAGGCCATCACCCGAAGAAGCCAACAGAACCACATCACCCGCGAAAAGCAGAGATGAGATTCTGAGGTCACCGAAGTGAAAGCCCTCCGCCACTTGGCTGCGCCTAAAAAAATCCTGTCCATAAAAATTATGAACAGAATCGGTGACAAAGGGCAGCCCTGGCGGAGCCCATCACCCGCCGGAAACAAGTCCGACTTATTGCCGGCAATGCTCTTGCAACGGTTGTATAGGGATTGAATGGCCCGTAGCAATGGGCCAGACACCCCATACTCCCGTAGCACCTCCCACAGGACACCCCGAGGGACACGGTCAAATGTCTTCTCCAAGTCCACAAAACACATGTAGACTGGTTGGGCAAACTCCCATGCGCCCTCAAGTATCGTTGAGAGGATAAAGAGCTGGTCCAGTGTTCCGCGACCAGGACAAAAACCGCATTGTTCCTCCTGTACCTGAGGTTCGACTAGCGGATGAAGTCTCCTTTCCAGCACCCTGGCATAGACTTTCCCAGGGAGGCTGAGGAGTGTGATTCCCCTGTAATTGGAACACACCCTCCGGTCTCCCTTCTTAAAGATGGGGCCCCATGGACTAAGGCCTGGCCACCAGACGCTCGCCCTCGGGCACCCTCCCCAGGCCTGGCTCCAGGTCGGGGCCCCGGTAACCCTATCCCGGGCAGGGTAAACTGTTCTCTCGATGTTTTCCTCGTAAGGGTCTTCTGAATCACTCTTTGTCTTAGATCACATTACTCCAATGTTGACAGACTTGCACTGGCTCCCTGTTACAGAATCCAGTTTAAATTAGCACTGTCTGAATGTAAAGTCTTAACTGGTCTTGAACATGCATCTGTGGTAGAAATGCCATGACTGTCCTTAAATCTAAGCTAAAGGCACACTGTTCTTCTGAAGCTGATCTCTGTGGTTGGAGGATAGGTTGTTGCTGTGTTATTTTATGTAAATTGTTTGAATGTGCATCAATATTTTAAAACTTTTTTTTTCTTTTTACTGTAAGTGCTTTGGTTTTAAATCTGCTACCTTTTTAACAATGTGGCAGATTTTTTTTGCAAGATTGTTTTGGTATAGGTACAACATACCAAACAAGTACATAAGGAGAACTCATTGGCTCTGCCCCCCACAGGCTTTCAGATGTTTTCCAATCACATTAAAGTGGCCTTGTACAAAGAGGTGGGGCTTAAAGAGAGAGGAACTTGTTAAGCAGCTTGTTTCAGGTTCACGGATAGCTACTCTGCCGGATTCTGGAATAGAAAAGAGAAAAGAGCATAAGTGTCTTTTTTCCCCTGTCTTTGAAGCTAAGCTAAGCTAATCTAATGTTGGCTGGTGCTTCATGGTTGTCATGGTGATGGCAGTAAATTTGTAGCATTCTCATCCAACCCTTGGCCAGAAACACTGAATCTGAAGATTAATTTGGTGTCTTACACACAACAGGAGTGTTGTATTGTTTTCTTTTATACTTAATAATATATCACAGGCCACTCTAGTTTACAGCAGATAGAAGCTTGCAGCACTGTATCCACAAAATCCCTCACACATGCAAGTCAAGGTCAGACAACTATCCCTGGCGTCATGAACACCTGAGATGCGTTGACAAATATAGGCTATCTACATTCATGTGAACGCCATTTCTGCACCGTACTACAATTTATCATATCAGATCTCCTTTGTTGTCAGTAGAGCAGCTTGTTCTGTCAATGTATGCTAACTAAGTCGCAGCTGATTGTGAGAAAAAATGCTGGTCTCTTTCTGTCCAATATCTGCTGCATCATTTCATCGCCCTCTTTCTGCTGCTGCCAGCACATTCTCCCCTACATGTGGTTTGATCCAGAGAGGACAACAGCACTGCATCAGCATGGTGTGAGAGAGCGTAATTATGTGTTTGATGGTGTATAAAAGTCTGAATACTGTCTCTCACAATCAGAACACTATATTACAGTCAGCATATTGTGTCTTTCACGTTAATTTTTGGAGCAGCCTTATTCCTCAGCAGAGGCCAAAAGGCAAGGTGGAGGTCTGGAAACACTCTTATTTCTTAGCAGGATTAAGCAAAAAATAAATAAAAAAACACCAGCCTGAATTTCATAAAACTTGCTTGACAAGTTGAATATGGGCACAGGGAAAAACCCGTTCAGTTTTATTTACAGATACCAAATAAGTCTTTGGCACTGGCATTGGCACAGGATGTGTTTTCCAAGGTTCTTCGCAGTTACAGTTGGTTGTCTAGAAATTTGAGCTTACACAGGTGTGAGGCTTTGAGCTCACACCAACTTCAAAGGCTGCTGGAAATATTGACATGTTTACTGAAACCCACATAAACTACCCAGATCTGGAGTGTTCTTATTTTCAGAGAAAAGGCATTTCAGAAAATGCTATTTTCCAAGTGAATCCATTTTCCCAAGTATTGAGGGATCAATGTGCACATTTGGATGAATTGGTTACAAAAAAGATTTTTTTTTGTAAAATGATTGCAAATATAACTGTTATTTAATGTAATATAATGGTATTTCTCTTTATATTATTATATAAATATATATTTTTTCTGCATCCAGACTTCTTAAGCTCAAAATCCTAAAGACTGAGTAGGTGAAACCTATCTTTCTTATGCTCTGTACCACTTTTTAAGCATCAATGCAACAATGCAATGGACAAACAAACAAGCAGAACAAACCAGTTGGTAGTATTTGTCCAAGATGGAGCAGTAAATCAGAGAAAGCAGAAGATCACTGGATGGACTAAGGGACTGTAAGATGTTGGTGGTCATAGACCTGTAGATTACAATTCCTCCAGAAATTCCCATCACCTACTTGAGGCCAGACTTGCGGCTGTGATCTACACACAAATGACCTACTTTGTCAAACCCACAGTCCCTTGTGACAGTACATTTGAGAGGAAGATGTTCTGGTATACCGTAGCAAACCGCCTGGAAGTAGTGCAGCAAGGCTTGAAAGAGAACATCTTCCCAGGGGAATTTGCAAGCAGGGGCTTGCAAATAAAACCGCATAAGGACCTGGGGATAAAAGTATAGGCAAACCATGAAGACAACATCAGAGGTGGCAGAAAGTTGCAGTCAGCAGCTCCAGTAGAAAAGAAATGATCAAAGTTGGGCAAGAAAGTAAGCAGACTGTGGAAAACCTGGGGTAGATAGTTCTGGGATCCCAGAACTCACAGAACACCGAGGATGTTGGGACACCCACTAACATCCCAAATAACAGGTTTTCATAGCTCCACAACCCTCCAACAGGTGCTGCCAACTCTGAATGATAGAGGAAGGGCAAGTGAGCACATCTGTAAACAAATAGGCCTCACCTGCTGTTTTTTATTGTTTCATTTCAGATCTAATGTGGTTGAATAAAGAGTCAAAATTCTAACATTTATGTCAAAAGTTTACAGACCCATCAGTAAAAGTAGTCAGAGTGTTCAGCTATATAATACACATGGAGGCAGTCAGAAATCCACCTGCACGCACTGTGCACACAATGCTGTGAAAAAGCATTGACAGCATTTCAAAAGCTTTTTTTTGCATTTTTGTTTCAGATCAAATTAATCTCAATATTAGACAAAGATGACCTGAGTAAATGTTGATTCAGTTTTGATATAACGGGAAACGGCTGTCCTGACCTACCTGGTCACATGTGAAAAAGTAATTTTCTCCTAAATCGGGTTGTGCCACTCTTGGCACCAAGAACTGTCTCACCCCTTTTGTTCTCCTCGCCTACGTCAAACAACCCACCAAGAAGACAAAATACTTCTCACTTCCCTCTGTTCATCTCTGTTGCAGTCATAATCATAACTTATTGTATTTTTGCTTTTTATTATAATGCCGGTTTAGTGAACTGTTTAAGGTCATTCATGCTCCAGTTAAGTCCAGCCTTTGACTAGTCCACACCAAAACAAAAGAGAGTTTTTCTTCGCCAAGCGCTCATAGGGGTTGATTTCTGGGTTTCTTTCAAATTTTGTAGGGTTTTTTTGTTTTTGTTTGTTTTTGTTTTTACCGTGAGGCGACTGTCGTAAATTGGAGGTATTTAAACAGGATTTTTATTCAAACTGGCTGTATGAGATGAAACTGCTTTAAAAGGTTTCTAACATAAACTTGATCAAATGTGGGAATCCTTCCATAGATCTCAGTTCTCGTCTTAACTTACCTGATTTCCATTCGTCGTTCTGATATTTACTGAAAAGTAGTCACATGTGATGTCAAAACAAACAAACAAACAAACAAACAAAAAACAAACCCATGTTACACTTTCCATTGCACTGCACAGCGCGTTTTTTGGGTGTTGGGATTTCCTGTCCCATAACACAGTATTTGTCCCTGCGCCATCTGCTCCGAGTACATCACGCGTGGTGCAACACATTGCGTCACAGCGTGTTCATAACGTACCCTCCTGCTGTGGCTAAATGCGAATGGGGAAGTCAGAGTTTACACGATGCACTTGAAGGCAACGTGGGAGAGAGAGGGAGAGAGAGAGAGATTCGTTCATCAGCTCTTTTTCCGTCTCTGGTCACTCGCTCTGCCTCCTCTTTCGTGTCACCGGAGAGAAAAAAAAAGAAAAAAAAGAGGAAGGAATATGGTTTCGTCTGACGCTCCTCCCGTTTCAGCAGCGCTGCTGTAGCGGATCTGTAGCACGAGCAGGAGGCTGGGGCTCGGTCCGGCGCAAACCCCCTTTATACCTGAAACAACCGCCTTCCCCGTTACCGAGCAGGCTGCAGGAGCACTACCAGCACACCGGGACACATAAATGGGTGAGGCGACGCTTTTTTCCTCTCTCTATCTCTCTCTCTTTTTTATTTGCTTCTTCTTTGTAGAAATTCCCAGAATAGCCTCCAGTGCCTCTGCGCATCTGGATGGGGGCAGGAATCAACCTCCGGTCCAGATGCGCGCAGGGTTCAGCCTCTCTCCTTCCTCCCCACCTCACCTCCCCTGACGTCGCTCCATGCATAGCAGGGCTGTTTCGAAGGCGACCGCAGGCTCGGGGTTGTACTCTCGCACATCAGGCTTTATTCACGATTAGAAAGCCCGCGCGTGGGAGTTGCAGTGCGTCCGCACGGGAGCGATTTCAGGAAAGCAGCGCCGGGTAGCATTGATGAGTTGCAGATGTTGACACGTTTACATTCGCTCTCTGTCTGTCTGCCCATTGTGTCCCACGAAGTCTCCCCAGCTCTGTGGATGAAACGGGCCTTACCGTTCTCATCATCGCCATCATTTCCCACGGCACTGCGCTGTTGCACGCAATTCATGACTATTAATTACCCACAGAATCCGCGGACGAGTAATCAATTACAAGTACAGATGAGCGGATTGTCTCACAGGCGTCATGCAGACCTGGAGGTTCAACTTTTGTTTCCATGCTACTTTTCCCCCTCTTTTTTAAAATCTCTATAAAATTCCTTATATTTCTTATTTGAACGGCTGACTCACTGATCAGCTGCACTCTCTACAGTTCTGAGCAGTAATGAAGATATTTTGCAGATATTTTCCAGTCACATTCTATTTCTTTTAAATACTTTTTTTAATTGGAGGTCTCTCTCTGCAGGCATGTAAACAAACAATACAAGGCTGACCTCAGGGGAAGCACGCTTATAAACAACTTTCAATGCTGGAATGCCAACTGGGAAAAGCAGTAAATTACCCCAGAGGGCCACAAATCCCTGTAGTCACTATGTTAAGCTGAAAAAAGAAACGTTCGTCACTATGCATGAAGTATGGTGTTCGGCTTTTAAACAGATCATAAATATGAGTAGGGGAAATGTTCACAGGTTAAGAATTCACCACTAACACGGTGCACAGTCTCTTAGTTCATTCATGTTAAGGTTACAGGATGACTCATTCACACAAACTGCTGCTTAAAAGAGAAAAAGACAGTAAAAGAGCACACGGATATGACCTTTTACAGTGCAAATGAGCTTTTTTAAACCCAGTAAGCCTTATTGGTTAAATATATAACAAACCAATCTGTTGTTGTTGTTAACCACTCAAGTTAAATTAAATCATTTTGAACCAGCCAGGACATATTTGAATCACTTAAATCACTTTTAATTGTTCAAACATACATGCCAAATAAGTAGCATTTAAGGTGGGTTAGGGGTAGGCTTCTTTTCTCTGGAAGAAGACATTGTGTCGGTAATTTTTATACAGTATTCTAGCACTTCATCCATGGTTGGTTTTTGATTTAGCCATGTGTTAAGAAAAAAAAAGCATATTTTCAGAAACTAGAAGATGTTTTTTTCAAGGCTTTAACAAAAAAAAGGGTATGAACCTAACCTCGCCCTTAACTGAAGATGGATCTGCATCGATTTGCTGGACATTTACAGGTTAAGAATTATTATTAAGCTAATTGGTTAATTACTCAAGTCATAATTAAAGGTATTGTCCTGAACTATACCTGGAGTATTGTGTCCAGGTTTTACATTTACTTTGAACAAACACTAGGGTGGTCAAATATGAGAAACACCTCTGAATGTACAACCTGAGTGCCAACTATGGTTTTTGATGATTAACATATCAATAACAGCCTTTATTGAAGAAGTGCTGGAATGATTCAATTAGACCGAAACTTAACTCTCTGTGACCACCTGAAATGTAGCATTTTGCAAATGTTTTCTGGTTACAAAGATAGTTAGCTGAGCAACCAAGGATATCAAGTTTACGTATATATAGTGCAGTCAACTGAAAATCCTGAGTTGAGATAACTTTAGATAGCTCGCCTCTTGTACATTTTGTAGCTCAGGCCACTGGGTGTAGTTCCTAAGTGACACTGTGTGCCAAGAGACTCTAAACATCGTAAGTTTTTTTTTAACTTAAGCACTTGAACTCATAATGAACTCATTAGTGATGTTTAATTTGACAAACATCTAATCACCCTCGGATTGAGCATCTTAAACTCAGAGTATGTCATCTCTTAGTTAGGTAAACAAAAAAACCTACAATTTTTATAACGTTTCAGCATCAGTAAACAAGTATTTGTATATTTAACTGCGTTTATTTACATTCGTAGTTTCACTTCATATTTTTCTCTGGGGATCTACACCCACATTCCGCAGTGGCCTTATAGTTTGAGAAAGCTTGCGTGCTTACTTGTTTGCGTGTTCCTGCACGCATTGTACAAAATGAAGGCCCAGACATCAGGCTTACAGTAGATAGCAGCTTTGTGTAATGCTTCAGTTATCAGGGAAAAAATAAAAAGTGTCAGACATTCTTCTCTTTAACCTTCAGATGCTCAAAAGTGTAGTAATAAAAAGGCTTTCTTTTTTTTAAAGTCTTTACATTTTGTGCATTCAACCATTAAACACAAGGACACGCAATGTGTTAATATATGCAAGTTTCACTACGGGCATTATGATACTGTTTGGCCAAGAGCTGTTTCACTTTTGCCGTCTGAAACTGAAAAGCTTTCTCTTTCTTCCTGCTTTTGTTGCCAGCATTGCTCACCTACACTAAAACGCCAAGAGGAATGCACTTGGGGGTTATCACTGGGAGTTCTGGGAAATGAGAGCGATGAGAAAGGTGCAGCTCGAGCTGGGGGTGAGATTAATAGATTTTTGTCACAAGATGCGCTCGACAGCAGAACGATGAGCGGAAAAGCGGCTGGAATTTCTCTTTTATGTGGGGGAATTTGCTGAAGCCTGTGATCTGATCCACAGTTGGAGTGGGTGGCTTTGACTCCCAGTGGGCTCTGGTCCAGAGTGAATGTTTTACAGAGAGCAACACACAGCTGCTCTTGACATCATCAGCCACAGCAGCACTGAAACTCACCCACAACTAAACACAAGTCCGCTATTAACCAGTGAAGTGGCTACACAGCTTTGCAAAGTTCACTGTGTCTGTATGTGTTGCTTCCTCTTATCTAAACTGTCTACAGCTTTTTGGGGTATGCTGCAGGCCCATCTCGGTTCTTGTGCGAGGGTGTATTTCTTGACCGCTTGAGTGGGAGTTTTATTTTGTCTGCAGGCTTTCAAATATTCACTCTTGTCTTCTCAAGGCTTTTTGTCAGTCTCCTTTTGCTCTGTACTGACAACGTATTACCACCTGCATGAGTACAGGACACACGGACTACCACAGCCGATTAATCATTTCTTCTTTAAAACATCTCAAAATCGTTTGAAACTTCGGTTACTGTCACTCATGCAACGAAAACCTGCAGGTAGGAAGAGGAAGAGAATACTTAAATGTAATTATGATTTTGTCTGATGTCTGCAGCTGATGTCTAAAGGCTGCAGGAGCATTAATTGTTAAGTTATCAAAAATAGACTTCCTGTAACCAGAATTGCCTAAATTAACTGTAATTTCTCATCAAAAGTTTTATTGCATTTCATGGCAGCAGTGAAACAATGACAGATACCCAACTAAGCCTCATGGTCTGAACTTACATGGTGATTTATGACTTAAAGATAGACTGTATATAAAAGATAGCGCTTCAGAAGCCTCGGTTTCTTGTCTCTATTGTCGAAATGGTCGCTACTGTCTGTTTGTTGAATTATTGTGGTTTAGCTAAGATGCAGACAGATAAATAGTTACTTGTTGAGTGTCTGTAAATGATTAAAACTCTGATAAAAACTGCACAAGGTTTACAAGAGACCTTAGATCGATCGCAATCGACACTGCATTATCGCCACAGGCTAAAGTGATGCTCGCTGGCCCAGGTTGCATGTGTGTTTTCCCCTTATAGCTGACAGGTTATCTGGATAAGAAAAATATGTGCTGTTTATTTGCAGTTTATGCTCAGTGCTGTTTTCAGAGACAGACATTGGAAATTTTGGAAAAAGCAGTGGTTCTTGTGTGTCATTGTCTGACTGCTTTGTGTGGAGGTCTACATCTTTGGCTAGATTTTCACTTGCTGTGTCACATTTTTGTATTTGAGAGTGCAGTCCTAAGGTTTAGGTGATGCTGGCATCTTATTTAGTAAGGTGTACCTATATACTATCTACATAAGTAGCATGTTAGTATTTCTCTTATTGAAAAAAACTGGAATGCAGACTTCATCGCTGAGAGGTCCAGTTCTGGAATTCATATTAGGAGAAGTGACTTGTAGCAGATGCCTGGTTGTCTGGTAGAAAGCTAGCTGTCACACAGAGCTACCATCCAGCTAATAACGGTAACTTTAATGTTCAATATGGGTGAGACATAAAAAAGTAGTTCTTGCAGTGGGAAATAACCAATCCAGTCCAAAAGTATTTCTCTAAATGTGCTTTTTAACACTCTTAATGTGGAAGTCTGTGGGTATTTACAAACTGGTCTCAAGTGGCTATTAGAGGAACTGCAGTTGTTGTCACTGATAAACATGTGCCGCTTACTGCCATGTAACACGTTGCTGCAAAAACAGCAGCAGTGTTATCTTTTATCATCGCTCTCATGAGCCATCAGACGAGCTCCCTTTATTGCCCTCTTGGCTCGTTAGTTTTCTTTTCCCAGTTAAGCAAAAATCATGCCTTGTTTCTAGAAAAGTGACAAAGGAAATCTAGATAAAGCCCTATTTTTGAAACAATGATTCAAGTTCATATTCTGACTTCCTGCTTTTGAGACATATCAAATTCATCTTTAGAAAAACATACGCGTGCATTATAATTCCCAAATTGTATAGCTGCACCAACACAAGCAAAAGAATCTAACAAAGGTAGGTGTAATCTTTGTGCGTGTGGTATTACCAAGGAATTTTTATCTTAATATGTTATCTTCACAAGTCATTGCCGACATTTGAAACATGTCCTTGCTATCTAAATCGTCCTCAAATCTCAGCATGCCATCCAGAGGTCAAACGAGGTGACTCCTAATGGGCTCTGTAACTAAAATACCCCCTGCAGCTGCCTGTATTCTTTTGGTTTTGGTGTTTTGGTGTTTGCATATCTAAATACCCAAACCGATGATGTGTTACTCTAATGGGAATAAACAGTAGATTTGCTGGGTCCTTTTAGTGCCATGTATTTAGCACAGAGGGCGGTGCGTAAAGGATGTGTTTGTGGTATTGAAGGAACGTGTGATACAGAGCAACAGTGTGGTTTCTTGATGGGTTTCTTAATAGGGTTTGCACAATAATAAGGAATAAACATTATTAGACTGTGAGTGACAACTAGAACAATATATTTAATTTAGTGAATTTCCCTATTACGCCTTCTTACCTCATCTCTCTTTCCTTTTTCACTGTTTCCTATCCGAGTCCGTCAACAGGCCCAGTTCAGGATCACCCCTACAAATTCTGAGTGGCCTAATTGGTGATCAGGACCTAAGCTAGTTCAGACCCTGAAGCTCCTCAACAAAACAAAGTATATATATGTATGCAAGAAAAATGGTGAAATTGTATGAACAACACAAAAAGGCATAGCCAAAGATGAAAAAAAGATGAAATAAAAGACAGAAAAAGGGAGTAAAAGGATGTTGGGTAAGGCACTTCTCTCTAATTGGTATGTGTGTTTGTGTGTGTGTGTGTGTGTGTGTGTGTGTAAGTGTGTGTGTAAAAATATCTTCTTCCCCCTTTCTTTTTTATGTGCTAAAAAAAATAAAATACAAGAGCCGAACATGGGGTCACGAGGTAGGCTGTAACAGTGGAGCGTAATCAAGACACAACCACACAAAGACCAACCTATAGTAAAAAAAAGAAGGAAAGAAGGCAAACCACCAACAACAAAAAACCACACACACACAGAAGAGGGGGGATTATAAATGGATAATGTTTAAGGAGTGAGGAGTGGGATAATTAATGTATCGTTAAGCACTCAGCTTTTGTATAAACAAGACAAAGGGAGCCGAAGACAAAACCCGCCACATCCACAGCCACAGCCTGTTTACCCTGCCGCCATCTGGCAAGTGAAACACAAGTATCCGCTGCCGAAACACCAGACTTCGGAGCGGTTCCTATCCCCGTGCTTTGAGACTGCTGAATCCACCTCCCACACTTTTTAAACAACTTAATTAATAATTCAGTTATCTTTATTTTCATCTGTGTGTAGCAAATCAAAAATGTCTTATACAATCTATCTTTGTGTAAAGATCATTAAAGAAATCTTGAACTTGAATCTGCTTCCTTTGCTGCTACATCAAGGCTTTTTTGTACTGCATTACATTCAGATTTTCTTTGTTATTCAAAATGTCGCCCCTCAGATTGCTCAATTATGGAGTGTTTCCATCCTTCAATAATATGCGTACGTATTTAATTTTATCAAGTTAAAGTTGTTTCCGTTTCAACACGGCGGGGACTCAAATCCCAGCAGATAACTTCCTCTAGCTCTGTGTGTACGCAGGGATGTCAGTGTGCAGGTATACAGCTGCATGAATTGGACTTAACTGAGTTAAGCCCTGTACGTGGGACTGAGTGATTCCTTTGCACCTCAGCTGCTGTCGTGCAGTTTTCTGTGTGCCACAGATAATCAATCTAGGCTGTTTGCTTTGTAAGCTCATATCTCCACTGGAGGACTCCGCTCTTTCTGCATAGCTTCACATGTGATGGCTCTTCCTCGGAGCCCATTTGGCATTAACATTGTGTCACTTTTAGCTTGCACCCATCTTTGCACTCGGTGATGTGCAGAGCCACAAGCTGTCGTCCTCTTTAGCTGGGCTTGGTGGGTGTACTGCAGTGCCTTGCCCTGTTCTGCCACTCAGTTCTACTGTAATGCAGTTTGCAAGACAACTGTCATGAGCTATAAACTCACAGAGCGCACTTCTCCTTACTGAACAACCTGCCACTTCCCCACAAACATTACAGCTGAGATCAGTAAAAGAAAAACAGTACTCGTGCCACGTCGCTGTCTCAGCTGCGACTAATCTGTAGAGCTACCTCAAGCCAGAATCATATCCCCCCATCTGAGCAGCAGACCAACTTGGACTACAGTCGTCTGTTGTGTCTCGTGGATGCCTTCCTCCTTCCTCTCAGTCACACCCTGACCTTCCACTCAGCAAAAGAAGTGTCTTAGTAGGTCCGGTGTAAACCTTTTATGCATTTAATGCTATATATATATATATATATATATATATATGTGAAAGAGGTTGTTGGGGGGGGGGCTTCTGAGTCATAGCAACCCCCTTATACTCTTGTTCCCATGGTTACCGAACCCCTGAAACTCCCCTACTGCATCCCCCTCAGTTTGCTGCCTACACGGTTTAGGCCTCGGCAGCCGGTGCGTGTGTGGGTAAGTGTGTGTAGAGAGCTGGCCTTAATAAGCAAAATGTGATATGACACATAAGTGCATTTTTTACAAGTATTAACAGCTGCACAGGCAGTCACAAGATGTTTCTGTGTGTGAAAGTGTGAGGTAGTGTGTTAGATGGTTTGAGGAAACTAACAGTGTGTGCGTGTGTGTTTTTTTTTATGTTACTGTTTTAAAGTTAATGATCTCAGAGAATCGGGTAAAAAATATTTCGCCATATTACAGTCTTCAGTATGACATGCATTTCTACTTATTTTTATCTTTATTGACATCTGAGTGCTTCCTGTCAGTGCACAGCACAGGCGTTTTTGTTTTTTTTTTTCAAGATTTTTTTAATGGGGTGGTGAGAACAAAAAGCCTCAAAAACCTCAAACAAAACCCTTCAGTGGATATGCATTACAAGGATGTAACAATATGGCAGCAGCACTGAAGTATACGAGTCATCAAGGTAATGTAGCTTATAAGATTCAGTCATGTTTAAATCTGTTGAGTGGTAGAACTTACTGTGTTGTATCAACTTCACCTTTGGAAACTGTGTAAGGTGGGCAGTGGACCAAACCAGCTATGATACATATTAGTTTTCAGAACTGGGTAATATATAGTTTTTGTCTAATTAGCACATTAAGTAAGTTTTTAATAACTTATCTGAATCAATGAAACAAAGAGATGAGAATAATTTGTATTACAGTTTGGAGCTACTGCCCCAAAGGCCCAATCTCTGAGTTTGTTTTAAAATGAGTACGATGCACCAGCAGTAACCTCTGCTCCGAAGGGATCAGCTGGAAGAGTAGGCCAATAAAAGCTCTAAGATATACTGAGGTCCTTACCATTCAAAGCTTTAAAGGTTAAAGCAGTAGGTTTAAAAGTAACTCTAAAGCTGACAGGAAGCCGATGAAGATCGCTCCGATCTTAAAATCTGAAGGATCTTAGGTTTCGTTTTTATTTTATCTTATATGCCGTTGCTTTACATTTTTTTGATATGTTATATTTAAATTTTTTGTGTTTTATTGTGAAGCAGTGTTTGATTTTTTCCTGTGGGAGCTGCCATATAGAGAAGTTTTACTTACTTATTTTTAGATTTTAGATTTTGTCCAATTAGCACAAGAGGTTTGGTAGGACACAATTTTGTGTGAGGCTGCAGGAATTTTTTTTCTCCACTTCCCTATTGCTCAAATTAAAACACCCCCACTGACTCAAAGGGAATAATTACTCTCTTTGAGTTACTTTTGAGTCATCTGCAGGAGGGTTCATCTGAAGTGTTTACAGGACACCGAGCAGAACTGTGCGGGAACTTTTTGACCATTTTTATACCCACAAGGAAGAACTTGCAAGCCAAAATGAAGGTCTAAAAAAAAGAAGAACACTAACTTTAAGTGTGTGTATAGTTCTTTCCCCTCACTTGTGGCTATTGTGGCTGGATGGGTCATGCTGACTTTTTACTCTCCACTTCTTTTGGGAAATAGGTAGTTTCGGCCATTTTTACATGACTCATTTTAAACATTTAGTGAGTAGACATAAAAACAGATATTAGCTGCCTTGAACAGCCAGTGTCCTGATTGCAATGGGGATATCTATTTTGGGGCACTAGACCTAATCAGCCTACATATTCATCTGTGTGGGGGTTTGTTTGTGAGTGTGAAGCTGTAGATTGCTCTCCTTCTGGTGTATGCATGCTGAAGGAGTCGCAGGAAACAAGACATCGAGCATTAAAATGATTTTATTTAGGAGATTTAACAAGATCTTGTGAGGCAAAACACCAAACTGTTGTCTTGTAAGATGTTTTTTATGTTTGCATCTTGGTTTCCATTCGTCTTAGCTTCTCATGTGTAGACCAATGATTTTTGGTTATAGCGGCCACTGATTTTTACTGTTTCAACATTACTTTAGGCCACAAGCTGTCTCTTATAGTAATTTCTATGTGTAAAATCGCTCTTTCTATCCAATTCCTGATTTCCCAAGACCTCTCCAACGAAGGAGAGTGGAAAGCTACACTGACCCATAGAATGACCAGATAGGTTGAAATTAGCCAAAAGTGTCCTTTAAAATGTCTTTGCAAAAAGCTATTTCAGCATATGTAAAAACTGAATATGCAACGTTTTTTGCACTTTGAAAATGTATTTACGGAGAAATACTGCTGCGTTTTCAGTTTGTGGCGTCGCTATGTGGTAAGCCACTTACATGCAATGTGCGATTGAGAGCGCTTTATTTTTTTTATTCCGGCTTTTATGTTCCTGACAGTGAGTAGATAGTGACAGATGTGTTCGACATTTCCTGAATAAATTTTGTTTGTTTGTGAGGTATTTGTGGCGAGGACAGGTGGCCCGCACAAACAGTTTGTGTCGGCAGAAAAGCAGCGACTGGCAAAGGAAAGGATGATAAAGGAGATAAACAATGCAGGTTTTTAAAATGCAAAAGCAGCTCGATTTGCATTCGGTGTTTCAGATGCACACACACACACACTTTGGTTTGTTAACAACTAAATGCTACAGGACACCTTTAATTGGCGAGTGCCTTTTTTTTCCCTCCCAGGGAATGAACAAGTGTTTTGGAGTCAAATTCAAAGATTTGCGTTCTGCTTTCACTTTCAATTAATAAAGAAAACCTTGATAATCATCAAAATCAAAATGGCTGGACCACAGACAAATTATAGAACAGTGTGGTGTCTCTGCAGTGTGATTTGATCTTCAACTCTCTCTTTTGCCCTCTGCACACAGTGGAAGCCGTGGTGGAGTTTGATTATGAGGCTCAGCAGGACGATGAGTTGAGCCTGACGGCGGGTGACATCATCGTGAACATACGGCGGGATGAAGGAGGATGGTGGGAGGGCGAGCTGGGTGGACGCAGGGGGCTGTTCCCCGATAACTTTGTCAGGGTGAGTAACTGCAAACAGTCCCCGTCACCTAAATATCTTCCCTCATCCTGAAAGACTTTGGAAACCCACATGAGATCCTCCACCAATAGCAGCGGAGCAGACATGTAGCTGTGGCTGGTTTTGGGTGTTTGTTTCTGTTGCTATTTTTGGGCAGCCGAACACACACTCGACATTTCTCCTACATTATACTCTTTGTAAAGTGAGGTAATCTAAAATTAGACGTAAGGTTAGATCAAGCTAAGAAATAAGATGGAGTGTGTGGTTAGAATTTGGTTCTACCTTATATTTAGAAAACGATAATATTGGTTTCACATACGAAATACCGAGTGATGACAGATGAACAGGAAAACCAGCAGAAAATGTCTCAACAAAGGCTTTTCGGGATGGCGGTGGAGTGCAGATCTGCTTAGCGTATGAGTCACATCATTTTTCATACTCACCATCAAACCATTCAGCTAACACTCATTCTTACCACAGAAGCGGAAGCAGTGAAATAAATTTAATTTATCCCCAGACTGAATGTCAAAAAATAGCATGCAGGGAGTGTCTGTTGTTTGGATTAAACCAGTAAACTTTTGCAACTGTTCTGTAATTCCAAAGTGTTACTTCACAGATTGCGTTGTTATCTGCAACGGACAATGCAATCAGAAAAGCAGAGGAAGTAATAAAGTAACGTACATCAAGATCTCTTGCAGCTGACGCTTCGAATCTATATCATTTCACAGAGTCATCATCTTCATTCATCTTCATCTAATATATTCACTTCCATTCAGGTGTTTACAAACACACATTTCAGTCTTGTGATATTTGCCTCTGAGCTCAAGTGGCCTCAGTAAGCGTTGGCTTCACTCAGTGTTTGGAGAAATTTGAATGGCCTCAAAGTCATCATCCAGTCTGGTTTGTAGGATTTATCTCAAGATGTTTACGATGATATATGGCCTCCTCTGGCTTCTGCGCTTGGATTGCACAAATGTCAAATCTGTTGTTAGGAAATTCTCTCCATTCCTTGAATCCCTCCAGCTTGCAGGTGTGCAGTGGTCATTGGTTGTTACTGCCTCAGATGAACCAGCATGTCTCAGGTGTACTCAGCAGGAGGCATATTAGGATTAAATTCTGGCCAGTGAATTACTGTGCTACTCTGGCAGTGTGTGTGTAGGCATGTCCTGCTGAAACAACAGGAATGTGAGGTCGGAGGCCTTGAACCCCTGTGTCCAGTCATTTTCACCAAGAATGATTGGGTCTGGGAATGTGCTCTGATGGGCAATCATGCCAGCATCCAGCACTCTTTAGTCTTCTTCAGTCAGTTGTAGCGTGGTGGCAGTGATAAAAATGTTGTGCATGCAGTGTTTTCTGGTAATAGTAAATTTAAAGAGAGTTTCTTTGTGTTTGGTGTACAATTACCAATCTCCCCCCATTGATTAAAACTAACTGTTCAGGAGTTTACTGTTATTTCGAGTTAAAATCATTAGTTAACGAATGAATTAGACTTTTATTTTAAAAGTTATTTAAAAATAGTTTAAAAAGTTACTGATGTTATTCTGCTCTCTTATTGTCTGATTGATGACAGGCAGCTGATATGTTAGACACAGCTCAGCCACTAGCAGCAGAGCTTCCAGGTCTACCCAACAACCACAATGGGGTCTGAGAGGGTAGTTTAAAGCAAAATAGCAAGCTATGCATATGATTCAGTGTAGCGTGGCCACAGAGGTCAGGTTTCACTGTTACAAATATCTTCAGACCTCACCAGGTTGGAAGTGAGAAAGTTTATTGGATATCAGGCAGTTCCCCCTGGCGCAACAAATCAAATAAATTCAAGTATCTCAAAAATGTGAACGTCAGGTTTTCATTTATGATGGTAAACTTGCCTGTTTTGCAACCACTGCTCTGATGAAACAAGGCAGCTGAAGATATTACTTTGGACAGTTCTCACTGTCTGGAACAACAAATATTTGTCAGAAAATTTTTAGGTCATCTGCTTTTTCTGTGGTGGAAAATGTGCCTGCGAGCCAGCTTCTGCTCCAAGGTCTTCTACTTTGAGTTTGTTGGCTCGGTGATCGAAATAGATCACACACAGTTGTAGGTATAAGATTCAGGAATGAGGAAATTCTCACAAAAAGTTTCTGGTGTGTAAAATAGTCAGTGTGTGGTGACAATAAGAAGGAAGTACCTTGCTCACAGGCTCACGAGAGGAAGTAGAAAAGTGCTACAAACCAAGGGTAACAGGACTCAGCAAAGAAGTGCATCTATTGTCAGGCTGTTCTCTGTGCAGTCAGGCTTCATTTGTGCTGACTGAACGTCAGCGCTCGCATTCACTGTCAGAGAGCCGGACAATGGGCCTCCAGAGGCTTCGCGTGGATGTTGTGTGTGTGTGTGTGTGTTTGAGATAGTGTGACAGAGTGAGGCTGTGAGTAATCCAGTAATACCAAACTGGTCTGTCACAAGACTGCAGTTATGGGAATCAGTGACTCTAAGCTTTGCCATGTGGAGGAATGTGTGTGTGTGTGAAGATCTGTGTGTAAGGAAGTGGAGGATGTGGACACACAGGTTTAAGAGCGGTGACAGGAAGTAATTGTATGCACGCGTCATTGCGGCTGACAACAACCGGGAAAGATAACTCACTGTAATCCTGATTTTTGCGTTTTTCAGCTTTGGATGTTTTTGTCTGGGTCAGCTCAGGCTAACACACGCTATATTCTGAAACTTGTTAATGGAGTTGAGTACTTTAGCAGGGCAACCATTTCTATAAATGTCATGACGTATTTAGCAGGCATGTGATGTTTTCATCAGAGGATATATCATTAATAAGCTGTTCAATCAAAAAGTTGTGCAGCTATATCTTAGTTTACACATTCAGGTTACAGTTTACTGACCTATTAGCACAAAGGTACTCAGTTTACTTTCAAAAAATGCCTCTAAGAAGTAGTTTTGCTTTGCTGATTAGATAATATTAATAATAATGACTCAGTAGCATTTTCTTTTTAGATTTATCTTCTTTTTGCAGCAGCCTTTTCCCTCCAAGAAAACAAGTAGCCGATTTCCTCATCATCAACATCCTCACAGACTCTTAGCAGAGGTGGAGGACATCCTGTTTATGGGAAATGCTGTAGCCGTGTGACCTCTGTTCATTGGACAGGCACATATTGAAAATCAGTATCACATGCTCTGATTTGACATGAAAGGCTTTGGGAGTGAAAGTGAATGTTTGTTTTTACAGCATTTACTTTAGACAGCCAAGACATTAACGCCCACGCTTTTATTAATAAAATGAACGTTGCATGTGTTTAGGGTATGCATGACATGGTTATTAATTACTCCACTGCTTAGTCAGAAAAAACATGAAAATACCATCCTGTGAAACACTAAGAACATCCTTATTGCTTCGATAGGAATTAAAAGCCATGTGCTGCTGTTCAAATGCATTTGAATAATTGATCATCAACTAGGTGACCACCTATGGAGAACTCAAGTGTGTGTTAACACAATGCTACCAGGGGTGAACATCGCAGAAGTGTCACCCGAAGGTCAGACCTCGGGGTCAGACCAATGCTCAGTGTGTTTTACCAGCTGTCAAGCACAGTGGTGGACAGGTACAGGATATGCAAACCCTCCAGTCATTGAGTCGACCATGAACTCCTCTATATCCTCTATATAGTCAAATGTGAGGCCATCTGTCCAACAGCTAAGGTGGCATGCTTCAAGTCAAGTCAAGTCAAAATTTATTTCTATAGCACATTTAAAAGACTAGCGTACATCAAAGTGCTTCGCAATAAAATCGCAATGCGGCAGAACAAGGAACAAATAGTACAGTTACAATTAAAATTACCTTACATGGTGTAGTGCAGGCCGAATGAAAGTCAACCTAATTTGCTTCAAAAGCTAAGTTGAACAGGTGTGTTTTTAAGCGTGATTTGAACGATTGAATTGATTCCGATGTACGGATATCAACTGGGTGATTATTCCAGAGTCTAGGGGCGGCAATGGCAAAAGCACAGTCACCTCTGGTTTTTAAACAAGACCTTGGTTGCATTAGGAGCAGTTGGCTGGAGGATTTTAGTGCTCTCTTTGGGTTGTACAGATCAAGGAGATCAGTTAGGTAGCTAGGGGCCAGGTTATTTAGAATTTTAAAAGTGAGCAGAAGGATTTTGAAATCAATGCGATATTTGACTGGAAGCCAGTGTAAGTTAGCGTGGATAGGTGTGATGTGCTCATGCCTTCTAGTGCTGGTTAAGAGGCATGCTGCCACATTTTTGGACTAATTGTAGGCGCTTGACTTATATCCTCAGCACAATAAAGTGTTCTTAAGGTTAAGGGGATTTCAGATATTTCTGAAGTGACTATTTCATTCTGACCCCCGGACACAGTTGTGAAATAAGGACACAGTGTATAAAGCAAGGGAAAATATAATTTTGCACCACTCTTCTGTTTCTCATTTCGCAATAATTTTACAAGCACTAGCTCTGTTTCCCCATTCCTCGCCTCCCTCCTCTGTACATCAGACTGTTCTGAAGACCCACTAAGCAGCGGGTGCTTCAGTGCATTGTTTTGTATTATCTGTGAAGAGAAAAGGTCAGAGGTCTGGTGATAGGGGACACACACAGCAGTGTTGAGCATTCATGCACTTCAGGGTAAAACACATAGCTGCCGTAAGGCTTTTAAACATTACCAACTAACACATGCAAACACAGTAGTGTACATTGTGCAGGTGTTTCCTGTTCAGATATGATGAATCACGCTCTCTTCCTCTTTTCAGATGGATTTCCTTTTTCTCTGGGTTACCTCCATATCCCCCAGGACAAAATTGCAGTCGCGCATGAATGGAGTCATAAAAAAAAGGCAAACAGGAGAGTTAGCTTTTTCCAGGATTTCCATTTCCAAACATAATGATTATCTAAACAATGACCCTGAATTAAAAAAAAATACATTTTCTATTTTTGTTTAATCCCTTTATAGCATTTCATGAAGCTGCTAGTAGCTGCTAGAAGCTGCTCTCCCTCCTTTCACATATATACCAAATAGAAGCTGTAGGCTAAAGAATGCCTGCTGTGGGTTTTTGCGTAGGTTGGCTTATGCAGTGTCTCCAGCCTAAGTGTTTTATTTTCATCAGTCAGTCTATGGGCACTCGTGTCTGTGTACGCATGTTTCTGAATGAATATGCGTGTTTTTTTTTTCCTGCAGGACACATAATCTTTAAAATCATTGATTCTGCGCCTGCCCGCAGAATCAATATCTTTTTAAGTGGGTCTACATTAACACTGCATTAGCCTACTTAACAAATGGCAATGTGTTGGCTGTGACTAACAATTTTTTTTTATTCCAGTGTCTTTAATTTGGTAGTGAGCCACCATAATTCTCTTATTTCACTTCAAACGTTCGTTGTTGCTAACTAGGTTTGCTAGCTCAGTGGCTGACGTTAGGCTAGGTGCGATCATGACTGAATGATCACAGCTGATGAAGCCAGGAATTCTACTTTTCTGTTTCTATCCAAATACATCTACTTCACATTAAAGCTCCATTTGCAGGGCTAAGCTGAGTGATTTGACAAATTATGCAATGTTAACAACTGAATCTACGATAGAATATCATTGTATATAAATAACGCGGTGCTTTCTCCGTTGTGGTAAAGTCAAATGATTCTAACTACTGCCATTTCATTCAGTTTATATGGCTCTTGTGCAATGAGGAAACTTTTTCTTATTTTTATATTGCATAGATTATCCAAATTAAGCTCTGATAAGAATTTACCCAGGAAACCACAGCGTTATCTCCAAGGTCAAATTTGGTTGGAGTATGACAGCAAAAATTGATGTTGATGAAAAAGTCCAGGCGGACAGACCAAGAAAATAGAGATCTATCGATGACTGATTAACAAGTAATTTGGTCATTAAATTGTCATTAGAAGACAGCCACACTATGTCTTCTCCATATACATGGACTGGTGTTACATTCATCTTTTACTGTTTACTATAAACCATTAGATCTATCCATCTATCTTTTATCTACATGGAACTGCTGTCTCATTTGTTTGCTGTTGAACTTAACAGAAAATTCAATACCCTCACATGGACATCAAAAAACAAGGCAAGCGCTGGGCTGAAATAAGTTCAGAACTACATTTTTCCATATTTATTGTATCACAAAAGGGTTAAATGTTTAAAGCACTATATTCAGTTCACTTTTACTTATATAGTACTAAAATCACAACAGCAGTCACCTCAAGGCGCTTTATATTATAAGGTAAAGACCCAACAATAATACAGAGAAAACCCCCTTTGCGAGCACTTGGTGAAACTTGGGGAAAAACAAAACACTCCTGCTTGTCACCAGACAATAATGCACTTAGTGGAGACATCTTGTATCACATGTTGGTAGTCACATGATTAAATTACATATACAGTAAAAGATGGATGGAGGTAGTGTGATGTCAGTGATTAGTTTTAGAAGTCCCTTTTTGATTAGTGTTTTTATTTCCCCAAAAAAGTGAGGGATACTGTGAGACCACATACGAATTTGCTTTTAGCCAAGGAGAATTTTTAATAACAATAATTATTCCACATCCATTTATGGCCAAAAATGAGTGATCGAGACTGTAAATTCAGCAGGAAAGTGTTTACAGAGGTCAAAACAAAAAGATGTTTTCCTGTAGACACAGCCATCGTCACCTGGTGGTCTTCAGAAAGCAGGTTTAAGACACTTGTGTGTTTTAGTGTTTTATATTGACTATGATCTATGACAACTGGGAGAAAAATAACCACTCTAATGCTTTAGCATGTGCATTGGTTGTGTATTGTACCACGAAGAACATTTGCAAGTGCTTAGGAAAAGAGAAAGTACAAAAGATAAGTTAAGTGAAAAAGTAAAATGAAAGAAAGATTTAAGAAACACAGGGAAAGAAAATATTTAAGATGTCTTTGAACATTTCTTCTCTGCCATCTGAGGGCATTATTATAAAGCTGTGATGTGAAATGCTCACTCTGTAGTTCAGTTGAATCAGAAACAGACACCAGAGCAGGAAGTCTGAGGTTTAAGAGCTGCTCCTGAGTTGAATTGCTTATTTATAAAAGGATAATATGAAACAAGTCGATGGACGTTCAAGGAATATGTTGAGCTGACAGTGCACTTACCATAGACAGTATAAAAAGTGGATCTAGCCACCATGATGCTACCCACTAGTTTTGGACTTGACATTTTGAAGCTTTAAAGTTACGTAGATGAAAGATGGCTGTGCTAACTTATCAGCTGAACTGTACTCAAACTGTAGGGGTGCCTCACTGAAGCACAAACGTCTTGGATGGTTTGTACAACACAGAAGGACGTAATATTAGTTGGATAATCAAGAATTCAAAATAGGTTCAACAGCATTGACACACAGTGAAGAGGTTCAGTCTAATAACTAAACGTTATTAAAGTTACAGGCATGAAAAATGTAAATATTTGTGAATATTTGATATGGAAAAAAAACTTTATTTAAACACCTTGAGTTCCTATAACTATAAATGCATATATATATTTAACTTTTGCTGTCTTGAGAACAGTTTTTGTTCAGTACTTCACTTTTTAATTAGCCATTTCCTGTTTAAAGAGAAGCACACAAGCCGCACGCCACTTTTTAATTGGCCTCTAAGCTATGGGGATCCAGAGTCTTTTCTCTGCTGAGTGCTAGATAGTGTTTTATAGTTGGAAAACCAAGACAGAAATCTTCACCACCATTTTCAGTCCCCATCCTATTTAACTCCTAAAATGTCTCTTTTTTTGCCTCAGATAAGCTTCAGCTGTTGTCGAGGAAACATCTTCTCATGTTGATATTTTTGGATCTCAGAGGCTCATTAAGGCTTTCACGCCAAACCAGGCAATGCACACCCAGATTGTGTCTGAGAGGTTGGACTGAGTCAGTGTACCCGGGCCCGTCTGCTTCGCTGAGCTGCGTTCGCCACAGGCCAGAGTAATGAAACAGTGTCATGATGAATGTGGTGGGGAGATGTGAACCATTGCGTCTAGTTTCCCTGGATCGCTGTGGTTACTGCATCTCCCCGTTTGCCATCTCCTTGTCAGCCTGCTTGTTGATTTTTTTGTCAGTCGGCGTATTGGTCTGCTCGCCTCTCTTCGGCTGATTTGTTATGAGAGTGAAAGTCACAGGGAAAGAGGGGGGGGGGGGGGGGGGGGGGTAGTGTTCTGTTTGTGTCTGCGCAAGTGCAGGTACACAGTCAGGGTCACCTGGTTACTGACAGCTAAAATACTTCTGCTCACAGCAACACACACAGACATATATATTATATACTTTTAGCTCCTCTTTTATTCTAAAGGGGTCTCCACAGCAGGTCGCACCACATATTCGATCTGGCAGACTTTAAGCCCGTCTGCCCTTCTTGATGCTGCCACAGTAAGAAATATGTCTCCTCCACCTTAGTATGAAACTGGTAATATTTCAATGTGTCAGCCTATGGAGCCATCTACGTGACAGAAAAAAGTGAAAAAGCGTCATAGTATTATATTTAAATGGCTTTTATTTACTTAGGCAGATTCCAGTTTCTTGTGACACTGCATTTGTCAGTACATTACGTTAATCATGCAATGTTCAAAGTGGAATAGTGAAGAGTTGCAAACCTTGTACCACAAATTGCAGGATATAGCACCCAAAATGCAGACACTGAAGGTGGATAGATTTAACAAGAGGCAAGGTGTCCGTAAGCAGTTGCCATAAGTCCATAAGCAAAGAGACAGATATCCAAAAGGCAACTTATTAAATCCCAAAGAGCACTGAGACACACAGGGAGGATTCACAGCCACTGTGAGATAAGACTGAAGGGAAGAGAGCACTTTATACACAAGGGTTTGAGTGCAGGAGAGTAACGGTATGCAGCTGAACCTAATTTGGGCAACAGGACAGAGGAGGAAGTAAAACTAAATGCAAGAGGCGAGTGACAAATAACTACTAAAGTAAACCAGGAAATAGATAACAACTAAAACCAGGAAATGAAAAGACGTGAATGAACTTAAGAGGGGGGAGGACTGAGGCAGTGAAAGCATAGAATACTAGTGAACAAATGAA
Organism: Pelmatolapia mariae; assembly: GCF_036321145.2. Taxonomy (NCBI): domain Eukaryota; kingdom Metazoa; phylum Chordata; class Actinopteri; order Cichliformes; family Cichlidae; genus Pelmatolapia; species Pelmatolapia mariae. The sequence continues at coordinate 12,886,004 of NC_086235.1, read as the reverse complement.
AGTCAACAATAAACACTAAATACAACTTAGCACCAAGAAACCATGAAGCATCTACAAGTTGTGTGTAAAAAAAGAAAGAAAGTGTTTTTGTTCAGTATTCTTTGTTTCTAAACTTTAAGACTTGTTCAAAAATCTAATATAATTCAAGCACATTTTTCTGTTGAGCACCACAGCGGTAAATCATGTCTCGTGTTTCATCCCATAATTTATCCCTAGCAAATGCCCAAGTGACTGTACATGACATCACGGTCTGTTTAAGCTGTTTGTCTTTCCGTTTGAGTGAAGCGACACTCTGGAATACGTAAAAACACAAATCTATAATAAATTTGATATTTACACTGAATCACAAGCGTTTTTACTTGAGCCAGACTAGGTTGCATCATATTAAGCAAAATTATTGTTGACAAATGGGATCGCTTTTTCTTTTTTCTTTTTTGGCTGTGAAAATCTGTAATTCTGTTTTTTTTTTTTAAAAGCTGGCATTTAGACAAAGATGCTTTCATACTGTCATTTATTAAATCCTGGCTGGTCTTATTTTTATCGTATATGTCTCTGTAACCTAGATTTCTCTAACCTGTGCTCCTCTCTCTATAGGAGATAAAGAAGGAGGGGAAGAGGGATGGAGGACAGGCAAGCACAATCAGACCTGACCTCGCCAACGGCAGTGCTAGCCCCGTGCTGGACTCCACCGTACGACCAGGCAGGAAAGGTACTCGGCTCTGTCTCCTACATTCATACACTGTGGTCATTCAGTAGCTTTAAGGCTTCAGGCCTAAATATAGATCCTGTTAATGTGAGGAAGGATTTGGGTCAAGCACTGCTGAGCATGTATACACATACTAGACAGTCACTATATGCTCCAGGGTAGTATGTGTGCATCTATATTGGAGTCACTGGATAGGTAATTAGCCTATTAGTGTCATGGACGGATTACTTTGTTTGGCAGTCAATTAAATTTTTAGTGACTTGCAAATTAGACTAAAGGAGCAAATTCATGGCAAAGGAAAATTAAAACATGCATTCAGAAATTGTTATGCTCTGGAGTTCCATTCATAAGATGGAGCCAAAAGATGCAGGATAAAGGGAGGCAGGCAAACGTTTTGACAGAATTACATGAACGAATGAACAAAAGGCGCTGGTGTGCACAAGCAGGATTATCCAAACAGAATTCCAAACAAGGCCAGGTGTCAGGGAAAAAAATCCAAATTCAGGCAATTAGTCCAGGCACGAGAAAGCTGACAGAAGACACACAGAGAGACAAGGAAGGTGGTGGATAAACTCAACAAACTAACAAACAACAAGGAAATCAGAAGGGCTGTAAATACAGAAAATTAAGTGAACACAGGTGAAGCTAATGAGAGTGAAGCTGGCAATACTGAGTGTAAGAAAATAACAAAGAGGGGAAGTAAGACAGCAGGGATACACAGGAAAATTCTTTAAAATAAGACGGGAAGTAAGAGTAAGCATCACACAAAAACCACAGTGATAATGACGATAACCAAAACTAAAGGACACTATTGTAAGAAATGACCACAAGAAAACAGTATGAGCAAAAAAAAGGAATCTTAAACTCACGCTGAGTCAAAACAGCTTAAAAATGACTTCAAAGAGGCAAAGTAGAGACAAAGAGATATAAATGATCTTAAAAAGTTGCCAAACAACTGCAACAAGACAATGAGGGAAGGAGAAGAAGAAGATGTAAAGCATAAACATAATCGCATACACAGCATGACCACACAATTTCAGTCTGGGTGTTTTCGTCCTATTAAGGAGGAGTGTGACACAAATAGCAGCTTTTAAACATTTTTTTTTTAATCAGGTTAACAATTGGCGTTACTCCAAGAACCAGTGTTAAATTTAATACATGGTTGTACACATTCGATTAATATGCTCCTCTTGTTTTGCTTGAATTCCACATCCCTTCTTTATAATCACTATCTGTTGAACCAGCCTCTGTAAATACTGCACATGCTACACATTGAAATATAAGGTGAAGAAGACTGACATCTTGTGGACAAAAGAGAAGGTGCAGGGTCATGTCTTAATGCCCCAGCTGCTGTAGGATGAGTCAAGAGTAATGAGCAGGGTAATGAGTGTAAGGCAAACAACTGCAAGGCCAGTATGAAGTGCTTGGTGTCAGTAATGGTTAGGCTGCCCTCTAGCTAAAAGGTCAAAGGTCGCCATCAAAGGCTTCAGCCATGATGGCTTTTAATCAGTCTGTAACACCTGCTTAGTCTTTGTAAAGCACTGATTACAGATAAGTGTGTGAGCTCATAATGTTACATGTAAGTCTTAGATATGTCTACATATAAACTGTGTGTGTGTTCTCTTTCTGTTTATGTGGTTGTGGTGGCTGTGTGTACGTGTGCTGTGCAGGAGAGCAGATCCGTAAACGAAGATGTAAGGCTGCGTTTAGCTACGTTCCTCAACATGAAGATGAGCTGGAGCTGAAAATAGGAGATGTGATTGAGATCATAGCAGAGGTGAGAACTACATTATGAGCCTACAATGTAAAATCAGAAAAAAGGATGCAGAATAGCATAAAAATAAAATTTTAGGTTATAGACGACAATATCACATTAAGGTCCACATAGCAGTTCTGGAGCTTTCGGGCTTGCTCAGACGAATGAGCTTCCCAGTTATAATAATGGGTAATGAGTGTGGCAACGGACTGGCAACCTTTTTATACTATAGCCAAACATTTGCCATAAGACACCAAGGAAAGCTCCAGGCTTCCACCCTGAATTAGACATTTGGTAGGCATTTCTTCACGGTTTAAAAACTGAAAGAAAGAAATCGTGTTTTTTTCCCCCCATCCCTTTTGAAAAAGAGTAAGAAAATTTAGTAAAATATATTTACTCAAGTGAAGTCAAATTTTTAAATTGCCATGTTAAAAAATGAAATGCAGGAAGAAAATACAAGAAACTGAAGTTTTATTTCATCAAATGTACTAAAAGAAAAAAAAATTAGATAAAATAAAATGTTTAAATAGTATGTATTTTTTAAAAATATTTTTTAAAATTGTACATTTTACTTTTAAAGTATTGAAATATTTTAAACATGTGTACATTTATATATTTATATTCTTTTAAATAATTAAGATGTTGAAATTCTCATGTTTTCTTTATATATTAGTTATTTATTCTTTTCTCTTAGTCATCTTTGGTGATCACCACAACGCTGCCCTATATTTCAGAAAAAGCTTTTTTTTAGGCTTTATTGCTTGTAAAGAACATTGTTTTTTTTTCACTTATTATATTTAAAGGAGTAAATCTATGTATATCTGAGTGTATAAACGTGTGCATGTTGTCCACGTTGTGTAACTGTGTATGTTCAGGTAGAGGAGGGCTGGTGGGAGGGAGTTCTTAATGGGAAGACTGGAATGTTTCCCTCCAACTTCACCAAAGAGATCCTCACTGATTCAGAGACGCCCTCTTTGGACTCACAGGAGGAGAACCGCAGTGGACGCACAAGTGAGTTACAGCTAATCAGAGGGTGGGGACACATCTACATACATATCTATATTTAAAAAATCCGTCACTGCTTCTGATTACAAGATTTATTTATTTATTTTCAAATCTTTTAATTATTTCATGAAATCAGCCCTTTTTGCATTGCTGCAACAAACTAAGATGTGTTGTGCATTATTTGTGTGTCTGTAGATAAGGACAGCCCAAGCAGTGAAAGCGACGGTGGGGACAGTCGGTCAGAAACAGGGTCAGAAATCCCTCCCAAGAAGGTAATCAGTCAAATACTTGTGTATTGAGTGCTACCTCATCACACTACAAGCTTCCTTGGGGGTGTAACCTCCACTATAAAGTCAGCCATGAAAATAAAAGTAGGCAGGACAAGTGAGTCTCACTGATCCTCTCTTCAAATGTCATCTGTATGGTACTTTAGGATGAACGACTCATAACATTATCTGAACTTATCAGGAATTTGACCTCTTCACGTTTTTTTTTCAAAGCGTGCTGTCTTTGGGGGTCAGGGGAATACAAAGTGCAGATTCTGAATCTTTACAAAGACTGCATGACAAAATCTGTACTTCCCATAATCCTATGCCCATCCTCTGACTGCTCAGAGACTGCTGGTCGGCATGAGGGGCATCTAAACAATATAATGAGGATGGTTATAGTGATTTGGTTGGTTAGTGCCTATAGCTAATTATTAGCACTCCACAGTTCGTTTGTCCATAAATTTGTAGGTTGAGTTAAAATTAATAGCGACCATTTTAATTAAACATAAATTATATCTCAAGCTAATTTTTAGTGAGTGAATTCTTCTTCTTCCCAGTTTTTTATTTCAGTATATCAACTGTGGCTCAAAGGAAAGATAAAAGAAGGGTAAAGATGGGAATATGTAACAACTTTCTGGTAATTTAAACACTAAAAAAATTGTATCATGTTCAAAGCAAAGTGGTAAACTACTCAACTCAAGTTACAGTCAGAACAATAATCACAAAAAAAGAAAATGATCCCATGAAAAGCTGGAAACTCTCCTAGGCATTCCAAATGTTGTTTACTCTCTGTGGTTTATACCACACGGAGACACTGCAATTGAATTAATATGAGCTTCATGTAAGGTCATATTAAGGTATAACATCAGTCAGCAGCACAAACCGATCTAGTGTTCCTAGCACCTGGCCTTATTTTGGCAACAGAAATGTCTGGAACAGAGGAAGCATACAGACAGACATAACAGACGAGGATTATGATGCAGGGGTGGTGGTGGTAACTCTGAGTACATTCTGAGTCATAGATGGAGAAATGAAACTTTACAGAGTCAATGCATGAGCACAAAGGGAGCTGTTGTTGTTTTTCTTTCCTATTTATGATTTTGGTTGGACTGCTCCTTTAAAAGATAATGCTGTTTTTCATTATACCTCTTTAAACCCCCTAGGGTCAGCTCAGAGGGTTTGGCTTTGGTAATATCTTTAAAGACCAGCCCATCAAGCTCAGGCCTCGCTCAATGGACGTGGACTTGGAGGGGGACAAGGTGAGTCACACACACCCAGCTGTGTTTGTGTCACTTATGTTCACTTCCTGGAGACACACAGTAACAATAAACCAAGTAATCAGTCTAAAATTAAATGACTAGCATAATGGGGTCTGTTTTGTCCCCATAAGGCAATTTAGTAAACAGGTCCCCACAATGAAAGTAATACAAGTATACACATTCTGCTTTATACACTCTATTTTATAGACTTTTTAAAAAATTATCATCAACAGCAAGGAGGGAAGGAAGTCACAGCCTTTGGGCCGCCCCTTCCTCAGCTTCAGTTTTACAGCACAGGAAGTGGTTTTATGTTAACACACATGCACACACACACATGCACACACACATCCTGTAGGGAATTGACAAGCAAAGCAGAAGTGAGAGCGCAGCAGGGCAGACAGAGAGAGCAGGAGAGGGGAAGGGAGTTGATACAGCTTTTCACTGACGACTACATATTCACGTCTATTCTCCTGCTGTGTGAGCTGATGTAGCAAAGCCTCGTCCGAGTTTAACTGGAGACACAGAAAAAGACGGTAGGGACGGGTTTTGTCGGCTTATCTTTAAAGGGTACGGTCCCTCCTTATTCATTTTATTTTTATCTTCTGCATATTCTTCTCTTCTTCATTGGAAATTAAACAGCGTAACAACATAAGGCCAGGTGAGGCAGGAGTTTTAAGCAATGTATGTTTTTGCTTTTCACACCTTTGTCAGCGAGTTTTGTAAATATTTCTCAGGGAAATACAGAAAAAGAGATAACAGCCACCAGGAAGACATTTTTGGGGTATTAAATGCTACAAAATTGATACTTGACATGTTGGGATGACAATGGAAGAGTTATGGATATAGACTTAAAGGGCTAGTTCACCAACAAAGCAGCCTAAAAGATGATGGTTTTATGTGTGTTTAATGCTAAAGAAGTGTTTGGGATACCAAGACGGGGGAAATATAAGCAATAAAAATATGATTTTTTATTTTGGCTCCTGTTTGAAACCACAAATATTTAAAACTGGGCATAAAATAGTCCAGTTTGTAGACAGCTTTTTGAACTGAAAGCCAAGGTAACATCACCCAACTTTTTTTGGCTTAATAGTTTCCATTGAAGGATATGGTCTTGGGTTTGTCTGTCAATTTATTGTAAATTTTAAAACATTTTAAAAGTGAGATGTCTAAACAGTCAATCTTGGTGAACAGGGCTGGTAATTAAAGTGAACTTTAATGGCAGTATTAGTAAGAAAATGCTGGCAATCAAGAAATGTAAAAGTCTTTATTAAAGAAAAACAAAAAATGTTAACTTGCACGCCAAGAACAGTCAGCAGCTAAAAATTACAGACGCAAACAGCCTGAAAGTGAAATGCTGCTTAAACATTCATTAGGATGAAGGTAGAAATAAAGAACATTAACTATGTCGATGAAGGTGTGTTTAAAGAGCGTAAAACGGTCATTAAAACCAGCACACTGGTCATCAAAGCCTCCTATTTAGCAGCAGACTGTGTGTGTGTGTGTGTGTGTAAGTGAAGGATGTTTGTCAGCCTGCCCTGTTAGTGGGAGGCTGTTATGCTGCTTTATGGTGAGACTCGTCTCCTCACTCAGTAATGAGGCTCCAGAGGAAGCGGCAGGAGTATCCATCTGGGTGAGTCACACGAGGCCATGTAACTTTTCAACTGAACGGTCGGTTGTGTGTGTCTGTGACTGAGTGGTGTGGCTTGCTGCACAGACGCAGACTGACCACATGCGAGTTTAACGCAGGTGTTTATAATTTGGATTATTGCCATTGCAGCAAATGGAAACGCTTTTCTTAGTGTTTGCTCAGCGGTTCCTCTTTTTTTTTTTTCATTGCGGTGACTCAAAGTCACTCAGGCTTGACATCAACTGTCACCTGAGAAAAAGTCATTAGATGTGAAATAGAAACCAGCGGGAACCTTCTGATGCGAAAGAGAGACAGCAGAGACTTGGTGCATTTAAGCATGCAGTATGGTCAAGACGAGCTACTGAAGTTCAAACTGACCGTGAGAATGAGGAAGAAAGGTGATTTAAGTGACTTTGAACGTGACATGGTTAAATAACTGGGAGTCCCCTGGGTTTTTTCCAAACTAGGATCTCTAGAGTTTACGGAGAATGGTCTGAGAAAACATGCAGTGAGGGTCAGTTCTCTGGGTGAAAGTGCCTTGTTGATGTCAGAGGAGAATGCCCAAACTACTTCAAACTGATGGAAAGGCAGAAGTGCACATTGAATGTTGAAGCAGATGGGCTACAGGAGCAGAAGACCACACCGGGTGCCACTCCTGTCAGCCAAGAACTAGAAATTGAAGCCATTTTTTATTCTCCAAATTGGACAACAGAAAATTGGAAAACTGTTGTCTGATGTGACCAGTCTTGATTTCTGCGGCAACATTTGGTTGGTAGGGTCAGAACTAAGCCTAAACAACATGAAAGGATGGATCCATACTGCTTTGTATCAACGGTTCAGACTGTTGGTGGTGTAATGGTGTGGGGTGATATTTCCTTACCATAATATGATCCTCTTAGTACCAGCTAAACATCATTTAAAACACCACAGCCCACTTGAGTACTTTTGCTAATCATATCCTTCTATGACCACAGTGACAATGAGTTCACAGTGGTCATAGGGCCTCCACAGTCACTAGATCTCAGTCCAATAGAGCAGCTTTGGGATGTGCTGCCAACAAATCTGGAGCAACTATGTGATTCTCTGAGGAGTGTTTCCAGCCACTTGTTGAATCTATGACATGAAGTATTAAGGCAGTTCTGAAGGCAAAACGGGGTCCAGCCCAGTACTAGTAAGTATACCTGACAAAGTGGCCAGTGAGTGTATATATGTGAGTGTAGGATAACATCTTAACATCAAACTTCATCAACTCACACACTGGTTGGAGTCACTGAGCAACTGAAATATATTTGAATGGGCCAAAGTATCTGTTGGGGGTTTTGGCCAAAAAGTGAATCAGCTGTAGAACAATGGAGGACACAACATAATTAATTGCCAGTTCGTCAGTAAAAACACCCCAAAACAGTTCCTGTGCACAGCTTTTCTTAGTGAGATGGCGAGACAGATAAATAAAGGAGTTTTTGCTGTCATGTAGCAACACTCCAAATCAAATGTATTTGGCTAGTTTTGGGTAGATCAATAGTTTGTGGCTCTGAACTCTGAATCTGATATGGATACGATGATGATATTTTAAATCCAAGAGTGCAAACATCAGCTTTGGCCAGGCATGCATGTTAACTGCAACTTGACTGGTTGGCTTACAATTTTTGCAGCTGCACAGCTGTAATTTTAAGTGTTCCTCTGCAGGAAAGCAAATATAGAATTGCTCCTTAGATTAAATAAAAAGTTAACTTAAGTGGCTAGAAGTTTGTTAAAACCACAACCCCAGCTATAAGGTCCACTTCCTCTTCTTGTTGGTGATGTTGACTTTATGTTTTCATTGTTGAGTCACTTCAAAAGCCTGTTTCATGTGACACGAAAGGACTTTTAGAAGTAAGTTGTAAATAGACTGGGAGCGCTCTTCTACTCTACTTGATCACTTAAGGCAATTTATACAGCACATCTCATTCACACTCGGATTAAAGGCATTAAGAACATCTCACCCAAGGATACTTTAGGATGCAGGCTAGAGCGGCCAGTGATTGAACCACCAACTTTCTAATTAGTAAATGACCTGTTCTACCTCCTGTACCACAGCCATTAAAAAAATTACAGCAGCTAGTATTCCCAGTGCTAACAGGCCCAACCCTGCTTAGTGTCTGAGATCAGATAGGACTGACTGTACCCAGCAGTCATCTTGGCATCTTGCTTCTGTGCAGTTTATTGGAAAAAAAACATACATAATTTGAAGCCACTATGTAAATGAATCAATGAAGAGATGAACACCTTCATTTCAGTGGTCACTGTGACATAAGCGTTGCATGTTTAGGATCAGTTTTCAAATCTGAAACATTTACATCAGCAGTAAAGTTACCTTTTGGTTGAAATTTGTTTTAAAAGCCTTCACGTCAGCCTAATTTCAAGGTGAATGCATGTTTGAAATTAAGATCATGGAGCAAATTTCTCTAAAACCTGTTCAGACACAACCTGGTAAGGCTAAAATGTCATGAACCTGGGTTTAAATATAAAAGTTTAGTAGCCATCAATGTAACACCTGGACATTGTTTGAGAATTGCAAATAGTGTCTTTGGTTTAACATCTGATTTGGTCGCGCAGCAGCTGTGAGCAGACAGCCACTCAGCATCTGTCTCATTGTCTGTAAAATAACCTACTGTTTCCATCAGCTAGGGCAATGTGGTGGTGAGGCTCTGCAGCCTCAGAAAAAAAGTGACGGGGTTTAAATTTGCAGAGGTGTTGAGGAGAAAGAGTGCACTTTCACTTTTTAAGCAGAGGTAAAGAAGACGTGACCTTGTTTTCCTATAGGCATCTTTTGAATGATCTGAAAAGACGGCGTTTCACCTGATGTTTTTTTTTTTAAAACAAACCATTACATTGTTTACACCTCTTGCAAAGATTTCTTCAAACTCTTTTCACTCTGTTTTTTAACAAGTTTCTGTAGTTGTTACATTTACACTACAGCTCAATCGGGCGTGCTGACAGAACCACCATCTCCACTCACTCCCACCAGTGTACGTTTAATGTCTCAGTTTGACACCCTGCAGCGTATTGACTGAATTTCACACCATACCAAGCCGGTGAAGATCTGCTTTACAGTGAGGAGGTGATAAAATAGCACCCTGCATCGTACATGCAGCTTCAAGGGTTATGTGAGGATCAATCAGCATGTATTCATTGTGTTCACACTGTATGTATGAGGTGGTATGGTTTGATATATGTTGAAGGTCACGATAATATTCTCATGCTGCTACTTCTACAGGACTGGATATGCATGTGTGCTTTTGTGTGTTCACAGTTATGTTTTTGCAGTAGGAAACCATATGTGGCATGAATGATTTCAGTTCTGTTTGTTCAAAGAGTAGCATCGCACAAAACCTCTCTGCCATGTTGTAATGGTCTCTCTTTGCTTGTGGCTCCACATGGGTCTCATTAGGGAGGGTAGAAGACAGAAAAGGGGAGGGTTTGGAGAGAAGAGGAGGTGGCACGGTGGTGTTGGTTTCTCCCGGCCGAACAGAAGAAAGCAGTGTGTGTGTTTTCTCCCAGACTGAGTGCTGTTTGTGTGTGTGTGTGTGTGTGTGTGTGTGTGTGTGTGTGTGTGTGTGTACGGGTTCGTACTATCCTGGTGGGGACCAAAATCTGACTTTTACTATCCTGGTGGGGACTTTCTGCACCGTGGGGACCAAAATCCAGGTCCCCTCGGGGTTGAAAGCAATTTTCACACTCAAAATGCGGTTTTACTGTCAGGGTTACAATTAGGTTATGGTTAGGTTTAGGGTAAGGGTTAGGGTTAGGCATTCATTTTTAATGGTTAGGGTTAGGGTAAGGGGCTAGGGAAAGCATTATGTCAATGGGATGTCCCCACGAGGATAGCAAACCAGACACGTGTGTGTGTGTGTGTGTGTGTGTGTGTGTGTGCATTTTTCCTGTGGAAGAGCAACCACTGGTTCCACAAACATGAATGAGGGATCCACTCCAGCTGGGAAACAACGGCTGCTTTAACAGCACCCGCACACTGTAGCTGTAGCGTGTGTGTGTTCCACATGATCAGCAAGTCAGCCTGTTGCTTCTTGTGCTGAATCTGAGCTCATCCTCTCTAATTATCTGCTTAGACTGGAAATGTACCGGCTATGTTTGTCTTGCTTTTTACCCTTACAGTTGATTTTTTTCCCCCCATCATTTTGTTTGGCTAGTGTTCCTATTTTCCTGTTATGTGTGGTTCATTTACTACCAATTTGAGTGAAATTCTGTGAAATGTTTCACCAGTGCTGACTGCCACTGCTGTCACTGTGTACTGTTCTCCATTCTCGAGCCTATTTTTGATTGACTTGTCCTCATCATTGAATTCAGTTCAATGACAAGCAAAGATGCTATACTGAAGTGCAATTAGGAAAATCTGAGTGTGTTACTTGAATACTATGAGGCCCTGAAGAAGATTCAGAAATGTCAAGTCATGTCAAGTTATTTATAAAGAAACTTCAAAATGTTTGCTTTACAGATTTATGTTTGCATTTAAATAAAGCTACAAACATACAATACTGTGCAAAAGCCTCAAGACAGCCATCATTTCTTTCTGTTTTGCTTCCAAGGAGCCAGAGTTTTCTTCTAACTCTTCTAATGCTGGGCATACGCTGTGTGATTTTTGGCTCATTTTGAGACGATTTTTCAGTCATGCGACCGTTTTGGTGATCGGCCCGAGTTTCGCCTTCATCGTGTGTCGTGCATCGTGTAGTATACGTGGGGTAACGAGAAGCGATTAACACCTCATGACCAGCTCCCGATCATCAATCGCTTGGTCATAAGAAAATCAAACCTGTTTGAAATCCTGTCGGCCATCGTGAGGGTGTCAACGCAGCCTCTCACACTGCGCACGCGCAAACACAGAAATGAAAGTGAAAAGACAGAGCAGCACGGCAGTGCAGCGTGTGATCTGGACACAAGCGATGGAGGCTTGTAGAACTTTGGCAAGCTCATCCGAGCCTTTTTGATGTGGCCTCACAAAATTATCACGACCACAACAACCATGAAAATAGTTGGATCTACATTGCTGCTCAATCACAGCTGCCTGATCAACGTTTTTCATTAGCAATTTAGCAAAGTTGATGGTGGTGGTGTGCGTGTCTGTGTGAGTGAAAGACAGAGAGGGAGAGTGAGCGACAGATTTTCTATTATAACCTTCATGTTATGGACGCACAGTGTGAGCACTCAGGTCGCATCAGAGCATCGGGCCGTATAGTGTGAGACCCTGCATCGTGACCTATGAACTTCTAACCCCTGCGAGTCAATCGTGCAGTTTGAGCAGATGCTGGATAACGCGACTGAAAAAGTGTATGCCCAGCTTAAAGTGGTGTTTCTTTGGACATTGGCTGCCTCTTAGCTCATTTTCAGTACTTATACCAGGCCATTTTCAGAGCGATCTTTGTTTTGTTTATTAAGACACTTAACACTGATCTATGAATCATTCATGCATAAACAAAGCACTTAACTCAAGGGATGAACCAGTGTTGTATTGACACATAACAGACAACTTAGCAAAGAACCAATTTTAAACTGTATTTTTGGGCTATTTTTGTTACTAGCAGCCTGGCACAAAAACACAATTTGTTCCCATTTATTTAGTTGACTCTATGAAGAATGCCAACGATAAGAGTCTGACTGGTTTTTCACCAACAAGGTGATTCTCAAAGAACTATTAGCAAGAAATGTGGTATGTCTCACAAGCTGTGTCCTTAAAAGTGTGTCCTTAAAAGAAACTTAGGAAAGTGGACAAGTGATGGACAAGATGTGGCATGACTAAGACCTATCTGCAGCAGATGAACAGTATTTCAAAAGTCATGTCCTTAAGAAACAGAAAAAAATCTTGTAAAGCCAGAGCTAGCACAAAGGACTTGAGAAATACATCTGGCCCTTCAAATGATTCATCTAATGTTCACTGAAAACCCATCAGAAAATGTCTCAGTTGAAGGGTTTCTATCAAGAAGGCTTTTGTTAAGGAAGGGAAATAAGGACAAAAGACTGAGGTATGCCAGATTGCACAAGAACTGGGCTGACAATCAGTGGCAACAGGTCCGATGGAGTGATGAATCCAAATTAAATTGTCATCGGTATGTACAGTGGAGGTCAGGGAAAAGGTAAAACACCCATCTTGGAAAAAAAGTGGAAGCTCTGGCATGGTTTGGGGCTGAACACAGAGAGAACCAGTAGATTTTAATCTGCCAGGCATTGCCGTCTGGAAATTATCTGATTGACAGTAGTTTCATTTTTCAGCATTAAAATGATCACAAACAAACTGCCGATGAAGTAAAAACATACCTGGATAGAAAAACAAACAGTGGAGCACCATCAGTCATGGACTGGCCTCTGCAGAGCCAGGACATCAACATTAATGAAGCAGTGTGGGATGGCCTTGACAGAGAACAGAACAAAAAGCAGCCAACATCCAAAGAAGAGCTTTGAATGTCCTTAAAGAAGCCTGGAGAACTATTCCTGAAGACAACTTAAAGAAATTAAAGAACATTTGCCTAAGACAGTTGAGGCTGTGTTAAAGTACAAAGGTGGTCATACTAAATATTGTCTTTCAAGCTCGTTAGAATTGCACAAAATCAGTTTTTTCTTAAATCCTGTATTTTCATTAAAATGAGCATGTTTCAATAAATATTGCTACACCTATTAAAGAAATGGGAGCTAGCAGGAGGCTTTTGCACAGTACAAATTGATAAATAAAAGATGAAAACCAGGAAGTGCCAAACAAAAAAGTATGTTAAAACATAGATGAGAATGTGAAAGAGTCTGAAACTTAAGATGTTCCAACATCTCTTCCCCCACTCAGGCCAGCGACGGGAAAGCAGCGAGCGTTGCAGTTGAAAGCATGAAGACTGAGCCTGACAGCAAAACCAAAGGTGAGAAGTTGCATCTTAACTGTTGTGTAGGCGATTCTAGCAAAAACACTGTGTTAATGACAAATCGACGCACAACTCACTTTCAGCTCATCACATTCTGGTGTTCAGTCAGGAATCCTTACTCGTCATATTTTAACAAAGGGAAACCCCTTTAACAACGATTTCAACCATGAAGAAGAACAGAAGCCTGCAAAAGGAGCAGCGTTGCATGTAACATGTTCCAAAGTAGCACATTACAGTAATCATGTGACTCAGAAATGTAGTGGATTACTGTACACTGTACTCACCTTCATGTTACAGTTGTTACATGTGTTACCTAAGTTACCAGATAGAAAAAAAATCCCCAAATTTGCCCTTTTTGTGCACGCTCGAAATGCAATCATCTGGCCTTATTTCATGTGGCAGGAAGTGAAAAATTGTGGTTTAGTGGTTTACAGGTTTTGAAGATCTTATTTAAAAGAAGAATATTTGCTGAAACATTAACTGCATGCAGGCTAGAAGCAGCAAGCATCACAAAAGACTAAAACAAAGCATACCAAACAGACGGTTTCCTAACCAAGAAGCCAAATTTTTAACAGGTAACAAAATGACAAGCAGTCCAAAATGTGCCTTACTTAGGTAAGATGACACGTGATTTAATCACAAGACCTAAGACAAGGGTTCGAGGTCTGTCTGCGACCGCTTTTTTGCATTTACCTTCGTATTTGATCCCTTTTCTCTTGCTGTTTGATTAAGTTTAGATAAATTAGACGGTCAGGACTCAGTACTAAAACCTGTTGGTTACTTTAAAGAAAAAAATCATAGTGTGGGTTTAAGGAAACCCTTCCACAATGGTAAACTGTCTCTCAACTTTCTCAGCATTCCCCTGGTTCCTGCACATTAAACAATGATGCTGAGAACAGGTCGTAAAATCTCAAATACATGTGCAAACCAAACAGTATCCCTTCATGTGTTCCATTCGGTCAACTAAAAACCATGTTTGCTATCATTTCCTACACTTTTTGCAGGTTTCCTTTCATTCTAATAAAGTGTTTTTTGTTATTATCATAGTGTCTAATGTTGTTACACTGTTTTGAAAGTGCTTCCTTGTTTGGGCTTTTGTCCAAGCATGTCCATTTATACGAGAGAACAAACTATTTTTTTCAGAGTGAATGCATCTGTCCATTATTAGATCACTGATAGGGATTATTATTGTTTATTGTAATTGTAAAACGTATGGATAAAAGACTTTAAAAGATCATTAATAAAAAAAAGACACAACAAATAAAGGGATTATTTGGAACTTTTTTATATTTCCAATTATAAATTACATTTTTTGCTCGATGTAAACTGTGTTGATGACATTCTTGCATAATGAAAACACATTCTTCTATTTATGTAGGTCAAGTCCAGTTTGCCTTCTTGTTTCTGACTTTTTTGGTGGTTTTGTTCTATTAAACTGACTTGACTCCTTTTGACTGGCTGTCAGGGCGGGAGCAGTGTAAAGTCCTCTTTCCATACGAAGCACAAAATGAAGATGAGCTGACGATCAAAGAGGGGGACATCATAAATATCATCACTAAGGTGAGCGAAGCATTGTGCGATTTCGTATTTGCATCTGCATTCACTTCCAAGCATCTGCAAATTCAAATAAATACTTAAAAATGATTTTGTCCAGGATTGTGCCGATGCAGGCTGGTGGATGGGGGAGATCGGGGGAAGGCAAGGTGTCTTCCCAGACAACTTTGTCAAGCTGCTAGAAGTTGAGAAAGAGGTGATTTTGTCATGACTCGCAAAACTTTCCAGGTTATAGTGATGTTTGAAATCTGCAGATGTGGTTTGTGATGCTTCTGCATCTGTATGTGTTTCCAGAGACCAAAGAAACCGCCTCCTCCAAGTGCACCGTCGGCAAAACACACCACAGGTAACAGCTCTCATCTTCCTCCTTGTTTTTGTGGTCTGAGACTATAAAAAAAATAATAAAGGGGGGAAAATAGTAAAAATAAAGAAAGACAAAAAAACCTTTGAACTCTGACTGCAGAGAAAAAGTCAGAGGTCAGGAAGGCTCCTCCTGAGCGGCCTGAACATCTTCCCCAGAGAGACCAGGATCGAGGTAAAATCTGACCTGCTTTGACTAGTGCTCGGCTGCACTATCTCACTTATTTGCTCGGCTGATTACTAACATCCTTCATACTAATAATCATAATAATAATCATATAACACCCTGCTGGGCTTCTTTACATAAAAAAGGCAGATTCTTTTCTGGTTCAAGTTTTTGCAGATATCACTTATGGGAATTGCCCCGCTATTTTTTGAGCAAAATAGCAGAGCTTTGATTGAAGAGGTGCATCAGTATCAGTCTGTGTGCAACAGGAAACTATCGGTTTTAATGTGGTTTTAAGCATAAGAAAGACTGGCACTGACTGTGCTGCTGGTGTGAGACGGATGTCTCCAGATGTCTGCACAGCCTGCTCATTGTCATTGTATCAGAGCAGCACGAAAGGATGTCTTTCTTTTATATATATATATATGTATATATATGTATATATATATATATATATACATATATATATCTTCTGTCTATAATCTTCTGCCTGAGCGATTGCAGTGGGGTTAAAAACATACAATCAGAGATAAAAAGAAAAAGTGTCATCAGCCTTATGTGTTACTTTGTACCACTGTCAAACTGACTTCCATAACTCTGTCATACATTTAGAAAAAGCAGCAAAGTTTCTATGGTTGGAGTTTGCCTTTGCTAAAAAAAAACAAACAGTTAAGTTCCTAAGTTCTATGATTTTGTGGCTGACAGTTTTTAAGGTGTTGCTTGTTGTTACATCAGTCAAAAGCAGTCGTGCTGGTACACTTTTCCGTGTGGCTTCTTTGCACAGCAGTACATGCTGAGTAGGAGGGTGCTATTGCAGCTAAGTGCTTTTAAGAAGTCTCCAAAAGCATGAAAGGTTTTACCATGCACAGCTAAAAGTCAGTTTTTGCTTTGTTGTCGTTATTTAAAAGATTAAATCCTTTTATCGGATTAGTAATAGACACACTATTAATAAGACTGATGCAACTGTTGTTTCTGGGCTTTTTTTTTAATAGTTTAATAGACTCTCAGCTTGCCTCCATACACTTATGTTGAGTGCAATTTACACTTCAAAAACAGCTATAGGTTAAGCTCTTTACTTCCACCTGCAGCAACAAACATGAACTATCCCGCTGAAGCATTCAACAGTTTCTTCCACAACATTTAGAGTTGAAACCAATTCTGGTTTATAGGCCAGTAGATGAAGTTTGTATTATGTGGAACATGAAATAGTTAGAACTGGTTACTGTTTATTTAAGTCAGTTTTAAAGAATTGGGAAAAGGATGAAAGTTGTACCTGTTTACTTTTAATCTTTTAATGCATACGTTCTGGATATTGTATTTGGTCCTTTGTAGTGTAACAGTTGTTACAATGTTTATAATTTATAAAATATAATATACATTTCTAGAGTGACCTGCAGTCAATGCCAGGTCACTCTAAAAAAGGAGATTTTTAATCTAGACTCATAATAAGGATAGTAAGTATCCTGATTGGTTGTAGGTGTGGCCACCTTTGTAAGGGGAGTAGGGGGAAATAAATACATCCTTGATAAAAAAGATCCAGAAACAGGCTGGAGGATAAAGTGACTCTGCTGTAAGGAAAAATGGATGTAGGAAACAAATGGCAGCAACTTAATACTTCTCATATTCATACTACCAACATGAGCACTCAGAGAACACAAATCCCCCCAAAGGGCAAGAGCTAAAACTTGTGTTTTGTGATGATCTTATTGCACTGTGCTCACGTCAGCTTGTTATTAAATAAATAAAAAGTGTGATGTACAGCTCTTTTATCATCTATTCTTATGCTGTATTACTCAAAATGATTTCTTGAATTGTTTTTTTTCATGGTCAGCTATGACCTTGGGTCAAGGTCAGATGCATAGCCAACCCAGGTGTTTCACTGTGCACACTGGGTTAAACCTTGGATTAAATCACGCCAGTTATTTTATGCAACAAGGATGGAGGATTTCCTTGAATTGTAACATAATAAATGGTTCTTGCTTAGGTCATGTTTTAGTAAAAGCTTAAATACTTGACAAATACCGCTGCCACCACCTCGATTACTGATCTTTTTTAATCCTTTCTGTCCTCTGTGGCCCTCTGTTTCTGTGTTTCCTTTTATTTCCTCCGGCCCTCATCATCCTTTAACCTTTACAGCTGAATTATTCGTCTTCAAAGGTCAAAATTTGTTCATTTTTGCTGAGGCAGCCATGTTTACCTTCCCCTTGTCTAATGATGCACGTGTTTGAGTCATGCTTGTCCCTCTGCATGGATATCCAGCTCTGATCTGTTTGTGTGTTCTCATTATGTTGTATGATTTTTGTGCGTATGTTTAATTTGTGCGTAGGTGAAGAGGTGAAACTCGGAGACATCTCTAAGCCCACCCTCCCATCTCTCCTTCCCAAAAAACCCCTCCTTCCAAAGTCAAGCGCCTCCTCTTCCTCCCAACCCCCGCGGCGTCCCGAGAGACCGCCCACACTAGCGTCAGTACACACACAAACACACTCAGATACACAAAACTCCCTGATTTGTACATGCCTGAGCATAATGAGCCTAATATTTACGTATGGTTTACTTGCTCAGGTGTGATAGCCCCAAATCTGAGGGCGGGGCTTCGACACCAGATTCTGCCCCTGACAGGTCACATGACACCGGTGAGTTGGACTGACAGAAGCATCGAACAGTGATGCAGTGTCAGAGCGGGATCAGAATTTTTACTCTGCCAGAGTCTCTAATATGTTTCTGCATTTCTGGTGTGTGTCTGCACAGATATGGATCTGGACGCAATTGTCTCTTCTACAGAGAAGCTGAGTCATCCAACGGCATCGCGGCCACGAGTCACGGACCGCCGACCCCGCTCACAGATCATCACACCAGTGAGTCAGTCTGTAGTCGGCCTGTCAGAAATGACTGTATATAAAGAAAGAAAGACAACATATTTCTACAGACCTCAAACCAAAATACAGTCGCCCCCTGCTGGCTGACTGTAGATTAAGCTTTGAACGCTATCCACTCTTTTCTGTTAATACCAATACTTTAGTGTCAATCAGCATAAAAAAAAAAGGAAATGAAATAAATAAAAATGACAATTATAAAAAACCTTTATGCTTGCAGTATGGTCATGTTTTACCAAAAAGTCAAGGCTTACACTGATGTCTTAGAAATTCTGACATCGCTCTATGTAGCATAAGATGGTGCTACTCTTTATTCAAGTTTTTATTTTATGTCTTTTCTTTCCAACCAAGTGTGGTTTATTTTTGGAAGGTTTGCAGTCAGAAACATCAGCCATTGTTTGCTGATACATTTACTGGAGAACCTGTCCTTCTGCATTACAGGGGATTTATACTTGCTGTTAAATCCACACTGTAGGTACCTTGTAACCATAAACCCCCCTGAATAAGTCTAAATCAGCACTTAGTAGCTTAAACATTGATACAGTGCTACATTGACTCACTGCACCATCTTTTGGTATAAATTTGTATTACACATAAATATGGCCTAGCCCTATTTTAACTTCTGTTGATACGCCTTCAACATAACACACAAACATTTTGGTCAGAAAGTTTCAGCAGATGTTTCTTCACATTCTTCCGATAGCTTTAGGCACTGAAATTAAATTTTTTTCCCACCTTCACAGCTTTTAGTATTAAATGTAATTCAGGGAACTCAATGAAACATGGCTTTGTTTTCATAGAGTCACAAATGTTTTAATCAAATTCCTTGCATTTTTATCACTTCTGTTTCCATCATTTCATCAACACTTTATTACTTCAAGTTCACCCAAATCAAGGCTTTTAATAGCCAACACCCCTCACCACAGATTTATTTGTGACCTTTAAAGATGCTGGCAGGCAAATAAGCTTAACTTCAGAATAGACCTAGATGTGTCACGGCTGAGCAGCCGGTGCGTTTCAGATGCGAACCCAAATGCAGACACAGGAGAACAGAGCTTGAATTCCAACAAAAGGCTAGCCTTTATTTGGCTGATTGCAGGTGGCAAAACATGAAACTAAGAAGAACAAAGAAGACTGTGAACACTGTAGCTGAAAGACTATGAAACTCTGTGAAAAAAAACTATGAAAAACCATCAACACTGAATAACTATGAAACACAGTGAAAACAAAAACCTATGACACGCTATGACTGAGAGATAACAGATGATGCAACGCTGAACACAGGAAGACTGAGGACTTAAATACACACGAGGTGATCAGGGGAAGCGGAGACACATAAGGACACAGCTGACTAGAATTAAACATAATTACAACACAGGGGAGAGTAAAACTAACCACATGAACACAGAACACTCACGATCTATTTCAGAATAAAACAGGAAACTAGACATGACAACACTAAGCCTACAGACCTAAAAACACATGATGAACAAGACAAGAATCCAAACATGGAAACCAAGGAAACAATAAATAATGGCTGCCTTTAACCTAAACTAAATAGGAATAACATATGGTAAATGGTAAATGGTCTGTATTTGTATAGCGCTTTACTAGTCCCTAAGGACCCCAAAGCGCTTTACACATCCAGTCATCCACCCATTCACGCACACATTCACACACATATGATCACAAAGCTAACATGAGAAGAATACCAAAATAAACTCAGAGCGCTGGGTCAGAGGCCCAGGCTGTAACAAGATGTTTCTCCCCATTTCCATTCTTCTCACTAAACTAGATTGTCCTTGCAAAATATGAATTTCTTGTGATGATCTTTAAAAATTATTATTGTCTCAGTTTGTATACAAGGATTTTTTTTTTTGCTTTCTTCTTGTTGTGGATATTTTGCTATCAGAATATATCTGTAGTCTGAATAAAGAAGACCAGTGAATGTATACATGTTTAAGCACATTTCTTTCTTTTGCAGTCTTCTCTGTCCTGCACTGACCTGGACTCACCGATAGTGGAAGTCAGGAAGGACAAGGAGCGAGTGAAGGACAGTCATGAGTCTGTCTCCACCAGATCTGTAGATGCTTCCCTGAGGAAAGGAGTACCCACCATCTCTGTATGGCCATGGCAGTTCCTTGTGCTTCTCATTTAATCCATCAGGGGGCATTACACTACAGAATTTCATGTTTTTTGACTTGTAAAACTGTGTTTTGGTAATTTTACTCAAGGCTTCTGGCAAACGTTAGTGTTGGCAGATAAAAAAAAAAAAGATAATGCTTTATTTATTTACATGAAGTACATTAAGTCACTTTTAAGGTTAAATATCACAAAAAAGGTCAAGTTTGACTCTTTTTTTAAAGTTGAACATTATCAAGTTAGTGAAACAATCTCACAATAAATTCCAGGCCCATCCTGCTTGCAGCTTTGATCATACAGACACACACATACTTTTTTTCTGTAAAGTGCTTAAAATCAAGACAGAAATT
Source organism: Pelmatolapia mariae (assembly GCF_036321145.2). Lineage (NCBI taxonomy): Eukaryota > Metazoa > Chordata > Actinopteri > Cichliformes > Cichlidae > Pelmatolapia > Pelmatolapia mariae. Next base: position 12,865,041 of record NC_086235.1, on the reverse strand, counting down.
TCTTTCTTGAGCCTAAAATCCTGCACAGTCTCTTATTTTTTTCATTTTCTGTATATTTTAATCACCAAGGACGTTGTGTACGAGGTTAGATCTTGTATGTGAGAGGAAGAAAATATTATAAATGCTAAATTCTTCAATTCTTCTTGTTGATCTGTGTTTGGGATAGGCTCCTGACAGTAAAGTACCACTGCCCGCCAAGCCCTCTATCCTGAACCCGCCAAACTCCAGCCATCGATCCGCCTCTCCGTCTTCCTCCTCGGGTCTGAGTCCCTCGCCCGAGCTCCGGCACTCACCACAAACACCCCTATCTCTGGAGGAACTCAGGAACCAGCTGAGAGACCTGAGGGCCTCCATAGACCTGCTGAAGAGCCAACATAGGTGAGTGTGTGCCTTTTAAGCCAGCAAGTGTAGGTTGTTTCTTGTATATGTACAATCATGATTTGTTTGTGATGGTTTGTTTCAGGCAGGAGATGAAGCAGCTGGCCAACGCACTAGATGAGGAGAGGACGATTCGTATTAATTTACAGGTGAGTGAAAGGTGGTGAAGAAACGAGAGGAAAAGAGATGGCTAAGAAATAATATTGATTATATTAAAACAGGCCCACAAATTAACAGCAACTAGTAAATATGTTATTAATGTAAAAAAAATATGCTGAATTCATCTAAAACTTTATTTTTTATGTGTTTTGGAAAATTAAATGTGTTTCCTTCACATATGCTTTACTTGGGCAGGCTGCCAAGGTATATTAACAGTCGCACAAGTATATTTATTACCTATCCCCCCATTTTTGATGCTTATCTAGGTCTGTGTATTGGGGGAGGAGATGCCCAGACTTCCCTTTCCCCAACCACCTCCTCCAGCTCTTCTGGGGAAATGCCAAGACATTTCCAAGAATAAGCTGAGAGATATAATCTCTGCAGCATTTTCCACCCTCCCAGTAAGACATGTCCAAAACACCTCCTTAAAAATCGCTGGGATGCATCAGGATCAGATGCCTGAACCACCTTAACTGGCTCCCTTCAATGTGGAGGGGTACCGATTCTACTCAGAGTCCTGCCCGAATGCTCTAGTAATATTTTTCTATTAGTTTTTCATCCATTGAAGAGCACAGCCTCTTTGGTCATGGAAAATGACCAAAAAAAAAAAAAACTTCCCATACCTAAGTATGCTTTGTATTCTGGGATGGAGCCAGGAACTATAGACATGCAAAGGTCCATACGAGCTAGCAACTAGCTGTGAAATGAACATAGATTTTCCATGTTTTCCAATAGTCCAAAACATAGCCCCTTCTTCCTGTATTTACTTCCTGTATTTATACCTTGGTTTGCTTGGACTTCACAGCTATAAGTTTACAAACTCATCAACAGATGAGTTCATCTAGTGTGTACGATGCATACCACAAATACAATCTGTATCAATGGGCAACATGGTATGTAAACTCAAAATAGGAGTACAGGAAGTGTCAAGAATCTCTAATCAGAGATAGAGTATTGGCAATACCTGTGTGTATAGTTATGTAGTTAACCATCTGTTTTGACATACCATCATTAATTTGTACTTAACTATATCATTTACACTTTTCATAACCAAATTTCTGATACAAATTTTGATATTCATATCTTTGGTTGTAAATATAAATATTTTTAATTGCTATGAAACTAGGTGAGCTCACGGTTGTGTTTGCTTCACAGATGGAGGTAGAACACATTAAGAAGAGCCTTTCGAAATGAAGAATAAAGCATCCTTATTGTCACACTCTTATCACCACATTGGAGGCCATCCTTTGAAGACATTCTCACTGCTGGCCTGAGACACTTCAGCCAAAAGAAGTTTGTGCCAAATGATCATCACAATCAGCAACAGTTCAGCACCATGGAGTCAGCCACCTTCTCTCCCCGACGCCGCCTTATCCTGTGTTTACTTCTTTATTTTTCTTTTAAAGAGGCTTCTCTGTTCAGTTTACTGCTATTTTGTTGGAGCTTGCTGTACCACCGGTACTGACTGACTGCGCTGCAGTCTGTCGTTGCGTGTTGCCACGGTTACAGAACAATGACACAGAGCCGGGGCTGCCGTGGCAACCTCACTGGTACTTCATGTTTCTGTGTGAAAGAAACTTTGACCTCTGTAGCCCGGTCGGTTCAGACGACCCCTGTGCTGTTCTGCGTCCACTCTGCGGCCTTCGCCTCTTATCTCTCTGTGTGTGTATGTTTGTGCGCTTGTTTTCCTTCCATGTGAGGACTGTAGGCGTACATACTGAAAATGGGGACACTTTTGCAAATGTAAATTAGCCGCATTTGCCCTGCATTAACTTTCCTGAGATGTACTTACCAGGTTTTTAATGGGTAAACAAGGAGATTCAGGGAGTCAGTCACAAAAAGAAAAGTGAGCTATTTCTGTGAGAAGTGATGTTACTAGTTCAAGACAGCCCTTGACTGGAAACAGATGAATTATGTAATGACTTGCAAAGTTTTTTTTCATTTATTAAAATTATTACGTGCCAGCGATACAATTTCCCAGGACAACATTCAGGTGTGGCAAATCACCTTGAGCATCAGGTCAAATAGGGCATTTTGCAGCTACCAGTTTTTAAAATGGGCCACACACGTTTTTCTTAATTTCTTCATTCACATCTTTAAAGCATCAGCAGCTACAGAACAAATCCCGAATCAGGGGTGCCAACGTTGATGTCCCTACAGCTAGTCCTCTACCAGGTTTCAACTGGGCTGGGTAACCATGAGACTTTAGTTCCCTTGAATGTTTGTAGTCTTTTTGGTGGAAATGCAGCTATTGTTGCATTTACAGGATCTTTACTTCTGTAAGGATCATATAAAGAAGATATATATCTACTTGTACATCTTTGCATGACTTACTTAAACTGTTTTTAGTCATGTTTGTAGTCATGGCCTCTTTTCCAGTGAGCCCACTCTGCTATAGCAGAGACCGTTTTCCTTTTTCTTTGTTTGTTTGTTTTCTCTAAAACGGTTGGTAGCATTGTAAATGGTGAATAAAACACACCATCGTAACAATATCTAAATAACAGTAAACCACACGTGTGCACTTAAAGGTTATCATTTGGATTAAGAAATAAATTACGATAAAAATTAATGCTCAGGCCATCTAAGGTAGACTTCAGGTGGGTAAATCTGATGCCTCTGCCATTCTCAGCAGCAGCATTCTCCCTTAACCACAGATGTGACGTCTGTGTTTTCAATCTGCAGTCAGATATTACACCTCTGGGTGGTTGAACCTGGAAGCACATCAGGATACTTAAAAGCTTAATCAAAGTAGCTGGCACGATAAGTGCTGATACTGTAGGTGCTATTTAAAGGAGTTTCTGGACTTTGGGGGGGAAACATATAAGCAGTTGTCAGCAGCAGGTTAGCTTAACTAAGCATAAACACTAGAAATGAGAGAAAATGCTAGCTTGCCATTGTACAACAGAAACAAATATGGATAAGCTAAGGTTTTTAGAGGTTATGGAAGCACAGTAAAATTACAAACACTGAAAACTTCCAGACATTACATCTGTTTTAGCACACACTTAAACAACGTATGCCTAATTAGCTGTTAACATGCCTTATTTGCTATGCACCATTTATTTTATCCACAACTATCTATAATTTCCATGCCATCAAACATCACTTTCATTTCAAAGTTCGTGCCATATGTGTTTTCACAAAATTGTGAAATAGTTTTTACACAACTATTATAAATAAATACTGTCATCCTTCCTGTGGACAGCTGTTCACACACTTTTGGTGCCAGACTGAAGAATATTGGAAAAGATGATGGCATAGTGTAGCAAATTTTCTAATGTCCTCTTTACATCTCTAGCTTGTCGCAAGACTGAAATGGGCTGACTTTGCTTATGGTCAAAAACTAGCAAGTAAGCAACTTTTTCAAACTATGTTTTTGTTACGAATCAGTTGCACTATATGATAAAGTATCATCCTGAAGAGTTGCGGGATTTGTTATCTTTGGAAAGAGGCCAGCTTTTCCAGTTTTTATGTTAATAGGCTAACTATCTTCTGCCTCAGCTTTATTTTTACTGTACAGGCATGACAGTGGAATGAATCTTTCCATCTTGCACTCATTCAAAATGCAACAAAAGCACATTAACCCCAGATGGAAAATTATTCCTGCACTGTAGTGTTTGGCTGCAAATTGCATTTTTATCTGAAGAGAAAAAACACACAGATCAACTTATTGTGATTTCTTTTCCAGGATGATTGAGCATGCATCAAGACACATAGAGACACATCTGTATGACATTTATCAAATTAAACTCAATGCCTTCTCTACATAGACCTTACTTTTTAATCTTTTTTTCTTGTTCAGTTTCACTCACATCTCCAGAAAGCTGACAAAACTGTTGCGCCGTTGGCATCTCACTCCTAAAAACCAAACTGAGAGCCACGTGCTTCTCGTGTTTGTGGTGCTCTTTTGGCAGCAGGTTAAGAGTAACTTTAAAGACAGAGTTTGAGGAATGTACACAATGAAAGGTCCTCACATGTGTGTGCATGTGTATGTATGTGTGATCTAGCATGTACGGCTGTTTGCCTCCTTTCCTTTTATGTGCACAGAATCTATGGCAACCCGTCACTGTGGCCTTCATGTTTTTGATTCCAAATCTTTATTTCTTTTTTTTTCTTTCTGTCTTTCGTATGACAAAGAGAAAACTGCTACAACTGAGGCTACAAGTTGTTTTCTTGACTTGGTCCTTTCTCTCCAGGATAGTGATAAATATATATACTTTTATATTTCAGTGTAATAAAGATGCTATTATGTACTGTGTGTGCACACTCTGTTTATACGTGACTGTCTGTAAAATGTGCATGCTTGTATAGTGTACATTCTGTTTCGAAGGCACATTTTGCCCATTGCACATTTACTGCTTATTCAAGTAGCTGGTGTTTCTGCACGAATGACTTTCATAGACAGCAGACATGCTCTCAGGTTGCCCAAGTTTAGACTGAACAAAAGGAGAAGTCATGGTGCAGTCTTAACGGTCACTGAAATTGCTGCAGGATTTCTGCAACTGCATGTCAAAAAATATTTGACTATTGCAGAATGTAATGGTGTTTGGATGTTTAGTTTTTTACATTGAGCATCCTTTTTATTGCATAATTTTAGAAAATATTAAAGTCTCCTCTAATAAATGTGATAAAATGGCAGTAGAGCTCAAATGTAGAGCTAAGCATAAGGAAGTTTTTACCATTATAAAAATGCATCATAAGTGGAAAAACAGGATGTTGTAATCAGATTTTTTTTTTTTTAAAAAAGAGTAAAACTCTGTTCAGTGGAAAATGATATGCTGATTTTAGTCAGTAGTGTGGGAGGAAAAGTAAAAACAGTGGTTCCTCTTTTTTCACGGTTATGTTTAATATTTAAGTTTAAAGTGATAAATCACATCAACAATCACCTCAGTGCACTTTAAACTGCAAGGTAAAGACATTTACCAGTACAGTATATCACAGAATTGGGGAGACAACCACAACAATCAGACAATTTCCAATGAGCAGTCACTAGTGTGTTAGGCAGTGTTAGGAAGGAAAACCCAGCAGGACAACATCTCTGACAGCCTCAGAGAGGAGCAGTAATCTGCCATAACCAGTGGTGAGGCGAGCATAGAAAGGCACACCCAAATCTTACAGCTCGAGCTTAATTCAGTGTCTTAAGCTTAAATCAGGATGACCTGCATGCATAGCCGGCCTGCCAACCAGCAAAGCACAAAACTGCAGCGGGCCCACTTAAGTCCCACTTTTAATCCAATTTAATTTTGCTTACAATATGATGGTGGAAATTTATCCAACAGGAGTACTCTTAAACAAGAATATGAACTGTGACAGATATGTGACAAGACTTGATGAAGTGGAACTATTTGTCAAAATTCAGTTTCAACATTTCCATATATCCATTTCTCACTAATTCAGAATAATAATAAGGGGCAGGGTACACCCTAGACAGGTTGGCAGTCTATTGCAGGTCCTTCAGTTCTGGAGCTCTTTCTGTACTCCATCCATCTAACCATTTTCTTCCACTTATCCAATTGAGGGTCGTGGGGAGCTTGAGTATATCCCATCTGCTACTGGGCAAGAGGTGGGGTACACCCTCAACAGTAATTAATCTATCACAAGTAGTGATAGACTGATGCCTATCCTAGCTCCTGTGGCAGCTTGGATAGGCAAGGGGAATAGGACAAGTGGAAGCTAACACAGGCAGTTTATCCCAGGTGGATGGAAAATACTGGCAAATAGAGCATTCTTCCATCATGGGCATACTGTAAAAAGACCAAAACAGAGCTAAATACAAAATATGAATTAATGTCAGTGCTCCAGTATAAGCAGCATAATTTGCTGACCCCATGTGGTGAATAAATCATCTACAGCAGCTTTAAAAAGAGACTTAACAGAGATAGCATGTATGCTTTTAGTCCAACTTAATAGAAATGAATACATTTATTACTACATATCGATCATAAGTATAGTTCTTTCTTCACCTCAGATGCATGTATCTATAGTCCAAGCCTGCGCTGCTCTACATAGGACTGCACTAGATTCATTTATTACTTGTTTTAAACCTCAGGTTGCTACAACAGTCAAGGAGATCAAATCTTAATATTTACTGATCTCAAAGAGAAAAACAAAAGAAAAAAAAGGCATTGATTGTAACTCAATACTTACACCAACCAGAAGACCACTGCACCCAAGGAATTAAAAATGAAGATGTGGTGTTCTCCCTCTGACCTAAACAAACATCATTGCCTAACTAAACCTAGCAGAAATAAAATTGTGAAAATAAAACTACCGGACACATTTGAAACAAGAAAGAAAGAACAAAAGAACAAAAAATCCTATTAACACAAACTACCAAGAGATGTCCTCCAGCTCATTAACTCAACCAGAGAAACTTGAAAGAAAAGAGATCTAATAAGTCAAACATCATAGAGGAGGCCAGCAGGGAGAGGACAGGAGACAGAACACCAGGACCTCTACTTCCCTCCTTAAATAAGTAGGTCTGTTGATATTTAGATTATCAAAATGATTAATCTCTGTCTAAACTTATAAAACACAGTAACTCTAACATTACACTTAATGTTACGGCAATTAGGATCCTTAAAGAAACATTCATACCCAATAGCCAGTTGTTATCTAATGATGCTAATTTGGGAAGACGTGTATCTGTTGCATCTGTCCTCTCCGTCATGTGATGAATGGCCTCTGACAGTCTCTGCGGTTAAACATTAAGACGGCACTAGTCCGTAATGGAGACTATCCAGGAGGCCGTGCACATATAATTCTCTGCATGATCACTGTGCAAGCTGCAAAAAGTCCTCTCTAATTGGCCACTACTTAAATCTTGGGCATATATTTGGAAATCAGACAAGCTTCTTCTCTGGAGAGGAAACTTAAAAGGAGCCAGAAGGATAACTAAAGCTGAAAAAACAGTCACATCACACGATATTCTTTGCTGTTTGAAATCATAACTGAGAATAACATGGCTTCTTTACGCGGTGGGCAGAGGAGGTGACCAAAAGGACACGCTGTCATATATTTAGACTAACGGGAACACGCTGATAACGTTCCCTACACTGACAGGACCAGAGTTTATTCGCCAGTGGAAAACTTCATACCAGAGTACAGCTGAGCCAAAAGGGAATATTCTAACTTCTGAGAGTATTTTTCTCTCCACATTTCCTCCTCCTCCTTCTCTCGCTCTCTCGGGGATCCAGTCAGATCCAGTCTGGAAGAAGCGGACGTCTTGGTGCGAGATAATCGTCAGATGATATGAGTTAATGAGGCGGAGATGCAAGGAGACAGACTCAGACGCGCTACTCTCATGCCAGGACAGGTGTGCCACCAGTGAGAGCGAGAGGAGGAGAAAACGAAAGGCGCAAAGAGAATAAAGAGGGTGGTTGGGTAGACATCAAGCGGAGAAGAAGTCACTTTCCAGGTTCTCGATATGGAAACCGGGCAGAGCGCACCGGCGTCGGACATGGGGGGAGACCACACAGCTGGGGTGTGTGTGGTGGAGCGGGACCGGGACCGAGAGAGGGGCGACGTGTCCAGCCCCAGTCCACCGACTAAGCAGCGCTCTCTGCGGGTCGTCTACGTCTTGAACGATGGGCTTAAGTCGGTGATGGCGAGCAGCCCGGAGTCCGGAGCGCTACAGTGTTTGCAGAGAGCCTGCGATTCGGAGAGCGCCCTGCTCACCACCGTCACCTTCGGAAGGTTGGACTTTGGAGAAACATCAGTACTGGACAGTTTCTATGATGCAGGTACTTCACAGGAAAGTTACACAAGAGGGAGGGCGGGTTTGCACAAGTCAGACTTCTAACTGCAACTGTGCGAAAACTTTTTATTATTAAAACTAGGCAGCTGATATAAAACTAACTATCTATCTATCTATCTATCTATCTATCTATCTATCTATCTATCTATCTATCTATCATGCAGACTATTCTTCTTTTCCTTATTGCTGTCGGGAAAGCTTTCTTTTGTTCTTACAGTAATTCTGGTTGTGGTGGTCACATGATGAGACACGTACCTGTATTGGTGTTTGGGTAGCATGTAGTCTTGATGGTGGAAGAGGTACCAATACACAATGATAAAAATAAAATGGAATATAAACAAATATTCGAAGTAAGTACACAAGTGGTAAATAAAAAATGATACTACATATGTGTCAAAATAAAAGCGAAAGTGAAAAAAGAGGTTAAACTGAACTTCTTCAATTTAACTTACATTGAAATTATTCAAGATACTTTATTCTACAGTATGTTCACACTGTGGTAGAGATAAACTAGTATAGACATAAAGTAAGAGCTGAACCTTAACATACACTGCAACATACTCCAGCAGGTAGGATAAGTAAGACTCATGCTTGCAAGACTATGGTATGATCAGAGTACCTTTAGCTAAGTAATCTATGTTAATTCCTCATACACCCCATATGCTTTGATTCATTAGCACTAATAATATGTTATTATTAAATCAGGGGTTAAGTTGCATTTTAGTATTGTATTTGCATCAGATGTAAGTGCATAGGTTGTGAGTGGTTCCTGACTGTTGTGTTACAACAGTTGTAAGTTTATTGTAAGCTATGCAGTGAGATCACTGTTATAGTGCAGCATGCCTGAGCAGCATTGCTACCCTGGACTGTGATTTTGCAACACTAGTAGGTTTTTTCAGTAGTCAATAATTTGCTTGTAAACTTGTAGCCTTGTATTACATCATGACTTATCTTTTGCAAATAGGTTCATACAAATGATAGATGTCTCAAAGTTATACTAAAGTACTAAAATTACAGCAGTTGGGTATATATTTTTAAATTTTTTTTAAATCAAATACAAACCCGACTCTACTTCTGTACTTCAATAATATTTTGAATGCAGCAACTTTGTGTTTTGTAGAGGTACTTCGTCTTTTTTGCACCCTTTATCCTATGCACATACTATACACATACTCAAGCTCTAATCTTTCCAGCAGTAGGAATGTACTAATAGAAAAAGTTATCACTAAAAAAAGGTATGTCATGGGCTGATATCATACCCAGTTTGCAGTACAATAGTGAAAGCTTTTCTGTATGTTCACACACATAATTCTGCACAACTAGTTCAGCTGCTCTCTTATTCAGAGGAGATCTAATTGTAGTAGTAGTGCTACATGTTTGATTTTGCAGATTTCTGAAATCTCAGATATCCTGATACAATCTTAAAGAGATTGTGTAGATACTTGTTGGGAAAATATGTAAACCAATGAAATATGGAGCCACTCTTGCCATTAACAAGCAAATGACCGAAAATATGCACTTGAACGCTCTTATATTACTGGCTTTGGATGCTGAGTGTTACAACATTTAAACTCATTCGTATGAATCCAAGACAGAACTTGGCAATAGTGATCTTAGTGAGCCTTGTGAGTTGACATTATTTCTTGTTTATTTATTTGCTAACTCAACTGACACCTGTTGTTGTTAATGGTTAAATATATTAAACTCTGACCATAAATCGGTCAATGTTCCCCAAATAATTTTCAGTCACTTATTTCATAATTCTGTCTCCATTATGAAAAGATGACGCCCTTGAAAGCTCCTATTTTTAGGGGGAATGAAACCTGAGCTCTTCTTTAATTGCGAGCTATTTATACTAGGCAGCACCACAACTCAGCTGAGGAAGAGCCAGGCACATGTATGTTTTAGTCCCCTCAGATGCCCTGCAAGCATAGTAGGTAGGTCCGAGAGGATATAAAACTTGGCAGCAGATTGAGGGCATGTTGTTATTACCTCTGAGCTTCAGTAGAAAAAAATGTGGATTTTCCAGTCAGCATACTTGTCTGTACTTGCCTTTAACTGACTCATATACTCAGATTCTTCTATGCAGGAGGCTCTCGTGGGTGGGTGGGTGTTGTTTCCTAGAAAGAAAAAAAAAAGATTTCTAGGAAAGGATAACATTCACCAGTGCTTTCTCTGAATACCAAGGGCTTCCATCATGTATGTTCTTGTTCATGCTCATATCTTTCAATGGAGGAGCTCCCAACTGTGTCTCTTCTTGTTTCTTTTGTTTTCAACTCCACTCAAAACATTTCCCACATTTAATGAGGCCAAAGATCACGGGGCAGATGCAGCACAAAACTCAAAGGCAGATGTATTTCAAACTCAGCTCATTTGTCACCTCTGCAAATTGCATCAATGTTAAAGAGCTATGCTCTTATGTTGTTGCCTCCATCACTTCCTCCTTACAGACATTGCAGTCGTGGATATGAGCGACGTGTGTCGGCAGCCCTCCTTGTTTTACCACCTGGGCGTGAGGGAGAGCTTTGACATGGCCAACAATGTCATCTTATACCATGACACCGACCCCGACACTGCCCAGTCACTGAAGGTACACATGCACAAACTCCCATCAGTGTAACTAGTGTTCATGGACACCATTCCTTTACGTCTCCTTGGGACAAAATGATCTGCTGTGTTATTTACAGACTAACATGTCGTACAGTCAGTCCCACCAGCTGTTTAAAATAGCAATTCAGGAATAATACACTATGTCACTGTCCGAAAGTCTGGAAACATATTCTCACGTGCTCTTTATCTCCGCACAGGACATGGTGGCACAGAAAAACACAGTAAGTTTCTTATGTGTGCATGTTTTGTAAAGATTTATGTATGCACACCATCTGTTTCTATTTCTAGAGGAATATTCCTGGCAGATACCATTCACCCCCATGCAGAAATGCAGACAGGAATGCATATATATACACACATGCTCTCACACACATTGTGTACAAGTACACACATGTGTTAAATCATGAATGGCCGGCTCGAGAACGAGAGTCATATTACTTGTTAGTTTTCCTAGAAACTGACCTTCACTGTATGTACGCTGTCTTCTTTGTGTATATGTGTGTTTGTGTGTGGAGTAGGCTGCTCGTCCTCCACCGTTAGGTTTTCCCTGGGTTCAGTTGCCTCCAGAATACAGAGGCTCTGGACTGAGGAATAAAGTAGGTATCAGGCCTGCATCAAGGCATGCTGGGATATTCCCTAGTTGACTGATAATACTAACAGACAAGGAAGTGAGGCTGGAAAACAATGACCTCTCCCTGGGATGTTGTGTGGATAACAGATTAAAGCCCCTAACAACACAAAGGAAGCGATGGATAATCAGCTATAGCATGCATTAAGAGTGCTGGATGCATTTGCGTTTTTGCACCAAATTAAATTTGCATCATCTCAGAAAGAATCATGGGATTGCATTTAATCCCACTGTGGGGAATTTACCTAAAAAGTGTTTGTGAAACAATCCTCACTGAATATAATTGAACAGAGCTTAACAGGAGAAACTTACATGTGTAAATCAGAAGCAGCTAGTTGTTGTGGCCTAAAGTGCTGTCGGTCTGTGGCTGCTTGTTTGATGCATGAAATCATGATGGTGACTGCTTTAAAATGATGTGTGGTGCTGTGACAACCATACTATATAACTACAAATCTAGTGATATAGTAGTTAAATAAAAGATGTAGAAATATATGTTTTAAGAATGAACACAGCAAAAAGACAGTCAGCAGTGCGTGTAAAATTTGTCAGTCCTGAAATGCTTTGCCAAATACATGTACCTGCAAAGCTTATCATTTCAATTTCGGATTTAAAGGTAATCACATTTGTTCATTTTCAGAGCTGGAAGAAGAGGCAGAGGTTAGAGAGTGTTAGGTGGTTCTTGGTACATGAGGCTTATTACTTCTGGAAACCTTCACTGATGTAGTATGATGCTACCAAACAGTCTCAGTGGTGCACTGATCCTCTCATTAATCACTCTAATCCCTACTCTCACCTCCTTATTTCTCTCCACCTGGACCTCTTTTACACCTGGCATCTGCACAAAGCTGTCAAAGTGCTTTTCTTTCTGTAAACAACTTGTAATTAAACCTTCTCTCCTCGCTTTCTAGGCATCCAGTGGTAACTACTACTTCATCCCCTACATAGTCACTCCTAACCACGAGTATATGTGCTGTGAAAGTGATGCCCAACGGAGGGCAAGCGAGTACATGCAGCCCAACTGGGATAACCTGCTGGGTCCGCTGTGCGATCCCCTGACCGACCGCTTCACCAGCCTGCTGAAGGATATCCACGTAACATCCTGGTGAGATAAAAGTGAAAACAAGGGGCTGCTGTAATCCCACTATCATGGTTTCCCAGTACAGATGCATATGTAGACTGTAAAGTGCAACTATGTTTATTTTTCCTGTACTCACACAACCAACGTAACAGCTATGTGTGCTTAAAAACCACAACAACCAAACTGTTCTTGTCTTTAGCTCAAAACACAGCCCCCCCCCCCTCTCTCTCTCTCTGTGTGTGTGTGATGCATCAAGTTCCCATTTCATAGGAAATCAGAGGTTGATTAGTCAATACTGTGTCAGTCAACCACCTAACAGTGCTTCATGTCTGCCCCACCTTCCCTTCTGGAGCTTGGCAGAAACAGCACCTCACAGTCATTTACAAGAAAAGAACCCCCCCCCCCCCCCCCCCCCCCCCCCCCCAAAAAAAAAACAAACAAACAAAAAAAAAAAAAAAACCAAAAACCAATAAACAAAAAAGCACTAAGTAAGGAGTAATATAGGCTTTCAGCTAAATGTGGTGCCATACTTCGTTATGAAATGTAGTAAAACGGAAGTGTAAAGTAATAACGTAAGACAGAATTTACAAAACACCATCTGAATAACATACTTAAGTATAGTGTGTTATTACAGTACAATAAAAGTGCTTTATTTGGTGTGTTCTGGAAAGATAAATGTTAAATATATTGCAAAGTGTTGGAACATCAGATTAATCTCAAATTAACTTAATATTTACTTTTAAAATGAGTCATTTGCTGTGTCAACAATGGTTAAATGAGTTGTCACTGGTAAATGTATCATCCTAAAGCATGAACAAAAATAGCCTGTTCACAAGAAATATTACGTTATAACAGAAATCTGTGTCAAAATTCCACCTCCAATGTCGTGTGTAAGGGCACTGGTGTTATCTGCACACTCTGCACTGAAAATCAAGCAGATTTAATCACTTCTGTATGACTGTGATTCATTCTTTGCTTGTTTAAGCAAAACCTGCTATGACGCCTCACACAATGTCTTCCGAGTACTCACGTCACACCCTTGCTGACTCAGCAGCACTGTCTCCCCATTAACTTCAGAGTCCATTTTAAGATTCTGGTTTTAACTTAAGGTGCTTCAAGCACCAGCTTACATCAGTGAACTTTTACATCCTTTTGTCCCCAGCACACCCCTGAGGTCATCTGAGCAGGGCCTGCTAGCTGTGCATCATACAAGGCTAAAAGCTGAAGGAGACAGAGCTTTTCCAACAGTAACCCCCAGACTCTGAAAATCTCCCTCTGAGCTTGTGATAGGTGGACTCTGTTTTCTATCACAAAACAGCTAAAAACGAATCTTTTTAGACTTGTGTTTGGCTACCTTTTGTTGTTATCTTCTGGCATTTTGTCGTGAAGCATTTTGTGATGTTAGGTGCTTTAGAAATAAAATTAAAAAGGAGTTGGAGGTAATTATTCTAGGGATGTTCCATGCATTTGTTTTGCACAATGCAGTATTCCGACTGTAGGAGTCTATAGTGAGGATCATTGTTCATAGCTTTTTGTTAGTACTACTAACTGACCATTAGCACTCACTGTTTTGATGAGATTACTATTAAGTAATGTCTGTTTGCTGCAAAATAAGGGGTGGTCCACTAAAGTTGCAGGTCAAAAATTGTGCTTTAGATCAACATTAAAATGAAACCTTCTTTTCTTCCTCTGTTGCTTGTCTGTGTACATATAGTGCTTCCTTTAAGGACACCCTGCTCAACGATATCAGGAAGGCTAGGGAGAAGTACCAAGGAGAGGAGCTGGCTAAGGAGCTTTCACGCATTAAACTTCGAATTGATAACACAGAGGTCCTAACACAGGACATTGTCATGAACCTGCTGTTTTCCTACAGAGATATACAGGTACAAACACATCAAACATGACCTTCATTTCTTACTATCAGCTGGGAACTTCTTAAAAGTTATTACAGACTGAAGTTCAGAATGACATTTATATTCTAAATGCATTATCATTAGGTTCAAATTTAATGCCCCTTTTGTGGCTTCTCTGACAACCAGGACTATGATGCCATGGTGAAACTGGTGCAGACTCTGGAGATGCTGCCAACATGTGATCTGGCTACCCAGCCCATGATCCAGTTTCATTACTCCTTTGCCCTCAACAGGTACGCAGCAGCTGAATGAAACTTAACATTTTAATGCCCAAACCTTGTGGTAAAGCAGATTTATCTTCTTTAATTATTTTTAGGGATCCCACATTTTTGTTTTTTGTGCCTTTATTTCACTGAGGACATTCATGCTAACATATCATATAAAATGCACCATAAAATATGTAGTGTGGTGATATCAGGAGCTAAAAATATAGCAACTGCATGTCAAAAATGCAACAGACCACAAGTCTAGCATTCTGTGAAAAATAAATTTTTGTTGTTCAGGGGAAATTAAGTATACTGTATGATTTAACAACTTTAGCATCAATAACTTGAAGTATTCATTTTCTGTATGACTTTTTAGCCTTTCACAGCATTGTAGAGGGATTTTGGCTCAGCCTTCTTTTACATTTTCTTTAATGTTGCTTTTGTTTATTGAGGTTTAGAGGCACTTGTTTATACACAGCTCTCTTAAGGTTCCCCCACAGTATTTCAGTCAGATTGGAGTCTGGACTTTTGCAACACCTCGATTCTTTTCTTTTTCAGCCATGCTGTTGTAAATTTTCTGCTGTGTTCAGGATTATTGTTCTGTTGCATAATCCTGCTTGAGCCAAGCTTTAGCTGTTGGAAGGTTACCTCACACTTACTCTAGAGTGATTTGGTATATAGAGAAGTTCATGGTCAAGTCAATGACTGCAAGGTGTCCAGGTCTTGAGGCTGCAAAGCAAGCCCACATCATCACCCCTCCACAACCATGCTGACAGTTGATATAAGGTCTTTATGCTGATATGCTGTGATTGGTTTTAACCAAACGTGGTGATGTGAAGTATGACCACATATCTACACTTTGCTTTTGTCTGTCCAAAGGATAATGTTCTGGTGGTCTTGCGGTTTGTTCAGATGGAACTTTCCAAACTTAAGCTGTCCTGCAGAGATACTTTCTCCAGGCAGCTTGTTCAGGCTTTCTCTCATTGTACTGTGACTAACTTTAACATTTAACATGCTAACTGAGGTGTTTAAAGTCTGTAGCTCTTGTTTTTTTGTTTGAAGTTTCTCGAAACATTACAAGATCTGATCGTAGGGTGAATTTGCTAGAACAGCCACTCCTGTGTTAACACACACCCGAATACTCCAGGCCAGTAAACTGCCCAAACTGCTTTTGAGGAGGTAGTTAGGCTGATGATCAGTTATCAAGTGCATTTAATTAGCGACACCTGGCTGGTACTTGCACTTTTAATTCCTATGGAAGTAATAAAGGTGTACTTCTCAGTCTCATGAAAATGTTTTCCTTCATGTGCCTGTGATATCAAATTCACCCTGTCATTAAGAACCACTATTGCACATGAATTTTTGCATGTACGTGCAGGAGGAATGCTCCTGGAGACAGGGAGCAGGCTCTCAGAGTGATGCTGCAGGTGTTGCAGTCCTGCGAACATCCTGCACCAGACATGTTCTGCCTCTGTGGACGAATCTACAAGGACATTTTTCTCGACTCTGACTGCAAAGACACTAAAAACAGGGACAACGCCATTCAGTGGTGAGAACACACATAAATAAATGCATCTTATTCACATCTTATTGTTTCCTTGTGTGTATTCATCTGTATTTCCTCTTCCACCTGTCAGGTACAGAAAGGGCTTTGAGCTGCAGCCCACTCTGTACTCGGGTATTAACCTAGCTGTCCTCCTCATAGTTGCTGGCCAGCAATTCGAGAGCTCCATGGAACTCAGAAAAATAGGTAACCTGATTCCCCCTTTGATTTGTTCTCAGCGTACTCTCAAGTCAATGTGAAACACCTAAGTTGTGTATTTTCAGCATTCAATTTGCGTTCAGTAGCTCCTTTCCTTGATATTTCTGTGGTACAAAAGTCAGCTGAGACCATGCCACTTCAGTTTCAATCAGACTGCAATTACAATGTTCACTTTTTGTCTTCTTATAATCAGGGGTGAGGTTGAACAGCTTGCTGGGGCGCAAGGGTTCCTTGGAAAAGATGAATAACTACTGGGACGTCGGCCAATTCTTCACCGTTAGCATGCTAGCGAGTGACATTCCTAAAGCTACTCAGGCTGCAGAGAAGCTCTTCAAGCTGAAGCCACCTGTTTGGTAAGAGAAAAGATCTTGTAAATATATAAAAGTTGCAATGTCAATGCATGTTTTTCATAATAAAGATTAGTTTTAAATTTTGGTCACATTCTGATCCCCAGGTCTCAATTTTTTAAAGATGTATTCTGCTTTCATAGTTGTAGTGAAGTATCAGGACATTCATCTTACAAAAGTACATTTGTTTTTATAATGTAACTCTTTTATTTAAGTAAGCCCAAACATGCTACAAAAAACAGTTTACAAAAACAAAATTTCAAGGAACTGTAAGTGTGATGCTTTTTATTTTAATGATTATAATTAAAGGATTATTCTATTCCATTCTATTCTATTCTATTCTATAATTGGTTGTATTTTCTTCCAGGTATTTGCGTTCAGTAGTGCAGAACTTACAGCTGATCCAAAGGTTTAAAAAGCAAAATGTGGAGCATTCTCCTCAGAGAGAGAAACTCAACTTCTGGATGGACATCATCGTCGAGGCCACACAGTGCACCACCAACAGACTGCGGTTTCCAGTATGTAAACATATACATGCACTGGTGCTGAAAAATGATGACTGAGGGGTTCAAAATCAAATGTTTTGGTGTTTGTGTTTACAGGTGCTGATTCTGGAGCCGACCAAAGTTTACCAGCCGTCCTATGTGTCCATCAACAATGAGGCTGAAGAGAAGAACGTCTCCATCTGGCATGTTTCTCCTGCTGAAACGGTCAGAGCATTGCCCATCTAATTCTCTTGCTATTTGGAATATTGTCCTCCACTCGGAAAAATTCAAAATATTAAATAAAAATTAATTAAAAATGGTGAATCGCTTAAACTAAATCAGACAACTTGTATGCAAACAGAAGGAACTTTGATGTGAAATCTTCCATCACATATTGAGACATAATAACACGTAATTACACAAACTCATTGCACCCTCATTTTGTGCACAGTATTTTAATTGCATTTACCTGAGTATACCAGGGTGAAGTACCACCAGTATTACCAGTAATTTTTTTTTTTTTTTTTTTGTAAGGGGTACATGGAGGTTTGGGCTCAGATAGTTCTGGGATTCAAGTTTTATTTTGCACCCATGTGGAGTAGTCTGTTTAAAGATTGCTGACGCATCATTGACACTTAAAGCTGAGCCAGCATTAACTAAATTTGCTTCACCTATGCTAATTCAGAAATCCTAGAGGGCTGGAGCCATCCAACTAAGTAGACACAAACATATACATATACGCATGTTTGTTCATTTACCTGCTAGAACCTACTGGAACAAAATGTTAGAGCTGGAACACTTTATCTGTTGATTAGACAAATGACCTTTATTCTGCATGCTCTCTCATTTTCTTCATTTTTTAGATTAGATATAGAGCAAAAACTTATGCTTTGATTCTGTATGAATATATGACCAAGTAGTCAAAACAATTTGTAAAATTTAAGGATTAACTTCTGTTTTTTATTACAGAAAGGTATTCATGAGTGGAACTTCACTGCAATGTCCATCAAAGGCATTAGGTATGCAAGAGACATGTTTGGGATTAGGCAATAGCAACAAATAGAAATAAATAGAAAATGCATACTTTAATTCAAATCAAATTTCTCTTGTGGTTTTATGGGTCTGGGCTGCAATTGTAGTAACTCAGGGAACTTAGGAGTGGTGCAAACCAGCATATAAATTGTGGCTTCCTGCAGTTATATCCATAATACATGAAGTAAACAGAAGAATTAGGTGCCAGGAACATCATTAGGGATCTCCAGCTGACCTGTTCAGCCTCAATATTCAAAACAGTGACGTATTGTGCAAAGCTGCAATTACGTAATCAGTGCAACCGGAGGAGGAAGAAAGAAAAAAAATGCAAATATCAGTAAGGACATTCCTCATGGTTGATGGCCAGTGGTTACTGTGAAAAAAAAAAACATCACCCATGCTCTTAAATACAATTTGAAGATCCAGGTAAAAGTTTGACTACAGAATTCATGTTAGAATACAATCAACACAATTTGATTGTCTGCTCTCCTGCTTACCAATCTAAATTACTCCTTTATATCCATGTATTATTATCATATTGAGAGCAAATATACGTTTTTTGCACACTAATGAGATTTACTTTCGTCTGTGAAAAGGACTGTGTTATAAAATATAGCATAAAGAAGAGTTAAATGAAATAAAGACCAGTGCCCAGCCTAATGTGGCCCTTCTGTCTGCAGTATCAGTAAGTTCGATGAGCGTTGCTGCTTCCTCTACGTCCACGATAACTCGGATGACTTCCAGATCTATTTCTCTACTGAGGAGCAGTGCGGTCGGTGAGGACAAACACCTCTAGATGTATTTGTGTAGGTGTGTGTTTGTCATGTGTCCGTCCGTGTTTGTGTTATATATACTATATGCGCAGATGTGATCTGAAGGCCAAGAACTGCAACTAACTGTAATAATGTCTGTGTCTGGTTATGTGTCTCAGGTTCTGCTCCATGGTGAAAGAGATGATATCTGATGGTACTGGGAATGCTGTGGAGCTGGAGGGGGAGGGTGATGGAGATACGCTAGAGGTGAGTGTGAGCTTGAAAGTGTGCTAACACACACACACACACACACACATATACATATATATATATATATATATATATATATATATATATATATATATATATATATATATATATATATATATATATATATATATATATATATGTGTGTGTGTGTGTGTGTGTGTGTGTGTGTGAGAGAGAGATATTTATTGTAAAATATGGCAAATATGTAATTTCTATGCGTGTTTTTCTGTGCTGCAGTATGAATATGACACCGATGAGACAGGGGAAAGGGTAGTGTTGGGTCGTGGCACCTATGGAGTGGTGTATGCTGGGAGAGATCTCAGCAACCAAGTCCGAATTGCCATCAAAGAGATCCCTGAAAGAGACAGCAGGTAGGTTGACCTACCAACCTACATTCATGGTTCCACGTCTTTTTGGCATAGCTGCAAAACAAAAGAAATGCATAAAATTTACTTAATGTATATAATAATTAAAATATTTCAATTTTACTGAAAGGAGAACTCATGGCAAATTCAGTTTTTTTCTTCCACATAAATAAAAGTAAATGCAGTAACTGCATTTAGTATATTTAAGAGTTTATTATGTTGTAGTAACACAAAGAGCAAACAGTCTTTATTTTACAGTTGAACTTAAATCACACAAAAACAAATAGGACCTTGCAGCAATGTTTTACCAGTATTTAATTTTTAATAATTTACTTTGCAGCAAATGTGTCTGGATTATTGGACAATGAACAGATAATGTTATTTCCAGTGTTAATACCAATGTGAATGTAGTTAATGATAAAACAGAACCTACACAAATAACACACAAAGCAAGGGTACGAAATGCAATTTGTCTTTTCTGATGTCTGTTTTCTTTTCCCTGGACAGGTACTCTCAGCCCCTTCATGAAGAGATCGCTCTTCACAAGTACCTGAAGCACAGGAACATTGTTCAGTATTTGGGCTCCATTTCTGAGAATGGATACATTAAGATCTTCATGGAACAAGTGCCTGGAGGTATGTTTGTACAAACCACAGAAAGAGACACAGTTCTGTGTAATAGAAGCTGTCTTGTGTTACCTCCTATTAGGTAGCCTTACTGCGGTATACATCTAGTTTAGCCTCAGTGAAAAGGTAAAAAAAATGTCTTAAGCAGAAAAACAACATATAAGATATTGTGTCTAAATTATGTTTTCTCTAAAGCTTATCTAAAGCTTGCAATGCACAAATAATCTATTTCAGAGAGATATGCTTATGACCACCGAGTTGGTAATTAGTCTAACTAGCTGGGTATTTTTCCACCTTTAAGATAGGCTTTGGACACGCCTTCTTTCTTTTCTCCAGGAAGTCTGTCTGCATTGTTACGGTCGAAATGGGGCCCCCTGAAGGAGGCAACAATTATCTTCTACACCAGACAGATTCTGGAAGGTCTCCGATACCTGCATGAAAACCAGATCGTCCATCGAGACATCAAGGTAGAAGGAACCCTGCCTGCCATGATACATCTTTGAGGAAGACAGCTGTTAGTTCAATAGAGTGAAATGTCATTATGACTGAATTTCAAGTTAAAATTATTTTTTAAAGAAATTTACAAGTAGTCTTAGGTTTGAGCTTGTGGATACAAAGTTGTCTTGTCTGGAAGAAAAGACATTAAAGCATTGAGCATTACATAGGATGAACGAGTTTCTTGCTGACTGAGACATATATGGTCGAGTATTGTGGTCCTCAAGTCCAACCTAAAACCATTCATTTGTGTACCATCATGTGGGATCTCAGGCCAAAGTCTGATGCACAAAGGCGACCACATACTGGACACTCATGTTGGTTCTCGCCCTCAAAGCTGCGCACTTTTCCACTTGGCTACTTTGTCTCTCATTCTCATAAGCTTGCAACCTGTTAGCTGCCATGATTTTCTATTGTTTTACATCAATGTCACATTTCTGGAGGGATTTTTTTTAGGGTGTCTTTAGTCAGCTTTGGTCATTCTTAGCTGAGTGCTAGTTGGCATCTGAGCCTGCAAAAGTACATTCATGTTAAGATACATCAGTCAGTTTGACGTGCCTGAGACATAGGTGTTCTGAATTGATCGAGAGTGAGCAAGCAGATAAATCAGAAGTAGGTTTATGGGTGAATGACTTTAGAAATGAGGCTAAGAGACTGCTGACAGCTGACACACAAGAGGGACGAGAGACAGTGAGAGCCATAAATGTGTACAAATAGCAAAACTGAAGAGCTGGTCCTCGTACTGCAGGCGAGAAATTAGTAGACGAGGTGGGCCGACCAAAGATCCAATGAGAATGGGTTAGTGGGCATGCCCCTCAGAAAAAATCTCAGAACTCCAGGGAAACCTATCAGATCACACACATATGCATATGTATCACATAGGTGGAGAGAAAAAAAAGAACAACTAGAAAGAAACAGCACTGAAGATCATGGGGAACAATGACAGGGCCAAGTATAGAGCCTTGTGGAACCCCATTACTGATGGGGAAGTACTTTCAAATTCATCGGTCATGTCTTATGTGCATAATTGGAGATAATTCTGTAGGCTTCAGTTTAAATAATAATGACCCACATAGTTCAATCCATTTAAATCTCTCCTCATTTGTTTCATTTGTTTCTTTTTAGGGTGATAATGTGCTAGTTAACACCTACAGTGGTGTCTTGAAGATCTCTGACTTTGGTACCTCAAAACGGTTGGCAGGAGTCAATCCCTGTACAGAAACATTCACAGGTAACCTTTTCGATCATCTTGCAGAATTTGAATTTTACAACAGGTTTTAAAATACATATAAACACCCATCAAAACCCATAAAAACATAAAAAAAAAAACCCAACAAAAAACAACTAGAAACAAATGCTGAAATATACCTAAAATCTAAACAATGAGATTACAAAGGCATTAAATATAAGAAACAGCCTTTCAATATTACAATATCTATAAAAAACAATTTATATTATATTTCCCGTGTCAGTTTTGCTTTTTGAGAAGAGTCATTATTGCTAGAATATAGTTTAACACGGTGGTTTCATCTGATGTACCCTGAGAGCCATGTGCAATGTACACAAACACACAAGTCTTCAAACTGTTCAAAAGTATTAGCTTACTATTAAAATCATTCATGCCCTACTTTTAGCTGCTACTCCATGTAACAGCTATTGGTGACTAATTTCACCTGTTTTTGTGTAGCTAACATCCCAAAGCTGTTAGCTCATGTACCTTTTGTTTATGCTGTTAGCTAACCATTTAAACTGTTCATTGTCTATTTTCAGTTACTTATTCATTTTAGGAACCTGTTAGTGTTCTGTTCAAAGTTGTTGAGATCTGCTCAGTTATTTAACTTTAATTGTTTAACTAATCTTTCCATACTATCTCTACTTGTTCCCCAGTTATCCCCAGAGATATTTTGTTTCTAACTTCTCTCAACTGTTACTTATGAATGCAAAAACTGTTCATTTTGGCACAGATGTGGAGCTGTGACTGACAGAAATTTCAAACAATAGCCTAGGGATTAAGTTGAAGTTTGTAGTAACAGTAATCCCACGAAGTTCTCAGATGTGAACAACAATATAAAAACGTTCTGCTTGGAAGAAAAATGCACAATGAGCAATTTCATTTCTCTTTAATTCCAATGTCACAAAAAGACACACGAGTCCTGACCTGTCATACATAAACAGACTAATTCAGTCTGAGATGCATAAATGGAGTCTGAGATATGCTCACTCTCAGACTATGAGTGTAAATATCAAATGACCCTCAAAATGTCAAGAGCCACAATCAGCCTCTATGGAAACAGAGAGACACATGAGTGCATGCGAATGTACTGACATACACATTTATTGGCCATCTGGCCTTCTCCAGCGGCCAGCAAGGTGTGTAATTAGATTAGCTAATCAAGCAGAGGCAGAAGGGTGTTTACCTTTCATTAGGAGCTGTCTGTGTGTGTGTGTTTCCTTATCTGTTTCTTCTCTGGAGCATCACTTGCTCTTGTCTCACTCTCCTTTTTTATAGCTCTTGCTGGCTCTCTATTTACATCAGCATTTGGAGCAAATGCCAACCTGCACAGAATTTCTGAGCAGACTGGGAGACAAAATAAAATTCTTCTGAAATTATCTATCTTTAATCTTTGCCTTGCCTAATCATGGTCATGCAATAAAATGTCCAGTCAGGATATACACTGTTTTAAAAAAATATTAGCTAACAGAAGCAGCCTTTTGCTACTTCATAGTTTTGGTTTGCAAGTAAAAATGGATTTGTTGACACTCTTGCATCTCCTTCTGTGTTGCAAATGCTTACACGATATACTTCTCTACTTGAAGGTACCTTGCAGTACATGGCTCCAGAAATAATTGACAAGGGCCCTCGAGGCTATGGGGCACCAGCTGACATTTGGTCCCTGGGATGTACCATTATAGAAATGGCCACTGGGAAACCTCCCTTTCATGAGCTGGGGGAACCACAGGCAGCCATGTTTAAGGTAGACACTGAGCTTATTTGTGTTAGTTTGCCTATTTACTTATGAACCTTCGAATATAGAGTTTCCAGCCTTCAGAACTCCAGTTATTTGCAAAACACATGTTTATTTTCTTCTAACGCTAAATCGCTGTGGTCTCTCACTTCAGGTTGGCATGTTTAAAATTCACCCAGAGATTCCGGAGTCTTTGTCACAGGAGGCCAAGTCATTTATTCTACGTTGCTTTGAGCCCGACCCTCACAAGAGGGCCATCGCCTTGGACCTGCTCAGAGACACTTTTGTCAGGCACAACACCAAGGGCAAGAAGAGTAAGATCGCCTTCAAATCACCAGGTAAATACACACAGACATTGCTACAATGCCACAAAAATATCATCACATTTCCAAATGGGTTTTACTGCATGGTTTTTGTGATGCTCATGTAAATAGTAGTGCTATTTGATTAAAAAAATACAGGTGAGAAACCATGTTAAGTAATATCCAAACTGGTTTTTCTTCCCTTTGTGTGAGGTTATAAAACCACATAAATTTCTCACTGTCACAGCTGAGCAGCCGGTGCTTTTCAGATGTGAACCCAAATGCAGACCCAGGAGAACAGAACTTGAATTCAAACAAAGAGTGAGCCTTTATTTGGCTGATGGCGGCTGGAAACATGAAAACTAAGGAAACTATGATAGACTATGATACATGATGACTCGAATAACAGACTGACTATGATTAACTATGACATGGATAACAGACAACACAACACAGACAAAGAGAAACACGGGGCTTAAATACACTGAGGGATACCGAGGGGAATGAGACACAGAAGGAGAGCACAGCTGGGAGTAATCTGACATGACAAGACCAAGATGAAGCAAAACTCAATACATTGACATAGGACACAGACTTTCAAAGTAAAACAGGAAACATCACAGACACAGACTTGACTAGGGGATACAGTTGACAGGGCAGACCGTAACCATGGGTCACAGAAACAGAGCCCAAAAGACTAGAAAAGATAAACGATGACAAAATCAAAATTCAGTAATGATACAAAACTTAAAACACTGGGTCACTGACCCTGGACTGTGACACTCCCACCCAATCAGTGAAGGTCACACTATGCCACAGAAAATGACATTATTGCATTTAGGCTTCCTTACCCCAACCCTCAACATTTGACCAATGTCCAACCACCACAGTGGATTTAAAAAAAACATCATGTGATTAAAGCTTTAATTCAAGGGGTCTGACAAAAGCATTACATTAGCTGTTTAAGATTTACAGTCAATTATAGATAGTCCCTCATTCTCAGAGCTAAAAAAGTGATTGGATTGTTGACGGGGAGGCAGTTTCATGTCCAGGTGAGGACTGTACCTCATTATTTCATGGCAAATTACACAAATAAAAGAGCTGGAGTTAAAGTGTTGAACGTGCATTTGGCAGATTTTTACTGAGAATTTCAATATGAAGTCCAAAGAGAGTCCAATGAATGTGAGGGAGACCATCATTAGCCTGTAAAATCCAAAGAAACCGGTCAAATTTGTATGTTTTTTCCTAATAAAGCCTAACTAACCAAGTCAAGACTGCTCTTGAGAAAATATGTGTGTTATTGTCAAATTCTACAATCAGGTGACGCTTTCGTGAATTGAAATACAGACGAAGCAAGACGCAAACACCTGGTTACACATTTAAAAAAACAAGAACACCTGATTAGACTTTGCAGAATTTTATAAACAAAAAAAGAGCCAGTACAGTTTTGGAAAAAATGTTTTGACATGACCTGTCTCCCCAATGTGATGTTTGTGTATTGTATGTACAGTCGGCAAGGTCAGTCTCTTAATTACCCCTTGGGGATAAATAAAGTCTTCTGAATCTGAATCCGAAAACTAACATTAACTTGTACCAGAATGATGGGAAGATAAATATGTAGAGAAGGAGAGAAACAGCATTATCCAAAGCATATCTGGCAAACATCGTACAGGCAGTGTTATGGTAGTAGGCATGTATCGCTGCCAGTGGAGCTGGGTCACTAGGTTTTATTGATGGTGTGATACAAGTAGCAGGATGAAATGCAATGGCAAATGGCCATAAAAAGTCATATAATAAAGTTGAGTATGGGTAAAGGACAAAATGTCCTTATGTGTGAGTGTATTAAGTTTTAATTGTCTTGCCCATGTCTTTAGTCCTATTCTTCTTTTTATGTATTCTTCAGACTATATCCCTAACATCTCCCTGCCAGTGCAGGTGCAAGGCGAGGCCGCTGGCAGTAGCAGCAGTGAGCACGGCTCTGTGAGTCCCGACTGCGACGCGAAACACGACATATTCTTTGACAAGAGGAAAAGCTCTGGCTCCAAGAATCTGCTCAAACCTCCCAGTTCTAACTACCTGAGGTGTGTCTGAAAGCACATACTGAGATTTTGCATCAGACTGAGGTCGGATGGCATTAAGAAAACTGTTTCCTTTTAAAATATTGTTTTACAAATTATTAGAGCAATGAAACGATGTCTTTCTGCAAAGTAATCCTGCTGCTGGTGCTGAAGCTCAGATCATGTGAAACGATGTAAATGAATGAGTGCATCTGTGTGTGCAGATAGCAGGTGGCCTTATTGCACTCACACCGTCCTCCGCTGCCTTTTACAATACTAATTTAATGAGTCCTGATAATTTTACAAGCTTCAGCTGGTGGCTCTGCGCACATGCATGCACGTCACGCAGCGCTGACTCATGCTACTTCTGCACTTTCCTTTGCACACAGAGTAGCCAGGAGAAGCTTGTATCTGTAAATAAATTAAAGAGCACACTGCTGTAAATCATCTGTTCACTTCATGTCTTGTTTTATGTGTTTCTCAGGTAACTTTGTGTGTCTGTGTATGTGTGTTGCAGTGTGCCTGATGAGGGTTCAGTATCAGAGGACCGCTCTGTTCCCCCATCTCCTGAGGACAGGGACAGTGGTTTGTTCATGCTAAAGAAGGACAGCGAGAGACGGGCCATTCTGTACAAGGTCCTCAATGAAGACCAGGAAAAGGTCATCTCCAACCTCAGGGAAAATCACATGCAGGTGTGTGTGTGTCTACTTGTGTTATATATAGAGTGGAGATATAAGTCTGGTTCCACAAGCACACTCGGGGGACATATATTGTTGTGGAGAGAAAGGTCTGTTCACCTGGGCAAACATGATGACTCAGCTTTCCTGGAAGACCCAGTTTAACGTTTTGGTTATAAAAGTGGTGGCTTTGTCTCCAGGAAACAAGGGCAGATCTGGCGATTTTCAAAATCATAAGCCACATTTTACAGGTAACTTCTGCTAATCACAACCTCCAAAGAGCAGTTTATGTTGAGAATTTAATATAGGCTGGAAAGGCCACGCTTTCACTGATTCTTTTATTTACAGCACTGTATAAGTGTGGTGTAGATGCCCTGCTGAAGGAATATATTTTATGTATATAACCTACAGAGCCATACATACTAACACAAATTGCAATTTTTATCTAGAAATTTTTGCTACCTGCTCATCTGTTAATGACTCTGGAGTAGACGGTGTGCAGAAGAGTCAAGTGATACATCAAATCAAGTGCACACAGAGCTCTAAGCATAAAGCTGGGGTTAATGGGAAGAGTTGATAACCACCGTAATGAAATCTGGATCATGATACCCCAGCTGGGGTTTCAGATTTTACCAAACCAAAGAAAGCCTGGCTATGTTAGACTTGCTTCATATTATACCCCTATGATCTATGTCTGAACAATTTACAACACAGATTGTCATTACTGTTTCACTACCATGAATCCAGTGCAGTCACAGGGAGCCTAATTGCAATCTAAAAAAACTGTTGTTCCTGATACTTCCATTGGGGGGCGTAAGTGGTCTTTCAGAATACTAATATCCTTTCCTAGTGCTTGATAAAGAAATGTACTTTATTGCACAGGGTAAAATCCTAAAAGATAAAGATAAAACCCAACCAGGAACAAAAATCTACAAAATCACTAATAATTTTTTAATTTTTTATAATAATCTTAATAATATGGGCTTGTAATGCTACAGTTATTGATCACTAGGCTTAAATTGCACACTCTGCTAAAACTGTGCATAGGGTAGCGAGGATCTCCAGCTGTCCATCGATCACATCAAGCAGATCATCTGCATCCTTCGAGACTTCATCCATTCCCCGGAGCGGCGCGTCATGGCGGCCACCATCTCCAAGCTCAAGCTGGACCTCGACTTTGACTCCACATCCATCAACCAGATTCAGCTGGTGTTGTTTGGTTTCCAGGACTCGGTCAGCACTAACCCACACACACACACACACACACACACACACACACACACACGCACACACACACACACACACACACACACACACACACACACGTATGGTTTCATTCCAATGGTTTCATTAGAGAGCAATTTGGGGTTCAGTTTCTCGCCCAAGGATACTTTGGCATGCAGACTGGGGCAGCCAGGGATCAAATCACCAACCTTTGATTGGTAGATGATGAGCGCTACCTCCTCTGCCCTACCCAGAAAGAAGACTTCAGTTCAGTTTACTTTCTGTACCTTTCGTCTCTGACAATAATGACAGTTTGTTTTTTAATTGGTGTCCTTAACCGCCAATTAAAAAGGGCCTAAAAAGTATTTCCACGTTTTCCACTAGACATCTTGTCAAAAATGTGCAACCAGCTATAGTGAGTGTGGAATAGAATAGAATAGAATAGAATAATCCTTTAATTGTCCCACAAGGGGAAATTTGGTTGTAACAGCAGCAAAAAGACACATATACAAACAAACAGTACACAGGACACAGAACAGAAACATACACAATTTTTCTTAAATATTTACATTAAGGACAATGGTTACTATATACAGAGTATTGTACAGTTATTAAATTAAATAAAAATAACTACAAGTAAGAGGCAAACCAGGTTGTAGTGCGAAATCACGTGAATCACGTGAGTGTTGAAAAAAAACTACAAATAAAAGTGTCTATACTGTAAATGTCTGTGCTGACCTTCTCAGGTGAACAAGGTCCTGAGAAATCACCACATTAAACCCCACTGGATGTTTGCCATGGATAACATCATCCGACGAGCTGTGCAGGCTGCAATAACCATCCTTATACCAGGTGGGCATCTCTGGCAGCTGCAGCCTGTCATGAGCTTTTTACTCTATCTAGTGGACATTAACATCCATGCTATTTTACCTTTCTGATTTATGGTTAAGTAGTTTAAGTAGTAGAGTGCACGCAGAATGCCAACAACATAACATCAATTACCTTGACCTATGACTTTTTTATTAACACAATAGAGCTGCAGACCCACTTTGGCCCGGCGTCAGAGTGTGAAGGAGCAGAGAAGGAAGACGAGGTCGATGAGGAGGAAGCAGAGTTTGGACCCATTTTAGTGCAGCACACTGACGAGACGGGAACAACGTCCGATCCCACACACTCTGCGGTCAGCACTGTGAACTCCTCCCACTCCCATGAACATCAACGCTCACACCATCATCTAGGCGCCCAGCTGGGCAGGCTCAAACACGAAACCAACAGGTACCCACTTAATTAAATGTTTTGTTTACCACGGTTAAGGTCAGGTGGAAACCTTCACAGGCTCATGTGGAATTTTTTCTCCAGGCATGCATGCACAGGTTTCCACTTGTAACTGAAGCAGGAAGCGGAAAACAAGGACAGAACGTGAGGTTACAAGCATACCCACGTACACTGTCACTGTCACTTCGGGGCTGTTTATGATAGGTGGCTGGCATACCCACAGGGGCATGAAATGGAGCAAATTTCTGCACAGTCCCAATACACAAAACATTAAAAATAACAGCATGGTGCCAGTAATCACCTTAATCAGATGGTAATTACTGGCACCATGCTTCAATAATACAGAGAGGGGTTTTCCTCAGCTCTTACATTTGCATTTCAAGTTGTTTTGTTTTTCCTTACTGGCTCACAAATGTGGTCATGTGAGTGGCATCTATCAAACATAATAATGTCTTCATTCATACCATCAAGAGACATGTGATCAGTGATTTCATCATCACCTTTTTTTTAGCTTTTCCTTTACTGATTTGAGCTATTAGTAACTTCAACTTAAGACGCTTTAGATTTAATTATATTTACTAATCTTTTTCAGCCATTCATTCAGATTTTGGTATTTGTTGTCAGCATTTCTGCTTCATTTTTGCCTCTCAAACACTCTCAAACAACATACCTGCAGCTGACTCTCTGCAGACATTTGAATTTTTAATTGAGATAGCCTCATGGAAACTTTATTAATAAGTACCACAGTGGAAATGGGACTGCAAAGAACAGTCTGATACTCATGTTGACTTTGTAAAAACCGTCTGCATCTGCACTTTAGCCCTGTGCTTGTACATGTCGATTTAGTCATAATGTAAAAATCTACTTTTAGCTGCTTACTGCATATTTGATTTGGCATGGTTTTTACACTAGAGATAATCCCAAAGGCATTTATGTCTCCTCCTGAAATAGAACTGGGGATTTTCACTTGTTTGACAATTGTGTAACGCACTATAGTGCAGTTCTTATATTTAGCCATCGTACTGTGTAGCTATAGCTCTTACCAATAACGGACATTAATGCGTGTGTCCAAATCAGTTCCACTATGGAATTTCAAAGCAGGAAGTTTCAGTAATAAAATAGTTTGTCCAAACATCTTTACATCGTTTATACCAGGGGGAACTATAGAAATTAAATTAACAGATATTGTTGTTGTTGCAGGCTGCTGGATGAGCTGCTACAAAAGGAGAAGGAGTACCAGCAGGTCTTGAAAGCCACCCTGCAGCAGAGAACACATGATTTAGAGTTGGTCCAAGTCAGACACAGACCCCCAGGTAAACTGAATCACTCACACATTTCCATCCCTGCTAACAAAAAGTGCCATGTTTAAATATGCTTAACTTTTACAATCTGACTTCTAAACTGGTTCCACAAAAGACTTATTTCTCCAGGGAAGAAGGCTAGGAACATTTTGAAGGTATTTGCATGTTTAAGATGAGGCTGGATAATATAGAATTAAGTAAGATTTAATGTTATTTAATGTTGTTAATTTGTGGCTTTTTTGTTGCAATTTCTGAAAAAGAAGTTAATACATAAATATTGTAAATCAGAGACCACAGTCTATAAGATTAGATAAGTGACCCTGTATCCATATCCATAATGAGTTGAATTAGGAAAAGAATACTGGATAATAATGTTAGGGTTGAGTTAGGTTGGGATGCAACACTATATGCAAAAAATAAATATGTTAATTATAAATGTATGATAATATTCCAAAGATAATATTGTAAATGATTCAGCACTGCTGACATGTGCTTGACACTTAGTAGGTTATGTTTTTATATCTGAAACGTGATTCCCACCCAAAATAAAAAGGAATGTAAACTTGTAACCAGTTATGTAGGTACTACAACTGCCACCGTGAGGCTTCTAATCTCAAACAAATTAATGCCAGATAGCCAAGAGCAATAAACTCTACCAGCATCTGAACAAAGTTTAGTCATGGGAAGATTTCTGGGCTCCATGGAATAGATAAGGTAGTGAATGACCTCACAGTCTGCAGGAAGTGCTGAACAAGACTAGAGCCATTGTGAGACTGAGGGCTTCAGGCCAGAGCCATAAAATGTGATTTCCATGGGTCAGGGTGCAGATGGAGACGGGTGTGGGAGTGATCCTGTGTTGCTCGGTGTAGCGATTCCAAAATCTAACGTTTACACAGGAGTACAGAGGAAAAATGACAAAAATTGTCATTGTCCAAATAGTTGTGGATCGACCTGTATTAAGTCCTAGTTATCGTTCAGTTCATTCTTAAAAAATGTTTGTTCTAAACCTACAATGTTTGGAAACCTGTTGCTCTCAGTGGTAATGCTTATGGTATTTTTTTGTGGAAATCTGAAAACCAAGAATTCCTCAAATCCTGTTTGAGTTTTGAATTAAATCTTCTGCAGATGGGATCAGAAATTGTAATTGAGAGTTCGTTACTATATACTCCACCAGTATAAACAGTGAAAAAATACAAAATGCTATAGAATTTTTAGCAGCTTCTATTGCACATTCCTATTTCTATTAGTAAGTTAATGATATAGGGCTCATGTTCAGAACTGCTTGATCATGATACCAAAACACTTTTTTCTTCTTCTGTTATGAAAAAGAGGAAGTAGGGGGAAATAGATTGTACAGCTTAATCCAACAGGAAGATTTTAAATCTAAACAAATGCCTCTCCCTTGAATCTTTCTCAAAGACATTATAGCCTCCTTACCCAAGACTCTATTCTTTAGTGTAATTAATCTCCAATCCAGCTGGTTTATAACCCTCCTGAGAGCCTAATGGAAATTTGAAAGTGCAATCTCTCACACACTCTAATTTCTTTAGAGTGCTGCACCCAATGATAATGATAGGTATCGATTTTATGTCCTCTACTGATGATCCATATATTGTGAGAAAAGACTTCTTCCACTTCCACATATTGCAATTCAAATATTTGGGGGGGGGGGGGGGGGGTCAGACAGTTGGAGCAGCAGAACGTTAAGTGGTAATGTGTATATATTTCAGATTATCCTGTGAATTTAAGATAGAGCTATGCATTAATCAGTGGTTTGAGATTGGCTCTTTGCCGGGGACTTTTTCTCGTTGCGGCTGTTTTTAAAAGCCAGACATTATTTTGAAGTCCTTGTCTAGTTTAGTATACATCTCTTTGAAGTTGCACGTCAGCCTCGGGTTAGCTTGTGCAGCTAGTTTGACATGTATAGGTGCCAAAGTGATGATCCGACATTCTTGTGCTGTCGTCATGGAGAAGGGATCTTTAACCCTGTCATGCATGAATTATGACAACCTCAATCAGGATTTTTTTCTTAAGTATTTTATTTATCTTTAGGCATAAAAAGATGAATAAAGTACTTAAAAGAAAAATCCTGATTGAGGTTGTCATAATTCATGCATGACAGGGTTAAATAACAGTAATTACAATGAAATACGTCATACAAGTATATTAACATTAAACGACCACTGGGTGGCAGGGTATGGAGTGACACATCAGTGTCCAATGTAGTGTTTTATGTGCAAGTATACCATCAACACTGACACAAATACAAGAAAACAGCCTTTGGCTAGCTGCTCACTGTAGTGACCACTATGCGTGAAAGGGTTAATACTGAAGATCAACATGTACTTTGAGCGAAGTGTTCCTATACCTGCCGTTTCAGACATTTCACCTCCATCCATCCACCACATCCCAGCAGACCATGAGCCAGACAAGCAGCTCATCGACTGGCTGAAAGAGCAGGGCGCAGACCCCGACACCATAGACAAGGTTGAGTATCTTTATATAGACCATTAGTGTGCAGCTTACCATTCTAGTGCACCGTGGCAGTGAAGTGTCAATATAAAGTAAGAGTGCTTCTGTTTTTGTCCTAGTTTGTTCTTGAGGAATACACACTGACGGACATTCTTCGTGACGTTACCAAAGAGGACCTCCGGTGCCTACA
Source organism: Pelmatolapia mariae (assembly GCF_036321145.2). NCBI lineage: Eukaryota > Metazoa > Chordata > Actinopteri > Cichliformes > Cichlidae > Pelmatolapia > Pelmatolapia mariae. The sequence goes on along the minus strand of NC_086235.1, from coordinate 12,831,715 downwards.
TCTACGGTATCTGCACATAAGTTATATAAAGCTACTCCTGCAGTCTGAGAAATAAACAAATTTCATAAAAGTTACACATTTCTTTTCAAGTACATGAAGAGTAAATCTTCATCATTGCCTCCTTGATATTTACCTTTTATAGGTCACTGACGTTCCAAACTCCTCTGATGTTCCAGAAATCATTAGAATGGTTAAATCACACCATTTTTCTTCCACAAGGTTTAATGGTATCTCACTGTATGAATAGCCTGTTCTGAAGGGGTCTGATGTCATTTTACCGTTTCTAACTTTTTTTACCGTTTATAACTGCAAAAGTCTTTTAGAAACTAGGGATGCTGCTGACCTCGGTTATCTCCTGTTACAGAGTAATAGGTCAGAGTTAAATAAAGTCAGACTTTTGCAAACATACAACAAAAGTTTGTTTTGCAGCTATAAAATACTTCACAACTGTTGACCCATTGCCATTAGCTTCTCCCATGACCTATAGTACTGCATACCAACTTAATAGATCAGCCCCACAGATTACCACTTATCACAAATATATGATTTAGCATTTTGACTCAGGTTCATATTAATAAAACAGCAACATTTTAACCAAAAAGAATGACAGATTGAATGATTTTGCTTTGTGACAAACCATTATTTCATATGCTCTTGCAGGATTTCCCACACAAGACTGCTGTACTGATGTGTTTGATAAGACTTTATCATCCTTTTTTTTTTTTTACTTCAAAGGACATAAGCGATAAGAGAGTTAACCTTACAGCCTTTCTTACTGCCTTTTTCAAGTTATACTTTTAGCTAATAATTAAAAAGCACATGTAGCTGTGATGTGCTGTAACAACATCTATACTTCCTTTCAGGGGCGGAATCCTCTGCCGGATCTGGCGAGCCATCCAGCGGCACAGAGAGCGAGACAGGCTGGCGAACGACAAGTGCTCAGAAAACAATGCATGATGGAGAAGTATTCTGTTGTGGGGAAAACACGCACATGTTCACACATTACCATGATCTCTCCTTTTTCTCTGCCTCTACAGTGCCTTTTTAAAAAAATGTTGTTTTTGTGTTGTATGTACAGGACTCACTGAATCCACGTAGAGTCCGACTTGACCAGACCAAAGTGCTTTAGTGCAGGCACTACTGTGTGTACCTTTGTCTTTGTGCTTGATATTTATGAAACATGCTCCCCTAATGTTTCTTCAGAGCATTGATTCTCAAGCTTTTTTGAAATATTCACCTTCAGAAGTGCCACAATTTTTGTATTTAAACAAGCACTACAGCCCTGAACTGTTTAGGGACTTTTCAGAAGTCACATGTGACCTCTTTAACTTGACTGCTCCCTAGTACAAGCACGTCATGTGGCATTAACGGGTGTCATGTTTACTGCCTTCACCTTCAGCCAAGCTCCAAATATGCAAATGTTTCTGGAGTTTGTTTCTGAAATTGTGCAAAATTCAAGAATGACAATAGCTTTAATTTCACATTGTGTCTTCGGCCATCCTAATGTCAAGGCTCTGTTTCTCCCAGAAGGACATGGCTTGAGAACCACTGCTTTAGGATGTTAAAATCTGCTGAATATTGGTACAGTCAGCTGTGCTGTCTATGATGAAAAGAGTCCTCGGCATTAAATGAATTTAGGTATCTGCTGTATTGCGCTCTGCATCTTTTAGACTTGCATTCTTCTAAGCAAACTGTCCTGCTTACCTTAAAATGTTGCGTGTCTCTGAATATACATTTCAGCCTAAAGCCTTAAATTAAACATAATGTAGCATGCACATATATCACTGCTGCTGATCACTGCCTTTAGATTTGTATGCATGTTATTTATTAGTCGTAACTACTCTCTTCTATTCTCTATCTGTATTTAATTTATTTTTTATTCCAACTGTCATATTATATGTTCTTTACAATTCCAATAAACCTGGAAAAAGCAAAATTTTTGGCTGATTTGCTTCAGCATCACCTCTTGGTTTTCAGGTATTTGTGCGAGGAAGAAATGAGTCCGGTCATTTTCCGTGTTTCCGCCAAATCATTAATGTTTGAATTTTCTGGCCGTTTCATTTTAAATGTTTTAAAACAGTGTTTAGGCCCATGAGGGAAAACTACACCACTATGCAGGCAGTTTACATAAGACTCTTCTTTAGCAGTGTGCATGTTTCTGCTGATTCTGCATGTCTGTCGTCTTTTCACCTGCCTGAAACTGGTTTACCAGCCCACAGATGACCTTTTACCTACTTTGTATGTACTTGTTTGAAACTATTTTTTTGGGATTGCGTCACCTTACTCGCTGCACACTGAAAACCTATCTTTTAATGTACATTCTCTAAGTAAATTCTGATCTGTTTAGTTAAATATAAACCAAGGGTTGTCTGTTATCTATAAGCGTTACCTTCCAGATAGCACATTATTGTATTTTGATGAATAGATCTGAAGAATTATATTTGTATTGACATGTATGATTTATTTTTTTAGGCAAAAACCCCATAATAGTGAGAAGAAAGAGAAGAGCGCAAAGGGAGGAAGAATGGAGAGAGAGTTAAATAATTATTAATGATTAAATGTAGTAAAATCACACGGGAAGTGAAAAAGGCTGAGAAAAGAAATGCTCAGTGCATTATGAAAAGCCCCCAGGTTTACTTGTGGTAAGCCAGCAGTCTCAAGGTGAAGTGCACTGTTAGGATTTTATGGCACTATGAGATCTTTAAGATATAATGGGGCCTGATTATTTGAGACCCTTTACATGAAGAGAATGATTTTCAATTTTATATTTAACAGTCAGCCAATTAAGAGCTAATATAGGAGCAATATGGCTTCTTCTTCATCCCAATATAAAGAAATAACCAAAAGTATTCCAAATGTAGCAAAAACAATGGTCAGTGCAATAGTTGTCTACAAATCCCAAGTACAGTGCTCAGCATAAATGAGTTAACATAAACATAAAGTTAGCATAAACCCCACTACATTTGTCAGAAAACCTTTAATTTCCTTTGAGAGTCAACATTTTCAATGAGATACTATACTACAAAATACTCCAACAAATGTGGGCCATTGATTGCAAACAAGATTTGTGAATTTGCACACACAAAAAAGTGATTTTTCTAACAAATTCATTCAAGCCCATGTCGCAAAAATGAGTACACCCCAATTATAGTCTTAGGAGAAAAGCCACACTTTAAGACTACAAAATTCAAATTAGCAGGCATTCAACCACAGGGGGTCTAATGATTCATTTAAGAAGTATCCAGCAGACAGGTGATTATAAAAGGGCATTACTTAACAAAGAAAAGTCCTTCCCATTTCATGCTGTCAGCAATGGTTCCACATGGAAGAGAAATGTCACAAAATCTGAGAAAGGAAATCATTTCTTTACACAAAAAAGGTGAGGGCTACAAGAAGATCAGCAAAGGTTTACATATCAGTCAAAATACTGTAGCAAAAGTGATCCAAAAATTTAAGAAAGATGGAAGTGCAACCATCTTACAGAGACGTCCAGGCCGTCCATGGAAGTTAACATCTCGACAGGAGCGTCTTCTGATGAGAAGGGTTGAAGAAAATCGCCATGCAAGTTCACTGCAGTTAGCTAAAGCAGTAGAAAGCCAAACTGGAGTGACCGTTTCCCGTGACATCATACAGCGCACACTGCAGAGGAATGGCATGCATGGGTATTGTCCACAAAGGAAGCCTCTTCTAAAGCCCATGCACAAAAATGCATGCCTAGAATTTGTTAGGGCCCATGCTGAAAAAGATGAAGACTACTGGGACTCTATACTCTGGAGTGATGAGACAAAGATCACTGTTTTTGGAGCTAATGGTTTCAAAACTGTATGGCGTCGTAAAGGTGAGGATTTCACTGAGAAATGCATGGTGCCTACAGTGAAACATGGTGGTGGCAGTGTCCTTATGTGGGGCTGCATGAGTTCTGCTGGTGTTGGGGAGCTGCATTTCATTGATGGTATCATGAGCTCAACAATGTACTGCTCTATTCTGAAGGAGAAGATGCTGCCATCACTCCGTGCACTTGGTCGTTGTGCACTTTTCCAAAAAAAGGCAATGATCCAAAACACACATCTAAAACTACTGTTGCATTTCTGAAGAAGAACAGGGTGAAGGTGATTGAATGGCCAAGTATGTCTTCTGATCTGAACCCAATCGAACACCTGTGGGGAATTCTGAAGCGACAAGTTGAGCATCACTCTCCATCTAGCATCCAGGCTCTAAAAGAGGTTATTCTTGAATAATGGAAAAAGATAGATGTTGCAATGTGTCACCAACTTGTTCATTCCATGCCTAGAAGACTTGGTGCTGTCCTTGAAAATCACAGTGGTCATACAAAATACTAGATGTAGTAGTTTTTTTTGCTTGGTGTATTCATTTTTGTGTCAACCAATTTGATTAAAACTGAAGATTTTGTGATCTAAGTTATATTATTAACCTTAATTTCATGTTATGGAGTTAAACAAGTGTTCAATAAAACTCAGCCTTGTGAAAATTTTGGAAATTGTTCTTTTGTTCATTGAGCTGCTGATTAAATTCGTACTTTTTAAAGCGAGTGTACTCATTTATGCTGAGCACTGTATATATTATATGAAGAAGGATGTGCAAGTTCTCACCATGTGAGCTCTGCCATGCTATGTCAGGGCTAGCTTAGCTTAATAAAACACCAAAATGTAAGATTCTAATGCACTGTATCATTAACAGGTTATGAAAATGGGTCAATTGAAATCAAAAGCCATCAATTTGACAATCAAATATTCGAGTTCAGCCTCTTAGTCATGTTCTGTGACAGGATGCAGCTGGCTAATGATGAGAATTTCCTTGAAACCTGACTCTTTCTATAACTGTTCTGGCATTCATTGGTTTGTGCAACCTAAATATACCAGTATAGAGTCTTAGTGCAATGTCCCAAAACGTATGAAGGAGAACATTTTACAGAAGCCGTCTAGACTGTAATACTGCTGCTGCTGTGTTAGTACATTAAAGGTGATTTTTAAACACATTAATACAAGGCTAGCCTCGCGTTGACTTTGTCTATAAACATTAAAAGCCAACTAGAAGGCTAACACCAGGGAAGTCCCAGCCAACTGTTGAGGCACTAGTTTTTAAACAGGGAATGCCCATATTCAAATCAGGTAAGATTTTTTTTTCTTTCATCAACCCACTCCTGGAACTTTTTGTTCAAATGTAGTGCAACGGCAAAACTAACATGCAAATGTTAAGCAAGTTTATGTTCACCACCTTTTGCTTTACTGTTGGGTTTTTTTTTTTTAGTTTGTTTGATTATGAAAATTCAATCATTTCCAGTAAACACCAAATTATATTAGTAGGCTTGCAGATCTAGTATTCATGAAGTGAACCTTTGTTGAACATCATGACATCATCCTTTATGCATTTATACAGCAAATGACATGCTAAAAAATTATATTTGCATATTTTATATTATGTTTGATAACTTACATTTTATATTCATTATATTTGTAGCACTGTTGAGATGTTTTGAGTTTGCATGGCTGCAACCTTGGTTAAATAAAGACTTTCTGGTTAAATGATAATAATAGGGTCACCAAAATAAGATTCATTTTCTGGAGACCACAAATTTACTAGAAATTGAATCTTGATCCATTTAATTGTCACTGAAATATTTCCAAAGTGGTGGACCGACCAGCCAAATGACCAGCATTCATATCCAATCCCCTCTGCTTTGTTTTCCATTAGCCTGTCTTACAGACAGTGCATGATTTCTTTGTCAATGACTATTAATTATGCACTGCTACAAATCATTTTGCCAACTTATAAAACAGTGTGTTTTTGAAATTCAGACAAACCGACCCTCACATGTATATGGGTTCATAACATTGTCTTGCCAGTTAAAGAGGTCATATTTAAATAACTGAATTGACATTAAAACAGTGATAAAGGTGGAATAGGAAATAATCTTTTTACACTAGCTAAGCTTTTTGTCCATTACCTTAAAGCTGCAATTAAAATACGCATCATTATTTCTAGTAGGTACTGGAAAATAGATCAGTCTTGTTAGTTATTTGGAGCAAAGCACAACATGCTCACATTTACCAACCCAACAGGTTTCTCATACCAAATACATTCCACACGTACACGGAAAAAGTAGATTTATTTTGGCACTTGCTTTCAAAACAGAACAACTGACAGGTATTTTATTCAAGGAAGTTGACTGAATGGATCAGTATTTGTTCTTGTTTTCTAACTATTTGGGGTCTCCAAAAAGATCCTGCTTCAAATACCGTATGTACCAAGTCTAAACATATAGCTCCATCAGCTGTGGTTACCCCTTGAGAAATTTGACACATACATATAAATCTAATAACCAAATTTGAATTTTAGCAGCTTGGAAAGAACCTGGAAACACTGGATTTGTTTTTATTTTCACTGTGGTGAACTATCAGAGGTGTTTTTTCCATATTGATGCATGGTCTTGGTGCCAACAGGGTGCATGTGACTTAATCATGCACCAACATCTTATCAAGAGGTAAATGTTAGTGCATAAATGTTAATGACAGGATGTTGGCATGTTTATCACTGAGTCCCTTTGACCATTAGTATCTTGAGTGCTTGTTTTTGGAATTCTAGGAATCTGTTTTTGCTCTTGAGCTGTTAAAGTTCACATGACTTTTCACACCAAATCCTCAACTTCCCTAATTTCTGTGCTGTCTGAGCTACTTACCTTTGTCTGTCCCTTTTCTTCTTCCACACTTCGCCTTGGGGACCTAAATATTCATGCTATCCCTATCACAATTGCCCCTTTGCTGCAGAATTATTCCCACTGTTAGGCTACTTCAACATCACTAAGCATGCTAAAAACCCCAATGATCTCAGAGGTGACACACTGGAGTGTTTCTTTGGTATAACTCCTTTAGATCATCAATATCTCCTATCCCCTCTGTAACATGCAGTGTCGCAAGCATAAAATCTCATACAGGAACATCAAGACTGTTATCGCGTCAGACCTAGCTGACAACACTGAACCTGCTTGACTCCTGACCAAAGACCACACAGTGGATGGTTTAGCTGTGTGTTATTATAATGTCTTGGCTCACTGCTTTGACCCGCCACAGATACTCTTTCCTAACATAAAACTGGTTATTTTTGCACCCTTCAAGCTCCTCACCACACTCCCCTACCCTGACGCTCCTGTCCTTTATTTCAAGTTTCTGGACTTTTAGCTGGCTCAATCCATCAGCGGCTATTACAACATCCCACCTCCCTCACACTCCCATTTTATCCTCTCAATTTCTTACTGTCTGCTCCATTCCTGCCTTTCCTTCTGCTCTCCACTGGATGGTGTTAATATTACTGAGTTGGTTATCAAAGCTACCTCATCAAATCATCCATCACGATAGGCTCGGTTATAACTGCTAAGATAATCATACACACTTATATCACAGCACAACACCCTCCAATCAGCTCTGTGATATGTCACTTGTCAACTGCCTGGAAGATATCAAAATCTGGATGTCAACCAATTTTTTTTTTTAAATAATTGAACAACAATACAAAATATAAAAACATAAAAGTCATTACCATGCCCTAACATGGATGGATCCTTCATTTCACCATCTGTGGAGGTTGCCCTGGGTTTCATCCTAGCATATCAAATCTAATTAAATCTCTAATTGTGTCTTCTACCACTTCAACATCTCCAGACTCTGGCCTTAACCCAGCAGCTGAAAGCCCCATTCATGCTTTTATGATCACTTTCCGGTTTACTGCAATGGTGTTCTGTTTGGTCTGCCTAACAAAGCTGTGGACAAACTCCAATATGTTCAGAACTCAGCTGTCAGAGTTCTTACCTAAGCTAAGTCCAGGCATCACATCATTTTCACCCTCATGCATATCCACTGCCACCCAGTCAACTCCCATATTTCCTATAAAATCATTCTGTTCACCTACAAGTCCCTACATACTCATACTCCAGTGTTTATTGCAGATTCTCCTTCTACACCCCATCTCAGACTCATGTGTTCCTCAGTTAAAGGTCTAGTCCCATGTAGCTTATCATGTGTCCTTTTTTGCTTAAAGCTTTTTCACTTGTGCAACCATTTTGGGGATCGGCCCGAGTTTTGCCTTAATCTTGTGTCGTGCATCGTGTAGTATATATGGGGTAATGAGAAGCGATTGACAACTCACGACCAGCTCCCGGTCAGCAATCATATGGTCACGAGAAAATCAAACCTGTTTGAAATCCTGATCGCCCCTCGTGAGGGTATCGCACTGTTGAAGCAGTGCCACGTGTGCCACTGCACACACACGTGTGTGTGCAGTTATCTATGAAAGCACAGTGTGAACACTCAGGTCATATCAGATATCGGACCGTATAGTGTGAGAACATGCATCGTGACCTACGAACTTCTGACCCCTGCAATTCAGTTGTACAGTTTGAGCAGGAGCTGAAAAAATCACACAGTGTATGCCCAGCTTAAATCTGAAACACCAGTTTCTCTGAAATCTACAATCTAGGGTCAAACCAGATTCATACTGTAGCTCACTACAGTCTCGGAGTTAACATACAGATTTTCAGTTTGAGATACTGTCCATTATTTTGTGATTTCTACAGTTTTAAAAATATAAACATCAAATAAGAGGTTAGTCCACTCAGTCAGCAACAGGAAAAATAATTTAATAAACATACAAACAATGCTTTTTAATGCAGTCTGCCTCAAAAACAGAAATAGTAACATAAATCCACATGCTTGAATATATGCAGCAAGTAACTGATATGTTTATGTAAACATTACAGACTTCAGTGAAAATAAAATACACACATTTTCATACCTTCCAAAACAAAAAGATTATTGCTGTCTCTTGCTCAGAAGCAGGAACTACTTTTTTTCTGCTTAGGCTTGTGTACTCCTTTCAAAGCTTTATTTATAAATAATTAATGAACTGGTGGATATTGGTAATTTTTAACAAAATATCTGTTAACCCAATTTTCAGTCTTTTTTGGTGGGATGGACTTCTCATTAATGCCAATCACATTGAATCTGCATTGCTTTTTGCAACTTACAGTCTTTTGCTCTTTTGGTAATTCTTTTGCATTAACCTTAACATTAACTTTGTGTTTTTTGCAGCTAAAATGAATACTGTGTCATAATACTCTGGTCCTATGTGTGTGATAAGATCAGCTCACTGAAATCGTACCCTACATTTCTCTAGGCTATTGAGATGGCAGAGATATCCCTCTGTCTTCTCTTTGCCAATAACTCTCTCAGTTTCCACAATATGAAGCCATATAATGCCTGAAGACATGTAGTTATTGAGTAAGAAATAGTTTTGTGAAGGCTTATCCTTTTTCTGTTGATGTGTATATCACAGTCCTCTTTGTCCTCACATCTGTATGTCAAAAGTGAAATATGAAGTCAAAGCAATTACAGTTGGAGATTATGACAACACGACTTGGACACTGGAGCCAGTTCTAAGAATGACATTGTAACACTACCATTGCTGTTGCTCATGTCTGAAAGGCAAATAAGATATATGGTATAAAATTTCTCTCTTTCCTTATCATTTTTGTGATCTTTTGAGTCTCTGAAGGTTACTTGTTTATAAATGACTGAGTATAACAGGAATGAGAGAAAGGGTTGTCACAATGTCATGCTAGCATAACATATTTGTGGACATTTTTTCCCAGTTTTTAGCTATGCAGTTTGTTTGAAACCATCAAAAAATGACATCACTTCATCACTTCACTTCATCATTTACATGTACAAAGCACCAAACAAAGAGCAACTAGTCATCTTGATCTGGCCTCAGCCCTCAGATATTGTTATTATAATATAAAAAACTTTGTTTAGTTTGTTTAGCTAAAAGATGTACAAAACACATTTTGAGAATAAGTGCTATATAAGCATGCTAATTGTAGCAAGGATAGATTGATTAATTTTTGTGCAGATGTTCAGATACTGTTCTTCTTCCTGGGAAGTTAGCCATTCTTTCTCATTCCTTGTTGAACTTTCCTGTTGCTGCATAGATAGAAAAAAAAATCACAATTAAATTTTTATCTTTAGGTCTTTGTTCAGCATACAATGTCCTTGTTCAAGAAGCAATTAAAATGTGTTTTGTTTTTGTAGACTTGTGATATTACAATGATCTGTATTTCTGAAAAGCTCTATTTTCAGTGACTGTGAATATATTTGAATGAAAAGTCCCAATACAAAGAAAAATCTCCTCCTTTTGGTTTCTTCTGCTAGGGATCACCACAGCGGATCACCTGCCTTCATCTCACCATATCCTTAATATCTTCTGATTCACACCAAACCTTTTCATGCCCTCCTTCACTACATCCAAGAACTTTCTCTGAGATCTATCCCTCCTCTGCACATGTCCAAACCATCTCAACCTTGCCTTTCAAACTTTATCCTCAAACTGCTCGACCTGAGCTCTCAAGCTGATTTTCTCATTTATAATCCTGTCCATTCTGGTCACTACTTCTACTCCTTGCAGCATCATTGTTATTCCTGCCTTCTTCTCATTCACATATCTGTATTTTGTCTTCCTTCAACTGACTTTTCATTCCCCTTCTCTTCAATGCATACCTCCACTTCTCTTGTTCCCTATTCTCAACACATCACCTTTCCACAGTCATTTGCGATGACTATAATGTCATGGCTGCTTTGATTGTCTGCTAGATCTCACTTCCACTACTTCCACTACTTTTCAGTAACAAGTAATCTAACTAATTACTATAACTATCGTTACAACGCCGTTACAGTTACTAACAAGAAAATGCGGTCTGTTACTATTTTTCAACAAACAGACGGTTGAAGCTGTGTTCAGCTTACCGCATTTTATATCAGTTGCACGGAAGTAGCTGTAAGTAATCTGGACGCTACAGCTTTAAGCAGCTGCGCGCGCTCCCGCGGACGGCAATCATGATCACTGTCTAGCACAACACCTGGAGCTAAGGGGGCAAAACAATCGCATGAGCGCTGCTGTTTGACTGAGGAAGAATAAAGTATTCGTGGTAAGTCAATCACATGACCACTTAAAGACAAAGCAACAAGGTGACATATACCAGTTTATAAATTGTGTTGATAGGCCACGTAAAACCAGAGTCATGATAAACAATATACACGCGGCGTTTTTTCCTCAATAGTTTCGTCACGTTTACTGTCTAAGCACAGCGCTAGCAAGCACTCTCTGCTTATGACCCCAAAAAAAACAGGCGAAGTTTTAGGAGTGAGAGAGAGAGAGAGAGAGAGAGAGCAGAAAAAGAGAGAGAGCGAGTTTTGAGATGTGAGAGATTTGTGACATTTAGCGTGTTTGTATTGTGTAGTTAATGTGTTATCTTGTGTAGTTAGTGTGTAGTGTTGTGGATAGTTTTGTGTTGTGTGTCAGAACAATGAGGTGACTGCTGTCTCCAGGTAGAAAAAGGAGTGATACACCTGCTGCTGTCAGGCCTGCAGGTATCAGGCTGTGATGTTCTCCTTTATAGTGGACAGAAATTATTTTTTTGGAGTGGCAAATAATCTGTGTGGCATCTTATTGAAGAACAGCTGATTGTTATGTAAATAGTTTGAAATGGTTATTTAAAAAATCAAGGTAAAAGGTAAATAGATGCAAATAACAATGTTTGCAAAACTTGTGCATATGATTTTAAAATTGACAATTTATATTTGCATTTAAAGTTATGAAATATGATTCATTAAACATGTTTGTGGTTGTTACAGTAAAAAATATAACTTTTTCTACTCTGATTTTATGTTTTTTGTCTGATTTTAGATCAATTGTGTTAATACAGTATGTCAAAATGAAAACATGACTGTAAATTCAGACACGTGAGGTTGTGCTGAAAAGGATGATACCAAACAAGGCAAAGTAAATAGTTTTTAAAGGTAAAATGTGGAGGGAAAATCAAAAGTAGTTAAAAATGGCCAATTATACCCTGGACCCCAGAGGGTTAAACCATTTTTTTTTTAAAGTAACGCAATAGTTACTTTTCAAGTAATTAATTACTTTTAGAATATTGTAACTCAGTTACTAACTCAGTTACTTTTTTGAAGAAGTAACTAGTAAGTATAATTAGTTACTTTTTCAAAGTAACTTGCCCAACACTGGTTACAGGCCACTCAAGAGGTTTGTGCATCTTGTGTGTGTGTGTGTGTGTGTGTGTGTGTGTGTGTGTCCTCATTACCACAAGCATTCAACGAGTTTGTGCATCTTGCGAGGTTTAGGATCCACACATATGTACCGGTGTCTCCACTTAAGTACACTTGAGGAAAAATGGATAGAACATTAATCTGTTAACATTACAACTTCAGTTGTAAGGCTGAAGGATTGGAAATTTGAAACACTTGGGAATAAGGTCATCTTGAAAGGAAACCAAGGACATGGAGGGGAAATGATATAAGGAACTCTAGTTCAGCATCAAAGCCAGAAAAGCACAAAAGAGTTTTATCTTACACGGCTTCAATGTTACACCATTCGGTAATACCCTGCTTCCAGCAAAGCTCCACCTTTTGTCTATGTCTCAGAATAATGTTCACAGCACGAGGTTTGGTGTATGATGTACAGCAGCCCTGCTGCCCTGTACAAACATAAACATGCACACATGGGTTAAAAGGTCAGCTTATATTTGAATCAACTTTAAGATCTCATAACACCCTTAAAGACTTTGTTATGGACATCTGTGATATTGAATGAACTCAGTGGAGTATTTTGTCTGGTGTTCTGGCAACTGTGAGTATATTTAAATGGTAAATGGCCTGCATTTGTATAGCGCTTTACTTAGCCCCTAAGGACCCCAAAAGCGCTTTACACTACATTCAGTCATTCACCCATTCACACACACATTCACACACTGGTGATGGCAAACTCTTCTTTTAGCTCTGTTTGACTCTTATCAGCTAGTAGCTGACAATGTCGGTCTGCTCTTTTTTGTTTGGCATTTTTTGTGCTTGTTTGCACCAAATCTGGTGAATTGCATTAATTTTTTGAGTAATAGTGCAAATTCATGTGCTAGAAATCAATTTCTGACCTTACATCTGATTTGTCATATGTATGTGTCTCTGTATGTTTTTACTAACTTGTGTGTAACACCAACCTGCCAGAGGGTCTGCAGATGGAAATTAGCCCAAGGCTATAATCAGGCATATTTACATTTGTTAAAATGTTCATTAATATGTATTGCCCCTCTTTCTAAATAAAATAAATAAATAATAAATAAATAATTATCATGTAATGACCATGGTGACTGACCAAGATTAGTTAGATTAGTTTGTTATTTATGAGCAGTAACCCTGATAACAACAAAGGAAATTATATAATTATATACTCCAAACGTGCAGCAAGCATTAACAACACATAATAAATATCACATCATATTAAAAGCAACCTAAAGGCATAAGAAACCAAGCCAAAACTACTGCACAATTTTAGCAGTCTGACCAACCAAAGAGGATATGAGCCAAAGGTCTGTGGGGCTGTCACCACAAACAGCATTTTTCATATTATATACATCTATTGCATCCATATTTTAATTTAGATTTAAACAAATAGTTTCCCAAGACATTCTGCTGAGTTAAATCAGGATAATAGAATTTACATAGCTTACTAAGCTGGGAAAAAAACATTAGTCTTATCATTATAATCTAAGAATGTTTCAAAAAAAGCTTACCTGCACCTTGACATATATGTTTTCTTGTCATGATGATGGCAAGGGAACAAAATCCCAGCATAAGATTACAAAGTAGCGTCATTTTTTAACTGAACGCAGGAAGTTGTGGGTCTTGTTGAAGTCCGGGAATGTGTGTGAAGCTGCCACAAGTATTATTTAGGATACTCAGAGGATTTAGAGGGAGGGCTTAGAATCACCTTTTTGTGTGTTATTCAGTGACATTATTACACAAGGACAATATTTAACACGGCATAAATGCAGAACACACTTTTTATTTGTAAACTCAGTAGGTTAAATTTCCCTGAAACGTCCCCCAAAGAAGTTTAATCTTGATGCATATACAATTACAGTTATTTGGATTTGCTTCAGAAAAGAAATCTTGGCTTTTGTTAAAGTCCAGGAATAGGTGTGAAGATTGAGCTTTAGTAAGTATTGTTCAGGAAAGAAAACGTAGGAGATTTGGAGGGAGGGCTTAGAATTAGCTTTTTACTTAAGGACAATATTTAACAGTGCATAAATGTTGATCATTCTGTTATGGGTGAACTTCCTCTTAAAATTTTAATTTCCCTTAATATTCCCCTTGGTGCATGTACAAGTATATTTTCTTCCTTCACACAGACTGATGCAACCTTTGTTCTTTGTCGACACAGCAAATAATTTAAGATTAAGATCAAAGTACATTTTCCTAACCTTGGCACCTGCTGTAATTTCTAAACCCCTGAAACCTTTGAGGTCTAGATTAGCGCTCTAGAGTAGAAATTCTACCATGAAAAACTACTAACCTTATCCCCTTTTCTGATGTGTTATTTTTGTACATATTACTCACACTTACATGTTTTACAGTTAGGTCCATATATATTTGGACATAGGCAACTTTTTTCCAGTTTTGGTTCTGTACATAACTATAATTAATTTTAAATGAAATAACTCAGATGCAGTCGAAGTACACATTTTTAGCTTTAATTCAGCAGACTGAACAAAAAGATGATGAACTAGAGCATTTTTAACACAATCCCTGTATTTCAAGGGCACAACAGTAATTGGATAAATTAAATAACTGAAATTAAATGTTCTTTTCTAATACTTGGTTTAAAACCCTTTGATGGCAATAACAGCCTGAAGTCTTGAATTCATGGCCATCACCATATGCTGGTTTTCCTCCTTTTTAATACGCTGCCAGGCCTTTACTGCAGCTTATGAGTGGCATTCACCTTACAGTGAACCCTCTGTATTTACTTTCACAAAATCTTCTCTTTGTGGTTGACTTGGATATTAATATGCCTACCTCCTGAAGAGTGTTGTTCACTTGGTTGGCTGTTGTGAAGGGGTTTCTCTTCACCATGGAAATGATTTTGCAATCATCCACCACTGATGTCTTCCATGGATGTCCAGGTCTTTTTGCATTGCTGAGTTCACCATTGCTTTCTTTCTTACTCAAGATGTACCAACCTGTAGATTTTGCCACGCCTACTATTATAGCAATTTTTTTCCCGTTTTCGCAACTTAAGGATGGCTTGTTTTACCTGCATGTAGACTGCATGTTGTCTGTTCACACCAAAATCTTCCACATGCAAGCACTACACCTCAAATCCGCTCCAGGCCTTTTACCTTCCTAATTTATAATGACATAATAATAATAATAATAATAAAGTTTATTCATAAAGCATACTAAAAAACTAAGGGTATACCAAGGTGCTTGACAAAATATGATAGGAAAAGGGAGATGGGAGAGGGAAAAGAGAAAGAGAAAGGACCCGGCATGTATTAAATATAAAACCATGACAATCATAATACATAAAAGTAATTAACAAAGCATAATATATAAAAATGTGTCAACACACACAAAATATTAACTAGATGGAAAAGCAAGATTAAATAAATAAGTCTTTAACTGTGATTTAAACAATGGCATAGAGTCAGACGAATAAGAAGGAACTGCTCACCCCTTCCCAGGAAATAGCCTGTGAGTCAATTTTCAAATTACTTTCGGTCCCTTTGAAAAGAGGGTGGCCCATGTTAAGGAGCAGAAACTCCTAAACTCTTCATCCAATTTGAATCTGGATACTAGGGATGGGTACCGGTATCGGTTCTGACATAAACGGTAGTAACCAGACCGAAAAGCAGCGCACCTTTCGGTGCTTTATTTCGGTGCTTTATTTCGGTGCTTTTTTTTTCCTGAAATGTCATACACTTTAGATTCTAGCCAATCATTTTACGTTTCCGAGGATAGTAGGCGAGCCCAGGTACGTACGTTCTTTTAGAGCAGAGATACAGATTAAAAATGCCCAAGGCGAAGCGGTCAAAAGTCTGGTTGTACTTCACAGCAAAAGATGCAAATCAGCAGCCTGCAACAAGTGCTTTAAGCTGATACTGTGCAAAGGAGGTAACACCTCGAATCTGATGAAACACCTGGCGACGCATAGCGTTTTTTTAAAAGCCGAGAAATGCACCGTATTTGATAGCTTGCTGCGAGACCTCACACCGTGCACATCTACTGCGGGTGTGGTGCCTGTTATCGGACCCGGAGTTAGCAACAACCCCCAAGAACCCGAAGAGTAGAGTCCTGGCCCCTAGCTCTGCCAGTGTAGCAGAAATGATGACGGATGATGACGGCAGCAGCAGCCGTTCTTCTCTGCGTGAGTAGCTTAGCCCTTTATTGACCATGGGCCCACCGGCGGGCCCATTTTACAGGTAAATTTGAAGGGCCGGTCAATAAAGGGTTAATGTTGTTTGTGTGTAATTTACGTTGAGTAGGCTAACCACATTATTAAATTAATGCATGTAAGGTGAACTAGCAAACACCGTCGTAGTTACATGCGGCTGTCTTCTTGTTTGATGGCAGATACTCCCTTCACTTGGGCCAAAAAGGCTAAAATGACCAAAGAAAAAGTGGAAAACAGTTAAACATGAGAGGATTTTGGACAAAGTTTGTGTTTTTTCCATTGTTTAAGCACTGCTTCCAGCCAAGAGTGATACCATATATGCCCTATAGCTGCAGAAAAGGCTAACATTGTTATCTTTTTACAAAAAAAACAGCTGAACATGAGAGGTTTTTGGACCAATTTTGTGTTCTCCATTCTTTAAGCACCGGTTTGAGCACCGTTTAAGCACCGGCACCGTTTCAAGTACCGGTTTGGTACTGGTATCGGATAAAACCTAAACGATACCCATCCCTACCGGATACCCTCAAATGAAAGCTGGGAGTCTACACATTATGTTCATGTCTATTATATAACTATAACTGGAACATTTTGGAACACTTTCAATATACGGATAAAAAGATAAAACTTTTTCAGTGTGCAAATATATAAGGACCTAACTGTGTATCATCAGACAAATTTCACTGTCAGTCTTGGACAGATTGAACAGGTATACCAGAGAGAAAGAAGCCAGGAGAATAAACCAGAATTCCTCCACTAAACTAAAGGTGTACTAAAGGTGTACTCTCAGTGGCAGTTGAGGAATATGAGAACAGCTGGAGATGGCAATAATGGAAGAACATATGGGAGAAAGATGCAACTCATAACAACAATGCTCAATGGCTGGTAGAGCTAAGAGTAGACCAGAGAAACCTCCCTGAACAGGATCCAGTAACCATCACAGTGGAAGATATCCAAGACAGAGTCTCAAGCATGAAGAGCTGGACAGCACCAAGCCTTGATATGATTCATGCCTACTGGCTAAAAAAGATAACTCCACTCTATGAACATCTGGCAGCACAAATGAACCAGCTGCTAATGGATGAGATACACCTGGAATGGCTAACTGAAGGCTGGATAGTCCTCATCCCCAAGGACACTGTAAGACCAGACTGACCAACCTGTGCACCGCCTGGATTGATTACAATAAAGCCTATTACTCAATGCCTCTCACATGAATCGTGGAATGCCTAGAACTGTACAAGATCAACAGGATCATAAGAGCATTCATCAGGAATTTAATGGGGATGTGGCAAACAACACTAGAGCCCAACTTCAAACCAACAGCACAAGCTGCCAGTGCAGGATTTACCAAGGAGATGCTGTATCCCCACTGCTTTTCTGCATGTGCCTGAATCCCCTCAGCCAGATCATTATCAAGACTGGCTAAGGATACCCACTAGGGATTGCCACAATCATTAGCCACCTCCTCTACGTGGATGACATTAAGGTGTATGTCATGAGTGAATAAGACATAGATTCACTGAACCATACCACTAAGATCTACAGCAATGCCATTCAGACTGAAGAAGTGTAGTTGGATGATAACCAGCACACTAAAACTGTATTTTAAGGAAAAAGAGGGAGGTTGAAGACTAGTGAATGTCAGAACCCACTTTTCATGATAAAACAACAAAGATCCATGAGTACCTCAGGAAAACAGCCACAACTGTCACAGCTAGTGAAGCAGAGTCAGGCGCAGACCACAAACTCCTTCAAACAAGAGTGAATTTATTTACAGTGCTCTCCACAGTGAAATATATATAACGGTGTTTGGGGAAAAGGGGCCGGGGTTCCAGGGTCCGGGGGTGAAAGGAGCAGGAGTCCAGGGAGGGAAGAATTCTCACTCCAGATGGTTTGATTGGTGGAGGCGACGCAGCGCAGGGCGGTCTCCAGTTCCTGGTTGGCCCGCTCGGACTGGCCATTGCTCTGAGGATGATAGCCCGAGGATAGACTGACCTTAGCTCCCAGGGAGTTGCAGAACTCTTTCCAGACCCGAGAAGTGAATTGAGGCCCTCTGTCGGACACAGTGTCTTCCGGGATCCCGTGCAGGCGGAAGACGTGAGTGGCGAGCAGGCGTGCGGTCTCTAGAGCTGTGGGAAGCTTAGGCAGAGCAATGAAATGAGCCGCTTTAGAGAAACGGTTGATTATGGTGAGTATGACGGTGTTACCTGCTGAAGGAGGTAGCCCGGTGATGAAGTCCAGTGCTATGTGAGACCATGGTCTGGAAGGAGTGGATAACGGATGGAGCTGACCCGCCGGGAGTTGGTTCGATGGTTTGTTTCGGGCACAGACAGTACAGGCGGTGATGTATTCCCGAGTATCTTGGGTGAGTGAGGGCCACCAGAAGTACCACTGGAGAAACATGATGGTGCGATGTATACCTGGATGGTATGAGAACCGGGCTGTGTGGGCCCACTGCAGAACCTGGGATCTGACGGAGCGAGGAACATAGATCCTCCCGGATACGGTTCGGTTTCCTGGGCCTCCCGGATAGCTGCCTCAATCTCCCAGGTGATGGCCCCAATAGTACAGGTTGCCGGCAGGATGGGGTCCGGATCCGCCTTTTCTTCAGCAGCGGAGAACTGACGGGAGAGGGCGTCCGGCTTGACGTTCCGGGAACCGGGTCTGTAGGTGATTGAGAAGTGGAAACGGGTGAAAAACAGAGCCCACCTGGCCTGTCGAGCGTTGAGACGCTTCGCCGTTTGAAGGTAGGCCAGGTTTTTGTGATCTGTCCAGACTACGAAGGGTTGAGTGGTGCCCTCCAGCCAGTGCCGCCATTCTTCCAAGGCCAGCTTAATCGCCAGCAGCTCCCGGTCGCCAACATCATAGTTACGCTCTGCAGGGGTGAGACGACGGGAAAAAAAGGCACAGGGGTGCAGCTTACCCTCCTTTTGTTGGGAAAGGACGGCCCCCACCCCCGAGTCAGATGCGTCGACCTCTACCACGAACTGAAGAGTGGTGTCAGGCTGGACCAGGATGGGCGCTGAGGCAAACCGTTTCTTGAGCTCCTGAAAGGCTGATTGGGCAGCGTCACTCCACTGAAAAGCAAACTTGGGAGAGGTTAACTGGGTTAATGGTAAGGCAATCCTGCTGAAGTCCCGTATAAATCTCCTGTAGCAATTGGCGAAGCCTAGAAAGCGTTGCAACTGGCGACGGTTGTTTGGCTCTGGCCAGTTCACAACAGCCTTGACTTTCACAGGGTCGGGTCGGAGATCTCCTCGCTCGATTATGTACCCTAGGAGGGCAACAGTGGGCACATGAAACTCACACTTCTCTCTTTTGACGAACAGCCGGTTCTCCAGAAGGCGTTGCAGCACCAGCCGGACCTGGGTTTCGTATTCGGTTTGGGAAGAGGAGAAGATTAGAATGTCGTCTAGGTAGACAAACACAAATCGGTTAATAAAGTCTCTTAGAACATCGTTGACCAGAGCCTGGAATACTGCAGGTCCATTGGTGAGGCCGAACGGCATGACCAGATACTCGAAATGTCCGAGGTGGGTATTGAACGCTGTTTTCCCATTCATCGCCGTCCCGAATCCGAACCAGGTGGTAGGCGTTTCTTAAGTCCAGCTTACTGAATATGGTGGCGCCCTGGAGAAGTTCAAAAGCAGAGGTGAGCAGAGGCAGTGGATACTTATTCTTGACCGTAATGTTATTGAGTCCCCGATAGTCAATACAGGGTCGGAGGGTCTTATCCTTCTTTTCCACAAAGAAGAAACCCGCTGCGACGGGTGAGGAGGAGGCACGGATGATGCCAGCAGCGAGGGATTCAGTTATGTATTTCTCCATAGCCTCCCGTTCCGGCAGTGAGAGGCTATAGAGGCGACTGGTCGGTAAAGGAGCTCCTGGCAGCAGGTCTATGGCACAGTCGTAGGGCCGATGGGGGGGCAGCGACTGGGCTCGGTCCTTCCGAAACACCTCAGCGAGATCGTGGTAAACAGGTGGCACATTAGCTAAGTCGGAAGACCGTGGTGGCTCTGGGCCGGTAACCGATGTGCTAGGAGGTGAGGCAGCCTTAAGGCAGGTCATATGACACTCCTATCCCCAGCCAGTGATGCCTCCTTTCTGCCAATTAATAGTGGGATTGTGTTGCTGGAGCCAGGGATGCCTGAGAACTAACGGCGTCTGGGTGGAGTGGAAAACAAAAAAGCTAATCTCCTCCGAATGATTGCCAGACAGTGTGAGGGTGAGTGGTTCAGTGATGTGTGTGATGTCGGGGAGGCGCTGCCCAGACAAGGCCGTGACGCGTAAGGTGTGAGGCAGTGGCTCCACAGTTACACCGAGTTGTTTTGCTAGTTCGGAGTCAATGAAGTTCTGTTCTGCTCCCGAATCAATGAGCACAGAAAGTGAATGACACTCGGAGTGGACCAGAAGTTTAGCCGGCAGGGCTAGACGTGGAGGAGATTTATCCTGATTTAAACCGCCCACCAGTACTCCTACCCTTACTGGCGGGGCGCGGTCTTTTGCTCGCGATGGGCAGGAGGCGATCATGTGTCCCTTGTTACCGCAATACAGGCACTCACCGGCCGTGATGCGTCGCTGGCGTTCCGCAGCTCTAAGGTGGGAGCTGCCAATTTGCATTGGTTGTACCTCTCCATCGGCGCCCTCTGGTGTCCATCGGCGCCCTCTGCCGATTACCGGGAGGACCGGTAATCGGCCGAGGCATCCGCCCATCGTTGCCCCGCGGCCTCCTGGGAACTGGAGTTCCGTGCTTGTCGACGAGCCCGTAGCCGCTCATCCACCTTAACGCACAAAGACATTAGTTCATCAAAAGCAGCGGGAAGGTCCCGCATAATCAGCTCCTCTTTCAGATCCTCATGAATGTTATTTAACAGTGTGCTCCTGAGCGCATCCGGTCCCCAGCCGGTTTCTTCTGCCAAAATCCAAAAGTCGATTGAATAGTCTGCCATACTCCGCTTACCTTGCTTGAAGTTAAGGAGGCGAAGCGCCGCAACCTCGGCTCCAGAGCCTCTGTTAAACACAGTCTTAAATTTAGCCACAAAATCCTCAAAAGAAATCCCAGGGTCGGAGTTTAATACCACCTGGGCCCATTTCAAAGCACGATCTCTCAGCATTTGTACAAAGAATGCAATCTTCGCCCCGTCATTGTTATGAAAGCGCCGCTGTTCGCGGAAAATCAATGAGCATTGGGCCAGAAAACCAGAGCACTTTTCAGACTCACCCGTAAAGGGTTCAGGCGAAGCCAGAGGACCGTCAGAGGATGGAGGGGCTGCCGATGAGGGGCTTGCCGTGGCCGCCGCGAGTGTTTCCTGCGGGGCGGGGTGAGCTGGCTGGGGATTCCCCGGCTGCACGCCCCCTAGTGTGGTCAAACGGGAAACAGCTTGGGTTAGTGCGGCAATCTCACCTCGCAGTTGGTGTAACAACAGTTGGTGTAACAACTGCGAGGTGGGTCAGCGCCGCTGCCCAAGAAGCGGGTCAGCGCCGCTTCTTGGGCAGCCAGTGCCTGTCCGACGGTATTCTGGTCTGCTGAGTCCATGTTGTGGCTGGATCGTTCTGTCACGGCTAGTGAAGCAGACTCAGGCGCAGACCACAAACTCCTTCAAACGAGTGAATTTATTTACAGTGCTCTCCACAGTGAAATATATACAACGGTGTTTGGGGAAAAGGGGCCGGGGTTTCAGGGTCTGGGGGTGAAAGGAGCAGGAGTCCAGGGAGGGAAGAATTCCACGCAGCCTTCGCAAACACACACAGCTCCACTTCTCGCCACCACCTCTCTGGCTCACGCTCCGTCTCAGTGCACAGGGAACGGGTCCGGGGGGAATCTACACACATACAGATACACAGTTAGTCCCCAGGTTCAGACGTACCCACAACTTTAACTTTGCAGACTGCAGGGCGACTGACGCTGATGGCTCAATGATCCAGCGACGAGTTGAGCAGGTCCGCCATCTTAAGTAGCTCTTCTAATTCATAATCAGCGACAGGTGTGCTGATCATCCCCAGGTGCGTGGGCCAGGGGCGGGAGCCCACACTGAGCTCCGCCCCGGCAGGAGAAAGAGAGGGCGGGAGAGAGAGAGAGAGAAAGAGAGAGCAAAGGCGAGAGAGGGAGAACAAACAAAGCAAGGTGACTGACTGACGTCAGCTGGCGAGGTGCGGGGACCATGACAACGACGTCATGTTGTCCAATACAACCAGAACTAGGCAATTGACTGTTGACAGCTGAAAATTAGTCGGTACAATAACTTGGAAACACAACAGGAAATTATGAGTCTCCTTCCTAAAAAGACCTCAGTGTTCTCAGTCAGTGTTGATTTTACTCTCTGGGATCCCCCCTCTTTACGTCCTTTTCTTTGGAAAGGTTCCTCCTCCTAGTCATTGTTTTCCCTGACATGGACTTTTTGTGTGAAATTGTAAAATGAGAAGTGTCAGGTTTATATTGTTGATTGTCATTTATGCTTAGAAATATTTAACCATATATGCTTAGAGGGTTGATCCTTAATAGTCTGCAAAGACTTTGTGTGCATTCCAGAGTGTTCTGGCATTCACACCCACATCCTGGGAGCATGGGAGAGGTCGTACCTTCTCTTATTGTTTTGTGGTAGGATAAACATATCTATATCTGTTTTAGTCTAAGTGCCTTTTGTTTAGATGAACTGCTGGACTTCCAGACCAGCAGGGTTAGGAAAGTTGTTTATGGGGTCACATTCTGACCGCTGTGTAACTGACCGCATTATTCTGTCTGCTGTGTAACTGAATTGTCTTGAACGTTCCAGCGAATAGGTTTATGCTACAAACCTATCAAGAAGCGTTTATGAGTACATGTGTGCATATGTATATAAAGAGAGAGAAGGTTATCCCATTTCCTTCAAACTTGGACATGTTGTGTGTTCATATATGTGATATATATTCATTAGCTGTAATAGTTATTTGAGTTACTGTTTTCTTTCTATCAGCTTGAAGCAGACTGACCATGGTTGATTTCTCTTTCAGACTATTCTCTGCAATGGTTGTGGTAAAAATGATAAAGTGTGGGAAATCCATGGCATGCCATGCCATGGATTTCCCACACACTTTTAAAGTCATTTAAATCTTCTTTGTTATCAATTCTGATGCTTAGTTTCAAACTTCAGCACGTAATCTTGACCATGTCTACACGACTAAATTCACAAAGTTACTGCCATGTGATTAGCTGAGTGGATATTAGGATTAACAAGCTTAACAACAAACAAGCTTAAGTTTTGAACAAGTGTTTCTAAGTATCACACAGCCTGCTGTCATGCTATCTCAATGCCAACCTGCACCATTAATGGCTTAGTTGACACTTTTCTGCAAAACCAAGTTACAAATCTTATTTGAAGCATGTCATTTAAATTATTGACTGTATTAACCATTTCCATTTGTTTAAAGAGAAAATTAACAAGCAATCTGCCCACCATATTAACATATTAACAACAAAACAACAACAAAAAAACTGTTAATGTAGAAGACATGTACAGTACAAAGACATGTTCGGTCTGAACAATCAATTAACCTTTTGGTTTCTGATATATATTCAGGTTTATGGGTGCTGTAGCTATGTAAGTGTAACATATAAAAATAAAAGAACTTTCAACATTTCTCTTATTAATACAAGACAAAACAATATGGCACATACACTCTTTGCTGCACTGTTAATTTAAATACTGTACCTTTTATGAGTTATTTTTTAAATGTTACCATGAATTGCATTTTTTTATGTGTGTGTCGTATCAACAGAAGCCGCCTGTCATATTTATGTGTGCAAAATTATTGCCTGAAAACATTTTTCCAAGGGGCAATATACAACCTCAAAAGATTAGATTGCAACCACTGTTGAATGAATACTTTCACTTAGCTAAGTGTAGGAAATTAAATTAAAAAAAAGTCTTTTTTTAAAGGGCACCTTTTGAATTTGTCAACTTATATGTTGACAAATTCATTTGGAAGTTTAAACTTCCAAATGAATTTGTCAACATATAAGTTGACCTCAAAGTACATGCAAACTCTGACGGGTTTGTTTTCACCTGCACTTTAATCTCTGTTATGTTTTTCCCTGTGTAGTTGCATCACCAACAAGGAAATAGTATATTTTGATCACATGCAAGGATATGCCAGTCTACTGTCTTCAGCAGTTGCTATTTTTAGCTCCTCCAGGCTGTGCTAAAAATAGAACATACATTTTATTTAGGAATAGTTGAACTGTCGGTCACAGTGTTCTCTGGATTCCATGAGATCTAATGGAAAGTATTTAAACTATTTACTTATTGTTATTGTTAATGAGGCCCAAACCCTGAAATAACTAGCAATTAATTTCAAAGTCAGTCCCTTTTTTGAACTGTTTATAGATTTGATGTCTGACATAAGGTCTGTGGTTAACATGAGTTTCAGACATTTTTACATTTTGCTCTACAAAATAAAACACATGTTAAGAAGTTGTAAAGACTGCTTTGAAAATAAGAGGGGGGGACAGATGAAGGAACATTAGTTACTCAGGAAGTGCAGAGGCTTAGGAAAGAGGATGTGAAGACATAAAAGCGGCTCTTCCTTTTAACATAACTGTGGCTTGAGGCCAGCAGATGTTTTGATCAGACTCTTTAACACATGAGACAGTGCCTGAGGAATGGAGAAGAAGGGCACTGTTACTATTATTGTTCAAGAACAGGTGTGATTTTAAGAGCTTTAGTAAGTACGTAGGGTTAAAGGAGATGAGTCGTACCATGAAGCTATGGGAAAAAGTTACTGAAACTAGGTTAAGAAGAGAGGTGATGATCAGTGAACAGCAGTATGGCTTCATACTGAGAAAGATCATTACATATGTGGTGCTTGCTTTGAGTTCATCATAACGCGCAGAGAAGGTCAAAGGAGTTTCACTGTGTCTTTTCTGGTTGTAGAGAAAACAAAGACCTCAGCCAGTCGCAGCAGATGGCTGCCCTCCCTGAACCTGGTTCTGCCAGAGATTTCTTCCCGTTAAAAGGGAGTTTTTCCTTCCCACTGTCACTGTCACTGGGAATGCTTGCTCATAGGCGCTCACCTGATTGTTGCAGTCTTCTCTATATAACTGTAAGATCTTTACCTTACAATATAAATCACCTATAGGTGACTGTTGTTGTGATATTGCACATTATGGATAAAATTGAATTGAATTTATTTGAATTTGATAAGGGTGCCGAGAGAGGAACTATGGTACTGCATGGGGAAATCAGGAACAGGGAGGGTGGTGCAGGACATGTATGAGGATAGTCAGAAAGTGGTGAGATGTGCAGCAGCAGTGACAGATGGGTTTAGGGTGGGCTAGATTACATCAGGTATTGGCTTTGGGCACCTTCTTGTTTGCAGTGGAAATGCACAGATTAACAGATGAGTACAAGCAGGCATCTCAAGGGACTATGATGTTTGCAGACAATATTGCATTGTAGTGAGGGTAGGGTGAAGGTGGAAGAGAGCTTGAAGAGGTGGAGGTATGCACTGGAGAGAAGAGGAATGAAAGTCAATCCAAGCATGTGTGTAAATGACAACACAGGCGTAACAGGAAGGTGTAGAAGATGGTAGTAAGACCTGCACCACCATATCCAGCTTGAAGATAGCGGTGCAGAAAAAAAAGAAACCTGGAGGTGGTAGAGTTGAAGACATTAAGATTTTGACTGGGAGCGACCAAAACTGGTAAGTTTAGAAATGATCAGATCAGAGGGACAGCTCAGTTTGAGTGAGACATGCACAGAGGAGGAATAGTGGACATATTGGACAAAGGGTGTTCACCATGGGGCTGCCAGGCAAATGAAAAAGGGGAAGACTACAGAAGAGAATTGATGGATGCAATGTAGGATGAGATGAAGAGGGTTGCTGTGACAGAATAGGGGTGTTAGGGTTAGGAATACCTGAGCCAAGAAGATATAAATTTTGCCATGTGCATGAAAATGTGTCACAAAGGTGTCGCTGCACATCAGCCTTCTGATGACTCATAAAAGGAAATGCAACCAGTCAGTGTAAAAACAAAAAAGACTTTCTCAAGGAAGAAATTATAAAATTTATTTTATAAGGCTATCACAGTCTGGGGCTTATCTACTACATTCTTTTGAAGATATTAAGTCCAAAGTCAAACCAGTATAATGTCAAAACTTTGCTTTGCCTCTCATTGCTCACTGACTTTAAATATATTATCTCCCACTGCTGGAAATGCAACTTCCGCATGCATGAAGTATGTTCAATTTGTTTGTTACTTTTTAAGCTTGACTATTATGCTTGCTATTGTAGCCAAAAACCTAACATTTGGGGACATATTTATTTATGGTCAATGCATTCAAAGAACTTTTATGATGTTAAAAAGCTACTGTCACCGTCAATTTTGACACTGAAAAGCAAGGAAACAGGTATTTTGCTACTGGTTAATTTCACATATTTTTAGTTTACCTTTCAGAGTGCACAAGTTTGGGACATGAGTATTTAAGAGAACCAGATCTAACACTGTTTGCAGCCTGCAATTTACTCCCCGTAGCCCTGAAGTTTAAGAAGGAAAAAAAAAAGTATGCTTGATGTGTTATTGATAGACTTCACTTTATATATATACAGGACAAAAATAATTGTTTATTGATGATGTGACACAGGACAGAAGCAGCTGAATGAATTCTGAGGTGTTTAGAGACATAGTGTCTGTTTAAATCCAGCTAAATGCAGTCAAATTGATCGGGCGGCATTTCATGATACAGATGGACAAGGACCCAAAACACACAGCCAAAGCAACCTAGGAGTTTATTAAATCAAAGAAGTGGAATATTCTTGAACGGTTAAGTCAGTCATCTGATCTTAACCTAATTGAACATAAACACCACCCGTTGAAGACGAAACTTCAGACAGAAAGGCCCCCAAACAACAAACAGCAACTGAAAGCTGCTGCAGGTTGGTACATCTTGAGAAATAAAGAAAGCATGGAAGACAGCAGTGGATGATCGCAGAATCATTTCCATGGTGAAGAGAAACCCCTTCACAACAGCAAACCAAGTGAACAACACTCTTCAGGAGGTAGGCATATTGATATCCAAGTCAACTATAAGGTGCATGTCACTCAGCCTGAAGTTCAAGACTTCAGACTGTCATTGCAAAGCAAAGGGTTTTTAACCAAGTATTAGAAATGAACATTTTATTTTCAGTTATTTAATTAGTCCAATTACTTTTGAGCCTCTGATGCTTTAGTTCCTCACATTTTTATGTAATCTTTTTGTTCAACCCACTGAATTAAAGCCAGGTCATTTACTCACAGTTTACCCATTTGGTGTGGTGAAGTATGGGACTTTTTACAAAAGAGTAACTGTTTAACATTCTAATCTCTGATAAGACAATAGAATCTAAAATATGTGCCAGTAAGATAAGCTTCCTTGAGCTGAACTATTTCTTCTAGGGACTTTTTAAATATGCTGCGTAAGAAACACACATGGTGAAGTTGAGCCACGTTGGGGATTTTGACTTTCCTATCCTCTGGTTATTTTGTTACACTTGTACAAGGTAGATGTGCGCGTCACAGAAGAAGGATACACAAATGAAACCTCCCCACATTCCTTTCACATGCCTAAGTGAGTGAGAGCAAGTCACTAATTAACTTGTCAGCAAAAATGAGGAAAACAAAGAACTACAGCTCAAAGGGCTTAAGTTGCATTAATTCATACAGTTCATACAATTTGAGTGCAGACTTAAGTCAAAGTTAAGTTTAGCAATTTGTTGTCATAATTAATCGTTTCCAGCTCAGTCTTAATAAAAAGACAGACTATAGCCTACTTAAAGTCTTTCAGATGTTAAATAAAGCTTACAATGAGCAACATTAGCACCCCTGTTCCTGACCATAAAAGCCTGTTTTTTCCCTAATCTCTTTTTTGAGGCTTCATGTTTGGATTTTGGGTGTGGCTATATATATTTTTAGACAAAGGGGTAGATATGGGAAACAATAACCTAATGCCAGTGTGCTAGCTTGTTAGCAAGGTTTAATTAACTGTGATTATAGATGTTCTAAATTTGGCTAGCAGCAATCTAACAAAATATACTAAGTGGAAAAACCCAACAGCTGGCTGATACTTGCTCTTGACACTAACCTCAAGTGGCCACTAGAGGAACTGTAGTTTTGGTCATTTAGCTGAATTTTATTCAACCCCAGCAGGAGCATTCTACTAGTGCCACAAAAAGCATTTTTGTCTTTAGATAGCAAGATGCTAATATTCACTGATAAACTACTAATCATTTGCTTGCAGTTAAATGGCATTGCAAGCTGGCCTTATCAGCACACAAACCCACACATGTGCAATAAGGCTGCTATATGTGCAATTCTTTTTCTGACAAAGTTGTACTTTTGTATTTTCTTACTCAGTTGTATATAGCATTTGTATTCTATTTTATTCTATTGTATATATTATTCTATTTTATTCTATTGTATATAGTATTTTATTTTATTGCATTTCAGTGTTTTCTAGTTTCTGCTACATAACTTTGCACTTTTGCTGTGACGAAACAAATTTCCCACCTGTGGGACTAATAAAGGTCATCTTATCTTATCTCTTATTTTGCTCAGAATAGCTGGTAATGAGGTCAAGAGGCTTAAAGGATTCAAAGTCGCCTTTTTGCCTAGCTTCAATATTGTTTAATAGCTGGTCGAAAGTAGTTAGACTTCATAAAACATTCAAGCCACATTCTTAGTTTTGAGGGAAACTAAGATCTTACCGTTAAAAAATCAACAAAGGCAGTGTAAGGACGTTGGATTTCCACTTCATCTGAGACATGAGGCCTAGTGACCAGTGACCTGTGACTGAGACTACATGACTGCCCGGCAACCACTGATTTCATGGGAAAGTATCCCTCGAACGGTTCCAAGTAATTACTGGAGATTGGGGATTACCAAAATGGTGTCTGAGAGCAATCATGCAGGTCTATTGACCAGACAGTGACCACATGGTCCAGTTGATGAGTGGCTGCAATTTTTTTTTAACGTTTTGCAACCACTTGGTGATAAGTTAGTGAATAATTGCATGACAAGATATCTGTTTTCACTGAGTTCCATGCAAACTACTGCGGCAGTGTATTAGCAACCAGGAGCAATCGCAAGGACGTTTTTGGTCTAGCACCCTTTTTACGACCAATTTCACCTAGTGACTATTAACAACCTCCAGCAAACTTTCACCACCCAATAGGCCTGTCTAACTGAGGCCTAATAAATGACTTGTTATAACAGTAAAAAAAAACCCTCCAAATTGTTCAAAATCCAATTGCTTGTAGTAGGTTTCCCAGCAGATTCTCTGTCATTTTGTACAAAACTTACAAGACTGTTATTCCCGTCATGTCTCCCTTGAATGAAATAAGAGTTAAGCTGCTTGACTTATTATAGACCACTCCAGATCCAGCAGTGCTATGGGCTTTAAGCAGGAACAGGTAAGAAACAAAACAACAAAAATGCAAATGTTTATTTGCATTATTAATGATGGCTACCAGGAGGTGACTCATTTGGTTTCAAAAAGTAATTCCAACTGTATAGAATATGACATATATTCATATAATACTTCTTTAAAAATGTACTTTCCTGATATCTGTTTTCACTTGGAATTCATTCTTCAGGGAATCAGTTTGCACATGAGTCCAGCGCCTGCCATGTTCATAGTTCAGGCTGCCAATGTTTAACTTTTTTTTTTTAACTTTATTTCCTCCCACTATATTTCTGAAGTTGTCAGGGTCAGCTGGAATTTTTTCTATTTCCTGCTCTGTTTCCAGTGTTTTAACAATGCCACAAAGGATTACACAATCCTGCCCGACGGGAAATTCCGAGAGGCGGCCTACTTAAAGGAGTGATCACCAAGTGGCGCTTGTCACACTCTCTCTGATCGCCTTCAGGTGTTACACCTTTTCAGCGTCAGACACAGAAAGGCAGAGTGAACGCTCTGAGTCGGCTCATCAACCATGGCAAGCAGGAAAACGTGTCTCATGGTAGCTCTGTGCTCCCTCGTCATTATCATCAACTTTTTTGACAGCGCACAATCAGGTATTTCATACTAGTTAATATTTTAATGCACTTTCACTAATATTGCCAGTAGTAAGTTAAAAGTGTGATTTATAGTGGATTCTTTGTGTGTGTGTGTGCTTACAGCGAGCTGCTGCCTGAGGTACTCCAACCGTCAACCTCCTTGCAAACGGATTCTGGGTTACACCATTCAGAACATCAATAACGCCTGTGACATCAACGCCATCATGTAAGTTATAACAGTTTATATGGAAGTGTAGCATGATAAAAGCAGGTAGATTCATGAGGAAATAAGACATCTAACAAACTGAAACTCTAAGAAGTAGTCAAGTTGAAGTTTAAGCAAGTTGTGCATTTTTGAAGTTATTGTGTTTACTCTGTACAAAGATTGTAGATTATGGAAAAGTTTATATATCAAATGTATTATTATTACATAAAAAGAGAAATGCTCACATTTAAGAAGTTTAGGGAATGAATTAAGACTGCTCATAAATATCTGTTCAATCAGTTTATGTGGGGCAGCTTAAGTAGTGGTATTCTTAAGGAAAGACTATAGATAGGAAACTTAACCAGTTATATGATACACCTGAAGTGCAAATGTGGCTGAAAAAATGTACAAAAACAGCAAGAACTAATGCCAATCTTTCATCCTGGTGTCTGGTTATAAATTCTGTGTAACATATCTTATCTGCACATTTTTCACCTTGTGGTGAAAAGATAATGTGTGTGCTTGGCATTTCCACTATCTCGGACTGACTAAACCTTGTGTATCTAAATAGCAAAACAGCATTTAATCTGTGACTAAAAATCAATCACGACAAGTTCAGGACGCTCTGCAGTTTATAATCAAGCTAACACACTGGAATGAAACTCCATGGAGAGAAACTGTATCTTGAGGGTAAATGACTGCTTTCATCCTCTTTCCCAACAGTTTTCATGCTCCAGGAAGGTTTGTGTGTGCCGACCCATCAAAGCCGTTGACCCAGAAAGTGATGAAGTGTCTTGAGTAAGTATAAAGGCCCCTGTGGTGTATTGTTTGTCTGTGCGTTATATTCACTCTCAGCTGCTCAGTGAGTCAAACTGATCTTATTTCATTGATTTTGTTTTTTGCAGTGAAAAAAAGAGGAAGACCACCAAAGAAAATTCTAACAATGCATCCGCTTAAACTCTCTTTAAGTGTTCTTATCTGCACTAATATTATCATAATAGTAATTCTACACATAAATATAATTTGTTGTGTGACCTTTCCTTATATATGTTCTGTTTTATAAACAGGGAAGAGTAGTATTCTTAATACATGTGTGAGCTATAAGCTTTAGTGCTTCAACAAAAAAAACTTGTGCTTTTTTTGAAAGTAATGCAAAATATCATTATTTTGTTATATGTGTTATTGTTTGATTTATTTTCCGAAGAAAATGAAATATAAAACCCTGTATTTTCAGAAAGTGTGAGATATTCATTGTAATTAATATTTGTCAGAGAATTTATTAAAAGAGTTATTTGATAAAAACACATGTCTGTCTGTATGGACTCCACAAGCAACCACATGCTGTCAAATTTTTGTCCTTTTTGTACATCGGGGGAAAAAAAAAGAATTAATCACGCTGCAAAAGGATCCTAAATAAAAAGAAATTAGCTGATAGTGATTAGCAAACAGTGATAAATATGTACAATACCATATTTATAAGGTTACATCTCTATTTAAAAGGTTTAAATCCTAGTGTTAAACATTGGAAACCCAAAAGGACATCAATTTTTTTCCTGTTGTATAACTGGAATATAAATTAAAGATGTTCTTTATTTAATGTAATTTTTCATAGAACAAAATATTCAGAATGGAAGGAATATGATCACAAATGAAGGGATATGTTTAAGGTTAGTTCATTCACATAGACTGTGAAGTCTGAAAAATTGAGCCACTGTAGAAGAGTTATAAACCTGCTTTCTTTCTAATGGCCAGCAAGGGGTGAAGCCTTTTGTTGCATAGACATGGGAAAATGTCTTGCCTCACTCTATGATCTCAGTGAACACTTTTCTGATGACTGTATCCTGTCAGTCACTAGTTTGTATCTTACTATCCATATGATTTTAATTTAATAAACTTTGTTTCTTAGTAACTGTGGGGAGGCCCTTATAGATGGACAAAATGTGTTACCTATTAGAGAAATAGCGGTTTAATTGGATAATTCCAATGTATCTTAACTTGGTACATCTGTTGCAGGATGGTTTTATGAGTTATGTTAACTTTAACTACCTAACTCTTCAATAAACAAACCTGTGGGTGAACCACCTATCTAATAACGCTGACATAAGTAGAGGGTGCAAAGTTCACACAAGCCAAAGAACAACAGACATCTCAATGAGGAAGGCTGAAATAAAATTTGAAAAGAACTGAAATTACTTTTACAGTGCATGAAATTTGATTTTCCATTGTTATCTATCACCAGTGACTAAACAAGCTTAGTAATTAAACCAAGAGAGATATTATACTTTAGACTTGTTTAAAAGGCTTTGTTTGCATTTATTATACATATAATGTGTCCTTTATCTACGATAGATATAGTAAGATTGTCACTGCTGCCGGGGGGAGCCGTGAGGTGTTGAGAGAATGAGGACCCAAAATGCAGGCGATGACTGATGATTCGAGTGACGTTTATTTACAAAGTGGCGTAGTGGCAAAACAGGCAGTGAGGGATGACAAATAACTAAAGAAACCTAAACTGGGAAAACTAAATAACAAACCTGAGATGATACCAAATGGGGTGAGGGGCAGAGAGACGCAGACAAGGAACAGGACACCGTGGAACACAGACAAACCGGCAACAAGCAGGAGAACACACAGGGCTTAAATACACACAGCAGTAATCAGGGGATGAGAGACAGGAGGGCAACACACCTGGGAGAAATCAGAGCCGACGGGACAGGGGAAACGTAAACTGAACACACTCACATGAGACGGGGACCTTCAGAATAAAACAGGAAACTCAGACACAGAGAACCAGACAAGACACTGAACTAAACAGACAGATTCACAAACAGACAGTGTGACAACATAGACAGACAGAACACAGAAGTGGGACCAGGGCAGGCACAGAACAGAACCCTAACAAATGGCAAATCATAACAGAATACATACTCAGAATAAACAAAAGCATAAAGAAACACAAAACACTGAGTCGGCAGACTCAGGACCATGACAAAGATATTCTTATATATTCATTATGATTCTCAGTCATTTATTATGTAAGTTATATTCAGTTGACAATCATTGTCTTTTACTTCTTGCAGAACTTCTTTGTTTCAGTAATACAAAAAGACGATGTATGATTGAATGAATTATGTGCAGCATTTTACTCGACCAAAATGCTGACTCTGTAATACTTTGATTAACAAGAAATTGCAGTGAAGTTATCATAGACATTTGTTTCATCTTTTCTTGCTTCATTGGTTCTGTTTAAAACCAACATTTTTGTAAGTAAGTAAAACTTCAAATATTTGCTGGAGAAACTCAAAACTTTTAAAGTAATGAAACATCAGAACACTGTATACTATTATTATGGTATTAAAAAATAAAAATAAAATCTATAACCTTTACAAAAGAGAAAAAGATAGAGAAAAAATTGTTATATTTTCCTCATGGCATAGTTGACACAGTGAGAAGTAACATCTTTGCTTCTGGATCTTCTCTGGTCTCCAGAGCCTGGCAAAGTTTCTCCCAGAACAGCTCGGTGTGCTCTCCAGCTCTCGGCCAGCTCAGGTAGGTTTTCTTCTTTAGCATCTTTCTCATGCGGTGGTAAGGAGACAACAGATAGCTGGGAATCTCCTCCATAAATACCAGGATGAGTACGTCTTTCTGCTCATCAAACAGACGGAAACTAAAGATAAGAGCGAGAAAAGGGATGCATAAGTACTTTCTTTAAAGGAGTAAAGTAATGAAGATAATACAAAAGTAAATGAAATAAACATGTTTTAAGAGAATACAATAAAACACTGTGAACATGGCAGATTAAAGAGGAAATTAAAAGCTAGCAAAAAAAAATCAATGAAATTTTAAGCATGCCGGTGTAACATAACTGTACAGTACTGCACAGGTCAGAAAATCACATAGTGGAACACAGTCATGTCAAGTCCTCTTCTTTCAGCTGTTCCCTTTAGGGGTCACCACAGGGGATCATCTGCCTCCATCTCAACCTATCCTCTTCTGCCACATATAGTAGATGCAGTTAAGCACATCCTGCTTCACATCCATGAACCTCCTATGTGACCTCCTAAGCCATCTTAACCTTGCCTCTCAAACTTTGTCTCCAAACAGGTCAACCTGAGCGGTCTCTCTGATATTCTCATTTCTAATTCTGTAACTCCCAATAAAAAGTGGAGTAATTTTGTTAGGCTGGCCACTCATGGGAAGTTTAATTGCTGTTCCAAGTTTTGTGGATAATGGCTCCCACCATGGTTCGCTGGAGTCCCAAAGTCTTTATAACCCCTTCCAGACTGACAGGCGTCATTGACTTTCTTATCTTTCTTGAGCTTCTTTAGATCTTTGGATGGTGAATTGCTGTTTGAGATGTTTTACCTTGTCAGGCAGGTTCTGTTTAAGTAAATTATTGATTTATCAGGTCTGGGAGTATCAGACCTGGGTATGGTTAGTGAATTTGAACTCAACTTTGAACTCAACCATGTAGGTTTGAAAGCTTTTTTTCCCCCTTGATAAATTAAATCATCTTTTAAAAAACAAATTTTGTATTTGCTTTGGTTACATTTGTCCAATATTAAATGTTGTTTGATAATCTGAAACATGTAAGTGTAACAAATATGTAAAAAGAAAAGAAATCAGTAAAGGGGCAGATGCTTTTTCATGGCACGGTATTTGCAGTAACTTTGGTTGTGCCGTGGTCTCCACTCACTGTTGACATTAGCATAAAAGCACCGTTAACACCTTTCAATTTCAATGTTATAATTTAATGTTATTGCTACAGTCTTGTGGTGCACCAACAGGTTACCTGGCTGCCTGGATCTCTCTGGAGCACCATTCACTCTCGAGGTATTTGCGACTGATAACACAAATGGTCTTCCTGCTTCCATAAATAGCATCTGTAATGTTATCTATGATGGGTCTCCCTAATGAAGAGAAGAAAAAAACACAGCCAATAATAAAACCATGAGGTTTGTATCCTCAGCTTTTTAGTAAAGTAGTATAGTGACACCCTCTGGAGTACATATGAAAGTACACATTTGACGGCAAAAGCTTCTAACAACATGCCCTCATTGTCTCCAGATAATTGTTAGATAGTGCAATTATATGATCAAAAGAGAGACTAACTGCCACTTCAGATATAACTGCATAAGTCAAATGATGTTACATTTTTCTAAAAGCATTCTAGAAAATGTACTGAATCTAATAATTTAGATGGGATTAAACAGAGATACCGACAAACACACAATTTTAAGAGACATCCCACTTGTCAAGCCATTAATATTTAACTTTAATTCAAACTTGCATCTCACCTGGTTCAAAGTCTCGATGATGTAGGCACAGTCTCCAGCCCTGTTCTCCTTCCAGTTTTGGTAAGAGCTTGTCAATGACCCAAGGCTCATCGTGGGTGTTATAGGAGATAAAGGCGTCGTACTGATGAAGAGTTTTCTTGTTTTTGTGCTTTTTATCAAAGAGCCAAGCTATGAACAGGTAATAGGCATAGACCAGCTGCAACCCCATGAAATGGTAAGTGAAGGACACCACCATCAAGCATAGGATTGTACACGTGGTGAGAACAAAGCAAATAAAGTCAGTGTTAGCTGAGCAGGAGCTGGTGTCGAAGTCCAACAGCTTCTTACTTTTGAATTCTTGTGGATAGTTGCACGAAAAGTTATATGCATCATAAACTTGAGTTTTGCTGTCATTTATTGCCCACGAGAGAAACCAGCTGTTATCACAGTTGCAGGTGAATCCATTGCCCTGAAGGTCCAGATAAGTCAGAGCTGGTAGGGATTTTATATCTTCATTGTGAATAACTGAATATAAATTCTGTCTTGCCTGTAGAAACTCCAGCTTTGTGAGGTTGGCATCTTTAAGGAAGTCTAGAGAGTAAAGAGCTGTCCTGGATATGTAAAGGCTTTTAAGGTTTGGAATTGGGAAAAACAGATCTGGAGGGAGTTCTTTAAGTTCATTTGAAGAAAGTTCAAGTAATTGCAGCTGTGGCGTGTAAACAAAGGTGTCTTTGTCCAGAGACGCAATACGGATATTCCTGGCTTTGAAACTCAAAAGACTGGTCAAACCTTGCAAGAAATTCACAGGCAGATAACTATGCAACCTGTGGTGTTGTGAAAAAACAAGCAATTCCTCTAGATGGGACAGCTGAGAAAATGGAGGATCAGGCAAATTTCTACTTTTCTTGTAATTGATATGATTTTCACTCAAATCCAGTCTCCTTAAATTAATCAGAGGACTGAAAACATCTTTGTTTAGTTCATCTTGTGAAATATCATTGTTTTGTAGATTAATTTGGGTCAGATTTGTCAGTCCACTGAAACTCTTACTTTCAAGTACTTTTATTCCGTTTTGGTGTAATGACAAGTTCTGGAGGGAGTGCAAGCCTTTAAATGCATCCTTTTTGATAGCAGGTAGCTTGTTTCCATTCAAATGCAGCTGTGTAAGGTTTGGCAAATGTTCTTTGAAAGCACCATTCAACTTAGTTATTTGGTTTGTCTGTAATTTTAGAGATTGTAATCCTTTTAAATCTTTGAAAAGACACGGTTTCAGAGCTGTGATTGAATTCTGATAAAGATAAAGCTTCCTGAGCTTTGTCTGATTGGTGAAATCATGGCAGTCCAGTGTGCTGATGTTATTGGTGCTGAGATCCAGCTCTGAAAGAGTTGGTAGATTCCTTGTTGCAGCTGGAACCAATGGAAGCCTGTTTTTACTCAGTGTTAAAATCCTTAAATTTTTAAGGGATCTGAAAGCATCATCGTGGATGTTTTTTATTTTGTTGTCTGTCAGAACTAACTCAGTTACATTAATACACAACTTAAACAAGTATGCATTAACAAAGCTGAGCTTATTGCTTCGAAGTTGCAGAGTCCTCATTGTTGGGATGGTGCAGGAAATGTTGATCAGTGTGGTCAGGTTATGTGTCATTGCATTCATTTTCAGAACAGTTAACGATGAGTTCACTGACTCTAACAACCTTTCCATGTCCCCAAGACCCAAATGAAGCTCACTAATGTCAAGAGTAGTAACACGACTTAGAAATGTCTTGTTTTGCACGTCCCATATCATTTGTTTCTTTCTGGCTGGGCTCCCAATTTTAAACCAGGTGAGATTTGGAAAAACATCGGCAGTGATCCTGAAGACTGTGAGGGGATTTTTTGACAAATCAAGGTACTGAAGTTCTAATGATTTGTTTGTCAGTTCAAATGACTGAAAAGTGGTTAAATCATTGTTGCTTATTACCAGCTCCCGTAGATGTGGCAGATGTTGCAATATCAATTGAACTTTTGTAATGTGGTGCAGGTTGTTATGAGAAATGTCCAGAAGTTTTAAACTTGTCATGGACTTAAAAGATGTGGATGCCACTTGTTTAATGCGATTTTTATTAATTCTTAGCTCAATGAGGCAAATCAAGCCATCAAAAACATTTTCTCCCAGTGTAACAAGTTTGTTATTATTTAGATTTAATGTCTCAAGAGAACTTAGATTGGCAAACGCACCGCTTTCTATCTGTAAAATGCTGTTGATATTAAGGTCTAACTTAGTCAAATTTAGTAGCTCTTTGAAGTCTGATGCATGTATTGTTGAAATTCTGTTAGAAGTTAAATCGAGGCCTGTCACAGTTGAGGGAATATCTCCAGGAACAGCTCTGAGTTTACTCCCGACACATATGGCCGTACTGTAGCTGATTCTGCAAGTCTTCAGGGAAAATCCATCAACTGGCGCAATAAAATTGATGATGCACAGCATGTAAAAAATAATGTCTGATTTGCAACATTTTGTTCCTCTTTCTAATTTGGTTTGTTCCTCTTCCAATCCAGGATCCATTTTTAATCTTTGTAACAAACAGAAAAGCCCAGCGCAGACAACCAGAAAACATAAACTATAGTCCACTGTCCATAGTCCACTGAATTTAACTGCCACAGACAATCCTGGGAAGCCAAAAACAAACAAACAAAATGAAACAAAAATTAAGGAATCAACAACAAAATAAACTGCAAAGAGTCAAAAATATCTTATTCATCGTACAACCAATACAAAAATACATCAAGATCTTTTTATTGCAAATTTATGACATGCACTGTGTCACATTAGGATGGAACTATCCAGAAATCTTTGTGTTGTACTTGACACTTTCCACCAACTTCTGTTATTTCTGTCCTTTTACTATTTTAATATTAAAAAAAAAATAGTGAAAGTAGCCAAGAGAAGATTTGGAGAAGTTTAGACATCTTCAAAATATGGTGTGTATGCAGGCTTGAAGTGTTTAATGGAGTAAGATGTATCTTGATTTTATGACAAATACAGTGGCTTGCAAAAGTATTCGGCCCCCTTGAACTTTTCCACATTTTGTCACATTACAGCCACAAACATGAATCAATTTTATTGGAATTCCATGTGAAAGACCAATACAAAGTGGTGTACACATGAAAAGTGGAACGAAAATTATACATGATTCCAAACATTTTTTACAAATAAATAACTGAAAAGTGGGGTGTGCGTAATTATTCAGCCCCCTGAGTCAATACTTTGTAGAACCACCTTTTGCTGCAATTACAGCTGCCAGTCTTTTAGGGTATGTCTCTACCAGCTTTGCACATCTAGAGACTGAAATCCTTGCCCATTCTTCTTTGCAAAACAGTT
Organism: Pelmatolapia mariae; assembly: GCF_036321145.2. NCBI lineage: Eukaryota > Metazoa > Chordata > Actinopteri > Cichliformes > Cichlidae > Pelmatolapia > Pelmatolapia mariae. The sequence goes on along the minus strand of NC_086235.1, from coordinate 12,792,554 downwards.
CCAGCTCAGTCAGATTAGATGGACAGCGTTTGTGAACAGCAGTTTTCAGATCTTGCCACAGATTCTCGATTTAGATCTGGACTTTGACTGGGCCATTCTAACACATGGATATGTTTTGTTTTAAACCATTCCATTGTTGCCCTGGCTTTATGTTTAGGGATGTTGTCCTGCTGGAAGGTGAACCTCCGCCCCAGTCTCAAGTCTTTTGCAGACTCCAAGAGGTTTTCTTCCAAGATTCCCCTGTATTTGGCTCCATCTAGCTTCCCATCAACTCTGACCAGCTTCCCTGTCCCTGCTGAAGAGAAGCACCCCCAGAGCATGATGCTGCCACCACCATATTTGACAGTGGGGATGGTGTGTTCAGAGTGATGTGCAGTGTTAGTTTTCCGCCACACATAGCGTTTTGCATTTTGGCCAAAAAGTTCCATTGTGGTCTCATCTGACCAGAGCACCTTCTTCCACATGTTTGCTGTGTCCCCCACATGGCTTGTGGCAAACTGCAAACGGGACTTCTTATGGTTTTCTGTTAACAATGGCTTTCTTCTTGCCACTCTTCCATAAAGGCCAACTTTGTGCAGTGCACGACTAATAGTTGTCCTATGGACAGATTCCCCCACCTGAGCTGTAGATCTCTGCAGCTCGTCCAGAGTCACCATGGGCCTCTTGGCTGCATTTCTGATCAGCGCTCTCCTTGTTCGGCCTGTGAGTTTAGGTGGACGGCCTTGTCTTGGTAGGTTTACAGTTGTGCCATACTCCTTCCATTTCTGAATGATCATTTGAACAGTGCTCCGTGGGATGTTCAAGGCTTGGGAAATCTTTTTGTAGCCTAAGCCTGCTTTAAATTTCTCAATAACTTTATCCCTGACCTGTCTGGTGTGTTCTTTGGACTTCATGGTGTTGTTGCTCCCAATATTCTCTTAGACAACCTCTGAGGCTGTCACAGAGCAGCTGTATTTGTACTGACATTAGATTATACACAGGTGCACTCTATTTAGTCATTAGCACTCATCAGGCAATGTCTATGGGCAACTGACTGCACTCAGACCAAAGGGGGCTGAATAATTACGCACACCCCACTTTGCAGTTATTTATTTGTAAAAAATGTTTGGAATCATGTATGATTTTCGTTCCACTTCTCACGTGTACACCACTTTGTATTGGTCTTTCACGTGGAATTCCAATAAAATTGATTCATGTTTGTGGCTGTAATGTGACAAAATGTGGGAAAGTTCAAGGGGGCCGAATACTTTTGCAAGCCACTGTGTCTTATAATGCAGTGTGCAGTCTTGAGTCACTCGTCAGTTCTTTATATTTAACCAGAAAAATGGAACTAGGTGCACCTAGTTATTGAAAGTTGATGTTTAGTCTCACCACCTTTATACTTCAACACAGGCCAAACTCTTTTAGGCAAGCTTTTTTTTAACTTATGTAAGTAGCCTTCAGAAATGATTTTGAGGCTCTGGAAAGGCCAGTGCATGACTGTACTGTTCCACTGTGTTTTTTTCTATTCTGCTTTACTCCACTGGCAGTGGATTTTGGATCACTGTCATGCTGAAAAATGAAGTGTTGCAAATAAGATGTTTCTGTATGGTACTACAGGATGGATCAAATTCTTGAGGTACCCAAATCATAACAGAACCTTTACTCTGTTTTACAGATGGCTGTAGACACTCATTGTTGTATCTCTCCCGACCTCCTCTGTACATACTGACAATGTGAACCACATTTTTTAAATCTGCAGTCATTATTTCATAAGACCTGTAGCAACTGATTTTCAGTCCAGTTCTTCAGTTCTTGTCTAATTTTTCAGCCAGTCTCACACTTTCTCTTCCTCAAGAATTGGTTCTTCACATCAACCTTTTCAGTTTCTGACAGACATGACTTTTAGATACTGTTCATAGGATGTACATAGTTTTACTAACTTTCCCAAATTTTTAAAGACATGCTGCACAGCCGGCTGAGATATGTCAAGTATTCAGCTAGTATTTCTTTGGAAGTGTCCTTACTGGTGCAAAAATACCATTTGTGCCAGTCAAACTGTTTTCCTTGATTCAACTAAAGAAATGGGAACAAACTGTGTTTTTTGGTAACAGCTAGTAACAGAGAACCAATTTAAAATGAATCCTTTGCTCAGTTGTCTGTTTTGTGTAGACAGAGCTAGGTGCCTTTTTCTTCCTTGAATGAATCATAGGTCAGTGTTAAGTGAGTTAACCATAAAACAGAAGCAAAAAACTCTGAAAAAGTCAGGTACAAAGACTGGGAGGAAAATGAGTAAAAAAAAAAAAGATGTTAATGTCCAAAGAAGAACATTTAAAGACCTTCAGAAAGCACAAAAAACTGCTGCTCAAGACCATTTAAAAATGAAATTACAAGAAAGCCTTTGTCCTTAAAAGCACCATAATAAAGAAATGAGGCGTGGGTAAGACTTCGTCGCCAATTTTTGCAAAAGATCTTGACAAATATTACTCATTCTGAGACTATTACCAGCCCCTCCTATTTTCATTGCACCTTCCAGTTTTATTAAAACAGAAATACATTTTACGGCACAAGTAAAATGTATGACAACCCTAGTTGTCATACATTTGTAGCTTAATTCAGATTTGGACCCACACAGAGGCGTGAAGAACAAATGAAATCTTTAAAAAAAACTTACTGAAGTTAAATGAAGATTTGTTGAAAAAAAAAAAAAAAAAAACTCTGGCAGATAATCCAATCCAACATCAAATCCAAGAGGCAAAGTGACCAAAGAGTGAGACATGAAGCACAACGTGCTGAAAAGATGTAGGAAAATAGAAAGGCAGGGGAACAGCTTGGTAAACAGGGTGGGCTGACAAGTGACAGGGCTATAAATACACAAAGAGCTGAACCAATGGGCTATGAAGGCAAAACAGGAAACACCTTTAAATGTAATCGTTTTAAATAAAGAGGAAAACTATCCCCTTTGTGACTAATCCAGCTACTAAAAGGAAATCTGTTAGTTTTACATCAAGAGCCACATTTATCATGTGCAGTTTCATAATAATAAAAAATCCTAAGCTTGACCAATGAGCACATTAAAACCAATGAAGTCAGTGTATCCATGTCCTTTACTTCAACTGTATACAGGAAGTGTGTTTTTTTTTTTGTTTTGTTTTTTCCAATAACTGTGGTCAGGCCCTTCCTCTGAATATATGAAGATGACTTACATATGAGAGGAATAGTACTTTAAAGGATATTTGAAGTTTATTTTAACCTGGTACATTTCTGACTAATGTGTCTGTGGAGGGGGTGTGGTCTCTGGCTCCACTGCAGTGGAGGGTGGTATAGCGGGCTCAAGGGGCCGTGCTAGTCTGGCTGGCAGGACAGCTGCTGCCACTCAGTAATCAGGTTCTTCCATTTTTTTCAGTGACGCTGGGACATAAGGAGAGAGAGAAGTGTGGAGTGCAGAAGCAGCTGGAAAGCTGACTGCCCTGATGTCAAAAAGGACAAAAGAGAACGTTGTTGTGTAAAAAAATCTACTGTCCTTTATGGCTTATGTTAATGCTGTACTTACCACCTCTGATGTAGAAATCCAGGAAAATGGTGTCGTTTTCCAATACACAAATTCTTCATTATGTGAATTCCTTGTCCTGTTAGCTGTTGGACAGATGGCCTCGCATTTGACTCTGGAATACTTTTGTCACGGCTGGGGAGCAGTCGTGTGGTGTATTGAGAGAAGGATCCAAAATGCAGGTACTGGCTGGGGTGCGAGTGAGTGTTTATTTACAGAAGTGACAAAAACATGAAGAGCAGAGCGGGGAGAAAAACAAACCTAAAGTGGGGAAAAGATGGCGCCGGTGAGGTCGGCTGCCGTCACGACTGCTCCGACCACCTTTTCTTCGTTTTTGTTTTATAAGTTAGTTTTCAGCGTTCTTAAATCGACAAATTCATCACCATTGGGTACATTAGGTATGACAGTGACACTCTTGTTTCTATTGGTATACAATGTACTCACAACTCGAAGTTTTTAACTCTGGATCCGAGCTGGCCGAGTGAGATCTTGAGGGAGAACAAAGGACGCGACGCGAAGCGGCGGCCTCGAGGGAAACGAGCCGGCGTCAGGAACAGGCTGAGAGCTCGTGCACACCGCACACCTCTGCCTAGCATCCTGCTCGCCAACGTCCAGTCACTGGAGAACAAGCTTGATGACCTCAGGGCCAGGATAAGGTTCCAGAGAGACATTCGGGACTGCAATCTCCTCTGCTTCACCGAGACATGGCTGAACCCAGCGGTGCCGGACCACGCCATCCAGCCGGCCGAGTTCTTCTCGGTTCACCGCATGGACAGGACACGGGACTCGGGGAAGTCAAGGGGAGGCGGCGTGTGTTTAATGGTTAACAACAATTGGTGCAACAGTGCGAACGTTGTTCCTCTCACATGCTCCTGCACACCAAATCTGGAACTACTGTCCATCATGTGTCGTCCCTTCTATCTACCTCGAGAGTTTACATCGGTCATTATAAGTGCCGTTTGTATACCACCACAAGCGGACACGGACACTGCCTTATGCGAGCTGCATGAGGCTCTCACCCGGCATCAGACACAACACCGGGACGCCGCGCTTATTGTGACGGGGGACTTCAATAGCGCCAACCTCAAACGCGCAGCGCCGAACTTTTACCAACATATCACCTGCCCCACCAGAGGTGAAAGGACACTGGACCACTGCTCCACTACGGTCAAGGACGGCTACAAGGCACAATCTCGCCCTCCGTTTGGCAAATCTGATCATGCCACCATCTTCCTCATGCCAAAATACAAACAAAGGCTGAAACAGGAAGTTCCGGTTCAGAGGAAGGTCGCGCGCTGGACGGACCAATCGGTGGCCGCGTTACAGGACACACTCGACGGCGCAGACTGGGACATGTTCAGAAACAGCTCCGATGATGACGTCAACGTGTTTACGGAAGCGGTGGTGGGATTCATCGGGCAGATGATACCGTGGAGACAAAGACTATCACAACGTTTCCCAACCAGAAGCCGTGGGTGGATAAAACCATCCGCGACGCTCTGAGATCCCGCACCGCTGCCTACAACACGGGACTCGCGACGGGGGACATGGACCCGTACAAAGCCGCGTCTTATGACGTGCGGAAGGCGCTGAAAGAGGCGAAGCAGCGCTACGGGAGGAAACTAGAGTCACAACTCCAACAGAGTGACTCTAGGAGCCTGTGGCAGGGACTAAAGACAATAACGGATTATAAAGCACCAACAACCGGTTTGACGAACGCGGACGCGACTCTGGCAGACGAGCTGAACACTTTCTATGCTCGCTTCGAGGCCGCAGCTAAGGTCTCCAACGATGCTAGCGCTAGCGGCGCTATCGGCTGCAGACAGGAAGATGCCAACACCGGGAACGTGCTCGTCATCTCTGAGCATGACGTGAGGAGAGCCTTCAAGAGAGTGAACACCAGGAAAGCAGCAGGACCAGACGGCATCCCAGGTCGTATCCTCAGAGACTGCGCATACCAGCTAGCACCTGTGTTCACTGAGATATTCAACACCTCTTTATCTCAGTCGGTGATCCCCACATGCTTCAAGGAGTCCATCATTGTTCCTGTCCCAAAGAAACCACACCCTGCTTCTCTCAATGACTATCGCCCTGTAGCCCTCACCTCAGTAGTGATGAAGTGCTTTGAACGCCTGGTCAGAGACTTCATCATTTCTTCACTACCTGACACACTGGACCCACTACAGTTCGCTTACCGTCCAAATCGTTCCACAGACGATGCCATCTCTCATCTCCTCCACACATCACTCACTCACCTGGACACTAGAAGGGGGAATTATGTTAAAATGCTCTTCGTTGACTACAGCTCTGCATTTAATACCATAATTCCCTCCATACTCACCACCAAACTGGAGCACCTGGGACTCAGCTCATCTATGTGTCAGTGGATCTCCAACTTCCTAACTGGCAGACCACAGGCAGTAAGGATGGGCGGACACGTCTCAGCCTCCACCACTCTCAGCACTGGAGCCCCCCAGGGGTGTGTTCTGAGCCCCCTGCTGTACTCTTTGTACACATATGACTGTGTGGCCACTACCAGCTCCACCACCATCATCAAGTTTGCTGACGACACCGTCGTGGTGGGCCTGATCTCTGACAACAACGAGACGGCCTACTTGAAGGAGGTTAGGAATCTGGAGACCTGGTGCCAGAGGAACAACCTCCTTCTAAACGTCAGTAAAACAAAGGAGTTGATAGTGAACTTCAGTACTAAGCAGGAGAGGAGCTACCAGACCCCTGTCATCAACGAGTGCCCAGTGGAGAGAGTGGACAGCTTCAAATACCTCGGAGTTCACATCACGCAGGACCTGTCATGGTCCTGTCACATCAACACCGTAGTGAAAAAGGCCCGACAGCGTCTCTACCACCTCAGACGCTTGAGAGACTTCCGACTGCCCTCCAAGGTGCTCAGGAACTTTTACTCGTGCACCATAGAGAGCATCCTGACGGGAAACATCTTAACCTGGTTTGGGAACAGCACCATGCAGGACAGACGAGCTCTACAGAGGGTTGTGCATTCAGTTGAGCGCACCATCCGCTCCGAGCTCCCTGACCTGCACTCAATCTACAGCAGGCGGTGCTGGACCAAGGCCAGGAAGATCGTGAAGGACCTCAGCCACCCCAACAACGGACTGTTCTCTCTGTTGAGGTCAGGAAAGCGATTCCGCTCCCTGAAGACCAACACAGAGAGACTGAGGAGGAGCTTCTTCCCGCAGGCGATACAGTCTCTTAATCACACCACCACACAGTACTGACCCACACATATGGTTCCTACACACACACTGGACAGTCTGGACTTTGTTTACACTTAATCACTTTAAGCATATTTGCACTGCACAAGACACCTACAATGTGGTTTGCACAACACTGGACATTATATTTCTTCATTTCCATTTAATACTTGTACAGCTGCTGTTATTGTATATATATTATATTTCTTCATACATTCTTATATATTTCTATACTGTGTATTGTGTATTTTGCTGTACAGTTATTTTATTTTAAACTTTAATTCATATATATTTTATCTTATTCTTTCCCAGTTAAATTTGCCCTTCATTCTAATTTGTGTTGTACAGTTATTTTATTTTCAACAAACTCATATATATATTTTATTTTATTCCTTCCTAGTTAAATTTACCCTTTTTAATTTTCATATTTATTTCCTATCTTATTCATAGCCTTTTCTTTTTTTCTTTAGGTCACGAGCAGTTGTATAAGCATTTCACTGCATATCGTACTGTGTATGACTGTGTATGTGACAAATAAAATTTGAATTTGAATTTGAAAACTAAAGAGCTAACCAGAAACCAAACACTCACGGGAGGAGGGGCAAAATGCACAGAGAAGGATGGCAGAGAGACGCAGAATGAACACCGGGTTACACAGAGTAGTGAAGACTGAGTCCAAAAAGGCCCAGACGGCCAAGTTCAGGGGGCCGACCCGGAGGCCGACAGCGCCGGAGGCCAAAACAGTTCAGGCCGACCATGCGAAAGGCAGCGGCAGCCGGGCAGGTCCGGAAGCCGGCCACGCAGTAGGCAACAGTTCTGGGGGCCGACCGTGTGGACGGCAACGGTGGCGGCAATGCAAGTCCGGAGGCCGGCCACGCGGAAGGCAGTGGCGGTGTTCAGAAGGTCGTCCACAGTGGCGAAGATGCCTGACCAACGGCCTGGCAGATGACCGACGATGTGGAGGTGGTAGTAGGGGAGCTGCAGGTGGCGTGGCCCCCGCTGCACCAGGTGAGGCTGAAGCCGAGGCGGAGGCTGGACCAGACGAGGCGGAGGCTGGACCAGACGAGGCGGAGGCTGAAGCCGAGGCGGAGGCTGGACCAGACGAGGCAGAGGCTGAAGCCGAGGCGGAAGCTGGACCAGACGAAGACAAAGCTGATGCAGAGGCTGGGTCAAACGAAGCTGATGACCCTGAAGAGGAGGCCACTGCAGGCGACGCCGAAGCCGATGATGAGGCTGGACCAGGCGAGGATGAAGCCGGAGCTGGACCAGGCGAGGATGAAGCCGGAGCTGGACCAGGCGAGGATGAAGACGAAGACACGGAGGCTGGACCAGACGAGGATGAAGACGAAGACACGGAGGCTGGACCAGACGAGGATGAAGACTCGGAAACTGCAGCTGGCGAGGATGATGAGGCTGCAGCTGGCGCGGGTGAGGAGGCTGCAGCTGGCGCGGGTGAGGAGGCTGCTGCAGGCGCGGGTGAGGAGGCTGCTGCAGGCGCGGGTGAGGAGGCTGCTGCAGGCGACCCTGAAGCTGATGAAGAGGCTGGACCAGGCAAGGCTGCAGCTGAGGCGGAGGCTGGACCAGACGAAGCTGAGGCGGAGGCCGGACCGGGCGACGGCGAGGGTGAAGCTGAGGCCGGACCGGGCGACGGCGAGGGTGAAGCTGAGGCCGGACCGGGCGACGGCGAGGGTGAAGCTGAGGCAGAGGCCGGACCGGGCGACGGCGAGGGTGAAGCTGAGGCCGAGACCACGCCGGGTGATGATGAGGATGTTGAAGCTGCTGCTGCTGCAGGCGATTATGAGGATGTTGAAGCTGCTGCTGCTGCAGGCAATGATGAGGATGTTGAAGCTGCTGCAGGCGATGATGAGGATGTTGAAGCTGCTGCAGGCGATGATGAGGATGTTGAAGCTGCTGCTGCTGCAGGCGATGATGAGGATGTTGAAGCTGCTGCTGCTGCAGGCGATGATGAGGATGTTGAAGCTGCTGCTGCTGCAGGCGATGATGTTGAAGCTGCTGCTGCTGCAGGTGACGCTGATGCAGCTGAAGGCTGGACGGGCTCCTCGGGCCCCCCAGCAGACGAGGCAGGTGGCTGGACGGGCTCCTCGGGCCCCCCAGCAGACGAGGCAGGAGGCTGGACGGGCTCCTCGGGCCACCCAGCAGACGAGGCAGGTGGCTGGACGGGCTCTTCGGGCCCCCCAGCAGACGAGGCAGGTGGCTGGACGGGCTCCTCGGGCCCCCCAGCAGACGAGGCAGGAGGCTGGACGGGCTCCTCGGGCCCCCCAGCAAAAACAGTCCAAAAACCAGTGGGCACAGGGGCCCCTGGCACACGCAGGGCTGAACCAGGAGGCACGTGGGCCTCTGGATAACACAGAGCAGAACCAGTAGGCGCACGGGTCTCTGGCAGGAACGGATCAGAGCCAGTAGGCGCACGGGCCTCTGGCAGGAACAGATCAGAACCAGCAGGCACACGGGCCTCTGGCAGGGACAGAACAGGACCTGCAGGTGCGAGGACCTCTGGCAGAGACACCGGTAACTGAAACTGCGCAGGGAACTGGCTTTGCCCAGGCAGCGCTGGCACGGTGCAGTTCTTAGCTGGCGTCTTGGCCTCCAGGGGTCCAGAGTCGGCTGAAGGCAGAATCTCAGCCTCTGGGGAGGCCCTGGGGCGAGTAACAGTCTCTAAATTAGCCAGTTTCTGAGCAACTAGAGTGGTTTTAATGGGTTTGTCTCTCCGCTTAAAATGGGTGCTAGGAAGGGGATTCAAAATGGGTGGCACACGTCTCAGCCTCCAGTATGGAGGGAGCGGGTGACCGGGCTAATGGAATAGATGCAGGCTGGGCTAATGAGCTGGCTAAAGGCTGATGTACTGGTTGAAGTGAGACTGGAGTTGGTGGTGGAATGGATGAAACACAGTCAGTTACTGTTATGGATGTTTTGAAAATGCCAACTTGTGAGAGGTCAGTTACCACGAAGGTAGGTAAGCTCCGTGTACTGTCTCTACTCCCACTACGAACAGCCCCAGAAAACACAGTCTCAGAAGCACCAGCGTCCTTTGAACTCACCACAGCTGGTCGCACAATAGTCCCTGAATCCAGCTGTGGGGTGACAGACACAATAACACCATGGACAGACAGAGGGAACACAGGCAGGCATGAAACAAAAACACTAACACATAGCAAACCTAAACAAAAGACAAAACAGAATAAACAAGAATAAAGAATAATATATAGAAACACAAAACACCGAGTCCTCAGACTCAGGACCATGACAACTTTGGTACATTCCTTTTGCTGCTCCTGTATGTTTGAGTTATACAATATGATAGTATCTTCACTAAAGTGAAGATTAAAAGTGGGATTCTGTCATAGCCTCATATCTGGCAAAAATGGAGGCAGCCTGGTTCATATGACCTAAAGAACAACAGACACATTAATGGAGGAATGCACCAGGTTGAAATAAGCTGGAATTACATTCACAGTTTTGGACAATCTTTCATATCCCTTGTTTGTCCATAAAAACACTAACAGCATGCAAACATTTCATGAGCATTCAGGATTCTAACTCTCAAGCTACAAAGTTGCCATTATGTCATTATGTTTCATGCTTTTTTAATGGGTGTGTTTGGATATACTATGCCTATACTATTTATTTGATCTGTGCTAGGAATTTTATAAATATTCTTATGTAGGTGCTGTGAAAAAAACTGGCCTGTGAAAAAGTTATTTTAAACTAAGTCACAAAGTGACAAATATGCTCCAATTTCTCAGAAAGGGGCCAAATTCTGTGAAACTGTGTGTATTTTTATCTCTAAAGAGGGAACTAAACTAGATGCTGCAGTTTTCTGTTGCTTTTTATACATTTTGTGTCATGAAATGTCTGTTGTCCATAATACTATGACAACAATGCAAAAAAAAGAGAAAGAAATCATGAAGGTGTGATAATGTAATTAATATTGTAAATCGTAAATAATTTCTTATGCAAAATGAGTTAAAACAATTGTTTATATAAAATATTTATTGGACAGCACATGACTTTTACAAAACACTTTCTTAAAAAAATTTCAGCAACACCCGTAGAAAAAAAAGTAAAGTCATATTTAAAAAAAGAAGAAGAAGGTACATCCTCTTTCAGTTCTAATGTTCCTAATATATCAGGACATAACAAAATGTTATGGCCTCAGCTGAACATATTCCAATGTGTCATTATTTATTTAACAAAACTAAAGCCAAAATGGAGGAGAAGTGTGTTAAAAAGTATACCCCATGATTCAAAAGCTTGCAGAATCAGCTTTAAGAGTAATAGCTTGACGTAATAGGTTTCTGTTTGAGTTTATCAGTCTCTCACAATATTGTAGAGTAACTTTTACCGTCTCTTCTCGACAACCTTACAGCCCAGGTCACTGAGGTTTGAAAACATCATTCACAAAGTCCTGCATTAAAATTGGATTGCGGTTTGGATCATTGCAATAATTTGCTATAATCTGTTGTAGAGTTGCTGCTGTGCTTGGGATCCTTGTCCGGTTGCTTTAGCTGTTGGACAGATGGCCTCGCATTTGACTCTAGAATACTTAGAGTCAAATGTGAGTCCTTACTTACAGATATACATTCTTTTTGCCGTTCCTGTATGTTTATGTCATCCAATATACTAGTATCTTTTTAAGACTAAAGTGAAGATTAAATGTGTGATTCTGTAATAGCCCGATCAACCGCAAACTACAATGAATTCATCAAAGACAGAATATCTTTTTATTTGTTGTTTCTTCCATTTTCCTATTTCAAACAAAATGTAAACAGTTTGTGCAGAAACAATAAACACATTAAGATTACAGAAATATCTGAATATGGTAACTCACTATTATGGAATAATTACAAACAAACTTACAATAAAATCATGGCCTGGTAATAGCACACTGAGGCTGACTTTTGACCTTTTTTTCAAGGCACATTAAATGTGCATCTGTTATTATCAGATGTGAAATGGCAGAGCTCAGACACTCAAAAACATATGATAACTAAGTAACTTGGATTGTATTCAAGCTGGTCAACTGATTTTCAAACACTTCAAGTGACATTCAATTTCTGTTAAACAACAGGAAAACTGACTGGAAAGAAAAAAGCCCAAAATTGAGTGCTGAAAATCTGTGAAAATGTTCAACAAGGGGTATACTTCAAATAAACGTATTGCGTCTTTGGTATTAATTGATTGATTGATTGATCATACTTTATTCATCCCGAAGGAAATTGGGTTAAGGCTGCCAGCCGTGCCAGCGCCGTCTTACCCTTCCGACCATACATACATTACACAAACATCACATGGGGAAGACAGGTCAGAGGGGTATAACATGGAAAAGCACAACATGAGGAAAGATAAGAAGAAAAAAATAACTCCCCCCAGACTGAGCTCCAACAGGGAGATCAGTTTGAGAACCGAAAAAAAAACACCTCTGCACATAGCACATGAAAAAACTCTTAATACACCAAAGAAACACATGACAAGCAACAGGGGTGGGTAAAGGGTGAGAGACAGCCAGTGTAGACAGTACATCCGGGCCTGCAGCCTATGCGCTGGTCTCCTTGATCCACCGTCAGCATCGGAGGGGAATAAGCGTCGAAGGCGTTTGGAGGGGGGATGAGTGTACATCTGCATGTGTATATATATGTCTGTGTGCGTGTGTGTGTATGGGTCCAGAGTTCAGCTGAGACAGTGTCCTTCGCCCTGCCAGGCTAAGTAAACAGTCTTCCAGCCAACCCAGGTGGCCTTGCATAGAATGGGAAGAACAGTCTAAACACAGTCCGTTATCAGGGCAACAATAACAGATTTTTTGAGCAAACGAATCTCAAAAAAGTATGAATTACACTTGTTGCTAAATAATTACTTTATATTTCCTTTTCATCATGGCGTGTTTGACACAGTGAGAAGTAACAACTCCGCTTCTGGATTTTCACTGGTCTCTAGAGCCTGCCGGAGTTTTTCCCAGAACAACTCTGTGTTCTCTGCAGCTCGTGGCCAGCTCAGGTAGGTTTTCTTCTTCAACATCTTCCTCATGCGGTGGTAGGGAGACAGCAGATAGCTGGGAATGTCCTCCAGAAACACCAGGATAAGTACGTCTTTCTGCTCATCAAACAGACGAAAACTAAAGATGGAGAAAAAGAAACTCAAGTGCTTTATGTCTTGAATTCCTGAAGTCATTGTAACACAAAGACACAAAACTGATTCAAAAGAATAAAGTAAAACAAATCACAAGGCATTAAAGAGGAGAATAAAAGCTGGAAAAAAATTTTTAAGAAGTTTCATGCATGCCAGTTTGAAAGGTTCAGGTTAAATGCCACTAAAGAGGTTAATTACATTACATTAATAGCAGTTTGCCAGAGTTTATACTTTTGGTGTAGCATTATTTTCCTTGAAAAACTGCTGTAGTGGGTAACGTTGAATTTTTGTTAATTTTATCAAGTTCCATCTAGTGGTAAAAACTACTATTGATTATTTTTTAAATTGAAAGGTAAATAACTAGGTAAAACAATAAGGATTGTAGAAAACCTGCAATCACATAAATGGGGAAGTGAACCGTAATATGTGTCATGTTTAGTGCCGTGGGACAGGCGGGACCCAAACGCAGGACTGACAGACACCGGAAGGATGAACTCAAAGAGGCAACTTTTATTGCGCTGAAGCAGAAAACAAACAAAACCTGGAACTCACAAAAACAAATTCTAAACTGGAAACTGGAAGGCAAAGAACTAAAAGACTAGAAAACAGCTAGATATTACCATGGCCGTGAAAAAACACAGAAAAAGTCACAGCACATGGGACGACAAGACGACAGGCAGAGCAAAACACAGGGCTTAAATACACAAGCGAATAAGGAGGGAATTAGACACAGGAGGAGAGCACAGCTGGGAGTAATCAGACATAACCAGACTGGGAGGAAGCAAAACTGAAAACCCTCACATAGCACACGAGACTATCAAAGTACAGGAAACATTCACAAAGATGCAGATTTGACTCTGAGGCAACAAGACATGACTGAAGAGACACGGGGAACATGAAGACAAGAGTGACTAGACATGAAACGTTGAACACTGGGAAGGCAAAGTAACAGAAACCTAAAGCCTAGGAACTAAGAATATAACACCTGGAAAACAATAAAGAGAACCAAAATCGTGAAGAACAACAAATCCAAGAATATAACTTAAACTAGAATTACGGTGACAGTATGCCAACTGTTTATTGCTGGCTAACAGTTTCTTCATATAAATTATTGCCTTTCTGTTAATTCATTAGGTGATGAAAACTAATTGTAAATTTCATTTGAAAAAGTTATCAGAATATTTTCTAAATAAATTAGTGTAATTTAAACTTGTGATTGGATGATTAGATATTTGTCTTAATTAAGTGTAGTGTATCTACACATGAGTCTAGATACACTACAAAGTCACACTACATACCAGTGTATGTACGATACATTGCCTGAAGGAGCCAACAGGTTACCTGGCTGCCTGGATCTCTCTGGAGCACCATTCACTGTCAAGGTATTTGTGACTGATAACACAAATGGTCTTCCGGCTTCCATAAATGGCATCCGTGATGTTATCTATGATGGGCTTCCCTGAGAAGAGAAAATGTTACACTCAGTGGCTGTCCTCAGTAGGTCATGTAAGTACTGTGGTGACACCCTCTAGAGTACATATGAAAGTATCTTGAGGTATTGTTAGGTCTGCACTCGCAGGCCTCGCTGACTCAGAGACTTATCCCCATGAACAAAGCAAGACAATTAGAGCTCAGTCCATTAAACTTGCAAGGGAAGCCGGTCGGATCAGGATCTTGGAACTGAAAGCTCCTCACCTGATCCCAGCCAACTCCAAAAGACCAGTGTCCCCTCGCAGCCTTTTATTCAGTGACACACAACCATTGTAAAACCCATATGGTACATCATAAAAGCTAAGGCACTGTGTGTGTGTGTGTGTGTGTGTGTGTGTGTGTGTGTGTGTGTGTGTGTGTGTGTGTGTGTGTGTGTGTGTGTGTGTGTGTGTGTCTCTATATATGTGACTTCCTGCTGGTCATAAAAGGGTCATCTCCCCCGTACATGGTTTAACTCCTTTAACGGTCCACCATATACAAGCACAGGTGAGCCCATAAATGGCAGGAAGTAAACATTCCTTACTAAATAAGCGAACCAGAACCTTACATGCAATTGTCTGCAGTTATACACCATAGCTAATAGCATCCCCCACCATCCTAGATATAGGGGAGGGAAAGAAAAATATCTTAACATGCAGTTCAAAACAACGTTTGCAATTTCAAGCACAACAATGACAACTTTTATCAAAAGTACTCCAACAGGTATCTGCTGTTAGGTAGTCTCACTATCTATCATACATTTTTTAGTTCACAGAGGCCTATTAGTTAAAGTCAGTTTGAATGTATGTATTTGAAATGTGGGAGAAGTTGAAGAATCCACACATGCATAGGAAGAACAGGTAATGTAAAGATCTTTTGCATTTGATGTTTTGTTGAGCTGTATGTCCAGATTTTGCTCTTTTGCACCCTCTGGTGGTGAACTATGGAGGGTAGAGTTGTTTGCAGTTTGGGTCTCCACCCAGCCACTTTTTTGCTAGCATACATGGTGTCTGCATGCTGCAGCTTGTGGTTAGCTCCACACATGGAGAAAGAAAGTAATGTTCAAAGTTAGAAAAAGAGAAGAAATAAATGAGAAAAAAGATGGAGAATAAGATAATAATGGCCATAAAGGATTATTTAGTCTCTCCTGGATGTCAGCTCACAAGGTTTGTGTACTTTAAATGTTTTATTTTCTGTTATTAAGGACTTTTGATTCATTGGCACCAAGTACAAGAGTGCATTTTGATGTGATGTTTTTTGTTTTATTGTTTTCGTCCACGACCTGTTCTCATGGGTTGTCAAGACCAGAATAAACCCTGTTTTATAACTCTACATCGTGCCTACATCAATCTTTGAGGGTGCTACAGGAAACCTCCAATGAGACAGGCCCGAGCTAGCGGGTTCAAACCCAGAACTTTTATACTGTCTGGCAACAGTGCTGTAAAGCTACTGACCTTTAATTAACGGTAAATTTTATAATAGCAATTTTTAAAATGTAAATTAAACTGTATGCAACTTCAATAAGGAAGATCTGCTGTCATGCTTCTGCCTGCTGTCCTGGGTGTTTGGTTGCAAGTCTGTTTATTGCATCACTACAACTTTCCCACACTGTCACTCTCAATACTGATATCCTTATTGTGCAACCGGATCTTCTTGCCTGCATTCTTTGAACCAGTCAACCACCGCTCTGTGTGGTTTAAACCTATGCTCAACATCAGTCTTCCTTTCAGACTCTGATCTGTGCAAACCACCTCCTCCCTATCTCCACCTTGCCCAAATCTCTCAGAGCAAAAACACCAGTACCTAGACTCCAGGGGGCCCTGCCCTGAATCCTGTCACTAATGGGATTCTGTTCTTCCATGACAGGTCACTGATGTTTAATCACAAAATACACTGATTAATTTTACTGTATTGATGAATCATGTTCATTACTTCCAAATGATCTCCCCTAATTCAACTGACACCGATAAACCTTTGATTGAGGCCATGCAAAGCTACTGTAGTAGTGTCAACAAATTAAAATTTAGTTACTAGGGTGTCTCAATGTGAAAAACAGAAAATAAAAGAAAGAAAATGTTAACTTTGTTGGACAAGTAGGTTGAGGATCACCAAAACAAATGTTCTAGATTTAATTGCTCTATATATAGTTTTTTAATCTGGAATGAAGTGATGGGCAGACAAAAACAGACTAACTGAGAGACATTTTCAAGTCAAACAATCACCATTTATCTTTGAATTCAAGCCTGCAGTCTTACCTGGTTCAAAGTCTCGATGGTGTAGGCACAGTCTCCAGCCCTGTTCACCTTCCAGTTTTGGTAAGAGCTTGTCAATGACCCAAGGCTCATCGTGGGTGTTATAGGAGATAAAGGCATCGTACTGATGAGGAGTTTTCTTGTTTTTGTGCTTTTTGTCAAAGAACCAAGCTATGAACAGGTAATAGGCATAGGCCAGGTGCAGTCTCATAAAATGGTAAGTGAAGGACACCACCATCAAGCATAGGATTGCACATGTGGTACAGAGAAAGCAAATGAAGCCCATATCAAGTGAGCAGAAGCGGGTGTCGAAGTCCAACAGCTTCTTACTTTTGAATTCTTGTGGATAGTTGCACGTAAAGTTATATGCATCATAAACTTGAGTTTTGCTGTCATTTATTGCCCACGAGAGAAACCAGCTGTTATCACAGTTGCAGGTGAATCCATTGCCCTGAAGGTCCAGATAAGTCAGAGCTGGTAGGGATTGTATATCTTCTTTGCGGATAACGGAATATAAATTCTGTCTTGCCTGTAGAAACTCCAGCTTTGTGAGGTTGGCATCTTTAAGGAAGTCTAGAGAGTAAAGAGCTGTCCTGGATATGTAAAGGCTTTTAAGGTTTGGAATTGGGAAAAACAGATCTGGAGGGAGTTCTTTAAGTTCATTTGAAGAAAGTTCAAGTAATTGCAGCTGTGGCGTGTAAACAAAGGTGTCTTTGTCCAGAGACGCAATACGAATATTCCTGGCTTTGAAACTCAAAAGACTGGTCAAACCCTGCAAGAAGTTCACAGGCAGATAACTATGCAACCTGTGGTGTTGTGAAAAAACAAGCAGTTCCTCTAGATGGGACAGCTGAGAAAATGGAGGATCAGGCAAATTTCTACTTTCATTGTAACTGATGTGATTTTCACTCAAATCCAGTGTTCTTAATTTAATCAGAGGATTGAAAATACCTTTTTGTAGTTTATCTTGTTTAATAGAGTTCCGTTGTAGATGAAGGCAGGTAAGATTTGTCAGTCCTACAAAACTCTTATGATCAAGAATTTCTATTTGATTTTGGTGTAATGACAAGTTCTGGAGGGAGTGCAAGCCTTTAAATGCATCGTTTTTGATAGCAGTGAGTTTGTTTATATTTAAATACAGGTATCTAAGTTTAGGCAAATGTTCTTTGAAAGCATAATTTAATTTAGTTATTTGGTTTGTCTGTAATTTTAGAGTTTCTAATCCTTTTAAATCTTTGAAAAGACACGGTTTCAGAGCTGTGATTGAATTCTGATAAAGATAAAGCTTCCTGAGCTTTGTCTGATTGGTGAAATCATGGCAGTCCAGTGTGCTGATGTTATTGGTGCTGAGATCCAGCTCTGAAAGAGTTGGTAGATTCCTTGTTGCAGCTGGAACCAATGGAAGCCTGTTTTTACTCAGTGTTAAAATCCTTAAATTTTTAAGGGATCTGAAAGCATCATCGTGGATGTTTTTTATTTTGTTGTCTGTCAGAACTAACTCAGTTACATTAATACACAACTTAAACAAGTATGCATTAACAAAGCTGAGCTTATTGCTTCGAAGTTGCAGAGTCCTCATTGTTGGGATGGTGCAGGAAATGTTGATCAGTGTGGTCAGGTTATGTGTCATTGCATTCATTTTCAGAACAGTTAACGATGAGTTCACTGACTCTAACAACCTTTCCATGTCCCCAAGACCCAAATGAAGCTCACTAATGTCAAGAGTAGTAACACGACTTAGAAATGTCTTGTTTTGCACGTCCCATATCATTTGTTTCTTTCTGGCTGGGCTCCCAATTTTAAACCAGGTGAGATTTGGAAAAACATCGGCAGTGATCCTGAAGACTGTGAGGGGATTTTTTGACAAATCAAGGTACTGAAGTTCTAATGATTTGTTTGTCAGTTCAAATGACTGAAAAGTGGTTAAATCATTGTTGCTTATTACCAGCTCCCGTAGATGTGGCAGATGTTGCAATATCAATTGAACTTTTGTAATGTGGTGCAGGTTGTTATGAGAAATGTCCAGAAGTTTTAAACTTGTCATGGACTTAAAAGATGTGGATGCCACTTGTTTAATGCGATTTTGATTAATTCTTAGCTCAATGAGGCGACTCAAGCCATCAAAAACATTTTCTCCCAGTGTAACAAGTTTGTTATTATTTAGATTTAATGTCTCAAGAGAACTTAGACTGGCAAACGCACCGCTTTCTATCTGTAAAATGCTGTTGATATTAAGGTCTAACTTAGTCAAATTTAGTAGATCTTTGAAGTCTGATGCATGTATTGTTGAAATTCTGTTAGAAGTTAAATCGAGGCCTGTCACAGTTGAGGGAATATCTCCAGGAACAGCTCTGAGTTTACTCCCGACACATATGGCCGTACTGTAGCTGATTCTGCAAGTCTTCAGGGAAAATCCTTCAACAGGAACAAGGAAACTGATGATGCTCAGCGTCAAGAAAATAATGTCTGGTTTGCAACATTGTGTTCCTCTTTCTAAATTGCTTTGTTCCTCATCCATTCCAGGATCCATTTTAAAATAACAAGCAGGAAAGCTTAATCCAACAAACCAGAAAATGTAATGTACAGTCGTACAGTAAGCTTAAATGTCACAGAAAATCCTGAGAATAAAAAAAGAAAAATCATACAAATGAACAGTAAACAACACAACAAAATGGAAATACTTGAAAAATCAGATTTTCATGTCTTAGAGAATATCACATCTTATTACTTTATGTATGTATACTCAGCATGATTTAGATCAAACTAAAACTAAAACATCAGGAATAATCTTCATTGTAAATAATGTATTCTTATACTTACGACATCACATTGGTGTAAACAGTCCTTCTGTCCTAAAGGAAATGCTTTCTGTGTCTCAAGACACTTTTCATCTGCATGTTGTGTGTGCCCTCTGTCTCTTTTTTGACCAACTGGAAGGAAGTGAAAGGACCTGTGAGAACTGTGACAATCATTGATTCTCCATTCTGAAGGGTCTGGAGGTGGTATATGTGTTAAGAGTTCCAGTGTAATGAGGTAATATGGCTGGCTGTGTTGGTGTACAGAGAAAAAAAATACAAACTGTGTCATGGAAAGACTTAACTGTACTCATGCTGGGATGCTGGGACTTGGTTTTGCCTACCGCGTCAGGAAAGTCCAGACATGTCTGGAGACTAACACTTTTACTTTCCCTTGCAGCTTTTAGAAAGACTGAAACAAAAAACAAAAGGCTACATTGAAAGCATATTACCTTTCATTTAAACCTAAATGTAATACAGTCAGAAAGAATAAAAATACAAAGCGGTATTAGTAACTAAATAATGGCATTTCAGATTTTGTGGGAATTTTAGGTGTATTTTTGTACAGATTACCCTAATATGGTAAAGTGAAAAGAAGACATTTAATTAACTTTGTGAGGCTGAAAAAAGACTTGTTTAGCAAAATAATTTTTGACAGTGAGGCTACAGAAAAGTGGCTACAGAAAAATAATCCAATAAAGTTAATCCAATAAATCCAAAACAAAAGAAAGAACCAAAGTCTCCAGGGTGAGAGGCATGAGGGGAGATGGAAGAATGATGAAAAATAGCAGGAAAGCAAACAGGTTTGAGAAGGCCACACAGTTACTTAACAAAACAATGTACCACACATTCATTTGGTCATAGTGTGTTATCCGTCTATCCAGAGCTGTCCTGACTAGGAATGGCCAGACTCTTGCTCCTGTCATGATCTTTTAGTGAATTATGCGAGTTTTGATTGTGGAAAAAAATATAAGTTATGAAGGCCACTCTTATTTTCACTGTCATATTGTGCTGCCAATGACATCACATTATTTTGAGGAACTTAATCCCCCCATCCTCAGTCCAGGGTATGGTGCCTACTTAGCACTGTCAGAGAGTGGTGTTTTGTATATTTTCACTCTATGAATTCATTGAAGTTGTTGCTGTTGCAGCTCTTTTACCTCTAATTTAACAGTGATATAAAATGATTTCATTAAAAGAAAATTAATGTTCTGCCATAAAACAGGTGTCAGATTCCAAAAATAATTCTTCCCATTGACAGTAGATATATTTCAGTGGTTATTCATAGCCACCATCCACCGCTAATGTTTTAATTTGCTTTTAATGTGTTGTTGTGTTCTACGGGGACTACACTGTTAAAATTCTATGCTAAAACACTGTACATGTATCAGTTAGCTGCTTGACAAGGCTAACTGATACAGCTTGAAATAAAATTTTAAATGCACTTTTGCTCCACCCAGCTTTGGCCCAGAGAAGACAGTGGTGTTTCTAGATCACATATGGCTTATTCTTTCCATGATAGGGCTTTAATCTGGATTTGTGGATGGCATAGTGAGCTGTGTTCACAGACAATAATTTCTGGAAGTGTGCCTGAGCCAATGTAGTGATTTCCATGAAAGAATCAATGCCGGTTTTAATGCTAACTGGGTGTCCAAAGATCGTAGGCATCCTATACTCATTTTAAGTCTTTCCCCTTGCACACGAGATTTCTCCATATCTGTATTTATATGTTATTATTTGCTATATATTTGTATATGATGATATATTCACAAACTTGCATGTCGAGGAGCATTATTCTGAAAATTTTAGAAGCATTTGCTTGAAAATTGGTGAACTCCTTTACGTTACAATGCACTAACTGTAAAACAAGAATGACTACATGGTATGGTTTCACCTGTTCTCCATGTGTATGTGCCTCCCAGAGATAATTAAAAAAAATGTGCAGTAGCACTGAAAACTGACTGGTCATGGTGGAAAAGATGATCTTGAATGGGAGTGCCTTGAGGCATTGTTGTTGTGATCTGGCACTGTATAAATAAAAATGAAGTGAATTGACATACAACAGTTTGGCTGCTTCAAAATGGTTATATAATAGTATAACAATATACTGTGTTTTATTATAGGTCACATATTACATGTGTATTAATATGAGGGTGTATTGTGTGTATAAAATATGATAAGCCATGAGTTTTTCAAAAATAAACTGAAGGACATTAGTGCTTTGGTGTGGGAAATTTTTTCATGAGTATATATTCCCTTTTCACTTCCTCATCCTCATTGTGTGAATCTGTAGATCCTTAGCTGAATGATATTCTGCTATCACCTTATAACAGAACAGAAACTCACAGTAAAGCATCAAAAGATAAACTATGAACAATACTGCTTTGAAGATAAAACTATTTTAATGAACTCCATTCCAGATATTTAGAGGCTGTTTCACAAGACTAAGATACTAAACTTACTCAAGTCAGATCTTCTCAAATTAATAGGAGGCACTGGCACTTACTGGGTCCAAATGATAGAAATATGTCACTACTCAAACTTAAACCTACATGTTGTGACTTGACTCTGTCATGTGTATAAGTGTATATGAATGTATAGGTGAATACTACCCAAGCTAAGGTAGTTGCTTTCCCTAGATCAGGGGTGGGCAATCTCAGTCCACGAGGGCCGGTGTCCCTGCAGGTTTTAGATCTCACCTTGGGTCAACACACCTGAATCACATGATTAGTTCGTTACCAGGCCTCTGGAGAACTTCAGGACATGTTGAGGAGCTAATTTAACTATTTAAATCAGCTGTGTTGGTTCGAGGACACAACTAAAACCTGCAGGGACACCGGCCCTCGTGGACTGAGATTGCCCACCCCTGCCCTAGATGGTTTAAAGATGGATACTGAAGGGCATCATCAAGTAAGTAAGTAATTAAAAGTAGTAAGTAGTTAATGTAATTAATTACGTATTTTAAATAATTAAAGTAATTAGAATTTTAATCTGATAATGTTGTTACATGAATTTCAATCTCATGCTTTCAGTTTTCAGTAATTTGACTATTTCATTGTTCTAGGTAAACACATGGGAGTGTGAACTATAGAAATGAGGCAGAACTAAGAGGGGGAACTGAAAAAAGGGAAATTTCCTTGTGGTGATATTAATTTGTCTCATTTTTTCCACCAACTTCTGCAATTTTTCCCTTTCATTTGTCGGGCTTCCAGTAAGTCAGCCAGTAAGTCGCTTTTAATCCACATCAGTTACACTTTTCACCAGCAGATGTCTCTGTTGCGTTACGAAAGCTTGACTCTCATCTCACTGGGTGTCTTCAGTGAATCTGCAAACGTCAGCCTACAGTAGGAGGTGAGGCAGCAGTGAATCAGATCACCCAGTACTTCTTTATAGCTGGAATGAGCGTGCACAGCACTTGTAAAAGGTTGGAAAGTTATGTAGGTAGATATCTGACACTAATACAATGTAATTACTAAATTAATAATTAGATTTAATAATTTCATTTGTGACTCCAGTAACAACACCAAAGAATGAATTCCTCCAGTTTCCAGCAAAATCCGGAGTAGGACATTGAATTTTTACTGCACAAGCTTGTCACAGTCAGCTGATCTGTATTAAGGTTAAAAAAAACTAAACTAAACTAAAGAAAGGATATAAAGTAATCAGCTCACCCTAAAGGTAGAAACAAAAGAATACCTCATGACAGATTTTACCTACTTATATGTAAACTCTTTCTGGAAAATTCTCCTTTTTCAGTTTTAAGCACAACTTTGGACGACTTCTTGCATTTTAATTCTTCTTTCTCCTGTAGGGGTCGCCAAAGAGGATCATCTAGCTCCATCTCACCCAATTTCAACCTATCCGTAGCATCCTCTTCCATCACACCAACATCTCTTTATGAGCCACATGCTTGACCGAAATTTTATGCCTGATGGCCTTTCTAATGGAATTAAGGGTTGGGACCGGTACTAGGAGTACACTGGCTTCTACATAGATGCCAGTAACAGAACCAACTGTGCTTTTCTACCAGAAAAGTTTTGGTTTTATAGATCTATTCATGTTTTACAGTTTTATATGGTTTTATTTGAAGATGGTTTTCACTTACTTGTTTTTCCAGGTTGTGTGCTTGACTCTCCTCTTTATTTAAGGAAACACACAGAAGAGGTCACATTGAGGTTCTGTGCTCTTGGAAATGCCCTCTGACGAAACCACCAGTTCCATTGCAATTTGATGAAGGCATAAATGTGGTTACATGAGAACTTGGACAAACAAAACCAGTCATGGAAACCACTAGGAATAACTGATCCCAATACTATGTGAGGTGGTATCTATGCTTATTCAGGACTGGATTAGAGTGTTAGAGCACGCTTTCATGTTCGATTTGTCTTAAGCTTGTCTTGCATTGCACATAAACCTTTGCCCACATATTTTGTTTGTCAATATATTTATTAATTGTTTTTTTTTAACTTATGAATAAACTTACTTACTAAGAAATCTAATTCAGTTACACATTAGCAAGGATGTAGGCTGTGTTGCTCCTGGTTCTGCATTGGTGGAGTTGTCCCTAAACAAATCCACTACTGTAATTTGTCTGGAGCAGAAATGTCTCAGAACTTGGAAAAAGATCATGCCTCACCTGCACTATCTTTAAGATTGTCTGAAATTGTCCAGGAACAAGTTTTACAAACACTGCAAAAAAACAGCTGCAAGAGTCAAAATAAAGACAATAAATCAATTTGTATAATGTTAACTTAAATGTTCCAGTTTAACCCACATACAACCTAAATTTACTTATTTAAAAAAGTGTAGGTCTTGCATTCCTCTTCAAAACTCTTCCAGTCAAGCAAATGTGGTGTAAATGTAAAACAAGTGTGTGCTCAACGTCTACATGGAGGATTTCAAGGCAGAGAGAAAGATAAATGGTTTGAGGGGGCAGAGAAACGATCTTTGGAGTGGAGGTGGAGCGGTTGGCTGAGGATTCATTAAGTTTCCTCACACAGCAGCTGGAGCAGAAAGTGTGTAGGTACCCCATGCTGACTCTCCCTCTCTCTGCATGTAACACAATGTCTCTCTATCGAAGACACGTTCTTATTAAATATCTTCTGAGAATATCTCCTCCCTCAATCATATCTGCATGACTCTATCGCTCCGGTGGGAAATACACTTACGTGCGCGCGTAGCCACCCACAGAGCGCGTGCACGGATTAATCATATCTGGAAAAGAGAGAGAGAGAGATGCTGCCGGCTTTGAGTCCGGTGTGACTTATCTATCCTACACTGCTGCTGTCGGTAACGGAGCGGCTGCGCACACACCTACACACACTCCTCTCTCTCTCTCTTTACAGTACCACACGCACACACACACACCGGAGCGGACTAGCGCACTGGGAAGAAGGGAGAGAAGAGAAACAGAGAGAGGCGACACAAGTCAGACCGGCTCGAGCAGGGGAATGTGCTGGATTCCGCTGCGCACACACCCGGGCTGTCCCGCACTGAGGGCTCCACTGCGTTAACGGGAGACGACACAGGGCTGATACTCAGGCAGCGGGACCAGGACCAGAGAGGGACAAAGTAAAAAAAAAAAAAAAATAGTCACCTGGCTGCGGAGGAAATTAGAGAGGGACGGGAGTGGAGGAGGGCGGGAGGTGTACCCGCCTCACAGAGCCTTGTTCTGGGGGTAACGCCACTGCTTGCGCGCAACGGAGAGTAAGCGCAAAGTTTCCTCGATGGCGCTGGTGATGGAGCCAGTGAGCAAATGGAGCACGAGCCAGGTGGTGGACTGGATGAAAGGTGGGCAGTAGAAACACACGCACAGACACGCACGCACACACATAAATACAACGATACAGACACACGCGCATGTATTATGCACACGATTCATTTTTAAATTACACAGCTGGAACGCGTTCGCACACGGACCCGCACACACAAACACTGTCTCTGATCGCGACTGGACATTCAGGCAGGGGAGATAAGAGGCTGACAAGTTGATTTGTTGTGTGGGAGGTGTGTATGTGTGTGTGTGTGTGTGTGTGTGTGTGTGTGTGTGTGTGTGTGTGCCGATGCATCAGCCAGGCACCTGATGATCAGTGGGCAATGATGTAATGTATGAGTGAGTGACAGCAGGAGAAACAAACTTCCTTGCTTAGAGCAGGGGCGGGTGTAGAAACTTTTGAAAGGGGGAAGGGGGGCAGATCGACTGCTTACCTCCTCAGGCTGCTTCAGGCGAAATCGGGATTACATCAGAATTCATCCTGCTTAGTTTCAAACGGCACACCTGTTAGTTCAACTAATCAACATCTTGTGAGAATCTACTAGCCGTGAAGGTCACAGCTGTAGGCATGTGTAAGGTGTGAGGGTAGACAGGGATAGATAGGAGGTTGATGCCAAACTGTGAAACATGGCAAGAATATACTGACTGCTCGCTAGGTGTCGCTCTCCTGTGGTTCATTGATCTGAATGATTCGGAGGTTAGTTAGCCCATAATAGAAGGTGGCAGGCAGATGGTTCAACCAATCTGCCTTTTGTAAACACTTCCCAAGAATTAAATCACAGAGTGTTTTGCAAACAGACTGTATATAGAGGATGGATGTAGCTCTGGTGCCATCACCCTGTGATTAGGGAGGCCCCACTCTGAAGCTTCAAGCTTTGCCATCTGGGTGTTTGAAGAGTGATGGGTGAATCTGTCTGAGAAACACAGGCAAACCGCTCCAATGGTAGCAACTTGGTAACTTGTCCCACCCTAAAACATACCCTACTATATTACTATATCCTCCTTTTTGCATCTAATGGGGTCAACAATTTACAAAATTTATACCAAACTAGCTTTTGAGATTACGAATTCATCAGAAAGTGTTTTCTGAGGAACTGAGGGGTGTTTCTGCTTTGGTTCATGGATAATATAAAATACAGCTTAAGCCACTGGAACATCAACCACTGGAACAAAAGACATCAGTACTGGAAGATTGCTTCCTCTTCGCTGTAAAATAAAGAGATACAGGAAATCATTTGCACCTACAGCCATCAGGCTTTTCAGTTCTCATGCTAATAACAGATGAGCCAAGGCTCTTTGGCAAATATCTCACTTTTCAGAACTGGTATATTTATCCATCTCTTATATACAGTCTGTGCTCTCCGCATCCTATGGTTCATAGGACTGGTTGAAGTTATCCAGTGGATGTAACTTGTGGCAGTCATCTTGTTCAACCAATCACCTGTATTTTAAAAAAATGTGATTCCTGAAGACTTTCCGGGGACAATTCCCAAAATGTTCCTATATAACAAACAATCTATTTCACTAACTCATTTGCAGCTTATTCTGAAGTCACTGCTTGACTCAGTGTCACTATTTACTCAGATGTGATATGGAGTCTTCCTACTAATGGGGACACTTAGAAATAGCGCTATCTCCGTTTGGTTATCTAAGTTACGCAAAGGATTTTGTTGCCACTGTGTTCTGTGGAGGAAAGTTTGCATATCGGCACATATCAGGTAGCAAATATGCATATGCAGTAGATCTGTGTTTGGCACACTAGATAGTTCTAGCTCTAGCTCTTGTCTCAGAGACATATTTTTAACCAACTTTGCAGCATTTCAGCAGCATCACGTCCCTCTGTGTCATTGTTTTGTGCATCTCTGTGTGTGCTCACATTTTGGCCCAGGCAGGAGGTGTGAGCTCGATATCACGTCACCACCCCCAGGGTTACTGCTGACTCTGGTTGCAGATGATGTACCAAAAATCACAAAGGAACAGTGCGTGCTTTTAGGATATTTTGGCTTCACTTTGTTTGGTGTGAACAAGCGGTAAAATGCTGTCTATCTCACTATTGAACATAGCTATAATCCTAAAGCAAACATTTCACAGGCTCTTATTTTGACAGTAGCTCCTTAATAAATAAGTTTTGTTTCTTTTTGTTGAATCAAGAAGCGTTGCACCTTGGGTTAAACAAATCTGCACTTTTGGCTGCTTATTATGACCCACGCAGAGCTTTTGCAATGCACCACATGCACACTAATCACATACGTCACTGTTTCTTGCAGACTGGTTGTAACTTTAAAGATGTAATTCCTGTCGACTTTAGAGCTATTAAAATGAGATCGGTGAATACAGAGCAACAGAACAGCGTCTTTAAGAAAAAAAGACACAAGTTAAACACAAGCGCAAAACTTTAAGCCTGAGTGTTTATCCAAAAATGTAATTACGTTTTGTTTATAAGAGTGCTGGTGATACCTTGGAGTGATCAGACTAGAGATTATCGTCATGCATAATTCAGTAGCCGGGCTGATTAGGTCTGTACCCAGGGGCCTGTGTGAGCATTGTAAAACTCTTTTGCACACAAAAAGAAATGGCTACTGTGCATTTCCCAGATCCCACACAGTGTGACGGCTTATTTTGGCTGCAGCTCGTTGCAGACATTGTGACGTATTCCAAATTCTGTTTTGATGTATGATCATTTAATCGCTTCTTAACATGAAGAGTAAACAAGTTACAGCTTTGGTGTTTCTAAAGTGACTGTCCCTTTAGGCTCAGGTTGTCTGCACCAATAATAATTTGTTCAACTTTTCACTTAATTCTCATGAAATAACTCGTTTAGGTTCTGAATGCATGAATAATATTGGCCCAGCCTCCCCAAAACCACATGCCAGGAGGAGACCACGCTAAAGACCAGTCCATTAATCACTTTAATATGTGAATAACAAATTTAATTTGAATTAATGCAATAGGGACAAGTGCCTTGTAGAAAGTGATCACTTTGGCTAAAATACAAAAAAATATATGAAGGTCATACAGGACTTTTTAAATTGGTCCATCCAATTTGTTAAGTCATTGAGAAATTAAAGTGGGTTATAATTCTTAACTTTGGTGTTAATCAACTCTTCTATCATATGGTAGCTGTCAATGTTTTAACGCTAAACACGGCTCACAGCCGAGCTTTGAGGTGATTTATGGGGCTCTAAAACAAAAGTGAGGGTTTTATCATTAAACTCTCACTCCACCCAAAATCTCTGTTTTAGAGCGAGGCAATAAAGGAACTTGTAAAACGTCTGCAGTTTGCGCCTCTGACATGTTCAGCATGGTTTCACAGCAGTTACAGTGGACTGCAATGGTGATGGTTCACTAACCCCGCACCTTACAGAGCAGAAATGAGGTCTAGAGCAGAACACAATTTCCTAATGACTCGCTGACGTTCAAGAAGAAGAATTTTCTTAACCCTTCTCACCCTCGAGACGCTTGTACCCCAAACCAGCTGTAACTGTAATTAAATTGGAACTATTGTGCTTTTCCTTTTTCTCTCTCTCATATATATTCTGTCACAATGGCGGATGCTCATATTAAACATGGTCACAATTTCATTTATGTTCAACAGCCCAGACTGTTTGAACCTTCCACTGACAAGGGGCAGCAAATCAGAAGGAAGTAGCTTTAAATGGATGTGGAAAGACTGGTTTCAGAAAGTGGGGGCTACGCCAAGGCCTAGTGTTAGGTTTATAAGGATTATGAGGATTGTAAGGGTATCATCAATGTGTCTGACTCAATCTTGGAAGGCTGCTGTTCACACGCTAATTTACATTTTTGATTAGGAAAAATTATAAATGTTAAAACGAAAGTAGTAAAAAATCTATCAGTACTTTTAAAGGAGAAGAAGATTTGTGAACTCTGCTTCTGTTTAGGCAGAGTGCACGAGCAGCAGAGTAACAAGAAGCAGCTCAGGTGAATGATGTTTTTTGCACACGTGCAACATGGCTCTTGTAGTTTATTTCCACACATAGTAAGAAGAAGTAAGAAATACCACCTGTTACTTGTAACTTTCTATATAAGTGATAACTTTATATGTAAATATAGGCAAAATTTTTAACCTGCAGTTATAGTTGTTTTGTCAGATGACATCATGGTTATGGAATCAAGCTATTTAGTATTTAATGCACTTAATTGGATGACAGAAACTTTTGGCAAATATTCCCTGTTGATTGCTACAGAAGCTCTATATAGGGAACGTACTATATTTCCATAAAGATACAATCCTATATAGAAGTATAATTAAAAAAATGCTTCTGTTTGAGATGATGAAACAAGTTAGTTGTAGGGGACTCACTTCCTTTTCTGTGTTACACATTTTTTGTACATATTGTTCTACACGTTAAGCTGTTCTAGCAGTGAAGGTCTTTTCAAAATTTGAAGTCGTGACCTTAGATTAGCATCAAAAATGCCAACATCAATCTTCCAAACAGGCCATTATAAAAAACTCAAACATGAGAATCCTTTAGTACCTACTGAATGACCTTTAAATTTGACCTATTGACCGTTTCCAGCCTCTTCAACCTTTTTTTCCCCTGCTTTAATGCCAAGATGCATCATCGCTCCGTTTTCTCAAACTCAGATCACAAAACACAGCCCACCTTCCAAATGCACTTTGAGAAATGACTAATGATAACTAATATTAGTAATAATTGTTATTCATCATGTCTGTTTGATGCACGAAAAGCAGGTCAGGGAGACCATTGACTCATGCAGCAATAAAATGCTTATTGAAATGGCAGCAAAAATGTATTTACATGATGCACTGTGTCAGTTTTTGGAGGCACGTTGTTGGATGGGTTATTGGTTGGTCATGTGCATATGGCATGTTTTTATATGTGCGTTTGAGTGTGTGTGTGTGTGTGTGAGTGTGTAGGAGGATGGTAACTTGTTCGTCTCAGACCGTCTGTGCACAACAGCTGACAGACGAGCACACCCGTTCTGAACAGAAGGCTCCACCCGAGTCCTCGGACATTTGCAGCAACACACACACACGGCATGCCTTAGTGTGGTATTCAGTTCATGCCGGGTCTCTCGGGTGTGTCTGTGGCGACAGAGGGAAACATGATAGCGTGCTTGTGTGTGTTTCTATGTGTGTGTATGTGTGTGTGTGTGTACAGTAACATGTACAGATCACATATGCCAAAGGGGCCAAAAGGTCTGGGTATTGTTGACTTGGCAACAGTGCAGCATTGGCACGACAGATACTAAAACAATATGGGAGTGGTGCACTTCAATAGTAACGTGAGCACTTTCGCCACATTGATGGGAATGCTGGGAATCTTTGCCCACGTCGTGTTATGTTATCATCTGTTCACACACTGAGATGGGGAGAATTTCACCTCATTTCCCTTGCATGAATTTGGTCGCTAGACTTGAAAATCAGCAGTGAAATTGGCGTGACAGCATGCGAGCACATCTGATGACACCACTTGGCATGAGAGAAAGCTGCCAGAGTGATAGTCACAGCCTTTAGGATCAGTGGATTTTGGGTCTGTGGGCTTGATATGTTTCGGCTTAAGGTGAGGCTCACGAGTATTGAGCTTACATCAGAAAAAATAAATCCAGAGTGAATATGCGGCTCTCGGGGAAATCATTTCAACTGTTTTGTTCTCTCAGAGGCTGAAAAGTTCAAGCAAGCTTCTGAAATTTGCAACGGCACGAATCAGCTCTGGTTCAGGGCATGCACTGAAGCAGCGGTAATGCTCAGTGACATTCAGTGCATCAATTAATGTTTTGCTAAATGATTTCTTAACTCAATCAAGCACAATATTATCATAACAAATTATAAAAATAAAATCAAAATGTGACATTTAAAAAGCCCCCTTTTTAAATAGCTACTAATTTATGCAAACACTTTGGTACAATTGCATTACAATAGTTTTAAATCTAATAACTGGCAGATGGAGAAAGAGGCTTGTAATAGTGCTCTACATGGACCATTAACGGAGACTTCACTGCCCCGTGTTATATAGTTTCAGACTTTCCATTATGGATAAAAATAAATAAATAAAAACAAATAATGAAAAAATAGCAATGTATTTACAGCAGGTTTCATATTTAAAAAGACTTTTGCAAGTTGTCTTTTAAAAAGGATTTGCTGGAGACAAAAAAGGCAGCCATGGAGAACCAGTGGAGTTAATGCTAGCTTTAATAGCTACAGTAGGTAGATACACAGCAGCTGGTGAAAGCAGTGGTTTCCAGCTATAAATGAGTCACTCTCTTCTGTCTACCGCTGCCTAAAATCAAAGATTAACTTTTTCTTTTTATGTAGGAGGAGTTTTCATAAAACTTTGGGCAATGAAGGAATATGCCTTCTAAAGGCCATCACAGACCAATCGTGATACAAAAAAGCAACACAAAATTCAGAAATGTTCACATGGTGATTTGTATTTTAACGTATGTAGACACCGAAAGTGTTACATTTGTGTGGAAAATCCTCAAAAAATGGACTGTGAAATAAAATTGAGTTGACAACAAATGATGATGAGCTGGTCCTGATGTTTCTAAATAAGAAAAAGAAGAAGCTGAAATTCTGGGTTCATCCAATACTGAAGACATGGCAACAGCAGGGATATTTCATGGTTTGATCTAAGAGTTGAAGCTGTATCACGAATGCATTCGTACATATTTCTGAATGTCAGTGCAACAATATGAAGTCTTGTCAGCAGAGTTGGGACCAGATCGGAGGAGGCAAGGAAATGATTTCAGAGAGCTGATTGACTTGCAGCAGTGTCTAGCTGACAGCGTGACGCTTGCAGTGGTCTGATTGGTGAGATCTATTGATTCACATCTGCCCCCCCCCCCCCCCCCCCCCCCCCCCCAAAAAAATAGCTTGGTTCAATAAAAAATTTTAAATTTAAAACACCTTACTTCTGCCTACAAGCCCAGCTGACATAGCCACTTGGTATATGGTTGATGTATATGATTTTGATCTTTAGCCTGTCGACCTTCAATCCTGTAGGTGCTGGGACAGTTTCTCGATTTCTGAGACTTTCTGCTACGTAAAGAACAAAAGGATGGCAATCTAGATCTGGCAGTACAACTTTCAGGTCCACAGGTGTCTGTAGGTGCCATGTGTTTGGTTGCTTTGCTTCAAGATGTAGTTGAGTATCATAATGAATAGTGCACGGATATCACCTTGTAAAACCCCTCTGTTAATGCTGAATAACTTGCTGAGGGTGAATTCCAAGGGACTTAAGTTAG
Source organism: Pelmatolapia mariae (assembly GCF_036321145.2). NCBI lineage: Eukaryota > Metazoa > Chordata > Actinopteri > Cichliformes > Cichlidae > Pelmatolapia > Pelmatolapia mariae. The sequence continues at coordinate 12,760,131 of NC_086235.1, read as the reverse complement.
GAACAGGTATCACTGTAAAGTCCTAATATCTTGATTACTCATTAAGAACAAAAACTGAGTTTTTATGTAGGATATATTTGGCTGAATTAGCTTGTGAGCTCAAAATAGATTAGAACTGCTTTCAGCCTGATGGTAAAGTGCTATAACAAAAAATGGATTTATGACAGTTTTAGCTGTGTGGTGGGAGCTCTATCTACTTTTTATCATTGTAAAGATGTACTAGTTAGTATATCTAGTGTGAACAGTATGTCTAATGTGAATTAGCATGGATAGAATAAGCAGAGATAATGTTATTGTGGCCACGTGGGAGTGAGCTGTTAATAAACCCATGATGATTTGAAACTTGCAGAGAGAAAGCTTATTAAAACACATTTGATGGCAAAATTGACAAACCTGTGAAGTGGCTTCATAAATGTAAAAAAAAAAAAATCCTGTTTAATTTTGAAATTGTTCACCTTGTTCTTCTTCCTCCATTTTTCTTCCTACCAGTCTTCTGTCAAACTGTGCCCCCATCCACTAATTACTCACCTAACATACAGCCATGCTTATGTTTGTTACCTTTCCCATTTTCTCAGCCCATCAGTCAGGTTTGCCAGCAATCCAGCCAGAGTTTTGCCTGATCCGTGAGAGTTTTGAATTGTTTTTAGACCTCTTGGCTTCCTCTTTATTATTATGTTTGCTAAATGGACCTCCAACCTGTCTGTGATGCCAGCATTAAAAGTAAGATACAACTTTTCTTCTGTGTATGCCAAATCCATCCATCCATTCTCTTCCACTTGCATGCCAAATCTCTTGTTTTGAATTTGCTGTTGGTTCATTTGTGCCCAAACTATATTAAAATATTAGAGTTTTCTAGTTCAAACTTTTCTATTAATATAAAATGGAAACTGAAAGTCAGAGGCTTCTGGGTGTACTGCCATGCAGCTTGACACTGATTGGTGTTCTGTTTATTGATTATTACATTTCTAAAGATAGACTCATTTCTTTGCCTTTGCATTGCCTAGAGCAAAGTTCCATTCTCCTTGCTTCATGTGGATGCTTCCACTGACTTTTCATGCATGAGTTTTGTTTTTTTTTCTTCTTTTTTCTTGGATGGGGGAGTTATTTTTATCTTGCCTAATTACTGACTGATGTGATGGGGAGGTCTTGGAGTAGATGTAATATTCAAACAGCATTCAACAAGAAGCAAAACTGTTTTTACAGGAAGAATTTCTTTAGTTTATTTCCCCATTGCAAAATCTTCCCAGATGACACTGGGATTCAAATGGGCAGCTTTCTGATAATAAACTCACTTTTAACTGCTGTTTCTCTTTTTCTTTTTTTTTCTTCTTAACATCCTGAATTTACAAATCCCGGGAACAGAGCGAGCATTCGTCTGGCTTTTATTGTTACCGAAGCTTTAGAGCCCTTGGAACAGATGACACATAACCCGACTGGGAGGGCCGGCTCTTTTATAGGACTCTTGAACATCCCAGAAGTCAGTGCAAAATCTAGCTTTATTACTCGCGTGTGCGTATGACAGAGAGAAAGAGGGTGTTTGTAGGAGTTTGGCTTGCCTGTTGTTGTGAAAAGTGTGCCTCTGTGGGAGTCAAGTGTGTGAGTCAGCTATGAATCACACATTTTGTACCAGTTAAACCAAGCACACACATGATCTTGCTCCTTCTCACACATGGACATGTATGCAGTACATACAGGGATGGGAGTGCATGACTGTTCAGAAAGAAACCGTTATACAACAAACCTACACAGAGACTTGCACCGAGCTTGTGACTCAATTTAAAAAAAAAAGCTGGACGAGTACATTTCAGGATTTTTACTAAATATACTGTAGATCAGTGATTCACCACATGGGCACTTAATGATACTTCTGCACTTCCAAGTGGAGCGCCTAATTACTGTGGTGTAATTCAGCTAATTAGAAAAATGCCAAAATTAGACTTTAAATAAAAAATAAATAAATGCACATATAGAGCCACCCGACACATCAGCAGAAAATTTGTTAAGTGAATAATAGCAGCAAACCAACAATAATGAAACCTAAATATAAAAGTTGAGGTGTGGTTAGGAAAAAAAAAGTCTATAACAGCATAGACTGTACTTAAAAGATAGATGCAGCCACCATGATTTCACCTACTGCTTTGTGAACTCTGTCCTGGGCACCACCACCTTGTTGTAGCGACTTATCAGTCGCATGTACTGTGACGTCCAGTGTTGGTCAAGTTACTTGAAAAAAGTAATCAGTAACTAATTACTGATGACTTCCCAAAAAGTAATCCCGTTACTTTACTGATTACTTATTTTCAAAAGAAATTAGTTACTTAGTTACTTTTTAAAACATTATTTATCCCCTAAATAGGTAATAAAGCAACAGATCTTTCAGCCCAATTCTACTTTTTCTGCATAATCCATGATATAAAATGTAATCAAATGAAAAAGTCTCTTTTTAAAACTTGTTTTGTTAGTTTTGATCTTTTAACTTTATGCATCAAGCAAACATTAAATTATATGCAACATTCTCTGACTGGAAGAAATTTGTTTAACATTTAAACCTATTTTCTGCACATTCCAGCACATAAAATAAAATAGTTTTTTGTGTTTACACTCACTCTTTCAAATAGATGCACGTAAAACACAGCAGAAAATAAATAAAATCAAAGACTCAGCAGTCCCGTTGCCCTATTTTCACCTGTATAGCAGGAGTGATGCAGGCGGAGGTTTGCCCTGGTGCAGGTGTGCCGCAGAGGTCAGTGGAAGGATACAGCAGTTTCTCTGTGAATTTCCCATTCCAGTGGCAGCGTATTTGGTGCTTGCTCGGACGTTTAGGGGTTTTTTCGCTGTAAAAAGAGGTTTTCTTCCCACGCAGTGAGCAGCAGACGCTGATGTTTTTGTCACTTTTTACGGAATCAAACTCAAAGTAAGGTCAGTACTTCCACGCTTTAAACGCTGCACGCTCATACTCTCTCCCGCACTCGTTATACTATCCATTTTCGATCTGCACACAGCTGTTGCCACGAACGTGGCACTCTCTTATGTCATTGTCATGAGACACTCTCGCAAAAAAACCATGGTTTTAGTAACGCAGTAATGCAGCATGCTTACGGGAAAGTACCGTAATCTAATTACCTTTTTTAAAATAGTAATCCCTTACTTTACTCGTTACTCGAAAAAAGTAATTGGATTACAGTAACGCGTAACTGCCCATCTCTGGTGACGTCACCCACGGATTACGGACTTCGCATTTTGAAGCTTTGATCTTATTATTCTGGGTCTATGTTGTTTTTTTGGAGCTATGCTTGGATAAGACAGTGTGAAGTTATTAGCTAATGGTTACCAGCTTGGTTACCAAGCTGCATCCGTAAACTGTGTGGGTGACATAAATAAAGACAAACACATCTGCAAATTAGACCCGAAGGAACAAACCAGTAAGATACTAGAAAATACCAGACTTTAAGGCAACTAGACTGAAGCTTAACCTTTGCAGATGGTCTGTCGAGCTATAATATTTGTCAGATAATCACTGAAAACTAGTCTGAGGCTGTGGGGATCAACTCCCTTTTGGAGCCAACGTGACCGGGTTGATGGAGGAAGTGCAGTTTGTGGCACTTGTGCTTTGGCTTGATGTTTCAATCAGGAAGTAGCAGCTCCCTAAATTATTCTGTGTTTAATTATCCACTTTACTCTATGTGGTCCTCTGCAGAGCCTTCGAAGTAAAGATTGAGACCATAAACATATAAGCAAAGTGCTTACTGAGGTCATAGGTCGAGAGTCATTATCTCATAAACACTTCTTCTTTTTTTTTTTACCCGGAGGCGTAATTAAAAAAACTTGCCTGCTGAATGCACTGACTCCCCTTTTTTTTAAAAGTGCCAGAAGCGTATTGGGCTACACCTACTGTATTAAAATTAAAAATATCACATTATCATTGCAAATAAAGCATTAAAAAAGATATTTGAATTGAGTAATTATACAATTCCCAATGATTAGAAAACCAGCAGGGTTGTGCTCATCCAGTTCTTTATTGATTCCCTCATTGAGTCCTGACTTTCGTCTTTCTGCTTTGGCTTTCAAAGCCTCCCGTCCCACTCCTTTGTGCATGCAGAACTGCAGAGAGTTTGACATAATTTTATTTGCAAATACTTTTCCATCATTTTATTTGTCAGTTGATCTCCTCCACTCTGGTTCACCCATACTATTACAGCTCAGCCAAAGACTGTATATAAAAATCTAGATAGCTTCTGGATCTGAAAGTTTTTGTCTCCATCTCTAGTTTAAAACGTTAGGAAATACAACACCATGTCCATGGTCCACCTTAGTGTCCAGGAGGGTAAAGCATGCTTTATCCACAACGTTGCCTTATATACATTTATTTCACTTTCACTGAATACGATGATAAACATCTTTGTTACCATAAATATAACTGTAGTTCATTTAGTAGCCTACTACTCATGTACATATTAAGTCTTGCAGGTATTGACCAAACTGTTGTAAATTGTTTACCCTCTTCTTCTATTCAGCTGACATGTTTGTGGGGGTATATTTGACTGTTACAGAATGAATTCTATACAGCAGTCATTATGCTGTGTATATTAACTGTGTAGATCTGCTTCACTTTCTCTCGTACTGCGTGGGTGTGTGTGCTCGTTGATGCCACTTACAATTTGACTCATCAGTATTCGGGGCATTCACGCTCTCCCTCACTGCCAGTGATAAGCGATGCTGATTATCAGTGAACTTTTGCCACACAGTGCATCGCTCCCCTTCTGTTTTGCCTCTCGCTGCCTCTCTCAGCAATAGTAACACTTTGCCTGCGAGAGCCAACATTGTTTTAATCAGCTTCACATCTATTAAGAATCAGCTGCTATTAACACTCATTAAAACCTACGTGGTGGAGGCAGGGTTTAGATGTCTTACTTGAGTAAAAATAGCAAAGCCACAATGTAAAAGTGCACCGCCTGGTAATATAGTGCATGTTTTTAAAAAGGGTTTCCTTTACTGGAAGTAAAGGAACTAACTCAAACTCTGAATCAGTGCTGTAATGGTTGCTTTAATAGACAAATTATCATCCTCTGAGAGTAGGCAGGACGCAAACGCAGACTCAGAGTGAAGTTTGTCCATAGAGACTGTAAATAAATAAATAATCAACAGTTTTCAAGTAAACGCTCCGATAGACTCCACTCCGTCCTTAGGCTCAATACCGAAACAGACTTCTTTGTCCTCCCATTTGCGATTCCTCCTCGAGGAAAACAGGGCAGGCTCCTGGACAGAAGAGAGGAAGGTGAGAGGTGCACACACATAACAGATGAACAGACTTACTGAACAGAGGTGAGTATCTACCGTGACTCATTTATGCTCTGAAAGAATGACTGAAGGGAACCGACTAATCATCAGATGAGGACGCAGGTGAGATGATTGTTGCAGGTGCACCAAGCCGAAGGGCGGAGACCAAGACAACCCCGCCTCTGAACAGGTAGGGCGCGGTTACAACCCACACCCACACAAGATAGACAGAGAGAGGGAGGGAGGGGAGAGAGAGTGAAGTGAAGCGAAAGAAATTTGCAGGAGAGCCCGGAGGAGTGGAGGACTATGACACAACAAGTACTACATTCTATTTCATTTATTATTCATTTTAATAAAAGACTCACAAATGGAGTTGCTCAAAGGAGCTTGATATTGTAAAGAAAAGACAGGCTTTGTGAGCCAGAACTTGGCAACAGTGGGAAGGAAGAACTCTGTTTTGACAGGAATGTAAGTAAGCTCTCAATTTTAATACTGTAGTTACTGATATAGAGTGTATAGTGTAATATACTATAATATATATATATATATATATATATATATATATATATATATATATATATATATATATATATATATATATATATATATATATATATATATATAGTGTTAAAGGAAGAACATGTATTTAGACGTGCATTATAAACACATACTTTGACAGAATGTTGCTGTCGCTCTTAAAATGAACACTGTGAATTGTACACTTGATGTTTGATACCTATGATTACACAGAATAATACATTTGTCTACAGTGAAGGTGAAAATCTAACATGAGTAAAGACAAAATGTAATGTCAGAACACGTGAGGTCTGAAAAAAAACAATCTAACCAAAAATCATCATCATCATTGACATTGACTAAAGACTGTATGCAAAAGATGGACATTACCAGCAGGACATCATCCACTGGTGATAGTCCTGTTATGTAATGCACTCACACTTGTATTGTGGTCATATTGGTCACTCCAAGCATTTTAGACCTCAGTGGCACAAGTCTAGAGACTCGCTGCTCACACCCTAGCAACCTCTGGTCACTAGGGAAGAATTGGTATTCCCTAGCAACATAGCATTGCATGGCTTGGATAGGTGTGTGATTACTGTATGGAGGACAAGACTTAGACTGACTTTGGTTTCACTCACCAATATTTAAACCATAGAAACAGGGAAATTAATAAATGAATAAATACAGAAATAAAGAAAACAATTCAATAAGTAATTCATATTGCCAACTTTAAAAAAATCCCCCAGAAATTTCAAGCTTACATATTTTAGGCTGAGCTACATTAGTCAGAATGGTGTCAGTCTGCTAAAAAACACTTCTAGTGAGTGAATACCTTTAAATGGAAGTACTTCATATAATTTTCTTTCCACCACTTTGCCAATTAAAGAGGCGTTACCACCTTAACCGAAGGATTTCATATTAAGTCCTACTTACTGTGGCTTGCAAAAGTATTCGGCCCACTTGAACTTTTCCACATTTTGTCACATTACAGCCACAAACATGAATCAATTTTATTGAAATTCCACGTGAAGACCAATACAAAGTGGTGTACACGTGAGAAGTGGAACGAAAATCATACATGATTCCAAATATTTTTTACAAATAAATAACTGAAAAGTGGGGTGTACGTAATTATTCAGCCCCCTTTGGTCTGAGTGCAGTCAGTTGCCCATAGACATTGCCTGATGAGTGCTAATGACTAAATAGAGTGCACCTGTGTATAATCTAATGTCAGTACAAATACAGCTGCTCTGTGATGGCCTCAGAGGTTGTCTAAGAGAATACTGGGAGCAACAACACCACGAAGTCCAAAGAACACACCAGACAGGTCAGGGATAAAGTTATTGAGAAATTTAAAGCTGGCTTAGGCTACAAAAAGATTTCCCAAGCCTTGAACATCCCACGGAGCACTGTTCAAGCCATCATTCAGAAATGGAAGGAGTATGGCACAACTGTAAACCTACCAAGACAAGGCCGTCCACCTAAACTCGCAGGCCGAACAAGGAGAGCGCTGATCAGAAATGCAGCCAAGAGACCCATGGTGACTCTGGACGAGCTGCAGAGATCTACAGCTCAGGCGGGGGAATCTGTCCATAGGACAACTATTAGTCATGCACTGCACAAAGTTGGCCTTTATGGAAGAGTGGCAAGAAGAAAGCCATTGTTAAAAGAAAACCACAAGAAGTCCTGTTTGCAGTTTGCCACAAGCCATGTGGGGGACACAGCAAACATGTGGAAGAAGGTGCTCTGGTCAGATGAGACCAAAATGGAATTTTTTGGCCAAAATGCAAAACGCTATGTGTGGCGGAAAACTAACACTGCACATCACTCTGAACACACCATCCCCACTGTCAAATATGGTGGTGGCAGCATCATGCTCTGGGGGTGCTTCTCTTCAGCAGAGACAGGGAAGCTGGTCAGAGCTGATGGGAAGATGGATGGAGCCAAATACAGGGCAATGTTGGAAGAAAACCTCTTGGAGTCTGCAAAAGACTTGAGACTGGGGCGGAGGTTCACCTTCCAGCAGGACAATGACCCTAAACATAAAGCCAGGGCAACAATGGAATGGTTTAAAACAAAACATATCCATGTGTTAGAATGGCCCAGTCAAAGTCCAGATCTAAATCCAATCGAGAATCTGTGGCAAGATCTGAAAACTGCTGTTCACAAATGCTGTCCATCTAATCTGACTGAGCTGGAGCTGTTTTGCAAAGAAGAATGGGCAAGGATTTCAGTCTCTAGATGTGCAAAGCTGGTAGAGACATACCCTAAAAGACTGGCAGCTGTAATTGCAGCAAAAGGTGGTTCTACAAAGTACTGACTCAGGGGGCTGAATAATTACACACACTCCACTTTGCAGTTATTTATTTGTATGTGGAAAAGTTCAAGGGGGCCGAATACTTTTGCAAGCCACTGTATGTGTACCTCAGGTGACCTGAGCCAAACACAGCAACACAAATCACATCTGAGCAGTTTGATGTCTTCTTATCGAGTGCTTTCATGCTTGTCAGTGGAGGCTGTGAGCCGAGATATCGCTCATCGACTTGAAGTGTTTGGAGGTCCAGATAGTGGAATCAATTTGTGGAGTTTCCTTCCAAAATGAGATAGTAGTGAAAAGAATGATTTCTTATCTTCAAAACCGATTGCTCGTTGTTCATTTTAAAGCCACAAAGCCAGGATATATTTACATTTTTAGTGATAAAACTTAGTGTCTTCTTTTTTTTTTCCAATGATGATGGGTTTCAGGCTTTCACTTCTTTTTTTCATCTGACCCGATGTGTGGCATTCTGGGACTGAAAGCTTCATTTAGATTTAGCGGCTAAGGAGGAGGGTGTAGAGAGCGACAAATGCTGTTTTGCTGGTTGCTGATGAGAGAAGGAATTTGTGTGTGGGAAATGGTTTGCATGCAATTTAGCAGCTGGCTTGTGTGTGTGTGTGTGTGTGTGTGTGTGTGTGTGTGTGTTTCTTTTTTTCCTGTTTGCCCTTTTTTCTCCCCATCCTTCTCTTCCTCTGCTCGCTTCCCATCCTGCTTCTTTTCCTCATCTTTGTTAGTGTGGTTATGATAGATGAGTGTATTATAAAGCGATGACTTGAAGCAAGGGGAAATCAATGCTCATTCCTCAGAGGTGTGTGTATGTATGTGTGCTTTCCAGCTGGCTGTTTGTTAAGGGGTTAGAAGCTGGATACATTCATTGTTTTGGGAGCCAGGGGCTGCAGCTGAGCTGCTCTGTCTTGATCTGCTTTCCTTTGACTCAGCAAACACACTCTGGCCAGACAAACACACACACACACACACACACACACACACACGCGCACTCAAAGACAGCACGCACCCACCCACTAAAACGCTCACGCACTAGCAGATCTAGAGAGACCTGCCCACACGTACAGCACAGACGTTACACAATCCAGCAGAGAGTAAAGTCTTACCTGGATTGCTGCCTAATTGCTCGTCCATTACTTCTTCTGTTCCAGTATCTTGACTCTTGTTTGAGTTACAAGGTTTGTTTAAGGTCCTTTAGAGACTCTGAGCTGGACATGAACCCATAAATAGTGGTGACATGAGAAAACTTTGTTTCTGAGACAGTAGTAAAACTTCCTCCCTTTTATTTGCAGTTGTTTTGCAAACAGGTGTGTACTTTTCGCATGCATGCTTAGAAAGCAAAAGTGGATCCTATCCAGATTATAATATCAACCCTCTAAGATTCTCAGTGCCTCTTCAAATCAGATATCTGGGGAAATAAGCAGCTGCACAAAGCGTCGGGACAACAGATGCAAACTCCTTACGGCTTTTGGAGAAAGTGTGATGTTTACATGAATCATTTCAAGTTATTCATTTGAGAAGATTCATGCAAACTGAAAGTGAACAAAAATTGCTTTAAACAGGTTTCAGATGTGGTTAGTGGGACCAGCCATTCACAGATCGCTGATTTCTGAAGGCTGAATCTGCAACGGTGTGTTATTGATCACCTCAAGCAAAATAAATGGTCTACTGAGGTATGTTGAGCTTGAAGCCATCAGTGTCACGAAGGTGGCTCTTACACAGTTGGTAACTTATGCCGAACACATAACCTGGCTGACGCTTTCATTTACAGCATGCTTTAAATCAATATAGATTCTCTGCTGATTAATATGTTTTTATGCAATTCATGCAATCTATTAACCAATATGTTATCAATGCCACTGAAGGAAGCACAGCTGCAAAGTTACAGCAGAGCAAAGAGCACCACAGTCACAGTAATTTACATGCACTCGGTGGTTGATGCTGAAAATGCAAAAATGTTTTTATGCTTGCTTCTAATCTGCTGTTGGGTCTTTTTTTTCTACTGAGCACACATTAAAAAACTGATCAGTCTATTTGTAAGAGTGTCAGACCTCATGTATCAAGTTTAAAGTTTCAGAGCGCTAATGTGCAGCTGTCACGGCAGCACCAAGCAGTAAAATAATGATTTTCTGCAGCATCGCCCTCTCACTGCGTTGCCTTTTTCTGTCATATGTGTGTGTGTGTGTGTGTATATATATATATATATATATATATATATATATATATATATATATATATATATATATATATATATATATATATATATATATATATATATATATATATATGACAGAAATAACTCTCACTATATAAGTGAGATCTTTATCACTGAGGTCTCTGGTTACAGTAGGGAGCACTTAGTCGATCCATTTTGTGTGGAAGAAGAGTGAAATGACACCTCAAACGCCCCCTTTATGTGAGCCTGACGCTGAAAGCTTGCGCTAAAAGACAGAGTTGATAACCACCATTGTGTAATCTGTTATCTCTGACTGGGGTTTTTTGTTTTGTCAAGCCAGCTATTGCAAAGAAAGCCCAGCTGTGTTGAACTTGCTTTGTAGTACACCCCACCGAACAGCAGATGAGTGAGGCTGTTGTGCTCACAGTTAGACTGCGTTCCTGAGATGACCATATTAAGGATATCAACTCTCACTGACATCAGTCGGAGCCAAGATTAGAAAAAATCTGTGGGAGGATCTTACATCTTTACACGGATTGCTTAGTACTTAGCACTGTAACTGTTTATGACTGAGAATAGAGAAAAGCATAGAAGCTTCCCTTCAACTGATTATCAAAGTAGATATGCAGCAGCTCTAGTCTCAGACATTCACCGGTTTCAATTTCATTTCAGTCTTGGAAGAAAAGTATTGCAGACGTTTAAAACCTGCGAGTTATCAGAGGTATAAAGTCTTAATTAAAGGCTTCACTGTGCTTTAAATGAAATACTTGTTAGATTGCCTAAATGCCTTCTGTCATTTGTCATGACTACAAATGCACTTTGTATGAACAGAGGAAAGGCTGCATGAAAAGGATACACACAGCCAACCTGCTATTTTTACTGCTTAGAACGCTCAACATATCAAGGTAACGCAATTCATCGATTTTTGAGTTTTCCCACCTCGTGACTGTTGTTACTTTTCTTGTTCACATAATTACAATTTTCCTGTGAAGTTAATAATCAAATTGTTTGACTTTACACCAGACATCCTTCCTCATGCAACCCTCCAATTTGAGACTGCACTAGCAGTGAGAGTACACTAGTTGGTGACCCCCGTTCATGAGGTTGGGGTTGTGTTTTGCTAACATTCACCTCACAAGCGAAAGGTCACTGGTTCACACGCTAGCATGCAACCCCTGCTGGTTATGAGCCTGGATAAATGGGAGGGTTGTCTCTGGTGTAAAAATCTGTGCTAAGCCAAATATGCACACCAATCTGCTGAGAGCAACTCTTTCATTGACCTGCAGCTAACAATCACCTCATTTTTGTGAAGCCTTAATATCAAGGGTCACAGCTGCCAAAGTGAAACTCAGAGAAAGAAAACTGTTAGGGCAAAAAAACACAGTTACCTAGGCAGTACTGATGTTCTAGTATATAGCCAGGGTTTCATTTTCCACAGAATTATATTGCAGCTCTAACTTGTAGATGATGCATGTAAAAAATATCTTTGACAAATTCTACTATAATCTAGCTTTAATGTTCACAGCAGATACATTTAAGACTATAGAAAATAATGCCAAACACTGAATGTCTGGAACTGCATTGCAGTTAAAAATTAAGCCTTTACATCCAACAATTTATCATTTTTTTGTAACATCTTATCCAAATTAGGATCACAGGGGGATGCTGGACTCTATCCCAGGTACACAGGGTGAAAGGTGGGATATTCCTTAGACAAGTCTCCAGTTCTTACATCTAGAACCATTGCCAAGTTAGAACCATCAATTAACCTAACAAGCATGCATTCAGACTGTGGGAGGAAACCCAGAGGAGACCGACATAGGCTGTGGCTCCACACCAAAAGGACCCAACTAAGCAGGAGCTTCAAACTCAGAAACTAAAAACTGCACCGCCGTGCTGCCCCACTGCATTTGAAATGATTCAGGAAGATGTAAAACAGGCCTTTCACTTGTGGAAAAGAACTCACTGAATCTAAGAGATTTCAGAGTAGAAAATCACCTCCATATATCCTGTTAGCACTGAGGTGGAGAGGCAAATAGACAGTTTCATTCTTTCTTTCATTTTCCTCTCCATTCACTTTCATTGCTTAGTAAAACAGCTTTGAAACTAACACGTACACAAACCGAGTCCCAAAATGCCTTTTGTGGCTCTCCCGTCTCTCTTAAACCAAGCTCTGTTTCCTACTTTACCTTTTGCTGCGCTTGTTTTAAAACAGGCAAAATGTACAAAACTGCGAACAAGCTAAAACGTCTCAAAAACATGACACAGCAGCTGTTGTGTTGTATCAAACAAAATGGAACAAGTAGCAGTAGAAAAACTGGCATTGCATTTTTCTGTGCAGACTAAAAGAAATCTGTGCTCCCTACTGACAGACTTTAAAGAAGGAAACCACCGTTGATAGTGTGGCAAAGAAAGCTGTTTAGGGCTTCTGGAGTGCAGCCCAAAACCTATAATTTTAAGTAGGAACGTGTGCGGTTATTGATTGGGGAATAAACGTGTTGAAGAGTGTCTGAGCTGTCGGCAGGTCATGAAGAGTGATGGTAGCGTTGGGATGAGAGTTTCCTGAGAGTCTACAGCCAATAATTTCAAACTACCTTCTGTGTACTCCCATAATTCCCATAAATATAGCCTTTAATCATATCACAATATATATCTATAGGCTCTTTATAGTTATGATTACTGACAGTATCCAGCAGTAGAAATGAGTGAGCAGAAAAGTCACAGTATGACAATAGAGAGGAAGAAATAATAATTAATAAAGACAGGATGTGACTTCATTTTCTGTAACGATAATGCCAAATAATTCTGCACATTACAGCATTTTATTTTTTATTTGAAAATAAAAATAAAATAAAACAAATATTTAAAAAGTACAAAGTGACATTTGCTCTGACACATTTTGGTGTTTGGTGCAAAACCTACAATTACTTTGTAAGGTGATGAGCTAAATACGAACAACACAATGCTACCCCTGTCTGGTAATTACAGAATGCTGACGCATGTGCGACCACCCTTTGTCCCTTCCTTTCATAATAAAAGCCCTTATCATATACCACGTATGGGTATATGATACCCATACGTGGTATATGATAAGGGCACTATTGTTTGGTCACTAGGCAACAAGATAACATCATGAGATATGCATAATTGAAGTTTTTTTGATACAAATGAAATGTCATTCATGCTATAAAACTGCATAAATTATATATATATATATATTATCATTTTATTGTGCATAAAACCTACTAATGGGTCAATTTAAGTGATGGTATGTGGTTGCTAGGCATCATATGGTATCACAATATGGGATGTCAAGTTTGTTTTTTCAGCTCCTGCTTGTGTACGATGAGTTCATGGCCACACACAGAGAGATTAAATGAAGTATAGTAAGATACACAGTGTTGGGAAGGTTACTTTTAAAATGTATTCCATTACAGAATACCGAATACATGCCCCAAAATGTATTCTGTAACATATTCCGTTACGTTACTCAATGAGGGTAATGTATTCTGAATACTTTGGATTACTTAATATATTATCATGCTGTTTACAACTACGTGAATGTACTATTGCTGTGATTTATTACTGTTACTGAAGGTCCGCGGCTCCGAACCGTAGTAAAGGGACCTCTGGCTAATACGTCGGGTTCGTGTCGGGCTCGTGTCGGGCTCGTAGCTGAAAACTAGCTTTACTTTGTTGTCTGGGTCAACTTTGCTAGCGAGAGACAGAGAGAGGCGTTGAAAGGCTGCTCCAACAGAACTTATTTTTTCCGGAGGAAAACACGAACACAGTGTACAGTTGAGTCTTAATAGCTTACTTACAAATGGGCTCGTCAGGCACTCTTCTTGGCTGCAGTGGTTATTATTATATTTACATGCTTCCAGCTCCCGTTTTTGCTCCGTGACAGCTCGGACTTTTCCTTTCTCTCCCTCCCTCGCTCACAGACACATAACGTGTATGGCAGTCCATTCTCGCTGCAGCACGGACTACACTGCCCATGAGGCTACATTCTTTAGGGCTATGTCTGTAGCATTCTGCCTTTTAGCTTAGCACAACAACAACAACAACAACAACAACAACAACAAAAAAGCGCTCTCTCACCCAGGAAACACGCAGAGAGAGAGCGTCACCCTGTAACCATGGCAACCGTAACGCTGCCGCCTGGAACAACAGAACGTAGCTGTCAAACAAACTCAAACAGTCTTGACTCGCGATAATATGAAACAGGAAAGTACCGCTGTGTAATCCTTTTATTTCAACAAAGTAACTGTATTCTGAATACCACCTTTTTAAACGGTAACTGTAACGGAATACAGTTACTCATATTTTGTATTCTAAATACGTAACGGCGGTACATGTATTCCGTTACTCCCCAACACTGAAGATACATGTTTAAAATGCTATTGTAAAGAATGGAAACTAAATGAAGCTACTAAAATAGATTAAAGATTATGAAATATAGTTTGTCATCCATGAAGTAAAAAGCTGGCTACATTTTTATGTTGACCAAATAAATTTTATCATTTAAAAACATACAGAACTGACTTAAAGGGACAGTTCACACCCACAATTAAACTGATATTTAAACTGTTTTGGTGCAGGTAGCCCTCCTCTAAATATATCAGGAGCATGCAGCTAACATTACAGCTGAGAGGGGGAAGCCATCCTGTCATCTGACAAGCACAGGGAGAGGCACGCTTTCTTCTGATGCGTGTGATTTGGCAGAAGGATAAAAGTTCCTGTGAATCTTGTCACATCAAAGTGAATGTTTTTTTTAAATTATTTATTATTTTTTTTAGAATAAAAGTGACATTTTTCAAATATCATCTTTTAATTGATTTATTTTTTCTTGGCGCTTTGACAGAGTGCTTTTTTGACTCCAGTATTTTTAAGAGAAGGCAGACATCTCTGTATCCATTATCTCTGAAATTGTGATGTTCAAGCCAAAACTCTCTAGATGGGGGTTATAAATGTGCACATTTAATTTTACATGTAATATTAATTCAGTTATGAAGAATAGGTGTATATAAATGCGTTTGCATT
Organism: Pelmatolapia mariae; assembly: GCF_036321145.2. Taxonomy (NCBI): domain Eukaryota; kingdom Metazoa; phylum Chordata; class Actinopteri; order Cichliformes; family Cichlidae; genus Pelmatolapia; species Pelmatolapia mariae. Next base: position 12,744,793 of record NC_086235.1, on the reverse strand, counting down.
ATTTTTATCCCATCACTCTAAAATGTATTACAGCTAAATTCATTCCAATAATTAGGTCTTGGAATGAATTAGGTCTTAAGTAGGTCTTAAGTAGTCTGAAGCACCTGTGTTGAAGGCACCTGTACTTCTTTTTAGGTTCTTGAAGAAGACCTCTTATCTGAAAGGTGCTCTTATCTTCAGTTCTAAAAGCTCCTGCAGAGCCCCAGGTGTTTAAAAACTAGCTAAAGACTGTTTTTTTTTTTTAGCACTTCTTCTTGTTTGGGTCCTTTTTTGATCATTTAAACTGATTGGAATCCAGAGGCTGAAGGTGAAGGTTGTGATCCCAGTAGTAGGTTTTGGAACAAATGTGAGTGTGTCTCTTGCGAGCAACCTTGATAATGTGCTTGTCTATTGCAGGTCTGGACGACTGCTTGCAGCAGTATGTGTGTGTCTTTGAGCGCGGAGGTGTTTGTGGGGAGCGACTGCTGAGGATTAGCCACGCCGAACTTGAGGAGCTGGGAGTCTCTCGCATCGGACACCAGGAGCTCATTCTGGAGGCTGTCGACTTGCTCTGTGCCCTGGTGAGTTTGTGTGTTCTGTTTTGTGCTTCACTGTAGTGCTGAGCACTCATTAGCAGTCTCTACAGCTGCAGCTTTAATGTATGCCACTGCCAGTAATGTGTTAGTGTCCTCCGTTAAACCCTGGCATTTCCTAATTGTCCCTATCTCAAAGTAAAAACAAATAGCCTCGTTTTGAACATTCGGAGTTCGAAATTAATTCCATGAATACTTTTTTGGCTTGAGAAACATGAATTTATGTTTATTAGAAAAATTGATTCAGGGTTAGCAACCTCCTTTTTTAAGGAATATCTGGTAGAACATCAACATCAGGTGTACAAAGCAAGCAACACTGAAACTAAGGTGGCAATATATGAATCATAAAAAATGAGTTACAAATAAGTCATTCAAATGAGGACAGCAAAAATAAAGTCAAATTAAGATGATTAGTATATCCAGTGTTTTTAGATATAAGATTATAAGGAAGATGAAACCTGAAACACAATGAAACCGGTTTAGGAAGAGTACATCTTAAAAAGAGGAAAAATAATTTCCTCAAATACCAAAATAGTAAATTGGGCAAACTGTTAGTTTAGCCAGACCATTAAGTTATCCATGTCGTCTCAGCGCCAGCCCACTGATACCCTTCTACACACCCAATTGATGGGTGTGGCTATTTTAACCGCTTTAGTTTTCAGCCCGCCCTCCACTCCAGCTTCTCCTTTTCTCACTGTATCTGACTGAATCTGTGCTGTATGTGTTGTCATTAATCTCTGCTCTGTGCTATGTGCGGTTCTTCCTGCTGCGCTCCCTGCTTCTGACTTTCCATGTATGCACATTAAAGGGTAGATCCATACTGTGAAACCGAATTTAACGCAGAGCAAAACAACAGTCTTTTTGTAGTACTCTCGACTGAACTGAACTGAACTTGTCACCCTTCTCTGTGCAGTGCTTTTGTCTTCACTGCGTTGTGTGCTGTTTGCTCCACATCTCTGACATCCCCAGTCAATCATTCTGAATTAAAGTTCCTACAAGCAGATTTTAACATGAGGGCAGAGCAGATGATGAAAATGGCTTCCAGCAGCCTGGTCACATATTCATTCAGACAATTATTCCAAAAAAGAAAAGAAATCTCAGGAAAACTAGATAAATGTCACGATAATCATCATCATCACCCACTCAGACTGCATTCTCTGAATAATTCCAACAACCATTTTAGTCATTGTGAGTCATTCATATCCATCATTTTAGTCGCCTCCATCGTGGAAGACAATAAAAAACAAAATGGAGCTTATTTTTTACAATAAAATTCAGCAATATGCAGCAGAATCTTAATAAAAGCTGGCAAAGCTGCTGACAAATAATTTGTATTCATGAAGGTTCGCTGTTCGTGTTTATATCTTTGTTTACATCTAGAACTCAGGGCTGGAGACAGAGAGCGTCAGGACTCTGGCTCACAAGCTCGGTGCCTCGGCCAAGAACCTGCAGAACTTCATTTCCGGCCGCCGCCGGAGCAGCCAATCAGAGAGCAGGAGCTCGCGGCGCCTCCCCAATGATCTGCTGACCTCTGTGGTCGACCTCATCACCGCCGCCAAGAGCCTGCTGGCCTGGCTGGACAGGTGAATATACTCTCTAAATTTGTCTTTGCGCACAGATGCGGTGTGTTTATTCAAAGGAGAGATGATGCAGGTTGGTGCTTTAGTTGTACAAACAGATTTTATGATTTACCCTTTGTGGTGTGCCATAGGGTATATGCTCGAAATCTGAGGATTTCCATGCTTGCAGACTGTTTGTGTTATTCAACGATTCACTTGTATGACAGCAGATCTAGTCATGCGAGAGATAAAAATGTGAACTACGTCAAACTTCAGATTTTAGCCAAGCCATGCAGCTCTTTGAAACCTAAATCAAATCAATATTTGTCTTTGCAACAAGACCAATTCTCCTCGGTACACTTGGCAGGTGATGTTTTTCCGAGACTCTTCTGTGAGTTTAGGCTGTCTCAGTGTCTTCTGTCTGATCCTCACCATCATGGAGCCTGATCCCAGACTCTGTGATGTTGAGATCAGGGCCAGACCACCTGTTGCAAGACTCAAGTTATCAGACACCACCCCGCTGCTACTGTCTCGGTTTGGATTTGTTTATTAGCACAAAAATAGATAGAAAACTCTTTCTCAGTACGATCCTCTGTCATAATAAAGGCTGTTCAAATTAGGATTGTTCAATATGTCCATGATGAAAAAATTAACAGTGTTTATGTAGGGCGATTAACACCACATGCTACAGGCACTTATACTGTGCAATGCTTTTAATTAGGGCCCTCCATGAACATAACTCAATAAATTTGTCTATTACATTTATTAAAACGGGTCCCAGAGAGCTCAAAAGGCTTTGCAGTGATATTTTGATGAGATGACATACTGTATTGACTTTCTTAACTTAAGTCAATAAGCCTTCAGTGGTCAGTCACTAGATATTTTGGGTTTGCTCAGCTTTTGTTCTACATTATTTGATCAAATTACTTTGAAATAAATGTCAAAATAACAACATTAAATATGGATTTTTTACAGTGTAGGCAGAATTGGGTGCTCTGACTGGGGTCTCAGAAGATTTCTGCAGATGCATTTGTATTAAAACATAATAAAACACTGATTAAAATACAAGAGAACGCAAAGATTCTAAATAGCTGGGAACAAAGTGATTTACAGAGTGATGAAAACTACAAAAAAAAATACATGAAATTAAATATATAATTAAATCACATATGATTAAAAAAGTACCTCTGGGGTCTGTAGGTAGGGTTAATATAAATAAATGAACAAAACAATAATAGCAATTTATGAGTGTTCATAAATTATTTAAACATATTTTTTTATGGCAGTTTCACATTACAGTGGACCAGTTATGCATATAACCCTGAGGCAGGCTAGAAAAGTATACTGGGAATGACTTGCCCACCATTACTTCTGTGTCTCAAAAGACCGAATATCACGAGAGACTTCATTTAAATTTTCTTTTGTAATTTAACTCATAAATGTAAACTTAAATATTAACTAATCCATGACATGTAATGTGAAATATTTGCACTGTTTGTACTATGCTGTATGAAAGGAATCTAGTATCTCAGATTATTCAAATATTTCTCGTCATGTTTATGTGAATATAAATACTGTGTATCTAGGTCTGGGTAATAAAACAATAAAGATAATTATTGTGAAACAGCTTTTACATGATAGAAATATAAGATGGGTTAAGCCGTACACACAAGTACGTTAGGAATGAATGACTGACAAAATTGTCAAGGTCTGCAGGAAGAGCAGACTGAGTCTGATGTGGAGGACCCAAATGCAGATGTCTGGAGACAGAATAATCTGAACAAAAGGCGAGTGGTTCTTTGGCTGATAATCCACGAACAAAAGACTAAGCATTAAATACAAAAATGAAGTGAAAACTTTAAATTACATTAACTAAACTTGGGGAGATACAAGGAAGTGGGAAACACTGGGAACGTGCTGACAATCCAACAAAGGACACAGGGAGACTGACACAACAGGAGGGTGATTAGCGGAGAGGAGACAGCTGGGAAACACAGCTGGACCAAATTAGACATCATGAGACAGGGGAAGCAAAAGTGAACATAAAGCATGTGGGATAAGGGACTATCAAAATAAAACAGGAAGCACAAACATATTGAGACTAAGACACACAAAGTTGACACAGAAAAAAGGTAAACAAACATGGGGACATGGCAGACTTAACACGGAGCATACTAAAATAAAATAAAAAATACAGAGATGAGACTAAGGACAGTAGGGCAACACTAAGGGAGCTATTAAACCTATCTAAACTAAACTAGATATTCATAATACATTGGAAAAACAATATGGAATTGAGAATAACTAATAAGCAAATATATAAATATAATCTAGGAACATTAAAAAAAATAATTCTCAAAGCCTAAAACAATGACGATGTAACAAAATTCCAAACTAAACACAAAAACACCAGGTCCAAGACCCAGAACCATGACAACAAAAAATGTTCATGAAAACCTGTTGTCAAACAAGACATACCAACAGACACAGCCCAAGGCTCAAAAGATGAGGACATTGTTTGAAAAGAAGGATCAGAGCCTCTTTAAAGGCCTTCAAAGAAGCAACGTAGCACACACTGCAAATGGTGTTGCAAACATGTTACCACAAAGACTGGTAGCAGTGTGGCTCATTTTTACCATCTTAAGCAGTGCCATATGCACAATGCAACACTTTACAGTCCAAGGCAGTTTGTCCAGCACCATCCCTTGTGACAAAAAGTGAAGAGACACTGATAACACAAATGCAACGCCCTACTTTGTTGTAAAAGACACGATGCCAGTAAGCACAATCGAACATGTCGAATTTTAGCAGCTGATTAAAGTAATTGACCCCAGTTACAAAACTCCATGACCATAAAAGGTCATTGCCGAAAAGGCTGGCTGTTCACAGAGTGCCTATCAAAGCATGGTAATGGAAAGTTGATTGGAAGAGAAAAGCGTGGTAAGAAACAAATGTGTAATCAATAGGGATAGCTGCACCCTCAAGAGGACTGTCGAGAAAAGTGGATTCAAGAACTTTAGTCAGAGCATCAAGAGTTACCACGGGCACACGTCTTCAGGAAAAAAAAGCTACAGCTTTCACATTCTTAATTTCAAGCCAGTCTTGAACCAGAGAAAATAGCAGAAGCATCCTGGCATATGGAGAAAAAGAACTGGAGTGCTGCTTAGTGGTCCAAAGTCCTTTTTCAGATGAAAATAAGCTTTGCTTCTCATTGGGAAATCAATGTCCTAGGGTTGGATGGAAGAGTCAAGAAACTCAGAATCCGAATTTTTTTAAGCAAAGTGTGATGTTTCAGATGTCTCCGATCTGGTGTCGCATGTCATGTGCTGGTCTTGGTGGTGGTTGGTCCAAAGTCAATGCAGCCATTTGCTTTCAACCTTAATGAAGATGCTGATTTCATTTTCTAGCATGACTTAGCACCCTACCACATTGCCAAATCTACTACAGAATGGTTTTCTGACCATGTTATCACTGTGCATGATTTGCTAGCCAAGTCATCTGTCTTGGACCTCACACAGAATCCATGGGTACTGTCAGGAGGAAGATGTGAAACACTCCACTCAAATTAGCTTAAAGGCCACTTTCGAAGCAACATGGACTTTGAGAACACCTGTCAAAAGCTGACCCACTACATGCCAAACTAAACCGATACAGAAATTCATGAAAACCTAACCAAGCGCTGAGTGTGTAAATGATCATGCTTTTCATTTCAGTATTAAAAATCCTTTTTTATCCCTCAGTCATAAGGTTGATTGAGGTATTGTTGTCATCCTGCTGGGTAGGCGGGCAAGCAATATGGAGACCCAAGTTTGTGAATGAGATAACTGAAGAAGAAAGTCATCTAGGAGTTTTTAATTGATACCATAGGTCTATCTACTAAACATCTCGGGCCAGTTTGAATCTCAGTAACCTTGACCTCAAGGTTAGAGGTCAGAGGTCAAGTTTTCTGAAAATCTTCTGCATGCAATAACAAGAACAAGGCAATGTGGGAATTTGAAATTCATACCATAGGTATACCTATGGTATGGTATGAAGGATGAGGGGATACCATTGGCTGCCAGCAGTATTTTTAATAATAATTTTTTAATAATTTTGGATACTGGAGTTCAGATTTTCATGTGCTGTGAACCATGTTTCATCCAAATTAAAAGTGATTATATTATAATATACTGAGATCTACTTGTGTAATCATAATCTGAAAGACAAAGAAGTGCATTTCAGTTTTTGTAATATGTGATGTAACCTTAACTGAAAACTTAACTTGGTGTCCATTTGTCCTTATTTTGGGACCTTATGTACAAATCCAAAAAATCAGTTAATCTAAAAGAAATGTTTAGGAAAAAACTAAAATAGTGACTATAGTAACAAATCCTCTCTCACTTCTCTGTTTTGTACAAGGAAAGCACCCTCCTGCACAAGCTCCCTCCTGCAGATGTTGGTTGTTGACATCGTTTTTGTGAAATGGTTTTTTTTTTTGTAAAGGGATAATCTCAGACGTTTTTCGCTCTCACCATCCTTCTCTCCTCGCTCTCTTCTGTTGTCTGTCACTTCATTTATTCATGACTCGACACGATCTTCTGCGCACAGCACACGCGTAAGCTACACAACTAAAGGTCTTTGACATCGGTTCTTGAAATGCCAGGCACCCACACCTGTCCTCAGGCCAGCTAGGCCACAAAACAAACATTAATGCTTAGAGCCTCAGACTCATAGAAACGCCCACGGCCTCGTAAAAACACACACTCGCAGACACACACCCACCTCGGCACGCACTGACACGCACTTATGCAAGTGCACACGCGGTCGCCCACGCAAAGTGATGCAATTGAAAATGGCAAAGCGACATTGAGATGGGGTAGACTGAGCAGAGCTTTCTGTTCTTCAGTTGTGAGACACTGTGCAACAACTCATTTTTTAAGATGTTTTTATCATGCAGATTGTACAACAAAAGAACATTTTCCAGGTTTGTGAGGAAACACAAGTGATTTGAAATTGATGACACCAATATGATCCCACTAAAGCTTTATTTTGATGAAATAACATCTTATAAAATTGATCTTTACAGTCAGGAGAGAAGAAATGTGTGAGCAGAACAAGATTATTTTGTTACTGAAGTCAGACCTTTTTGGTTACTGAAAGTAATGAATTCATTAGGGGATCCTAACAATGTGAAAAAGGTGAGCACGTCAGGCTAAAAGCTGCCCTGAATTTGTAACGGCAGGATGGTTTCATCTTATAAGGTACGCAACAGAAGCAAATTGGTTTAAAACGTGTTAAAAATGAACTTTCATCTCCTTCTGATTGCTGCTTATTAGACCTCTCGGGGATGGGGGAAAAGTGCAGCAGCGGTTCAGCGCTCAGTTTGCAAATGTGCAGCAGCTTCTCCCAAAATGACTTAAAAAGACATTTTGAAACCTTTTCATGTATAAAATAACAGCGTGGGTAGAGTACACACAATCTTTTTGCTGCCCCTGATGACTCCATATATGTTTACTTTCCCCTTCCAGGCATAATTTTTACCTGACTTGATCGATTTCGGTTTCTTTTAAATGCACATTTGAAAGCTCCTCCCTATGAATTAATAACATGGCCCAGGAAACTGCATTTTAAATGTGAAATATTTTCCTGATAGATTTAAAACAAAAAAAAAACAGCATCAGTTCGAGTGTTTCAAATGTATTTATTTATTTATTTATTTTTTACCAGTTTCGTGAATAAGGAGACTTAGAGGTATGGGGTGTGTTGCTGGGTTGGAGCTGTTAAATACATGCCAAATAATCTATATGCAGGTCATGTTTATAGTGTAACCAAAAAATCCTATACATTTATTATGATATAGGAGAGAATTTCAAATCATACGGATTGTCAGGCAAGGTCTGTCTTGTTACAAGGAGCACATTTATTTCTGTGATTTCTTAGCAGATTTATGGCTCTTAAGTTCTGGAGGACAAACATGATAATGATGTTGCATGATGTAGCAAGCAGCAAAAGAAAATACCAAACAGTCATTAGCTTTGTGGATGGACAAGCAGAGGCATTTTAAGACAAATCACACTGCTCACCTCTGTGGTACGCAGTCATTGTGTCACACACAACGATAGCAGTATGGCAGAGAGGGATCCTCAGTTTATGATTTAATATAGACTATATATCTGAAAAGGCCAGAAATTGCCTTTTATTTGAGTTATTAGTGTCACCTATAGGAGCGCCTTGCTACTGATGGGGTCTGTGACCTTACAACAGGCTCACAGTCAATTAATCACAAAGGGTAGAAGTGATTAACTTGAAAAATAAAGTCAGTCACTTGCAAAAATCCCAGAAGCACTACATCCCATTACATAGGCTAATGCCTCTGTCACACAGGCCTAGAAATGGTCAGTGACCTCTGCAAATCCACACGTCACTAAGGAAAAAATATGTAATATCCAACCAGTTGGTGATCCTTGGCTGAACTATGTCTCAAAGAGGATGCTGCACCAAAAACCTCCTCATCTGCATTGTGCTTCTCACACTTTCACTGCTTCACAGTTTTTGGTACAGCACCAGAAACCTCTTTGCATTATCTCTTTGCAATCATTTTCACATTTCAACATATTTGACACAGCAACCAATTAACAACCAATTAGGGAATACACATTCGGTGAAACTAGTGGTTAAGGTACACTACAGTGAAATATGGATGGCAACCTCACTGTGACTAGGAAAATCTGGTGGTTGCATTGAATTTCTCTGCAATAATTGCAGTGATCAACTGGTTGCCCAGTTCTTTCAGTCAGATTGGCAGGGCTTCAATAGTTATTTCCATATGATTTCTAGACTAATTGCAAACACATTGCAAACAATCTCAGTCAGTTGAGTCGGTGAGCGCATCTCATCTGTGATGCGTCTCTTTGGAATAGGGGACTTGTTTCAGCTGGTTGGTTGCCATCTGATTGTATTTTGGTTATAGTTCTATGTAAAAACAGATCCCTAAACAGTGTCATTGTAGAGGAATTTTTGAATATTTGTTAAAACCTATGACGGTCTGGCTAGACTCTGGAACGTAAGTAATAAATGTGAATTTCTGTGGATGTAGATGGAAACAGACTGCATGTAATTGCCAATTTGAACACATTCAGTTTCAGTTTACACTAATAGCAAATTAATTCTTCCTCCCTTCACCCTCAACCAGCTTTGGCAGATCTACACACCTCTCTGAGCCTGTGTATGTTGGAGGTTTCTTCCTGTTAAAAGGGAGTTTTTCCTTCCCACTGTTGCCAAGCGATTGCTCATAGGGGTTTTCTGATTTTTGGGGTTCTCTGTATTATTGTAGGGTCTTTATGTTGCAATATAAATCATCTTATAAATCATCCTATTGTTGTTATTTGGTGCTATTAATAAAATTGAAGTGAATTGAAAATTGAATTAAACCAATTCCATCTAATTGCTGTCTTATCATGAACACCGAATTCACTTTAAGGGGGCCAACTTATTCTGAATAGCTGGCTCCTGTCTTCTAAATCATAATTTCAAAGGCAACAAGATGGCAGTTTCAATCTGTTGGTTAATTCTGGTTGTGTCACAGTCTCCTACCACAGTATTCCCTAGTGTGGTTGTAGCATAAGGAAACAAAACCACTCAAAGATGGCCTGCATACTAAATATAATCATCCTTTAAAAAAACAGACAGGTGCAATCAAACATTGATAGTTAAATGACAAATTCAAATTCATAGAGGAAAACAAGGGAAAAGTCTATCTGAAATGAAATGCAGACAGAAAAGAAAGTTACTCTTGTAGAAATATAAATGATAAGAGTATAAAATGCTTTGGGTGATATAAACAGGAGGAATGCTAGATTCAGTCATGTCAAGCTATGGGCAATAGAGATGTCCATTTTAGTTTACCCTATATTTACTTCACTTTTGAAAGTTTGCCAAATTAGCTTCTAGCAGTTCTAGTTTGCAGTGAATCCAGATCCAGAAAACTATAACTGGATTATTTTCAAAACTGATGATTCTCAGGCACATCCTGGAGTCAAAAGCATCATCCTTTTTTGTGTGTTTTTGATTACTTACATTTATTTGCAGCTAGCTCTGAGGTCAGCATCCTTAGAAAGATCTATTTAAACTGAGTTTAAAAATGTCTATATCCTGTTAGTCTTGTGAGATATGACGGAGTTAGACTTTAAGAATAGTAAGTTTGGAAGGCTGGACTACAAATAAAGGCTGCACATTTTATCTTTATCTGTACTACACCTTAGCACCAAGTGTTTACAATGTAGCTATTAATGTATAGACAGTTGTAACTGGATTTTCAAACATGAAAGAAAACTTAAAAACATTGGAATTCTACCGCAAATTCCTCAGAAGGACGAGGGATGTCTTCATGCAAAGATTTATGGATGTAATGCAAACATATTTGGGCCATGTGGCTTTGCCTCATTTATCTTTTTTTGTTTGCTTTTTGGACCTTTGGGGTTTTAGTCAAGGTACCCTACACTGTAGCATCATCATAGACTCTAGTTGGGGTAAAAACTGTTGTTTGAGGACTGGGGCCTGGTGGTTAGCAAACAGTCTGCATAGCCTTAGGTCCTGCATATATATATAGCACACAGCCTCAATACTGATGACCCAAATCACACACACCACAGATAAATCATACACTAGAGGCTGTGGCCGAATTTTAATCTGGGTCTTTAGAACAATGAAAGAAGTGTGCATCTTTCCGTTCACTTCATTACGTTGTATGTGCAACCCATATGTCATAAATGTGCACTAACATTTATAGTACTGTACGCTCCTTGGATTTGTCTCTCTGTGTGTGTGTGTGTGTATGTGTGTGTGTGTGTGTGTGTGCCGTCATTAGCACCCCATTAGCCGCAGCATGTACCTTATCGTTAACACCTTCTCCATACCTGAATAGTCCATTATGCTTCAGTGTGACAAGAGGTTCATTTATAAACATTGTGTTGGCACAAAAAGGGGCTTTAGAAGCTCGTCTCTCACAGGAAAAAATAGGTTTTTATAAAAACAAACTTGATAGCAGAATGTGCACACTTTAGTGGAAACTATGACCGAGCATACAGACATGTGGGAGACATTGGGAATTGACAATGCCAGTGGCAAAGTAGCTTAATGAATCCAAAGTGGCCTAATAGCTCTTCTCGCACAATTTATTTCAGTCAGACCGAAACCAGATTAAAAAAAGAAAGAACATCCATGTCTAAATTGTGCTTTTTTTGTTTGTTTATTTCTAAAACCTGAACTGAAATGAGAAATAGTCAGTATAAGGTGTGTAAATTGGTGCACTCAGAACAAGATGGCCTATTTACCTGGTTCACTAACGCACTTTCTGTCATTTGTCCACTGGTGCTGTGTCCTCTTTCTTTAGAGAAAGTGCATTACTGTTCAGTCCCCTGAAACCTACCTGCAGTGGTTTGGATTGCATACTCGCAGCAGAGACATATTCATATTCAAATAACAAACTCTTTTTTTTTTTTTTTTTACTGTTCTTAAACTTTTCTTTTATTATTGGGTATGTTTTCGGTTAATGGCTGTAGTTAAGTATGTGGTTTGAGCATAGACTGCATCTAAATGACAGAGCCTCTGCAAAGTGAAACCAATGCAGGAGTGCCTTCATTCTGCATTGTTCTTTAACAGAAGGTGACTCCTCTGGTTGCAACTCATTTATTCTGTAAATTAGGGTTTCATCTAGAGTGAAATAGATGAGAAAGTAGGGCATGTTTTACTATGAAACTGCAACATCCCTCAGTTTTGGTCAGATATGCCACTTGATCGTCATGTCTAGTTTCAAACACCAAGATGGCAACTAATTGGTTATGTCCATCTAAAAAGCCAAGAGTATGTGCAGGCCAGTTCCTTGGGAAGTGACAATGACAGTGGAGGAGTCTTCAGCTCTGCTTCAACAATCCACCCCCACATGTTCTGCCATGTCACCTATCCAGCGGTCAGTCCAGACATCCATTTATGGTTTTCCAAACCAGCGTTTGTAAGTCCTCTAAGGAAGTTAACCACAAATTAACTCTTTATGGCTCCAGTTTTCAACTTCTTAAAACCTCTGCACCACCAAAATTGATCTTTATAAATATAAATTAAACAAGTCTAGACTCCCAAAACTCCTCTATATCATCATCGTTATAACAGCTTAACAGTGCATAACCCTTTTCCTTCTGACAGTAGTAGTGAATATATAGTAAATATAGATTTAATGACTTTTTTTTTTTTTAATGCTATGAAGTGATGGAGCATTGATGTTTGTCGTGCTGCACAAAGTCAGTAATTGCCAATTGGTAATGGGTTAATTGAGCCAAAAAAACAGACATTCTGTTTTGAGCTTCATAAATATGATACTTTGCCACTTTTCTCTGCTGCTTGTCCTGGCAAAACGATTTGGTTTTAGATCTGGTGGATTTAATTACCAGCAAGCCTTCAAGCTGTACCACTATCTAACAAGCCAGGACACATACAAGCCTACTGGCTGCCAACAAGAAGAAAGGACTGGTGCTGATTTTGATTCGTTCAGTAACGAAGAGATGGAGACTGAGGCAGGGAATTGAGGACTGGCTTATTAAGATTTGAAAACCATTCCGAGACAGATGGCAACATGTGGTCAGTATATCTTACCATTTCTGATATTCAACAAACAAAACAATCAATTCACCTTTTAAGAATAATCAATAAAGTTGTGAGTACAGTTGTGAGCCTGTACCAAAGATGAAGCCACCACATCACAATAAAACTCTTCTTTTTGTTCTTCTTTTTCCTTATTTGCTCCAAATAAACACAACAAAAAGGAAAAACAACATACTCTCCTTACAAATTTGTAAGGTAATAACTACTTTCATTGCCGTAAAGTTAACAGGTATGTACAAAGTGGGGGCATGGGGTGGCACCAGCCCCAGGGTACTTTTTCTCCCGCTACATTTTAGATGTAAACATTGTACTTTGTATTCCAATTTACTTTGAAGCTTTTTTAAAAAAAAAAAAAAAAAATTTTAATTAGATCTTGTGTATATAAATAAATACAAGATTAACATGAGGTTGACTGCATAAAAATTAGCACATTTTTGTGGGTCTCCTGCAATACTTGTGTCCCACTCTACTATATCGATTCCATTTTAGTCCACTGTTAGGTGATGTCCTAATTTATCAAGATATTCAAGTTTTAAGGCAAGGCGTTATAATTATATGTAGTTTTCATGAAATGAAAATGATAAACATATAAATTAGTAAAAGTACGTAAAGTGGGTCATTTTAGCCACTTGGTAGGTGGTAGCTATGAGATAAAGATAAAGAACCTTCAGGGACATAAAATCTACCTGTGTGCCAGTTTTGGTTGTTCAGCTTCTGATTGTATGGCAAATGTATTGATACCAAGTAATCAATTATGTTTAAAAAAATATAATGTATGCGATTCTACGATTCTTAAAAAGGGCCATTTGATTACTTTCAATTTTACATATTAAACATAACACTACATATATTTTGATCTTAAAAATTGTTGTTAGTTTCCCACTTTGCAAAATATTTTTTCCAATGTAAAACAATTTCCTGTCTCTTGTCTTGCCAGTTTCATGTAACAGCACATGCATTAGAGCACAGGGTTGCACATGAGCCTGAATAGTGCCCAGTGTTTTTTTTTTGTTTTGTTTTGTTTTTTGCTTTTACACCTTTTTTTATCCATTGCATTTATTCATAGTAATAAATAATAATAATATCATAATATTGCAGTCTGCCAAAATCCAAAATAATTATTGTTTTACACCAAAAACCTAACTTTAAACCCCCCCCCCCGCCCCCCATTATAGATGACATGTTAATTAATTAGTCAATTTAAAGACAAAAAGGCCAAATTTTGAGGACTTTCGATTCAATAAACTAGTTGACAACATCATTGTAGGCTCTTGTAATTATAGATTTTATTATTTACTGATGGTTAACAGACCAAACAAATTCCAGTTACATTTAAAAAAATAATAATAATTGAGTGATTAGTCAATAATGAAAATAACTGCGACTAGCTGCAGCTTGAGCCTCACAGATTTTTGGTTGTGCTTTATGTTCACTGAGTGCACAGATTCACTTACCATTGTGTTTTAAAGCAACTCCCTCTCTCTCACTAATTAAAGGGATTCTTACATGCGTGTCTGTGTTTGAGTCTAGTTTGTGGCGTGTCTCCCTCCCCTCCCCGTAACAATGCTCCTGTCCATCTCCTCTGCACATCATCTAATGCTGCAGGAACATTATAAGACATACTGCTGTGTTATCTTTTCCCCCCAGGTCTCCCTTTGCTGCAGTGGCAGACTACTCAGTAACCCGAAATAATGTCATTCAGCTCTGCCTGGAGCTCACCACCATTGTACAGCAGGTGTGTGGAATTGTTTGTGTGTGTGTTTTGAAGGCTTATAGCTCTTATTCCCCGCCACTTGAAGTGTGCGGCAGAGGGTAGCTGCTGTGCCATATCCCCAAAGAGCGGTGTGTCTGTGTGGGTGTGATGCAGCAGCCTCAGCCTCTGCATCCTTGAGCGAGAGTCAATTTTTTGCTATTTATGTCCTTTACAGTCTGTCTTATGTGACTGGTGTGTGTATATAAATAAAAGATAAGTGTGTCTGTTTGTGTGGGCGTGTTTTTATCTGTCAGGGGTAGGGGTACAGTAATGTGAGCCCTAGACTGTATACGGAGGTAGTGTAGCAGCATGTGCAGCATGAGATGGTGAGTGTTTGCAAGACAGGATGTACTGCTTGCGCTACATTAAATTTCTCTCGTCCCGTAGGACTGTACGGTGTTTGAGACGGAGAACAAAATCCTTCATGTGGTGAGTCCTGCTTCCTCGGCCAGCTGTCGCTTATTTGCTTTGTGTTGATGGGCAGCATCCTGTTTTCTTTTTTTTCTTTCCACATCCCCCTCATAACTGCTGATAAAACACACACAAACACAGAAGCTTAAACTCCCTGCCAGAGACAATCAACAACATCACTTTTTTTCTTTTATGGAGCTATAGCCTGGACTCTCAGCTTAGCCAAGTGTAAAGATTTGAAACAGTAGGAAACTGCTAGTGAATCTCTGTAAAATGTTCAAAAGCATATTAACATCACCTGAAACAGTAAGTGACTGTCGTGACTGTAGTGACTGTCGGCCACAGAATACTTGCATAACAAAGTTCCTTTTCCAATATTTAAGGCACTACTCTTAAAGTAGTGATTAAGGAGCTTTTAAAGTTAAAGCTCCTTTAGTCTTATGACAATGGTCATGTTTAACCTAAAAAACACTCCATTGCCATAGAAAGCTTTATCTAGGTTTTGATTGCTAAAATTTCATTTAAACCTACTGTTTAAAAGAAAGTGCCCATTTGTAAACCTCTTTTTATACATCTACTGCTCAATAAAACCAAGAGCACACTTGAACAGCTTAAATTTTTGGTGCGAGTTTGAATCTAGCCCTCAACTGGCTAATGTGGCTTCCAGAGACTGTTATATAATTTTTTTCATTGCATGTCATTTTCATGTTTTTTTCCCCATCAGGTTCATGTTTGTTGACTCCAGGAAGTGCTCCTACACAAATACATTTTAAGTGACTACTACTATACTCTAAGAATTTAGGTAATGAAGTATAACTTGTTAACTAATCCAGGCAGACAACCGGCAAAACATAATTAAAAACACCTAAATATTTGCATTTTGGTTTGTATGTCCCTCCTCTCATTTCAGAAACTGTCTTTCCAATCTACTTCAGACTTTTTGGGTATATTTTATGGACATGAATTGGTGCAATGCTAAATTTGAGGATGGTTAGATTAGTGGTTCCCATTACTTTAGCTGAACACAGTTATGTTACCAGAATTTCTCCTGCAGTGGCGGATGCCTGCTCCACTCTGTATGTAGAGGGAGGGGCACACATACACATATTTTGGTGAAGATATTTATTGACATTAATTCATATTCAGTCATTTTATCCAAAGTTTGACTATCACAGCTAAGTGCTTAACCTTTGTACCTACTCTCGTTTAAACCTAATTCTAAATTTGAGAGTAAAACCAAGCCTCAAACAGGTCCTGTATTATTGCACAATGCTATGTTAAATAATCTTAGCTAATAGTTCTTGCAAGAATCTTAATATATTGTTTTACCCAACATGTAAAATAATGAAAAACTGAAGACTTGAAGTGACTAAAATAATAACAAAAAAATGTGATGGAAGAAAAAAAAATCTCCTGTTAATGTTTAATTTAAAGCAATTTAATGTTTTGTTATTTAAAGTTGATTCGTATGTTTCAGAAGTACAGCTTGTTGTATTTTTATGGGAAGAACAAGGCTTAGTTGAGCTTTAGTTCAGTCAAGCTGCCAGCTGCCTCCTGGCTTCAGCTTCATCCTTAATGCTGCATTTACACGACACTGGCAGAATGAAAATAACACTGTTCTGACTCAAGTCCAACTGTAAATATACTGTGAGCTTTGGAGTCACATAATTAGAAAAATTTAAATGATCTACTCTTTCTGAATCTAATACTCTGAATGAGCTCAATTGATTGTTTTGCTGTTGATACCGAATTTAACTACAGTATTAGAGATTTGCAGTCAGTTCTCATCATGATATGACTGAAATTCAGAAATTCCTTATCTTTTGAATTTAGATGTTAACAATCTTCTTTTCAAACTCTAAACACACATACACACATTAGGTACATTTATAACTGCTTATTCATGTAGTTATTATACAGCTATTATACACACACCACACGGATTAGGGCCAAATCATGGTTCAGTATCCTGCCCATGTAGTGGAGAAGTTCAGGATCAATCCACCAACCTTTTGATTGGCAAACAACCCATTCTACCACCTGAGCCAAAGCCAGCTGTATGCTCACTGAGTACAAATGAGAGTGTGGGCGACAGATGTTGCCTGACCTGATGACTCTTGATTATGCTGCAGCATTCGAATGTTAGGGTCATAATTTGGCATGAACATAATCAAAGCATGGATTCATTCTGTCTTGTATCAGTGGGTCAGACTGGCGATGGTAGTGTATCTTTGTGAGGACATTCAAGTCTCTGCAGATGTTTCCAGCACCTTGAAGAATCAGTGCCAGTGAGAATCATGTAATTCACCCACTGTTAAAGTTTTACTGCTTCATTACCAAATTACTTTCTTCTATCTTTCTTTGCAGTTGCTGTTGGGTATACTTGTCCCACCTTGGGCTTTGGTTCTAAAATTTTGTTTGCCTTGCTCAGATGTTTAAAAATTGCATTAATTATATTTGAAAACGTTAGCAGCATTTAGTATCTGCAAAGCAGCCCAATTACTGTAGATCAGCATGTCCCAAGATTGGATGGCAGCTAAAGTTTAATTGACCCTTTTCACAGCACATTTCTGATTTGTCAAACTCTGCTTCGCTAATTGCTGGAACGGAGCCATTGTTAATGCTATTAGTTTCACCCGGGCTTTCCCTGTTATGACAAATTGACATGTCTGCTATGAGGAAGACCGATGAGTCTGATTCATTTAGACATAATCAAAAGTACTCTGCTGCCAGCATGGCTGCCCTCAGTTAGATTAATGCAGCAAATGACACACAAAGTATAAGATGGACGCTCTTTTTTTTTTTTTTTAACAGAGCAGATTCTTGGGGAGTGAAAATCCATAATATGATGCCTACCAAGAGTTCACCGTCTGTGGTTTCTTTTATAAATGTTCATGAAAATGTTTGGGAGTCTCTGCCAGATATTATCCAAAACATCCGCTCAGCACTTTTTCTTCCAGCTACTTTCTTTTTTTAGGGAAATCATGTCTGAAACTATTGACAACATTTTGAATGGAGTCTCATTGTGTCTGCCAGGAAAAAAATGTTGCTCTTAAAGTTTGTTAAGATGCAATTTTTCAGTGTTGTGGGCAGCAAAATAATCCCCATTATATTTGGTTGGAGACAATTATTTCACAGATATCTGGAAAGTAAAGCCAAAGCTATCTTTGTGATTAATGTGAACCAACCTTGTAGTGGCTCTTTGCCCAAAATCAAACCTTAATCAGACTCAAAATCAGAAGGCCACTGGAGCACTGCAGGGACGTATTGCACAGGGGTAAAATAAATAAGTCTCTTTTTTTAGGTTTACTTATCTTCTGCAAGCAGGCAAGCACATGAACAAAGACATCATGGCTCTTGGTCTTTTTGTGCCTGCATTGCTCAAAGTTTTGTCCAATTTTCACAAAACAGAAAGAAAATAAGCTAAATAACGTAAATAAGTAAATAGCAAAAGAAAATGCATATGCAACAAATCGTTCTCACTTGGTTTAGAGCAGATCTGCAAAAATATCCACCTGTTTCTTTTCCTGGGTAAAGTTACAATAGAAAAAGCAACAGCAGGAGAAGCTGCTGAGGCACAAGGCTAAGAGGTTTCTTAGAAATATAGTCTAATTTTGACAGCTAGAAGACATGGCTTGTTCTTTGTTGTCTAAATAAAAGCCCTGTTTGTCCCTGTTTTATCCTCCTTTTCTGTAGTGTAAGACTCTGTCGGAGGTGTGCGAGCACATTGTGTGTGTGTCATCGGACCCGCTGGTTTCGCAGTCAGCCCACCTCGAGCTGGTTCACCTCACCAACATCAAGCCCTCTGAAGGCCTGGTAATCACTCTGTTTGTCTGGGTTTAACAGCGGAAGATCCACCCTTCTGTTTATTTATGCAATGTGTGAATCTTATTGTGTTAAGTTACACTGTGTTAAGTTACACTCCGGCCTTTGTAGGCTCAGACAAAGAAGAAATACAAGCATTGTTTTCTTTTCTTTTTTTTCTTTTTCTTTTTTTGTAGAAATAACATACACAGTAAAACATGATTTTGTGTTTAATTTTTGAAAAAAAAAAACCCCAATTACTATGAACTACTCAAAATATTAATTGATTTGATATAACACATGTGCTTGCATGCATGACAGACCTTCCATCATACTTGAGAGTAAAGAGCCACAAATGAGTAATTTCTCGTTCAATAATTAAACAAGCTATTTTATGCTTTTGGATTCAGTTGAAACTAACACCTGCTTGGTATACAACACTGAGTTTTTCATTTTTGCTATAATATTTTTACATGTTTCTGTGATATATAGTGAACAATCCTAAGCATTTCATCAGTTTCCAAACTATGTTTCCATTGACCATACTGAAAACATTCATAAAGATCATCTTCTAGCAATCCAGGGGCAATTTGGGAATGATCTGTCCATTTTCCATCAAAGTGGCTTAGAGATCATGAAATTTAACATTTTTTTTGGATCTTAATTCAATCAAAAATCTACAGTTTCTCCTTAAAAAGTGAGCGTACAAGCTGAAGTCCAAAAAGTGTGATCAACTTGGGGCACTGATCAGGCTGGAATAGCTCGTCATCAGTCAGGATTTGGTCCAGAAGCTAATATCCAGTATGCCGCAGAGAACTGCAGATACAGTTATGAAGAAGAGTCAACTCTGTAAATACTGGCTCTTTGTGTGTGTTTGGTTTATTTGCATATAAAAGTCTTTAAGAAACTTTGAACTGAATATATATGATCTGCACTGTATCATAGAAAAATATAGAACAAATAATCTCCATAAATACTGAAGTGACAAAAAACATTTTTTGTAATTGCCAAAACTGTTGGCTATGACTGTGACGGTCACTGAAAAACTACAAACCTGCAGTTAGCTTAGCTAGCATGACAAAACTTGTTAGCTTATCTCATGCTAGTTGTAGATAATGTGGAGGTTAAGTCTCCATGTTACCATATTTTCTGGTCATATCAGTAATTTTTTGGCAGATCAATGAGTGTTAATGATTGATCAGTCAAAGTGCTGTTCCACCTTCCTGTCCTTCATAACTTTTGCACTGTCCACTTCCTGCTGTGACAAAACAAATTTCCCACGTGTGGGACTAATAAAGGTCATCTTATCTTATCTTATCTTAACAATTTAACTGTTCACTCTGGAGAAAATGATTTGTCTCAGCTGTGAGTGGTCACAGTGTGTTGGCTGCTAAGTGTAGTGTAGCCTAGCAAAGGGGGAACTTTGGCTTTTGGCTTTGGTTTATTTTATTTACATTTTTAACATTTTCCTCTAGAGTAGAACATAACAGAAATCACCAAACTATAAATCTGATTTAATTTAGATTATTGATAATATCTTAACCAGCCTAATGAGTTCTTTACCTGGAATAGTTTTCACTTCACAAGTAGACCTCGTCAGAAGTTAACTGGTGAAACTTTTTGTTTCTTTATGAGATCATAATTTACTGTCTGAAGACGTACTGTTGGTATGCATTAAAGCTGTCATATTCAACTTCAAGTGGGTAAAAATCTTTACTCTAAGACATAAAGATCAGTCAGTCCAGAAAGTTTTGAAATTTCTGAGGTTGAAGTTTAAAGTGCAAGTTTCAAGTCACAAAAATTGTTAAACAATATGATCCAACTGGCACCACTCCAGGAAAGAAAGGGGGAGTTCTTCAGAGTTACCAGCCTCAGAAATCGCTAGTTAATGGCACCTTATTACTGCCCACATCAATACTTGCTCGGGTTCAAACATCTCAGTCTTAGAAAGAAACCATAACTGAGGGGAACCATAAGTGTAGTTACTAGTATAGATCTTGTATCATATTCCCAGCAAGAAAGCAGAGACACATACTGTGGGTGTGCATTATGTGTTCCTGCTCGGTCTGGAAACACAAAGAGTATAGTAGAGTATAGTCTCATATTTTTGAGGCACATAAAGGGAGAATATCTGCATATGGTTTTCCACTGTGATGCATGGAGGTGTAGCAGTGAAGGTGTGTGGGGAGCTTTGCTGGCAACGCCGTTGGAGATTAATTCAGAATTCAAGGACACGCTCTTATCCACCACGGCTACTACGGCATCCTGCTGCGACACACCTTTCCATCTGGTTTGGGCTCAGATGCTTGATTTTTTTTTTTTTTTCTTAGCAGGACAAAACCAGAATAAACTTTCTGTTTCTGTGAGAGCTGTTTTTAATTTTACAACTCATAAATCAGTGTGTATTTCCAAATATTTACTAGTATCATAGAGCACTTACATTTTTTCTCCATTCCTTTGTCAATTAGGGAATGTACATAAAGTCAACCTACGATGGACTCCATGTTATCACAGGAACTACAGAAGGGGTGAGAGGTTTATTAATATCCCACTTTTCACAAATTGACATAGTGAACTGCAGACTTCCCCTAAAACACCAGTTATTGGTCAGAATATCTGCAAATCTGAAATTTGTATTTATAACATCAGAACTGATTCCATATCAGTGACTCTGGAAGACTTTCCCTTGTTGCTTTATTGCAGCTTATTTAAGTAGGGTTTGTTGAGAAACTTCCCCTCAGCAGTGCCCATGGATCGATAGATCAATTCATAGTCGTCTGTTTGCCTTCTCTTTCTCTGGCTCCTGTGCCTCTGTAGTCTCCGGCTGACCGCTGTAAGAAGATCCATGCAGGAGATGAAGTCATTCAAGTCAATCATCAGACCGTGGTGAGGTTTTTTTGGTGTGTTTGTGGGTGTGTGCTCTTACTGGATACCCAGTTTTTTGTGTTTACTCAGTAAACCATTAAATCTTATTTGATTCTTTGTATCTACAAAAACTCATTTAAAACAATGATAGAATTGGGTTTTTTGTGATGTCATGCTAACGTTTGGTTCTTGTGATATTATTACATTTTGGGTGCTGTTTTGATTTTATTGAAATTCTAGTCTCCCCAGTGTTTCCCTGCTTTCACCCCCCTCTCTTTTGTCTGTGTGCTATGGCTTATTTAGGCTTATCATTGACACTCTTGCGAATGACGCCGTATGACAAAATTGACATTACATCTGCTGCTAATTTGACCCTAAAAAAAGATTTAGTGCAAGTAGTTCTCTAGATAATAGAATTTTAAGATGGTTCCAAAAAATAAAAAAATTAAACACTAAAAATTTCAAGAAAAGAGACCACTTTCATGATTTGAAATAAATTTTAAGAAAACTAAGAAAAGCGGGATCGCCTTCAAACTTCACAACAATATACTAGGCCATGGGGGATGTGAGTACATAGCTTGGCTCAACATAGGTCACGTTATAGGTCAAAGGTCAGACAGCACGTTGCTCATGAAAGCCTGTTGGAATAATTGCGCTCTCTGAATGCTCCTGTTAGATTTTAATATTAAGTTTTCTTTTTGGTTTTTGGACTTGGCTAAGTGGGTCCTCACTTCTTACACTGGACCCTGACAGTAAATAAACCTTTGAAGCTGCTGAGATTAGTATTTATGTAATACAATTGGATGAAATGACACAAAAGAGATAATGTGATGCTCATGTGTCATGAGAAATTAACAGCTGATGGTCAGATGATCAGCTCTGAATGAGATATATAGAATTCTTGCATTTTTCACCTCAGTTTTTCATTCTTACAAAAATTTGTTTTGGTAAGGACCAAGAAAAAAAACTCAAATAGATATACCCTATTGCTTGGCAACAGACAGATTAAGTTAGCTGCTAGCTGCTGAACTAAGCATCTCAGGAGTTCGAAAGATGGACAGGTTGTTGAGTGCTAAAACGAGGGTGTAAATTATTTGATTATTAGAAAAAAATAATCGCCATGTTGCCTCATCTCTGCTTGCTACTGATAACTTTTTCAGTGTGAAGCAGGGGGAATGAGGATCAGCACCTCCAAATCTGAGGCCATGGTTCTCAGCCGGAAAAGGGTGGAGTGCCCACTCCGGGTCAGGGATGAGTTCCTGCCCCAAGTGGAGGAGTTTAAGTATCTCGGGGTCTTGTTCGCGAGTGATGGGGGAAGGGAGCCGGAGATCGACAGACGGACTGGTGCTGGACCGGTGCAGATTGACGCTGCACCGGTCCGTCGTGGTGAAGAGAGAGCTGAGTGTAAAAGCGAAGCTCTCAATTTACCGGTCGATCTACGTCCCTACCCTCACCTATGGCCACGAGCTGTGGGTAGTGACCGAAAGAACGAGATCGCGGATACAAGCGGCGGAAATGAGCTTCCT
Organism: Pelmatolapia mariae; assembly: GCF_036321145.2. Lineage (NCBI taxonomy): Eukaryota > Metazoa > Chordata > Actinopteri > Cichliformes > Cichlidae > Pelmatolapia > Pelmatolapia mariae. The sequence goes on along the minus strand of NC_086235.1, from coordinate 12,721,671 downwards.
CCGAAGGGTGGCTGGCCTTTCCCTTAGAGATAGGGTGAGAAGTTCAGCCATCCGGGAGGGGCTCAGAGTAGAGCCGCTGCTCCTCCACATCGAAAGGAGCCAGCTGAGGTGGTTCGGGCATCTGACAAGGATGCCTCCTGGGCGCCTCCTGGGTGAGGTGTTCCGGGCATGTCCCACCGGGAGGAGGCCCCGGGGCAGACCCAGCACACGCTGGAGAGATTATATCTCTCAGCTGGCCTGGGAACGCCTTGGTGTTCCCCCGGATAAGCTAGAGGAGGTGGCTGGGGAGAGGGAGGTCTGGGCTTCTCTGCATAGGCTGCTGCCCCCGCAACCCGGCCCTGGATAAAGCAGAAGAAGATGGATGGATGGATGGTCAGAAAAGAGTCACGTGGAGATTAATTTTCTATCTAATGATTGAAAAAATGACCAGTATAAGCAGGAATTTATTTTATTAGCTACTTAAACCAAGTTCCTGCTTGGTGTTTGGTGATTTAGTGGCACTCCTTACATTTGTACTGTGGACCGTGTCCTTCGCATAGCAGGTGCAAATGCAAGCAGCGTGCATTCCAATTAGTGTAATCAGATCCTCTAACCTTTACAACTCCTCCTGCATTATGATCAGATCTCGGGTCGGTTCAATAGCTGCAGTGAGGGGAAGCTAGCCCAACTTTCCTGTTGCCATGTTTACTTTTGTTTACCGTTGTGTGTTTCTGTTCACAAAAGAGCGCTGGTGTGGGTTTGTAAATATAGTGGGTAAATACAAATAAAAATAACAAAAAAACAAAACGATTTGTGATAACATGTATTTGTTTTCAAATTGAGGGCAGGTTACATCACATGAAAGCTCTATAGATAGACTTTCCACCTCCACACCCACTTGCCTTGCACAGAAGGCTCAACAAGAGAGATCCAATCACGACGTGGACAGAATTCAAACTACAGGCTGCACATAAAGGCTACTTACTGTATAAATAAGGGTGTGATTGTTTTGTTCTGTATATAGAGGATTTCTCGTTTTTCTGCAGATCACTTTACTCTCTAATTCTCCGTCCTCTCTCGTTCACAGGTGGGCTGGCAGTTACGTAACCTGGTCGGCTCGCTGCGGGCCGATAAAGGCATCGTGTCCCTGACCCTGAAGAAGCGTCCACAGAGCACGCTCAGCTCTGCCCCTGCGCTGCTGAAGAACATGCGCTGGAAACCCCTGGCTTTGCAGGTGGGACTAGCTCTACCTTTTATAGACTTTATTAAAGCACTGCACTGGCCCACATAATTCCCCACAGCATTCCCTCTCCCGAACGACTGGAGCTAAAGCGTGTAATTAGGTCAGGGAGCAGTGGCTCAGCATGGTTTTGTTTGCCAGCTGAAACACACTGGACTGAAAGGGAAACGAAAACTGATGGTGCCCTCAGGCCACGTTCCCAAATCTCTTATGATTTTAAAGTACGGCACTATAATTATCACTGATTATCTAGACAAAGGGGGAAAACACAAAGGAGAAGAGCACAACTTTGTTCTTATTTTTGTAGTTTGGCTATAGTTGCAATTGGATATTATAACACAGTACGCTCTAAGCCCTGGGGACACAATGATCACTTTATATGGAGGTAAAAAAGAGATAATAACTACACTGAGCTGCCACTGTGCTCACTTTGCACTTATAAGAAGGGATATTGATTTTGTTTTATTTTGTCCTAAATGGTAAGTAGTCCCTCCTTGCAATATCTCTTTCAGTCTTAATGGAAGCTTATGGAGTTTTCACAATAGTTGAAGAAATATGCAGGTCGATTCCTGTCCCCGATTACCCCCCAATGAAGTTCTGCGCAGGCCAATTCCAGTACCAAATCCAACAAACGTCAGTGACGTGCAAGTTCACACGAGCTAGCTCAAAGTTTAGTTCACGCAGAATAAAATGAAGTAGCTCATAGTTCACAACTGATCAAAAAGCTCACATTTCCAAACCTGAACTAGATCTGCATCCATCTATCCTATTTCACTAAACATGCCTCCAATAACTGCCATTTCCCCCAACCAATGATGATATTTTTCTAAAGAATAAGAGATAATTTATTTTTAAATGCAAAGACCAACAGATCAAGCCTGTGTTTTATACATAGACTGTACAGAAAAGATGGATGCTGCTTCCAAACTAAAGCACCAAGGCTGCATTCTTTCGATGTCGATGGAAAAACAAATTAGCAGACTTGATTTTTAGGCTTTTCTCTGTATCATAGTAGGCTCTTTACTTTATTACATGAAGCACCTTGAGGTGACTGCTGTTGTGATTTGGCACTTTACAAATAAATTAATTAAAATGATTCATAATCTCGACAAACACCTTCCTGATACGTTTATAGTGTTAATCCCCAGTTTCTAGTTATATTAAATACCAGAATGTTCATTTTCTAAATTATGAGTCCCGTTAGTGTCAAGAAGATGGATAAAGCAAGTCTTGCTTTAGAGCAGGGGCACCAGTGGGTGGTGTCACAGTTGGTACGCTGTTTGCGGTCAGTGTGTTAATAATTTTAGAGAGTCAGACAGATAAAAAAAAAAAAAAAGAAACATAGACAATACACTGACTTTAATCAGAGTTCAGTACCTTTACTAGTATTTTCACTCGTGATGACAAAACATCTCAATCCACCTGTAGCTTAGTGACATTTCACCATGTTCAACCTCTCTTATCCTCTGATCATGGCAGACTTTCTGCTCATTTGGCCAAACAATATTAGTTATACAAATAGTACTTTTAATAAGTAAGTGCTTTTAAATTGTAAATCTTCCAGGGTAATCATTGCTTGAGGCCAGGAATAAAAGGATAATGTAGGGATTATTCTTTACATAGCAATGCTAACCATGAAAATACATATGAAATGGTGTTTGGCAGTGGCTTTTTGTAATAAACAAGGCAAGGCAAGTTTATTTATATAGCACAATTCAACAACAAGGTGATTCAAAGTGCTTTACAGAGACATTAAAAACAAAAACAAATAAAAAGCATGATTTAAAATTGATTACGACAAGCAAACAAACAAACAAACAAAACAGTATATAAAATCAAAAATCAAAACAGTAGATAAAATCAGAACAGTAGATAAAATCAGTAGTTAAAATGTAAGTTTTGAAATTTAAGCTTAAAAGTGTGGATTTGGTGCTTTATTCAAAAGCAGCTGAGAACAGGTGAGTCTTCAACCTGGATTTAAATAAACTGAGTGTTTCAGCTGATCTGAGGCTTTCTGGGAGTTTGTTCCAGATATAAGGAGCATAAAAGCTGAATGCAGCTTCTCCGTGTCTGGTTCTGACTCTGGGAACTGATAAAAAACCGGATCCAGATGACCTGAGGGATCTGGAAGGTTCATACTGGGTCAGGAGGTCACTGATGTATTTTGGTCCTAAACCATTCAGAGCTTTATAGACCAGCATCAGAACTTTAAAGTCTATCCTCTGATGGACAGGCAGCCAGTGTAAAGACCTCAGAGCTGGACTGATGTGGTCCACTTTTTTGGTCTTAGTGAGGACTCGAGCAGCAGAGTTCTGAATGAGCTGTAGTTGTCTGACTCATTTTTTAGGTAGACCTGTAAAGATGCTGTTACAGTAATCAAGCCTACTAAAGATGAATGCATGGACTAGTTTTTCCAGGTCCTGTTGAGACATCAGATCTTTTATCCTTGAAATATTCTTGAGGTGATAGTAAGCTGATTTTGTTATTGTCTTAATGTGTTTTTCTAAGTTTAGGTCTGCATCCATCACTACACCCAAATTTCTCGCCTGGTTTGTGGTTTTTAGGTGTATAGATTGAAGTTCTCTGGTGACCTGTAATCGTTTTTCTTTGGCTCCAAAGACTATTACTTCAGTTTTGTTTTTGTTTAGCTGGAGAAAATTGTGGCACAACCAGTCATTAATTTCCTCAATGCATTTACCAAGAGCCTGTACAGGGCCTCGGTCTCCTGGTGACATTGTGATATATATTTGTGTGTCATCTGCATAGCTATGATAGTTTATTTTGTTGTTCTTTATAATCTGTGCCAGTGGGAGCATGTAAATGTTAAACAGAAGGGGTCCCAAGATGGAACCTTGGGGAACTCCACATGTGATACTTGTCTGCTCAGATGTGAAGTTACCTATTGATACAAAGTATTTCCTGTTTTCTAAGTATGTTTTGAACCAGTTTAGTACAGTTCCTGAAAGACCTGCCCAGTTCTCCAGTCGTTTGAGTAATATGTTGTGGTCAACAGTATCAAATGCTGCACTGAGATCCAGTAAAACTAAGATTGACATTTTTCCACTGTCTGTATTCAGACATATATCATTAAACACTTTGGTCAGAGCGGTTTCAGTGCTGTGGTTCTGTCTAAAACCTGACTGGAAGGCATCATAGCAGTTATTCTGTGTTAAGAAGTAATTGAGCTGTTGAGAAACTGCTTTTTCAATGATCTTACTTAAAAATGGGAGATTTGAGATCGGCCTGTAGTTATTCATTTGTGTCTTGTCAAGATTGTCCTTTTTCAGTATAGGTTTTATTACAGCAGTTTTTAGTGATTCTGGGAACACACCTGACATTAAAGAAAAGTTTACGATCTGTAACAGGTCTGACTCCAAAGTCTTTGAGACCTTTTTGAAAAAACTTGTTGGCAGGACATCTAAACAGCAAGAGGAGGAGTTCAGTTGGCCTAAGATGTCCTCCAGGTCTTTGCTGTTAATAGGGTGAAACTGTTTGATGGTGTTTAAACAGTTTTTCGGTGGACACAGTACATATCCTGGATCTGCTGTTGATGTACCAATTGCTTGTCTAATCTTTTGGATTTTTTCTGTGAAGAATTTGGCAAAGTCATTGCAGGCCATGGTCGAATGAAGTTCAGCTGCCACTGACACAGGAGGGTTTGTTAGCCTGTCAACTGTAGAAAATAAGACCCGAGCGTTATGACTGTTTTTAGTGATGATGTCAGAGAAGTAGGACCTCCTTGCACTCCTCAGTTGTACATTATAATTGTGAAGTTTCTCTTTATAGATGTCATAATGAACCTGGAGGTTTGTTTTTCTCCATCTGCGCTCAGCTTTCCTACACTGTCTTTTTTCATTTTTCACCAGTGTGGAGTTTCTCCATGGAGACTTTTTCCTTCCAGAGATAACCTTCACCTTAATGGGAGCAATAGTGTCCATTACATTTAACATTTTAGCATTGAAGCTAGTGACGAGCTCATTGACTGAACCTCTGGACAGGTCAGGTGTTAATGGGAAGACCTGGCAAGCCCTTTTCTGGCAAATAAATAAAGAAAGAAAAGGACTGATGGCTCTATGCATTTCCCTAAAGCCTGCCTATGTTGTTCAGCATTAATGGGGCCTTCACAGCAAGCCAGTGTGCGCTAATGAGCTATGAATTCACCAGTGTTAATGAGCTCATGCAGTGATTTTCACTTCAGAGTCTGTTTGTAATCCAGTTCCTCTCGAGGGCCTGGAGATCAGGCCCATTCAATTCTGGTTTTCAGCCACATCTCTTCCATTTAGAGATTTGTCCAAATTTTCTAATTTTATTTAAAGCTGTACTAGTTTTCAGCTATAACTTAAGCTTAAAAGGGATTATTTAAAGACAATTACCATGGCTTCATTACTGTATTATGTCATGGGTGTGCTGTGTTTCTTGGGTTCAATTTCTCGAAGTTGTCAAACCATTCAACATTAGAGTTATATTTAGGATATATTTTTTAAGTCAGAAGTTGAACTTGAAGCAAAAGGTTTTTAGATTCCAGAAAAAAAAGACAAATCAAACCCTACTTCCACTTTTTGCAGCCGACCAGAAGCCCAGGCAGCAGTTCAGCCACGCCTTCAGGCACACCCACCAAGAACTCCGCCCTCCAGGACCTTTACATCCCCCCTCCACCTGCTGAGCCATATACACCCAGGTAGTTAACCTGGGTCTTTTAAACAGCTGAAAATAAAAGCGGGATAAAACAGTGGAACAGGTGACAGCAAAGATGAGCTCTGACACTGACGTCCATTTGTTAAAAATCTGCCTCTGCTGTTGCTATAGAGATGAGACAGGAGCCTTGTCTGGTGATGAAGCATCTCGTAACCATGGTGGCGTCAGCGCTGCTAAGCGCTCTGAGTCACCGAACTCCTTCCTGGATCAAGAGTCTCGCCGGCGAGAAGAGGAGGAGCCCGTGTACTGCACCACGCCCACATACGGTTCGCTCTTATCATGATTGAGTGTTTGTGTGAGAGGGAGAAACAAAGCGCGAGGGAACCGAGTTCAATCTCATGCTGCAGAATTGAGCCGCTTTAGAAAAAATAAAAATCATTATGTGAGTATGAATCCACCTGCAGGCCCAGCATAGAGCGACTGAGCTTGTTACAAAGCTGGTGAAATACAAGAATCCTGCAATTACTACGGCTGCTTTAATGTTGTTAAAACCCCTTATTCATCGTTAAATATCAGTTCAGTACAACTCTTCATCTTGTCCTTTAATTATTATTTTTTAAGTCTACCAACATTTAGCCTAATGTTTATTGGAAATTTTTGGTTGAGGACCATAAGTTTTTATTGATCAACCCATCTGCTTTGCTACTATTAAACTTGTGATTGTGTGTGCACTTGCAGGCAGGCTGAGGCCCATCTCCATGCCTGTGGAGTGTAACTGGGTGGGTGATTATGAAGACCCAGCCAAGCTTAACAGAGAAAGCCGCAGAGGTGAGTGCCGGCGTGTGGAGTGCATATGTGTCTCCTGAAGAGCCTGTTAGATATTTGTTAAGCGCTCCTGTCTCTATGAATTATAAAGAGATCAACGTGTGTGTGCAGATCAATGCACCTCTATCCCTTTTTGCTAATTCTCCCTGTGATTAGCATCACAGAGGAATGAGGGGGGGATGATGAGGAAAGAAGTAGGAGGGGGGAGAAAAAAGGTAGACAGTCTGCACAAAGGGAGAGAAAATGAAAGGAAGCCGTGAAAGGAGGAAGAATAGAAAGAGAGGAAAAGAGGAACTGAGGGGTGGAGGTAGAAACTGAAAAAAAGCCTATTCTCCCTGACCTCCACCTGAATCACTCACACAGTTGCCATGGTGACGCTGACAGCAGCTCTTCTCGGTGTCTCACTTTCCTCTGGCCGCTGCCTAGCAACCAAGGGAGGACAGGAGAGTGGGATCCGCAGAAAAGGGAAGAGAGAGGTAGAGGAAACCCGAGTTTGCTCCAGAGTTCAGGTGGAGAAATGGAGAGAAGTTACACAAAAAAGATGTAAAAAAATTCAGAGCAAAGCAGGAATAAACTCAGCTGTACAGATGAACTCATAAGAAACAGTATTTTGGAGCCGAGGAATTTTACTTCATCAGTCACACAAGCAAAACTTTACAATGCTGAATTGGTAGCGTGTTGGTTATATAGATTCCATAAAAAAAAACTTTTTGTTTAGCAGTTTCCAGTGATTTGTAGATGCTACCTATCTTATTGTGTGCCATCATCAGCACACAGTAACAACATGAAAGAAATGTGTTATATAAAAAAATTATACTAGTATTATTGCAGATGTTTTGTTATGGCTAAATCCCCACACTCCTCCTTTTGTGTTCAAAGAGCTGAATACTAATGCATGATCAGTCTCTCTAATAATTTTTCTCCGTAATTCTCTTAGAAGCAAAATAAACCTCAGACTACAAAACTAGCCAAGACTAAACGTTAGCATCCTCACCATGCAGGAGCTGAATCCCTCGATCCAAATTGACCTGTGATATTTTCTTGTAACTTCAACATACTTCTTACCATGTTTTCTTATTACATCTGGACATGTATTTGCAAAAATGCAAAATGTTCAATCTTGAAACGATAAAAGAGGAATCATTCCAAACAACAACAAAAAAGTCCTCGACCTGTTACCGCTGGTGGCCAGTGCACGGTGTAGACCCAAATGCAGACAAACCAAGAGGAGAATGGATTTAACAGAATACAAGCCTTTTATTTAGGCTGAAGGGGAAAAAAATTACGATATGCAGAAGGGAAGTAAGATGAAGCTAAACAATGGACACTAAACTGAGAAGATAAGATTAAAATAAATGGAACACAGAACATGGAACCTGGATATGGGAAAAATCTGGAACGTGATGAACAACGGACAGACGACCTGACGAGGAGCGAAAGGAAACTCATACAATATAAACACACGAGGGTGATTGGGGAGAAAGGAAACACATGGGGAACACAGCTGGGACAAATAGACATAACGAGACAGGGGAAGAGAAACTGAACACACTGGACACAGGACGAGAAACTGTAAAAATAAAATAGGAAACACACTAAAACACAGACTAGGACTCACAGGTTTGACACTGAGACTGGGGGGGGACAGACATGAGAACCAGACAGACTGAGGAGATGCAGAGGACGAATGAGTGAGGGACACAGAGCCATGACGGACTGTGGAGAACACACATGGATGCACATGACTGACAAGGGAGACAAGGAATAAAAAACAAGGCGGGGAACATGGGAACAGAAAAGGGAGACAAGACACGGAGGGAGACATGGACATGACTGAGGAACATACACAGAGGACATGACGGACTCTCAGAGGAAACACCGGGGATGACACTGAGACAAGAAAACATGAACCAGAAGTACAACTAAACTTAAAAACATAAAAAGGACTAAACTCCATACTAACTCTAAAAACTTGAACTGAAACATCCCCCAAAAATGTTTCATGTTGATTGGTTCTGTGGGAGCAGGGGCAGGATTCTTTCTATTTTTGCTCATATATTTCTACTCTGGATTCTTTGAGTGCCATGTCTCCATAGCAAATCTCAAAATATATTAATAAATGCATTGTTTATATGGTCATTTTCACTTCCTAGAAACAGTGTTACCAGGGTTATTGTGATTAACATATTTGTCTGATAATTAGGGATTTAAAAAAAAAAAAAAAAAACTACCCTGTGCTAACGGTTAACACATAATAATAATAATAATAATAATAATAATAATAATAATAATAATCATGGAAACTGGTTGTGGAGCAGATGTTGCAAAACTATGCTTCTATTATAACCAGTGAAACTGGCTACACCTCACCTTAGAGCAGAGCTGAATAGACTAATCTCTCTTAACAACAGAGATTAGCTCCCCATCCTTAAAAATGTATTTTTTTGAGGTGCAGAATCATCAAGTGAGTACTTTCGCTGTACTTGAAGCGTCACTCATGGACAAGTACTCTCCCTTTAATCCAATGTATCCACTGCTCCAACACCAGTGCTACATGAAATGACGTGCAGTTCAGCTAGGGAATCAAACCAGTGATTGAGTGCTTATCACTGCCCGGGGACTTGTGCCCACTTGGGTCATAACCTGTTGCACAAATATCAGAAAGCTGAAGTTTCACAAGCAAACTGAAGAATCCTGGGAGCAGAGAGGATGGATATCACACAGGAAATGAGTCCAAGCAACAGAACCTCTGAGTGCAGAGGTGCAGTTTGGAGCAAGAACAGAGGAAATCCACATGCGTGCACAGACCTTATGAATTATGTGGGAGAGCAGTGCAATATTTAACAAAGGAAATAAAAAATGATGCTCCCAAACTGAAGGAAACTGGAAACTGCAGTTTGTATTGTGAAAAATGGCACAAATATAAGTGAAGTCTGTGTTATTTGTGCAGATTTTTGAATGCACAGTCATTTGACTTGAAATGTAACAACCGTGGAGTCTTTGTGTGACAAATTGGTGTACCCCTTTCAATGCTGGCTAACACTTCTCTTCCTCACTTCCTTTGTGGGCACACCGCTTAGTGGCAGCGTGTGAAAATGGCTGCAGGATGTGTGTCTCTGAATCCTCACATGAAAACAAAAACTCCTCATCACACCTTCACCAAAGTAAATTTGTGCATGTTTATTATTTATACATCTTTATCAACTGACGCTGCCTGAAGGGATTTTCTGACAGTTTGTCCTTCCCATATGTGCTGACTTTGGTCTTCTTGTTGGATTTTACATAACTGCATTGCAGCTAATAGGATGGTTTTATTCAACAGTGACCGTGATCTTTTCTTGACCTTAATCTGTTAGTCCTGGTTATAAATGACCAAATCCCCAGAGCTGATTTGCTGCATGGTTTTCTTTATTTCACAAATTAAGTAGTCTGTTTATCAGGTGATAAAACACAATGCAGAATTTTTCACTGCAGTCTGGGTTAAACAAAACTAATTAACCTCAAGGGATGACGAGACTACGGAGCAAAAAAAAAAAAAAAAGATTACGTCTGGAATTTTTGCACTCCTTGGATATTTTCAAAATAGCTGATGAAGTAAGTATGGATTCTGTAAATAGAAGTCAAAAGCTTTAAAAAGTTTTCCTTTTTTAAAATCTTTCTATTGACAGCTCTTGAAGTCTACTGCCCTAATTTTGAAGAATTTGAATAACAGGACATTTTTTTTCTGCAGCCTTTTATTTATATATTTTTAAATTTAGTCTCTAATTAACCCAGAAACCTTCATGACATCATAGGAAGTATTGATGAAGACAGACTAGAAAAAGTATGAGCAGGAGATCAAAATCAGTCAAATGTGGGCGGAGCTTTGATTGGCTGGTGTAACTGTGTCTCACAGAAGCCTCGCTTATGCGTTATGTTGGACTGTCCGGCGGGGACGAACGGACCAGCGGTGAAGACTACTCCTCCCACACAGCTCGTCCGGGCAAACGGTCCAATGATACGGCCAAACGTGCAAAGAGGCGGAGCCACCACAGTCAAAGCCCCTCCCATTATGTCCTTCAGACAAATCAGAGAGAGTCACCTCCCAGGGACCCAGCCTCCATTTATCATGTAAGGGATGGACTTTTTAAAAATGTATTTGCTTCTTCCTTTCTCTTTTTGTTCGTTTATTTCTTTTACATGTTTTTGTCTTTCTTTTTTTTTTTTTTGTTGCTCTTTCATTCTCTTTATCACTGCGGACTCTTAAATACGGAACTTTTATTTGTGGGTTGTTTCAATCCACAATGACAACTTTAAAGAAGACATGAAACATAATAGCAACAACTGACATTGATGTAACTCTGTTTGTGAAGCTGGATTTAAGAAATAAGTGCTTAAAGTTCAAGTTTGAAAAACCAGTTTAGCACGGAATGTGATGTCATTTGGTTGGTCGGTTGGTTGGTTGTGGCTAATAGACTTACATTAGTTTATGTTAGCTAACGATTGACAGAATTGACAACTCAGAGGAAAATAAGACCACTAAAACTGAAAAGCAGTTTGAGGCGATCACTTTTGGCTTCAAAAAACTTCCCCTGGCTTTAACAATTATGTTTATGCTAAGAAACCAAGGATATACTGTCCACTTTCACTGTCTCATGTTTTATGTCCTCTATAAATCACTCTGGAAATTCAAAGAAGTATGTTTTGTGTGCCAGATGGGGAAATCAATGCCACTCTTGTATTGAAGACCACGAATGGCTAGACTAGCTTGGTATGAAAGCAAAAACATCTACTCACAACTTTTATACCTAACTTTTATAACTATACATTTTCTTACTTTTGAATTTGTATACACATTGAACATAAAACATACTGTATCACATGTTTGTTTTTTAGTTATTGGTGAAAAGAGCATGCATCATGATAAATTGTGAACTCACCATGATAAATATATTTAAAAAAAAAACAGTTTTATTTCCTTTCTGATCTTAAGTGTGATCATTACTCACTGACAAACTACTGTTATGGTGGTTAGGCTAATTATTAAACATATACTATAAAGAGGTTCATCATGTCATGCTCACATTGCTCAAGAGTTGTCCCCGACATTAGATGTGATACAACCTTGAAAAATATTCATTCCCCGACTGGTTGGCAAATAGCTGCTGGAAGCTGCTTGTGCCGCTTGGTGTAATCAGTCACAAAGATTTTGTTGCATCAGAAACTTGCTTTGTACAACATATTACATATTTTTCCCTAGCAACCAGTGGTTGCCAGGGGGTCTTTTGACTGGTCTGTAAGCCTGTGTGACTGGGGCTTTTGTAGTCGATTGCTAGTGATTACCATCAAACTACAGCAATGGCTCACCAGCCTGTCAGGTAATACACATTTTTTGCTCGCAACTGGTGGTGGACAGATGATCAAAACAAAGTTACTGTCACATGGTTAGTGGTCATATGACTGCAAAACCTCAATATCTAAGGTGCTGCCTAGCCACATTAATCTTACCTGTTGGCTTGGACTTGTTTGAATGCTTCATTGTGGTTTCTTGAGGTGGATCTGACTGAGAAACAAGTCATGTTAGCCACACACCAAATCATGCCCTGCTTTTGCATATAATTTACTCTAATAGGATCACAGTGTACCATTGTACTATGTTATATTAATTAAGACTTCAAGCTAGTGTTTGAGGCCATATACCTAGACCTATACTCATTAGGAAGGTGATTACTGAGGTCATAAATCAAGAGAGCTACAGGGACCTCTAGACAATGAGACCCAATGAGGTGGACTCTCTGTTGGCCATGAGAACACAATTCAGGCAGTTGTTGAAGCTATGTCCATCTTTGATATACAGTTATACTCTTGCCACGCTATCAAGTCATGGTATTTATTTATTTAATTTTTTTCAGAAGCCTTATTACCAGTCACAATCATGGTGGTAGTTAGTTATAATAACTTATTAACTATACAGATATAAAAGTGGCATTGATCTACTCATTCAACTTTTGGCAAAACAGACAAACATCCAAAGTAACCATGTAAGATAAAGTCTTTAAAATAAAGGATAACAAACAGAATATGTCATTGACAGAGATGATGTCCAGGAAGTGTAGAGGGAAAAAGTGCCCCAACAAGCTTTTGAAGTGAAACATCTCACTGAAATTGACATAAGAAGAGTACTGTTGTGTTTAAATAAGCTGTTGATTTAAACTCCAGGTGCAAAATATAGCTTCACATTGTGGATCTGAACTACTCTGGACAATCAGGAAATTCCTCTGACTTTCTCTGATCTGTTTTGATACTAATCTAACAGTCAGGACTCAGAGATTTGATAGAAAGCAAATAGCTTTTAGCCATGATGAAAAAGTGCCGCAGTGAAGTGTGATGTGAGCGAATGCTGACTCGTTATTACCCCCTGTCACTTCCATGACATCCGCCTGCCCTGCCTGTCCGTCTCAGCCTGCCGGTCCAGGCAGTCATTTTGGCCGGCGGTGACCTTATACATCTTGTCAGCATCTCTTTGAAAATTAAAAGTGTTTGCATGCCCGTGCTCGAGTATGTGTTTACAGTGTGCATGGGCGCTGCGATGGCAGATGGCGTGTCAGTGGGAGTGGGCGGGCCCATGTAATCTGTCCTGCTGAGTGTTGGGCTGTGAGTGGCTGAGCTCCAGGCTCTGACATGTGTAATATCGTGACATCAGAGCTGGTCTGTTGCCCCATCTGACCGGTAGAGAGAGGTCACATGAGAAATGTGCTGGTCAGAGTTTGTTGTTCTGGATCAAGGATGCTGCGTGAGGCATCAAATACACTCAGTTCTCCACAGAGTCATTACTCAGTCAGATCTGAACACAAGATGTTATATTTAGTTTGGCTTACTCTTTCAGGTCATTTCAAGGCCCACATTACTCTTATCAAATTATTAGTCAGCTAGGCACTGACCCTACACATTATAAATGATGGACATATCTATTATGACATCATCCACTGGTGCAGTTCTGTTATGAGGTGTCGAGATGAGCGTTTTTGCTGAAGCCTTTCTGCAATGAGAAAGGTGTGAACTTGACTGTTAATCCAACTGCATGCTCATTGGCTAATGAGCTGTCAATAACAAGCTGTTAGCCCCAGATTATTCTCCTTTCTGACATTTAAGATGGGATTATACTTTACGCATTCATAGATCTTTTTTCCGTGTGACTTTCATTTTGTGATCAGACACTGAGCGTGAGGTTCCATGTGGACTGCAAGAACTTTTCCACAGAGAGTTTACATTACATTACATTACACTAACCACGCATGCGACCCAGGTGGGGGACTTCAAAGAAGTATAACAGGAAAGACTGCTCGGCCGTCAGGTCTCCAGATGTGCACGTCTGTGTCCGCAATGTATAATGCAAACCTTAGAATGGCCAAAATTTTAAAAATGGACCTAATGTTTTATTCAGTATTTCCTGAAATGAGTCACGTGGAACTTGAGGTCCAGTCGGTGGTACATTTTCCCATAGACTCCTGTGAGACTGGAAGTCTTTTTACAATCACATGTAGTTCCCCCAGTTTTCATTAAAAACAAAGCAGGCTTAAGGCATTTCCCCGTCGGCTTCACTTTTTATGTTTCGCTTTTCAGTCACAGAAGCTACGTCGGCCTTTGGCACTGTCTATGATGTTGACTAAACATTAGCATAGACTGCCATTGCCACTGTTTTATAAAAAAAATCAATCTTTTTCTATTCCTTCTGCTTTAGACAAACATGGAATCATGAACAGTTCTTCTTTAAGATGTAACTGTTAGCCACTAAGAACTTGAATTATCACTTCTTCATATATCGCAGTAATCCCCTGATAGATTTACATCTGTCCTCTTTTAAAAGCACAAACTAGATAATTCACTCTAAATTTTAAACACACCAAGTAAGTGGGCATGTCAGGGTTTACTGTCAGACTTCACATACCCTTGTTTTGGATGTTTGTCCTTCATGTTTTGCTTACTGAAGTTTCTGCTTAATCTCACAGCTCCCCTGAGCTTCTTCACACACACACACACACACACACACACACACACACACACACACACACACAAACTTCCTCCATCACCTGGACGTCCTATTGTGTCACCCGAACCTCCCTCCTGTCCTTCTGTTCTATGTTTAGAGGTGTGAAAGTTGCTAATGTCCTCCGTGAGGTTCACTTTTCCATCTCCTCATATGTGTGTGTGTGTGTGTGTGTGTGTGTGTGTGTGTGTGAGGAAGAGATAATGAGAGAACGGGGAGAACGATTCAGCTCCCCTTTCCTCGTCTCATCGCTCCTGCTCTCCCTAAGATCTGTCATCTTTTATATCCCAGAATTCATTGCAGCAAACAAAGGGCACTGATTCATCCTGACAGCCTGCCTCTCCCTCCCTCTCTTCTTCCTCTTCTTTCCAACCTCTCTCAGACATACCAACAGTCCTCCTCCTCCTCCTCCTCTCTGCAGTCAAAGAACAGGAAGAAGAATAAAGGTAAGCAGGAAAGCCACCTGTTAGGTGTGAACAGATGCTGCCAGTTGTGGTTTTTCACTCATCCACTAATGGAAGCAGGAAGAATGTGAGAGCAGCTGCTGCTTCACAAAGCCAGCAGTCATAGTAACACTTTATTTGATACTGATCTGAACTGAAATGATACTGTGCACTCACAAAACTAACTCGGAAAAACTCAGGTTGTGATGACAAATTTGACCAAACTAAAAAATCTAAAAGGCGAAGGGCATTTTTTATATAAACTAAGCTTTGGAACAGATGTTTACTGAGACTACATGACTGTGAGTCAACTGTCATCAAAAAAGGTGTGCTTGTATTGTAACAGCTGTTCTGAACCCCTGAAAAGTTTTTATGTCTAATTCAATTTAATTAAACACTTTAAACCTAACACTGAAATGAGAAAAACCCCACTCTGGAAAACAAAAACTCCAAATAAAATTCAAAAATATGAAACTATAACTCTCATGTAACTGAAATAAAAATGTCATAATGAAAATGAAGGCAGTCACATAGCTGAGGAGGAGGGGGGCAAAATCACTGGTGCATCTGCTCCCAATAAGAAGAGGATTTGTGGTAGATTCTTAATTTTCTGGTGTTAGAGGTCAGCATATGGATGATTTTTTAAGTTAATTTCATATTTACGTGTGTAAACACGATCCATAATTACCAGCTCATGCACATCTGCTGCCCTTGCCCATATATTTCAGCTTAGAGATTGGCAGATTGGCAGGTTCCTCCATGATCATGCTCAGGACTGGAGGTCTGACTGAAGGGTTTACTCGCTAGCAGGAGAACATCTAACATTTCCAATTTTTCATGCTTCCCAAAGCAATTTTTGAAGGCAAGTAAATCCCTTGTGGAAGACAATTATATAGAAAAGACAAGACATGTAGTTTCAGTCATTGTTTGTAACAAACTCTTCTTGCGTATTAAGTGGATCCAATGTATCTGGAGAAAAATGTGGAAAAGTTGTCATATCAGAAGACATAAAGCTGTGTAGTACAGTATCACTTACACAACTAGAAACTGGAAACAAAAGCGGAACTGCATGCTTTCTAATCTCTGACCGACTAGAATTTTTTTTTGGAATGATGAGTTTAAGTGGATAATTTTGGGTGATTTCCTCTCTTTGTTTTAATTGTTCTGTGACCTTAGGAACTTTTGGAAAACTTTCATTTACAGCTCTCTAATTTCTGAATGATCTGCTTGAAAGCTCAATGTGAAACACATTGATTTAAATCAAGGGGAAACACAGACAACCAGCTGGCCATTAGAGGTTCATTTAACTTTTTGCAGGCATCTTTTATCTAGAGTGTACAATATGAATCAACAAGCTCTAGTTTTACTTTAAAACAACAGCTAAAAAAACTGCTGTCAGTAGTAAAGGTTGGTATCCCAAGTAGTTTAGGTACATACCTATATAACATTATTATAGAAACATCGCCAATAGATCAAACCAACCCCTTTGTCTAGGCTGTTTTTCTTCTTATGAAAATTATGAAAGTTCAAAATTTAACCCACTGAAGTTCTAGTGCTGCATTGTCCTTAAATGGCTCACAGACAGTCAGTTTGTATGTTCATCTGATCAGGAAAACACCTTTTACCTTTCATCGACAACTAAATGGAAAGAACTTTTGCCCCTTCTTCATCTTTAGCACCAAGCTGCACTGTCCATATCCTCTCAAAGAAGCTACAAGAAAGTAGATCTTATAACCAAATGAAGAGTTCCCCTTCATTTTTCATCACTGTGGTAAATACACAGACATGGTGAATATGTAATGAATGTTTATATTTGTGGTAACTTAGTCTGAAATATATCGTCAGTTTTAAAAACTGCTCATTGTTTCAGTTTCTTTTGTGTTACTCAGTTAGGCTAAAATAAACAAGTGGCCACAATTAAGAAGTTGGGAACTGTAGCTGTTCTCTAAGCTTTCCTATAATCAATGATTTTAATGAATGGCAGGCTTTAAAAATTCATTATTATATAAACTGATAAATTGCTCCAGTAATACTCAAGATTAAAGTCAATTTCTCCACATTTTTGTGATCATTCATTAACGGTAATGCATAATTGAAAAGACTCATTGCTTTTCATGCATTTCACAGTTTGGGCTGAGCCAAAGAAAACATGATTTATGGTTTTAGCAGCTGAAATAAACAGTCAAAAAAATCGATGTAAAAAAATTGTAATAATTTGCCTATGAGGTAGTTTTCTCACCTTGTAATCGTTTCATACACATGCAGTCTGTGCAGACAGCTCTGTATTTGCATTTTAACACGTTGTTCCCATTTTGCATGTTTTGATGAGCGTGCTGCAGACCGGACTGCAGGCGAATTCGCTTTCAGTCAGTGTGCACACATTCACGAATCCAGCATTTCTCTATATCATCGTTAACATTTATCATCGCAGGATGATTACTGTAACATCAGTTCTTACCTTTCTAGTTTTATTTACATAAATGACTCAGTTGATTCTTTATTAGGATTTTTTCTTTTTTTGGGATAATTTTACTCACAGCCATCAATATTTTTTTCCCTATCTGACCAAACCTTTTTTTCTCTTCCACCACACGAACGAGAATTAACATGTTGAAAGGGATTGTTTTTTGTTTTTTTTCCAGAGGCCTTTTGCTTGTTTCACCATCTGCCATTGTGCGAAAGCTTTAGCTCCATCTGCACGTTTGGTCAACGGCTTTGTTTGTTTACCGCAATTAAAGCAAAGTTTCAAAATGAGTGTGATAATAATGATTTATTCACAGTTCCACTGCTCCAAGTGGTACTCTTATCAAATGTGTAATGAAATATTAGTAACTCTTTTAGTTGAGGATCAGAGAAAAAAAAAATCTTCGTTTTCTATAACGAGTAGTTCTCTTTTAAAGCTAAATTGGTGATGGTATCAGTTTATAGCCTGGAGCTGCTGCACAGAAAATGAAGAATAATCATTATTCGAGAGCACTTTTGTGCATTTTGAGGATGTAAGGTGTGTGTCTGTCTGTGTGTGTGTGTGTCGGGTGGGGTGGGGGTGTTCTAAAGCTTATTAATTATCTCCAGACTCAAAACCTTTTCACAATGCGTGGTTGAAGTGTAGTTTTTCACGTCATGCACTGTGTAAGAATCCTGTTTCCTTTAGACCTACACTGCCACAGATGTAAATGGAGCATTGTAACCATGTTAAAAGACTTTTCATCCAGTACTATGCAAGTTTCTCCGTGGCCCTCGACTGAGAGCCAAGTTTCCCCGGTAATCTTTAATGAGGAGCCTGCTGAGAAAAATGTTACAGGGCTTTTATGCCAGAAGGAAAAGGCAGTTTTTATTAAACACCTCTTACCTTACTGCAGTGCAGCAGCATTCTGTCGAGTCCAGAGACTGAGGCATTGCCAAGAATCATTGCTACATTAGGATGTGACATTTTGTGAAAGATTTTATTCACACTGAAGTGAGAACTTACAAGCAGCATTAGTGCTACCCTTTGAATGACACATTTTCCTTCTTTGAGTTTGTGCTTTCTTCTAGTTTTGAGATAATTTTCTGTCCGTGAATTCCGCTGCCTTCACATTTCCTCCATGTTGTTCCAGGACGAAGTTTGGCCTCGCTGAGTCGGAGGCGTGTTTCCTGCAAGGCACTGGGCAGAGGAGACTGCGAGGGTTGGCTGTGGAGAAAGAGAGATGCAAAGGGTTACTTTTCTCAAAAATGGAAGAAGTACTGGTTTGTTCTGAAAGACAACTGCCTGTACTGGTACATCAATGAAGAGGTATGTCTCAAAACTCATGTTGAGGTTTTTACTGACACAAAAGTGATGCTTTAGCAGAGGAGGCATTACCACAGTCGGGACCTAGAACTACAACACCATACAAGTGGAAGTGCTTTGTTTGAAGCTGCCCTCCTGCTAGTGTGTGATAAAGACAGTGGGAGACGTTTGCATATAGTTTTGTGAAAAAAAAACAACAACTATACATTCTTTTAATTTAAAGATGTATGTATCAAGACATAATATACTTGGTCCCTAACATGTTAATTTGCATGAATAACACAAATTGTTCATGCAAATTAACTCCAAGGTACATGCAATGCTCAGAGAATTTATTAAAAAATAACATTTAAAAAAAGCATTTCAAACTCTCCTTGCCTCAGTTAGCATCTTAACTGTTAAAGTTCATGACAGTACAATTAGAAAAGAACTGAATGACTATGATTTGTGTGGAAGGTTTTCCGGGACAATGCTTCTTCTCTCTGCAAAGAACATGGTAGCACAGCTTAGATTTCCAAAGTTATATTTGAAAAAATAACTTCTGGGACAATGTTTTTTTGGACAGATGAGACCAAAGTAGAGATATTTGCACATAATGCACAGCATTATGTTTGGTAAAAAACAAACACAGCATATCAAACCTGTTATGTCCCTCTACAACCCCTACTCTCTTTGCAGTGGCAGTGCACGAGTCTTCAGGTCTTACCTGGGTTGAAATGCTAATTGACTACACCTGGTGAGGTTCAAAGCCTGGCACAGCTGCCAAGCTTTGGAGGGGCGCACCAGTTTTGTCTCTGTGGTACCACCTGTTTTAGCAAACTTGTTATGTCATTTAAAATAAAATCTATTATTTTTTAAACTGTGGTGTCAGACTCCATATTTATGTTGCTCCTTTTGAGAAAGGTCGTAACATAAATGGGGGCTTGTCCGGGATATTTTGGACACTTTAGATATGTTTGTGGAGACAAAACATCAGAGGTTTTTTTTAGAGGGTGAGCGATGGTTAAGGTGTTAGCTGTGATTGAGAAAATTCTCCTTAGCAAATGTGTTTCAGCTGGGTGGCTGTGCTGCCTGTCCACTGTAGTACCTGTTTGGTGGTTTAGTTTATTAAGTTTAGTGATTAGCCTGGGTGGGGGTACGCTTCAGAGTTTTCTTGTAGACTGCATCTCTGATCTGCTGCCTGCTCTTGAGTTTGCGTTCAAAGTTGCCTCAAACATCTACATCTAGTAAATAAGTGTTTATGGATGCCAAATGATGAGGTGAGTGCTTTGTGCTGTGACCTTTAGTGTTGTGGAAAAGCTGGCTACTTTTGTTGGATCACTTGTGAGTGTTGTTGGCCAGGTGACGGCCAACAACATTTCTTTAAATTGTGTAGATATTGCACTTCATTTGGGGTCGGTCACTAGTACGCTTGCTTTACTGAATTTTCTAGATCAAAGTAACTTGTTGTGGCATAGGGCCGCTTGGTATGTGACCGTATGTGTGATGGCAACAACAGATCACATGGTTGGGATTGTTGGTTGATGCTTTTGGTTTGTGTTGTAGTAATTGTCTGAGTGATTACTTACTGAGTAATCCTTTTGATTTGTGGCTGTTGTGCTCCTCTATGTGTTGGTCACATGTTACTTTTGTACGCTCAGTGCAGCAACTTGGGATCCTCATATGGGGCGTCCATGTTTGAAGATGTCAACTAAAGTTATGTGTGAGGTGTTAGGCCCTTCTGCAACTTCTTTTCTCTTTGCAGTGGCACTGCACGAGTCTTTGAGGGTTGAAATGCTAATAGACCACACTTAGACTAAACTTATTATGCAATTTAAAATTATATAATAATAAAAATAAAGTACATTTTTAAAATTCTCCATATATATAGTCTCCATATTTCTGTTTTGGCTTTTGAGCTCGGTCTTAACAAGCACAAACACTTTATGACAGCTGTCAAGATGGAGGTGGTGGAGGGTTGAGAGAGAGCAGTGTATAAACAAATACAATGCATTCTTCAACTAAACTGAAACTGAAGCAATGTTGTAAAGAAGAGTGGGTCAGAGAAACAATGGGAGAGACAGAAAAAGTCATACATAAAATCATTATTTCAAGTTGTTGCTGTCAAAAGTTCTATGAGCTACTGAATCACGGGGTGTACTTTGTTTTTCCACACACTGCTTCTGTGTTGTGACTTAAATAAATAATGAAATAGTGGTATATGTAGTAAAATGTGGTATACGCCTGAGGTTGTATTTAAATAACTTTAAGAGTAATTTCTCTTTTTTTTGCCCCGATATATAAAACCATGGAATTGACAGAACTCTTACATTTTTCGTACATGACTGTAAAGTCAAACTTATTTATATAATTTGATTCATTTGTATCAACATTAGCGTAACTTCTTTATTTATTTTTAACATTCTTTTTTATCCCACCATCACTTTTTTTCTTTTTAGTTCTCTGGTTTATGGCTAAATATGTTCAAAATTAATTTCCAACTGCACCAAAAGGTTCATCTGGATGAACAGAATCCAGTATCCAGTAACCCAGTATTTGTTTTAGTAATGGGTAGCAAAACCATTGCACATTATCAGTTGAAAATAAGCTGGTAGAAATTCGCTTCTTAACACTGTCAGTGCAAACCCCCTCAGTGGCTGACCAGAGAGCTGCTAGGTTTTAAAGTCTTATCTTTATTTAATCGGACATTCATCAACCTCTTTCTGTTCAGTCAGACTTAGAAAAAATAATGTGCATTTGGAAAAACACAGAGAGTGAACACATGAAATCAACTGTTTTTTTAGCCATCCTTTTTTTTTTTTTTTTTTTTTGGCTTGCTGTCTGTCTTTTTTTTTTTTAATTTCTTTCTCTTCGCTCTTTGTTCAGGATGAAAAAGCCGAAGGTTTTGTCAGTCTTCCAGAATTTAAGATCGATCGAGCCAGTGAATGCCGCAAGAAGTAGTAAGTGCTTAACAAACGCAGGTCTCTTGCATATATGTTACGTGCAGTTCACATGCTCTTGAATGTATGAATGTGTGCCTGCAAAAATAACACCCTCTATCTCTCTAGTGCTTTCAAAGCTTGCCACCCCAAGGTCAAGAGTTTCTACTTTGCAGCAGATGGAGTGGATGACATGAACAGGTAAAGGAGCGTGTGCAGGGTGAAGGTTATAGAGTAGGACAGACTTCCAGCTGGGTGGCAAAACACCACAAAAGACCCTTCAAGTAAAAAGGAAAAAAAAGTGTTTTATTTAATGTTTAAAAAGGGAATTTGTTTTTATTATCAAACATTTTAAGACATTTTCACAGAGGCCAATTTTTTATAGGTCACAACATACTAAGGATAATATATTATACCTTTTTTGTCTGTTACTGACTTTTTAAACAAAATTTGTATATATTTGTTCATCCATGACTTACATAACATTTAAACCATGTTTGATATACAGTGGAACCCCGACTTACGAAATTAATTTGTTCCCGAGGGTCTTTCGTAAGTCGAAAATTTTCGTAAATCAAAGCATCCATCGCGCCTTTTGAGTGAACGATAGGCTATAGTCTAATTGCTAACTGCAACAACAATACGTCGTTCAAGTGGAACAGCAAAGCGCAAGTACGAAAGCCAAGGGGGTTGTCACATGATTCGGAAGGCATTGTGGGCGTTCTGGGCATTCTGGGCTCAGCCAGTCAAAGCCAGCGGATTTCGTTACACGGGCATTTTGCCGTAACACGGGCAGAAATATTGCCGTTAAGTGCCTTCGTAACTTGAATTTTTCGTTAAATGGGGTATTCGTAAGTCGGGGTTCCACTGTACCTATTTACTTATATGATGTAGTTATCATGCTGTAGATCAGTGCAGCTTGATATCGTTTCAAACTTTTAAAAAAGCAAAAAATTAAAATAAAAAGAGGTAATCATTTTTTTCCAAGTGATTATTTAGGTGCACTGTGAGACTTTGGGACCCCAAGCGAGATTGTTATTTTAATGTTTAATTATTTGTTTGCGTACATTATG
This sequence comes from Pelmatolapia mariae, assembly GCF_036321145.2. NCBI lineage: Eukaryota > Metazoa > Chordata > Actinopteri > Cichliformes > Cichlidae > Pelmatolapia > Pelmatolapia mariae. The sequence continues at coordinate 12,698,763 of NC_086235.1, read as the reverse complement.
AGATAATCTAATTAGTTCCCCCTTCTGTTAGGTGGCTGAGTCGCCTCAACATGGCTGCTGTAGGCTATGCAGAGCGAGAGAGGATACGCCAGGAGCAGGGTGAGGGCTCATTCAGCGACATGGTGAAGGGTTCTTCAAATGATGGCTGCTGTAGGATGTCATCTTAAGCCAACAACACAATAATACTCCTATACCTATTGAACTTATTGTTATTTTCCCAGAATAGCCAGATTAATCTCCTAGGGGCTTACTGGGAGAAAAATTTGTTAATGGGCAACTAATGACCCCGTACCACACATGACTGTTTCATTACACCCCCAGGCACTCAGAAACCAAACAGTTATTTTTCATCTGCTTGGTAATGTGATGCAATTAGCTATTTCTGGTAATATATTCTCCTTCAGTTCTCAAAAACTAACAAGCGCAGAGGAACCATTCACTTAAAAGTGGTCAACATTCTTCACTCCACTGACGAAATGTGAAGTAATGTACATGTTCTCCAGGTTTTTTAAGGTCCTGGGAAGAAAAAAATAATTTACAAGGTTAGTTTGAATTCAGCAAAATGTTAATAAGGGAAGCAAACCAGGTAAATGACATTATAATTCGGGTAAAACTATTTAAACTATAACTTTGGACATAAGCAAAGATAATCAACTCAATACCCCCAAGGTTTTGGATGGTAATGAGGTGAAGCTAGTTGGACAAATGGTCTAAAAATGTTAACGCTGAAAGTCAGTGAAGAAAACAAAGTCACAAAAGCCAAGGGAATAAAATGCCTTCATTCATACCATTTATACCAAGAAAAAAGTGTTTTAATGATTAAAAAGGATGTTTGTTTTTATTACTGAATATTTTAAGACATATTAGTTGTTAATAATTTGGTTTTAACTGTTTAGTATGAACAGTTTTTGATCCTTTACTATGTTCCACATAAAATCTGAAGCATTCAAAAAGTTTTTTCAAACATGGTTAGCCAGAGGCTGCAGAATACTCTGAGACTTTTGAAAAGTTTAGATTAAAGATTTTGTGTGTGTGTGTGTTCAGTTTTAATATTTAAAAAAAAAAAAAAAAAAAGAAAACTGTTCATGGGTAGAATAACCAATGAGCTTTTTGGCCCTCGTGTCTGTTTAAAAAACTTAGCTATGAATAAACATCACAGCTTTCCTTTTTTTCCCTCTCTCTGTTTTTTTTTTTTTTTTTTAGATTTACATGTCAGTTGGTTGCAGACTCATAGCAAATGAATTATTGTTGCTATATCAAAGGTTTTTTGTGTATTAAATACTCAACGCAAAACACTCATGCTACTTGTGGAGTGAGGACCAAAATGCAAGATCCCCATTCAGAGTTTCAATAAAAAACCAAAATTGCATTAGTTGTAATCCAGATTTAAAACTTAGTCCCAGGAGATCAGGAACAGTAAACAGTACAAAAGAACAAAGGAGAGACAGGGCTATTTATATACACAAAAGGTAATCAGGGAATAGGAATGGGAATAGGGAATAACTATATACAGCTGAAACTAATCTAGACAATAACGGAGAGGAAGTCAAATTAAAAGTGTAACACAAGAGACAAGTAAGCTGCCAAAGTAAAACTAGAACTGAACTGCAACCATAACTAAAGCGCATGAAACAAGAGTAAGCTTAACACAAGAGAAAGCACACAAGGTCAAGATAGAGGGAAACATTAACAAAGTCTATAAAGTCAATCAGTAGCAACATGCAACCAAAAGTGAATAACTGAAAATACTAGGCAATATTTGAAAACGAAAAGTGAGTAAAAATAAAATAAACCCAGAACAGGAAACAAAACTAAAAAGAATTCAACCTCCAACTCAAAACTCTGGGACCATCTGGGAACTGTAGCACAAAATGCCTGATAAGATGTTAACCTGATACTTGGGGCATGTTTTCTATCTCTCGTGGTATTCCGATGGCTGAATGGAAGGTAAATCAATAGACAGGTGGATAAATGGAAAGAAAATGGTGGAATACTTAGCACAAATAAATACTAAATAATAAATACTATATTTATCCATTTACTTTACTTTATGTAGCTCTTCAGATTATCCTAGCTCTTCTACCATGAGGCTGCCCTCCCTTTTGATTTGTTTCAAAAGAATTTGATTCATATAGCTCCAGTTCCCATCAATAGTCATCTTAACCACATTATTTTGCAAAGTAAAAACCCAACAGAATCACTAAGAGGCTTCCACTAGCAAACAGAAGGTTTGAACAGCAGGTTGATTGCACTAATTTGCTCAGAGCCAGAGCAATGTACCTGACGTGGCCGTGTTAGAAATAACTATAGTGTCATCATATAGAGCCAAGAGAAGGAAAAAAAACTCAAACGAAATCTCAAACAGGGCTGAACTTTTTCTAATATCTACATACACTGATTACTGATTATTCATCACTCGAATCATGTTTAATATGAGCATCAGTCAGTTTAATAAATGACAGAAAATAAGGAAAAGTGTAACTGGTTCCCATTAAGAAACAACACTCTAAGCTAATATGTAAAATGTGTATGATACTACAAATACACTAGATGTATGTGTATGGATGGATCTGACAGTATGTGTGTGGGTTTCCTGTAGATTACTGGAGTGAAAGTGAACATGAGGATGACGCTGCCTCCAGCCCCAAACAGGACAGTCCCCCACCTCCATATGACACCTACCCACGGCCTCCATCAGTGAGTCACTCATACACACACACACACACACACACACACACACACACACACACACACACACACACACACACACACACTGTAAACTGTATTGCATCTCTCACAAAGTAGATATTGTACTCAGAGGCAAAATTGAGGCCTCGTGCTTCCTAGTCCACCGTAACAGTTGGAATTATTGCCAATAAAGCAATAAGTACAGATAGTGCTGAGGCTATATTAAACATAAATGTTGCTATATTTGAAGTTGAAATGGGTTGCTGTACATCATGCATCTCTGTCCTGGGGTATGTTTTTTTTAATCATAGGGTAAAAGAAAGGAAACACCAACAGCACCTTTTCCATGTAATTGAAGTTACAAAGCACAGGCTGCTAAGTTTTAAGATAATAATAGAGTCACTCAAACACCCCTCTGCTTTGTCTTCTTGTCTCTCACCTACCATATCACACACTTACTCAATCAGGCAGGCATGCTGATGAAATCCTTTCTTTGAAGTGTGTCATTATGGTTGAATGAGACAAGGCGATCATTTGATGTCTGCCACATTGTCTCCCTTCCTTTTTCTCTATCAGATGAGCGCCTACTTGGAAGGAGGTCGGACCACTCGGCTGTCTTCCACAGAGACGTCTCGCTCTCGCTCATCCCAAGAGGACTTCCTTTGTGGCGAGCCCCCTGCTGCAGCTGCAGAGCCGCAGTACCACCCTGGTCCTCTTGGGGGAGGCACCACACACAGTGGCAGAAAAGCAGGGGGCAGCAACAGCAGCGACGTACAGTACAGATGTGATCCTGTAGAGGTGTGTGACGATGTTAATATTACCTCAGATTGATGGTCTCATTTCGACAGTTCGGAAATTGTTCTTTCGACTTGGGAGCATGAATGTGCTTTTTAGTCTGAATTTACACTCACCAGCCACTTTACTACATTCATCTATTCAACTGCTATTTAACGCTGATGCATAGTTAGCTAATCACATGGCATTAACTCAGTTCGTTTAAGCATGCAGACATGGGAAAGAAGGCCTTCTGAAGTTCAAAAAGAGCATCAGAATGGGTAAGAAGTGACTTTGAATGTGGGATAGTTATTGACAGGCTGGTCTCAATATTTCAGAAAGTACTGATCCACTGAGATTTTTCCACACAACCATTACATAGTTCTGCTGCGACATTCTGATGGTAGAGTTAAAAGAACAAGTAAAGCGTGGATCCACCCAGCTTTGCATGTATATCAATGGTTCAGGCTACTGATGGTGGTATACTATTACTAACCATAGTGTGGGACTCTTGATTTTAATAACCGTATAAATTATTTCAAATAGATTTTGTTCCAGAGTTCAGACTCTAGAAGATGATGAATATCATGCAACAGATGACTGTTTCCTAATTAGAATATTATGTTTAGAGAAATACATTTTACCAACAATAAACTACAATTTGTAATATAGGAGCTGTCTTCATATGGGACCACATGCTTAGATTGCATCTGGTAAGTCTACTGAATAATTTGTTTATCTGTTGTTTTCTGTAGTACCGCTCCAGTCCTGCTGGGGGCAGTAGTGAGACAGGGTCCCCGGGCCGCTCTTCATCGTCGCAGAGGCGCTCTTGGCAGGACCTGATTGAGACGCCATTGACCGAGGCTGGACTGCACTACCTTCAAACTGGACCACTTGGTAGCGCCCAAATTCCAATTCAGTTGCTTGAATTCATACACATCGGTGTTAGTGAATTCTGTTTAAGCTGTGATTATGTTCTACAGAAAGAATGAAAACCTAATGTGTTTCTGCACACCAACATGTTCAGCTAATATAGACCACAGAAAGTATAAAAATGACAGCATGATAGTTTCCCAGAATTTCCCCCCATAGTGGTTTATTGCAATATAGGTGAAAAACCATATTCTTTCCAAGATGGCAAAAATTAAAAAAAAAATGGATTAGTGTCATTTAATTATAAAGTGTAAAGTGTTTTTCGTTAGTTATTACATTTAAATCAAAGTATCTCATATTTAGCTAGCTCGCTTGATAACAACCAGTTCGTTATTGTTCTTATTTAGTATACAGTAAACATCTATGGCAGTCCAGCTCTTTCAAGAGGGGAATGGCTGAGGAACATGAAGGTTAAATGGTGTGACTGCGTTTCGGCCAAAAGAAAGTACAGCTTCAACTTTTATTTCTCCACCCTCTGTTTTCTGTCATGCAAACTCTTATTCCATGCACTGACATTAGAAAACATAGACGTAGCATTTGCTTGGAAAAATTATACCAGTGTGAAAGTGCCTTAAGCCTGCATTTTATCTCAAAGCCAAAAGATGGCGATAGTTGTGGATAGAGTCAATGAGCAATCAATTTCACAGTAAGGCACGCCCCTTCCTATCACATTTGTTTTAAAAACAAGATGACAGCAGTGGAAATGCTCATCTTGAGGCTTCAAAACAAGCCTGTAGGAACCAGTTAATGACATGATAACATGATGACATCATGTTAGTTATGTCCATCTTCAGTACTGCATCTACCTGTACCAGGAATGCCATTTTTTTTCCTGGGCTATGAAATAAATGAGTGAATTAATTAATTAATTAATTAATAATTAATTCTGTACAATATGGTGTTGTATAGCAGTGTCTTATATACAAATATATACTTATTATACTTATATATATTGTATATTATACCTTTGTAGTTTTACCCCATCAAATTTAACAAAATGATTGCTTCACTAAAAGTAACAGAACTGCAAAAAAAGTGTTTGTTTTTTTTATTTAATTTGAGATATCTTAGATTGTTATTTTATTAATACCGAGAACATTCAGCAGCAAAGCTTCTCCATAAAGTGTGCCATTAAAGGTCCACACACACAGAGCAGAATTTCTACTGTTTTGACAGGAACTACTCTCTGCTCAAGAAAGCGCCCCCATGAAAACTGTCTGCTATCATCTGTGATCATCAGCTTCAGCTCCCCCTCATTAAAATCAACTTTGACCCCTGCCTGCAATGATATTTGTCAAATATTTTGTGCAGCTGCTGATGCAGCTTGAAGCTTGTGTGTTTTATATACGATCTTGTGTTTAATAGTAATGTATGTGTTAAGTGTTCTTTCTGATGCTCCAATGTGGACAATGGCTTTAAAGCTGGAATAGCAATTTGTCTCTGATTCAGTCAGAACATATTTAAAATAAATTTTACTGTATTGAACAGAGTGTTCCTTTAAAGAAATGAGTCATGTTGCATTCATGACTCAAATAACAGCAAATCAATTTTTTTTCTTTGCGTTGCAGAGGACGCCGTCTTTGCTGAGCCAGGCCCAGGTGGTGGCTCAATGATGGCCGGAGCCGTTTACACTCTTCCTGCTCCGAGGAATGTCCCGTTGCCCATGGCAATGCAGAGGCTGATTCCTATGGCAACCCAGGGAGGGAAACCCCGCAGCTTCACACTGCCACGAGACAGCAACCTCCACACGCTCCTTGCACCGCCTGCGAAAGAAGAACAGCAAACACACAACGGTGAGTTCATGCTGGATCAGGCTTTTGGTGTGAAATGCTTACAAGGGCACAGAGAGCTTAAAGCTAATCCGGAAGCATTATTTTTATTCACTATGTTTTAACACCAAATCAACACTACAGTAAAGACAAAAGCAGCATTCATTATACAGTGCACAGAGATTTTAGGCAATAAAAATAAAGCGAATATACTTTAAATCAGACTATGAACCAGCCACAACATCTGAACATTGATGCAATTTAACAGTTAAAACTAGCTACCAAACAAGCAGTGTTGCATTAGAAGAAAAATAAATTCAAATAACAGAGAAACATATGAAATGTTAAATAGGAGAGAATAATGAGCTCTCCTAAAGGATTGCACAAATGGTTTAAACCAGCCGTTCCCAAAGCTACATGGTCCTCTTTAAGGGCCATTAGTGAGGTTGCTGCTTTGTTTGAAAGCAAGCAAAAAGCCTCACAATTCAAACTTTGAAAACCTCTTTTAACAACAGAATTTCATTATGTTACTATGAGTCTGCAAGCTGCCACGTCTGTGGATGAAAACTAAAGCCAATGCAAAATTCCCCACTGCAGAACTGCAGTTCCTCTCTTGACAACGTGAGGCTGGTCCAAAGCTGTGTTTTAACCTTTTAGAGTCATTCAATTGAATTAAATGCCAAAAATGATATGGCCTGCTGCGAGGTACAGTTCGTTCTAAGTGAAATTCTAGTATTTTATCAGTCTGTTACTAAGCACCAATTATCGGTTACTAAGCATCAGTATCCGTGTCTACGCTTTGTACCTGTGTGGTTTTTGGATGCAGATTGCTACACATGCTCACTACCCTTAGCTTATAACTTAGGGCTTTCAAATTCAGTAACTTGTGGGAGCAAAAACACCAAGATTGAGGTTTTCTGTAGTCCAAAACCAATGGGTGATGCCACGATGACTATGTCTAGCTTTTATATACAGTCTGGTTTTTATGACATTTGTTGAATTGCTATGTGCTGCACGCTGTTTTCACTGCAAGAGCCTAATGAGGGAAAATACTTCCAAGTACTTAATATTGCTCCGTAATAACAGGGGTTCGGGTGTTTCATACAATGACAGCTAATTCTGAGCTAGTTGTAGCCATTGACATAACGAGCTGGAATGATCAAATCTGGAAAAAAATAATTGCATGTTAGACCTTCTCGATTTCACTGAAGGACATAAAATATTTTATGTTGGGGATTGATTCAGTAGAAGAAGCTGGTGCTGCTCTCAGTGATGCATTTTTTGGGTAACAGCAGAGCGCAAAAATGTGTCTCGCTGTGAATGACAGCCACTAGAGACTGAGGGGGAGGGGGAAAAAAGGAAATTTCTTTTTAAGGTGAAGACGTCAGCACATGTGCCACATATAAAAACTGCTCTCAGGCACAGACATATCCATTTAAATCATCATCAGCTTGAAGCAGAGCACACTGTAGTCATACATTGATCTAATGAGGCTAATGACACCATGGTGCTCCTGTTGCCAAGGTGAGGCAAGCAGCATATGAAAAGAAAGGACTGCAAGAGTAAATAAGACTGATTTATGTAATAGCATGATATATGTTGCATTTGTTAGGGAATGGATTGAACAATCAATAATGATGTGAGCGAGGAAATAAAACTGCCAAAGTGAAGAGGGCGTCCCTGAGGCTGACAGGATTTTCTCCTCGTTAATAATCCTGCTGTGACTAATACGAATTATTACACAATGTCGTAGATGTGTTGAGGTGTGCTGCTGTCCTCCAGTGGTTGATCTGAGATATAACTTAAGGCGCTCCCCGGCCTTTTAGCTTCTAATCCTGTAACAGATGTGAAGCAAAGAGTTAAACTCAACATTAAATGTGCGGGTCTCTGTTTCCCCTCTGACTGCTCTGAAGGTGGCAGTGAAGGTGCCTCGCTGGGCGACCTGTTTCGTGCGTGCGAGCAGGGTGGGGTCTGTCCTCTGGGTCGGGGGTCGGAGTCCAAAGCTCAGTCAGAGTTCAGGCAGTCATTTCTCCGAAGGGCCGCTGACCCTCATCTCAACGAGCGCCTGCACCGCCTCCGCATACTGACCTCCACGTTGAAGGTTGGTCCTCACTCTCATTCATATAGACACATGCGCAAGACGAGCACGGGGGCACGCCAAACACATGCACACTTACAGAGGCACAGGAGGATTTTAATTTCTGACGAGACGACTGACCTTTCCCTAACCTCTCACCCAAACTCTTGTCGATGTTTGTACAGATGTAGACACCGGGTTTGTGTGATGCATTTCTGGCCATTTGAAATACTATAAAAAAACAAACCAGCGTACAAACATTTTAGAAGCAAGACGTTTACCACATTTGAAGAAATAAAAAAAACTAACATTTCAGTTAAAGTTGTTTTTGATGTTTGTGGTGCTTTTATTTTCACTTATACAAAATGAATTGCTACTGCAGTGTCCTGCTGATACTCTAGATCAGTGGTCTCGAACTCCAGTCCTCGAGGGCCGGTGTCCTTTCCATGTGTCCCTGTTGCAACACACCTGAACACAAGTAGGTCATTAGCAAGACTATAGAACTTGACTCCATGCTGAGGTGGCAATTCAGCCATTTGATTCATGTTACAGCAGCTCATGAGTGAATGAACATGGTGCAATAAAAGTACTTTTAGGAGTACATTTTTCCAAACACTTAACATTGACTTAAATTTACTTGAGTGGGGTTAGGGTTTGCTACTTCAACATGCAGTCAAGTTCTATATTCTTGCTAGGTGTGTTGCAAAAGAGAAACATGGAAAAGTTTCAGGATACCAGCCCTCGAGGAGTGGAGTTGGAGACCCCTTCTCTAGATAAATTGTAGTTGCTGGAAAAAAATGATGCAATAAAAAAAAGTATTTTACGACAGAAGTTAAAAGCAAAATTGTATAGAAATCCTGTCATCTGTGTTTGCTGGCTCGGTATGCAACTGTTAGCCAACGAGATGTTAATTTTGGTGAACAGCCTCAAAACAAACTATATCTGCCAAAACAGGTGTACAGACAACTCCTTACAGTGTCTTTCAGTAGAGGCTCATAACCTTAAACTCAAAGCGGCCACACCCTTAGTGATCCAGAAGTTTAACCTTTAACCGAGTTTAAACAAGGATACAGTTTACATGCTAAAAACACAAAATCCATTTTTCCAAACATCTTTATTTGTGCTGTAAATTTGGACATTTTCAGAATCTATGGAGATTGAATCAGTATTGGAGGCGGCCTCAAAGGGCCATTTGAGAAGCTGCAGCTTTGAGGCATTTCTGCATTGGCTTTATTTTCAGCTCTTCTGTGAAATCTGTGAAACGTTTGACTAGGACACAACACGATGGTTAACAGAGAATTGCTCTCGGGAACAGATGTTTGCTTACTAAAAACAACAAAATGGACCTCAGTAAGAGAAGTTGCTGCCAGTAGGTACTCACACAAACAATAAAGGCATATAGGAACAGACACTTTTGAGTCTGGAGCTTAGCAAAAGGTCAGTTTTGTTGAACTTTATTTTCCTTCCATAGAATTCAATTTTTGTGAAATGCAACACTGTATTTCACCTCATATTATTAATCTTACAGGTCATACTCCTCTAAAATCTTATCAGAAACTGCCTCCTCCCCATTCCTTCTTCACAAACCTTTTGAACTGTAAGATTTCTTGAAATAATGGTTTACTTCAGAAATTGTGCAAAGGCTATTGACCTCAAGGCAAAACGTGCTGCTTGTAAAATAGAAACACTTATTCTCATCTGTTCAAAAATAAAACATTTGTTAAAACTATGATAAGATAGAAGAATGGCTCCCTCCATGAGGATTTATTTCATAATTGTATATTTATGATAATTTCTGACTGTGATGCACACATAAACACCGCTCATGTGCTGGAAGATGTCTGTCTTGTTAGTTTTAGTGGCGTTATCTGTCACAGTGTGTCTCCTCAGAGTCCTCAGATGTCAAGCAGCCGTCTGTTGCTTCATGCTGTCTGAGCAGCAGTGATGCTCCCGGGCTGGGTGGCTCTTTTGCTGTTTTTTTATGTCTCTAGAGTTTGTTTCTTTGTTGCTTCCTCCGTGTATGGGGGCGGGATGGCAAGTGAGGGCATGGAGGCTTTATCGCTTGCAGGTACATCAGGTTTTTTTTTGTTGTCTGGTTGGGTGGGGAAGCTTATATGTTTGTTTGCTTGTCTCGCGTCTTTTAAAGGTATATACCAAGCTTTGGGGGGAGCATGGATGAAAAGTTTCACAAATAATCTTCAGAAGACACCACAGTGACCCTAGTAGAGGCTACACTTTAATTGCTATTTACAAGGGATCAGGTTGGATTTGTGCGTTCAGGCAGCATCAACATATCTGCAGTGGTTGCTGTGGAAACAACAAAGGATTTCATATTTTCTTTGTGTGTTTCTGCGCATTAAAATTGGACCAAAACAACATGATACATTTGAATGAGAATACGATGGCAGAAGGAATAACAAGAGAAGAGATTCGTGTGTTGTGTTTAATAACAGCTTCAGCACAAAGTCAAAGATCATGAAGTGCTAACTAAATTAAAAATAATCTACTACTGACTGAACATTAACTGAAGCAATATATATTTCACCATCACGATAACGCTGTCATATAGCAACATATCATCATTGCCTTTCAATTATACACAATTTATTAACAATTATTTCCCATGTAATTTAGAAAAGAAAGTTGACAGTGCTGTTACAAAAATGTTTGTAACTGCTGATGCATTTCAAATTCATTAACTGTCACTTGAACAAAGAGGCTTAGATAAGTTATAAAGAAAGAAAGATCCAGTGAATGTGTTTATCTTTTATCAAACAAAGAGGAACTCATTTTTAAAGGGGCTAATACAAATATTAGGCATCTACAATTAGAATCGCACTGTAGATCATTGCTTTAAAAAAAAGTTAATTAAAAGTTAAAAAACATTATTTCACTTATTGACATCTGAAGAATGTAACTTGTCAAATAGTCGAACATTTTTAGTTTTCTGATGTATTATGATAGGAAAAAGGTGACTTTTCAAAAAACAAACCCAGTTTTAAATATGAATTTAATAGGTTTTTAATATAAATAAAATAAATAATACATTTTTCTAAATGCTTACAATCTTTTTTTTTTCAATAAGACCTTGTTACTTCTTAAAATAGCAGCATAAGTGGGTCTGTTACAACACTTGGAAACTACATTTAGCCAAGTATTATATTTTGACTCTTACTACTACTGTTACTGCTAATAATAGTAATAATCATCTTAAAAATTATAATTTTAATCATAGTAATTCATGATATAGTCATATCAGTTATCAAGCAGTATCTAATGATAATATCAAACACTAGGCTATTCTAGCTGAAGTTGAACAGTATAGTATTTTTTTATTCATAATTCGTACTTTTACTATTGGTAGCTGTGTTTATTTTGATGCTTCTTTAAGTCCTAACTCAGAGAAACGTCAACACTTTGACATGCTCGCATCGTTCTTCTATAAAAGTATATTTTAACAGAATATTTTATGAGTTTTTGTGGTAATCATCATGCAAAAGTTATTACTAATGTGTAATTAAAATGCATTACTGCATCAGTATATATTAACAATAGTGTATTTAGTGCCTTAATATACTGCATACTGCCCAAGAATATTAAATATTAATTTAAATAGGTTTTTAATAAATGTCCTACAAGTGGATTAGTTAATAGTAGATAATGTGCTGAATGATGAACTAAGTAGTAATTTAAAGGTGTTTCAAAATGCGATACTGAAATTTACCAAATTATATACACTGTATTACTTCAAAAGTAGCCCATGCATTAATTGTGAATACACATGAAAGGTAGTGAATATACTCAGTAGAACAATGACAGATAAAAACGGTTGTTTTTTTTTAAGTGTTCTATGCAAGGTGATCACATGTCAAATCTCCCCAAATCTTAGTGTATTAAGTGTGTGTCTTGCTTTCCGTGTGTCTGCGTCTTAAAGAAGAGCGATATTTTGAAAAGTGACCCGCCCCTCCTCTGTTTCTGCATCCCCCATAGGACAGGGAGGGGGAGCTAGCGCTGATTGACAGGCTGCTGGCCAAACCCCAGCTGTCGTCGGCAGAGTTCCAGGAGTGGAAGAGAGCCTATCAGGAGCTGTTCACTCAGGAGCCGAACTCGGCCGCCGAATCAGATCCTGGCCCGCCCCTCACCCCGTCGCTCTCTCACACGCACTCCTACATTGAGACGCACGTCTGACGCGAAAAGCAAAAGCAACACACACGCTTAAATTGCTCTCATCACCTGATTTTGGATTGAGTTGAACAAATTGCAGCTGATGCTTTGAGGCATCAGAGCTGCTATCGGAGAAATCTTAGTGACGAACTGAGTCGAGAGGCGAGAGTAGAGATGCGCTTTGAGCAGCCGCCGTGTGACAAGTGCAACATGACGTGTTTTTGCGGAGACCCTCGTGTCACATCAGTCTTCGAGCTGATTGGTCATGCCACTCCAGATGGCTCGAGGGTGGACACTGACACTGATTCTTGAGTATTATATGTTAGCTTTTGTGCTGCGTACCTAAAATACTCTCCATGGAAAACCATATAAAGAAGGATCTTCATCATCTTCGTACAGACTTCTCATCCAGTGGGATTACAGAGTTGTATCTTTCTCCATCTTGCTTATTGTGCCATTTTCATACTGACTGCACAGTGTCTCATAGACGCTCTAATAGCCACATACGTTGTATTCTTTCAAGCCTTATACTTGATGTCTATGATGATATTTACTGTACAGTGAGTGCTACAGTAGACAACAATAAGCAAAGGTCTTTTTTTAAAAAAACAAAACACTAGTCTCAGTTTCTATCTAGTTTTAGAGACTTTTGTTTGTGCTGGTTTGGTAGATTCGTGTACTGTGCTGGGCTGGACCTGAAGCATGCACACTCCTCCTGGAATAGGACCCATTTGAAGGAAAAATCCACCCTCAAATGCTTTTCTAGCAACGCATCAGGCATCACATGGTGTAGTTAGGAGCCCATTATCTGCTATTGCTTTATTATTGAACTTCAGTTCACACTCCAAAAACACAGTATGCCTTTCACAAACCGCCATTTACTGCTTTATAACTTCGCATATGCACATTAAAGCAGTGTGGTTTTTACATTTGGAAAAATAGAACACTACATGCAGTTAAATCTGTTGTACAGACATGTACAGGCATAAATAGAGAACAACAGTTATTCTTGTTGCTTTCAGAATAAAAGCTTGCAATGATCAAGGGAGTTTTCAAGTTTCTTTTAAAATTTTTACACAATAGTAAATAAAATAGGGTCTTTTAACGATACTTTTATTAATTGCAAAACAAAAACAGCTACTAGAAATGTCTAATGTTTCGTTTACGTTGTATACATATTGAAAGCTGCATTTTAATGACATGTAAACAAATACTAGGTGCCATCCACAGAAAGAGGAAAATATAATGTTACATGGCTTTACTTAACATTTCTTGCAATGATGGTAAAACAAAGGTTTTGTCTTGCATTATAATTATTATTGCACTGAAAATTAGAAACTTGGTCTAACTATAGATGGAGCTTCCTAAATCTGAGAGAGCTTCTCACTGATGAATATTCTTTTTAGCTTTTGCAGATATGAATGTTTATATATAGTATATTAAAAGAAGTACAGTTCTGTTCCACATATGTGCTGTTGCCAGCTCCCAATCTAGAACTGGTTTCCTACCCAAAAATGGCACCAGTCAACACAAAATTACTGGACCCATAGTTTGAACCATTGACATCAGTGATTATGGGAAGAACTGATGCAAGAAATTCACCAATGATTGACAGATTCAGCCCACAGGTTCTGTTTGCTATGATTTTCTTTTCATGTAAATAAACCCAACTTTTCATATCTTCCACAATTTGGGCAAGTCAAATTAGGATTACTCCCTCCATTACCCAGTCAAGTTGCTTCCATGTCTGTCTTAACATTAATTTAACATTTTGGATATATGAAATTTTGTCAGGTTATTGACAAAAGTGTGTTCCGACCCTTGAGCACTAAAATCCAATCAGTTTATCCTTGAGTTCAGGTGCCAAAATTGAAGAAATCACCTCAAAATTTTTAAGAGCTATCAATATTGCAACAATACAGTGAACTGATGGATGAAAGCCATAGAAACATGCTGTCTCCTTTTGTAGGCCACCTTTGTATTGGCTCAGTCACACTAGAGTAAAGATAGATTAACAACCTCTGTGCAGCTAGGAAAATCTGGTGGGTGCCTGGTAAGTGCTTTGAAGGTTTTTTTTCTGTCAGAGGCTGATTGTAAGTAGTTACGAAACTTGAGCGTGCAATACCCTCCACCATATTATCACAGATCTAATATATTTGCCAACTTCACACCATTCAACGTACTGACTCCATCTTATTGATATTTTGTTTCCGTCTTTACTCACTAAGGTCGGTTTGAGTACAGAAACCTAATGCAAATGGTTGCAGATTAGTTCCCCATCCCTGAAGCAACCATTTCAAAGACAATAAAATCCCAATGAAGTTCATTTCACAAGTTTGTGTCACACAGTCTTAATAATTTTGGTGTTGTTACAATGTCCAGTTATTGATTTACCTACTGAGACTGCAGCATAAATAAGAATCTTTATAACTTGCCTCGTTAAATGAAGGTCACATTGACTCACTGCATCATCTTGTGGTACAAAGTGGTATTACACAAGTATTGTCCCAGCCTTGTGTCAAATTTTGTTGATATTTTTTCATCACAATACATTTTTTTTTTACATTTTTTAATACATGACGCATTGTATACACAAAATTTACAAAAAGTACACTGCAATTGTCTAAGCCATAATATCCCTGATATATGAAATTTTATAGATCTACCCAAATCTTATTGTAGATTTTTGAATTTGCACAAATGTAAGTTTAAATAAAAGCTCATTTCTATCTAGTTTTTAGGCAACTGCTACTTCCAAACATGGACGTTATTTTCATTTGGTTTTCAGTGCCTTATATGGCATCCACACTCCTAGTAATACAGGTGTATGAACTCTGGAAAGTCACTCTGTTTCACCCCAAAAGCCTCCAAAAATATTTAAACCAAAACAAAAAAAGCAAAGAGATGTTATTAGCACAGAAAAAATTTCTGAACATCGCAGATTTATAGTACTTAAAAGAATGCAAAAGTTTCTAAGGGTGGATTTTTCCTTGGAGACCATTTGGCTCTCTGTATCCTGCATGTGGCATAGAGAATATGAGGCCATATTTGCATAGGAACTGAAATATGAATCTAATAAAAATATATTAGTTTGTTATTTGTAGGTTATGCTGTTGCCAAAAGACTTAATACTCAAAGTCAATGCACAAAACTATGAAAGCAATCATAAATACATATAAACACACACACAAATACACACAATAATAAGCACATAGACTGAATGCTCTTTCTCTGCTGCTGCCCGTGGTTGGTTGTAGTAGCATGTCTTTGTTATAGATGAAAACAGTATTCTTTTTCCTGTTTTTGTGTTTGAAATCTTTACATACAGTAGATCTCTATTTATAGAGCGCAAACTAAGTGTCTTGGAAGATCTCTAATTCTAGTTCAGTTTTTTTTTTCTTTTTGGACAGACTGTCGTTGAGTAAAGATTGTTTAATGTTCGATCTATAAATTATGGTTAATTAAAAAAACAGTATTTATTTATGTAATCATTCTATATGCTCTCTTGAAAGATGAGGATGGATCAATAAAATGTTGGTCATTTCGATGAAAATGTTTTTTGTGGTCTGTTCTGTGAAAATTAGTCCATATGGATGTCATAAATTCAGCTTTTAAAATGCTATATAAGTAAAAGTACCACAAATAAAAAAAAGTACCAATGAATGTAAAACTAACAAGGACTTTCTGCAATAAATTTCCCCTTTGACAAATATACTTTATTCTACATACACTGCACAAATACATACATAAATAAAACAGCTGATTATTACAGTATAATAAGTTAGTTAAACTCCAGGGATATCAATCTGTCTGGCTTTCCTTTGGTAGCCAGAAGTATTCTCAAATCCTCAGACTCATTATCTGATAGTTTAGTCAGAAACATGCACACGAGCAGCCTGTTGGAGGTCACTTTGTAGGGCTCTGGCAGTGCTCCTCCTGTTTTTCCTCACACACTGGAGCAGATATTGATACTGCTGCTGGCTTGATGGCCCTGTCCAGCTCTCCTCATGTAACACCCCATCTCCTGATATCCTCTAAACTCTTAGACTCAGGGTTTTGTGTTCTGTGGTTTGGTCGGCCATTTCAGTTTTGCATAGTAGCATGTCACGGTTCCCTCATGTTTTGGTTCATATCTAGTTCTGTTTCAGTTTGGTTCATATTTCTTTCCTTGAGTTCCTGTGTATTCTTACCTCCCTTGTTTAGTCGTGTCTCCGTGTTTGTTTATCGTTTGTCTCTCTGTGTCAGTTTTGCCTCAGTGTTAGTTGTTTCCTGTTTTATTTTGATGGTCTCCAGTCTCTCATGCTGTATATTTAGTTCTGCTTCCCTTGTCTTGTCTTCTGTGATTACTTCAAGTTGTGCTCCCACCTATTTCCTCTTCCCTCATTACCTGGTGTGTATTTATTGTCTGAGTCTTCCCTTGTTCTCTGCCTCTAGGCTGTGTGCACCCTTGTTCTGTGGTTTCCCCTAGATTCCTATTGTTTTTGTTCCTGGTTCCAGCCCATTTTTGAAAAATCTTCAGCATTAAAGCTGTTTCTGTGTTCATGCACTGTCTCCAGTGTCCTGTATTGTCGGTCCACATCCTACCTGCAACACAATGTTATATGACACTGTCCATGGACATAAAGCAAATATTTTTGTGATGGCTTGACGAGCTGGACTATCTGTGTAACCTGAATAGACTGCAGTTACCGCTCCAGCGATTAGGATGCTGGCAAAAAGCAAAACTAGAGGAAAATCAGTGAGGCAGGGTAAGGAGAGAGCTGGTCTGTGGCCACCACCTGCAAAACTTTTCCCTTTTTTTGGCGTTGCCTTGTTGTTGCCTCTCTGTCACTTTCATTTGCTCCAAAAATGTATGCTTCCTAAATGGACAGATTGAGTTCCCTGAAGAGTATCTGACTCACTTTGTGTTATACTGTGATAATCGAGTGGTACCTTAATTTCTTTGAGCAGCATATTTGACTGATCAGTTTGCAAACAGCATGTGTTAGCTTGTTTTATTTTAATTTAAGAAGCTAAGTTTACTGGTCCTCATCCAAATAAATCTGAGGGTGTGTGAAATGACTGACAGGAGAAGAAAGAAGGAGCTTTTTGGACATTTTCCTGTGAAAAACTGTCAGAGATCTAAAGATTGCTTTTTACAATGTCAGGACAAGATTTACATTTCAGAATTGTTGGAATCAACTTATTTGTTCTTTCCAAAGGTTTTTTTTATTGAATGAAAAAAATCACACAACATCTATTTTCTTTGACTCTTATCCAATTCAAGGTCATATGAAGGCTGGAGTCCCCACAGCCTATCCTCTTTATTCACAACGGGTTGCCACAGTAAATAGATCTACATGTTTTGATTTGGCAGATGATTATGCTGGATGCCTTCCTGATGCAAGATTAAAGAGACTTATGTCTAAATCTCAACAAAAAAAATCTTTATATAAATTAAATGGTAGCTACTGCTTTCAAATAAAAGCTGTGGACCTAGTGGAAAAAATACATTTCCCTCTGACATGTTGGGAAAATAAAAATACTTCAGTAAAGTACAGTAAAAAAAATTGGTACTTGGTTTCTTTATGCCATTTAGGAATTTAAATCTCTGTAGCTATCTACATAGATTTATCTAATCTATGTGTCTAATTTATCTAATCGATTTATCTAAAGTACCTACCAAATAAATGTGGCTAAAATTGCTTATATTTAGCTCAGCTACACAGTATGTGGTGCACTATTAGGCTGCATTAACTTGATTACTCTTAAGAAGATAAATAACAACCAGGTGCTGCTGATCAGATCTAATTAATTAATCGTCAGCAACTGTAAAAAGTTCAATAAAAGCTGATGTTCTGGCAGCTTGCTGGTCTGGAGCAAATGTGTGTTAACACAATGCCACCAGCAGTGGCTGTCCAACTAAATTTCCCTTTTTTTTTTTCTTTTGAAATGTAAAGTTGCACCTGAACAGACCACACGGGACTAATGATTTGGACTTGTTTTACAGCCACAGGACCTGGGCAGTCACTGAGTCGGTCATGAGCTCCTCTTTGCACCAAAGTATTCTAGAGTCAAACGTGAGGCCATCTATCCAACAGCTTAAGGCTGAAATTGGGTAATGCAGCAAGACAGTATTTTCAAACACAGCAACAAATCTACTGAAGAAGAAAAGAATCAAGGTGTTGCAATGGCCCAGTCAAAGTCCAGACATCCACCTGATGCTGTGGTGGGAAATGAATGGCAGCAAATGTCAGTGAACTCAATGAAGTTTGGCTCATTCTCAAAAAGTAGATCTAAGTTTGTACACAACTAGATTCAAAGCATTGCTGCTAAAGGTAGTTTTGACATAACTTTATGCACTATTAGTATTAAATCCGCAAATAATTATCTAGCTAATTATCCAAAAAAGGTGAGGAAAAAAGCATTAAAGGAAAAAAAAGCTGAGGCTCAGCTGTGACCTGAGCCAGTGAGAACCTTTCCTGATGTAATATTGTCATAATCACACATTAGAGCATGGTAGCTTGAAATTAACATTTCATATTTCCACTTTTATTCTTTTTTTCAGACATTCATTTAACTCAGATGGTGTTCTAAATAAGTAATATTTTTGTAGATAGCACAGTGTGCATTCAGACTTAAATGGAAACAGATACAAGCACAAAAGTGCATCAGTAATGATCTCCAGCAGGTTACCAAGCTATTACCCAGAAACGCGGATGTTTCTCTCTAATGCTTTTCTACTCTGCAGCTTCATCCTTCTTTGTCCATTTGACTGTCAGTGCAGATGAAGTAGAACAAGAAAACAAAAAAAGAGTCTCACACAACGTCCTTGTTTTGCTGCTCTTTCTATATCTATCAAATAGAAAACTTCAATTATTCATAAGTAAGCAGCAATGCTGCACACTTTACCATTTCTATCTGCAAATTCTGCAAGATATTCTCCTTAGTTTTGCTGTTTTTGTTATTTCAGCACTGTCACCCTCACCTTCATCACCTTATCGGCTGGTTTTTGTTTTGTTTTTTTACTTCTCTATTTCATCCCGCAGCTTGGCCTCATCCTGAAAACTCATCTGTTTGAGTGTTACCTTCTTCACACTGAATCTGTTTACCTCCTCTGCTTGTTCCCAAAAATCCCATTTATCACACAGCTTAGCCCTTGTTTTTCTTAACACACAATTACATTGGAGTGACACTTTTTGGAATATTTGGTGACCCCTCCCTTTTACATACTGTAATTAACTTTCAGTGAACTAAAAGTAATCTATATCAATCTGGCATATGCTCAAAAGAGCTGCAAGGAAAATGCCACAGTGCTCAGCCTGTATAGTTTATATGTGAGATGTTTAGTTAAAAATGCTAATCTTTTCTTCATACTGAGTTAGTTAGAATAATTTTATGATTATCTCTAGAGCAAGGAGGTTGGGTTATAGCAAAGAACATAAACAGCATAAAACATAGATGTAGCCACTTTCCTGTTTTCCACTGCTTAGTGAACCCATTTTGAAGCCTCGAGCCATGTTGGCTCGTTCGCTAACAATTTCACAAGTCATTAGCCAATGAGCATACTCTGATTTATTCTCCTTTTTGATTGTTAGAATGACCTGAATTTACAAAGTGGACCCAATGATTTATGCAGTAGGTGACTGAGTACATAAACAGGTATAAGAAGCCAGGTCAATGCCTGGCTTCTTATAAAATCTTTAGGACAGAAAACCTTTTCACAACTACAAAAGTTGATCCCTAATGATCATTAAAAAGAATTATGAACTTAGCTATACTTTGTAGTAGTTTGGAAGTAAAATCGCACCCCAACCGGTCACGGCAGATGGCCGCCCCTCCCTGAGCCTGGTTCTGCCAGAGGTTTCTTTCCGTTAAAAGGGAGTTTTTCCTTCCCACTGTCGCCAAAGTGCTTGCTCATAGGGGGTCATATGATTGTTGGGTTTCTCTGTATGTATTATTGTAGGGTCTCCCTTACAATATAAAGCACCTTGAGGCGACTGTTGTTGTGATTTGGTGCTGTATAAATAAAATTGATTGAATTGAATTGAACTTAAATATCCTCTTTGAGAGAGTTTTTCCATTTATGCTGTAAAACCTGGAGAACATGTGAGTTTCATTATACAACCTATGTTCATTCAAATTAATCAAATTTTATAGCTCAATCATTTTACAAATTGTAAAAATAATATTAACTTAAGCTACTGGTAAGCCAGCAGCACTGGGGGTTAAAAGCAAAGAAATCTGTCCACAAATTGTTACATTTTAATTTTTAATTCTGTATTTTAAATTCTCTGTTTTCCACTCTGGCTTTTGGCTTTGGAATCCAATAAGTGGTGGGGAAACTCAGGACTACGTGTATGTGTGTGTATATATATATATATATCCATGCTAGGCATCGCTATTGAGGTTGAGTTAAAGTAAAATGATAAGCCAGGTGATAGATGTTGGGCGTGATGTACTTTTTAGTTAACAGAAGATTAAAACGTAACTAAGATTAACTGCTTTTAACTTTTAAACACCATTTTCATATTCATATTCATTCACTCAGAGAGCCACTGTAGAAGGCAAAAAGTGACTTCTCTGGTTTGAGAAGTTTAACATAGCCAAGTTCAACAGAGCCAAGCTTTCTTAGTTTTAGCTCACATAAAAGGGCCATTTGATTAATCATTTGACTGCACAAAATTGACCGGCTATTCCAATCAGAGACAATATGATAAGGATCTATAAAGAATATAGATTATATACAGTAAAACACAACATTGCTGCTGCTGCTGTAAATAAGATTAGTGAGTCTAACGCTACAGAAATTGTTAATTATATGATTTGATCACCACAAGTGGCCAGTAATATATTGGTGTTACTGCTCAGTGTGCCCTCGGTGTTGCTGTTTGTTTCTAAACTGACAGACACATGTTAGAGCTCTGAAACTTTACACTTCATACACTTAAACATTAGAGGTTACTCAGTGTGCTCACCGCCAACTGTGTCCCTTGATACTCCTGGTCATAAATAGCTTGCACATGTAACTGATCAGTTTTCTAATCTATGGTGCAATGTTTAATGTTAAATAAAGACTTGACGGCAGGATTAGAACCAAACCTAATAAATAAATAAATTAAATTAAAATAAATTTGTAAATAAAAAAAAAAAAAAAAAATCTGTCACTTTGGTTAATAAAAAAAACTCTAAATATCAGAATTTTTTTAAAGGTTATGTTAAAGTTTCTGTTAAACTAATATAAGCTTAGTTTTACTGGCACTAGCTTCATATTTAACACAAACACATAAATGCATGCACGTGTGGGCACAGGCGCACACGCACACAGATATTTATTGGTCTTCTCATATATCTTTCTGGAAAATCTACAAGTGTTGAACTAAGCAGCAGTAAACAATAATTTACCATAAAAGCTGGGATAGGGACATCAGCTAGCATTGCTATGGCTAACCAGCATTAGCCTTTTGTTTGTCATAAAAAAAATAGGGGTTTATGAAGATTATACACTCACTTGCCACTTTGTCAAGTGTTCAAATGTTATGTTATTGCAATACCGAATCAGTCAATTATAGCATCATGGACCTGAACCCAACAGATATGCAGCAACTGTATGATGCTATCATGCCAATATAGACCAAAATCTCTGAGGAATGTTTCCAACACCTTGTTGAATCTATGCCATGAAGAATAACGTTATGAAGGCAAAAGGGATCCAAACCCAGTATTAGAAAGATGTTTCTAAAAAAGTCTTTGGTGAATGTATACGTTCAGAAATTAAAAATGATTCTTACAAAAAAGTAGTTGCTAGGTTTCTTAAAGAAAAGCCTTTATCCCCCTATTGCACAAAATATTCAAAACCTTTAGGGTTTCTATTAAGGAAAAAGATATATAAAAATCCCAAACAAAGCTCATAACTCTAGATCAGAAACATTTGGATTATCTTGAAGAAGGTTAGCATAGCCTAACATAAATACCGGAAACAGAAAAAACAGCTAGCTTAAAATGAACTAAATGAAACCTTAGGCTACATCTTTAATTAATGGAGACATAAAAGTGTTAAAAATTATATACTGTGTTTGGCTGTGTGCCTTATGCTAAGCTAACCAAACTGCTTTGTTGCTGTACACCTTCATGTGTTTATCAGTGGTATGAATGGTATCATTTCATTTTACTATTCAATAGAAATGCAAATAAGTGTAGACAACACGCCTAAGGCTAGCTGTTAGTAGGAGAAAACTAGTTTTTTGATATTTTTCCCTAGACCAGAAAGACCAGAAATACTATTAAAAAAATAAAAGTATTACAACTGAGGAAGGTGTTGAGGGCTCCGTAGTAGTAAACATTTCATGTCCCCTAACCTAGTTTCCAGCACAGGCCCCAAAGACTATTGCTCAACTATGAGCAATATCCTTATTTCTGTGTTTTAAACAGCCTGGGGAAAATGGGGGTAAAATGTACTACATTGTGGTTGATTTTAAAGCATCTGCTCAGCATTTTGAGACCATATTACACCCACTCAAAGTGAAATTCTCACTTTAGGAACTGGCTCTCAGCAGTTGTAAAATACGTTTCTCACTTTTTGTGCTCTTTAGTCTGGCAGAGGCAGCAGCGTACACTCAGTCCCAGTGAGAGGTCTGGGAAGCTGGCAGATCTCTCTCCAGCAATCTTTCTTTGTATCATACTCCAGCACACTCTTCACAACCACCTCCTGCCCGTTACTCCACCTTCTCCCTCCGAAAACCAGCAGATTCCCAGATGACGTGGATACCATGCCGTAGTTGAAGGAGCCATTGAGAAGCGGCTTGAGTCGCATCCAGTGATCTGACCGTGGATGGTATCGTTCGATATCACAGAAGGGTTCGTACATCCCCAGCAGTGCATAGATGTAGCCATGAGCAGTTGCCAAGCGATGACTGAACCTGGCGATGGACATGGATGCCCTCTTTTCCCAGACTCTGCCTTTAAGATCCCAGAAGAAGACCTCTCTGCTGCTCTCCCTGCTTTCATCCTGAGTGTAACTATAGTTACCCGGAACACCACCTGACACATAGATGCTGTTGTCAAGCACAGCAGAGGCGTGGCCGTAAAGTGTCTGAGGCATTGGTGGCCCTTTCCTCCATGCTCCTGTAGCCATATCATAAAACTCCACAGAAGCTACAGAGGCATGTGTGTTGGTGTCTGGTCGTGTGTGTCGTCCGCCCAAAGCATAAATAACATCCTCCACCATGCAGCAAGTGAACTGTGCCCTCCTGTCCAGCATGGACTCCACCTGCTCCCAGCAACTAAAGCGAGGATCGTACCGCCACACCTGATTGGATGTAGCTACAGTAACAGGCCTTTTCTCATCTTCATCTCCCTCTTTCACTTCATCTCCTCCAATCACAAAGAGGAAACCTCCCACTGAGCACACGCAGGGATTTCTCAGTCTCAGCGGGAGAACACAAGTCAAAGATGAAAACTTCCTCCTTTTTGGATCGAACGCCATCACCTGCTTTTCTGGCCAATCAGTGCTGGACCCACCACCCACAAGAAGCACGCAATTGGGTGATGCTCTAAGCGTTGTCTGCCGGCTCTGCCTGATGGGCTGAGTTGAACCGAGCCTGTGGTACTCGAATGCTCGTGTCAGCTGGCTCCTTATTAAAGGTGTGGCCATGGCTCTGTGGGCATGGCTGATATTTGTGAGGTCAGACGGGGGGACCAATCCAAAGCGCAAACGACTCAACAAAAGATTTGATTTCAGGAGTGGGAGGGGCCCGTTATCATCCAGCCAATCCAGAACCAGCTTTATGAGCTCCACCTCCTTAACACTAGGTATCTCATCAGCATCCAGAACCGCCAACAGTGATTCGATATTCAGCGTCAGGAGATCGTCCCTGCTTTCTTGTATCAAGCTTCCCATCTCCATGGCAATGGTTTGATTGGCAGCCTCAAGTGCATTTGAGAGGGCGTGGCGCTCAGCCAGGTTAGCATAGTCACAGCAGTTCTTGGCATTTAAACCATCAGTCATGTAACGCTCGCATATTGCCACAGCTGTTTCCACCTGCAAGTACCTGCCTGTTTCCAGGACAACAGGAAGTGTGAAGGGTGAGATGCTGAGCCAACCTGAATACAGGAAGTCCAGAATGGCATCTAAGCCCTCTGGTGTTAACGCTGGGAGGCTAATGGAGCCTGCTAATCTCTCTGCAGTAGTCTCTCCAAAAAGGGCCCAAAAATAGTCACTGGAACTGGCTAGAAGGGCGCGATGACAGGGAAAAGATATGCCGCCAGCCTCTAAGACAACATCACACATCTTCCTCTGTGAGCGAAGGCGCTGGAAGCCAGAGAGAAGTCCGGTTCTGTGGGAAGAACTGTAGAGGACAGAGTAGCTATCCATCCAAGAGAGTGGAAATGATGGAAGGAAGGTAAGGAAACTTTTGAAAAAAGTGAAAGCAAGTTAAAGGAAAAGATTTGTCAGGAAGGAGCCAGGAAGGAGCCAGGAAGCAGCGGTGAAGAAACATTAAACACAGCAAGCACAGGAAAAGCTGAAGAGTGAAGTCAAAAAAAGAGGTTGCTGACAAGCCGGCACCAAAAAAAGTGTAAAAAGAATTGGATATTAGTCGGAGAGCAGGAAAATGAGAGGCGCAGGAAAGAGTGTGTCTCCTTCGGCAAGCTTTCTCCATCTGTGTGTTTGTCCTTCTTTGCCTTCAGCAGCGAGCATGTGACACCATGATGCGGAGGTTAATAATGGCCCCCTGCAAACACAGACAATGCTACAGCCCGCCCCCTTTTTGGCACTTTAACATGAACCATCCCAAAGCCCTCATGTCTCTTGCCCTGATACCCCGGCTCTGTTGGTTTTGAGTTTGTCTGCTGCCCTTTTCTTTGTTTCCAAGAGGAGTATCACCCAAGTACACGCGTGAATCATACACACCAACCAGCGAGCACGGAGATGCATGGATAAACACCCTGACCCCACACCCAGAGAGACCGAGAGGGAGCCTGGCAGGGTTTTAGTGTCTATCCCAGTGGATGAACTCATTGGTAAATACAGCTGCTACAGTCTGGGACCAAGATTCCAGGGCATGCCACCAATCTGCACTCTCGTGGTGACAGGAATAGTAGCACAGACACAACTCGGCAGATGCGGCGCAAGGTAGATATCAAACCTGCCGAAGTTTTGCCAGGCTGTCAAAGATTTGTCAAGTGTCACAAGTACTTCATGGCTTTTGGTATTAGAGTTATCCGTGCCCTTTTGGGAGGCATTTAACCTTTTTATGACCTGCAGCCTGTCAACATCACACAGATGGATGTCATGCTATTATTTTTATGCAGGGATAGGAGGCGATGGTGGGCGTAAAGAATAGAGAGATAATGAAGCATCAGGCTACAAGTTAACTAATGTGTTTACTGTCATCTCATTAATGCTGAGCTACTCTGCGGTGCCACTCTTTGTCTAATACACAAACAAATGCACATCAGTATGCAAACAGCACGTTATTGAACACTTTACAAGCTCTTGCAGGGTACGTTTTGCTCTGAGTTATGATTGCCGTCTCTGAATAGATGCTGGCTCACGCTCTGAGGTGAGTGTGTATTTGTGCGCGTTGGTGTGTTTGTTTTATGGAAGGGTTACACCAGTTCAAAATTCAGCACACGGGCTACTCACAAAGAGAAAAAAAAACAGACTCACACCTTTTTTTTCCTTTTTTTTTTGTAAAGCTACAAAGTGTTTTTAATCTTTCCAACATAATGCCAGATTCTCCCATATGGTGGTTAAATCTACACCACTGTTTCTGAATATTCCACTGTGACCCGATGGAAGCTAAACTTAGCTACAGCTGCTGTGTGTGTGTATTTATCTGTCTTCAAGAGGGCACAGTGATGTTAGGATGGATATGTGGTGTAATGCAGTGGTATGTGGCCCATTCAAACTGTAGGATTTGAAGGTTTAGGTCATGATTAAAGTGAGTCTGTGCATTGTCGTGCTACTGAGTTCTACCTAAACCCCCTAAAAATTCCTATTACATATGCACATAATTCAAAAATAATTACAGCTGGAGATACCAGAGTTCATTTTTCCCCCCCTCTTCAGGCGCTGCAAGTAATGTGAAAACAACACTCCAGGCTACATTTTCCATCACAGTAAACAGGAAGTTTTAATTTGGTTTTGTCAGAGTTTCAGGTTGAGCAGACTATTTCTTTTTAAAATCAGTGTCACACTCTGTTTACTGCCAATCTCCTGACACCCACATGAAAAGACCAGAAGTCTCAGCCAGGATATAATCCATTTTAAATATGTCACCCTGAAAACTACTGTCATGTCCTGTCGTCGTGCTTAGGCAGTCTTTGTTAGCGGATATACACAAGCTGTCAACTCCACCAGGAAGATGATATTTTCTTCTAAAGGAGAAGGACACAAGACTAATGTCAAGTGCTAAGGTGACACACGCACATGGACAAGGCTAATCAGCAGTTACAAAGTGAACATACAAAAGAAAAATGTCAAAATAGGATAACAAAAGTCCTCAGGATTACGAGGTTATTAATGGTTAACCAATAAAAACCAGCAAGTCAATAAAAATATTTCTTTTTGCAGTAATCTTCAAAAGTCTTGAGCCAGCCCCCATTTCTTTGTATTTTGATAAGATACATGCATTGATTTATTAAAATATCAATTCAGGCAAAAAATGAATTTGTGCAATGCTAACAAGTTTGAAAGTCAATATTTTGTATGACCACATTTATTTTTGTAACACAGAACTGAACTCCCTTAACCCAACTTTCTTGTAATTTCTTTAAGTAGTCTTCAAGAATAGTTCTCTAGGCTTTCTGAAGGACATTCAAAGCTCGTCTGTATGTTTGCTGCCTTTTGTTCTGTTCTCTGCCAAGATGACCCCACAGTGCTTAAGTAATATTGAGGTCTGGCCTCTAGGGAGGCCAATCCATGACTGATAGTGTTCTAGTGTGTGCTCTTACCCATGTTACTGCATTAGCAGTGTGGATCTCTACTGATCTTCTTCTTGTCACCTGGTTGGTGACAAGAATAGAGCAAGAATATGTTTGCCATACCTTACAGCAATCCATCCAGCGGCTGCTAAGATGCTTCATTTAAAAACACAAATATAAGCCTCATGCTGGCATGAGGAGAAAAGTCAGGTCAACAAAGTCAGGATTCGTTCTCTGGATCTACGGCCATGAATATCTAAATATAACCTGTCAGGCTCTCCAAAAGTTACAACTGAGAAACTGATATTGTATGACCTAATGCCACCACACTAGTGTGGCTAATTTCAAAATAATTAAGTAAATGTAGAAAGACATATGATCACCTACTACAGTACACAAAATTGTTGTCTGTGCATGTTGTTAGAGGTCCAGCAACCAAACATGGCACAAAGGTACACCTTAGGCCCCTGAAGGCTCTTATCTATGTCAAATTTTATGATGTCATTGTGTTGCCTAGCATTTACCTAGCAAACATGCTAAAATGATCTGGCAGTTTTTCTATGCACTTATAACACCTTATAAAAGTGTCATAATTTTTTTTATTTCATCACAGTAACATTAAATTTATATCCACAAGAGTTTAGTTGTGTATGATACATGGTTGCACCTCACCATTTTAACAGTAACATTACATTTATACTCTCAAAATCTATATTAAGACATGATATATTGGCCTAAAACCACTCAGCAATGGGCTAAAATTACCCTTTTTTCATTTATTCAGCTGCAGGTCTTTAGAAATCTCATTTCTTATTATACAGACGTTTAACATTACAAACAAACCAAACAATACTGTAGCATCGGCATCTATCAGTAATATTAAGACACTTGCAATCCTGTTGTCTTTTGCTATAACAGATGGAGGCATAAGTGATAAACCGAGTTTGGACAGGATTTTTAGAACCTTTTTGATTTATTGCAGTGTTTTTTCAAGACATTTTGGGAAACATCACAATAAACAACAAACGTATGGTTATTTCCCCCCAAAAGCAGTACAGCTGACCTTAAACCCCACATACAACATTAGCAAAGGAAACATTATTGTATCAATATAAAGTATCAATATAAATCAGTGGTGAACAGCTGAAGTGTCGCCACAGAGTTTATTTGTTGCTGAGATGGATTCCTCGAATTTATATTCATTGTCAATAAAATGTCCTTTTTAACCATCTACTTAACAGAAAAGCAGATAACATGCTAAACAGTATGTTGTAATTGTAACAGAAGTCACTCACTTCTAAAAGTCCAGGTAAATGATATATTATCTGAAGCAAGACTGTCAAGAATATTTGAAATTGTTGTATAAATTATGATTTAATTGGAAAGATAAATAAATATTTCTTTTAAACTACTGATTGGAGGAGAGTTTATAAAAACTGAGGCATTAGTATCTCCAAACATGTTGGGATTGGGGTTGTATTTTGCCATTCTTCAGAGTCAGTGGGCAAGTCTGTGTCTATGAAGATTATCTGCTTTCCTCTCCGCCTGGCTGGAGAATCCTGGAAGAAAACAGGCAGATAAAGGCATGGTGAGAGATTTTCTTTGGCTGCTATCAGCCGTCTCAGAGCTGCCGACCCCTGACAGACTGTCTGTGACGTTCTAGACGATGAGGAGAAGGCCAGTTTACTACTGGTAGCTGAAATATAGAAACGTTCTCATGCGCAATTAGCAGTGCTGACCCTTCAAAAAGCCTGCCTCATATTCTTGAAGTAATAAACAAGATATCCATTGAAGTTTTGCTTTGATTTTTTGTCTTCAGCTAATGTTGGTCAGAGATTTGCTTCTCAGCTCTTGGCCAAAAGTACTTGGACAGCCATGCTTTTCTCTACTTCACATCTGGGGTTCTGTTTCGTAAATTGAGGCCCATTCGCTCCTGTAAAGGAAATTCATAATGCTGCTGTAAACAATGATAATTTAGTTAATAAAGTGATCCAACTCTGTGCCGACAGTTTTGGGAAATTTCTGGCCTGTTTCAGCAAGGCAGTTTCCCCATGCATGAAGCCAGATTCATAAATAAAAGCGTTTGCCAGTTTTGAGTGGAACTTCGTGTCCACAGTCCTGTCCAATGCTTTTTGCACAGAGCAAATCCCTGCAGGCAGCTTCCAAAATCTTGTGGAAAACCGTTCGCCAAAGAGCCTAGGCAGTTTTAGCAGCAGATTAATATCCACAACTCTGGGAAAAAATGGTAAACAAACACAGATGGGTTTGACTTTCAGGTGAACACTGGAATGAAAATTGCTGGAGGTGCTGTATCAAAAGAGTCTCCATAGTGTGTTCTTTATAAACTGCATAAAGAACTGATAAACAAAAATAACAATAATCATGATAACAGATGTATGAGGATAGTGTTTATATAGTTTATGTAGATGCAAGCTAATAAATATCTATGAACTTCTATTATGAAGTAAAACCAGTTTAAATTTACGTTATTTTTCTGTTTCCCTTGTGCAGAATACTAAACAGCTAGTACGTGGCTGCTGTTGTTGTTGCTGTTTGGAATAATTTTCCATGTTAAAACTTAAACCAGCTTCTGCTTTTGTTATTCCATCTCTTCTCTCCCTCATTTAGAACACCTACACAGCACACCCACGTGGCTTGGGCTGGGCACAGCAGCTGCAGTGCTTGGATATTGTGGTTTCTGTGTCCCGCTGGGAAAGTTGCAGCACAGACTGCCACTCAGCGCTCACACTCATTTTCTAAAACACACACACACCCATAAAGTATAAATATAGCATCTGACTCAACCCGTCCAGCCCACACACACACAGAGGCATCAACACACACACTGCTTGACCCAAACAAAGACTGAGTGGCCCACACTGACTCCATGTGGTGAACTCTGACTACTGCAAGTAATTATTGCGTATCCTCACCAGCATCATACAAGATCAATGCCTCACCATTTAGCACACATTTACAGAGATATGAGTAGACTAATTTGAGTATCCGGTTAGGGTAGGGTGTAAAAGATATACAATAGCACCATTTATTCTCTTACCATGCATCAAAGAGACATACTTTAGCTAATATCAGTGTGTGCAAAGTTGAGGTAAAAAAGTAAAAATAAAAATAAAGCAGCGCTAAATATTTATTAAAAGACACTATATCACAGACTGTAATTGTTGCAAGATGCCAGTATGACTTTTTAACTCTGCATATCTTTGCTCTAGGCAAAGATGTGTTTGATATTCTTACAGGTGTCTCTTGTGGTCATTCATGAACTCTTCAAACAGTTTGGAGACATTATCAACTCTGCACATAACCCTTCTAACATAGTGGTTATATAGTGAGGATTCTCATATTAAACACGGTCAGAGTTTCAAGTAGTAAGGGTCAGCATGAGTCCAAGTAAGCTCAGGCTTCAAACTGCTCTAAACAGTTGGCCTCCAGCTGTTTTTTTCTGCTTTTGGCCCTTTGTGATGTTAGTGAGAGTGGATCTCCCTAATATGGTCACCTCAGGCACATAGCTCCCATCCACCTGCTCCAACTGTGAAAGTTTGTTCACTGCTTATCCATTCTTTAATTAGCCGCAGTGACCGACAGCTGGCTACACTAGGAGGAGGTTAAAAAAGCTGGGATTAAACCCTAGAAACCCGAACTGCTTCAAGGAGAAGTATTTTGTTTAAAAACAAATCTCAGAATGCAGCTCAACTTTCAGCTAGGCTAATGCTAAAAGATGAAGATGTATAAAAAGTTATGTAGACAAGTGAATAGCTGAAGGTGTAATTAGCTTTATGTCGCTGAAATGATGTGTTGTATTAATATTCAGGCTGAATGGCTTGTGACCACTGTTTCATGGAAGACAAATAGCGTATTTAAATTTAACTAAGCAACTCTTGTAAGCTGATTTTAATATGGTAAAAGTGATCATGAGCACTTGGCAACAGCAGAAAAGCACTATACTATACGTATCTCTGTATCCAGTGTTTTCAGTCCAGTCAGCATTTCAGAAAATTTCCCTCACCTATTAAAAGGGACATATGTAGACACTGTTTTTATAGAGCTTGTGATTAAAAGACTAAATCCACTGTTTTATTCCACAATTACAAGGTAATGAGCATAATATTTACCAAATGGAAACATTCTCCTATCATCTTCATTTTTGTGGATGTTTGCGTTTTTCACTCTCATCTTCTGGGTCAGATTCTCAGAAGCTGCTGATTCAAGAATGCTTAATTATGTTTTCTAGGAGGTTTACAGTTTGTTTTATGACTCTACAAGAAGTAACTTTTGTTTGCAGAAACAAAGGCAGCCAAGTGCTGACTTCAAGGAAAGGTGGCATTAAAGGAAGAGGACAGTGGATTAACTGAGGAGTTGCACCAAGACAGATGTAAACCTACTCTGGTAGAGTCCAAGAATGAAAAGTACAGAGCTAGAAATGAGGTCAAGTTTACCCTAACTTGCAAAACCACACTCAGTAACACTTTCAGATAGCCTCGATAAAACTGAATATTAAAACCCCAATGAATATAGGATTTACTGCAAGACTTACACTAGTTTTACCTAGATGTACCAAACAAAAAAAGTCTACTTCTATTAGATCTAATTCCAAAAGGATTGTACAAAGAAATCTTACCAATAATTGATGCAATTTTAAACATGATCACAGTATCTGTATCAACAGAATATGTACTTTAAGCTTTCAAGGTAGCTGTAATGAAACCACTACTGTAAAAAGCCTTTACTTGACCCAGCTGTCTTTGTTAATTATCTCTAACCTTCCTTATTTCAAAAATTCTTAAATTGCAGTCCTGTGAGACCTCAGTGCAGCATTTGATACAGTATCACTGACCACAGTATTTTACTACTGAGATTAGGATATGTTAAAGGAAATGCACTGTCTTCACACACTAAAGTCAGTTTTGGAGTTCCACAGGGTCCTGTGCTGGGTCCAGTATCATTTACATTAAACATGCTTCCCTTAGGCAATATTTTACAAGGCTGCTTTCTTGTATTATTTAAGATTTATGACCTTGCATAAATGCTCTAATCAGACACAATTTGTCTCAGAGTGATACTAAAAAGCTAGTTCACAAATTCATTTCTTCTCTTCATTTCGTCATCCCATCATATCTTAAACACCTCCTAGTACCATATTATCCTAACAGAGCACTTTACAGGCTTGCTTATAGTTTTAAAAGTAGAATGGGAGACAGAGCCTTCAGCTTTCAGGACTCTCTCCTAAGGGAATCAGTTCCTAGTTTGGATTTGGGAGACAGACATCCTCTCTACTTCTAAAAATAGACTAAAAACTTTACTTTTGATAAAGCTTATTGTTAGGGCTGGATCTGAGCCACTACTGCTGCTGTGGGACTTTGTGTGGTGGACTGAGCACTTCTTCTCTCACCTTATTTCACTCCCCACATGTTTACATACCGCTGCAGTGTGTCATTACAGTTTTGTCTTCTCTCTCTCTCTTAGCTTGTGTTTTCTCCTGTCTGCCTTTGCTTTTTTCTTTCCCCTCAGTCAACAAGCAGTCACAGCAGATGGCTGAGCCCGTTTCTATTGCAGGTTTCTTCCTGTTAAAAGGGAGTTTTTCCTTCACAGCTTCACAAAGTGCTTACTCATAGGGTTTTTTTTATTGTTGAGTTTTCTCCAGAAATTTGTATAGTCTCTTCCTTCTACTACAAAATGCAATGAGGTGACAGTTGTTGCAATTTAGTGTTATATAAATAAACTTGAATTAAATGGAAAAATCTGAATTGGACAGGAATTGTAGACATGTCTCAAATGTTAACTGTGGAGGACTTTAACCTTAGTGTTCTTCACTTTTCTCAGTAACATCAAACACAGTATGCTTCTCTCTCTTTATATGTACACTTGTGTTTGTTGAGTTAGCAAATTATTTACTTTTTTCTTGCACTCAAACTGGATTTGCATCCTCCACAAAGTACTTGCAGTTTGTCATCTTTGTGCTTCCTTTCAGTAGTTTGGTTGCAATTTGCATCTTTTACTCTGGACTTTATAAACCCAGCCTATCTACATCACGGATCACACAAAAGACCTGCATTAAATATTCAATATTAAAATAAGCAGCTGTTACATAGTATCGATGGAAACTTTAGTGCTGTCAGGAAAGGGTTCTGATAAGTACGCATATTACCAGGTAAGGGACAAGTAGAAATTATACAAATAGTCCCTATTTTGAATTTAAGCTCCTTATAACTCAATGCACAAACATACTTGCAAACGTGATTGACATCAGACTTTTTACTGTTTTTAAGTACTGTGTACCTACTCAAAAACTAAAGCTACAATACCACTGGTACTGTATTTAATTTAAAATATAGTTTTAGTGTTTTTCTTCCTGGTTTTGGAATTTTTCCTTTTAAAGATTACATTACATTAAAAACTTAACTTTATGGAAGTTTAGAGATTGACTTGCACATCCTATATAATATTTTAAAAAAATAATTTTCCTTATTATAGTGTATTAATAATCAATCAAACCTACATGTTACTCCTTGGTGACCCATCGTAGTTCACTCTTGGCGTTTTGTATCTCTGAAAGGTTAACAGCAGGCCCAGGTAGCTTCACTGCTCCTGGCAATTTCTTCTCCTCTGGTGACTGGGCTGCAGCGCTTGGAGGTGAAGGATCCTGATTTAAAAAAGAAATTGGGTGTGAGGTGATGGCAGCATTACTTTTACATATATTTAAAGAGAAACTTCATCATCTTATAAAGGGACAGATTGCAAATGAAGCTGCTGCTTAAGCTGTCTATTCATAACAATGTGGGCTTTTAGGGAAGGCCTTAAAAACTACCTGTTTCCGATAGAGGATTAACTTAGGAGCCTCACAGAAGGCCAATATAAGATAAGTAAGGGTAAAATAAGAATAAAAATATGTAGCTAGAAAGTAGCTTGCTAGTTCCTTTTTAATGTCAATTAAATGCAGTTCTCAGGAAATTAATTTTGTAGTTTTTTGTTATATCTTATATTATACTATATTGTGTTATAAAGTGATCACAAAATAAAATCTGCTTAGAATAAGTAAACAAAGTTGAGGAAATGTTTCTTTTATTACCATACCACACACTACAGCATTTATAGCCCAAGGTAATTTGCAAAGCCATTCCCTAGATTGGCCTTTTAAATATGTAAAACTCAGCAACACTTACACAGTAGTTAGTAAGAACCTCTAATTGTACAATAAAAGCTTACATTAGAAGCACAAAAGTGGAATAGAGCCAAACTAGGAAATGTTTGCGTTTACTTTTTAGTTTTCAAGACGATATTAAAATACATTTGTATCCATATTCAGCTCATTTGGGTCAGGAAAATTCAAGTTGTAAATATATGCAGATCCATGAGGTGGTCATGCGTATGTTGCATTTACAATTTAAATATGACCACAATGTGAAAAAAAAAAAGCATCAGCTCCACAAGCTGTGTTTGTGTCTGTTTGCCCACTGGCATTAAGGTGTGGGTAGAGTGGGGATGAGGAAAATGCAGACCAGTGGACTGGGTGTGAAATGTGTTATCTCACCTCTTCTGTTTCTACTGTGTCCTCTCTCCTCTTGACAGGATGTCCCG
Source organism: Pelmatolapia mariae (assembly GCF_036321145.2). Classification (NCBI taxonomy): domain Eukaryota; kingdom Metazoa; phylum Chordata; class Actinopteri; order Cichliformes; family Cichlidae; genus Pelmatolapia; species Pelmatolapia mariae. Next base: position 12,663,861 of record NC_086235.1, on the reverse strand, counting down.
CCCCTGGACGCAGAGCTCCCATCGGGATGTTCAAATTAGCCTGAATGACAGCGAAAACAGCCAATGAGACCCTTTCAACACTTGATACTCAACTTTCTGGGTTATGTACGTGATTGTGTGTGTGTGTGTGTGTGCGTGCAGGCTCCTGCTGTTTCCTCAAAACCCGATGTTTTGATTATGGCCACTGCTTCCTCGTTATCATCATGTCCCTAAAAAGGGACTTGTGTTTTTATGAAAATTGGGAGACACATGCTTAAACACAGACAGACAGACACACACACACACACACACACACACATGCATGCACACACACACACAAGCCCGTTCAGCTATCTTAGTGAGGACCTTCATTGACATAATGGTTTCCCTAGCCCCTTACCCTAACCCTAACCATTAAAAATGAATGCCTGACCCTTACCCTAAACCTAACCATAACCTAATTGTAACCCTGACACTAAAACCACATTTTGAGCCTCAAAAAGGCCTTCAAACTTGTGAGGACAGGTGTGTGTGTCCTCACAAGTGACTGTTGGTTCTCACAAGTATAGTAGAATGCAGATTTCAGTCCTCACAAAGATAGCTAGACAGGAACACACACACGCACACAGATAAGAACGATCTACCTGCTAACTCGATGTTCTACTGCTGCCTGCCCCAACGCCCAACCACCTGGATTTGATGTGTTTTGTATTTGTACTGTAATGTATTGTATATAAGCTCACATTGTACAGCTGTACAGAGTGGGAGTGTGATGTGTGTCAACGATGTCTGTGGATGTTGTTCTATGAAAGAGTTATATATTTTCCAGACGTTAAGGTTTTGAGATTGGTGAGGGAAGGTAAATCACCTCATTCGCAGCATGTTTGCTGAAGTTTGTATCACTGTAACGTTGCTTTGGCTGGAATCATTTGCTGTCTTTGTGCTTGGCGTGCTGTCAGCATTCATGTCCTTGCACACCACTGGCACAACCCAAAGATTAAAGGAATATTTTACCCCAGAATGAAAATTCAGTCATTGCGCTTCAAAATCCATTTTCAAGAAAACAAAACCACATGCTGTAATTCAATCTGAGCCTCCCATGCATAGGAAAAAAATGTTTATTGCAGCTCAGGCTTTTATTTTTCCACTAGCCTTTAAAAGATCATAAAGTTTGAGAGCAAACCAGTAGATTTACCTGATTTATTTGGATACGAAAATGCCCAGTTGATCCCCATGAACCATCTCAGTTTCAGTTTATCTTTGTAGTTATGTAGTTTTGTTTATGTATTTGACAATAATAATTTTAAATGTCCGCTAGTATCAGCTTTCCCCCCCTGATTTCCTGTGACAGTAAACTTAACAGCTTTAGACATTTGGGCAAAGCAGACCAAGCATACATATCTCAGTAACCTGATTTTCTCTCAAATTTTTTAAGAAAAATAACAAAACTATTAATGATTCAAGTAAGTTTTCATAGTACTCCCAGTAATTTGATGAAAGAAAGTAATATAACATGAAGTGACATAAAGTCAGCCAACTAGACTGAGCTCCCACATAACATGGGGACTGAAATTTTAAGCCACATTTGGCCAACTGAAAAACCATTATAGCAATTCGCGTTTAGCTTTTCCGACTAATGAATTGAGGTTTAGATAAACATAAATGAAATATGTATCTGATTGCAAAGTTAAGTATACAGAGTTCTAAAAATCTGGTTCAAGCTGTGATAAACTGTAGATTACCTAAAGTTTAGAAAACATGTGATTTGGCATGTTCTTTTGTTCAATACCTCTTCAGTACAGCACAGAAACACATAAAAGATATAATATAACACTTAAACATCTGATTAAGAGGTTAAGTCTGTGTTTTAACCTCATATGATATTAATAAAATACTCACAGGCTATAGGTATTGTTCATGTTTTTCCACTGTGCAGATTTTATTGAAGGCATCTGCTGATTTCCTAAAACCATAGAGATCTCTTTAAAATTCCCTGGGCATGTACAAGTCTTTCATTCATTCCTCATAAAGTTTAGATCCAAGATATTTTCTACTCATCATTTTAATAATTCTAATAGTCTTAGCAATAACCAGGCAAGAAAACACTGGTAAATTCCACATTTTGTAGGGGCACAGCTGTTGCATAAAGTACAGTGTATGTGTGAACTTTCTCCGACAGCTTATGCAACACACTTCAGACTGTTTTTTTTATCTAAACAACAGCACCAAAGCTCCAAACCTCTTCTTATTTATCATCATTAACCTTGTTGCTAACCACATCCACATATACAGTATGTGAAGAAGAAGTGTAAGAGAAGCTGTCTGAGACGATACCCTATAAAGTCAACACTAGCTGTGAGTCTGGGAAGAGGCTGAGACTGAACTACAGTATACCTCCGCATTTTGATTGATTCTGTTAATGTTTTTTGAAGGTGAACTAATCCTTTAAGCTCGCCTGCTGACTAGCCGTTATTATTATTATAACTTTATGTGAACATGAAAGGAAAGCCTAGATAAGAAGAAAGACCTCAGTATCTGACAGGTAAATGGAAGGAAAAGAGACTCACAGACTAATCCTGTTGAGAGAAAAACAAACAAACAAACATACAAATAAGCTCAATAACCAGACTTCATTTTTTTTTTCTTGTTACTACCACATTCTAGTACCATTATGTCTGTATTATATAGGAATATGTTAAACTGAATTACCATACTGATGTTTATGAAAGTTTAAGATTTGAACTGCAAATTTGACTTAATTTACTTGACTGTCAACTGTTTTCAAAATCATAACAACTGAATTCCCTCAGACAGCCTCTGGTTTCCATTTCTTGCGTAAGTGTTTTTAAAGTTGCTTTCTTAGTCAAACTGTTGCTGCTCTCTGAAGCAGCTGTAAACAGAGTCTGTTGTGAAAACCTGCTTTTACTGATGCTCAGCTGACTTATTTATCCCTATAATATTCTCGCATTTGCACTGGCCTTTCTGATTCCACATCATCTTCTTCCTTTGTGTCAATATACAGTGCATACATGGTTGCTAATGCTCCTGAATCTCTGGCAACCCCTGAGGCTGAAATATTAGGGCAACATGGAAAATGACGGTGCCAAAGCCACTTGAGGGTGGCTTCAAAGGTGATTCAGTCCCTCATAGAGTTACATGTTTAACATGGTCAACTTTAGGGCACTAATAAACATTTGCACCCTGGTATAGAAAACTCATGTGGTGTTTTGGGTCTTTCGAGTTAATTCATCCCTTCATAAGAGCTGTACAGGTTTTTTTTGGTTTGTTTGTTTGTTTTTTCAAGTAATTCTAATATTACAGGTATAGGTAGCATGCCAGTCATAGATAGGCAACCAGATGCTTTCTGCAAGGCTTCACCTGAACTCCATTAATTTAAGTCATGATATAGACCTGTCCACTGTATTAGTGTTGTTGGTGCCTTCAAAGCATTTTAATTTAATAATGTGGTCCACTGTGTGTGGTACAACAAATCTGTTTGGTGAGTGAAATCTTAGTACTTATTAGTGTTTTATTTAACAATAATTAGCAGGTAAGTATGTCTGTGTACAGCTTATGAGGGAAGCTTGCTTTTGAGGCATTTTGTAATATAGATATCTAACAAATATTATGGTTTGCTATGCGGTTTATTTATTAATGGCCCATTCAAAAAGTCTTGGTTCCACTTTTTGTTAAGTTAAATTCTAGTGTTATATTTGTATTTTACGTGTATGCACCAGTACAGCCTATGGTTGCAGCTTGAAGGGTACAAATGTTTCTCTGTAACTATGTCTATCAAGGCATTATCACGCTTCTTCTGTAACAATGCAGAATTTCTCTATGGGATTATTAAAGTTCATTTTAGCTGTCTTTATTCAACAAAACCCAGATTATGTTTAATTTACAATCCTTTGTCCTTATTTGCAAACTGATTTTGACTACATTGACTTTGTACAACCATCATCTTTACATGACTATCTTCCATGCATGTGTTGGCTCTTCCCAAGATCTTTGCTACTTGAAATTGAATTGGCAACAGGTTGCAAATAGACATCCTGAAAGTTCTAGACTTGTCTTACACACTAAGAGGAGGCTAAGGAGAAAAGTTTAATTAAAAAAACAAAAAGAAACGCAGAAAATCATCATCTGATGGAATATTAAAGGGTATTTAGGCAATAATTAATAAATGGAAAACAATAGCTGTCTGGAAAACCTCTAATAATGCAACCCACGGTATGCTTTTGAAAATGTTTGAAGCTAAGGCAATTAAAAGATTTGTTATTGATGAGCTAAAATGTGCAAAGCTACTGACACTGAAGTATAAAGAGGTTTTTATCATCCAAATATTTATAATGTGAAGTCACACTGCTTTTTTTCTTTGTAATAAAGTGATGATGGACTCTTTGGTGGAAACTGAACTGTGAACCTCATGTTTGTACTGTTAATAAAAAAGAAACTCTGTTCTGATGCCTATCCCATGGTTAGACGTGAAAATGAGCACAATGAGAAGTGAGCTGATGGAGGAAACGCACAGAAAGCCACCAACACAAAGAAACTGCTCTGCATATGTTCGCCTTGCTAAAACCCTGCACTAACAACGCCTTGATAATGTATATGCACAGTTTGAACTCAGCATTTGCCTTCATGAATAAATACTTTAATGTGGAAACCTGAATTTGTCTTTATTGAGGAGCAGGAAGAGTTACTGTGCATTTCAGTTGTCTTCTATTCTGCCTTTACTTTTGTAAAGTTAATATCATGCAGGAGGTAACACACAACCTTTTGAAGACACATCCACCTTACTGTGCATACAGATGGAACAAAAACAAACTTTTACCTGAAGGGCCTTAACGTTGGTTGAAGGTTTGGACATAATCCCCCTGGTGAGTCCGCTGACCTGCAGGAAGCATAGATCACAGACATTCAGGTGTGTTGGATCTTTGTTCTGTGTACTTGTGAGCATGTGCATGTGCATGCATGTTGGGGGCACTGGTACTCAGTTCCTGTGGTTTTCAAGGCCCGGGATACCATTTCAGTTGCTTAGCGACTCTTGGGGAGTGAAGCAGGTAGAGGAACTGTTCTCTGAATCATTCATGAGAGGGAGACAGAGTGACTGCCAATATAAAAGTACCTCAATTTCACCTTTGGGATGACTTTTGGATTGATGTAAAGGTAAAATAGAAAAAAAGGCTAAATAGAAAAATTACTACTGCCACTACTGTCAAATTTCTTCTTGGAGATTCTGTAGTTTGGTAATGTAACATGGTACACAGCAGTGTGAATGATAAACGTCAGTTTTGTACAGTTTGTATTGCTATAAAGTTGTAGCTGAAGAGGGTAACTCTTCAAAATTCCAGTCTGCTGCTTCACTACCTGCTATTTACTGCTATGAACTTTCTTCAGCCAACTGTATTCATATCACAACACGAGCAGAACCTACGAAAGAAACAGCAGTGTTTTACCGGGGCAAGCAAGGCACGTATTGGTTGTTTAGTGCAATCTAAAAATAGACATCAATTAAAGTGTAGGAAATTGCAAGCAATCTTGCTCCTTTCATCTCAAACAGTGTTGTGTGTCATAAGCTTATCTTATTGTGTGTTTCCACTATCTTTTCAATTACTGCCATGTGTGGCCATAGCTGTCACTGCGTCTGTAGCGGCTGGATTAACTCTGCTTGCCTCCAATTCCACTGAAATCTATTGAGCAGCCATTCTTACAGTCAAGAATGCTGCAGCCCACTTAAAAACCAAAAATTCCCATTGGTGCCACCAAATTGTTTGTGAAGTGGTAAAGCCAATGTGTGACCCACTTGACACTGCGACATAGACTGCAATATAGAGTGGTAAGTTTAGGTAAGAGTAGTGAGTAATATAAAAACTAACCAGCACCTACCAGTTTTAATATAAAATTCTTTATTCATATAAAAATTGAAATAAAAATCACTTTTACATAAATAAATAAAAATATAGAAATATTAAATTGTACACATGGAGTAATTTCAAATTGAATCTTTATTACTGCGACCCATCTACAGTACCTTCTTGGCCCATCAGGGGCTGACATTATCAGAATCTCTGCGCTAGGACATGGACATGTCCTGCTAACAAGGATTAACTATAAAATGCTAAAAACAATGTTGTCTATATCCTAATCAGTTAAACCTAAATTAAGACAAATCAAAAAGTCTAAAAGGAAGAAAATAGCCTGAGTGTGGTTAACACTAGCAGTGCTAATACCAATTGGGTTTTTATCCCATGTAGGTCAGAGTCTATGTGCTTGTACTGAACGAGGTTATGCTCCTGTCTAGTAGTTATGCATCCATTTACTCCAAAGCGGCCCTATCTATCAGCAGCATAGTCAGTTGCAAGTGGTGGTGGTCTGACTGTGTAACCTTTCACTACAATGGTGCTGTACTTTGATGTCATTACTAATTCACAAATCAGTATTATTTGTTCACTAACAATTGGTTCACTAATATCTCACATCCTCCAAAGTTGACTGACTCCTATAAGAAAAAACAGAGATGTCACTAAAGCCTGTTTAGATGGGGTGAAACTGAGCACTCTGGTAATCTAGGAAGTGAAGCGTACTAGCACATGTTTAATGTTGTATAAGGGAGTATTTTAACCCAGATGATGGCTTTCCAAACCAAATATGGTTGAGATTAGAAGTAAGCTAAACCAAGATTTCTTAACACAACCAAACAGCAATTAAAAATAAAACTTTAGTCTCCTTGTCAAAGGTCAGAAATCTGTCTTTGTTTCCTCCACCTAACAATCATTCATTCTTGAAGTAGAAACACGTCTGTGTGTCTTTTAAGGATCACTTACATGGGTCTTTTCAAATGGAACAAAAGTGTCTCTCACCACTTTGCAGTTATTTTTTACTTGCTCCCCTGCTTTTAACTATAAATAAACTACAAATCCACTCCAAGCAACAAGTGGTTAACTATCATTAAAGTTTCCACGGCCTATTTATCTTATCTCCTAGTAGCTAAGAGGGCCAGATGTCCACTGGTTTCTCTTTGTACAACAAAACGAAGGAAGGAAAAAGCTTTTCTGTCCTTGTGAGTAAAAACATGGACCCCGCTGAAATACACAGTACACACATTTCCACTACGTGATGATATTAATGTTGGCTGCCCGTAGCAGCCGCCTCAGTGACGCCACACTGCAGAGTCTGAAAAGCCCTTTCACTTTGCACACTCATGTCTGTCATGCAACGAGGCAAAGAGGCACAGGTGGATATATTATTTATGCTTTCAGGTTTTTTAAACCAGATGCAACACATTGGTATGCCAGTTTATTTCATGAAACCTGTGAAAAAGTCTGTATGCCTGCATGTTGTTGCTTGAACATCAATAAAACTTTAAAGAGGTGCAGCTGTGCATGTAAGTTTGTCTCACTTTGACTACAGATATGAAACACAATAACAGTTTCAAACTCATGTGTGAAATACCAACATAAATAATGCATAAAACAATTCATTCTAACTTTAAATAAAATTCTTTCCTTTCTTGCCAAGAGTGTAACAGAAAGATCAAAGCCGCTCTTAAATCTGTACGCTTAATATTTAATAGGAGATGATTGGCTTAGCATAAAGTCTGATTCTGCAAAATGGTAAATGGTAAATGGCCTGTATTTGTATAGCGCTTTTACTAGTCCCTAAGGACCCCAAAGCGCTTTACACAACCAGTCATCCACCCATTCACACACACATTCACACACTGGTGATGGCACGCTACACTGTAGCCACAGCCACCCTGGGGTGCACTGACAGAGGCGAGGCTGCCGGACACTGGCGCCACCGGGCCCTCTGACCATCACCAGTCTGATTCTGCAAGGTGAAAACATTTTGAGGTTTAATGGACCTTCGACTTTCATGGCTGGAAACTTAAGAATTTCCAGTGATTGCGAAGGTAGGCTGACCTTGGGACACTGACACTGTATCTTGCATCCCATTCAAATCCTTCAAATCCTCCTCTTTCCCAAAATAATGAATCAGATAAGGTTTGATTTTACCTTATCATTTTATTTCCCAAGTTGCTGGCTGTTGATTTATTAAGAATAAATGCAGTACATCAATTGCTGAATAACCAAACTCAATAAAGAATTTGGCTTAATTTTTTCCGTGCCATCCTCTGAGTTCTCCTTAGAAACTTACATAATTATCCTTTAAAAAGCCACAGAAAGCTGAATGACTTTGACAGTAATGCCATCAACCGTCATGCCAATAAAAACACAGCACATAGACATAACATTATGTAAAGGAGACTGAACTTACCAGTCGATGAAACAACTCTTTCTTCTGATGTTTGCTTTTTTACACCCACTGCTCTTGTTTATTTGACTCCTCACGCACTATTTGCCTGTCTTCTCTCCATCTCTTTCTCTTCCTTTCTTTTCTCTCCTTCTCTCTGCCCTCTCCCTCTTTCACACTCACTAACTCTCTCTCTTTGCCTTGTAAGTGGTAGGAGGATTCCTCTCATATCTGGGATTTGTTCTCACTATAAATAGACGAGTGATACACAGAAGGGACCTGCTTTCTATCTATGCTCACATGGACACACACAGCGACGGACCAAAACACAGTCAAACAGACGCACTGAGCACTGGAAACAGCTTAATTTGCATAGATTTTAAAGGGTTCTTTTTTAAACTACATTTACAAGATTAGTCAGGAGCAGCAAAACACATTTAACTCCAAGACCATAGAGACTTTAACACTTTTTACATGTATTAATTCATAATCCACACTCATTTTAAAACTCTTCAAATAAGATCCAAAAGTTTTTGAAAATTTTAAATGCAGACCACTGAAATGCAGCACTGTCTGCATATATGATATTTACATATTTTTAAGCTACAGTGAGATCAAGTGAGCAAACGCTAGTAGAAAGTAAAACATGTAAGTGTGAAATCTTTGTAAACTTTAAAAAGATGATTTTTCTCGTACCTGACTCAGGGCCAAACACCATTTAAAAATCTGACGCTTTAACCATGAACCAATCAAACACAATGTTGCCAGCTTCTGTTATGGCTGCTTTTATGATATTTGCTGATGCAAACATTAACTTAAGTTATATTTACAGGGAAATAATGTGAAATAGATATGTACCTTCAGGGCATTTCAGCATGAATCAGAAGCTCTCATATATTGTATTCATTGATGTGTCTCCTATGTTTTGATAACAGTTTCAAATGTTCTGATTGCCAAAAAATAAGGGACTCACATTAGGACCAAACTTCATTTAAAAAAATTACGATCCAGCTTGTCTGCCAATAACTCAATAATTCAATCTCATTCAACAATATTTATGATGACTTGATCCCTAATTTCAAATTGCTTTTAAGGTTTTAAACAATTGCAGAAAAATGCTCCAGTTAAGAATGAACCATGAAACTGTCTGCTAGATTATAGGATATTCATTCATTCATAATGAGAAGTGAGGTCACTGATTTAAGCATCTGGATTTTTTTTTTTAATCTACTCATGTAGCAAAATGTTCCAAAGAGTAAAATATTTTCACTGCAGCTTCATTCAGAAAATAAAACATTTTACTCATGAAACTCAAAACTATCTGTTTATATGGCATTCAGAGATGAGATGCATGGTAATTTTTAGCTCTTCATCAAACCCTGACACTTGAGTCCCGAAAACACCCTTTCCTAATCTCAGTGACTAAAATGGGACTGGCCTATTTCTACCCTGACGCACACAAACACACAGAAAGAAGCAGTCATGCTGGTATATCTGCGTTTATACACTGATGTACAACCAGAAGCCCAGAGGAGACCTGTGATCCCACAGAGTTAAAGGTGCGCATGAGGCTATGAATGAGTGTGTGCTTTCTTACCTCCTGGTGTGCGTAGCTGCTCTGCCTTGCCTGTGCGCTCTCTGAGGTCCTCTTCGGCTACCTGACCTGTTTCCGCTTGTCCTGATTGGCTTGCGAGACAGAAAACTCCTCCCAGAGTGGAACCCGACCCAGCATCAGAGAAGTAAAATGAGTTTCAGCCTCTGTGTGTGTGTGTTTGTCTTTATTACATTGTGGGGACAAGGACCTGTTAGCACAGTCATGGGGTGGGAACCAGAATAAGTATGGGGACCAAAGAAAATAACTTTTATATTTAATCGAATTTTGTTTAATTACAAAATACCTGACAAGTTCCCAGAATGCGGTTTCTAGTCTGGTCTAATAACTCTACTTTGATTGATCATTTGAAGTGACAGCTTGGTTTAGGTCTTTTCTGAGATATTGCCTGATTTTTTTCAGTGCTTTACAACCAACAGAAAAGTTGGATCCCACGATGCAGGTGGCCCTATAATGTAACAAAGACAAGGATAGGTGTGTGTGTGTGTTTATGTGTGTGTGCTTCTGTATGTTTGAAGTCATTATGACACATTCAACCTACCTTTCTCTCAGGATGTGCTCTTCAACTGAGGCTGTTCACATTTATTGCAGCAAAGCACAGTGATCGCCAGGCTTGTTACACTGACCTGCTGTGTGCCTGGGTAGTAAAATGAAGAGGCTCAAACTGAAAGCTTGTTATATATTTCAAACTATGCAAATGCAACCCACACACACAGGTCTCAACTGTTGGGAAGGACCGTCCTGGTCTATTATAGATAAACACTTTCATCACTGAATGTGTTTATTGTGCTGTTGCAGAGATCGGGTTGGTGGAGCCCAGAGGAGGGAAAATCCAAGGCATAACATTTCTTGATATGATCTGATTAATTGCAAATTGGCTGTATAAAGTGCAAAGATCAAACATGACTGAATCTTGTGGTGCAGGAGAAAGTCAAAGAACTTTTTATGGATATGTAATGATGAGGTTTTTGTCAAGTTGGTTTTTCTGCCTTGATAGAGCAGTCTGTAAAAGGTTCTACAGCAGTGTGAAAAAGAAAGTAGACCTAAAGGATTTAAAAGCTTGCAGAGAATTTTGGCCCACTGGTTTTTACAGTGTTGTTTCAGTTGATTGAGGTTTGTGGGGATTTGTTTATGCACAACTCTCTTAATAGTCACCACAGCATTTCATTCGGGTTGTAGTCTGAACTTTGACTGAGCCACTGCAACACCTCGATTCTTTTCTTTTTCAGCCATTCTGTTATAGGTTTGCTGCTATGCTTCGGGACTGTTGAACTGTTGCATGAACCAGTTTCAGCCAAGCTGTGCCAGCAGCACTGCTACAGCTTGGCACATTTGAGTCTAGAATACATTAATTTTCGACTCAGTTGGTTTTCTTTAAAACAAAGAAAACCTGTGAAAAGTATCATCATTCAATAATGGGAATACTGTAGAGCTCAATCTATCATTCATTTCACCTGAACAAAAACCCCATCAAGCGTTTTCTTTTTTTTATCTCCATTTACCTCGTTGGAAATCCAGAATCATGCTCCCGCAATAATACAGACTCTGTTGATATTTTTTTTTAATGTGAAAAGTTTAAATGTTGTTTAAAAGGCATCTGCTAGTCCAGTGTAAGGTTCAAAGTCTGACAATCCAAGGTGGCTTAAAGGTGATCGAGTTATTTACATAGTCCTGAGGAATATCCATTTACATATTCCTCAGGACTATGTAAATATCTTCCGGACTAACCTAGAAATGCCAAAAGGGAGTTTATTTCATAGGCAAATAATGAAAAAAGGAGCTTTACAAACAATTTAATCTTCCTGTCTGTGGATAAAATAAATACATCATGGTGTGTATAATCGGTATCACTAAGCGCACAACCACAAACTGTTGCCGCAGGGCCTAAAAGGAGATGAATGTGGCTGTGGCTAAGTTTGATATTACTTACTTTAAGAGTAAAACCTCATAAAGGAGGAGGTAAACTGAAATTGGGGTTTAACCTTTTAGAGGGGGGTTTATTGCACCCAAATAGACAGTTTTCATCTGCAGCTGTGTCCTCATGAAGCTCAAATAACACAGTTATTCTAAAAGGCTGAAGGCTCTGTAGGAACTGATGCACAGCAACATGCTGGCCCTTATCCACAAGCAGTTTTATGTTCCCTTGGTCACATTTATGGCTTAATGAGTCAGACTGGGAGCTTATTTTCTTGTTGCTCCTGACTCTGGCAATCCACATTTATTGGTTTCCTTTTACCCCCATTGACCTTTTGGCAGGATGAAATCTAATATCCAAAAACAAACTTTCATTTTTGTGTCTGCAGCTGAGCCAACTGATTATGCAATTCTCCATTTTTAGGGTTACAGATATTTTCATGTGCACCTCTAGAGTTTCTTTTGCCAAGCTTTCTAAGAGTTAGACACAATGACAGAAAAGCATAAGTATAAATAATGTCAAATAATGTATTTTATTGAAGCAATAGCAGGAAAACAAACAAACAGTGAAATGCATTATTTGCCACTGAAAACATTTTTAGGCACAGGTGTCTTTATAAGGAAAATAAAACAAATGTTGAATTAAAGTGAAATAAAGTAATGTTAGGGTTCATTTAAGAGGGGTTTGATATGATAAAGCAAATTAATGCTAAGTACTGCTTTAAATTATTGATTTCACCCTTTTCAACTCCTTTTTGAAGGCAGAATATTTCTCTGCCAATTTTTTTTTAACATTTACATCAAAAAAATTCTCTCTATCAATTTCTGCCATTTAATGTATTTCTTTTTATATGTAAGTAAAATAATTATATTTTTACTTCTTTACTATTAGTTAGAATTTGTGAATTTTTCAAAATACTTTTTATTTTTTACTGCAAATGTAATTATTTTTGTTTTAATTTTTTTAAATTAATAATTTGTAAAAACTACCCAAAATGAAAAGTGAGATGTTGCAGTTGAACACCTGATGGCGCAATATCGGCAGGGACAAAAGAAAGCGTCGACGAAGAAGAAGACGCCGGAGGTTTGTCTCGCAGTGCTGACACTTCTTCCGATTCACGGCATTCGTGAAATTAAACCTTTCTGTCTGTTTGCAGTTCACCATAAGTGACGGCATTTTATGGCAGCGTTGGACGCTAATGACGGCGGCCAGCTGCGTGACAAACGGCGGGTAGAGGGAGTGATGAAGGCGGCGCGGTGTGGAGTCCTGTAACGGCTGCACCATGATTCCCGTGTCCCTGCTGGTGTTTGTGATGGCAGGCTGGTGTGCCGTCTATCTGGCGGACACGCTGCTCAGGGTGAATATTTGCCTTTTTGTTTTTGTTTTTCTTCCTGCTCAGCAGTCTGTCAGCTGACGCACGTGAATGGATTTAACATTAGAAGAGGTTTGAGCTGTGGACACTCGTGTAAACAGGCCACAGCAGCCCTGGAACCGCTGGAAACCCCGCTATTAAACACATTACGGCCATTACTTCACAATGTCTGTGCATGAGATGCGTTTAATGCTTAAAGTGAGCAGAAAATGTGGGAAATATAAGACCCTGTCTGTCTTTAAATGCTATCAGAGTAAACTATAAGCGAGTACCTGCAGTAGTATATAGTATAGAGTATAACTCAGGATTTCCATGTATCCTGGAAAACCTGGCAACCTAGAGATCTGCTCTCTAACCCTTAAAATGTCGTGGAATTACACAACAAAACACAAGTAAACAAGGAAGAGTCCAAAGGTGCAGTGCAAAAAGATATTAAAATCAGGTACAAACAAAGAGGAAATTGCTATTCACAATAAAAACAGCAGGGTATAATTATAGCATTATTAGTGTGGAAGCACATTCAAGGATTAGTGAGGAAAAAGAAAGAAAATTTGTTATTAACCTATTTTTTAAAAACTGAGACATCCATTAGGCCATCCGTCCACTTATTAGTTTTCATTAACTGGCTATCCTAATTAGTGTTGCAGGCCTGCTGGATCCTATCCCAGCTATTAGTCATATATTTTGACTTAAAAACAATAACTGGGTGAGCAAGATTGAATTTATTTAGGATTTTCTTGACTCGACACTGGGTCGAAAGTATACATACAGACACTAAATACTTACATACGACCCCACAAAGATTTGGTTAAATCTTTGTGGGGTCATCTGCTCAATTTCAGCTGCATTTTGAACAGTGTACAGATGAGTTAATGAAGACTGTGAAAGCCTTTAAATATCACTGCGAAAGCAATTTTAATGTTCAGTGGAGTTTAAATCCCAGTTTCAGATTTGAGAAGCCGTCGTGTTATTTATAAAACATAAAAACCTTATTTCCTATTAAGTTAGAGGCAGTCTGCGGCCTCAATTCTGAGCTGTTTTGTGTGTAAACTATTTCAGTCGGTCCTCCTCCCTCGACTTGCTTTTCCTTTTCTTACAGTGATTAAGCATTTGGCTGCTTTTATCATTACATGCATCGGTGGGCAACTTTTAACATTGTAACCCCTTGTAGCTTATATAAAGTTAGAGATAAATAGTGTAAAATTCTCCTTCTGATTGGGGGTTTCAATATGCAGAACCTTTTCTGTTTACAGGTTATTGAGGTCCGGACATTGGAAATATGTGGACACTATAAGCTCTTACAGAAGAATAACTCCAGTTAGATGTGCTTTCTAAATGTGGATGTGCTCGTGCGCTGACTTTGTCTCTGTCCTGCAGTCGTCGGTGACGCATCGGATCAGCTATGAGTCGTGGCTCGCCAGTCGTGGCCTGATGTTGTCTCCTTTTCACGTGAGATGGCAAACCACCATGTTCAACCGACTATTTGCATACTGCGCCCGCATCAACCCCCGGGCTCTTTACGTGTGGTACGGTTTCTGTATATATAATCCACTCAGCTGTTCCTGTAGTCTTTCTGAACTTTAATCAAGTGCAGTTAGTCTCAAAAATGGTAGAAAATGTGTATGTTGTGACACACAAGCCTAAACTAACATTTACAAATGTGTACAAATGATTTGATTCAGGTGCTAGTGGAAAACCGGGACATCTGAGCTTCCTCATGTGTTTTTCAAATAAAACGTTTTGTTTTTGTTTTTATTTTTTTTGTTTTTTTCCTGAATAAACATAACAGCCCATCACTCCTCGACTACAAAACATACATTTACAAGTTACAGATACAGTCACCAGTGAAAGTCAAAGTGTGATTCAAATAAGATGTTGCTGCTGAGTTTATTCTTGTATATTTTGAATGCTGATATAATCAGATTTACCTGGCATAACTACATCTAGGCTGCTATGTGGCATCCATGGTGGATAAATGTAGATTTTCTAGTCGAGGGCTGATGAGCTGTTTTGTTTATTTAGAAAAAAAAATGTCTGCTTTATTTGAGAAGCATAGGAATCCACAAGAACCCTACATATCCCAGTTTTCCACTTGCACTTAAATGCAGCTTATATTTGTAGATCTGTGTGAAGCTGGCAGATTGAAGGGTTCCCTCCAGGTACTCCGGCTTCCTCCCACTGTCCAAAGACATGCAGTTAGTGGGGATAGGTTAATTGGTTAATACAAATTGGTTGTCTGTCCCTGTATGTTAGCCCTGCGACAGACCTGCGACCTGTCCAGGGTGTACCCCGCCTCTCTCCCTAAGACAGCTGGGATAGGCTCCAGCGCCCCCCGCGACCCTGAAAAGGATAAGCGGAAGCGAATGGATGGATGGATGTTTGTAAAATAGTTTTATGCATGTGCAAATTGTTCTGTATTTGTGCGTGGATTGGAGCACACATTTGTGAGTGCTCAGTATACACACAAATAAATGAGTACATTTGCAAGTTAGTTTATGCTTATGGATCATATCACACATGTTTGTAAAACATTTTGAGACTAATTTCCCTCCATAAACCTTGTTTTTCCACACCTTCAGATTCCTGCTTCCTTCCACTTCAGTTACAATAAAATTATACTTTTTTTTTTTTTCTTGTAAATGAGGCGCTGTTCCTTTAAGTACAAAAGTGTTACTTTTGACTTTGATACTTGATGGTTTGGCTAAAAGCTTTCCTCAACCTTCCTTTTCCATCATAAAAGCATTTGGCAATTAAATAACATTTCTAAAAACGTCTTTTCTGCAGTAAATGGATTCAGAGAAGCTCTTTACTTACTTTCACTGGACATAATTTGTTTCCTGGAAGAAAAGGAAATTTTAGAGGATTACATTTTAATTGCAAACTGAGTCTGCACTGACTTCCTATAACCAGCCGTATGACAACCGAGCCTTAAAAGCAAAAGTCTGCAGCAAATGTAAAAAATAAATAGCTTAAGATGTTAGCAGACATCTTTCCTCCTGCAGATGTCCTCTCTCTTTCTAAAGACTAAACGGACAGATAGACATGCATCATACATGCTGAAAGTAAGTCGATTTTTGACTTTTTAGTAAGCAAGTAAGTAACATTCATTTACAAAGCACTTCTCAATAACATAACATCACATAGCTCTTCACAGCAAGATGAAGACAATGATGGAAAAAAATTAAAATAGGGATAAAAGCTGGTCTTAAGCTTCCCTTAAAGGTATCAGAAATGTCCACAGAGCCCCAACCTCAAAAGCTCCTTTCTTCCTTAACCTGGACCGTGGGACAGCTAGCAGCACTGAACAGTAAACTGTACTGTCTTGCTAGTTACATATGGATTTAAAGGCTGACTAATATAGAGAAGGCATCTGACTGTCAGAGATTTGAACGAATTTTGATTTGAATCCTAAGCTTTAATTCGAAGCCAATGTAAAGCCAGGACCATTGGGAGGACGTGATGAAAAGCCTCACAGCAGCATTCTGGACTGTTTGTAGGCGATGAGGTCCGGTCAGGATTTGGACTGGAATGTAGGATTTAAACTTTACTCTCAAAGGTAAAGGTCCTAACTCTATCTGTGTCTGGTCAAGAAGTTGTTTTCCCATGACACAATTTGGGAAGGAACCTGAAGGACAGGCCAGTTTTTACATATTTGTTTTATTGATTCATATTTTTTTTTATGCTAACACCCCCAAACTTGTGGATTTATAGTAGATGACTTGTGGTAGTAGTGACTGTTTTTAAAAATAATACTCTTAGTGTGGAACTGACTTGGTGTGGCATTTCTGAGTTTCTCAATTCCAGATGTTTTTTCCGTTGTGTAGCTTTAATAATCCTTAGTTTATGAACATTTATAAATGTGAAAAAATTGCACTTGTTGAATTTGCATCCCATCTGTGTTTCCCAGGTTCAACAGTGGTCTGGTGTTTGGTATCGCTGCCATGTTGGGCTCAGTGGTGCTGCTGATAAGAACTCTGCAGCAGACCATTGCTCAGATGACCACAGACAACCCACGGATTGGAGATCAACAGACCCTGCAGGTGGTGGTAGGTTGACTTTAATGAGATTTCTATAAATGAGTTACATCAGCTGAATGAAAATGGCAAGTATTCATCAGATTTAAATCTGTAAGCTTTTGTGTCTCTTTTCTGTGTGTAATTGGATAAAAACATCCTTCAGAATTGATCATAAGCGTGTGAAATTCAAATGTCCGTGCCATGGAAAAAAAAAGACCCCTGCTTTTCAGAAGTGTTTCCCTGTTCACTTTTTATTCATTATGGTGTCAAATAACCGTGCATTAATGTGAGCCCTATCCCCAGTGGAGCTCTGTAGGTGATTCATGGGAAGCTATTAGTGGGCCATCCAAGAATTCAGCCTGGAGAAGAAAAAAAAATGCAGTCAGAAGGAGAAAAAATGCAGAAAATCACAAGCTTCAGCAAAACACCAAGCAATTAACGTGAAGAACCCCCCAAAATTAAATGTGGTGATACAAATTAGGGTTTTTATTTGGGAAGATGTTACACTGTGGTTAAATTGGCTCTTCATTTTTAGGATAAAACTAACCACAAATGCTGATTTTTAACTCTGTGAATTATGTTTTATGTTCATATCTTAGTCAGTTTCTTTTTTTTTTTCGTCTCTGGTGCATCTTTAGGTCCCCGGCGTTAATCTACCCACTAGCCAGCTGGCCTACTTCTTCATCGCCCTGCTGCTCAGTGGAGTAATACATGAGCTGGGCCACGCTGTGGCAGCACTGAGGTAATAACCACACCACTCCACATTGCAGTGTGTCAACATAGCATCCAGCATGAATCCATCATGATGAAGAGCATTTGTTTTGGGGGTGGATCACATATTAAACTCCAGAAAGGTGAAAGAATACAAAGACTCTAATACTACAAGTGTGTTTGCAAGGAGGACATTGTAAATGTATGTCAGACTTCTGCTCAAAACGTTTGAAGCCTGGTCTTAAAAGTAGAGAGGACGTCTGTCTCTTGAAGCCAAACTGGGAGCTGGTTCCACAGGAGAGGAGCCTGATTTATAATCTTGTCCCTTGATAACCTTTTGGAATTAAGATAAAGGATTTATCTGAATCAGAGATAAAGGATTGTTAAAGATGGGACAATCTGCCTGCAGACATGAGCCAAATATAGAGCCCTTTGCCTTTTATTCTGCTTTAAGTAGAATGTGTTTCTGCTACTTTAGTATTTAAATTTGACCTTAAAACACCGGTTTGATAAAATTAGAGTGGCTTAGGCTGTCCAGTTACAGTGGAAATTAAATTTGTTTTTTGTATTAATCTCATGTTTTGATGTCAAATTCAAAACCACAAGTTGCTGATAATTTCCTTTAATTGGGCGTTGTATTACTTGCTCACTTTGTGTGATTTTAATGAGCCCCAAAAAATCACTTTAATTCATTCCTGATTTTTATTTAATGGTGCATTGGTTCTGATTACAGTTAATGATTAGGTGGATTGTGCAAATCAAAACTAATGAATTAGTGTGCATAGCACATGGTCCAGATGAGATGACCCCTCTGAACTGCTGCATCATCCTATTTTTCACAAAGCCACCGATTTCAGACAAGTGCTTTTTAAGTGAAGAGCCTCAAAGACATCTTTCATGTGGATCCAGTCTGTGAGACTGAGATTAACCTCTGCTGGAGGATTTTTTTTCTCAAAAGGGTTGCAATCATTTTAATAGAGGATACAGCTTGTGTCCAGATAAACATGAAGGCAGTAGGGGGCTAGGTTTCAAGTACAGTGGTGTATGTATTTATGACAAATATAGGAAAAGAATTAACATTTGAAAAATATGTACATCCATAAACAGTCAAGTCAGTATCTTGATTCAATCAAACAGGGGTTCAAGGGAGCCAAAACTATTATAATAATAATAATATAATAATAAACTTTATTTATAAAGCACACTTAAAAACCAAGGGTATGTCAAGGTGCTTAACAAGTAACATAGAGAATAAAAAGAAGATAACAGAAATGGGACCAAAGCAAGTACTAGGCATGCAAGCAGATAGCTGTCACTGATACATAGGAAAGCAACAGATACAGAACAAACAAGGAATTAAATGAGCATAAAAGTGCATAATATAAAAATCATAAAAGAAATGTTAACTAGAGGAAAAGGCAAGATTGAATAAGTGGGTTTTTAGTCATGATTTAAACAGTGCTACAGAATCAGATGCGCGGATATCAAGAGGTAGGGTATTCCACAGTACCGGGGCAGCCAGAGCAAACGCACGGTCACTCCGGGACTTCAGCCAAGATCTAGGTTGCGTCAGAAGTAGTTAAGTAGCAGATCTAAGTGTTCTAGCAGGAGTATGTGGCTTGAGAAGTTTTTGACAAGTACAAAAACTACTAGTTTTTGTACTTGTTTCCACCACACCAAAAGATTGTTTTGATTTTTTTTTTAAAGGATGTTTATTGTAAATTCTGATGCACTAAATTAACAATTAATTCTTAACTTTCGGTGCAATATATACTGGGTGTATCAAAAAGAGTTGTTTGATTTCAAAGTGCTGCCTGTAACAATCGAAAGATGCGTTGTTACGAAGAGGGGATCCATGAGTTTCATGTGGTTGCTGGTAGGTAGCATAACAACAGCAGTGGTTCCAGAGATGCTCTCAAAAGCATGTGACGAGTTTGACTATCATATGGACATATGCTGTGTGTCTAGAAAGGGACATGCTGAGCAATTGTGAAAATTGCAAGTTTTGTATATAAAACATTATATTCAGCCATGTATTTTAAAATGTAATTCAAGGTTTTATGTCCGTTACTTTAACAAATATAGCCTTTTGAAATTGGATGGTTCTTTTTGATGAACCCTGTATATTGCAGCTGTATTTAGTAACCCCAAGTGCTGCTGCACACCTGAGGCGAATAACGTTCCCTTACTGCACATTGGCTCTGCCCTAAGTACACGCCGATTTAATTACATATCAGTTAATAACCACATAATCTAAAAAAAAAAATTATATTCATGAAATTACTAGCAAAATGTTTACTGAGGTCAAATATCCAGTGAGCGCCAGAATAGATTTTCCCATAGCCTCTTATACAGTCCGACTTCTGCTTGGAGCCAGATGTTTCCCCTTGCTTTCTATTTGAAGGTTTAAGGTACCTCCACACTTCCCAGAAGCTACATCCATGTTTTCCTCTAAATATTCACAGACACTATAGTGTGTTTGTCTAAATGATCTCAAGACTTCTTATACGTTTAGTGGAGTCGGGTGTGTCATTTGAGTTTGAGGGCAGCACAGCCCAGTTTGATCTCACATGAGCTCTGCTCTTCGCCCTTTTTCTATAGGTGTGCCCTATCTCATGTGCACATCCATGGTATGTCATGTGCCCCCTAAAACACCTAATTACAAGCCTTTAAAAAAGAAATCATGCATTCTTACCATGTGACTCCCATAAGGAAGTGGTCCAGTCTGTCATATGCTTGTCACCAGTCTATCAACTCTTGACAGCGTAAATTAAGTCTGCCATTTCTTAGGTCTCTGTCATACCTTGGCTTTTGAAGATTTTCCTTTACTGTGCCCAAAACCTGGAAACTGCCCAGCGTTTCAGTTCCAGGAGCTTCCACCACTTCAGTTGTTGGAGTACCAGCTGTTAACAAAGATTCTCTCTTAGCAGAAGAGTTTACCCTCTGTTAAATTCAAGGACCAAAAATTGGCCTGAACATTTGACTCTAGGTGAAAATTGAATGAATAGTGCAATATTTTGCGCTGTTATTGTAATTACAGTGTAAGTGCTTTCTTGAAGTGCACTGTTTTCTGTGTATTTGCTGTTCTTTTGTATGTTGTGGGCTTTTATGGTAAATGATAAAAGGACTTGGTCTTATATAGTGCTTTTCTACTTCACTTGAGCACTCAAAGTGCTTTATACAGCTTGCCTTGTGCACTTATTCGCACCCATTTATACAAGGACTTTTTTTTCTATACCTAAGCGCTTTCTGTTGAAGATTCACATACATGACACTCCAATCAACACATCAGAGAGCAACCTGTGGTTCAATATATTGCCCATGGATACTTTGACATGCAGACTGGATCAAACCACAAAACTTCCGATTAGTAGGTGACCTTCTCTGCCTTCTGAGCTCACCGGTTTTGTGTATACAATTGTAGAGACTGGCCTCGGGGCAAGTTCCTTTGTAGGGTGTCAGATTGTAAATCTGGCTGGCACGCCAGCAATTGCCAGCAACTGCTACAGGGCTAGACCAGTAAAACCACTTTATAATACGCTGTATGTATAAAGAAATACAAGTACTGTTGGAATATTTTCATTTGTATTGAATCAATCCGATCCATGATGGCAAGGCTGAAATAAATAAAATAAGTGGGATTCCAGTGTCTCTTCTTTCACTTTCTGGTAGTCTGCAAAGAAACATTTCCATCATAGCTGAAAGAAAGCTTTGGCATGGCTCCTTGTCTTCTAGGTCATGATAAGAATCCAAAAATGGTGACCTCCTTTATCTTCCTTCTGTTCCGGCCCTCAGGCTGTATGTTTGAAACCCCTCATATAGTCTGTTTCCCTTTAAAATCTAATATTTCTTTGTTTTTTTTATTTCTGTTCCTACGCAGGGAGCAAGTGCGAGTGAATGGATTTGGGATGTTTGTGTTCGTAGTTTATCCTGGTGCATTTGTGGACCTCTTCACCACACACCTCAACCTCATATCACCGACTCAGCAGCTCCGCATCTTCTGTGCCGGTAAGACTTTTTATCCTGAGATGTGCTGATAGCTCCTTACGGCAGCCTGATTGTGTTTCCAGCTATTAATCACAATTATTACAAGCATGTTGTTTTGCCAGCAAAGGTCACTCTGAGGAGTTTATTGCTAAGCAGCAGACAGCTGCATCGCATCAAATCATTTCACTCTGCAATTAAGAAAATTAGAGCTTAATGAATTGAATGGTAAGCTGGCAGTCATTCTCGCATGAATGTGACTGATGTCTGCCATCGCAGATCATCAGAGGGAGCTGCTTAAAGCCTGAGTATTTTCTGTGTGTGGTCTGATTTGGAAGAAAAGTGCAGTTTCATTAGAAAATAGTCAAGTAGTCAGTTTGGAAATTCCCCCATGCTGTAAGAATTACAGCAGAACTGTTATATGAAACATAAATTAAACATCAAGCAGAGACTTGAACTTGATTGCCAAATTAACACAATTCACATGACCACAATGAAAACCAAAAAACAAAACACAATAGATAAACATTAGAAGTTTTTCTGCATACAACTTGTAGGTGTTGCTCTTTATATTCTTGCAAAGCAGAAGTTATGAGTGCAGCATCTTTTGCACTTTGATAATGTATACCCATGCCCCCTTACAGAAAGTATGAAAGGATTAATGTGGACTTGTTAAGGCTCTGGTCATACAGGCCTAGAGTCTGGTTGTTGACTGCTTGGTAACCACTGGTTACTAGGGAAAAGTGAGTATTCCCAAAGTAGTTGCAAGTGGTTGCTGGCAATCTCTGTGAAATAGATTTTTTTTTTTAAGCCACAGTCATGCACCAAGAGGCCAATCAGTGAGACTTGGAGTAACCACAGGTCTGTTTGATGAGTGGTTGCTGGAGGTTGCTTGCTGCTAAGTGAAATTGGTCAAAAACAGGTGTACGGTTGCTAGCAGATTGCTTTGGTTGACTTTAGTTTGTATGAAAGATGCTGACTAGTCTGCAAACACTTGCCAACTACTCTCAACCATTTGCCTTCAAAGTAAAAGTTTATTTAAACGTGTTATTTTCAGTAGAGAGGCGAAACTTTCAGTTTGAAGGCAAATGTTCTTAGTTTGCAGTTTGTATTGCGCTTTAGTTTTAATACCTCTTGGTAGTAAAGTGTTTGCAGAGGAGTCAGCATCTTCTGTGCAAACGGCGGGCGGCCACAGCAATCTGCAAGCAACCGTATACCTGTCTGTGACCAGTGTCACCCAATGACAGCAAGCCAACCTCCAGCAGCCACTCATCCACCTCGTTGTTGACTGGTGTCTAGGTCTATGTTACTCGGGCCTAAGGTATCGCATTCCCTCCATCATAATGCACTGCCAGGCAGATGATTTTTCAGATGGTTTTGCATGGTGCTTCAAAATCTGCTGGTTTCTTTCTGTGTTCATCAATTTTGACAAGATCTCTGACATCACTGGCTGAAATGCAGCCCCAAACTATGACCGAGTCTCCACCGTGTTTTAGTGATGGCTTCAGATACTCACTATTATGTCCCCGCGCACATGTTGATAACAAGTTTGAATTTTGAACCAATAATTTCTGAATTTAGATTCATCACTTCATTAAATCTGTTGCTGCCGATTTTCAGTCCAGTTCTTGTATACTTTGGCAGACCTCACCTTTTCTCTTTGTTAACTTAAGAATACCTTCATCACAGCCAACTTTCCACTGAAACCATTTCTGATGAGGCTTTGGCAAACACCACAACCAGAGGTTTCTTCCTGTTAAAAGGTTTCTTCTCACTGTCGCCAAAATGCTTGCTAGTAGGGGGATCATATGATTGTTGGGTTTTTCTCTGTATGTATTATTATAGGGTCTACCTTACAATATAAAGCGCCTTGAGGCGACTGTTGTTGTGATTTGGTGGTGTATAAATCAAACTGAATTCAAATTGAATTGAATTGAACAGTATGGGAATCAACCATGATTCACACAGTGCTGAGAGATGCTAAGTTTTCAGCTAGTAGTTCTTTGGGAATCACCTAGGCTGAAGGTGATACAATTTACAACTAGAGGTGATACAATTTAAAGTGGGTTCTTTGCTAAATTGTCTGATATGTATAAATGGAAAGGGTTCATCACTTGAATTAGATGCCCTTTTTTGTGCTTGAATTATTCACAGGTCAGTGTTAAATGGCTTATGAAATTTAAAATACAAACTATTAAATAAGATTCTCCTGGAAATGGTCCAGTACAAGGACTGGATTGAAAATGAGTAAAAATAGCAGCCAGTGGCTTAACCCCCCCCCCCCCCCCCCCCCCCCCCCCCCCCCCAAAAAAGAAAAAACAAAAAACTTGGACAACAAGGTGACACCTGCCCAGTACTATACATGAGTAATAGCCTTATCAATACAAAGGTCTGGCTATGTGTATTATAAGTTAGCAGATTTAAATGCTTACATTAGTAAAATTATGAAGGTATTATCAGTTGAATATAGTTGATGCACTCATTATGTAGAGAAATTGTCAGCTGGGCCATGCATACTGTACTACATGTGATGTTTTATGTTGTGTTATAGGATTATTTATTCTATTGTCTTTGTATTGCTTCTGACTTGTATTTGGTCAATTCTGAAGCAATTATTCTGTCAGGCAGTTTAATGCAAAAATCCCAATCACCTTATCTTAATGAAAGCATTTGTGAATATAATGAAGAAAGCTTGTAGCTATAAAAATGGGGGAATGAGGCCTGTTGTTGCAGTAAAAATATAATTTAAGAAAAAAAAGGTTCTGACATTCTTCCTGCTTTGTGATATTTTGTTGCTTTATTAGAGAAAATACAATTTTAATGATTCAGTCAAAGACTGAAAATTGGATTAATTTTTTAAATTTATTTTTGCACTTAATCATTTCCACATTTTTATAGATTGAAGACATGGAGTAAAAGTGCAAAAGTAGAACAGAACAAGAGCGCTCAGGTAAACAGAGCCACACCTTAATTCAGAGTGTGGTGACGCTATGAATAATTTTTCCAGCCTTGGAAATGTCACGCTGGTCTGGTCGAGGCTGAGCTCCATACAGATGATGGTACAGCTGGCAAAATTTCATACTGCTGGATTTCCTTTTGCTGTTTGCAGCCTTTAGAGGGCAGTGAAGAGCTGTTGTGAAACCGTCTTTGTCTTTACCTATCAAGTGAAAAGATTCCCTCAGGCTTTGCTGAGAAGAAAATAACTTGGTGGGGACTCCAGATGCCAAACTGAGACGTTCAGTCAGTTCACGTGACAAAGTGAGAGAGATGCTTTTCCCATTAGGAGGGTGGTGACGTAATAGCGTGCTGTGTTTATTGTTTTTTCTCTCGCTGTCCACAGTGGAGATTGCCCTGCATGCAAGGGGGGGTTGTCAGACATAACATGTTTATTATTTATTCCTGTAGAGATAGGTGCTGAAACTTTAATAGTTTGTTTACTGCATATATCAATATTTGAGCCTTTTCCTTTTTTGCCTGTGGGGCAGACATTGACTTTTTTTAAGATGTAGTGCATTTTTCCAGCTGTACATTAAAAATCTTTTTTTCCCCTTTTTTGTCAAAAAGGTTTTTCCTCAAAATACCATGTTTTTAACTTCCCCCTGACCACAGAGTCTGCCTCTGTCTATGTCACCATCACTATGTTTGAGTGATACCGTTGAGTGCTTTGACCTCATCAGGCCATGCGACGTTTCCTCCCGTGGTTTTTGGGAGACTGGCTTAGTCCTCTTGCATAATTAAGATGGTATAGACTGCTATTTTTAGTGAGCAGTGGTTACTGTTGTGGCACGAGATCCTACATTCAGAATATGTGGCAAACATGCAGGTGGTTATTATAGCAGCAGCAAAACTTTACCATACAATCCTCACGTTACGAAGGATGTTTTAGTAGAAGCTTTTTGAAGGATGCAAAGGATGAAAAGACTATTGTTGTCCACAAAGTGATGTGCAGACTAAGCAAGATATTAGTATTTCTTCTTATATTTGGAGTTCTTCCTTTTGTAGGTCAAAGAGAGACACTCGTTAGCCAGTCTTTTTAGTGCAGAGTAATTTTGTAAGGAAAATGAAATTGCGTCAGGTTTGCAATATTTTATGTGTTTTTTAAAACAGTGGTCTGTTATTCACATTCACATCTTGTGTCCTGTTAGTGGCATTTCAACATTAGTAGACCAAATAATCCTTATTTTTACACTATCAGTTCATTAGATGTCTGAAATGAGCTGTGAAACTGAAACCTCCAGTTTCCATGTACTTTGCCATTGACAGAAGGGTTTAATGTGGGTGGGGCATCTGCACACTCAGCAACAGCTGTGATGACCATATATGGGATATCTGTCTCAGTGACATAATTAAGAGACACCCCCCCACCTACCCCCACCCCCCCAAAAAAGTCTGAAACTGAGCATACACTGACCTCAATATTTTAAATTTTTGTTCATAGAAAATAGCAGGTGCACTACAGTTTCCTTTGAACCATTGGACAAACAGAAACTTCCCTTTATGTGTACTTACGTAAGTGATCCTTGAAGATAAAACAGTAAGAAGTTAAAACGAATACAAGAGCTTGTAGTAATAGCCATGTAAAGTTCAGACACCGAGGCAATTTAACAGTCATATTTCCACTTGATTTGATTTAGAAGGAGTAATTACTGCAGCAGCTGGCTGGAAAATGTGTGAACCTGTCTTCCACCACTTCCAATTCGAAATGGAGACTTTGGCTTCGAGTGTCTGCCAATACAGAGTTCCTATCCAATAACGCTGTTAAATTAATAATCTGTATGCCTCACTGTGAGGAAGAGACTGGGTATATATATATATATATATAGAGAGAGATAGATATATGGAAAAAAACATCAAGTTCGACTTAAACAGTGAAATAATAAATGAAAACAGGTCCAGGAGAAATACAATGGGGAAAAAATAATGTATTTGTGTTGTTCAACTAATTTATTTTCACTGATCTTATTTTGGATCAAAGTGAGAGTCATGAGGCCGCAAACTGCAGCAGGTGTGCAGCTGACAGGAGACAGCTGGAGTGGAATCATATTTAATTGCGGTGACAACAACATTTTATGTTAACATAAGTGTAATAAAAGCTTACTGACAGGTGTTACACCAAACTAGGGTCCTACTAGCTTCACGTGTAAAGACTCGAACATGACAAGAATGAAAGTAAATGATAGTGAGCATAGTCGTCTGATCTTTTCAGTCATGTCTGCTTACTTTGATCACAGTTTGTATGTTTGCAGAAGTTTTTTATGTAAGTGCAAACAGCAGCTGTTGGTGTAAAATGCCTCCAAAATGCCAATATCCTACTGTTAGCTTCCTCGGTGCTATGTTAACTGTGTTGCTAGCTGATGGCTTGTGGGGTGAAGAAAAACCACAGCAGCATAGAACTGAAATGAACATCTCCACCTATAGATCGACTTGTTGTTGACAGTATTGTTTTTAACGTGATTAAACCAAAGTTTAAAAAGCAAAACTACACAACTCAAATGAAGATTAAAATGAGGAAAAACAAAAAAAATATTTTTTGTCTTCTCTTTCCAGGCGTGTGGCACAACTTTGTTCTGTGTTTGGCAGCGTTAGCCTTTCTCTTCCTGTTGCCTCTCCTCCTGTTTCCCATGTACGCCACCGGAGCTGGAGCGCTGGTCACAGAGGTTGTGCAGGTCAGTGCCTCAGTTTCACATATCAGATAAAGGGGTAGGTCGACATGATAGAAAATCCATTTTCCATAAAGTTACTTTTCGTACCTCTACATGAATTAATTTTAGCTGAGCTTAGCAGAAAGCTGCCCTGCATCTGTCCCAAACTGAACTGATGTGAAGCCTGTGAGCAACAAACCCGCTGAATGTTTTATTTTCTGTCTGAGGTGGGAATATCATTGTCATAAATTAATCAAATAAACACTGAAATAAACCACTGCTTTAATGCTGCATAATGCTATTACATCATCAGCCAGATTACAATCAATGATGATGATGATTGTTGATTTAAGATAAGAAAAGCTACAAAACACACCTCTGTTTACCGTTGGAGGTGAAGTACATCAGGTGAACAGCTTAATAATATTACTACTACTAATATTATCATCAATAATGTTATTTTGGGGTAATTGAGCCTTTATGTATGTTTACATCTACTGATTTTTCCGACAGAACACTTCAGTTTCGTCATGAAACAAAAAATAAAAGCATGAAACAAATAAAAGCGCACACTCAGAACAATACATAATCCCCCTTTAGTAAATAGTTAATTAAAATAAAGTTATAACCGAGTCTGTAGTTGGAGTCTATGCTCTTTATATGTTCTTTACCACTGCTGGTGCCTCTTTATTAGCTCATTTAATCCACTTTAAAAATCCATGTAGGGTGCTTTATCTGCTTGTCAGTGTAGCAGCATTTAAAAATACTTGAACAATGACCAGAATACTGACTATTACTAATCTCCAACCAGGAAAGAAGGGTCAGAAAAAGCAAAACAAGGCTAAATTCATGTGTTAAGTTCTTGTAAACGTCTGCAGAGGGGGAATAGAAGGCTAACTGGAAGCACTGCAGTCTGGAATGTACGCTTTGTACGGTCAGAACAGGAATGCCCTGCAGTGGGTGACTAAAACCACCCAGAACGTCACTAGTTCCTGTGTGTCGCTGATACTGGTGAAGTGAGGTGTTTGACCAGAGCCCGAAGGAGATAATAACCAGCCCCGTTGCCATCTGACAAACAGCACAATAGTATCAGCTACATTACCACTAGATTTCTTTCCTTAGGCATATGACTTATCAGCTCATCCTCCACACTTAAATCCACAATAAATACTTTTTTAAGTTTTATGACTTAATCATTTATTATTTCATTAACGTATTTATGCTGCAGCAGTGTAGCCACAGTTGGTGACTGTTGCTCAAGAGCTTTTTGTATTTGTCAATCTGTGCCCCCTCTCAGAGTTTCCCAACTATTGCAAGCTTGCAGGACTGAAGCCGTCAGATTTCACTTGTGTGACCTTTTGCCCATTTAAATCAAGATTTATGTCTGCGTGTGTATTTGGTCCAGAGCTCTGCAGCTGACGGTCCCAGGGGTCTGTCAGTTGGGGACATAGTGACAGGCCTGGAAGACTGTCCCGTCAGGGGAGTGGAGGACTGGACCAGCTGCCTGTCTCACCTCGCTCACACACCACAGACAGGATACTGCGTCCCTGTCGCCAGCCTGCAGCCCAGCTGGGCTCATGGACGAGGTGGGTGAGAAATTTGTGCAGCAAGGCCACCGGACTTGCTCTATCAAGACATAAGAAAGCCGTATTATTTCATAGTTTTGTACGCCTCCAATAAAGAGCCAGCTGAGTACCTCTACCTGGAGACTTGACTGTATTAAATTGTAATAGCATCATAAATTAACGTCTTTCAAAAGGCAGCTACTAAACTGCTTTATTAATCACTTGATTTAAAGATTAATTGACCTTGTTTTGTCATCACTACAGTGGGCCACTTAAATATTAAACGGGGTCACAGTTACAGAGCAGCAACAGGAGCTCCGATTGGCTAAGTGTCAACTCATGTGGGAGGTAATTGTGTAACAGCTGGCCAATCCTAGCTCCTGCTGCTTCTCTGTGATCTAGAATTTACCCAAGTGGCACATTTGATTTAGGAGCAGATGCCCTTAATGTTAATTTTCTATTATAGTCCTAAAAGTTTTATTGACATAATATGTCATTTTTTTTTTGGTCCTTTGTCTTTCAAAGTCTGCATCTTGGATGGTTATCGAAAATAAGCTGAAACAAGTTATCACTGGTGGTTTTGCTTATGATACTCATCTTACTCTGGCATTAGTAATTATTGTCATATTAGATATGCAGAACAGAGTCTTTGGGGTTTTTCGCCTGAAGCACACCAGATTAATGTGCTTTTTAATATGCAGAGTAAAGCCAGTGACCTTTTAAAGAGTCCAGATTACTTTTTTTAGTCATCTAATAAATAGTGTGATATTGTGTTATTTTATCTAATCATCCATTTCGAGTCCACCTGCTAACAGAACATCTATTTTTAAGATTCTTTTCAGAGTTGTGCTATATTTTCCATCTGTTTCTCTCCCCCCCCCCCGTAGCTTTCAAGCGTCTGGATGGAACGATGGACTGCTGCAGCAACAACAGCCTGACAGACCTCTGCTTCTCTTACATTAAGCCACAGGGCAGGAGCAGCAGAGAGAGAGAGGTGACACACACTCACTGACAGATGTGGGGGCTTTTTGTGGCTGGTTCGTCATACGAACAGGTCTGAAAACCTTTTAGACAGTCGAGGATATTTATATTACTTCCCTTGTTCACTTCCCTTTTATTTCCATGTGTGACTTTCCATGAGTTTTCAGCTGCGGTGCTGTGAAAAAAGTTTGACACTGTTCGAGTAAAGTTAGGATTTTTATTAGCATTTGGTGTGAGCACACTTTGTCTACATCACCAGTTCTTCTTATTGCCTTATTTTCTTGAGTAGCCACAGTTCTTCTGTGGGTTTTTATGCCACCTCTGATACGTTTTGTTCTTGCGATTGAAGATTACTCTGTCGACCTTACATGCTGAAGTGACCCAAATGTGATTGGTTTTGCTCCCATAGTGACAGAGCTTGAGCATCTGCATTCGAGGGCTGCTTTACATGAGAGAGCTGGTTTTATGACCCCTGTTGGGACAATGAGATTGAAATGTATGTTTTTCTGTTTTTTTCTGGGGTTTTTTTTTCTTGCCTGTCACCACCCACAGCTCTGTCTGGGCTGATGTGCCACCAAATGTTGGTAACACAGCAGCGGTTAAGGCTTATTCTTGTCTTGTCTGCTTACCTCTACAGTAAATTATCCTGAATGTGTACAGTAACATAGGTATGTTGGGATTTTTTGCTGATGTACAATAGGCCTTTGGCTCTCAAGGCAATGGGTTAGGTGCTCCATATCACACAGATATGTGTTGTTTTGTTTTTTACCATTTGCTGAGCAAAAAGATCAACTTTGCTAGAGTAAATGAAACCCCAACCACTTGCGGCTAAAACCTCTTTGGGTGGAAGTCACAAAAATCTCTGTGTAGGAAAGCCCCTTCCCTGTCATCTCTACTTATGTTGTTACTGTTGTATAAATTAAGGTTTTGTTGATGTTCTTGTGGCTGCGGGGCATTTTCCAAACCCCCATCTGGAGGAAATGAACATGAACACCAACAATTAAAGTTCGAATTCTGATACATTTATTTCATAAATTCTGGTGAGTTAAAAGTGTCCCCCAATGACAGCTGTTAATTTTCAGCACTGTTTTATTGTTACATAATCTTGCCTGACACTTGCAATGCTGCCTAAAGGGTAAGATGTTGCTTGCTGTAAAGGGACTTAATAAAGTTAATAAAGGTTTTTCAGTATTCAAATAAATTTGGCTTCAAGGCCTGCAGTGTGAAGGATAACCTCTGAGTCTGGCTGTTTGCTCACAATAAGAAAATTATGATTGAATACTTTCTGTTTGCATTTGCTAAAAAATTAAATTCCACTTACAAAAAACCAAACAAAATACACGTAGCAGACATCTAAGCGGAACAAACCGAGCTATCTTTTCCAATCTTCTGTTGTCCAATTTTGGTCAGCCTGTGCAAATTCTAGCAGACAAGAATAGCACTCTGTGTGGTCTTCTGCCCATGTGCTTCAAGGTATGCTCTTCTGCATACTTTGGTTCTATTAAGTATTTATTTGAGTTACTCTTGCCTTTTCTATAGATCAAAACACACTGGCCATTCTTCTCTGACCTCAAAATGTAATTTTTACCCAGAGAACTGCAGCTAAGTGGATGTTTTCTCTTTTTCAGATCAGAAAGTCATACAGATGGTTGTGTGGGAAAATCCAAGTAGATCAGCAGTTTCTGAAATACTCATACCAGCCCACCTGACCCCATAACCATGCCATAACCATGACACTTAAATCACCTTTCTTACCCATTCTGCCATATGATTGGCTAATTAGATAATTGCATTAACCAGTAGCTGAACAGCTCTACCTATCAAAGTGGCTGCTAGGTGTATTTCTGAAATGTCTGTGTTAGGGGATGTCATGAGTTGAGTTGCAGTCACCAAAAATAATCATCTTCTATTTTGCGCTGCTCTCTATTCATCGCATTCAAGCTGCAATGCCAGTGTCTCCTCCCAGTCTCAAATGGGGGCGCTTTCATAAGTTGCACTATGTAACCTTATTTACAGAAAAGAATAATTAGATATACAGTTTGAAATACAAGCTGAAAGTTTTGTGCAGTCGTGCTTTCTATGGAAAAAGACACCATACCAAAATTAATGAGTGTTAATGGCAGAAACAGAAGCTAGCTAACATGGAGAAAGGCTGCATAGAGTAACTGAAAATCAGTTTTTTACTTCGTGTGTTTTGTGTGTAATCCTGTGGCTTCAGTACGCCTGCATGCCAGTACGTAAGATGGTGACGGGAACGCGAGTGTGTCATACAGATGACGACTGTGCTGCACATTCCCACACTGCCAGCATTTGCGTCACGCCTTCTCTGGAGAACCAGACTCGCTTCATCCGTGTCACACACCCTCCCAACACGCACATGCTGTTCGTGGGATATCCGCCACACCTGCAGTATGCAGGTACGTACACTTATGTTACCTCCATTTGTGAATGTAGGACATAATTAGCTGAAGCAACCGTTTGTTGAACATATCATTTGTTTAAATCTTGTGTTTTCAGTTTCAAACTTGTAATAAGCAACTGCATTTACTGTAATAAGCAAGTAATTGGTGTTTACAGTGTTCTGTAGGTGTTGAACTGACTCTGGGCAAGGCAGAGGGAGTAATCACGAAGAGCCTGGATGTTTTCTCAGCTCATATTTAAGATTCATAAAGTGTTCGGTGGATCAAACTGAGAACCTATATATCCTGTGTTTTCTTATTTCCACAGTGAGTCTGACTAACTTTGTCCCCCGCTTTGGATTCCTCCACCTGGACCTTCCTGTATTCCTAGAAACCTTCTGCAAGTATCCTTTCAGGTTAAAGGGACTACAGTCATAATCAAAGGATGGGTGTAAGAAGAATGAACCCTACTCTTCTGTCACTTAAAATTATAACATGCAGTGCAACATTTTATCATGCGTTGCATGTTCTCAGTTTCCTCCTTTAGGATTATATAGCATAAAAGTTTCATCTTACTTGATTCTAAATGTCTTTTTCTGAATAAAAGACCCCTTTTTAACATCTAATCAGCACAGTCAAGAGGCCAGATGCACTTCAAGATTGCCTGAATGCAGCCCTTAATTGCATTGCTGTGCACATTTCTGATTGCAGTTCAACCCTTTTTAAGCTGTTTTTACATTTTTGTAGGTCTGTTTTTCTTTGTGACTACTTAACAAAGTAGTTATCTCTTGGCACTGCTGATTGGTACTTAGATTGATTGAAAACGATTTTTATTTGGGCTGCAAAGAACATGACCTCATTAAGGTCATTAAGTTTATGTCAAGATGACGGTGAAGGCTAAAACTGTATCTCGTTAATGTGAATTCACCTTTTTATTTGTAAGGGTAGGGTGAGTTGTTTCTTCTTGTTATGTAATGCTTTGAAAGTTAAAAGCATGCTCTTTGGTCTCGAGGCATTTTGGATGATTCAACGTTGATGTGTGTTTAATGGTTATCTTTTGAAAACCAACACTGCTCATATTTGACCAGGTGATTGTAGCGTGCCGGCTTTTCTGATTACTACTGGTGAGCAGCTACCTGTTCATCTAGTCATTTTCAGCTTCCAGTTCTTCCTCAGTAGGATTTTTTTCCCTAAAATCTAATTATATGTTTTATAGTTTTATATCCGCTGCTTACACGTGTACATGCAGTGCTAATTTAATTATGAAAAAAATGCTGTATGGTTTCTAAAAGGTGAAGTCAATGCAGACACGCCTTAAACCTTCATTCATAATGATAAAAAGCCAGAGGGTGACTCCTTTGGTCAGACGTCCAGTTGTACTAACGTGTATTGGGGGGGGGCTTTTGCACACTTGATCTGTGGTGTCCTTAAACACATCCCTGTTGGGTTTATGGGTTTATTTCTGACTGAGTTGCTAGTTTTAGGTCATGTCAAATCCAGCATCTTGTTTGTTTTTCCAGTTATGTTCCCATTAATGTCAAAAAGGAAGGTAAAGAATACAGTATATTTTATTTCATTTGCCTTTCTTGTGTTCGACAAGAGTGTGCAGTGCCCTTCAGATTCACAGTCAGATTGACTTTGTGATGTACTGTTTCAAAAAGCCAACATGGCAACGGCCATAATGATTAGTTTGAGAGTTCAAACACCAGACTGCACAAACCACTATGTAACGTCATGGTGGATACCTTTATCTTTTTTTTTATGGACAGACACTCCAAAGTAACAACTAATTGAGAGTATATTCTAGATAATGCTGTTTCTACTGGTTCTCACTGATGTGATATGCTTTGGCTGAATTAAATGATAGATGTTAAGAAGATGCAATGTAAAAATGTATCTCATGAATCTTTAATTAATAGTTTAATTCCCCTCTCCAACTCCAGTCCTCGAGAGCTGCTGTCCTGCAGCTTTTAGATGCATCCCTGCTCCGACACAGCCCTATCAAATGGTTTAATTGCTTCTTCAGCTTCAAGTTTGACAAAGGCCTGGTAACAAGCCATTCATTTGATTCAGATGTCCTGGAACAAGCATGAATCTAAAAGCTACAGGACAGTAGCTCTCGAGGACTGGAGTTGGAGTACCCCGCCTTACAATATAGATAGAAATGTCCAACAATCACACCCTGTGAACAAGCAGTTGGTGATGGTCAAGAACTCCTTTTTCACAGGAAGAGAGTTCTGGCAGAACCAACCTCATGGAGGCCACTGCAACTGGTTGAGGAATTAAGGGAAAGTAAAGAGGAATAATGGGAAACCACAAAGGGGAAAGTACTAATGGCATGCATTTGGGAAGTGTAAAGTAGAGCGTCGTGGTTGTTCATCATCTGTTTATCATCAACAGCCCAGCCAGAGCTTATAGTAGCATAACTATGGGACTGTTCAGGGCCCGCTGAAGGGAATTTACCAAAAAGGAAAGTTTAAAGTAGAGAGTGTGTCTGTGTCCTGAGCCCAAACTGGGAGCTGTCTCAACAGGAGAGAATATTTCTTTCAGAAAATTAACCAAATTGGAGTTTTTGAGTTAACTGTAAAGAATGGACTGCTACTGTTTGCTAGCTGACCAGCAGACAGAAGTATACTTTCTCTGCTTCCATTGCTCGCTGCTTAAACTGACACTTAAATAATTGCCTGTTACTGTGTTTGCTTTCCTGAGCTGCCCTTCCTCTCAGATATGTGGTGTCCCTCTCTGGCGCATTAGCAGTAGTCAACTCTGTGCCGTGCTTTGCTCTCGATGGTCAGTGGATGCTGAACGCTCTGCTGGAGGCCACGCTGGCCAGTGTGGTAATAGACCGTCAGAAGCGCGAGCTGATTGGTTTCTTCCTGCTCCTGGCAGGCAGCGCCCTGCTGGCGGCCAACGTGGCGCTGGGCCTGTGGATGGTCACGGCACGGTAGCCACAGTGGTCAGCTGCCCCGGTGGACTGAGAGATGTTGTCTCAGGATGCGTTCGAGTGTTGTGGACCATTAAACTGTGAACATACAGGGAACAGACTGCATTACCCAGAAGCACTGCCCACCTTGTGGAGACTGTTGAGTATAACATCACTCTGCCTTTAAAATTGGACCACCAGGGAAAACAACTTTAATCCACCTTGTTGCTGCCATAAATCCAAAAGCACACAAACAAGTTAACAAATGCACTTGCTGTAAAGCACTGTCCTATGTGACTGTTTACAAAGACTGAACTGATTTTAACATCTGTGTTTTTGTGTTTTTCATTACTTTGATTCCAAAAATGCCATATTTTCCTGAGGTATTGACTAAGCTAACCTGTGGACACAAAAAAGTTTAAGGAGCCTTCTTTTGTTTTCTGGTGAATGCATGGCAATATAATAATCTTGAATTCCTTATCACTGTTGAAAAACTTTACTACCTACTATCCAAGAAAACATGAATTATTTAATTAAATGAATGGACTCCTATCAATATGAGCATATTTAAATGGCGTCTATCCTTCAGATTGATCTGGCATTGCAGTGGGAAAATTGCTTTATTTT
Source organism: Pelmatolapia mariae (assembly GCF_036321145.2). NCBI lineage: Eukaryota > Metazoa > Chordata > Actinopteri > Cichliformes > Cichlidae > Pelmatolapia > Pelmatolapia mariae. The sequence continues at coordinate 12,627,879 of NC_086235.1, read as the reverse complement.
TAACTCACCTTTTCTTTATGTGTACGTTTGATTTTTTATTATGTGTCTGCCATATTAGTTGCAAAAGTCAATTTCTAGAAATTGTGAAATAAAAAAACTGTTTTTTCCTCTTTCTTTCCTTTTTCTTTTGTCTGTTGAAGACACTGTTGGTATGTCTGGCAAGTGTTTTCTCACTCTATACTTCTACTACACATGTCTTACTTTTTTTCATCAATTTGTCATTTAGTGACAAAACGTTAGATATCATAATTTATATTTAAGCAAAAAAAAAAAAGATCATTTTGTATAATATGTGCAATTTTCCCCTATGAAGCGGCTAACATTACCTGCACTGCAACAGTGACAATACTGTATACTGTCACAGTGATAATACAGCATTTACAATAAAACAGCAGCAACAAAGATGATATGACAAGAAAATTGATTATAATGAAACACAGAAGTGCTTAGGATAGCAAAGTCCTCACACTTCAGTAAGATTTAAAACAATGAGAAATTAAACTCACTGACCACTTAAGCCATGTGCACATGTTCAGCTTCTTGTTAATGCTAATATCTAATCAGCCAATCACATGGCAGCAATTTGGTTAATTTAGGCATTTACACGTGTAAAGTTCAAACTTCAAAAGGGAGTTGATTTATGTGTCTTTACATGTGTTCTTGGTGCTGGTCTAAGTATTTTAGAAACTGCTGATTTACTAGGATTTTCTGGCCATCCCCAGCAGTAACTCAGATAAGCACTTGTTGGAGAAGAGCATCTCTGAACACACAACATTTAGATGGTAGCGCCAGAATTGTGCACAAACAACATGAAAACAAGTGGTGTAATGGTATGGTGTATATCTTATATGTATATCTTAGTACCCTCAGTACCAAATAAGCATTGTTAAATCACCACAGCCTACCTAAACATTGTTGCTGACCCTGTCTGTTCCTTTATGCCCATATTGTATCCATCTTCTGATAACTGTTTCCAGCAGGATAATGCCCCATATCACAAAGCTCAAATCATCTCACACTGGGTTCTTGAACATGACAATGAGTTCACTGTACTCAAATGGCCTCCACAGTCACCAGTTCTAAATTCAATAGAGCAGCAGGATGTGGTGGGACTGCAGACTGGCATCATGGATGTTCAGCTGACAAATGTGCAGCAACTGTGAAACGGAACCAAAACGTCTGATGACTGTTTCCATCACCTTGTTGAATCTGTAAGTGTAAAAAGAATAAAACTAAAATAAAAGAATTTTCATAGTGTGAAATAATCATAAACAGTTTAAGATTTAAGCTTGGAAGGCATGAACAAGTGGCCTTTTTCATTATTATGCTTTTGGCAATGATACGCGTTATCTTAATACAGGGTGTTCGCGTGCAATAAAACATTACAAAACAGTGATGTTTCTTCTTCTTCTTACATAGTTTGGTAGAGCCAGTGTTGTATAGCTCATCAGCAGTGGAATATGAAGTATTCAGATCTTTTACTGTAGTAAAAACAGCCATACCACTGTGTAGGAGTACTCTGCTACAAGTAAAAGTTGTGGTCGCTGTGGTCTGCCAGGGTTGCTAAAGGTCATACGCCTGATCTTTCTCTCAGGAGGCTGCAGAGCAGAGCACCTTTCTAACTTTATACCCGGCATGTTCCCAGCATATTGGCCCATTGTCTTCCTCAGATACTGTAACAAAAGCACACAAGCTACACTTTTAGTAACAGCGCCAAACCACAGTGTTTTCACAGAGCCGTGCAGTGATTATGTTTCTTGAGTGCGTGAGCGAGAGGATTGACACATTGTAATTTGGAAGGGTGTTTCCCACAGACTGTAAATACTGATTGGCCTTGAGCTTAGCCACAGAGGTGTGTTTAGTAAGATGAGCAGACACCTCTGTCAGCAGGTTCAACATTGAGGCCACTTTGGAGACTCTTATCACTGAATAATTAGTGCAGCGTATGTCTGTGGGAAGATCGGACCATGTTGCACGCATGAGTCTGAGGACTTGGCGTCTTTTGCGTGTGTACATTTGTCCTCTGATAAGGCACATTGGAAGCTTATTTTTTTTGCCAATCTATGCAAACAGATTGCTTATGTGCCCTTGCGTGTGTGCTTCTGTTGCTTATCTTGCACTAATGACAGCCTGCAGGGATGCTTGGGTAAACAGACATGGGAGGATGATGAACAGTAGTGAGGGAGAGGGCAGAAAAGAGGCATGTTCTGCCTGTCTGGTTTATAGTGAGAAATTGCCCCTAATTTAATGCTGCAATCTCCCCCATTTACCTATACTAAAGGGCTGCTGTCATATTTTAGTGTTATTATTCTTACATTTGTTTGATAGGGCTAAATACAACTGTGGCTGCGACTAATGGGGATGTCATGGGCCATTAGGAATTTGGCTATAATCCAAATTATTGTACGAGTTGAGAATTTGACCCCATGATGAGACAGAATAAAATGAATGGATCACCAGTGTTTATTGCAACTCATTTTCTATGGTCTTCACCAAATTCCATGACAAGCTATCATAACATTGTTTTGTTTTTTTGTTTTTTTCTCCACTACAGCTCAATAAATTGTAGGCTTTAACAGAAGAAAGTCATTAAAGTGAGATCAAATTTAAATGTCTGCTGAGTGTCTCTGTAACCTATCTTGTGGCTGTTCAAATTCAGTGTCTCCAATAAAAACACAAAGAACACTAGATGGTTAAACTAGAGGAAAAATGATAAAATAATGACAGTCTCAACTGAATAAAACCTCTGGGGACTCTGAATGAGTAACAACTCCCATGCAAATCTGTTCAGTAGTTGTCCCAATGTTTATGTAAACATTCACACAACTTCATGTTGCTGCTAGGTTATTAATCCTCTGGGGAACACTGATATCTGTGCTAAATTTAATGATAATTCATCCTGTAGCTGTGAAACAACAACGACAAAAACAGCAACACACGAATGATAATTTCATAGTGACACAAGAGGAAAGACCCTGCATTGCAATTTTGCAGTGCTTTTAATAGAAAATCAAGTTTTTAAACTTAACCCTCTGGGGAACACATATGTCTACACAAAATATCTTAATGGTTCATCTTGTGGGGCGATCGTGGCTCAAGAGTTGGCAGTTCATCTTGTAATCGGAAGGTAATCGGAAGGTTGCCGGATTGAGCCCCGGCTCGGACAGTCTCGGTCGTTGTGTACCTGGGCAAGACACTTCACCCGTTGCCTACTGGTGGTGGTCAGAGGGCCCGGTGGCGCCAGTGTCCGGCAGCCTCGCCTCGCCTCTGTCAGTGCGCCCCAGGGCAGTTGTGGCTACAATGTAGCTTGCCATCACCAGTGTGTGAATGGGTGGATGACTGAATGTAGTGTAAAGCGCTTTGGGGTCCTTAGGGACTAAGTAAAGCGCTATACAAATACAGGACATTTATTGCATTATGCTGCTATGACAATTGAAGGGTGCTTTCTAACAGTTAGTGTAATGGTTTAATCCGTTGGGGACCATGAATATCTGAACCAATTCCACAACAATCCATACAGCAGACGATGACTCTTTGCAGAAAAACCATAAATAATAATTTTATAGTAGCTTTAAAAGAAAGGTAAGACAGGCTCTAGATGAATGTCAGAACTAAAATTCTTGACAGTATGTTCTGTAGTTGTTCAAATTAAATAAAAAAAAAAAATAGCCACAAATCACACCACTCCTTAAAGTAGCTGATAATATTCAAAACAACTCCTCTGTGGACCACAAAGATGGCAAAAATATAGCTTTGACTGGTGATTCTCTTTATGACATTTTAATTACGTTAATTTTGATTTTTCTTCATATTAGTTACAAATTACATCTCAAAGGCTTTTCAGGATTGGCTGCTATGTGTAGAGACTTGCATCTAGAAGAACTCTGATTTTCATTTCTTTTCTTTTGACAGTTTAGCATTGTCTTTTTTTCACTTTTGGAGGTTGGAATGTCGAGCATGAAGTATAGGTTAGACAAATCAGCTCCACTGCAGTGGTAATGCTTCTGACAGCTTCTACAGTAATTTAAAACATATCTTTGTCACAAGTGAGTACAGCTCTTTTTTAATGTCCAAATCTTAAGATGTAATTTCTGCTGTCTTACACAGATACACAGATGTAGCCCTATCTGTGAATTGAATTTTCTTTAGGTTTATTTAGGACTCTTGGTTCAGGTTTCACTTCTGGAGCTGGCTGCACATTCTGTTTGTAAGAGTAGATGGAGACTTCAGTAAGTAACCACAGGCTGCACCCCACGAACTACTTCGCCTTGGTGATCACTTGCCCTCAAAATAGACATGCAGTAACGTGTATTTGTTTTGTATGTGATCTGTTTAGAGTGAAAAGTAGAAACTGTACAATGGCAGTTAATCCTGTTTAATGATAATTTCATAATCTCACAACAACCCTCAAACTAGGAAACATTAAGTCAAAAAGATTCAACCCAACAGGTTGTTGGACATTTGCAAAATACACTACATTTCTTTTACTGTGTGTTTTGAGATGTTGATCTCTTAATTGTTTATTAACTATATCTTTGTTATTCTGTGTTTAGACATGACAGGAAATGTCATGTTTTGTGGACAGGAGTCAGGAAAATCAATGATGACAATCCACTTGTCATCTTCCTTCTTGCTAAGTTAGTGGAAAACTGTTTTCCTTAAAGACAGACTGTTACTGTTGAGTAGCATTTGTGGTTTTGTGCTCAACACTAAGTGTACGAATTGCTGATTGATGTGGACCACAGGATATGCGTCTGCTATAAGCGCTAATGGTGAAGATAATATTGAGAATAAATTCAGATGACAGAAACAGGACGTGACTGGCTACTTGCGGGTGTGCTTGTACTGAGAGGTACATCTTTTGGATTTTTGGATATCAATTTTTTTACTGTTGCTTTTGTGTAATTGTTATATCTCTTCTCCACGAAGGACTCCTCCCAGGATATCAGGTAATAGTTGTTTCTATGACCTTTATCTAGGTTTTAGGATTTAGTTAGACTATATTTAAGAGCTTGATTAACAGAGGACAATCCGAACAAGGAGGTATAGCTGCCTCATGACTGTAGTTTGCTATCAGAGACCAGTAAAGTGGTCTGTGGGAAGGATAGACCTCTAAAGGGAGGTGGTCGTGGTTCTCTCTACACAACTTGATCTTTGGTAACTGATAAACCACCAATGGGAAGGGTGGTGGCTCGAGTCCAGTAACAGTAAATGGGAAAGAGACATCAAACCCACTGGGAAACACTTTATATTTAAGTGATGTTGCAGGCTTTTAAACCACGTCTGGATTGGTATGCGCTAAGAAAAAAATAACACTAGTTTATAGTAATATCTTCTGATATTTTCTACTCTATGAATATATAAACATATCAGGTACCATCAATGAAGATCATCCACAATGCAGTACTTGAACAAGAGGGTTTGAGTGTTATAGTGCTGTCAACAAAGTTTGGGTGGTCAGCAAGTTGTCAGTTCTTTCAAAGATTTCTTCCTGTTAAAAGGTTTTTTTTTTTCCTTCCCACAGTCATCAAGAGCTTGCTTATTTTGGGGGTTTCTTCTTACTATTGTACAGTCTTTACCTTACAATATAAAGTGCCTTGGGGGACTGTTATTGTGCATTAGTGCTATATGAATTAAACAGAATTTAACGGAAGTTAATATTCTGTACAGGTGCAATTCACAGACACAGATACCTGCTAAATGGAAACCTGGTAAATATCAGTCTAATAAAATACTAAAATTACACCTAAACCAGTTCTTCTTGGTCAGTTGAGTTTAGAGAACAAGGCATATTATTTGTCAGATAAGTCTTTTAAGATGTTTAGGAGCTGTCAGTCAAAGCAGTCACACCCTTACTGTAGCTGTAAGCCTTTCCAGTATCTAAATGGTGCTAAAAGATGTTATAAAGTGGTATACGATCAATATAAGGCAAAACTGATTTATTAGCAGGTTGTGAATACTCTTAGATGTTGGAGCCAATGGGATTCCCGTTTGACTTCCTTTTAAGGCCAGCTTCAAGTGGCCATTAGAGGAAGTGCAGATTTAGTCACTTCTGCACTGCCCTCAGTTTTTAGTTCCAGAAATTGCTGCTTGGTTGTTAGTAATATACTGTTCTTCACTTGTTGCTGCTATCGTGACAATTTGGATGATATTATCGTGATCATACCTGCTTAAAAACTGTACAAGCTAATAGGCAAGCAAACATTACAACTGAGCTCTGAAACTGCAGCTCTGAAACTGTAATATTTGGAAGTTACGCTAGTTTATTGTTTTCTTATTACCTGCTGTTGAATATCTGTAAATATTTCCTCACAATTAGGTTACACGTTGCTAAGTTATTGATCTTATTTATGCAACTTGAGACTGAAGGATAACTGAAGGTTAATGCATTCTTGAGAAGGGCTTTACATTCAATGGACTTCAATGGATTTTTGTTTTGTTTTTTTAATAGCTGGAGCAACAGAACCAGCTCTTGATTGCCAATCTGTAAAGCAACTGAAAAAATTAGAGACTAAAAGTGGAGCAGAGGCAATCAAAACACTATGAGTAGGGTCCCAGTCGAGAATTGAGACAATGAGATATAAACAGGACACAAGTGATTGTTAGTCACAGTGGTGAACAATAGCATCGTGGTCTGTTTTTGATGAATGGGTGTTTTTAGCAGCACAGGAAGTCGTAACTATATAAGGGCTTTGTGGCCGACGCCCCAAACCCTAATGAGCACGTGCAGAAAGAGTTCTTACCACAGTGAAGGGGGTGAAGTTGAAGGCCAATCAGGAGTCTGCGTTGTCACGGTCATCTGCACTTCTGGGCCGTCAAAGAGAGTGAGAAAGTAGACAAAAACAGTGATGTATTTTTGCAGACAGCAGCAACACCATCTTCATCATCAGATTAATCTGCAATAATCGGTGTCCTGTGAGGATAATTTGGTTCTAGTTCACTGGCTGTCTGATCTGATAAATGTTTCGAGCAGAGCACCCTGCTATTCTGTACATGAGATTAGGCACACACGTTTCACATGTGCGCCATGAAGAAGAAGTGCAGCTGCCAGTGCAGACACATGCACAGATAAGGTCCTGGTTCTGACCAATGATTTTGTTTTTTGTTTTTTTTGTTTTAATATATGACCTCAGTTCATGTCACTGGGAAGACTGGTCTGTAGTTTTCTGCAGGGAAGGAGGAAGGGCAGAAGGGAGGGTGGGTGCAAGGCAGGGAGGAGTGCTGGAGGAGAGGAGGAGGGATGAGGGATGGAGGGAGGAACAGTCTGAAGAGCCAGAGTGAAGTTTGAGTAGCTGCAGATAGACAGATAGCAGCAGAGAGAGCAAGACAGATTGGGGACGTTATCCGAGTTTGGGCTGTTAAATTGAGGGAAATTTTAAATTCTCTGAAATTTTACAGAGATGTTTGTAGGACTTTTGGGCATTTAATTTTTGCCCAGATATTAGACTTTTGGGGCCTATTTTTCTATAGTTTGGGATTTTTATTTTTATTTTTTTGCCTGTATTTAGATGATTAATGTCTACTTCACCTCTCAAGATTTTTAGACTGTAGGAGTAGTGTTTTATCTGTGTGTGTGTGTGTGTGTGTGTGTGTGATATAGTAAACCATGGAGCTGGAGCATTTAGGCGGCGGGGGGGTTAAACCCGAGAGGGACAGCAGTCGTCTCTACAAGATAGCTCTGGCCATGTGTGTGTTACTCTGTGCCGCTCTGCTTCTTGCTCTCATACTAGGTAAGTCCACCCCAAACACACACATATATTTATATATGCACACATTTTCCTTATCCTACATTATAATTAGTTAGGAATCCAACGTATGGGAATGCATGGTGTCCTCAGATTATAGTACATGCAGACTGTAAATAACACATGACCATGCGAGTGGGAGCAAAGGTCTTTGTGGAGGCCTCGCGGGTAACTTGTGTAGAACTATTTTAGGTTCATGTAAGGTTTCATACACGCCCACTTGCACACGCACAACTTTGTGCTCTCCGTAATGCACAGTGGGACTCAAATCTGGACACTAGTGGAACAGAAAAGAATGTGTTTTTCACAGCTCTTCCTGCAGAGTGTAATATTTTTAGCAGGGACATGTGTAACGGATTGCAAATTATTTATTCACATCAATTTAAGCTGGTGCTGTAAAAGATCGTAGGTGCTGGTAGGTGTGCTAAACCAGTAATTTGCATGCTTTAGATTAGCTAAAGAAAGAGCGATCTCACACATAACCACATAACACTGCAATAAAGGGGGCAAAAAGGAGTAAGATGAGTTTAAACAAATATATTTAACACCTATCGCTTACATGGGAATATATAAAATATAATTAAAAAGACAATAAAGCTTGGGTAAACACGGGTTGACTTTGAGGGCTGTTATTTTGATGGATTCCCATGGATTAACACAATCCTAGAGCTGGAGAGCTTCTTTGACTGTTCTTTTATTCTGGGAGTAGGTTTAATCCATGTCTGGGGACTGTGTAAGAGTGCTGTATGCACTCTTAGCTGGACTTTTCCAGATGTTTCCTCCTGACTAATTGTCTGTTCTCCGATTCATTATTATTTATTCGTTTTTTATTTCTGTTGAAACAATGCAGCCAGTTCCCTCTGCACAGAACATGTGGACCTTCTTTCTCAACAGAAAGATTAGTCACTACTCATAATAAAAAAAAAATATATTTTTATATGTATTATATTATATGTATTTCTATAATGGTCAAATTCTCAATTTTTGCTCAAAAGAAACAGTTTGGAGAATAAGAGCATGCTCACTCTGATATTTAGAAATATTAGAAGTGGGAAAAAATACTGGGCAGCTGTAACTCAGGAGGTAAAATGGGTGGCCTACTAATTAGACAGTAAGTGGATTGATCCACGGATCCTCAAAGTACCTTTCTGAAAGATATTGAACCTCAAGATGCCCCCAATGCACCTACTGGAGTGTGAGTGTATGACTGTTAAAAGCACTTAGGCATGAATGTGTGTGCTACATCAGCCCATTTACCAAATAGCTAGCTTGCTTTTGTCTGCAGTGAACAAATATGTCTATCTGCTGTTTGAAAGTTGTGGTTTTTACATTGTAGGAAATATTGCAGCCTGGCTCCAGAGGAACTTTAAAGAGAACCTGACTAGCTGTATGCTCATTTTTTTCCAGTCTTTCTGCTATGCTTATAGTTTGGATTAGCATCACTCATGTGAAACTCTGCCTTCAAGATTTGGAGGAGAACATTTGAGTAGTGTGAGTGGTGCATGGCTGTGAGGATGGTTGTAGCAGGGAGGGGTGCGGGAGTAAGTATTGTTTTGGTTTTTTTTGTTATTGAGGGAAGGCAGAATTCTTGTGGTTTCATTGAAGTGTAATTACATTACGAGCCCATGTATGCAGTCCCACACACCCACACTAATAGAACCCCCCCCCCCGTCCCCATCCATGTGAATGACCATACACGGGAATGCTGCTTTGATTTTTTTTTTTTCCAGATATTTTTAATGAGTTTAAAGAGTGTGAGCCTTAAATGTGCGCTTGTGTATCTGCATGTTTGTGTCAGTGGCTTGTTTGGTATCTCAGTAATGGACATAAATTTGGTTTTAGCAGTGACACTGGAGCCTCAGTCGCGAGTGTGTGTGTGTGTGTGCGTGTTTAAACCCCTGTGTATGGGCTTCTGGGTGAGAGAGCGCCTTGTTGAGTTTGTTCCAGGCCTGCAGTTCATGCAGGGTTGAAGCTGTTCTGAAAGTGGCCACAACTCTCAACAAGCAGCTCTAACTAGGCAACAAGGCTGGTGGACCTCAGAGGTCAGACATTGCGGCGCAGCACCGTAACGCTCCACTCATCCGTTCACAATGGGGATTTGGTTTCTAAATCTGTCCACGGATCCACATCGCATAACAGCGGTTTCTGCCAGGAGGTTAGAAAGGCAGGCTTTTGCTCACCTTCTAGGAAGGGAAGTGAATGGGTAAACCTCCAGTTACAATGCAAGTAGCTTAAACAATGGCGTGCCTATTCTGTTTGTTTTGTGGTGTTTTGATTGCCTTTCACAAAAGCAAGCGAGTAATGTCACACTTATTGCGTCTTTCAAGAGTGTGGGCAAGCATGACTGTTTACTCTGTCTGAGCGCTCTCCAGCTGTATCAGCTTTGCTTGTTTATCTCGGTTTGACCCTTTTTCCTAAAGAGTGGATAGTAGAAATGTCCTCGACTACATCCTTCTCCAATAAGTACTGTCATTTTTGGGTAATTATTGCATAATCACTGGTGGGGGGAGTATTCAGAGGCCGAAATATATGTAATAATGCTTCAGTATAGTAGTGCAGTGTTCCAAGGAGGAAGTCATGCAGTCAAAATTTTACAGCCCACGTAAGGAGGGGTAGACTGTATGTTTATACAGTTGAGAATATAGTAATTTTGTTTCTGTTGAGTTCATTTTCTAGAGCATTTTTTATGATATATATCATTACAACAAAGAGCATGAAAAGTCAAGTTTGCACAATATTTTCAAACTTATACATTTGCTAATAATTCATCCTTGCATTCAGGATATCTTGTGAGATGAGGCAGAATTTCAAAGAGACATTTATGCATCAAATATACAATAACAATAACTGTCTGAGTCAAAGTTGATTTTTTGACCCTAGAACTGGTTTTGCTCAATGTGCAGCCTTGTGAAAATCTCAACTTCCACCAATTTGTTGCAGAACTGAACTTGTTCGACGTTTGTGCGCATGCCTTCAGTTCTCAAACTTCACCAGCAACTCTTTTCCTCTTCCTCAGTGTCTCAAAAATCCAGTCAGGAGGAGTTCTGTCTGACCCCAGAATGCATTGAAGCAGGTGAGAAGAGGCGCTAAATGGTCCATCTTGTACGTTTAGCGGGTTAATTGTCTTAATTGTTACCTAAGTACCTTATGCTTGAATGTCATTGATGGAGGTGTTGTTGTTTTTTGTTTTTTTTTTAATCTCTGTAGCTGGGTCTATTCTAAGTAAAATGGATCAATCTGTAAACCCCTGCGAGGATTTTTATGCTTTCTCTTGCGGTGGGTGGCTGAAGGAGAACCCAATTCCTGAAGATTCGTCCTCTTACGGCATCTACCCCTGGCTTAGGCAGCATGTTGACATCCGGCTTAAAGGTTTGAGAATAAATTCCTCATCAGTGTCCTAATAAGCATTTTGGTTTTCTGACAATGTTTCAGAAGTTTGGAATAATGAAGTATGGATGTAAAATGCATGCACTGAATGTAAATGTTTTTCCTTTAAGCTAAATTCTTGGCTGCAGACTGCTCTGAATAGTTTTCAATTTTTTCTACTTTTGGGACATTGCTACAGTTGTCTTTATATGGTCATCGGGTCAAACAGAGCACACCCAAGCTGCTCGGCACACAGGAAGTTAGCCAGTCAGCAAAAAGTGCTCTTTTAGGAAGAGGTAGCTTAGCAAGACAATGGCTTATTTCAGACACAAGATAAGCATAAGATCCAGTATAATAATAAATGAAAATATTGGAATTACAAAACAGAAAAGGAATAGTGCTAGATATTCAGTTCAGTACAATTTTATTTATATAGCGCCAAACAACAAGATTTGCCTCAAGGTGCTTTATATTGTGCCTTGAAAACAGGTTACCCCCTGTGAGCAAGCACTTGGTGAAAGTGAGGGGGAAAAACACCCTTTTAACAGGAAGAAACATCTGGCAGAAGTAGACAATGATGCAACCTTTTTCCTTAATAGGAATTTCATTAAAGGTCATGAACAAGGTTAAGTGTTTCCATTCACTGGACTCTCACTTTCAGAGTATGCTACTGAAATAGCATAGTGCTCCAATAACACTGCAAAGCTCACATCAAATTTAAGAAAGGAGATTAAAAATTCTAAATCAATACAGCAAGCATGTCATCATTTTAAATTGTAAATGGTAAATGATGGTTTACCATCATTTTAATCCATACATTCTTTTTTTTTAATTCTACATTAAACATCAGCCATTATGCATCCTGACTGTATGGCTAAGTGTGTTATCCTAGTGACGGTTAATGTATCCCTGAGCGGTTAGCCTCTAGCAGAGATGATGACTGGGCATTAGAGGTTTCTTTGAATGATGACACAGACTTTTTTGCTCCATCAGAATTACTGCAAGCTCCTTCTGACCCTGACGAACTTGAAGCAGTGACCAAAGCTAAGACCCTGTACCGCTCCTGTTTGAATGAAAGTAAGTCACGACACGGATGTTTGCTCTGTGGATTTGTGGGGACTTTGTTTATATGAGACCCTCAAAATTCAAACCCTACAATTAAATGTCCATACAAAGTCAATCATTTACACAAAGACACAGTGACTCTGAAAACAAATAAGGTAGGATGAGCTTTTATTGATCCACACGACAGATCTGGGGTAATGGAAAAATAATAAGAAACATGGATGCAACACAAAGCTAGAAAAAATAGCCACATGAGCTGTAAAAAAATCAATAAAGTTGTGTATACCATTTGTTGTGTGTCTGTGTACAAAGCTCTATTGGAGGAGCTGGATGCCAAACCAATGCTGAAAACACTTAAACAGCCAGAGTTTCGGTGGCCTGTTGTGGGTGACGGGCGCGGTGGGGAATATCAGTGGTTGGAGAGTCAGTGGAGCCTCCTGAAGACGCTGGCAGCGATGAGGAATCAGCACAGTAAGAGCGTCCTGATTCGCCTGTACGTCTCCCCTGATGACAAAAACTCCTCTCACTACATCATCAAGGTCAGACATTTTTCCTTCATAGCCCATCACATAACTCCACTGTAAAGCACATTTTATAGTATTGCACTTGCACTGTTGGATTCAAAAACTTGGAGAAATAGAAGTCCATTTCATCTCACTATCAAATTACATTTTACCCATTTTTTTTAGTTGCTTGTACTGAACTACAAAATCCCCAATCCCATAGACTGTATATAAAAGATGGACATCTAAAAAAAAGAAAAAGAAAAGGAATCGAACGAGGCAAAAAGAAGCCTTCTTTATAGAATCCATGAGTTAAGCACAACATGACTCTGTTCATCTGTGAAGTCATAAACTCATCTTTTCCCAATTATACTCTACGATCACAGTTATAACCAATATGTTAACCAATATGTTTATTTTTTAAGTTACAGTCCTGTTTAGTCCTTGTGTTTGGAAAGTGTCTACTATGTGTCAATTTCTCAGTTAGATCCACCCTGCAAAGTTGGCAAAGGCCAAAACTATTTCTGTAAACCAGTTTGTAAGGTCAGTGCTATATCCATCTTTTATATACAGCATTTGGTTCCAATTTTGTAGAAGGACTTAAAGTTTAGGTTTAGAAATTTTCATTGTTAAAAAACTGCCAGGCTTAGTGGGACCAGACAGGATAACTACCTTTTCAACAAAGAAAATTAAAAAATAATGCTGTTATTCATTTACTTCATTTTTGTAATAATCAGTGATCGTGTGCACAATCAAAGGCACAAAAACAGTTCAAATGGGCCGATCATTCTTATTTTATTTTATAAGAATGTTGTATACATGCACAGGCTATTCTTATTAAAAAAAATCCCTCTGTGCCAAATTATGACATTGAAAAGTGAATAAGAGCAATATTTTTGAACATACAGCCAGAATTTAAAAGCTAATCAGTCATGCGAACAGATCAAAGTTTCAAAGCCAGGTGAGTTATTATGTATCCAGCTTAACTTCACTAGAATATAATGTATCTGAAACCTCTTGGAACCGTTTTGAAAGACAGCGGCGTAAAAAACAGCAGAGGCTAACCAGCGCTTTCTGTCTTCATGTAGCTCGATCAGGCATCCTTGTCTCTGCCTTCCAGGGAAGACTACATCACCAACACCTCCTCTGCTCAGGCGGTGAGTTTCCGCTTTGCCTTCATGCATCTTACCTTTTAACCAAAACTCTCCGTCCTGGATGAGTGGTAGCAAAAAAGACTTTTCTTCGGAACAAGAGTTTCTATTCAGACTCAATACGTCCCCCTCTGTGTTTTCCTGTAAAAAAAAGATTTCTTCCTCACCTCAGTCACAGAGTTCCCACTCAAAAGGGATTGTAAAGACCTCATAAATCACCTTTAGAAGCTATAAATTTAAATGGAATTGAAGATATCACATAAGGCTTTTTATAATCTGTATAACTGTGAATTCCTTCTCATAACTTCAAATCCAAACATTTATGAGTGAAGACCGTTGAAGCCTTTGAATTTAGAGTAGTTCAAGATATTCATGCAAAACTTAAAATAGCAGAAAAGTAATGTAAGGATAATAAAATGATTTTTGAATAAAACCGCTCTTGTATCACTTTCTTTTTTTAATTGTTTGTTTCTTTTTTGTACTGATCTGGCTTTAAATATTTCTGAACCACTCATAAATGGATACATTTGCATTTATATATATTAGCAGGACCTTAATTCACAGTTTTGGGTTTCTTTATATTTGGTTTGTGAAAGTCATAGTTCTGAATGTAAATAAATCATGGTATCTGCAGTCAGCAAAGTCTGTTGTTGTCTGCTGTTTATAAATCATTTCATTAATGCAAAAAACCTCTTTTGAGCCTAAACGTTCTTAGTAATAGTTTATCTGATCTGCTAACTTTAACACACTAATATTTAAACTTTCTAATGCTTTATAAACATCATCAGAGAGCAACAGAGATTGGATTCCCTTTTTCAGTCACCATGAAGCTATTTGTGAACATAAATGTCCCTTTAAACCACTGAATATTTTTCTGCTGCTGTGTGTCTGTCCCTCAAAAAAAGGTAATAATAAAAAAAATACATTTCACTGAATACTGATACAGTAGCACAAGGGTATGTGAGTGCAGATGCAGGCGCTTGATTGATGTCTGATGATGCCTGATAGCTCAGAGCAATGAAAGAATGAAGTCTCTCTGTCTCTCTCTCCAGTATCGTGCGGCGCTGCTCAGTTTGATGGTGGATGTGGCCGTCATGCTGGGCGCCCCAGAGAAAGACGCTCTGACCCAGATGGAAAAGGCTCTCGCCTTTGAGACCAAAGTGGCTCATGTAAGGACGTCATGTCAGATAAATATAATCCCGCTTAATGTATGAAAATTATTAAATAGGTCTCTGTAGCTCCAAAGCTAATTAAAACTCTACATTATTCACTGTGAAATATGGCTGCTGATTCATCAGCTTCGCCAACAGTATAACAGGAAATCGTTTTTTGGACAAATTTAGGATCAGTCATGCTGATGACAATTGCTCTCTGTGTCTGCAGATCCTGATTCCCTATGAAAACCGCACCAGCGAGAGCATGTACAACAAATACACGCTCTCTCGCTTGCAGCGCTCAATACCTCAGGTACTTTAAAAGCATGCAGAAAAACCGGCAGAAAGAAATCAACCTTAGCATTAGTTGAGACCGGTTCGAAACCAAGTTGTACACGATGTCCTTGCCCTGTTTTTCCTGAGAAGTCTTCCTACCAAGCAGGGCTTACTTCAATAGTACCAAACATTCCTGTTTTTTTGTGGACTGTTTTGTTTCCAAGGTCAGAAGAAAGATCAGTACCGCTCTTATGGTGAATTTGTAGCTACTGAGAGCAGAAACTCAATCAGCAAGTCAGGGAAACTGCTTTTATTGGATTTGTCTGAAATGTAACTACAAGCTTCATGATATGTTTAACCTCAATACGAACCGAATTAGAAATGAGGACTGCTGATATTTTGTATTTACCTGTGCACAAAAATGTAGTTCTCAAAAGTTGAAATTGAACTTTGAAATTGAAAAAATACAATGCGTGCAGGTGTTGGGATGCCCAGAAACTGAAGTAGCTGGCTTGGTGAATATACTACATTTTCTATATGTTGTTAAAGACCTTTCGTGCTCTTTCTCCCTCTCTCTCTGTCGCTGTAGTTCGATTGGCTTAATTTTGTAAAAACTGTGGTGGAGTCTAAAGGTGACCCGGATCGATCCATCTCCTCCTCTGAGCCTGTCATCGTCAGAGTTCCACAGTATTTCAAGGAACTTATGAAGCTCATCGAGGCCACCGATCCCCGGTACAGACTCCCTTTCTATCGTGGTGCCTTGTTGACATGATGCATTCCAGAGCCAACTTCTCTATCCAGCACAGCACATAATAATAATAGCTTAAAGACACTCTTGATACACACCCTATTAATAAATACAATTGTTTGGTCCCAATGCGAGCTAAACAGTGTAGAAAACTGCCTCGGGTAGTTTACGTGCATCAGCAATGCAGACGCAAAATCTGCAAGCAATAGGCAATAAAAGGGTGCAAAAGCTACACAGCCTCAAAGTTCAGATGCTTGGCTTAATGGCAGGATGGCTTTAAAGAAAGAGCAGCTAAAACAGTGAGGGGCTCAGTAGGCCCAGTAAAAGAAAAATAAGGATTATTTTGTAATGTATATCAGGCAAAGCTACTCTCGTAGTGTCAAAAAATTGAAGAATTGGCGCCTGAGATAAACGTTCAAGTCCCCTTTAAACTCAACCCAGTCCTCATAAGGGACAGATATAATGTACACACACAGGCACAGACATGAGCCCACACTGGGGCTCGAGGGCACCTGTCGCTCATTACAAGTATTTTACAGTGTATAATGAGATTACATGTAGGAATTTAATTAATGTCCCTGTGTCTCTCGCTCTCCAGGACGGTAGCGAACTACGTGCAGTGGAGGACAGTCTTTTCCCGGATAACTGCTCTGAGCCGTCGTTTCCTCTACAGATACCTTGACTACGCTCGGGTCGGTACACAAATCTATGTCCATATATGATCACTTTTGAATGTTTTGAAAACAACTGTATTTTAGAAAAGCTTAAGAAATGCAATATTTTGAACATTAACATTTAACGTGCTAACCGAGGCCTGTTAAATCTCAGATGTAGCTCTTGGGTCTTTCACAGTTTCTCAGAGCAAAAGGCTGACCTCGGGGTGAATTTATTATGACATTCACTCCTTGGAAGTCTGGCTGCTATCTTGAATGTCTTCCAATTGTGAATAATCTTTCTCACTGCAGAATGATAGACTTTAAATTGTTTGAAAATAACCTTATAACCCTTCCCAGATTGGCTGGCACCAACAATTGCTTCTCTGAGATCATTTCTGATGTACTTGCTTCTTGGCATTGTGCTAACACACTAAAATCTTCCAGACCTGCAAAACTGCCAAAAATCTCTTGCTTTTATAAAGGTGCTCAAACTTGCTGATGATTAGTTAATTGAGTGCATTTCATTCATAATTCTCTTAATGTACACTTTTTTTTTTCCTTTTTAAATGTTTTAAACCTAAACCTAAATAACTACACTTGAAGGTTTCTCAGCTTTTCTCAATCTCTGTTTTTAGGTCCCAAAATTCTTGTCACAGTACTTAGTGAGTTGGGGAAAGATTTTCTAATTTTACCAGCAGGTAGCTTCAAATGTTTTAAACAAATCATCCCCCCTCCCCGACTAAAGTGACTCAGCGTGAGGTCTTAAACACTCTCGTTAATGGAAACTTGTTAATGGAAGTTGTTTTTTTGGAGCGATGTCACCTTGAATTTCCGTCTCTCTCGCCCCCATTAGGTAACCACAGGAACCACCTCTCTGACCCCGCGCTGGGATAAGTGTGTTAACTACGTGGAGAACTCACTTGTTTATGCCACCGGCCGCCTTTTTGTCAACACACACTTCCAGGAGGACAAGAAACACATGGTGTGTGTGTTCCCATCATATCCTAAATCCTGGCTCAGCTATTTGAGTTTTCTGTAGCTGTGTAACAGATGAGTACTGAGCTGTGATGTCTGCATCACTGTAGGTGTGTGTGTCTGTGTTTAGATGGCAATGATGCTGGGCCTTTTTGCATTTTTTATAAACAGTCTCACTTTGCTATAAGTGAGAACGTTCTTGGTTCGCGTCTGAAAATCTGAACGTTTAAACTTCTGTTTCGTACTTGAATTTGTTTCTCAGATGGAGGAGCTGATCGACGGCATCCGCTGGGCGTTCATCGACATGCTGGAGAAGGAGAATGACTGGATGGATGATTTAACCAAGAAGCGAGCTGTGGAAAAGGCACAGTTTATTCCATCTTTTCTAATCTAAACTGTAATATTAAAAAATATTTGGATTGGTGATGTGAATTTCAAACAGTTTAATCCAAAACTGACCCAAAAAACTGAATGAAATATAGCAGTGCATTAAATAGTGAAAACAACCCCCTTTCTGAACAGCTGTGTTAGTCACATCTAACCGTTAAAACAAAGTCTGACCTTATTGTAGTTGCAGCAGCTGGAAACAGCTGCCAAGCTAGAACAGATACTATTGTTCTATCGGTTCGGGAAATCTGTTAGTATTTACTAGCACCACTAAAGAATATTTATACGCAAAAAAGAAGAAGTCCTTTACTCAACAACCCAACAACAGTGTCTCTTACGTGATCCACCATAATCCTTATTTATCTTATAGTCAGCCTTGGTGAGGTTCTTAGGCATGAGTCATACGGGCCAGAGACCCGTGGACAATCCCCTGGCAACCACCTGTCACCATAGAAAAATGACTATTCCCTGAGCAGTTGGCAAGTGGTTGAAGGAGGTGGTTGATAGTCACTAGGTGAAACTTGTCACAAAGAGATATATGATGCTCAATATTTTTTTATTTTTACCACTTAACGAGCAGTTGGTAAGTCTTTGCGGATAAGTCAGCATCTTCCCTGCAAACTACAGGCAACAGCATTGATCTGTTAGTGCCCAAAGCAGTCACAAGGATGTTTTTGGTGCTGCGCACTCTTTGTGACTGATTTCACCTTGCGACTGAAACCACTCACCAGTCAGTCAAGGAATACAAATTTCCCCTAGTGACCAGTGCTTTCCGGGGGGGTTGCTTCCTGTTCAAAAGCCTGTGTTAGTGATGCTTTAATCCATCCTTTTATCTCTTCCCTCTTGGAAGCCACGTCTCCTTTTATTAACTTTTAACTTTCTTCTACTTGACTGCCCCGAACCAAACTGTGGTTCGGGGCCTTTTATGCTGTGACCATAAAAGGATATCGTCTCTTGCTGACATCAAACTGAGTGAAAAAAGAGTGTTTAGAGCAGCGTGACACCTGAGCTTTTGGCTGACAGGGATTGTCACGTTCTCATTGATTGCAATTGTCATGTGTTCTCACTGGAACTGCAATGATTGAGAGAAAATACATTATCATAGGTTTTCATAAAGTCAGACTCAAATGTGTCCAGGATCTTATTCCTAACACAATTGTTTTCAGCTCCACTCACTGTTAAAATGTTTTTGATGCCTTTCAGCTTGAACCGAGCTACTTATCATTCACCAGCTTTGCTCAAGCTACAATACTGAAACCATTTAAAGAAATTGGGTCCACTTTATGGCAAGCATATAGACCTTCATAATTAAAAAGGATTTTGCTGTAGGGACCCGGCAATGTTTCTGTGAAGACACTTTAGCCTATGACTCTCACAGTGCTCTCTTTTTATTACTTTAATATCATTTAAACTTACTCATTCAAACTTATATTTGCACTCTCTGCCAATTAAGTTTGAATGAGAGTCTGACACACCTTTTTATGTTTAATTTAGATTTTATTTAAACTCTCTTATCCCTCTCTAAAGGCACATGCAGTCCTGGCTAAGGTTGGCTACCCAGAATTTATTTTGAATGACACCTACCTCATTGAAGATTTGAAGCAGGTCTGTTTAAATTAGCACAGCACCAGCATCATGTTCCTGCAATGCTTTTCCCG
The DNA here is from genome assembly GCF_036321145.2 of Pelmatolapia mariae. NCBI lineage: Eukaryota > Metazoa > Chordata > Actinopteri > Cichliformes > Cichlidae > Pelmatolapia > Pelmatolapia mariae. The sequence continues at coordinate 12,608,195 of NC_086235.1, read as the reverse complement.
CTTTTCATTCTGAAGATGGAGGAATGTTGCTATTTAGAAGTAATGTGTAATGTGTTTGTGTCTGCTTCAGCTAGAGTTAAAAGAGAATGACTACTACGGCAACGTGATGCAGACACTGAAGTTCATCGCTCAATCCGATCTCTCCTGGCTACGAAAGAGCGTCCCACGCACAGAGTGAGTGGCAAGTGTGAATGCTTAATTAGGCACTGTGACATCATCCGTTTGATAAGGAGATACATGTTGACACTAGGTCCGCCCTAAAGCATATGCAGCTTTAACTGCTTTTTGACTCTAATGGGCATTATAATTTATAAAATAGACATTGTGATGTATTAAATGAGACTTGAAATTAGGGATACAGCAACAGGAGTCGCCCCCTGTTGGCCACTGGAAAGAAGGAGGCACTTCCTTTCTTGCCTTCTGAAGCTCCAGCGATCTTTTATAATCAGGCTATGGTTTTATGTCCTTATTAATGCCTAATGTGTGTTTGTGTTTCAGGTGGTTTACAAACCCAACAACCGTGAACGCCTTCTATAGTTCATCCACAAATCAAATCAGTAAGATATACATTCATTACATTTTGTTTTTTTAATCACTCAGTGAAGTCCTGACCAGACAGAGTAAAGCACCAATTCTGGGTCAAGATTTTGTGGGATTTCCACTTTTTTATTATTTTTATTAGCAAACATAAGATTGAAAAGCCTTGACCTTATGCAGTAAAATATCCTGTTTGGAAAGAACTAAAGATACACACAAAGAAAAATTATTTTTGTTCTTCTTGTTTAGGATTTCCTGCTGGAGAGCTTCAAAAACCCTTTTTCTGGGGAAAAGAGTATCCAAGGTGAGTCATCCCACCCAAGAGCTGACTTTATTTTAAAGAAAAACCTCCTATTAGAGAACTACAGCCTGGGCAGCATTATTGTTCTCAACAGATCTATAAACTGTCCTATATTAAACATTAGCTTGACAGCTTGATTTTATTTTGTAAAGCAATTTCCCACAGCAACACAGCACAGTAACATTTGTCCATGCTTCTTTTTTTATGATATCTGAGACTGGATGACAAGCTATGTAACAGCCTGCCCAGCTGGAATGGTGCTCACTCACTTAAGGCTTCCAAAGCTTCTATTGTTTTCTTTTTATTGTGTTCTTTCCTCTTCCTGGTGTTTTGTTCTCTGAGTGGTACTTTACATCATTAAACTAAAAGTTACTGAATGAAGAAAGTAGCTCATTAACTGCCTGCTAGCTGTCAGTTTTAATGCTCTTTAGCTTGGCCGCTAATAGAAAATTAACTACACACAGTTTATGTATGATAGGATCAAGAGGTGTGTGGTGACTTTAACAAAAAGTCAAGCAGAGACAATGACAAACAAAAAGAAATGATCTTCGACTGTTTAACAAGACAAATTGTTGCTTCAGACTATGACATACCGTTTCATGATTTAGTGTTGCATGTCATGCATCTTGCTGCACTCTGTGTGGTCATCTTCCCCTTTGTGCACTTCTTGCTGGCTGAAGAATTATTAAATGTTATTACTTTTATAGTTATCATAAAAAAATATTTGCCCTTAGGTGACAATGATCTGTGCCGGAGGAACATTTTAGAACCTTTAGTAGAAGTAATAACACACTTTATGTACCACACTGTAGATAAAGCTGTATTATTGTTATGTAAATTCGATCAGTATAAATCAATATTACTGCTGTTTATGTTTGAGGCTGGTTTAAATATTTAAATATATTCTACTTGGTACTCAATTATATACTTGTAATTGTTCTAAGGACCATTATAGCTGAATTAAAAGGCCTGTGCACTGTCAATACAGGAATACAGGAAGATTCAAATTATTAATGAAGAAATAAGGTAGTGTATTAAACAAAACAGCTGTCTAAAGATGATACACTCAGTATAGACAGTTCTCATGCATGCTAATCTGAAAGTACTGGTGAAGTCTGTAACTGTCAACTGTGTTCAGAGTCTTGAACGCAGAGCCAGCAGCAACTTGTTTAGCATTGCTAGTCTCCCTCGGTCTCCCATCAAAAACCAGAGGTTTATCCACAATGCACATTCCAATGGAATCGTAGTCAAGCAGAGTCAAATGTGCTTCCAAAGACAGAGGCTGCAGCCTCAAGATGTAAATCATTTAAAGAATGGATACAGTGAAACCAGAATAATTATGACAGAATTCTGTTTGAGATCTCTGTGTTTAGACTTCATTGAACAGGCACTGCTTGCATACTTCCCCTGATCGAGCACCACTGATAGAATCTAATCCTCTCTTGAAATTCCACAAGACTTTGACTTGTGCCACACTAAATTCTGTGTTGTTTTAAATGCTGCTCTGACTCGGGCTAATGTCTAACCCGCATTCCTTTGATTTGCAGATCTTTAAGTTACGGTGCCATCGGGGTAATAGTTGGACATGAGCTAACTCACGGCTTTGACAATAACGGTAAATAATGTTTGCTAATAATGATTTCAAAATATAACATTTGTGATTGAATAACAAACTCCTGACACAGTGAATTATGTGGTCTGAACAGGTCGCAAGTATGACAAAAATGGCAATCTTGAACAGTGGTGGAGCAACTCGTCTATAGAGGCCTTCAATGAGAAGACCCAGTGTATGATTGACCAGTATAATGGTTATCACTGGAAGGAGGCGGGCCTAAATGTAAGGAAACAGTCTGAATGTGCAAAAATGTATAAAAAAAGAAAAACCTGCAGATGTAGGATGAATTTCAACCACTTTTCTAAGAAACTGTCTAAAAATGCATGTGTATAATTGGATAATTATCAAAGTCAAGAAATAACTGAAGACTGTTGTTCAGTTCAGACGTTTCTGATACATTACTGCCTTTGTTACTCTTTTGTAAATGTTTTGCCCTGCAGGTGCGGGGTAAGAGGACCCTGGCAGAAAACATAGCAGACAATGGAGGAATAAGAGAAGCATTCAGGGTATGATCTATGATTTAAGAAATGGTTCTCCACAGGAGCTGTCTACTTCGGACATTGTGAGCTAATGTTTAAAAAAAGAGCAATTTCCTAATTCTAAATGAATTTGTTCCCTTAGCAAAAATGATGAAGAAGAATTAACGACATCGTATAAAGCAATCCAGATGAGAGAATGTTTATTTCACTGTTCTTGTGTAGGCGTACAGGCGGTGGGTGGATGAGACCAGAGGTGGTGTGGAGGAGCCTCTGCTGCCTGGAGTTGGACTGAACAACAACCAACTGTTCTTCTTGAGCTACGCACATGTAAAGACACTTTTGCACACTATTTTTCACTACGCTCTAAATGCAGTTTTTCTGCCAGTGTGTGTTAGATCTGAAGACTTTCAGTTGATTTGCAGGTCTGCATAGTAAAGTGATGATAGACGGGTAATATTTGGGCGTTTTCCTATGGGAAATGTAATGTTTGGGCACTTTAACATAATGGTTGAATATAAACCAAACCATATAAACCATTAAAGTGTATTAATTAAAAATAGTATATACATTAAAATTGTACTTCAGTAAAGTGCTTGAGTAAATGTACTCAGTAACCTTCTATAGCTGGTTCTATCCATGCTGGAGAATCCAGTTATATTTCCCATGGGCCCCTTGTGGACACATCCCTGATGTGCTTCATTTCTTAACTACAGTTTTATGCAAATTTGAAGAGTCTGTTCTTGTAATTCCTAAAAGTGTCAGTAGGAGGCAATGTTGCTCCTCTCACGCTGTCATTTACTGAAACAAATGTAAAATACAGTTGAACATATCTATTTCTAATGCTATCCAAACCATAGAGATGAGAAAGGTTTGGAAATCTATCACAGGGCTTCCATGCTGTGTTCCACATCTTGGGTACTGCTCTTGTTGAGCTGTTAGAGTTATTTCTTCCCCTTTCATGCTGTCTAGCCAAACAGGATGTCATCGTGTTTTACTGTTTCCATGTGTGGAACATGTCTGGCTACTCAGAATTATTGCATTTATAGAAGCATGCATGTGTGATTTTGCATTCAAATGCATTCCTGTCTGTGGAAACAATGAAATGGAATGGCCTCAAATGGAATGCTAGACAGAAGTTTTCCTTTGGGATTTTTATTGTAATATTGCATGCAATGGCACATGTTAAGTCAGAAACTTATGAATACACATACGTCATTTTGAGTATCTAGCAAAGCATTTAACTGGTGTGTTTGTAATGCGCAGGTGAGATGTAACACATACAGACCAGAAGCGGCCAGGGAGCAGATCCAAAGTGGAGCTCACAGTCCACCAAAATACAGGTGAAGCCCGCACGCAGACACACACATGGACACACACATGGACACACATAGCAAGAACCCCTCCAACCTGACCTTTATCGTCACTCGTGTCCTGCAGAGTTATTGGAGCGATGAGTAACTACGAGGAATTTCGGAAATCATTCAAGTGTTCCGAGTCGTCGATTATGAACAGAGGAGCACAATCCTGCCGGGTGTGGTAACCTTCGACCTCAGCGTGATACTCCCGAAAAGGCTGATAATGCTGTATTTATCCAACATAGTTTACATGATAAGGGAACAACATTAAAATGAAGTAGAGTTGTTCTCACTGAAACACCCTAACACATACACAGCGTTTGGGTAAGTGTGGATCTTTGAACTGAAGCCGCTTTCAATTGGCTAACAAGAAAATTTTAACTTTTTAAAGTCATCTTTCTTCCTTATGTCACATACATTAAGGTTGAAGATTCTTATAAAGGACCACAGTTACAGGGTTGGAGACAAACATGTTTTTGTGAAATTACAACAACACAGCTATATGTGCTGTACATGCAGCTAAATAAAAGCACTGCATTTACATGAACTGCATTTCTTCTGAGAATTTATGTAATGTAAATGTACAATGATGAGAACTTTTCTACTGATTACAAAAATATATTCCAGGTTGTTTTTTGTGACTGTAGGATACAGATATATCAGCTCAGCTCGCATTTATTTGTCAGCAGCCCAAATTCTGAACACTGTACACCAAAGATTAGTTCTTTAAGTAAAGTTATGTTACTTAATATTATTTTATTTTGAAAACCAGTATTATAGAAACAAAGTGATCTTAATGTACCGGTGTATGTACATCTAGCAAACTAGATCAGGTACTTTGTCTGTGAGTTGGAATTTGAGTGTATGTGTGTGAGTGTGTGTGCAGGCCCAGATTTTCCTTTGACAGTCTTGCCTTCTGTTTTGCTTTGTTTCAATCTTGTGTCAGACATTTATATTCATTGCGCTGCAGTTCAGCCCGAGGCAAATGAACTTACAGAATTACAAGCACTCAAACTGCAGCATGCGCTCTCATTTGTCTTTGTGTCTCCGTCAGTGGACTGCACCGCTGAGGTGCATTCACACACCAACATGATGTTTCTTGGGAATGATAGGAATACTGTATGATGCATAGTTTAAAATTTTCGCCAGAAAATGGGAAAGAAGTATCTGCTGTAATGATTTAGCTGTGATTTGTTGACTTGGTATCAGCCCGCTGGTCTTTTTCTTCATTTAGCATTTTGTTTTTGATAAAGAAATCTGTATTTAGTGAAATTACACGTATCATTTTAGAATTAAATCTACCGATTAAAATCATGAAACAAGTATTAATTGAGTTATTTGAGTTTTTAAAATTTCTGTAAAGCTTTTTTTAGTGTTACTGCCAAACAGTAGTGCTAATGTTTGATTCTGTGCCAATTATACAGCTGTTGAGACCTTTTGGTAAACCCCCCTGCCAACAACTGGTTAGTAGGGAAAAACGGGTATTTCTGATCTGACTGGAGAACAGTTGATGGCGGTCTCTACACTGTAAAAAAATTAAATAAAAACCAACCAAACAAACAAAACAAAGAATGTGTTGTTAATTTTCTGCCAGTACATTGTCTGTTTTTTCTTTCTTTGTTTGTTTGTTTCTGTAAATAACAAATGGTAAAAAAAAAAAAAGTGACTAAATTCCTAATAAATTCTCTTATTTTAAAATAGTACATTGTGCTGTATTTTTACAGATTTTTTTTTAAGTGTCTGTTAAATTAGTCAGATAGAGCTACACACAAAAAAAGGTTTTCAGGAGGTCAGGACTAAAAGAAAAATTATGATACTTAATTCAAAATCATATACAACTGGATTAACTTGTAAATAACATCAATTTGAAATAGAAAATCAGATTTATTGTGATCAATGGGCAAGCCCTAGTCCTGTAACTTTACTGTCAGTATTTTAGTAGTACAATATCCACTGTAGAAATGATTAGATTGAAACCAGTGTATATCATTACAGGTCTTTGTCTTCCTTTTTTCATTATTATTATTATGTCTTCTGTTTTACTTCGAATGTTTTTGTAAGTTAATATGTGACAAACTTTTCATTGTAATTATAAATTTGTATGCCGTCATAATGGTCCACTGATTCTGTTCTTCAGTTTTGTTTTGTTTTTTAGGTTCCAATAAAACTTCTGAGACATTACACTGTACCACCAATTTTGCCGTGATTGATAAGAAGAGACAAAAAAAATATGTGTGCGAACAAGAGAGAGAGCCAGAGTGATGTAGTGAGCAGTGGGTGGAGGGTGCTGATGGATGGTGGACAAAAGACATAAAGAGATTGAAAGCATGTCCATTTATTGATTTTCCTCCGGACTCGCTATTACACACACTTACACCACATCACATCCCATTCATTTATGTCAACAGTTCCCATGGCAACTTGTTCTGTGTTACAGGAGGTGCTGTGCATGTGCTTGTGAGCGTGGTTTTCATTTAGTCTTGTGGTGTCCAGCAGGGGGTAACATTAATGACTTGTATCTGTGGCAACACCAGCGGCAGTCTCATCAGTTCACACCAATTAGAAAAACAGTCCACTGCTCCAGTCTGTCTCTTAGTGTGTGTGTGTGTGTGTATGTATGTGCATGTGTGCGTGTGCTGGGAGGTGTTTAGATGATTAAGAGACAAAGGGAGGAAGTAAGTGAGATGCTTTTACGAGCAATATAATGCATCAAGCACCTGGCAGGCATTCTTGTCTTCTAACTGTTAATGGAAGTTTCGATTACCGATGTGCTACACAAGAATCAGAACAAACAACGGAAATTTTTACTTTTTATTTCTTTTATTGTTGCTTGTCTCCTCGTGCCCTGTCAAGCATTTGGACTCGACATTTGAGTTTATTTTATAGATTAAGACATCACAACTTTTGTATACAGAAAAACATCATGACAAAATCCATTAAAGTAAAGCAGTAGAAAACTTTCCTAGAATCAGTTTAGACTCCCTTTTGTCTTCAAAACTATTTTTACATTAGAAAAATCACAGGGCACAAACAGAAATGTCACAAAAAGCATAGGCTACTGAAGATTTTTCCCCGTGCACCAGGCATAGCGGAATTGGCTTGATTTGTCCCCAATATACCTTTTACTACTCATGCTAGGACATTCATCTGGGTCAGAATTTTCTCCAGGACCCAGGTCAGATTGAATACTTTTTCTTTTCAAATATTTATCTATTGCTATTATGCGCTGCGTTGTTTCACTCGTGTCATGACCATGTAATTTCTTTTTCGCCTTCTTCTGTTTTACCGGCAGTTGGCAACCCATTTAATTGGAGCAAGAAATTGCACTGCCCTCTAGTGGAAGAGAATGTAATTGTGTTGCCAGGTGAAACCCGATAGTCTTCCACGGCACACCTGATTATTTCTCACAGCACACCTATGTGCCGCGGCACAGTGGTTGGGAAACACTGAGCTAACTGACTTTTTGCCAGCTTGTGTAAAATGTAAGTATCCCTCTTGAATAGATTTTATTCAATCAGATGGTTCACAAGGCTGCACAAAAAGGTTCAAAAATGGCTCATGAGAGAGCATGTTGCTTTGCCCTAATTATAAGACTAATTGTTATAAGATAGTTATAGATTATTTTATAGATGTATTTATTTTTTAATAAATAAATCTTACATGGACTCCGAAGAGCTAAGTGATTTCAACTATTAGCTGGGCTCACGATAACTATTAGTTTTGTTATGCAGCTCAGCTAGCCCAGGTTAGCTGTCAAATAGATATTTTGCTGAGTCACATTTTCCTTATGCACGAACTATTGTGTTTTTTTTTTAAAAAAAAAATAATACTTATACTTGATTTGTTTTAGCTCCAAAATTTGGATAGCTAGACTAAACTTAGCTATACAAAGACTAATTTTTGAGTTTGAGTTTTTGATTCTCCAGTTATTTTACCTATATTTGTGGTTAGAGAAGCTCTGAGCTCTGTTGGTCGCTTTTATCCAGTATGTAAGAGAGCGCAATCACCCCTGCTTGACTCTCTCTGTGTTTGTTGAGCAGTTATGAGTAATAAGCCCATACCTGACTTGGTGCCATTACATCACTGACTTGTGATAAATCTACTTTAGTGGCCAGTGTAAAAATGACATCTAGGGTGATTAAACCACTGATTTGTCACCTGGAGCCTATCTTTGTTAAACACTACCACACCAATCTGCACACTTGAGTAAATCAACTGACACATTGACCCCAAGAACCACTGAAAAAAAGGGCTGGAGGCAATGTACTGTCTATGAAAGCATCTAATTTGTAAGATTTTTTACTTCAGTTTTCTTTACTTCTGCAGGTTCCACAGAGTAAAGGAAAACTGAAGTGAAAAGCAAAAAGAAATTGTAACCTCTACATATTTTTACATGTCATAATTTTTTAAGTGTGTACCCCGTCTGTGTCCCTAGAACATCTGGGATAGGCTCCAGCCTATCCATAACCCCGATCTGGATAAGCAGAAGAAAATGAATGGATGGATAATTGAGTTCCTGTGTATTTTTCACCACAGAAAATGCATTTATTGCCTTCATAACAAAGCACAGCTGTGCTTTGTTTGATGTCATTATTAGCTTCCTTTTGTCAAACATTTGCCCTCATAAACATCTACATTCTGAAAGCCGGGCTTTGTTAATTAGATACTTGAATTGTCCAAAGGGACCTCTTCTGATGTTTATGTAAGTATCTGTGCTCTTATTATAAAGAGTCAGTGATTTTGTTGACTCATCCTGCATTCCAGGTACAAAATAACTGTCAGTCCTTCCCGTCTAGATGGTTCTGAAGAGGTTGGTTTCATCATTCAGGTATGGTACCAATTTTGCCCATTGTGAATAGATTATAGTAATAGCATGTGAACAGTATTGTCTCAAATTTTAAGATTCACAGCTAACGTTGAAGAAAATTGCTATGTCACAATATGCAGATTTGAGCCATTCTTATTGAGCATGGTAATCAGCCCTCCTGATTTGTCAAACTGAACAGTAAAAGGCTTTTGAGTGGATGTCTCTTAGCACAACATCAGCTTTTCTGCTGCCAGAGGCTCAGCCACGGTCTGATGTCTAGGCTGGCAAACAAACACCTTGCCTTTGTTGTTTACTACATTCTCCCTAAGTGGAACTGATAGCAAAGGTTACAAAAATGACAGTTTTTTTTCCTGCTGAGCTAAAGCATGTCCAGCAGAGGGCAGGGAAAACCTGGGGCCGTTTTTTGTTTGATGTACAGATTAAACTCTCTTTCTGATAGATGAAAATAGCTCTTCTAAGATATTACACTCTGACCTTTGAGCCAAGTGGATTTTTTTTTCAGACACTGCTGAAGTCACTGGGCCTCTTCCAGTGTTTCTTATTAAATTTATGATCACCTGTCTCAATCATTTTGTTCTGCCCTTTTCTACTGCAATCGTAAAGAGAAGCAGCGTGATCATGTGATACGCCTTTTATCTGCATCCGTCTGCATCAATCTTCTCTGTTTCTGTCCGGTAACTGTAATCAAATCTTTGAGTCTCTAAGAGGCCATGAAAACGACTCTACTGTATTTCTCCACCCATGCTCCTCCCTTTGACCTCCCTCTTCCATCACCCCCACTTACAGCATCCTGCCTGGCCTCATGAGCTAATGCCCAAATGACATTTAGAAATTACAGATGCTGCTGACCACCGAGAAGATGCTCCGACTGGATAGACAGAAATAGCGGATATGATAAAGATGGATTGAAAGAGGGAGATGGAGATAGTGGAAATGATTAAAATGAAGACATTTAAATGAGTACAGACACACTGTGCTTGATGAGCAGAAACCGACGTTAATAGTATGGTGTCTTAAAATTTTAAACATCACTTTCATGAAGATATCTTATTTAAAATGTAAAGAGTCAGAAACTTTTGTTCTGCATCAAGAAGTTTAATTTTGAACAGATTAGTTATTTATCCTGGTGTAACCACGAGACTGACGCAGCCATCACCCACTGGTTAGTGAAGTCCTGTTGTGAAGCCTCAAGCTGAGTGTTTTCACAGGAGCCTTCGTGGTGTTTTGAAACTAGCTGTGACTAACAAAGGATGACTCTGAAATATGAGTGTGCAGATGATTTTTCACCCAATCTTAATTGCACAGTCGACCTGGCCTAAAGAAAACCCTACTTTATCCTCCTTTTTTACTCTATTAAGGACCATAATTTATATAAGCTCATTATATTATACTGAATGTGATGTGGGATAAGCAGCATAGGGCATAAACTCATCAGATTAAGGTTTATTGTTTGTACTAGTGTTTAAGATCATCTTCCCACCAAACTAAAGCTACATCCATCTTTCATATACAGTCTGTTCCTAGAGGCATATTTGGTTGGTTGGACAGTGAATTTGTGGCACTTATCAATAGTTCCCCCTTTTTACGGTCCTCCAAAGGGCTCAATCAATAGATGTAAATTGTATTGTGAAGATGGTTCACCAAAATAGGTTTGATCACTTTCAGTCATGTGAAAAAAATATTTTTTACATAGGATTAGTAGCATCTAAGTGCTTCTAGTCAGATGCCTTTGATTAACTGATCATCAGCAAGTATGAACACCTCTATAAAAGCAGACATTTTGGCAGTTTTTTCAGGTTTCTGTCAAGGAGGAACAATATCAGAAATTATTTTAAAGAAGTCATTGTTAATGCCCATCTGGGAAGGGTTATCAGCTCATTTCCAGACAAATGGAAGTTCATCATTCCACAGTGAGAAGGATTATTTACAAGTTGAAAACAATCAAGATAATTGCCAATCTTCCCAGGAGTGGACAGCAAATTCACCCCAAGGTCAGACTGCAATGCTCAGAGAAACAGCAGAAAAATCCAAAGCTATCTCAGACTCTATAAGCCTCAAATAGCATATTGTAGGTTAAAGTTTATAACATTGCAATTAAAAAAAAGACTGAACAAGTTTGGCTTTCTTGAAGGGGTTGCCAAGAAAAAATCTGCACCTAAAAACAAACAAACCAACAAAAAACTACAAACCTTCTGGAACAATGTTGCAATCTGTCCAACAGCTAAAGCTTGGTCCAGACTGGGTCTTGCAACATGACAGTGATCCTAAGCAAAGCAGCAAACAGAATGTGTTCTAATGACCCAAAGTCCAAACCTCAACCCAAAGTCCAGCCCAAACTTCAACCCAACTGATATGTCAAGCTGTGCATAAATTAATACCTGCAAATCCTGATGAACAAAAGCAACATTTTATAGAAAAGTGGGCCAACATTTTTCCACAACAATGACTGATAAAGTCATACAAAAAAATGATCACTCCAGCAGAATCATAGATTGTATTTAGTTGATCAAATTAGTGTATTGAGTCCTGCTAAAATGTTCTTTTTCAGATGACTTTAATTGCAGATAGTCATTTTTTAAAAAACACTTTAATTAGACTTACTTCTTTCAGACCATCTCCAGCCTTCACATGAAGTCTCTTTTGGGTTGAAATGTAAAATTCATCTGAACACCTCCGAGCACCTGTTAACACCCACAATCTGCGATTTGGTAGATGTAAATTGAAAGAGCTGTCAATCAGAGTCTATACTAATTGCTGTTATGGCTGTTTAAAAGATTGAACATGATTAGTCATTTGTTTTTAGAAGTGGGTAGATCTGCTGCGTCCCATTCTGGCACACATATCTTCCCACCATAACTGGAGATAGATAAGTAAATAAATAATACAGAAGGATGGGAAATAGAAACGAAAAGACAGTCTCTTTATTAATGGATGGCCTCCACCAAAACAGATGGACTGGGGGATGGGAGGGGTGGAAGAAGAGGAGGACGGGAGGGTTTGGATAAGTACGAACTCAGAGAGGAGCCCTATTCATGAATATCTGCCCGGCGTCCATATAGGTTTTGTTAGTAATGGAGGATAGACGTCACGCATATGGGCAAACATGAGGCAAAATGAAATGCATATTTCAAATATGGACACAAACTACATAACAGCCTCTAGATGTAAAATCCTTAGAGGTGCTGTCCTCTTGTCAGCCTGTGCCATATTCCCCTCATCTGTCCATCTTGTGCATGTTTTAAAGTGTATGTGTTGGCTTGCACTTTTTAACCCCTGGAGGATTTCCCCTCCTTCAACTCTGTAGGTGCAGAAAATAGCCTGACAACAAAATGGGGCTATATACTTTCAAAAGACTCCATTCATTCTCTCCACCTTCCTCTTTCTATCCTTCACACACGCTATTCTGATTTCTATTAATCTTTTAGCGACACTAATTACTACTTTTGTTATCAGAAACTGCCCCGAGCCCCCTATATCTCCGCAGTCCTTCATTTTCTATTCTGCTCTTCCGTCCTCCCCGGGGAGACGTTTATTCATTCCTTCACTGCTCGTCTCTCGCTGGACTGGTAATGGGGATTAAAGGCTAATTGAGGCTTAATTGAATAATGGATTAGGACATGAACATAGTTGTTTTTTTCAGTTTTATTGAACTTTTTCTAAGAAATCATGGCATGCTGTTTGTCTCAGTAGGCTTTACCTGTAGCTACATGTGCATGGAAACTATTGAAATCCTGGTTGAACTGACAGGATGTGTAATTGTATGCTAACCATATTTTTTAAGTAATGTGCAAAAGTCTTGAGCTACCCCTAATGTCTTTCTATATTTTGCTCCCAAGGAACCAGACTTTCTTCTACTTTTTAAATTATCTGTAAAACACATTGGAGGCTCTGCCATGGGTTAGGGCTGCACTTTATACAGTGGTATTAGGGATTGCTTCAAAATTGATGTAACTATTAATGCAGGAAAGTACAGTCAGATTTTGATCTACCATGTGATACCATCTGGAAAGCATCTGAATCAAAACGGCTTCTTTTTCATGACAATAATCCCAAACACAATGCCATACAGTAAAGGCATACCTGGACAGAAAAACAGAGTGGAACTCTACCAGTCATGGATTGGCCTCCCAAAAGCCTCCACCTCAACATTATTGAAGCATTGTGGGATCATCTTGACAAAGAACTGAACAAAAGACAGCCAGCATCCAAAGAAGAGGTTTCTACCATAATATTGGACATTCTAACATGGCAGTCTATGGAGCCTGACTACAAACTGTATGTTAAAAATAAACATAGCCTTCATGACATCACCTGCTATTTTTGGAATTTGCATTGTGAAGCTTCAGGATATTGTGCTAAATGATCAGCTTGTGAGCACAGAAGATATCACAGTGAAAGCAGGCGGATCATTGCTTTAACTCCATTTGTTTGTGCACCTCTCAGTCAAAGCAGCCACGTCCCAATCTTTTCACCAGGCTGTGAACACGGTTTTTTTTTTGTTTTGTTTTTTTTAAAGATGTTTAGCATTTCAATGTGGGAGTGTGTTTCTATACACAATTTGAGGAACCGCAGTTTATAGCAGCTCAGCATTAGCTTCATCTTTCAGATCTAGGTGATAGTGGCAACCAAGATTTCATGTTACAGGACACAGAATTCTGTGGGTAAAAAAAGAACAACAAAGACACAGAAAAAACAAACTCTCATTTTTGTGATAAAGTATTCTGGGTATAACTAAAATTCCTTTTTCCATCATTTTATTAGAAATGGTGATCTGTCTTTATGTTGCACTCTGAACAGCAGTAAAACAACATGTGACCTTGTGGAGAAGTTGGAGATGTGCGGCTTGTTGCCTCCATCCTTTCATCTTATGGTTAATGTCAGCTGCTCCGTATTCTTCCATTAGCTACTCTTTGTAATATTTCAAACCAATCCACTGTCCAAAAAAGCTGAAAAGGCCAGTTATCCTACTTTATAGAGGCATTTTCCCTGAAAGACCGAGGTAAGCTTTACTCTTTCTAACAAACCTGTTGCATTTGACTGCTTTAAAAAGTCAGCTGGCACTTTGTTCACGTCAAACGTTTTTCTAATGAGAAATCTTCTGGCCACATGTGGTGAAGGTTTTTTTTTTTCAAATTTAAAAGAAATCAGCATCGCTTCATCCACCTTAGTAGCCTTCCAGGTCTTTTTGGTGTTGCGGAGCTTGGTATTGCATTTCTTCTGTTTTAAGATTTTAGGTTTTAAATTGTCCACTCCAAACGTTTAGGGGGTCTGCTACGTGTTTTCCCCCAACCTAATTATGGCCTACTTAATTTCCATTGACACTTCATGAATCATGATCCAATGTAGTGAAGCAAAAAAATAAAATGACAAAAACTGCATCCAAATACTTGGACCTGACCATATGGACATACTTTGGCCAACAGTTTAGTCATAACTGAGTTACCTGATCAGGGATACTGCCATGTATTTAGCACCTTCAAGTCTGAGATCACAGATCTCAGTTGTAAGAATGTGGTTTGCCCACTCTGGGTTGGGAATGAGTTATTGCTGCTGAGCAGTTCAAGTATATCAGGGTCTTGTTGAAGAGTGGGGGAGAGAGTCCGGCAGGAAGTTGACAGATGGATTGGCACAGCATCTCCATGGACGTGCTCCTCTGGATCCAAAGGAGCCAACTGAAGTGGACCAAACATCTAATTGGGATGCCTCCTGGGTATCTCCAGGAGAGGTGTTCTTGATATATTCAGCCGGGAGGAGACTTTGGGAAAGACCAAGGACATGCTGGAGAGATTATGCCTCAGTGTAAGAGAACCTCAGAAAGTTTGGGCATCTCCGCTTAACTGCTGCCCCTACGAACTGGACACAAATAAGTAACAGGATATAAAAAATGAAATGTATGGCTTAATTTTACTAGATGAAAATGTTTAAGATTGTCCCTTTAAGCAATTGTGGGTTTAGTAGCTCAAGATCTTCTAGTAAGCAACTACATAAGCGTATAACACTGAGATGGCCCTTCCTTGAACTGAGGGTTGATGGTGCCTTTGGAAAGATGAGCTTTTCCATCCATTCATCAGACCTCACGATTCCGATCAGTCGCTCACATTACCAGCATATCGCCGTTTACTGTGTGACGAATTGGGTCTTTATATGTGCTAACAGGAAAAAATTGTGGTATCCAGATATTTCATCTTGGATGTTAAATAACCTCAAATCAAACATACCAGATAATCAAACCACCTCTGACATCCTGGGAGAAAACGAGCAAAAGACATTTAGAGGTATTGATGCTTCACAGGTTAATTGCATCATTTTTATTAAATAAACTAATTATACTGGCTAATACTAATGCATAACAGAGATACATGTTTGCACTGACTGGCACTAAAAGATAATTATCTATCACAGGTGTAACAGATGGCAAACCTAGACTTCTATTAGTGCTCAAATAATGTAGAAATTTCCAATCTCCATAAATTGATATCTACATATTATAAGAGATTATGAAATGTAAATGTTTCTGCTTTCACTTTTCAGCCCTTCCAGTTTGTAAGTGTTACTGACCGCTCACATTTGAGCAGGCTTAGGTTGTATGCAGTCCACGTGGAGAGCAAAAGAAATCACTCATAGTCGGACAATGGCTGGCATCTTGAACCAGACAGCTTCACTACACTGGATGCCCTAAAAAACTGTCCTGACTGTTATTCCAAGAGGCGGCGGTCTATGGGTTCTCAGAATGGTACATTTCTGACTAAAATTGATTTTTTTTCACTTGAACATCAAACTAGGTTTAAAAATGCAATAAGACAAAATGACAGTTTAACAGCAATCCTTTGGTTTTTGCACACTGCACAAAACCTTTTGCTGCAAGCGTCTTTTCTTTCTTTAGTTTAAAGCGGTGCACTGTTTCTTTTCATTTAATCCAAACATGGTGAGTAAAGAGCATTTTTGTTGTTGTTGTTGTTTAGTTTGTTTCTTTTCATTTTTTTGTGTTGTCTTTTGAGTCTGTGTTAAATCCGAACAGCCTTGATGTATGATATCTGGGGAGAACAGGGAGCCATTAGTGGTCCCACAAAGACAGAGCAGAGCCTGCCTGACTATTTGATTTCAGGGCTTTAAATACAAAGACACACAGACAGACAAGACGAGAGTGATCTCTGTCTGTCTGGACTCATTATTTCCTCCTCTGCTCCCTGCTCTCTCTCATCCTTTCTCCCTCACTCTTATGGCTTTAATGCCACTGTATCAGACACCTCCACCACGCCATAAGCAGATTGGGAGTCAGCAGGTGTGTGACCATGTGTGTGTGTGTGTGTGTGTGTGTGTGTGTGTGTGTGAGTGTGTGTGAGTGTATGTTTGGGGGGGATGGGTGGCATCACCATTGCCATAGGAACGAAAGCATATAAAAAAAACAACACAGTAATTGTTCCGTTTCCATGGTAACGAGCTACACAACATAAAAACCTAAGAGATACTTTGTGTCTGCACAAAAAATAAAAAAAAAGTTCTATTTAACCCTGCAGTAAAAACACAAATAGGTTGTAACAGTTGCACGTTTCTCTTATAAAAAAAAAATCATTCAAGCTTGAAAACATCCCAAAACTGAGGGAACAATCACACCAGTACCATAATATTAGTATGCACCGAGCAACTCTAATTCTTCTTTTTCTGATATAAAGACATCACAGAACAGAACCTGTGTAAACACTTGTAACATGTTGAATTCCTAGAAATCCTTCTCCACTCACATCGTCGTTTCTCTGCATCGTAGCGGCGCGGAACGGTGAGAGGCGGGGCCGAAAAAGGGGGCTTGGAGCGGGTCGTGAGGGCGGTGCAAAAGAGGGGGGAAAGCAAAGAGAAAGAGAGAAAGAGAGAGAGACGGTCCCCAGTTTGAAAGCCGGTAATTAGTGGCAGATGAACGGAAGCTCCGCTATACCACCGGAGCAACGCGGAGAGGAGAGGGTGGATGACAGCCTTCTGCCGCAGAGAAAAAAAGCCCAAATTAGGTTGATTTCACACGCAGCTATACCGGCATTCCCACTGCATGCACAACGCCTCACCTTATCCTATCTTGCGACTCTCACCTACCTACACACCCACCCACCTCGACCACCCATCCGGCTGTGTGCTGACTTGGTGATGTAGGGTGGAGCTGGACGCATGGACAGCCGGCAGGATAATATCTCGGTCTGAGTGCGTCTTAGATGATCTCCGTCATCACCGGGTCGGTACCCCCGCTCTCCTCTTTAGGTATGTACAGCCTGGCTTTGGTATAGTGCAACTGCAACGTGTGTTCAGCGCACGCTGCGAACAGAACTACTAGACAGTTTGGGGGGAGACGCTTAACAAGTCTAATTATGAGATCACTTGGGCTCTGCGATTTTTCTCTTGCGCACAGAGCCCTGCAGTTTGCAGAAGGCGCGGAACGCAGCGGGGTACTGACTATTAAATTTAAAGTAGAGCTGGCGATATAATTTCTGAACGCAAAGCAGAGAAATGCTGGCTCATTTTGCAGCCTTCTGTCCTTTGCGTTATTCCAGCGGATGAGAGAACCCCGGCAAAGGGGCGCCCCTGTGACCGGAGGAGGGTTGGATTCTCCCCGGCTGGTGACCTCCTGCTCCGGGGGACAAATCCTCCCACCACCGGGCATCACCTCCTCTACCCCGGACAAAAACCCACGGAGCCCACCGATGCGTCCGGCAGCCCCTGATGCTCGGCAGTGCTCCGGGGCTTTCCGGTCGGTGGGAGAGGCTCGAGCCGCGGCCGCGCGCTAGGATGCTGCGCCAGGTGTTGCACGCGGGCCTGAGGACCTCGTTCCACGCGCTGGGTCGGTTCGTGGCGAGCCACCCGGTCTTCTTCGCCTCGGCGCCCGTGCTCCTCTCCATCTTGCTGGGTTCCAGCTTTAGCCGGTACCGCGTGGAAGAGGACGTGGAGAGCCTGCTCGCGCCCAAGCACAGCCTGGCCAAGATAGAGGGCAACCTCGTGGACAGCCTGTTCCCAGTGAACCGCTCCAAGCACGCGCTCTACTCTGACCTGCAGACTCCGGGCCGCTATGGGCGCGTGATCATCACCACCCGAAAGGGGAGCGTGCTGGATCCGGTTCATCTGGACGCCATACTAAAGGTACGCACGTGCACACATGGCACAAACTCTGAACTCATTTCTTTAGTAATTGTGAATTTCAGCTGACAAGCAGTCTGATATATAAAATAAAATACATGTAAAAGTATCTTTAAAGTATTTTCACGATTAATAAAGAAATGATAAAAACACAAATAAGGCGAAGAAGCAGATAAACACGTACACGAGTGTCTGCTGAAGAAACAGGCTTCAACTAGTAGGTGCCAAGATTGAAATGGACGGAATGTGAGCCGACCTATAACCTTTGAATGGTCATTTTTAGAGTTCGAGAGCACATATAGGCCTACCCACCCACAAGGATTTAAGAACTCCGCGAGGCACCTGTGGCGAAATGCCAAGCAAAAACACACAGCACTTGAAAAGTACAGCATTTGACAAGTTAGCTACTGTGCCCTTTAAATCATGGTGTATATATCAGAAAACGAGGTGCATCTACAGCTTTAAAAACAAGCTCTCATTCAGAAACACAAAGAGGTGAAGGTCAGTATCTGTAGGCTGCCTCACTCCTCGCTCTCCGTGACTGATATTCATTAACTGGAGTCTTATTTCAAATCACCCTGACAGCCTTTTGAGGTTATAAAGCAGGGTATCTTAATCACATGTTAACTGGAGCTTAGAGGTCTCTATGTTGGTACACCTAAATGGTGTTATGAGTATCAGCCTGACACCCCTAGAGCAATTAGTTTAATGATTTCATGAAGTTATTAGGCCGCAATCAGAGCTTGCTGACTCATATGCTGGACAGGCTGAGCTTTGCTGAGGAGATTGAGTTTGTGAGAGCTCCATCCATGCATGCTTTTCTGTGTATGTGTTTATCAAAGAATGTTATTGTGACCCACTTTACATACATGCAGAATTCAGCGTTGGTCCACAGAGGACTGCCACAGTTAGAGAGCTCAGAGCTGTGCATCTTTTGCTGCCAACGGGCAGCGAGTGAGAAACAGGTTGGTGCATAAAAGAGAGTGCTGTAAAAGGGTAAATCCATTGTTACATAATCTTACAGTGTTGCATATCATCCGTGAGGTTCAAGACTGTAATTTTCCTTTTCCTGTGTCTTTGCTTGCTCTTGGCTTGCCCTCAGCATATGAGTTCTTGCATTTTCCCAGAAGCTTTTTTGCATCCCTTTGGGTCTGAACTTGTTGCATGTAGTAAGTTAAAGCATGCGTCGGTGGAGAGAGCGATATCAGCAAGAGCGAGAGAAAGAACTAGACGGGATTTCCACTTGCAGTAAGAGTAAGATTTCTGAGTCACACCCATTGACTGCATCTGCTGAAGTATTTAATCTGTAGTTGGTAAATAAACTGATTCACTACAGCTCGCTCTTTTTTGAGGTGGTTTTCATCCTTTGTGGGAAAATGTTCAGTGTTCAAACAACCCGTACTTTACTGTTATATGATACTGCATGTTGTTTTTGAAAAGACAAAGCAAATATACACCATCATTTCACTGCACGGGCACACGTGTGAGCCAACACCATGGTCAAGAAATTTCTTAGCAACTGTTTACTGGAAGTATATTATTATGGATATAGACTTGGTTCCCAGAGGATACACAGCGCTGTGTTAATTGTGTTTTTCTTTTTTAATCTTTTTCCACCAGCAGGTTAAAGTCTCTATTTATCGAGTAAAAATTTGAATTTCTCTCGAGGCATTTTCTGTTTAAGTCAAATGTTATTATTTAGAACAAATCTCTGCTCTACAGTTCTCCTAACATGGCTCTAGTGTGGTTTTAGAGCCCAACCAATGTATCCATTTTCTTTACTGTTTATCCAGTCTCTTAGAGACTGGTCAGCAATCCCCTGGAAACCTCTGGTCGCTACGGGAAAACAGTGACTGGTTGGCGAGTGGTTACTGGATGTCAGTGAGTGAAATCAGTTGCAAAGAGGGTTCTGCGCAGTGACCTCCTTGTGATTGATTTAGTCCCTAGCAGATTACTGGAATTGCCTGTAGTTTGCATGGAAGACTGCAAGCACTTGCTAACTTACCATAAAGTGGTAGTAATGTTTGGAGAAAGTAATCAGAATCAGCATACTTTATTAATCCCAAAGGAAATTATGTGGATTACAGTTGCTCCAATACAGTAACAGTAATAGACTAAACTATTTAAACAATACAATCTGTTACAGATTTACAAATTTAAGAAATAGCACTAATATATACAATCACTCAATAATAAATATCAAGGATTAACAGATATTAACAGCACTGGCTTCACTTGCTCAACTTTTACTTTGAGGTTGAATGGTCTCCATTTCCAGTTTGGGTCACACTTTTTACAGTTTCACAACTACTTAGAGAGTGATTGGCAAGCGTTTGCAGAAAAGTCGATGTCTTCCATGCAAACTAGGTGACTGCTGCTTTCTGCTAGCAACCAAAGCGCTCACAAAGAGATTTTCAATACAGTAGCATTTACCTTTTTGTATACCAATGTCACATAACAATAGCAAGCACCCTCCTGCAACCACTCATCAAGTGGTCTGAGAATACTGGTCTCTAAATCTTCGTGATTGGGTCTTTAACAGTAAATTTCAAAGGGATTGCTACCAACCTCCAACAACCACTTGCAACAGGTTAGGGATACTCATTCTTTCTCCTAGCGACCAGTGGTTACCTGGTTGCTGACACCCAGTCTCTAGTTCTGTGTGACTGGGGCTTTAAGTTTACAGGAGGGCTGCAGGATATCTCAGTTTTCACGCAGCAAAAAGCAGATACCCCTTTATAGGTTGGCACAAAACACACAGTCTCACACCTATCACATATAGTAGCATCACAGGTGGTTTTGCAAAGTTTCTAACTAGTCCATAAAATATGTTGCTGGAAAGTTGATAAACAGTTATCCCCATCAAACATCTTCATATATGTCGATGTTGGATTTTTTTAACACAATAAAAGATTCCCAGCCATCTACAAAAATTAATTATTGTTTATAGTCTTGTTTTAGGAATATTTTTTCTTTAACTCTCACCACCAGCTAGTTAGTGATCCACAGAGAATATAAATCTGAAATAATATTCACATTTTAAAACAGGGTCCCTTTGGTTTCTTTAATATAACAACCATGATAAGACTTTATTATCCCACAGAGAAATTTGCTTGGATGCATAATGCATAAACACACTTCATACACCTACATACACAGTAGCTGTTTCATGAATTTTATATTGAGGATGATTACTAAAAACCCTTCTTGAATAATCAAAAGAAAACAATCGACTCTGTGTTGATAGAGCATGGTATAACTGCATGCAAGTGGAAGTGAAGTTAACGTTCAATTGTAGTGTTCAACTATTAAAGAGTAGGCATCTGAAGTTAGTGTACGTGCTTGAGGCACCTACAGCAGGAATTTTAAGTCTCTGCCATGAAGCTGTCGACAATAATGATGACAGCGTGGAAGAATTTGGCAGTAAAAGTTTATTTTACAATAAATCTTAGGACAGGTTGCTGCAGGACAGTAACTTTTAAACCAAAAATAATTTTCAGGAGACATTCCTGCAGAATCACACTCCCTTTCTTAAGCCAATGCAGCACTCTGAGGTAGGAGAAAGCTTTGCTCGTGTTCACCATGGCAGAGACTGGCATCAGGCCTGTTGCTTAGTAACCAGCACCGTGGATGCTGGCACTGTTGTCCTCTCGCCATAGAAACGGAGGAGTACTCTGAGACAACTATTATTTCTCTTTTGAGTAATATATAAACACATACACACACACACACACACACACACACATACACATTTCCCCAAATTTCTTTCCCTAGTAGTCGCACAAACAGGAACACAAAGTAGGTGAATGAGTCGCTGACACTCAGTTTGTGTGCTGCGTAGTGAAACTTTTCACTGTTCCCACAGTTTATCCAGGAAAGCCACCGTTAAGCTGAGCAAATAAAGCTCTTTCTCTCTTTGTTTTGTCTGCTCGTAGCTCCACAGACGGATCTACCAGATGCAGGTAACCGTGCCAGCAACAGGCTTCAACAGTTTCAACTACTCCTTCTCCAACCTTTGCCTTCTTGATGACAAGAATGTCTGCATCATCGATGACATCATCCGCGCCATGGAGGAGATCCAGTCAGCTCGCAACTCCAATCGCTCCGTGCCGGTCCTGAGGTACCCCATCACACAGCTGGCAGATGGGCGGCAAGCGTACATTGGCCACCAGATGGGTGGTGTGCAGGGCTGGGGTCCTGGGGGGGCGATGCGAGCTCAGGGAATGGGAGTGAGGGGAGAAGGTGTCCGATCTGCCAGGGCGCTGCAGCTCACCTACTACCTCCAAGCCCCAGGCGGCCTGATGGACCGGGTGGCCAGCCAGTGGGAAAAGGCCTTCTGTGCTGAGTTGCAGCACTTTGCAGAGTTGCACCCAAAGTTGGGCCTCTACCCTTCTACTTCATCTTCTCTGAGGACAGACTTCCAGTTCTCCTCAGTGCTGGCACGTCGCCCCCTGTTGGCCAGCCTGGGAGTGTGTGGGGTGCTTGTCGTCCTTTGCTGCTCCATGAGGGACTGTGTGAGGTCCAAACCCTGGCTGGGACTGCTAGCTCTGCTGTCCATCACTCTATCAGGCCTTACTGCTGCTGGGATACTCAACCTGACTGGGGCCACCTACAACTCCACGTACTTGGGGATCCCTTTCGTCATGCTTGGTAGGTTTAACTCTGATATATTTGCTTTCGAAATAACAAATAATATCACAAAGTATATTTTACCTTTTGGGTGTTTATGAAATAATTTTCCCATTTATCTGGAACTGACCTTTATGTATAGGACGTTTTCAAAGAGTAACTGATGCTAATCCATGGCAGGTGGGAGCCGCACAGAACATTGGCATTGCTTTTCCTTCGCAGTTTGCTTGCCTGTACCTTGCAGCCTGCTTTTTCAGTACCTGTTGTAATAGATTTTTCAGATGTCTGCCTCAGGCTGAATGCCATTTCAGAGTAGACAGGTCTTCAAAATGACTGACAAGTGGTGGGGCATGAACTTGACTTACTGATAGAGAAGATGATGGTAGCAACAACATGTTTTTTGACGAATGGCAAAAACTAAAACTAAAGGTTCAAAAAAGTTTTAAGTTGTAGCTGAAGCAGTCTTGAATGAGTTGTGAGATGGAACAGGAAGTTATTTTACATGCCAGCAAGACCTCTGACTTTAACAACATTGACTTAACTCACCATATAGGTCTTTATTCACCACTTTGCTTTTAATCATTAGTTGTTAATAAACTCTGGCTCTCTTACAGAGTGTGTCTTTTGTGTGTCTTTCCCTCTGCTCTCTTCTTTTCTACTCACCCCAACTAGTCATGACAGACTGCTACTCCCTAACCCCGGTTCTGACAGAGCCACACACAGATACATACACACATATGTAATAACATTTTAGTCACATTGTATATAACATTGTACACAGGCTATCTTCTAGATCTTCAAAGTGAAGCCCATGCCTTAAACCTGCAGTTTTTTTAATGGCCAGCAGGAGGCGCCCCCTATTTTTGCAGAAACAAGTCTGGTTGTGTAGAAGTCTACAGGAAAATAACCCTACTGTTCACCTGATATGTGATCACAGTGAACACTTTCCTGATTAGTGCATGAGCGTTTCAAGTCTTGTTTATTACAAGATGTCTTTTGTCTAAATTGGGGGGCTGGAGCCTATCCCAGCTGTCTTAGGGCGAGAGGCGGGGCACACCCTGGATAGGTCGAAAATGGTAGCCAGTGGTAAAAATGCCCAGCTTTTCCTTTAAATACAACTTTACTTTGGATACCAGTCGGTGATCACATCTTTGTAATTAAACCTGGTACAATTTAAGTTTATATTCTGTGAAGAGGCATTGCTGTGCTTTGTTTATGTCGCATCAAATTTCGTACAGCTGAAATGAAGACACTTTTAAAACTGCTTGTGCAACAACACTGCTTAATGTAATAAGGTGGTTATATATAATATCAATAAAAATGCCACATTCTAGTGATGGAAGGAAAAACATTTACACTGCAATTTATAACCCTCTGTAAGTGTCCAAAGAGCTTAAAGTTGATTAAGGGGGCAGCCCCAACATGCAATTGATTTTGGAAGCCAGTGAAAATACTGATTTACAGGTAGTATAAAACTTGGGTATTAATGTAATTATATATATATATAATTTAAGGATAAATACTTCTTTGGGGTATTGCTAAAAACAACTACTAATATTAACAGACATTTTGTTTAACTGGAAATTTTAAAGACATACAAGCATATTTTTAATTTGGCGATGACTTTTCCACATGCATTCATAACATTGTTGTAAATGGGGTTGCACAGTAGTATTTATCCTACTGTGTATTTCCTAAAGTGAAAAAATCAATCAGCAGTTTAACAAACCTCTGCTACTGATCAGTGACTATTTCAGCTGCATAATTGGATTGCCTCTGCATTCCTAATTATGCAGCACCTTGCATGTGGAAAGGGCCAATAAAGTTGTATCAGTGTTTGAGCATTCATTTGTGTTGCATTTGGCACTAAATTAATTAAGTAAATTCGTTTATTTGGTTGGGCAGGGATAAGATATAGAGAAGGAACAAAGAGAAAGTGGGCGAGGAAAGGCTGCTGTCAGGCTTAGAACAACTGCAGAGTGAACAGAAAGTACAGGGAAACAGACAGAGAGGATGAAATATGAAATATCACTCCAAATGCAGGCTGAGATAAGGATTCTCTTAGCAGAAAATGAAGTTAAACTGTAGTTAGAAGGAAGACAGGCAGGCAGGGAGAAGGATCTTCTCAGAATGCAAGTGGGCAGACAGAAAAAGGTGGGAGGACAGCGTGAGCCGAGAGAGAAAGCTTTGTTACAGGGAAAGATTGGATTTGGAGTAAGGAAGAATGCTGTATTTTCGTAATATCTTAAAAATGACAGAGATTTGTGTCTTTCTCTTTTAAAATCAATCACAAGAGATGTTTCACATTGTGCTCGCTAATTTAAAAAGTTGCACATTGACGGGATAATGACTTTGTGCCATTAACTCACCAGGTGTGTGATTGTGTAGCAATGAGGGTAAATTGTTACCGGTAAAGGATAATTCTGGTCTGCTTCAGCCTGCCATTACTGTCACTGCTGTGGCTCTGTGGGTGTTGCTAACTTTGCACTTTTCACCTCCGTTGTGGAGCTTTGGGGAGTTACGCCTAACAGAAACGGCGCAGTGTACAGTACATCAGTGTGACAAGTGCGAGCTTCCTGCAGTGTTTAAAACTGAGATTTTTAACAGAAACGCAGAAAGTAAATGCAGTAATCCAAATTTTCCTGGTGACCCAATCACCACGCGGATTAATTTGGACCCCAGTTATTTATTTATTTATTTTTTTTTTTTTTTTTTTTTGGGGGGGGACGACTGATAACTGATGGACCATTTTAGTCATTTTTTTATAGAAAATATCACAGTTGTACTTTTCTCATGAGTTAATTTGAGGCCTTCTTCTGTTTTATAAAGCTGCCAGCTAAGGATTTTTCATGTTTGAACAGTTGGTCAGATGCACAAATATGTTTCCTAGAGCTCTAGGAAAATTTCAGACATTTTATAGAAGAGTTTGACTGATATATTTGTTGACCAATTGTTAGGGTACTTGGGTCATTGAAGTTTTGCATGATTACTGAACTTTGATTTTGTCATTATTTATCATTTCTAATATTTTGGGTTCTATGTTAGAGTTTTTAGTCTTCTGGTTTCTGTCTGTGTTCAATAGTTGCTCTGTTTCCCCTGTCAGCTGTATCCCCTTGTCAACTGGATACAGCTCTCATAATACAGTCTCTGTGTTATGTTTCCTGTTTTACTTTGAAAGTCCGTGTCTCATGTCAGTGTTTTTAGTTTTGCTTCCCTTGTCTCAATAGGCTTGATTTGTCCCAGCTGTGTTTCCCTCCTGTCTCCCATTCCCTGATTGCTCCCTCTGTGTATTTAAACCCTGCGTTTTCCTTGGTCTGTGTTGCTATTTCTCTCATTCCATACTGTGTGTTCTGTCTGCCAGTCTGTTTTGTTATTTTGTTGTGTTTAGCAATAAGTCAGTGTTGAGTGTACTTTTTCACCTCTTTAAGTCTGTACTTTGGCTGCACCATTCCTGCCTTCACACAGTACATGACACCAATATTGGCCTACCGTACATACTATAACTGCAGCTATGTCGAAAGTTTTGTTTATTTTACAGACAATGCAGGGAAAAAAGTAGTATAGTACAAGTAGGACAAATACTTCATATCAACTGTCAAGCACAGTATGGTGATTTGACCTGGTTTTGCAGTTGACCATGAACTCATCTGTTTTCCAGAGAATTCTGGAGTCAAATGTGAGGTCATCAATGCAAGAGCAAACTTGGCGCAAACTTGGTCAGGCACCAGGGCAATGATCCCAAGCAGAATAGCTGAAAAAGAAAAGAATCAAGGTGTTGCGGTGGTCCATATTACATCCAGACCTCAACCTTAATGAAATGCTGTGGCAGAACCTTAAGAGAGCTGCCAGAGAGAATAAACTGAAGCATTGTTGCAGAGAAAAGTGGACATAAATTACTCCACAATGATGTCAGAGACTAATAAAGTCCTAAAGAAATTATTGCTGTTTCACAGGAAAACTCGTAAAACCAAGCTGCTCTTAAATTCCCCATATTTATTTTTATTTTGTAATTTAACTAAAACAATCATCCCCACATTCAGTCAGTCCACTTACAATCATTAGCAACATTAATTGATATGTATAAATCAAATTAATGGATCATTTAGTTTATAAGAGAATGTCATATAAGCACCTCATAAGATAATCTGTTGCCTTTATTTGTTTTACAGTATTGTAAGTTGTGTATTTTTCACATATTTATTTAGACAGTTGGCAGATATTTAAAAAAAAAAAGCCTCCCTGAGCTTCAGGAAAATGTTACACATTTTATTATTTATTCATTTGAGCGGTTCTTTTTCCAGTGTGAAATGACTGTACAGCATACATCTGTTTGGTTAGTTTGGATTTTGTCCAATAATTGACCATACATAAATGCTCAAATACATACATAGACTCCCACAAATATTTGGCTAAATGACTCTTAGCAAGTTGCATCTTGACCAGATGCTTTTAGTAGCCATCAACAAGCTTCAGGCATAATACTCGCTGGATATTTGACTGGATATTTCTTGGCAGAATTGGTGGAGTTCATGTAAATTAGTTGTTTTCCCAAAGTTTTTAGTGTAACCCACAGATTTTCAATAGGGTTGAGCTCAGTGCTGGGGGAGGCTATTTTAGAAGCTTACCATTAGCCTGATTTATCAATTTCAAAGCCAGTTTAGATATGTGTTTGGGGTCATTGTCCAGTTGGAACATCCAGTTGTGTCAAAGGTTCAACCATATAGCTGTTGATATGAAGAATTTGCAGGTAGTCCTGCTTCATCATTCCCATCCACATTCTATAATGTACCAGTATCACTGCCAGCAAAACAGCCCCAGAACATGATGCTCCCACCACCATGCTTAATAGCTAACAGTGCTCTTAGGTTTATAAGCCTCACCTTTACGCCTCCGAATATTCCTCTTTTCATTGTAGCCAAATAGCTTAATTTACAGTGGTATGCAAAAGTTTGGGCACCCCTGATAATTTTCATGATTTTCCTTCATAAATCATTGGTTGTTTGGATCAGCAATTTCATTTTATCCTTTAAAACCAATCGGAGCGGGCACGCTCCGTTTTGCGTAACTATTTTTAAATCCCTGTAGGACTGCAACCACGTAAGCTAGCGCAATAATTTTTTTTGCATATGAAACCGGAGGAGTTGTACTTACATCTTATGCCATCAGCTTGTCCTAGGTCACGGTTTCCTTCCACATATAGCTTTGCAAAAATTGCATAAAAAGCACTTGCAGCAACAAAAACATAATATTCCAGAAACACGCTTTGCCGATCCGATCAGCTGTTCATAACACTTCCTACGTTGGAATAGACGTCAGTGCGAACTATTGCATATCTGCCATTACCTGCCTGAAACCGGAATTGATGTCATTTTCACGGAAAAATGTCATTTTCTCGGGGCCTTATAAGCCTACCCTGGTGTTTTTAAAAGTCATGTTTGACTTTATGACTTTCTGTATCGTTTCTGGGATGCTTAGAACTCAAATTGCACCGCTGGAAATAGTTTATTTTGATGCAAATGCTGTTTTTTTGCAAATTTAAATTATAATTTTTTTTTTCGTTTTTCCTGCAGTATATAAAAATTGGTGTATCTCAAAAATAAAACTATGAAGACACTCAAAATAAATTTCCTGTTGTTGGAAAATATTTTGTGCAACTTTTTTGTATTTATAGTTTTGAGGGATAAACCTCTTAAATTTCTCTAACTAGAAATATATGTTAAAAAAACCCAAAAACGATTTTCAATATTTTTGAGGTTTATTGCACTTTTTTGCAATTTGTGTAGTTATTATGCACTTAATTCATGCATATTGTTAAAGTTTGGGCTATAATGCTTGTATTGATGTATAGCAACTTGAAATGCTCCCAAAAATGGCACTACAGCATGTAAAAATATAAAGATAAGCTCTGGCGGACTTGGTTCTATGGTAGGGCTTAAAGGGTTAAATATATCATGTAGCAGATGAACACAATGATATTTGAGAAGTGAAATGAAGCACAGAAAGTGTGCAATAGTTACTTAAACTAAATTAGGCAGGTGTATAAATTTGGGCACTCTTGTCGTTTTATTGATTTGAATACCTTTAGCACCAATTTTTGGAACATAAAATTTGTTTGGTAAGCTCATTGACCCTTGACCTACATAAACAGGTGAATCCAGTCATGAGAAAGGGTATTTAGGGTGGCCATTTGCAAGTTTTTCTCCTCTTTGCGTCTTCTCTCAAGAGTGGCTACATGGGAGCCTCAAAACAACTCTCAAAGACCTGAAAACAAAGATTGTTCAACATCATGGTTTAGGGGAAGTATAGAAAAAGCGATCTCAGAGATTTCAGCTGTCAGTTTCCACTGTAAGGAACATATTGAGGAAATGGAAGACCACAGGCACAGTTCTAGTTAAGGCCAGAAGTGACAGGTCAAGGAAAATCTTAGATAAGCAGAGGCAAAGGATGGTGAGAACAATCATAGTCAACCCACAGACCAACTCCAAAGACCTGCAACATCATCTTACTGCAGATGGTGTCACTGTGCATCATTCAACTATTAAGCGAACTTTGCACAAGGAGATGCTGTATGGGAGAGTAATGCAGAAGAAGCCATTCTTGTGCACATGCCACAAACAGAGTCGTTTGAGGTATGCTAAAGCACATTTGGACAAGCAAGCTTAATTTTGGAATAAGGTGCTGTGGACTGATGAAACTAAAATTGATCTTGTTAAAGTTGAGGGTCGCATGGATTCCAGTCAGTATCAGCAGATTCTTGAGAACAACGCTCAAGAATCAGTCACAAAGTTGAAGTTGGGCCGGGGCTGGATATTTCAACAAGACAACGACCGTAAACACTGCTCAAAATCTACTTAGGCATTCATGCAGAAGAACAAGTACAACGTTGTGGAATGGCCATCTCAGTCCCCAGATCTGAATATTATTGAAGATCTATGATGTAACTTAAAGCGGGCTGTCCATGCTCGGAAACCATCAAACCTGACTGAACTGGAGATGTTTTGTAAAGACGAAAGGTCCAAAATACCTTCAACCAGAATCCAGACTCTCATTGGAAGCTATAGGAAGTGTTTGGAGGCTGTTACTTCTGAAAGGGAGGATCTACTAAATGTTGATGTAATTTTTCTATTGGGGTGCCCACATTTATGCACCTGCCTAATTTAGTTTAAGTAACTATTGCACACTTTCTGTAAATCCTATAAATTTCATTTTGCTTCTCAAATATCATTGTGTTCATCTGCTACATGATATATTTAAATGAAATTGCTGATCCAAACAACCAACGATTTATGAAAGAAAATCATGAAACTTATCAAGGTTGCCCAAACATTTTGCATACCACTGTATGTCTCATTTGACTATAAAACATTTGGCTCGTCCATATAGGCAGCTGGAATTTTTAGTTGAGGTTGAAGGTCTACATTTTGGAGCAAGGGCTTCTTCCTTTTTGGTAACTTCTTAGTCCATGGTGATATAAAAGTTGTGTCATGGTTCACTTTGTGGCAGCCAAGAGGAAGGACCCAAATGCAGCTTTATTTGCCGGAAAAACACGAACAGCAAATGCAGGAAACAAAACATAAAACTAGAAGCAAGGAAACACAGACTCTGAAACTAGGTAACTAGAAACTAAGCACTGACGGGAAGTATAATGGGAATCAGGAGCACGGATACTACACACAGCATTAGAGGGTACGACGTGACAACAAGCAGGGGAAGACAGGACTAAAATGCACGAAACACGAAACCAAAACCTACTCACATGGAAAAATTGGTATGACCCGGATCTGGCCCACACAATGTGCTTACACATGGCCCACGTACTGCAAAGAATGACGGCCCTTTGGTGTCCCAGATCAGGTTTGCCAGAGGTAATCCACACATGGGCTAGCACAAGGCCAGTTGCAGACACACTGCTGGCCCTGTGCTGGCCCAGAACAGTTTCAGCTCTGGCCCCAGATGTCAGCCTAATGTGTACCTTAATCAAGCCATGTAATAACAACATGTGCCGGAACATAACAGTGCAAAAGTAACATGACGAAACTCTGTTCAGACAGTGAATGGACTGATTCTTATATAGCACTTTTCTACTCTCCCGGATTACTCGAAGTGCTCTACACAACATGCCGCATTCACTCAATCACACACTTTCTCTAAACTGAGTGCTTCCTAACTACATTCATACGCATTCACACTCTTGGCATGCAGACTGGAGGAGCCAGGGATCGAAATGTGTACACTCACAAACCTGTCAAATCTGCATTTGAAACATTGGCTACCATAACAGTATAGTATTGTAACATAGCATTTGGATCTTCTAACTAAAGTAGGAGAATAAGAACATAAATAGTGCCATCATTGTCAGACCTGGCCCACATCTGGATGACATACACCCTGCCATGACAACAGTCAGTCAGAAGTGCCAGCTTGATGCCGGATCTGGGCCATACCTGTTTTCTATGAGCCTGGGCCACATAAACCAAACCACAATCGGGCCAGATGTGGCATGCCATCGCATAAACAGTGCCCTCTATGCCAGCCCTGACCCATAACTGGATGACATACACCCTGCCATGACAACAGTCAGTCAGAAGTGCCAGCTTGATGCCGGATCTGGGCCACACCTGTTTTCTCTGAGCCTGGGCCACATAAACCAAACTTGAGGGAAGAAGAACAACTTTAATAATTGACCAACGCGTTTCAGCTTGTGGCCTTCATCAGGGTCATAGTAAAACATTGTAAAGAATTGCTTAAATACAAGACAGGAAACAGAAAAAAATTCAAATTAACCAGTCAAAACTTCTTAGATAGGTCAGCTGACATATAATAGGTAGGTATTGGTTAATTGGTTAAGTCCCGCCCAAGTAAATACTGGGCTAGATCATTAATGATGAGGAGGAGGGGGGGGGGGGGGGGGGGGAGTGACATAACCCCCATATGTCTGAAAATAGCACATGCATGAGATGAATAAGAAGGATACTATAAATATACACACAGATTTAATTAAAAAAAAAAAAAGGTCTGTAATGGTAAAAGCACGTTAGAATTAGAAAACAAGATTACATCATCACATGGGAACACATTTGTTAAAAGATCCTTATTTATGTCTCTAAAATGTAAAGTCTCTAAAAATTAGACTTAAAATGTAGACTTAAGATGAGATGTCTAGAACGCTACTCCTTCTTTGGCTGAAATAACAAGATTACTTGAATAAACATTACTCATGTGAGAGTAATTTAACTGATAAAATTAGGATAAAAAAATAATAAAATAATAAAAATACAATTTTTAAAAAAAGGTGTAGTTCATAAAAACTCATTGATAGAAAAATCCTCATTCATACCTCTGGGGTGCAGACTCTTAAAACGGAATATCCAAAATGCTTCTCTTTTTTTCCGGATAAAATTTATATTGCCACCTCTTTGGTTTAGTTTAATAGCTTCAATGCCTAGGAAAAATAATGGTGAATTTGGATGTTTATCATTGAAGTGTCTTGCAACAGGGCTGGTTAAATCATTCCTCTTGATCGAACTTCTGTGTTCATTAATTTGATCTTTAAGAGGGCGGGATGTTTCTCCTATATATATTTTATTGCATGGGCACTGTATCATGTAGATTACATTTTTAGTTCTGCATGTGATAAGGCCCTTTATGGCAATGGTTTTGTCACCTATAGGGTCTTTGAATGATTTGACATTTTTGGTGTATTGACAATTAATGCATGCCCCACACTTGAAATTACCATGTAGGTTATGGGTTATCAGGGTTTTATCTGGAGTAATAGGGTCCTGGCAAGCTCTAACAAGCCTATCTTTAATATTCCTTCCTCTCCTGTAGGTTATCATTGGTGGTTCTTTAAAGGTACCTAATAAGTTTGGGTCATTCTGAAGAATATGCCAATGTTTTAGAATTATTTCTTTAATTGTTCTGGTTTTTGGCGTAAAGGTTGTGCAGAAGATAAGGTTAGGTTTATGTTTTGGAGATTTCTTGGTTGTTAAATAGACATCCCTACTTACTGAACTCCAAACCTTTTACCATTACAGACCTTTTTTTTTTTTTTTTTTAAATTAAATCTGTGTGTATATTTATAGTATCCTTCTTATTCATTTCATGCATGTGTTATTTTCAGACATATGGGGGTTATGTCACCCCCCCTCCTCATCATTAATGATCTAGCCCAGTATTTACTTGGGCGGGACTTAACCAATTAACCAATACCTACCTATTATATGTCAGCTGACTTATCTATGAAGTTTTGACTGGTTAATTTGAATTTTTTTCTGTTTCCTGTCTTGTATATAAGCAATGCTTTACAATGTTTTACTATGACCCTGATGAAGGCCACAAGCCGAAACGCGTTGGTCAATTATTAAAGTTGTTCTTCTTCCCTCAAGTGTTGCTGGAGTTCCTGCTTTTTGAATTCTTTCATCCTCTCCATGCACCTTGGAAGCAGGTGAAGTTGTGCCAGAATTTTTGCTGCCACATAAACCAAACCACAGTCGGGCCAGATGTGGCATGCCATCACATAGACAGTGCCCTCTACGCCAGGCCTGGCCCATATGTGGATGACATACCACTTACCATAGAAAATACTAAAGAACTAAGGAGCTAGGAATACTTGAGACAGAAACCAAAACCAAGAGACTAGCAAAGACAAATCATGAAATCAAGGATAAATAATATAAAACAGAAAACACTGGGTCACCGTCCCAGGAGCGTGACAACTTGCTTCACTGTGGTCAGTGACACGGGTGTCCAGCAGCCATGGCAGGCTTGAGTCTTGGTGGTTCCTGATTGTTCCTGAACAACAACCAGTTTCCTCTCATCTGGGTGTAACAATTTACATCTTCTTCTAGATCTTGGGAAAGTGTTGATAAATCCAACTAACTTGTCGTTACCTACAATTGCTGGAGCTGATTATTTTGAAATCTTCAGTTGTTTCTCCATGTCTCAAAGGGACCTTGGCAATTTATGCAGATCTATAGTTCTCCTTCTTAGATCTTCACTGAGATCCTTAGACTTACCTATTGTTATGACTATTGGTCAAACAAATCATTCATCATGCTGACAAAGAGAAACTACCAGTTGTGGTAAATCATAATCACTAATGAGAAGTTAATAAGCTTTGGCTAAAAGAAGGTTAAAAGACAATGAAGAATGTGCAGTACCGCTTATTTAAAGATTAAAACGTGCATGCATATATCTGAGCCTGTATGTATACTTTTTACCCTTCGTGGATTAGAGAAATTCCAACACAAACCCAAAATTATGCACCCAATTCTCATGTTTTAAATTCTTAGGAGTTCAAAATCAACATGACATTCACGACTATGATGAGTATAAGTAAACTTCCGAACACAACTCTACATACATACAGTATATCCCCCAAGGATCACCAGCAGCACTACTTCACTTGTTAAGATCGCTTGTTAAGATTTTTTATTTTCTTCTGCCTGTTTGCTCCATTTTTGCCATAGTTAACAAACTGACAAAGACTTTTCAATATCTGAAAAAAACCCGTTTTGCAACACAGTAGTCGTATCAAGGGCAGACATAGTTTCAGGAAAAAGAAACATCTTCTATGTTCCTCTAAGTGCTTCTATATATGTGTGTGTGTCTGCTTGTGTGCCTGTCTCATGCTGGTAAATATCCTTGCACAAGTGCTGTCTCCAGCCTCTCTTTTTTGCTCTCATCTTGTCTCTGCAACATTAACCTCTGCACCTCTTTTCTCCGTCATCCTCTGTGTAATTCCCTCTCACACATCGCAGATCTGCAGACTTTCTCTGTACTCCACGCCCACGCCTCAAGTGTTGGTACAATGCGCCTCTGCTTAGGTGTTAAGTGTTTCGCCATGCTGAGGTCACTGGAGAGGGGGGGTGATGGTGGTAGCGGTGGGGTGTACATGTGTTACTGGTGACTCACGGATGCTATGGCAACCACAGAAGGAAAAAAAAACCCTTAAAAACCATCTGCTGCACCTAAATCAATGTGTATGCGCAGCACGTGAGACTGGACAAGCACAAATTCATGCAAATGGGCACTAATTTGCTTTAGTGAATCGACAATGATTCATTTCTTTCACTTATCATGTGAAAATCGTGCTGTTGTTTTAAGACTATTAGTCTCTATATTGTTAGGCCTAATGGCTCTAAGGTGTATTTGCTACTGCAGGAGCAATGGCGCTTCTGGTATTTCTCACGTTGGGCATGAGAAAACGGCATTTTCACAACGTCTTACATCTGTCATTTCATGTATCTCCACTTCAAATGGGATTTTGGTGTGACCTCATACAGAGAGGGAATATTCAGAAGCACTATTGCACTACCTTGTGCAACACTGTGATTTGATGAAATGAATAAACTGAAGCAACAAGGCTGAAAGATCCCCAGTTTGAGACTGGGAGGAGACACAAATCCCTGGGAGATTCTTATATGGTTTTGACCCCTTGAAGAGAGAGAAGAGAGGAGCTTTATTTTTAAGCTTAGATACAAGAAAATATTTGTCTTTAATACAGGCGATGTCTAGCATCCCAGTAAATTACCTTGGTTTTCTGCTAAGGGAACCATGAATTAAAAACAAAGAGGTTGGAGTTTGGAAAACAGAGAGCTAAGTATCCTCTGGTGAACTGTGAAGGTTCTTCAGATAAGTCAAGAGACATCATTTGCAGCAAATGAATAAAATAACTAACTAATAAATAAATAACTAATAAACTAAAATAGTTAATTTATTAAAAATAAATAATTAGAATCTAATTTGTTAATTAATTAAATTATGGATTAAAAAAAACCCCCAAACATATTATTTATTCTTAATTTTCAGATTTGCTTTTTATCCGCAATTGTCTCAGTCTAATCAGATTGGAGGCTTACTTGTGGTTCTTGGGGCATTTAAATGTAGAAAGTGAGGCATAGCCTTCAGCTTTCAGGCCAGCTTTGGAACCAGCTACCAGTTTCCTGTGATTCACTGAACATTTCTTTACTCATCTCTTTTCTTTTTCTGTATGTTTATACCTGACTACTGTTTTTAATCATTGACAATTATTAAAGTTTTACTCTCTAGTTTCTATATAAGAAACAAG
The DNA here is from genome assembly GCF_036321145.2 of Pelmatolapia mariae. Lineage (NCBI taxonomy): Eukaryota > Metazoa > Chordata > Actinopteri > Cichliformes > Cichlidae > Pelmatolapia > Pelmatolapia mariae. The sequence goes on along the minus strand of NC_086235.1, from coordinate 12,572,265 downwards.
CCAAATAGAGCAGAAATAACAAAGTTCTGCTAAAGTAAATTTTTCTGGCTAAGTAAGTATGATATTATTACAATCTGTTTTAAATTTGTTGGTCTAATACAATATTAATTCTCATTGCTGCTCTATTTGTCCTCAGGTCATGGGCTCTTCGGCTCCTTTGAGATGCTGTCATCGTGGAGACGAACCCGTGAGGACCAGCATGTGAAAGAGCGTGTTGCAAGCGTCTTCGAGGATGTTATGTTGCGTTTCTCTGGCTCCACCATGATCCACCTGATGACCTTGGGCCTGGCCGCCTCCCCGCTCACCAACATGGAAGCCGTCCGGCTCTTCTGCCGCACTGCTGCTCTGGCCGTTACCATCAGCTATGTTTACATGTTGTCCTTCTACAGTTCCTGTCTGGTGTTTACAGGCTACCTGGAGACCGGGTACAGACATGGCTGCTTCTGCCGGCGAGTCCCCAAACCGGACCGTCTGGACTCTAAACCGGCTTGGTACAGGTGTTTAATGTACACTCGTTACCAGGAGGAGACCCAAGTGACGAATCCTCCACAAGGGATTGGTCACACTCACACACCAAACCCTGACCTTACTCACACGCACACACACCCTCACCCGCATACAACTAACAACCCCGCTGTTCGTGGACATGCTCATGTTACTAACTCCACTCACCCACACCCTCACCCACACCCTCACCCACATTCCACAGCAAGCATGGACCCTCATCCTCAGGACTCCCACCTTTTGTTGGGCTGTGTGCGGCGTTGCTATGGAGACTGGATCACTAACACTTATGTTAAACCCTTTGTGGTTCTGCTGTATCTGGTTTACATCTCTTTTGGATTGATGGGATTCCTACAGGTGAGACACCTGGTGATTTCTCTTTTACAGGATTATAAAGTCTTTATTTGTGGCATGTAATAAAAATGTTTGTGTCGTCAACAGGTGACCCAGGGTTCTGACCCCAGCGCACTGGTTGCAATGGACACCGCAACAGTATTGTACACCCGAGCCCAGCAGCGTTACTTCAGCTCATACTCTCCTGTGATTGGATTCTACATTTATGAAAGTGCCCCTTACTGGAATGCCTCAGTGCAGCGGGATCTGCTGGAATATGCCAAAGGCTTCCAGAGAATAAGCTGGCTGGAAGCTTACCTGAACTACCTGTCAGATCGCAACCAGTCCACCAGCCAGCCGCGGGAAAATTTCACCCGCACGCTGCGCCATGCCTTTCTCCGTGAGCCGCAGTTTGCTCACTTTGCGGATGACATTATATTTGCAGAGCGCGGCCAGGGGGAAGAGCCTGATGTGGCAGCTTCTCGCATCTTCTTGGTTGCCAAAACAACGGAGAACAAGCGCGAGGAGATGTCAGTGCTGCTGGACACGCTGCGACGCCTGTCACTGACCTCACGAGTCCGCTTCTTAATCTTTAACCCTTCTTTCGTCTACCTGGACCGCTATGCTGCAGCAGTCAGCTCCCCACTTAGACACTCACTGCTGGCGGTGCTCTTCCTGTTGGGTCTCTCCTCTCTGGCTGTTGTGGAGCCCCTGGTGTCTGTGTGGCTGGGCCTCACCCTGCTCTCTGTCCAGTTTGGTGTCCTGGGCTTCATGACTTTATGGGGTGTAGAGCTGGATTGCATGTCTGTGCTATGTTTGATCTCAGCTTTGGGGCACTCAGCAGACTGCAGCGGCCCCCTCCTCTGTGGCTTTGCTGCAGGTCGGGGTGAAAGCAGGACTCGCTGGGTGAGAGTGGCACTGGAGAGACACGGTGTTCCCTCTTTACAGACGCTCATCTGTTATGGTGCTGCCCTGGTACCCGTTGGCTCCATACGCTCCAACCTCACACGCACACTATTTCGCTGCCTCACCCTGACGGCCGCTTGCTCGGCCCTGCACACGCTGGCATTCCTGCCCACACTCCTCACCTTTCTGCCCCCCTCCAAGAGCCGGGGCCATGGACCTGGAGGGGAAGGACAGAGACAGGAGGTGGAGTGTGTTGAAATGAATGACAGCACCAGAGTTGTCGACCAGATCACCACCGTCTGAGCATGGGATGAGAAGAGAGGAAGACAGGTTTCTAGTGCACATGTTACCTGCTTGTTGCTAGTGCTGTGTGGCATGTGAATGAGGCGTTTCCTAAAAAGCTAATGAGACATTAAATTTAATCCAGGTTGTGATGTAATCACAGAGGAAGTGCCACACTTTTCACCAAAACTTGCTTTAGATTCAGTCACTTTGTTTGGCTACTGCTGTCTGTTCACCATATCAAGTTGCACAACTACAGTGACATGAGGCAATCATCTGTATGACTCGAGTATTTCTACTTTATTGCTGGAAAAATAAAGACAAAATAAAAAAATCAAGATCTTAGCATTGTGATTTGTAATATATCATCTTGTGGAAATATTAGCATTTAACAAAAGTCCCCTTGTATGGGAGTTTTTTCTCTTTTATTTTTACTCTAATTTGCTCATTTTCAGCTCAAAATTTCTAATTCTATTCCTGCTAGTGGAGCTTCACATGATCTACTTTTTCAAAATAATTTTATCTTATTCTGGGTTTTATTGCAGCCTCTCTGTACAACCCTTATCTACAACAAGCCATTTTGGTATGATCCCCTTCCATTTAAGTCAACGTTCTTTTGACTGGCTGCCCATGTGGAGCTGTAAGCCCACAATGCCGTGGTCATTACTCAAGAAAAATTATGTATTAAAAGTAATGCAGTATGTTACTTCAATACTTGACCAACCCTATATTATGACAAAGCATGTAATAGACACACTGGTCCACTATGTCCATTTCACGCTTTGCCCCTTCAAAGCATGAAATGGACAATCATGCAGAAGTTGCAGTACCAGAAGAGGAAGATAATATATTTAAAGCAGTACAATCCAGTGTTGTTCTATGTCACAAACAATTAAGCTAGGTGGCTAAAATGTATTTACATGTAAATGTGTTTATGATGAACTGAATGCAATGTCTTTTTAAACGCTTTCCTGTGATTATTTTAATGTTGGCTTGAAATAAAACATCTCCCTCTGCTGGTACTGCAGGTTAGTGAATTACGGAATTTGGTACAGTAACACGTTGCATTAGTGTGTTATTGAAAGACGTAATGTGATTACAGTATCACATTACTTTGTAATACGTTACACCCAACAGTAACCATATGAAGGATCTCCAAGATTACTGACATCATACAGATCAAGGAGTTTAAATGAAAGTCTGAAACACTATTTAGAGCAGCTGAAGACCGAGCTTGTGGCACATCAGGATCACTGACCTCATTATTTTAGAGTTTGGCCTTGTTTAACTTAAGCATCAACCATTGTAACAGTATAACATATATAGTCATGTGAAAAAAGGGTTTTAATATGCAGTCATCAAGCAGTTGTTTTTTGTATGACTTTATCAGTCTCTGACATTGTTATGGAGGAATTGTGGCCCACTTTTCTTTACAATGTTGCTTCAGTTCATTGAAGCTTGCAGGTATTTGTTTAAGCACAGCTCTCTTATGGTCCCAACGCAGCTTTACAATCAGTTTAAAGTCTGGATGATTCTGTTGTTGTAGATTTACTGCTGTGTTTGGGACCATTTCCTCAAGCCTGAAGTGGAAGTAGTAGAATACTTTGGTATAGACAGTTCATGGTTGACTGAGTGACTGCAAAACAAACCCAAGCCATCACCCCTCCACCACTGTGCTTGACAGTTGGTAAGAGGTGTTTGTGCTGATATGCTGTGTTTGGCTTTCTCAAAACATGGAAGTGTGAATTGTGGCTTATCATCTCTTTTTTGGTCGTGTCTGTCTCAAAAGCCATACAGTAGTTCCAGAAATCTTGTGATTTGTTCAGATGCTGTTATGTTCTTTGTAGAGAGAAGAGACTTTCTTTTGGCAACATTTCTGAACAAGTCATACTTGTTAAGTCTTTTTTTCCAGTTGCCAAATGTGGCAGTGTGAATTATGACTAAAAAGCTTTGCTTTGGTGTTATCTATTCAAAGAACATTGTTCCACATGATGATCAGTTATTGAAGTACATTTGATTACCAGCCCCTGGCTGCACATTACCCTCTTAATTCCTATGCTTCCTATTGAATCATAAGGTTTTTCACAAGACTGCAAACCTTTTCTTTTCACATGAATGTACAGGGTGGGCCATTTATATGGATACACCGTAATAAAATGGGAATGGTTGGTGATATTAAAGTCCTGTTTGTGGCACATTAGTATATGTGAGGGGGCAAACTCCTCAAGATGGGTGGTGACCATGGTGGCCATTTAGAAGTCGGCCATCTTGGATACAACTTTTGTTTTTTCAATAGGAAGAGGGCCATGTGACACATCAAACTTATTGGTAATGTCACAAGAAAAACAATGGTGTGCTTGGTTTCAACGTAACTTTATTCTTTCATGAGTTATTTACAAGTTTCTGACCACTTATAAAATGTGTTCAATGTGTTGGATTGTCAATGCAACCCTCTTCTCCCACTCTTCACTCACTGATAGCAACACCGCAGGAGAAATGCCAGCACAGGCATCCAGTATCCGTAGTTTCAGGTGCTGCACATCTCGTATCTTCACACCATAGACAATTGCCTTCAGATGACCCCAAAGATAAAAGTCTAAGGGGGTCAGATCGGGAAACCTTGGGGGCCATTCAACTGGCCCACGACGACCAATCCACTTTCCAGGAAACTGTTCATCTAGGAATGCTCGGACCTGGCACCCATAATGTGGTGGTGCACCATCTTGCTGGAAAAACTCAGGGAACATGCCAGCTTCAGTGCATAAAGAGGGAAATGCATCATCATGTAGCAATTTCAAATATCCAGTGGCCTTGAGGTTTCCATTGATGAAGAATGGACCCACTATCGTTGTACCCCATATACCACACCAAACCATCACTTTTGTTGTTCCAACAGTCTTGGAGTGATCCATCCAATGTGGGTTAGTGTCAGACCAATAGCGGTGGTTTTGTTTGTTAACTTCACCATTCACATAAAAGTTTGCCTCATCACTGAACAAAATCTTCTGCGTGAACTGAGGGTCCTGTTCCAATTTTTGTTTTGCCCATTCTGCAGATTCTGTGCGCCGATTTGGGTCATCCTTGTTTAGATGCTGCAGTAGCTGGAGTTTGTAAGGGTGCCATTTGTGAGTAGCTAATATCCGCCGAAGGGATGATCGACTAATGCCACTCTCCAGTGACATGCGGCGAGTGCTACGCTGTGGGCTCTTGCTGAATGAAGCTAGGACAGCCACGGATGTTTCTTCATTAGTGACAGTTTTCTTGCGTCCACATTTTGGCAAATCCAACACTGAACCAGTTTCACGAAACTTAGCAAGCAGTTTGCTAACTGTAGCATGGGAGATAGGTGGTCTCATAGGGTGTCTTGCATTGAAATCTGCTGCAATGACCCGGTTACTGCGTTCACCAGATATCAACACAATTTCGATCCGCTCCTCACGTGTTAACCTCTTCGACATGGCTGTGAACAAAGAGAAACTTGTAAATAACTCATGAAAGAATAAAGTTACGTTGAAACCAAGCACACCATTGTTTTTCTTGTGACATTACCAATAAGTTTGATGTGTCACATGGCCCTCTTCCTATTGAAAAAACAAAAGTTGTATCCAAGATGGCCGACTTCTAAATGGCCACCATGGTCACCACCCATCTTGAGGAGTTTGCCCCCTCACATATACTAATGTGCCACAAACAGGACTTTAATATCACCAACCATTCCCATTTTATTACGGTGTATCCATATAAATGGCCCACCCTGTATATTAGTAGTATGTGTAGTATGCATATATTGTTTATTAAAAGACAAAGCATAATAGGTCTACAGTAAATGGGTCAAACATTTTACATTTGGGCAAAATGAATTTTAATAGGGCTTGAACTGATGACAAATGAATAGATAAAAGTTCATAATACTGACTTTTTTTTGTAAAGCTGTCATCAAGTGGAGGCTCAGAGTGTAAAAGTGTATAACTTGAAAGGTCAAATCCAATACCAATCATTTTGCTCTCTTTTTATTACAATTATGCAATTGAGACACAGGCAATGACATTAAGTGGTCATCAAGAAGCATCTATTGTCAGAAAATGTCAGAAAGCATTAGTCAGCCAGCTATCAAATGTGCACAGACAAAATCCTCAACCTTCCTGTAATCTTGCTCTATTGTACCGTCTTTACCGTACTATATAAAGCCCCTTGAGGTGGCTGTTGTTGCTGAATAAATTAAATAAAATTGAACTGAATAAATCCTCGAAATAATGACTTTTGCACCAAACTTTAAGTTTGGTGCAAAAGACAAACTTTACTTACTTCATGTGCTCGATCCCTCAGGGATGAAGAATTTAGTCAGCACCTAAACTCATGCTCATCTGGTGTTTTCTGACAAGTTTGGATCAAAGCATTATTCTATCCTGTTAACCCCCCTTCCTGAAGGGAAACAGCCTCTTTGTGTTTTACTCCTTAAGTCACAGATGTAGCTGAACTTCTGGGTGTAGGAGTACCTGCTATTGTTAAAGCATGATCCTCTCTGATAATTGCCTGAATGAAAGTATTGTTAAGGCTCTGTGCAGGTGCCACAGCCATCAGTAAGACAACGAAACCCAGCTTCCCACCTGTGAACACTGCCAATTGGCCTTCGCAAGAGCGCAAGCTGGAGGGATCATTAGCTGTGATGGCTGCGTCATCTTTTGTAAAACGTCCCACTTACACACAGAGCTGGATGGTGTTCCTTCTAAAAATAATCAATGCTGAAAGCGTGCTGATGTGCTGCTTGCTCGGTTGAAATACCAGAAAAATGTGAACTGCTTTTCCTTAGAAAACGGTGTGTCTTTGATGCCGCCCTAATACTGAAATAAAAAATAATAAACTGTATAGTGTTTAAAAGCTGCTGAAATAAAACAAAACTCACAGCATGTTGATTTAACTTTAAGACTGAGCCCTCGGGGTAGAAACACACTGGTCTCTATTAGGTCGCCAACACCTCCTACGCTCACTTGTGCTGTCAGTCCAAATGCAGTTTACTGCTGCTGTTGCTGCTTAGTTTCACAAGTAAAGTAGGCCAGTGTAGGAGCTGTGGCGTTTTGTGTTAGGTATAAAATAATGGGCTGCAGGTAGCACCTATGTAGAGTAAATCAGCAGTGCAAGGTATCTGTAAATGTTTTATAATATAAAATTATTGAGACCTCAGTTAAAAGACTTCAGGTTTTTCAGTCACACCAAAATGCTGGACAGAGCCATCCTGTGATGCTGTTAAATTCACTGTTAAAACAGCGGAGCTGAGGATTAAACTTCAGTATTCATTAGTCCTGTAGTTAACTAGGTTTCTAACATTGTTTATTTGATTTTCCACCATTCTCTTTCACTAAGACTCAAACAGTTCAGACACCGTATACCCTGCCCTAATTTTATCTTCCAGCCTCCGGGCAAAGCTTTGTTGTCGAGCTATCAGCCATAAAACATCTTCCGTGCCTTCACTGCCTGTTGCAGTAGACTGGCTGGTATTGTTTTCACCTTGTAAGGGTATGTGTGAGTGTGCAAAATGGGCCTGGAGACACAAACTGTAGGGGCTTCCATCACAAATTCAGTTTTTCTATAGACAGATTAGTTAAAATGATAGGGTTGCAACTTTGCAAGACAGAATTACAAAACTTTACAGCCGCGTTACTTTAAAAATGAAGGAAGAGTTCATAGATGGGTGAGTCAAACGTGAATTAAATGAAGGTTGCATCTATCATATTTATTAAACTTGTATACGTTTATGGACTCTCACCCAAAAAGCTTGCCAGCTGGAGCCATCAGCATCGTTTGACTCTGCAACAATACCTGTAAAATCAAAAAATACTAACCTAGAAGCAAGGATAAGGACTAAATTCAATTCCCTCTTCTTTTCAAAGCAACACAGATAAAGTTATTAACTTTCCAAGAAGTTCTTATTATTAAAAAGAATATAAGTTAATTAAGTCAATTTGGTATTTCTGCTTCATGACCAACTCTGAGAGACTAATAATAAGTAAATTATCTATAGGTGGAAGGCTCTCAGCAAGGGAGATTTTCCAGAACATTCAGGTACATCTGAAACAAGGTGGGTGCATGGGTGTGTCTCACTGCTGACTGTAGCCTGCTACTGGAGACAGGCACGGGCATATGATATTATCATTATATATCCTCCAACATAGAGAATAATGTAGGTAATTTAACCTCGAGGCAGGTGATATGCCATCAATAAACTGAAGGGAGAATCTCAAAGGTTCTGTTCCTTTTGACTTAGTATTATGAACATTTAAGCATAAATATGTCGTTTTTGGACGTTGGTTGAATTCTCTGATGCCTCACATGATCAATGATATCCATCACTTGCATAAAGGTGGAGTTGCTATGTTGTGGGTGGAAGGTGAAACATGTGTAATGTCACATCAAATTCAGATCAGATGGTGCTGACAGTACAATTGAATTTTACACTAAGATTGCAAAATTACAGGAAAGGGCTGATAACATTCAGCAGAACAACATGTGAAGTTTCTCCGGAGTGTGGGGAGAGAAACATGATGCAAAGTTTATGTTCGACTGGTGCACAAGCTTGCATTCAAGACCAGTCAAATTCCATGACACAGAAACAAAACACATATTTGCATCTTTCCATATGACTTACACTTCCAAATACTTTCATTAACACGGAATAAAGACAAAAAATGAGCTTAGACTCTGATATTACTATAAAATAATTAAACGTTCTTGTTTTCTTCAGTATTAAAGTCATCTTGTGACTTCTCTGTGCATCCATGCCTCTATTTCAGTCAGGAGCTTCTAACAGTTTGTTCAATATATTTAAAATGACATTATTAAGGCAAAAATCCCAAATAGTTTTTATGATGAATTATCTTCTGCTGGCTTGCATCCTTCTTTTTAATCATCAAATTCATTCTCAAACAGTTTTATTTTATGGTTGTTTGCATCCAACAATAAAAGGTACATTTTTTGCATGATATAACATTGATTACCTTGGCTGAATATAAATTACAGCAACTACCTAGAAAAGCAGTGGAGTTGGAGTTTGAATATTTGCTGGGGGATTAAAACATTGCCCAGAAGCATGCTCATTATTGAGCAGCTCAGGTGATCTTCCAGGTATGAGCATGTATTGTCTTTGAAGAGGTAAAGAAATGGAATCGATTAAGTGTAGCAGAAGGTGAAAACAGAAGAGCTTGCTGGTGAGATTCAGATTTACTCAAGCCTGAAGTCTGTGCTCATGCTCACGTTTGCAAGTAGCTTGCCTAAAAATGCCGTGTCACTGAAGACGAGCAGCAGCAGCACGCTGCAGTTATGCTCTGCTCCACTGATCCGATACTGTTTTGTTACCGGTCAGTAAAAATGAACAAAAGCTGACACTTGATCCACTGTGGAAAATAAAGTTGTGGATATCTTCATTGCCCTCCTGTGGTCAACGGGTAGCTGCGTTACAGCAGATTCCTCCTCACACTGCAGACCAGGAAAGAACACACTGAGATTTGAAGAACGTTGTCGCCCCGAGGCTGCTCTTGTCTTGTTTGGATTCATTTTACGGCTGACGCCAGATGCCAGTGCTCGAATTCAAAGCCCCGCCATCATTGTGTGTTTGTGTGTGTGTCTTTGTATGTGTGTGTGTGTGAGAGAGAGAGATGTTTGACCGGTTTGTCAACCTGCCCAGCATACAATTTTTTTAATGTTGTTGCAATTTTTTGCTCACCTCACACACTTTGCATTGGCAAATAGAAACGCATGCACACAAACACACAAATACACACACATACCAGATAAAGGATAATACTCTTTGCAGGAACTGTCTGACCCCATATCCTGTATTCCCAGCTGTTACCCAAGAGTCACGCAGAGACAAAGAAATAGACAGAAAGATAGATAGAACTTCACTCCTCCTCCTCTGTGGGGGTGTGTCAAAATTGTGTCTATTACGTCCCAGAGGCAGACCTTGCATTTCAGAATTTCTGATTTCCTGAATGCACCTTAGCACACGCACATACTGAAACACAAACACACCTGCAAACTATGCCATCTGATGCCAGAGATGATGCTCCTGTATAAGAAACAGGCTGCTACTGGAGGAACAACAAAGAGAAACTGATAACAGAAAGGAAAGAGAAACAACAAGTTGTGAAATAGACGGTAACTGTGGCAATTTTTGGACTTATGAAAGATGGATGAATGAGAATATGGGAATAAGGAAGAGACATGCGCAGAGCAGAATGAAGAGGACAAGTCTCCATAGGACCCTAGGATACATATATAATTGCGCACAAGCGTAAAAAGACTCTACAGATGCTTTTGAGAAGCATCAGGTAAGCCATTTAAAGTTCAAAAAACTTATTTAATGAATCTAAAATATAATGTAAAATGCCCTGTGTAACACTTGTAAAGGATGCACACAATATGAAAAACAGCACTGTAAATTCTTAAATGAAAGACGAGAAGAATGTGTCATGTTTTGATTTCAAGGAAAGCCAGAATGTGGGAAAAGGCCGGGGTTAAGCAAGGAATAGTGCTGTTGCCTTTCTTCAGAACGAAAAAAAGTGATGATGATTTTATTTGTGCTCCATCTACATGTATAATTTATTCAGACACTCCAGGTTGACATTCTGCATATTTCATGCAGCAAACCCTGTAGATTAACTTTTATTTAATCAAATTCTGTGTTATAATGAAACAGTAAAGCGTAATGACTTACTTTTGTGAATTGATTACAGAAGTTTTACTGGTAACATGTAGCCACTGAGGCCTAGTCTGAAACTTTAAAGGAATAACTCACTCATAGTTGCTTTTGTCTAATATATATCAACAATTTAAAATAATAACAACATCCATTTAGTTGTTTTTTTTTTATCTAACATGCCCATAACTTCAATGGGTTTTCAAAATGCACAGTAAGCACAAAAGTTTGGGTTAATTTTAGGGAAGATAATAACTGTTAATATAAAGGAACATTTGTTATGATGGTTGCAATACTAAAAAAGGGTGCCTACAATAAAAGAAAGTAGAAAATCACTAACAATATTTACTATTGTCTAAAGAAGGAAAAGAAAAGTGTCTCGTCAGCCCATTTTCACCAACAAAGAAAATATATTTTCAAATTAGAAATGAGGTTTTTGCAAAAATCAATGTCTCCCTTTGCTTTAGCAATCATTAGGCAGTAATTTGTAGTAATAGTTAGGTGACTGGATGAAACAGCCTAAAAGAAATGATGACAGTGCATATTTTCAGATAAATAATGCGTAACAACGACATCGCTACCTGACTTTTCCAACCTGAGGTTTTCCAATGTTATTTGTTATTCCACTTGAATAAATCTACTGTCAAGTAGATCAAGTAATTGTCAAGTAATTAATATATAAAACATATATAATTAATAATGGCCGGTAATGAATGTAAACCCTTCTCTTGTATCTCTGAAATGCTGGGATGCATTTGTGTTACTTAAGTTCTCGATTACTACATAAGGCTTTTCATGTACAGTTAAAGATTTGTACTTTTTGAGCATACGGAGCAATTATCATTGAGCATTAAGTGTTGATGAGGCAGATGGCACATTTAAAAACTACAGGCGTTGGAAGGATTTGAGAATAAAACCTGCGTATGACTTGAAAAAGCAGAATTATGTGAGATGATAGTTTGTTTTCCATATTCGCTCCAGTAAGTAGAAGACAGTCATTTTCTATCAGCTATTCTTCACTAAAATGTTCCCTGCCTACACTGCATGTACCTCAAAATTATTTCATTTTATATTATGTTTGGGGGAAAATACTTCTATTTTGCATTTTATTAAAGATTCAAAAATTATTCTTTTTTTCTTTATTATGAATACAAAGCATATGCCTATTTTTTATTTGAGGAGACACACATCACTAATATTAGATAATTTCGAGTTTGTCAGTTTTTTGTGTACCACATCCCTGATAGCAAGATTAGATTGAATTAATTTTGATTTTTCATCTGAATCATCATTATGGTCAAGATTGAAATCTCAATGCTAAATAAATGTTGAATCAATGCAAAAATACTAACCCACTGAATAAAGGTGGATTTATCGTTCACTGGGAAATTATATTGAAAGGCCATTGATTAGTTGAGTGGGAAATTAAAGCTATCATTACTTGGACAATTCCATCACACCCCTCTTTTACAGTGGTCCACCCCATTTGTTCAGTAGTCATTGATTTATAGTTGACCCGGATATGATATTTAAAAATCATGGATTTATGGTTCGATATCACTGCACTCCAGAGAATACATCAGGTAAGCATTCACTTATTTTCTAATATTTCACTTGTACCAAATCTGTTCTTAACCAGTTATATATATCTATATCTATATCTATATCTATATCTATATATTTATACATATATATGTATATGTGTGTGTGTGTGTGTGTGTGTGTGTGTGTGTGTGTATGTATATGTATGTGTACATATATATATATATATATATATATATATATATATGTGTGTGTGTGTGTGTGTGTGTGTGTGTGTGTGTGTGTATATGTATATGTATGTATATATATATATATATATATATATATTGCTGAACACTCACCACAGTGATACATATTCTAGATGTTTGACTGTCAAAAAGATCATCAGTTGAAATTAGCTTGCTAACGTAACTGATTACTTAGATGATCAGATTATGTTAGCTAAGATGAATTAGAGAAAGATAGCGATATCTTGAGTAGAAAACTCAAGTAGAAACTCTTGAGCATACTTTCTTCAAATCTGAAGAAAGTATGCTCATTCCTTATTTTTTTCATTTGCTTCATTCAGTTTTTGGTTTTGTTTTCTTGTGTAGATTGGGCGACTCAACAAATGGAGGAAGTGACAGTCTGAAAGTTCTGCTTTATCTACAGGCAGTTCACAATTACAGTCCAGATCGGGGCAGAACATCATTCACTGCATGAGTGAATTCACCAAAAAGTATTTTAAACTAATGTGATTCAATAAATTAAATAAATATTTTTTTAAATTATGTCAAGTTGTCTGTTGTCATTTATATGTTAAAGCCTAGTGTTTAATGCAACAGTCAAAATGTTTTAATCAACATCATTACATTATGTACCATAACATTAGATAAATAAATTACATTATGCCGAAGTATTTTAAGTAATTTTTTTTAACATCAGTTGAAATTCCCCTTCATGTCCTCTTCATCTTTAGTTGATCATCATCTCAGTATTGTTTCAATATTAACCGAGGTAAAATGACCAAGAATTAATGTCAGAATCCAATGCTGAGTCATTGAAGTTTAGGTTGACAGTAAAACATTGATTTAACATTCTTTTAGTTATTGTTTTCTGTCTGTGCTGCAGATTGTAAGTAATCTGTAACTCCCAGCAGGCATACAAATGATTTAAATCCTGTTCTGCATTTAAATAAAATTAGACTGCAGCAGGGGAAAAAAGGATTAATATTTTCCAATGAGATGTGGTCCTTTTTCTTATTTTGGCTTAGTAACCATAAAAATCACACAATCCATCCACTAAAGACTAATCTTGTTAGCATTAACAAGCAAAAATCTGACTATAACCAAAAGAAACGTTAATTTTGGTTGGTCAGGTCAATTATTATTATTTTTTTTTAAAAGTGCTATATGAAAGACCAGTTATGGTACTTTCCTGCTTTATTTTTTTTCTGGGATTTATTCACTGTACTTCATATTTGCTCTTTACTGACAGCGGTTCACTAACGAGACAGTGGATCATTTCTTACTGACTCAACCTGTCAGTTTTATAACAAATGAACAAGTTTAATCAGAAGTTGGTGAGTGATTGGGTAAGATTCAGATGAGCTACCTCTTGTTTATCAATGACAGAGAGACTAAAAAACATCTTAAAAATATCCCCCAACACAGAGATCAGCAGCACTTCTGTGGCCCAAATCAGAGGTAAAGGAAAATTTAATTCACCAGGTTGTGGAGAACAGATTAGAATAGCCTGCTAAATGCTACAAGCATTACACTGCAACTTCACCAAATCACTTCAGTCTGTCCCACTTTTATACTATGAACATGGCCATGCAAACAAAAAGCAAAACAAAAAAGTCAATAGAGAAGTACAAGAGTGCCACATTATTATGTTTTTTGGATGTGCTGAATTTGCAGAAGCATACATATATATATATATATATATATATATATATATATATATATATATATATATATATATATATATATATATATATATATATATATATATATGTATGTATGTATGTATATATATATGGATAATATTGTGCTCTTTCTAAATTTTACAAGCATGAACTGAAATTTAGCCACAAAATGACTCACAAAAATATAACCTATAGGGTTCTTTTAAAGGCGTGAATGTAGTAAGGTGTAACCCAATCTCTATGTGTCCACCCTTCCCCCATTGTCAACCTTTCAGTGCACACAAAGGCACATATAATACAAGATCGTGTCAGTTTACGAGGAGAGGAAGGGAGAAGTTGAATGTAATCCCATAACTGAAACAAAAACTGACACGAATCTACATTTAGAGAGACACAGACGAGGTGTATTACATAAATACAGTAAGAGGAAGCTGGCACGCAAGTTGTTCTTGTTTAAAAAAAGTTTGAAAATTTACTTTGAATAACATGATTGACATATAGAAATTTGCAAAACAAAATAAAAAGGAGAAACGGATGAATAACTGACTGTGGAGTGCGTTGCATCTTATTTCCAGGAGGATGTATGACCTTTGCTTAGAGGGGAGGTGGAGATGGAAACCTTATTTTCTTCTCACAATCTTGCTTGTGTTGCTGAGAGCTGCTCCTACAGGTAATGAATTACTCACATAAAGACAAAAAAAAAAAGGAAATACTGATTTTTATTTAATGGAATATTTTACACCATAACATACTGCTGACTTAAAATAGCACACTTTATTTGAAGTTATTTGGCTCTAAGCCACCACTGAGATTTTATCTGTCTCCACTGTGTCGAAGTGCAATTAAAACTTTTTGTCTGGATTTCTTTTACCCATTTGCAGCACTTGGCTATTTCCTGGGAGACACTAAAGCAGTATTAAATGGTTGTAAAGACCACTGGACTCTGCAGGACAGGGCAGCCGTGCCCCTCCTTTATGAGATGACCATATGTGTGGATATTCGTGTGGTCCTCCCTGGTGCTTGGGTGGCCTTCTCTTACCGCTCAGCCTTCGCACCCAGGCCCGAGTTAGGCCTGGAGGGAGATGAAAGGGCACTATATGGATGGCTACTAGGAGTGCGACACCGATTTCCTCTCCAGCTGTCCCCAACGCATTGGCACAGAGTGTGTCTAAGGAGGGATATAAAGGGCAACACTTTTAGTCTGAAGGTAACACTGAAAAGTGCTTGACAAAGCATTCAGATATTTTACTTGCATAAAAAGTAACAATGCAAGATTGTAAAAAACACCTAATATTATTACAAATTGATGTATTTGTATGTATATGTATGTAATTTATTTAGCAGTTACAATAAGAAGCAGCACAAAAGTCAACTCCAGGTTTTTTTTCAAAACAACAATTTTCCCATGTTAGCACAAACCCAAAACAAACAGTGCTTGTAAAAAAAAGAAAGAAAAAGAAAAACTGTTACATAACTGAAACTTGCAAAGACACTGCACATAATGAGTGGAATTTGAAATAAAATACAAAACTAAAATGGCAGGTACTGTTTAGACAAACACAGTTACAGTTTTGCAAGAAGTTGAGTTGCTGAGTCTATGTTTAGCCCTCACAGTGGTATGAAAATAGATTCCAAAAAACTGCTAAGGTAAATATGTATTAGCTTGGTTATTTTAGGCAGGCCAGGTAATGCTAATGACTGCAATCCCTTGCTGTCTCAGTACTTCTTTTGCAGATACACTGTAATAGTTTTATAAAACCATAAATAGCAGGTTAAGACTGTGAAATATAAAATTCTTTTTAAACTTCGTCACAGCAATTTAAAGGATAACATCACTTTATTACAACTTGATCTTATAAATTTACATTTTGGCCATCATTTCTAGTTCTGATTTTTTTTCCAAATAAAGACTTGACTTGGCAAGCCAGCCATGTATATTAGTGGACAATCTACTTGGTCTAAGTTTAAAATGCAAGTCAGTGCTGCTTTGCCTTACATTTTACCTACTGTGTGGCTTGCTGGCCACTAGTGTGGATGTCCTTAGTGTGCTTCAGCTTCATCTTTAGGATCTTTAGGTCTCTTGAATGGATAGACTTGTAGTCCATCAGACTATGCATGTGGTTAGGTTAATGAGGATAGTAAATTGACCATAGGCGTGAATGTGAGCATGAATGGTTGTCTGTCTCTCTGTTAGCCTGGCAACAACTGGCTTTGGGAACCTCTACAGGGTGTACTCTGCCTCTCGCCCAATGACAGCTGGGATATGCAACGGCCCCCCCATGACCCTGAATTGGATAAATGAAAAAAAAAAATAGATAAAATTGGTCTAGTTATGGTTATGTGACTAAATTTGGTCTAGTTTTTTGTTTTTAAGTTTGCCTGCCTTCAAATGTGAGCAAAAACTAGAAGAAGAAAAACAATAAAGACTGACATAGAATCATCCAACTTTTTTAATTGTTCCAGGTTGATGGGGACATTATAGCAGAGAGGACCGTCATTGCTCAGGCCATCCCCTCCTACGGCTCTCTGTGGATGGGCTGTCGTCCCAGAGATCCACCCCCAGGACCTAATCTCGGAAATGTGGAGCTGTACTTGTTCCGCATGTGGGCAGACTTGGGCGCTCATGGGCCCTGCGAGGACGGCACTGTGATTGGCTGGAACGCCAAATACTGGGGAGTGACCAGTCCCAGCGCAAGGCAAATAGACCCCAGCCTTATGTGTGGTGAGCCAGATATGAAAGAATAACCTTGTCACGGATCGTAACTGTTCTAGAGTAGATGTATTAATATTAATCATGAATGGACTGCCAAACTAACAGTGGCTGCATCCATAATAAAATGCAGGGCTGTCTTTTCTGTCACAGAAACGACCTTAATGTTAGCCAAACAGCATGTTATTAAGCATTTATCTGATCCTGCCTTATTAGAGAAGTTGCTACAGTTTTGCTTTCAGTTTTTTCATTTAGAAAAAGAGTGTCACACGAGAGATTTTACACCAGAAATTAATTTTCAAGTCTTCCTTAAAGAGTTGAGAAAAATACAAGAACTAAAAGTGATTATTGAAAATTGGAAGGTTTCTTTGCCATTGTTTTACATTTTCAAAGTAATTTTTAATCATAAAAAAGCAGAACAAACATTTAGACTTCCTGCTTCCACTTCCACTTCCTGCTGTGACAAAACAAATTTCCCACGTGTGGGACTAATAAAGGTCATCTTATCTTATCTTATCTTATCTTAGACATATTAGACAATTAACTTTCAACAAAAACAAAAACTACAGGAATGACACTCAAGCCTTTGCAGTACTGAGTTTTAGGCCTGCAAATTCAAGTTGCCACAACAATCTAAACCTGTTGGATGTATTTTCATTACGCGAATCAGAAAAAACACTTCCTGCAAATACTTTAATATTGGTATCTCAATATTATTTGTTAAGCATGCCAATATCATTTGCTTAAAAGAATAACATTGCATGCAAAACTTGTCTCTGTTATCTTTATGCCTATCACTTGTTTCCATACCACTGCAGTGCATGTTCTCCAAGCATGTTGAATGTTGAGTTTTGCATGTTTTTATGTGTCTTGTAGACCACAAACGGTTGAAACGTGGGGTTCGTGCTTACAGAAGCATTACTGATGGTGTGTATCCATGCGACTAGTGTGACTTAGACACCAGTATGCATGCTGTGTTTATTTGTCTAAATGTATGAATATAAAAGACTAAATATGTGTTTGTCCATTAGAAGATATTTCTATTGTTCGTTTAAGACTGTGTAAATGTGGATTCTCACCTAAAAACATAAAAATATTATATTACTTTATTTTTACATAATCAGATGGCCTATTTTTGTGTAAATATGCTTTTCAGGAATGCTATTGCAGTGTAAGAGATAGGAGTACCTTAACACAAACTGTAACACAATAGTTCAGAAACAACAAAGAAAGAGACTAGAGGAAATCTACCTTGCTTTTACAATGCAAAAGAGAAAAATGTAAAGAATTCATTCACATTTACAGCAACTACACTGGGAGCTGGCCGGTCCCTGCTGCCTTCATCTGGTAAGCATCACCCTGAGACAAGTACTAAAATATACTCTAATAACAACCCACAGAAACTTTTTGTTGATGACTACTTTGCATATTTTTTTCACTATCTATATAAAGAGATTTCACTGTGGTCCATTATTTTAGCTAGTAATAATGATTTGTGAGTTTGTCTTGTTACATTGGAGGCAAATCAGAAAAAGCAACAGAAATCAAAGGATATTTTGTGGGATTATTTCGAGTTAAGATTTCTGTCTTTTGTATAAATTACAGGTATGTCATAATAACATGAAATCATAGAAGATGGCTGAAATTTGATTTCTGGGCTAATCATTTGCTGTTAGAAATGGTCAAATTATTATACTGCTACATACACCCATCAGCCACTTTATTAGGTACACCTTGCTAGTGTATTTGCCTTCAGAACTGCCTGAACTCTTTGTGTCATACATTCAGCAAGGTGCTGAAAACATTCCTCAGAGATTTTAGTCCATATTGACATGATAGCATCACAATTGCTGTGTATTTGTTGGCTGCACATCTATGATAAGAATCAATCAGCAAATCAAGGTGCTCTACTGGTTTGAAAAATAGTAACCACAGAAGCCATTTGAGTACAGTGAACTCACTGTCATGTTAAAAAAAACAGTTTGAGATCATTTGAGCTGTGGTCCTAATAGGATGAGATAGACCTGGTCAGTCATTATACTCAAGTAGGCTGTGGCATTTGAACAACATTCAGTTGGTAGGGGCCAAATGTTTGTCAAGAAAAAATGCCCCACATTGTAGCATTATCACTGCTGCTACTACTACTTGACACTGTGGGCGGGCCTTGGAGGTCCAGGGCTATCCAATCAAGTTACTGTGCTCCCTCAGCTGAATTCTACTAATATACTTTAACTACAAGTTACATTAAGTCATACAATTTGGGAAAAACCCACATAATCAGCCATATAACTGATAAGTTTTTGCAGTCCAATAGTGTAGTGCTTCTGCTGCAATCATTATAACCGGCATCAGAGAGGAGGCCACTCACTGAGTCGATGGGCCTATGCAGATCAGACTATGGGAAGCACCCCTCATGTCTCTTTGAAACTACAAAAGAGTTCATAGCTTGTGCAGCTACTTTTAAAGCATGACCCCTTGGAAAACAAATGGGAATATGTTGAGGATGTTGTGAGCTCACAATCAACTGGCCAAATGTGTGGTGAGGTCATTGGCAGTCTTCTGCACCTAGAGTTAATGTCTCTCATCTCTGTCATCTGATTTGTCATCATGTGATTTGAATTTGGCTCAAGAACCAACTGTCAAACTTGGTTGCCCATCCAATTTATATTTTCTGGTGCTGACCCTGCACTAGCCACATCAGTTAATAAAAGGCTGAGTGCAGCAGATTTATTACACTAGATTCCTCACTATCTGGATGTCAGAGCAGAATCTGAGATTGATCACATCAGGCACCCAGACCTCCCTCTCCCCAGCCACCTCCTCCGGCATGTTCCACTGGGTCTGCCCTGGGGTGTCCTCCCGAAGGAACATGCTCGGAGCACATCACCCATGCAGCATCACTGTCAGAGGCCTGAACCACCACAACTGGGTACTTTCAATGTGGAGGATGCAGCTATATTCTGAGCCCCTCTTGGATGGCTGAACTCCTCACCCTATCTCTATCTCTAAGGAAGAGGCCAGCTACCCTTCAGAGAAAGGGTAGCTGCTGCAGCACCAATCCGTCTTTGAAATTCTAGAAAAGCATTATTGGTGGAATGAAGTCAGATGGGTCATCAAATTCAAATTCAATTTGTCACACACACAACCATACACAGTATGATGAGGTGAAATGCTTGTAGCTGTGCAGTGCCCGACCATTAAATGACAGTAGGTTTACAGTAAGATATACAAATTTACAGGTTACTACAAAATTTACAGCTTTAACATAGAAATTTAAAGTAAAAATGTGCAAATAACAGTAAAAATGTGCAAATAACAGTTTACGTAAGAGATTATTAGTCAAAAGAAATTATAAGTTATAAATTGTAGGAAGTGTGCAAGAAGAAAAACCAGAGTGTGTGTGTGGTGATGTGATGTGTGTGAGAGTCCAGTCCTATAGTGATGTGATATGTGTGTGAGAGTCCAGTCCTATAGTGATGTGATATGTGTGAGAGAGTCTAGTCCTACACCTGGTTCAGGTTCCAGAATAGCCTGAGGGGAAGAAGCTCCTCCTCATTCCCTCTTTTTTGGCCTTAAGGGAGCGGAAGCGCTTCCCAGACCTTAACAGTGAGAAGAGTCCATTGTTGGGATGGGAAAGGTCCATCATAATCTTCCTGGCTTTGGTCTTGCACCGCTTGGTGTAGATGGACAGCAGGTTAGGAAGCTCTGATCGAATGATGCGTTCGGCTGAGCTCACCACTCTTTGCAGATCTCGTCTCACCTGCTTGGTGCTGTTCCCAAACCAGGTGCAGATGTTTCCCGTCAGGACGCTCTCGATGGTGCAGGAGTAAAAGTTCTTGAGCACCCTCAGTGGCAGATGGAAGTCTCTGAGTCTTCTGAGGAAGAAGAGACGCTGGCGGGCTTTCTTAACCAGGGTGTTAATGTGGCAGGACCATGACAGGTCCTGAGTGATGTGGACACCCAGGTATCAGAAACTGTCCACTCTCTCCACTGGCATGCCACTGATGATGAGGGGCTTGTAATTCCTCACCTGCTCTAATCAAGAGATTAGTGTATGTGGTAGTTTATGACTGCTCAAACTGAAAAAAGCCAGATCAGACACACAAAACTATCTTCATCTTCTTATTCTATATTAGGCTGTTCCATTTAGGGGTCGCCATAGCCAACCATTGGCCTCCACCTCCAGCTCTGTCTCCTGTTTTTCTGACTATGCCACTGTCTCCAAACCCTACAACATAGGAGGTTTAACTACTGTCTTGTAAACCTTCCCTTTCACTTTTGCTGCTATCCTTCTTCACAAACCACTCCAGTAAAATATATAAAACATAGAACACAGCACCAACTACTCTTTGCTACAGTGAAGTCACACATATAATTACAGTATGTGCTTGTGTGTAATTAGCAGTTCCATGACATGCACTTGTCTTGATGCAAGACTGAGAACATGTGTTTATATTTGCTCTCAGTTGACGCATAATTTCACTACTACTACTGACAGCGTGTGACTGGCCTTACTCTATCTTACATATCAGAAAAAAAGAAGTTTGCTTTGATTTGATTGCAAATGCTAATGCAATGATGGAGAGTATTCAGGTAAGTCAGAGATCTGTAGTTCTGTTTGACAGAGGTGTAACATTTAGATAGCAAATGCATCAACATGTGCAAATGTGGGTGGGAAAATGCATTCCTGATATGAAAACTGTATCAAAGCTATCAAGAAAACCTAAAAAATGACAGATACTGTCTAAAAACACCCAAAAAGCTAAACCCCCACAAACAACTAGATAATGGGACCAAATAATGGAATGGAGGGTATTCTACTTGACAAAAATTAAAACTTGGCACCTGAATATTTGTTGTATTTCAGTTTCCTCCATCATATTCTCAACAAATAGTCTTTCAGCCCCAGCACCAGTTTTGCCTGTCACTACTAATCGCATTCTCCGCACAGACACTACAGCTTCGCCTCTGAACTCAATCCTGCCCATGAACACCAGTTCAGCTAATCAGATCTCAACAAGCACCCACATACCTTCAGTCACAACTCCAGCAGCCAGCCAAAGCACACCTGGAGGATTATTCACATCAGGTTAGCCTTTGCTAACATGCAGTCACTCGACATTTTATGTAACTGGAGATTCTGTTTACAGTTTGTGTTAGTAATGAGAAGAAACAATTTGTAAAGTTGACATTTTCTTTCAGGATCCACCAGATTAGTTCATTGTGATGTCCGTCAACTCTGTTCCAATAACAGTAAGCAAATATTCACTTCTTGTCATTTCCTTTTTGCATTTGCATGGCCTCACAGATGTATTGCTTTCTGCAGGTGCTTACTATTGGATGCCCATAAGTGTAGAGGGCAACAAGACTGAAGAAGAGGTCCAAAATTTGGTGAGAATGACAAATTTCCCTTGTCCATCTCGTTACGTTTCTCATAAATCTTTCAGTTACCACCCGATCATTGACACATGCTTTACAAACAAGTCTTGTAAGCACAATGTAAGTTTGTGGGAGCAGCGTACTCCAACCCTGTGAATCAGCTGAAAATAATTTAGATTTTTTTACGCCAAATATTTTTTGCTTTATTACTACTTTGACCTTTTACAAATGTTGCTCCCTCTGTGTTATAAGTATGGTTCTTTAAACATCTTTTTTTGCTTTCTTCAGTGTCTTCTCTTCTCCTTTCCCATCATTCCTAACTTAAATGAACACTTCCTAGATAATATTCTTACTGACACTTGATATGCAGTTCTCAGCCTATGTCAGATAGACCTTTCTACATTAAGACCATGATTATTAGCTGTCTCTGGTAGCTGTCTTTGCATAGTAAAGCTAATGATAAAACAAATAAAATGTAATGGCAACAGCAGTAATAGATATACAAATTATTAGACATTGTAGATATATTCACAGTTATTTCGACTAGTCATTTCCTCCCAATAACCCTTTTTGCTTTGTTGTTTGGTAATGAGTTTCTTTCTGCAAAGCAAAGCTGAAGGAGAGGAGAAAAAAGGTACAAAGTTATGTGATCAAGATATTGTCCACTATGTTTCTACCCATAAAAGCAACAACCATACCTGATTTAAATATATACAATGTCCAGTTATGATTCTTTAACCCTTCCTGTCCACTTCCAGCTTTGTTTTGAGATTATACTATACGGTATCATAGTCCCAGCTTCCTTTGACCATTTCTTTCTTTTTAAATTATTGTTATGGTTATGATACTGAAGAAGAAATTTGTACATAACCATTACAATTCTCAACATGGATCATAAATCAATCCTGCTATATTAAGTCTTTGGTTCACTTTTAATGCTTGATCATTTTGACACAAATCTAGTCATATTTTTAAGGTCCATTGCAAGGAAATAGCATGTAAGCAAAGGTTGTTCAGTGAATTCTCATGCATGGCTGTCTAATAGTGCTGCCTTGATGCACTGACAGCTCAGAGATAAAAGTCTCAGCTCTGAAGTCTTTGTTGCCCAGGAGAGTATGAGTTGTGTCCCACTTGGAACAAAACAACATCCCGGGAATAGCAGTGGGCTGTGTCTTTCTTTTCCCATACGTTTTTGTCCAGGAAGTAATACACTGTTTACCACAGCTGAGCTGACAAATAGTCATTTCAAGCCAGAGGAAACCCAATACACAAAGCTACTATAAATTATTCAGTATCCTTAATTTGCCCATGTGCTTAACATATCTAGAATGCATCAGTAAACATATGAGTCAATATCCAAATTGTATCCTACTGAAGCCACTATACATAACTGTGGCACTTGTAATCTGATCGATCAAAAAACAAAAAAACAGTTTTCATGGGATATTTCGTTATACATCATGGAAACTTTGTGTCAACTTGTTCTAATGGCTTAAATTCCTATATTTACAAACTATAATTTGACTGAAATACACTATGGTTTCATAATATGTATATAAAAGAACAAAGTGTTTTTACAATTAAACCTGAGTGGTCTTTTTAGCTCTCATCCTGACGTCTAAGACTGCAGAAACTAACAAAACATGTTCTACTTTCCTTAAACTTAAACTTTATACGTCAAACTCCCATCACCTCCCTCAAACATCTCTATCTGTCTGCCTCCCTCTCTCCATCTATCACTCAGGTGTCAAAAGCATTTGGTTGTCACAATGGCAGTGTTGATGCAGCAAAAGGAAAAACAGGCTCTTTGAATTTCTGTCAGGGTGACAGACAACTTCAGGTCAGTACAGAAAACGACAACACCTTATATACTGTACAGAATCAAATTTCTCCTGTAAGCCTGGCTCATGGCTTTAACTCTCCTTTCTCTCTTTGCAGGTAGTTGAAGTGTCCTGTAGTGCAAAAAGGAACATAAGGTAAAAAGGATGTAAGAAGCTGCTTTGTACAGCTGTTACATGTGCAGCAGATCGTGCGTCCTCACATGAAACACTTTTGTTTCCAGTCAAACTGCCTGCAATGTGGTGCTGCTGCTCAACCATGCTGTCTCAGTGTGTGAACTTCAACAAGCTGGACACGCTGCACTGCAGCAAACTGGAGCACCAATGCAAGCGAGAATCATAGGCGAGATGGAGAGAGTTGGTGAGCACTTGTTTCCTTGCGTTTGCTTCACTCTGTTTTCTCTGTGAATTAGTTTCCCGGTCTTCTTTGTCCATCTTCCTGTTTTACTTTGGCAACTGCTCTTTCTTGTGTGCTGCTTCCTTCCTTGTTCCCAACTGCAGTAAAATAGTTCAAAATATGACCTCCTGTCTTCTTGATAGAAAACACCATGGTGTCAAGGAAAAGTGTGAAATGGATTTAAAAGGAAAAGAGGACCACAGTACCCAGGGTATCTGATTGCACTTATTCAGTGCTTGCACAAAGCTCCTGATAATGCTGCTGATGTGGCTTTGTTGTGTTGAAAACCACAGTGTCCTGAAGATGGATTATAAAAAGCTCATCTTAGATGCTTTGCCCAGTGTGTTCTTACAAAGTTGTTTCATGCTGGTCATGTCAAAGAGAACAACCAGTAAAAAATATACTGCCTAGCCAAAAAAAAAAAAAAAAAAAAATGTTTAAAAAAATACAAATTTTAAAATTAATGCTCTTACACTATTTACTTAGGTAAATCCAGGTGGTGACTTAAGTTAATATGTATAAGTTCATTAAAAATCAATAAATAGTATCAAATCAAAGGGGTGACACATTGCGATATGTGCTCTAATTTTCTCTCCCTGTTAAAGAGATGATCTCTTGTTAATACTTGTGTGACTTAAGTAAAATTTATGCTTGATAATACTTGAGGCTGAAAATACAGCAATAGACCTTCTAATGAAAAGTGAATTATGGTAAAGGAGCCCTTCCCACCTAACAAGTTGAGAGGTGTGGTACACTGTGGACAAAAAGTCTGTCACATGGCTAACATGTGACAGACATTCACACTCACATTCAGACCTACGACCAGTTTAGAATCGCCATTTAAACTATTTGCACATGCAAATTCCACACAGAAAGGCTCCAGTTTCAAGGCTTCAAGTCCGGGACCTTCTAGCTGTGAATCATCAGTGCCACCACTATCCTGTCCCCAAAACCTAATCATATCAAAACAAACATTTAACTCATTAAATGGAATCATGTGAACCATCCTAAAAGTCACACCCAATAATATAACTATTTTTCCTATAACTATTTAAGTTTCTAACTAAGTTTTTTTTTCCAAACATGCAGCCTGCATTCATTTTTGAATTAAGTGTACACATGGAAATACATATGCAAAGCACCACCATGAGTGCACGCATACACGTTATGCATAGTTGAGACTTCTTGTCTGAAACACTGTTGGGATTTTAGACCTGTTGTAATCAGTCAGCTTAACCAGTGATATTACAGCAAACAGGAGTAGGCTGACAGACCTCTCAGAATCCACTAATCGTCACTGGACTTTTTGACTCACACTGTTCACTCACCCACCAAAGATACATTTATCTTCATCTCTGTGTTTTCATAGCTATTCAGGCATACCTGTTCAACTTTACTTACCGATATTTATCAAGATTAACAGAATTGTTATAACCACAGGAGATGGATTAGAAGATTGGATTAGAGTTCCTCATAACAACTCTGAACTGACTAGTTTCTGATATAATGCAATGGGATGGGCTGAACATCAGCTTGGACTTGGAGATTGCTTTAGATTTTTACTGTAACTTACACTCAGTGTCCACTTTGATAGGGTACACCTAGTACTTGGTCGGAGCCCTTTTTGGCTCAGAACGGCCTTAATTCTTTGTGGCACAGATTCAACAAGGTGCTGGAAACATTCTTCAGAGATTTTGATCCATATTGGCATGATGCCATCATACAGCATCACTCAGCAACTATGTGAATCTCCTGTTCCAAGACATTGCAACTGGTCTTGCCTTCTTATCAGCTTGAAATAGTCTGGCTCAATGGATGTTTTCTTTTTTTTTTTTTCAAATTGAAATGATCTGTGAGTGAAAATCCCATTGGATTAGTCATTTCTCAAATACTCACACTAGCCATCTAGCCCCATGACAGGGGCCTAAATAAACTTTCTTCCCCATTCTGATGCTCAGATTGAACTCCAGCAGCTTGTCTTGATCATGGCTACGTGCTTTAATTTGTTGGGTTTCTGCTGTACTATTGGCTGTTTAGATCTTGTTGTTAACAAGCAGATGAACAGGTGTACCTAACAGGTATGTCAGTAAATAGGATTTCTGATAATATCTGTGCCTGTCATAGAAAATTTGCATTGTGTGCGTGTGTGATGTTTTCAGCTCTCTCTTCAACAAGTATATTAAATAACCAAAGTATATTAAATAACCAAAATAAGTCTAAAATCAGTCATTGACGGATCCAGTACTCGGCTCTTTGGATTTTCTCCACATCAGGTCGAAATCTGTGTAAGGATGCAGAGCCCTCTAGTGGCGGTTTTGTGAGATGCAATTCCACGTCTTCTCTTGACGATATCTGTCAGTCAAATAAATCCTCCCCACTAACATGGTGAGCAACACACTTTTTTTTTATGTCCACTGGATGTGTGTTTGTACACCCTGTAACTTATACATGTTTAATTTCCAGCTTCCTCTTAGAGCCCAACTCCAACCCGGCTCCTAAATTGAAGACAGATTCTTGTAGCAGTGAGTATCACAAACACAGATGCTTTTTATATTCACCCCTGTTTATCAAGTGTTTTGCTGCTGTAACCATGTTTGTCTGATCCTCAGAGGAAATGCCTCGCTTCTGTGATTGCACAGCTTTCTGTAATTCTACACGTAAGAAAAATAATCACAATATTGCATTGACATTTTTAGAATCCAGGCTGCTGCTGCAATATGTGATGAGTGAATGCACCATTGTTATTCAAATTTAAAGAAAATATTTAGGCTTTTGGAAAACATAACGTTGCTTCTATGAAGCAAGCTATCTGAGAAGAGAACTTCTCAGTTAATAAGTATTTTTATGGTGTCTCAGAAACTCCACCCACATACTAACCATCCCTTTTCTTTATCGCTTTCTCAGGCCAATTTTATGCTTTTAGAATCAATGTTACTAGTGAAGCTGTTAACATTCAGTCCCTAAAAAGCTTGGTATGTACCACTGTATGCTTAAAGTATGCTTCAATAATATATAATTACTATATATGTATATATATATATATATATATATATATATTATGCAACTTTGTAACTTTGTAACCCTATTTGACAGTTACTAAGTCCTGCTGCACTCCTCAAATGTCCCACAAATTCACAGTAAGTCTTGATCCAGTTACATTACATACAGTAAGTGTAGATTGTGTTGATATTTACAATGCATTTGTTAGTATCAGTATGTTGGTCACAACAGCAGACAAAGCAACAGTAAGCAGTAAAAAGTTCTGCTGTTAAACTAAACTGTCCTGGTTTTCTGCCTCAGTCATGCAGGCTTAGAGAACCCCTGCCAACCTCTGGTTGATAGGGAAAAATCTATATTGCCCAACCAGTGGTTGCCAGTCCTGGTGACTGTCAGTCACCTCAAGAAGCCACTCACCAACCATTTGGGAAATGCACATTTTGACAACCGGTTGTTGCCATGCCGTTGGTCTTTGGGCCTGTGTAACTCAGGCCTACCTGGGAACATGGTTCTGGGTTTGTCTGTCTGTTTTTACAATAGAGAGAATAAGAATTGTCATTTAAAGGTCTCCAGGATGTTAAATGTGATTGCTTTTAACAAAATCTGATTATAATTTACACATATTAAAAATTCTTTCTTACCAGGTGCAGTAATTATAATATTACAAAGCAATATCAGGTAAATCTTACTGTAAACTTGTATAATGATTACTCGTGTAGCTCTGTAATTATTGATCATATGCCTATAATGTGAATCATGTTTTCACTTTCATTACACAGGGTGCTCATATAGAATGTCATGGGACAAACCAGAGGTAATCATGTTTTGTTTTGGTTTTTTTTTCCTTTTTGCATTTTACCTGCACGTATGCTAATGGAAGAAAGAAAAAAAATTCCACTGACAGAGTGTAATGTCAATCCAACTTTTTCCTCTTTACCCTGTTGTCTTTTGGTCTCTAGGTTGTACAGCTGTATGGTGATATTGGAGATGTCTGGACCCGTCAATGTTTGCTCCTTAAAAAAACTTTTGCAACAGATCATTGCGAGCAACAATTTATTTACAGCTGAAAGTTCGCTTACTCGCCTGAGTTAGTTTGCTTGCTTATTTTGTTATTTTCCTACCATGCAAACTGCTTTACATGATATAATAATTTGTCACTGTTACTCATGGTACTCTGTGCTTTGTCAGTGGTGTGTGGTGCTCCTGGTTTGCCTGTCCAGAGACTGTTGGAATCCAACCTGACCTGGGTTGCCAGTGACCTGCGGAGCTCAGATGTTTGTCAACCTGACCCTACACTACTTGCATGGTAACAAGAGTATAAAATATAGGCTTATATAAAATACAGCCTTTGAAAATTATGCTCACATGGCTTCATAGTCATGTACATTAACTGTAAGTAGGACATTTAAGAGTGTTTTTTTCATATTTTCTGTAAATACACAAAAAAGTGCAAGGTTACTCTGATATACTCTGTTTCTTCAACATGACATAACAAATACAACATAACCAAACCATTGTATGTTTATGATAATAATAGGAAGTAATACATTTTTTGTTTCAACATCATTTACACTTTTACATGAGTTTCTTTTTATTTTGTCATTCTTCATTTACAAGTTTTGCTGAATTACTTTTATTACTCTCCTTCAATATTAGATTACTTTCCTATATACTATTATTTTTTATTTTTTTGTTTAAGACAGAAGAGCTCTGTGTAAGAAAGTGTTTTTATATATATGTTGATGTCACTTACTATATTGTGAAAGTTGTTCATTTTTCCCAAAATTGTATACAATCTGTTAGAGGAGATGTGTTTTATGTCCAGTAGACTCTAATAGGATATAATTTCTAACGTATTTATCATATTTTTTTTCCACAGTGAAGCAAGTGAGACACTTGCTGTTCTTCTGACTGACAGCTGCCCTTCAGACACTTCAGCTGTTCCAACCACAACACAACTTTCAACTCTGGCCAGCGACATTACTACAGCTATGAAATCTTTGACTGATACCACCAAATCGTTGACCAATACAAGTGGAGATATTTATGCAACAACTGAAAATACAGTGCAAAAAAAAGAAAACACAACATTTTTTCAAACAACTGCCAGTGCAAAGTCCCCATCAGCACAACCTATTCTTCAGAATAGCTCACAAATAGTTCCTTCAACTGTGTTTAATAAAACAACAGTACAAAATACTTTACCTAATGAAACCCAACTAACCAACACCATAACCAGTGCTTTCATAGCAGTACACAACAGCACAGCTGTTATGCCTGATTCAGTGCTTAAGAGTACTACACTCTCTAAAATAACAAATGCATCTACACCATCTCCTAATCAAACTGTACACAATGCAACTACAACAGCGACATCTCCAGATCTTACAACAATATACAATGTAACTACAGCCACGGCATATGCCAAAAATTATACAACAAAGACCAATGTAGTTGCAGTTACACCCTCTCCCATCAACAATGTAACATCTCCAGATCTTGCATACAATGCATATACCACAAATTATACAACAAAGACCAATTTAGTTGCAGTTACACCATTTCCCACGGACAATTTAACATCTCAAGATCCTGCAGCCAATGCATATACTGACAATTATGTAACAAAGACCAATATAGATACAGTTACACCATTTCCCACTGACAATGTAACATCTCCAGGTCTTGCAACGGTTACACCATCTCCCAGTGGCACAACAGTGTACAATGTAACCACAACTGGAGCATTTACTCCCACTGGCAAACACACATTTGTTAACAATGTAACCACATCTGACAGTCATGACACAAAAGGGACTCTAAACAATGTGTATAATGTAACCATAGAAAGCAAAAACAAGGCAGTATATAATAGTTCAGAAACTTCAGCTAGCAGTACTACAATGTACATTTCAAATGCAGTTGCTTACAATAAAACTGCAACCAGCAACATTAACACAACAGCCTACAATTCAGTTGAATCAGGCAATAATAACAATACAACTACAGCTACAAATAATTCTACAACAGTGTACAGTGAAACTACAGCTGGTAACAGTTACAGAAAAACTGGCAATAGTTACAGTACAACTACAGCAAACAACAGTTACACAACAGTGTACAGTGAAACCACAGTTGATAACAGTTACACAGAAACTGGCAATATTTACAATACAACTACAGCCAGCAACAATTACACAACAGTGCACAGTGCAAATATTACTGCCAAAGATTTAACAATAGGATATAATGCAACTACAGCAAACAACAATTACCCAACAGAGAGCCCATTTCTAACAACTCTGAACAATACGACAGTGTACAATTCAATTACATCTGGCACCAATGACAGACAACCTGGCAACAGTTACAACACAGCCACAGCCAACAATAATTCTACAACAGTTCACAGTGCAACTATAGAGAGAAACAATTATACAACAGTCGATGGCACAACCACAGCTGGTAACAATTACATAATACCACAAAATACAACTACAGGTAGCAATAATCATACAACAGTGCACAATGCAACTACAGCCAGCAACATTTACGCAACAACCTACAATTCAGCTATGTCGGACAACAATTACAACACAACTACAGCCATCAATAATTCTACAACAGTGAGCCCATTTCTAACAACTCTGAACAGTACACCAGTGTACAATTCAGTTACTTCTGACAATAATGACAGACAAACTGGCAACAGTTACAACACAACTACAGCTATCAACAATTCTACAAAACTGTACAATACAGCTATGTCCAGCAATAATTTTACAACAGAGTACAATGCAACTACAGCCAGAAACAATTATACAACAGTCAACAGCACAACAACAACTGGTGACACTTACACAACATACAATACATCTATAGCTGCCGACAGTTATCCAACAGAATATACTCAAACTACAACAAGCAAAAATGACAGTACAGTGTATAATGCAACTATAGCTGGTAGCAATTACACAACAGTGTACAGTGAAACCACAGCTGGTAACAGTTACATAGAAACTGGTAATATTTACAATACAACTACAGCCAGCGACAATTATACAACAGTGCTCAATACAAATACAAGTGTCAAAAATGTAACAACAGGTTACAGTACAACTACAGCAAACAGCAATTACACAACAGTGAGCCCATTTCTAACAACTCTGAACAGTACACCAGTGTACAATTCAGTTACTTCTGGCAATAATGACAGACAAACTGGCAACAGTTACAACACAACTACAGCTATCAACAATTCTACAAAACTGTACAATACAGCTATGTCCAGCAATAATTTTACAACAGAGTACAATGCAACTACAGCCAGAAACAATTATACAACAGTCAACAGCGCAACAACAACTGGTGACACTTACACAACATACAATACATCTATAGCTGCCGACAGTTATCCAACAGAATATACTCAAACTACAACAAGCAAAAATGACAGTACAGTGTATAATGCAACTATAGCTGGTAGCAATTACACAACAGTGTACAGTGAAACCACAGCTGGTAACAGTTACATAGAAACTGGTAATATTTACAATACAACTACAGCCAGCGACAATTATACAACAGTGCTCAATACAAATACAAGTGTCAAAAATGTAACAACAGGTTACAGTACAACTACGGCAAACAGCAATTACACAACAGTGAGCCCATTTCTAACAACTCTGAACAATACACCAGTGTACAATTTAGTTAATTCTGGCAATAATGACAGACAAACTGGCAACAGTTACAACACAACTACAGCCAACAATAATTCTACAACACTGTACAATACAGCTATGTCCAGCAATAATTTTACAACAGCATACAATGCAACTACAGCCACAAACAATTATACAACAGTCAACAGCGCAACAACAACTGGTGACACTTACACACCATACAATACAACTATAGCTGCCAACAGTTATCCAACAGCATACACTCAAACTACAACAAGCAAAAATGACAGTACAGTGTATAATGCAACTGTAGCTGGTAGCAATTACACAACAGTGTACAGTGAAACCACAGCTGGTAACAGTTACATAGAAACTGGTAATATTTACAATACAACTACAGCCAGCGACAATTATACAACAGTGCTCAGTACAAATACAAGTGTCAAAAATGTAACAACAGGTTACAGTACAACTACGGCAAACAACAATTACACAACAGTGAGCCCATTTCTAACAACTCTGAACAGTACAACAGTGTACAATTCAGTTACTTCTGACAATAATGACAGACAAACTGGCAACAGTTACAACACAACTACAGCTATCAACAATTCTACAAAACTGTACAATACAGCTATGTCCAGCAATAATTTTACAACAGAGTACAATGCAACTACAGCCAGAAACAATTATACAACAGTCAACAGCGCAACAACAACTGGTGACACTTACACAACATACAATACAACTATAGCTGCCGACAGTTATCCAACAGCATACACTCAAACTACAACAAGCAAAAATGACAGTACAGCGTATAATGCAACTATAGCTGTTAGCAATTACACAACAGTGTACAGTGAAACCACAGCTGATAACAGTTACACAGAAACTGGCAATATTTACAATACAACTACAGCCAGCAACAATTATACAACAGTGCACAGTGCAAATATGACTGCCAAAGATTTAACAACAGGATATAATGCAACTACAGCAAACAACAGTTACACAACAGAGAGCCCATTTCTAACAACTCTGAACAATACAACAGTGTACAATTCAATTACATCTGGCACCAATGACAGACAACCTGGCAACAATTACAACACAGCCACAGCCAACAATAATTCTACAACAGTTCACAGTGCAACTATAGAGAGAAACAATTATACAACAGTCGATGGCACAACCACAGCTGGTAACAATTACATAATACCACAAAATACAACTACAGGTAGCAATAATTATACAACAGTGCACAACGCAACTACAGCCAGCAACATTTACGCAACAACCTACAATTCAGCTATGTCGGACAACAATTACAACACAACTACAGCCATCAATAATTCTACAACAGTGAGCCCATTTCTAACAACTCTGAACAGTACACCAGTGTACAATTCAGTTACTTCTGACAATAATGACAGACAAACTGGCAACAGTTACAACACAACTACAGCTATCAACAATTCTACAAAAATGTACAATACAGCTATGTCAAGCAATAATTTTACAACAGAGTACAATGCAACTACAGCCAGAAACAATTATACAACAGTCAACAGCGCAACAACAACTGGTGACACTTACACAACATACAATACATCTATAGCTGCCGACAGTTATCCAACAGAATATACTCAAACTACAACAAGCAAAAATGACAGTACAGTGTATAATGCAACTATAGCTGGTAGCAATTACACAACAGTGTACAGTGAAACCACAGCTGGTAACAGTTACATAGAAACTGGTAATATTTACAATACAACTACAGCCAGCGACAATTATACAACAGTGCTCAATACAAATACAAGTGTCAAAAATGTAACAACAGGTTACAGTACAACTACGGCAAACAGCAATTACACAACAGTGAGCCCATTTCTAACAACTCTGAACAGTACACCAGTGTACAATTCAGTTACTTCTGACAATAATGACAGACAAACTGGCAACAGTTACAATACAACTACAGCCAACAATAATTCTACAACACTGTACAATACAGCTATGTCCAGCAATAATTTTACAACAGCATACAATGCAACTACAGCCAGAAACAATTATACAACAGTCAACAGCACAACAACAACTGGTGACACTTACACAACATACAATACAACTATAGCTGCCAACAGTTATCCAACAGCATACACTCAAACTACAACCAACAAAAATGACAGTACAGTGTATAATGCAACTGTAGCTGTTAGCAATTACACAACAGTGTACAGTGAAACCACAGCTGGTAACAGTTACAGAGAAACTAGCGATATTTCCAATACAACTACAGCCAGCGACAATTATACAACAGTGCTCAGTGCAAATACAAGTGTCAAAAATGTAACAACAGGTTACAGTACAACTACGGCAAACAACAATTACACAACAGTGAGCCCATTTCTAGCAACTCTGAACAGTACAACAGTGTACAATTCAGTTACTTCTGACAATAATGACAGACAAACTGGCAACAGTTACAATACAAGTTCAGCCAACAATAATTCTACAACACTGTACAATACAGCTATGTCCAGCAATAATCTTACAACAGCATACAATGCAACTACAGCCAGAAACAATTATACAACAGTCAACAGCACAACAACAACTGGTGACACTTACACAACATACAATACAACTATAGCTGATGACAGTTATCCAACAGCATACACTCAAACTACAACAAGCAAAAATGACAGTACAGTGTATAATGCAACTATAGCTGGTAGCAATTACACAACAGTGTACAGTGTAACCACAGCTGGTAACAGTTACAGAGAAACTGGTAATATTTACAATACAACTACAGCCAGTGACAATTATACAACAGTGCTCAGTGCAAATACAAGTGTCAAAAATGTAACAACAGGTTACAGTACAACTACGGCAAACAACAATTACACAACAGTGAGCCCATTTCTAACAACTCTGAACAGTACACCAGTGTACAATTCAGTTACTTCTGACAATAATGACAGACAAACTGGCAACAGTTACAATACAACTACAGCCAACAATAATTCTACAACACTGTACAATACAGCTATGTCCAGCAATAATTTTACAACAGCATACAATGCAACTACAGCCAGAAACAATTATACAACAGTCAACAGCACAACAACAACTGGTGACACTTACACAACATACAATACAACGATAGCTGCCGACAGTTATTCAACAGCATACACTCAAACTACAACCAACAAAAATGACAGTACAGTGTATAATGCAACTGTAGCTGGTAGCAATTACACAACAGTGTACAGTGAAACCACAGCTGGTAACAGTTACAGAGAAACTAGCGATATTTCCAGTACAACTACAGCCAGCGACAATTATACAACAGTGCTCAGTGCAAATACAAGTGTCAAAAATGTAACAACAGGTTACAGTACAACTACGGCAAACAACAATTACACAACAGTGAGCCCATTTCTAGCAACTCTGAACAGTACAACAGTGTACAATTCAGTTACTTCTGACAATAATGACAGACAAACTGGCAACAGTTACAATACAAGTTCAGCCAACAATAATTCTACAACACTGTACGATACAGCTATGTCCAGCAATAATCTTACAACAGCATACAATGCAACTACAGCCAGAAACAATTATACAACAGTCAACAGCACAACAACAACTGGTGACACTTACACACCATACACTCAAACTACAACAAGCAAAAATGACAGTACAGTGTATAATGCAACTATAGCTGGTAGCAATTACACAACAGTGCTCAGTGCAAATACAAGTGCCAAAAATTCAACAACAGCATACAATACAACTATAGCAAACAACAGTTACACAACAGTGAGCCCATTTCTAACAACTCTGAACAGTACAACAGTGTACAATTCAGTTACTTCTGACAATAATGACAGACAAACTGGCAACAGTTACAATACAACTACAGCCAACAATAATTCTACAACACTGTACAATACAGCTATGTCCAGCAATAATTTTACAACAGCATACAATGCAACTACAGCCAGAAACAATTATACAACAGTCAACAGCACAACAACAACTGGTGACACTTACACAACATACAATACAACTATAGCTGATGACAGTTATCCAACAGCATACACTCAAACTACAACCAACAAAAATGACAGTACAGTGTATAATGCAACTATAGCTGGTAGCAATTACACAACAGTGTACAGTGAAACCACAGCTGGTAACAGTTACATAGAAACTGGCAATATTTCCAGTACAACATCTGCAAACAACAATTACACAACAGTGAGCCCATTTTTAACAACTCCGAACAGTACAACAGTGTACAATTCAATTACATCTGGCAACAATTACAACACAACTACAACCAACATTACTTCTACAACAGTGTACAACACAGCTGTGTCCAACAACAATTATACAACAGAGTACAGTGCAACTATGTCAGACAACATTTACAACACAACTACAGCCATCAATAATTCTACCACATTGTACAATACAGCTATGTCCAGCAATAATCTTACAACAGCATACAATGCAACTACAGTCAGAAACAATTATACAACAGTCAACAGCACAACAACAACTGCTGACACTTACACACCATACAATACAACTATAGCTGCCGACAGTTATCCAACAGCATACACTCAAACTACAACAAGCAAAAATGACAGTACAGTGTATAATACAACTATAGATGGTAGCAATTACACAACAGTATATAGTGAAACCACAGCTGGTAATAGTTACAGAGAAACTGGCGATAGTTACAATACAACTACAGCCAGCGACAATTACACAACAGTGCACAGTGCAAATACAAGTGCTAAACATTCAACAACAGCATACAGTACAACTACAGCAAACAACAATTACACAACAGTGAGCCCATTTTTAACTACTCTGAACAATACAACAGTGTACAGTTCAATTATATCTGGCACCAATGACAGACAACCTGGCAACAGTTACAACGCAACCACAGCCAACAATAATTCTACAACAGTTCACAGTGCAACTATAGAGAGAAACAATTATACAACAGTCGATGGCACAACCACAGCTGGTAACAATTACATAATACCACAAAATACAACTTCAGGTAGCAATAATCATACAACAGCACACAATGAAACTAGAACTAACAAAAATGACTCAGAAGTGTATAATAGAATTACATCTGACAGCAATTACATAACAGCGTACAATGCAACTACAGCCAGCAACATTAACACAACAGCCTACAATTCAGCTATGTCACACAACAATTACAACACAACTATAGCCAACAATAATTATACAGCATTTTACAGTACAACTATGTCCAACAATAATTATACAACAGTATACAATACAACTACAGGTGGGCACAGTTACACAAAGGTTTACGATGCAACCACAGTGAACAACAATGACACAGTAGTTCATAATGCCACCACATCTGGGACCAATTTGAATGAAAATACAACTAACCAAAATTACACAACACTTAATTATGCAACTACACCTGGCAGTAATTCCACATTAGTGTCCAGCAACTTTAGTACAGCTACAACTATGAATAGTTCCACAGCAACTACACCTGGTAATAATTATACAGCAATGTATAATGCATCCACAGCTGTCATCAATTACACAGTAGTGTATAATGCAATTACATCTGGCAACAATTTTAATGTAACTGCAACTAACAACAACTACACAATAGTTTATAATGCAACTGGCTCTGGTAGTAATTACACCCTCGTGTATGCTGCAACCACAGCTGACAACAATTACACAGCAATGTACAATGTAACAACCGCTGGCACAACTTTACACAATGGTGTGGCGGGAACCAGTAACACAACAGTTAGTACAACAACAATATCTCCCAACTACACAATGATAAAGAGCACAACTACAGCCTCTAACAATTACACAACACCAGTGATCATTACTCCGACTATTCTATCTCAAAATAAAACAACTGCAATTATTGGAACTACCGAGAAAAGCACAACTGCTGCAGTGTCTCACAGTACTAAACTTACTTCAGCTCCACTGAAGAACCAGACTGCAAATTTCACCACAGTGAGTTTGACTCATGTCACAACAATAAGCAAAAATGAAACCATGTCCACCACAGCTGCCAGCACCATCCAAACAGATGACAGACCAGAGACCGGTTTAACGACAACAACGAGAACAACGACAACAATGACAGAAAATGCATCTGTTGTTATTATCTCACCCGCAACCATTGCAACTACTATAACAGGTCATGGTCCACAAGATTTAAATGGCACAACTGCTGAGGTTTCTTTGACTTATACAACACCACTCACCAAAACTACTACAACCACCACAGTGGCTGGTATGTAGATACTGCAGTTTAACTTTTTTTTTTAAAGTTATTACTATTGAGTTTTAAGCTACAGAACAAAAAAATAGATCTACTGATTTGATGATTTGCTCCTGTAGAGAACACAGGAACTTCCACAACTGATGTACAAACAACTGATGAAGCAGTCTACCTGTTGAATCAAACACAGGCTGTATCTCTGCTCAACGCCTCTCAAGTAAATGTCACTCTGCTGCTCTGTTGTGCAACTAACATTTAAATGGATAACGACTGTGTTTGTTTATTTTAATGTCTCATTTGGGAATTTTAAGGTGTCAGTGTTGGTTGAGACACTGGAGAAGCATCTGGACAGTCCCTCTGTTTCACCATCAGTGGTAATCAAAGTTGTCAGTAACTTGATGGACAGTAACCCTGAGGCACTCTCTGAATCTGCAAACAGGTTCAACACACACGTCTGTCTTAAAACAAACAAAGAAAATAACATATGCACATGCAAATGTGATTTTTTTCCCCCTGATGTTTGTGTTGTATTTCTTGGCGACAGGCTGATTCACTTGGTGGATAATCTGGGTGTTAAACTGGCTGTCACTGGTGGCGATGGAATTCTGTCAACCAGTTCCTTAGTTGTTGCTGTGAAAACAGTGAATGGGAGCAACTTCACAACAATCCTTTTTGATGTTTTTAACACTGATCATGTCCAGGTAGTCATCTGCTCATCAAGAGACATTGGTCCTCACATGAGAGCCTTTTTTTTATAAACATATCAATCTTAGTATCTAAGACACGTAAGGGCTCAACCACACCTAAACCTAAACCCTAAACCAAACCTACCACTTATTTATTTATTTATTGCGTGTTTTCAGTTCAGTGGCCCAAACAGGACCATGAAAAGCTCAGAGCCTGCTTTGGCGTCTGTGTACTTGCCTGCCTCCCTCACATCTGGTATCAGCCCTGAAGAGCAGAAGCAGGCCAACAGTGTCCAGTTTACTTTCTATGCAAAAAATTCATTCTTTAAGGTGCTTTCTCATTGTCATATCAGAATGTATTTATTTATTTTCTGTTTTGATTTATTTAATTCATCATGACCTATATGAAAGGGGTTAAATTTAAAGCGAATCTCATTCTCCTGTAACTGACCTCTGTATATTTCTTCATTTTTGCAGGATGCATCATTAGATAATAAAACTCTTGTCAGCGCAGTTCTAGGCTCAAGTGTGGCTAATCTGTCAATTAGCAACCTGAGTGAAAACATTGAGTTCACCATCCGAAACAGCAACCCAGTTCATGTGAGTGTCATGTGCAGCACATTAGTAGTTTTGTATTGTTCACTTATGATCATAACATTATATCACTGCAATTATAAACAATATAGGTTTACAAAAAGATAAACTGTAATAACAGTTTGTTTTTGGTTTGTAGGAAAACTACACAGCCAAATGTGCATTTTGGGATTTCACGCTGAATAGTGAGTTTGCACATTTCAAACAGTGTCTGTGAAGAGCCAGAAAGGCCCAGGTGTAAATATTCCTGCCCTTGATGTTATTTTTCAGGTGGTGGAGGAGGCTGGAGCTCTGTTGGCTGCTTTGTGGTCAACAGCACCCCTGAATATACAATCTGCAGCTGCAGCCATCTTACATCCTTTGCAGTACTGCTGGTTAGTGTGAATTTGTGCACCTGTTTCTGTTTCATGTATAATTTATAACAACCAGCAACGGAAACAAATTGTCTCGGTTTGTGTTCACTGTCTGTTTGTTGTGTATGCCACTTCTCCATGCAGGATTTGTCCAGGCAGGAACTTCCTGACCAGAAGAACACACAAATTCTTACTTTCATCACCTACATCGGCTGTGGAATCTCTGCTATTTTTCTTGCTATCACATTGCTGACGTATCTTTCTTTTCCGTAAGGATCTATTTTGGTGCACATCAATCATTAATGTTTAGTTTTATAAATTTCTTAAAGTTCTTTATTAAACTCTGTCTTTGTAGAAAATTGCTAAGGGATATACCAGCCAAGATCTTGGTCCAACTCTGTTTATCTCTGCTCTTCCTGAACTTGGTGTTCCTGCTGGACAGCTGGCTGGCGAGCCACAACAATACAGGCCTCTGTATTTGTACTGCCTTCTTCCTGCACTACTTCCTGCTGACATCATTTACATGGGCGGGGCTTGAGGCCCTGCATATGTATCTCAGCATTGTGCGAGTTTTTACACCCTACCTGAGCCAGTACATGCTGAAGTTCACTCTGATGGGTTGGGGTAGGAATCTTCAAACTTTTACTTGATGATCAATTATCAATTTTTCATTATATCAATATTTGAAATATATTCATAAATTTCCTTTGATTAACCTTGGGTTTTTTTGCAGGTATTCCTCTTGTCATTGTAATTATTGTGATATCCATGGACAAAAACAACTATGGTGTGATTAATTATGGAAAACACACAAATAGCACTTCTGATAACTTGTGAGTTATTTTTTAATAGTTTTTTTTTTGTATGTCAAAGCTTTAGATCCATTTTCTCGATTAAACTCACTTTAACTTTAAGCAGCTATGGCTAAGTACTGTAGATAGAACACTTACTTGGGCAAGATACTGAATTCTGATCGTGTATGTGAATAGTAAATAAGATGAATAAGGCAAGTAGTGTAAAATATTTTGAATGGTTAATAACATTTTGGAAAGTGCAGTTTGTGCTTTTCCTAAACTGCATTTAAGAGTAAGCAGCATTCCCATAATGTTGGTTAAAACACTTTAAACATATTTCTTGAAAAAATATAATAAAGGTTATCTATTTAAATACCACACGATTTTACACAGTGGCATTATTTAACCAGAATTAAGCCAAAATGTACAAGCACCATGTGAAAAACTAAGTATACCATTACTGCTTCGATTAGAATTAAGAGGGTAAACAGCAGCCTGGTTCTCTTAATAAAATACACTGAATTAACTAATCATCAGCAAGTGTTGGCAGTTTGCTCCTCTGGAGCATTCAGGTGTGTGTTAACACAATGCCAAGCAGAAAAGACATCAGCAGCAATCATAGAGAAGTCAGCTGTAACATATTAAATGTTGAAGTTCATTAAAGTACAATTAGAAAAAGACAGAGAAAATATAGCTTATTTGGAAGGGCTGCCAGGAGAAAAACTGTTCTCTTCAAAAGGACATGGCAGCGTGGCTTATATTTGCAAAATTACAACTGAAAAAACACAAGAATTCTAGAACAATTCCCTTTGGATAGAGGAGACCAAGGCAGAGATCTTTGGACAAAATGCACAGCTCTATTTTTGGCAAAAACCTAAAACAGTTTATCAGCATAAACACTGCATACAAACTGTCAAGCACAGTGATTAAAGGCTGATGATTTAGGCTTGTTTTTAAACCATAGGACCTATACATACTAGTATTCTAAAGGCAAATATGTGTCCATCAGTCCCACAGCTAAACCTTGATGAAAATCCCAAAGATCCCAAAAACAGTAGCAAAGGAAAGAATTAAGGTGCTGAACTGGCCCAGTCAAAGTCCAGTCCTCATCCCCACTGAAATGCTCTGGTGGGACCTTAAGAGTGTTGTGCATAAATTCATTCGTGCAAACCTCAACGAACTGAAGGAACTTTGTAAAGAAGAATACGCCAAAAATAAAAATCCACATTAGTGCTGAACATTAAAAGATTTAGCATTTTTTAACCACCCAATGGAACTTTTTATGCAATGTCAGGAAATCAGCCATTTCCATTTTTCAGCTCCTGAGTATGAAACTGTACAATAACCAGTTGAACTAATGTCACCTTTCCTAAACCAAAGTATTTCCCAGGAGTGGCAACTGTGGAAAAATGTCCTAACTTGAATCCTCCAACACTGATCAGAGATTATGATTTAAAAACATTATGCAACTGCCAGGATTTTCACATTCCATGAGCCTGCTTTATGTCATGGATTATTGACGCTGATGCACATATTGAAACAGAGCCAGTATGAATTTTAGAGTGATTTTTCCAAGTGAGGAGTCAAAATATCCCTGTGGGAAAGCTCTGTACAGCTACTGTAAATGGATTTTGCCATACACTTCAACAAATTAGATGGTCCAGCCACCTTAGCAAAGAACGTAACCTTTGATTAATCAAACTGCTTTAGTTTTGTCGCCACAGCATCTAATAATTTCGAAGCAACCTAAATGAAGAGAAAGAAAACAAGTTATCACTGTTTTGAAGCTAAAATGTACCCTTGGTCATTTCTCCTTTGTTTTCTTTCTGTAGCTGCTGGCTGAGTAATAACATAGCCTTCTATGTGGGTGTGGTGGCCTATTTCCTCCTGATCTTTATCCTGTGCTTGCTGGCCTTCATCGTTGTTATGGTACAGCTTTCACGGATCAAGAAGCAGAACCCCCACAACCAGTCTCCCAAAAGAAGTGTTATGACTGATCTGCGCAGTGTCACCGGCCTCGTCATCATCCTCGGCCTTACCTGGGGGTTTGCTCTGTTTGCATGGGGACCCCTCTACTTACCCTTTGTTTACCTTTTTTCTATATTCAACTCTCTGCAAGGTGACATATGTATAAACACCTTGAATTTCAAAATAGGATAGATTTTTTTTTATCATAATAACACAAATATATAATAACACAATAATAACACTATAAAATGCATGGATGTATACTATAAGCTACTTCCTTACTGTTCCTGTGTAGGTTTCTTTGTCTTTGTTTTCCACTGCGCTATAAAGGAGAATGTCCGCAGGCAGTGGAGAACTTACCTTTGCTGTGGAAAACTGCGACTGGCTGAGAACTCAGGTGAAATTACAAAATGATCCCAAAAATTTCTTTAAAAGCACTTTATAGTAGTTCAGTTGGTTACAACAGAGTAAACAGTAGTTACTTTAGAACCTTTGTCTTCAAATTTTGGTCTTAATTTCCACCAAAATAAGAACTCATTTAAATAAAAACTTAAAGTAATCTAAATAAAGATATGATATACATATGTATGGATGTAGTATGTCATTCACATCTATGTGTGAGGAGAGCTCAGGTTTAAATCCAAAGCTAAACTTGTTAAATCCACATATTTTGCTGCTTATCATAAACCAGCTAATTACAGTTGAATTCTCTATCTTTCTGAAAGTAACGCCCCGACTAATGGGTTGAACTTGCCTCTCACCAACTGCTGAACTCTAGAATTGACATAAAACTAGTAGACCACTCCTACAGTACTTCGCAGTACTTGGTTTGTTTTCTTGTTTTCTGGGAAGGCTTTCAGATTTTTTGAGGATTGAGTGCTTTAAAGTCAAAAAACATTTGTTAAATATTAGCTAGATACCTGATAGATACCTGCTAATTAGAGCTAATGTTCTAGTACTTGAATTAAGAAAAAAATGCTCGAAAAAGTACCACAACCACAAGGTAGGCTAAGGGCTCCAGTTTTTAGGTAAGGTAAGGCTAGCACCCTGCTAGTGCTTGCATTGCCCTGGCCATCAAACAGTAATACATAACTTAAATGTTGCGTATATTAAAGTTATATTAATGGGAAAAAAAGGCTACTCAAGGCTATTCAAGGTAGCTACTTCTTAAAAATTGCCTCTTTGTTAGACTTTCCAGCAAGACAAAATTTGTGCTCAAGAGTTGTTTTCTGCTATCTCTTTATTAATCAGAGTAAAGCTAAATAAAATATTCTCAACAGAAATAAAAAAAAAATCATAAGTTGTATTCTGAGGTTTATGATGCTGACACTGTCGACATAGTGACAATGGTTGAAAGAGTCTGACGGCCTTTAGATAAGCATAAATGTGAATGGCTTAAAAGTGTTGCTGGGTTGCTTTGACC
Organism: Pelmatolapia mariae; assembly: GCF_036321145.2. Taxonomy (NCBI): domain Eukaryota; kingdom Metazoa; phylum Chordata; class Actinopteri; order Cichliformes; family Cichlidae; genus Pelmatolapia; species Pelmatolapia mariae. Next base: position 12,527,936 of record NC_086235.1, on the reverse strand, counting down.
TAACAAGAGATTTGGCAGAGATTTTAAAGAATGTGACAGGAAAATCAAGGTGAAATCTTGTCGTATTACCCTGCCTTTTCAAAAAGCAGATAGTTTGAAAGCAAACAAACGTGTCAATTTTCAGCCTATTTTTGGTTAAACAGTCATGTATTCTACAGATTGGAGTCGGACATTCACACAAAACAAGAATATCTCTCGCTCCACTGCAATTACCTTGGATCCAAAGTTCACTTCTCGAAGCTCCTCTGTTGTCAGTTATGGCACCAATAGCAGTGGTAAGTGATGCGGTGGCAGATAGTCCTTTTCAAACATCGCATATTTAAATATATTCTTCATAACACATTGTTCTCATTGCCCACAGGCTCTGTGTTCGCGGACAGCGGAATATCTGACAGCTCCAACAATGATGTCGTCCTCAACGAGATTCACAGGGGAAATCTGACACAAGGCAAAACCACCAAGTGACTCTACCTGAGCTTTCTTTTGTGATTACAGCCAATTCCAAGAAAGGATCTCTGGGAGTTCACAAGATACAAATTGGAGGAGTAGTTTTCCTTAAGAAAGCCTTAATGTTACAAAAAATGAAGGTTTGATGAAGGACTAAAGAGGATCAAGGACAAATGAGACCTTTATCTAAATACCTTTAGAGAAGAAGAAATCAAAAAGTGGAGAATGTTTTCAATTCTACACTAATAGTATAAATAATGGAAGAGGTTTTTTTTAGCAGAGATAAGGTGTTTTTATGACTGAAAATATGATTTGTTTTATTGTTACAGCTGTGACTCAGTGTTAGTGCTTCCTCTCATTGCAAAGCTACTACTGAAACTAAAACATTACATTGAACTGCATTTACTTGGTAGCCAAGACCAGATGCTGTCAGCATTGTATAGATTATTATCTGGCTATTTCTTTGAGGCTATATTCATTTCGTGAACAGACAAATGAAGGAATTTCCAGTCTTAACTCTACATTTCAGTGCCTTTGCCAAATTCTAAGTTTATTCTGGCAGTGTCAAATGGCACTTTGGGATGGATTTAGCTACCTACAGAGACAAGGTCGATTGATGCAAAATGTGCACATGCCAAACTCAGCTGCTTGATCATATCTAATAAAAGATGATATCTGCAAGATTATTTAAGGGTGCAGTTCTGAGTTAAATATTGTATTATTCACTACATTATAGAGGGTTTTTTTTATTTGGTTCAGACATGCTTTTTATGAAAAAAAAAAAAAAGATTTGAAATATTTTCATGTGGCAAACTGAAGCACAATCAAAATATGGGATTTATGTCCTGTCCTTTTTAACAAGGACACATTTTGCTAAATGTCCTTGGAAGGCCATTTGCATGCCATGAAAGATGAAATAAAAAAGAAAAAACTAACTTCAGCTTGTCACCTGCCCAGCTGCTCTCCCTTTTTTTGCATCAGACTTTCACATCTACTCCACATCTTTACATCTTTAATCAAACCCTTTCAACAGGAGGGGGAAAAAAGCTACAATTATGATCCCAGCAGACAACCCTCTCATCACCGTGTTGAGTAACCTTCAGCAGAGCATCTCACGCCCACCCAGCACCAGTTCAATCGCAGCCTGTCAAGGTCAGCCTCAGAGGTCGGCAGCAGTTAGCTATTAAAAGTTTTACATGATTTCCAACCTCAGAACAGGGCGACCTCTAATGTTAAGCCCATGAGTGAGAAATGCTGGGAGAAAAATGAAGAGCTGGAGGCACAGATGTTACACTGATGAGCATGAATACCATAAATTAAATTTAATCCTGAATGCCCAATGCCAATCAATCCTAATTCTGCTTGAAATCATAATCACTGTTTTTTTGTAAACCAAATGTTTTGTTTACCAGCTGCCTTCTAGTTAGAGTAATTTTAAGTTCACTCAAAATTTTAAGGGCATATATTGATGCAGTTTAAACAGTCTTTATTTGTGGTATTGACAGTCATGTTATGCAATGCCATTATACCTTATCACCTTTGTTTTACCTGTTTATGTTTTAATTTTTGACTTTGTGACCCCACTGCGGTCTTTAAGATCCTTGATGTCATGTCTTTTGTCTCTGTTTAACCCTCACATGCAGAAAACTCCAAATTGGAGCTCAGGAGTTAATGCATCCCGCTTCACATGGAATAAGGCAAAAAAGGTTGTCTTACCAGCTGCCATACTTTATTGCCAAACAAAATGTGTATGTATTTGTGCACATATAAATCATTAAATAAATAAAACAGTTTATATTTATATATTTTCTGTATTAATGGCATTTTTAATTGCTAATGGTAATGTAGTCATGGTACCATTTGGGTACTTGGTAAGATTTGTCTTATGGTACAAAGCTATCTTAGTATCGTAGTTTCAATAATTATTCACATATTGTGGTGTAAAGTACTTTTATTAAGCCTTTTGAACCCTGGCTATGACGAATAAAAGTAAAAAATAATAGGGTGTGTGTTCTCACAATGTTCTACAGAGAGTAAAGCTTTTATTTTAAAGCACTTCTATAGATGGGCAAATTTCAGTTTCACTAAATTTCATTAAATCATATCTGTTTATGTATCTTTTTCTATACACCCACTTGTGCTCTTCACCCTCAGGCAGTCATCTTGTTTGCATTGACAGTATTAAATGTAAATAAAGACAAATGAAAATCAGTTGATGTTAAGAGTCATTCAAGCATCTTCTGGGAGCTTGTTTTCCATAAAAACTCTTCAAGTGCTACCATCTTCCACCAGATGTCAGTATAATCCCATCGCTTTGCACTACCTTTAACTCTGATATGATGATGGCCTGTTGGCAAGTGTGCAGTTTTATTACAGCTATTTGGCACGTTATTATTACCGAGGCAAATCTTAATTATAGCTTCTAAGTGAAATAAAAATCCCCCAGCTTTAGCCAGGATAATATTACAGTTATAATCCTGTTACAACCACTATAAAACAATACAATTTCTGAATGACAAAAATTCAGCAAGGACTTCCAAGAACTTTAAATTCTCATTTCCCGTCATATTATTCATGTGTGCACGAGAATCCTTTCTGTCTGGATGATGTAATTCTGTCAAATTCTATATTCCAGTTTGCTAAAGAAAAAAAAAAGTGCCATGGATGCAAAATAAACGTGGCAGGTTCACTCGGCTAATTTGTTTGCAGATTTAACAAACTAATCACACATCAGCCAAGGGGGCAGTTTTTTCTCCTCATCTGAAGTTTTAATTAGATTTGAAGGTTAATTTTTACTGCTGGTGTGCAAGTGTGGCCTACGTGCTTTCACAAACAGACTAACAGTAGCAATGTGGGAAAAAGTAAAGGGGGAAATAAAAACACTAAAACTGATAAAACATTTCATTTCTAAATGGATGTTTTATTGTTAATTTCAGGGAAAATATACACAAATACAATTAATTTACAAAGGCCATCCATATTTCACCCAGCTGAAGAAAGGCCCATGCCTCTCTTAGGGTTGCAGCTTGACACTTTAACAGCATTTTCATTCATTCCATTCCTGAACACCTCCCTCTGCAACTGGATCCTGGACTTTCTGACCGGTAGGCCTCAGTCAGTATGGATCGGGAACTGCACCTCCAGCACCACCACACTGAGCACTGGGGCCCCACAAGGCTGTGTGCTCAGTCCTCTGCTGTTCACACTGCTGACTCATGACTGTGTAGCAACACACAGTTCAAATCACATCATTAAGTTCGCTGATGACACGACCGTGGTGGGTCTCATTAGCAAGAACGACGAGTCAGCGTACAGAGAGGAAGTGCAGAGGCTAACGGACTGGTGTAAAGACAACAACCTGTCTCTGAATGTTGACAAGACAAAAGAGATGGTTGTTGACTTTAGGAGGACACGAGGCGACCATTCACCGCTGAGCATCAACGGCTCCTCTGTGGAGATCGTCGACAGCACCAAATTCCTGGGTGTCCACCTGGAGAAGGACCTCGGCTGGTCCCTCAACACCAGCTCCCTGCACAAGAAAGCCCAACAGCGTCTCTTCTTTTTGAGAGGACTGAGAAAGGCCCAGCTTCCACCACCGATCCTGACCACCTTCTATAGAGGAACTATCGAGAGCATCCTGAGCGGCTGCATCACTGTCTGGTTTGGGAACTGTGCCTCATCAGACCGCAAGACCCTACAGCGGATAGTGGGAACAGCAGAGAAGATCATCTCTCTCCCCTCTATTGAGGACATCTACACCACACGCTGTATTCGCAAAGCCACCAGCATTGTGGCTGATCGGACACACCCCTCTCACACACTCTTCACACTCCTGCCATCTGGAAAAAGGTACCGAAGCATTCGGGCACACACATCCAGACTGTGCAACAGCTTTTTTCCACAAGCCATCCGTCTCCTCAACAAAAAGGGACTGGTCTGATAAACACACACACACACACACACACACACACACACACACACACACACACACACACACACGCACACGCACACGCACACACACACACACATTATCACTCAGCTTAACTCAACTACCTCAAAACATTGATAAAACTGGTGTTGCTCTTTTGCACAATATTATTACTGGACTTTTTTGCACTAACTTCTTTACCTCCTAATTATTGCTGCTACACTAAGGAATGTTTACGGTTCCTCCACTATGTTTACTGTTCCTCCACTACCTCAACTCATCACCACAAAACCTCATTATTATGTTACATTGTTGTCACACTGTCACTTGTTGCTCTTGTTTGCACATTTGCACGTACACTTTGTCTGCTGTCTACTAACAAAAAAAAAAGTCTTCCTTAGAATAGTTAGATAGTTAGTTTTTTGTTAATTTATGTTGTAATTTATGTTAGGTCAGTCTGTCTTGTCTCTGCTAGCCAGCTAACTTGGCCTCTTAGTTAGCTAGTTTAGTGTTTTCTGTTAATTTATGTTGTAAATTTATGTTGCATGTAGCACCTTGGTCCTGGAGGAACGTTGTTTCGTTTCACTGTGTACTACCTGTATATGGTTGAAGTGACAATAAAGCCAACTTGACTTGTCTGCTGTCTGCATTGCTTCATTCGCAGGTATAAAAGCATACAAGGATGTGAAAAATCAAATATTTCTTTTCACAGGTCTCTCTTTTTTCAAATTATTTTTATGTATTTTAAAGTTTAAGAACTGAGACAGCCTGCTTGTATTTAAAAGTGAATAGTTAATCTTTTTGCAGTTTAGGAGATGTAATTCACTCTGATTTTTGGGCTAATGTGAGGGTTCACTCCTTACAAAACTGTGCTCTATGCAGCAACTTTCTTTCCTGCCTTTTGCCGTGGTCTTTTGCCCTCAGTGAACAGGTATAAATGGAGCTAAACCTGCTTATGATGCTTGTCAGCAGGTAACTAAACATTAGCAACAGAGTTAACCCTCTCAGGGCAGGCGTTGCAGATTTGTTAGAAACACTAACAACCTGATTACCCCACATACATATTTTATGAGTTTTTTTTACTCAGAAGTACCACTGCAGGACTTGGTTGTGCATTAGCAACAAAAAACTTAATTTGAGCCTGAGAGGGTTAACAGGAGGGCAAACTTGCATAAAAGAAGCAGCCCATGAGCCCAAAATCGAATTCACTCATGGTACTCGGACATCCTCGTTACTAGCAGAAAGGTATGTTTAAACCTGCAAAAACAAAACCACTAATAGTTCATGATAATTCACAGGTTATTGCTGTAAAATGACAGATTTTGCCTTGAGCACAATTTGGGTGAAGCCCTATTAGGTGATCACTGTTTGCAAGTTTCACTAAAGCAGAGGAGTGATTCCAGTGAATTGTGGATGGATGGATGATGGATGACTCACCATGGCATGAGCTTATTGGCCCTTTGGCTGAAAGAACTACAAATGGAACTGTATGTATTATCTCTGTTCTCTTAAGCCCGCTATCCCTTTCTTTAATTGTACTTTTAAACATGGGAGAGGTGTGCATTACTTTTCACATTTGTAGCTTTTAACTTGACTAACATTTGTAAATCTGAGATGTTGCAGCCTGCAGACTTTAGATTGCAATATCTCAACTTGCATCACACTTTTTACCTCATACATTGAGATATACAGTGAGATACCTTGAGTTAAGTATTGATTAACATAGCTGCAAATGTCATAGGGTATATCAATTTTTCCAACTTTGTACCAAATTCAGGTATCCCTGAACCTAAAGTCCTGTATCTGTAAGGCAGTGGGTATTTGGGATGACTGGAAGAAGGCAGATCAAAGTGAAAACCTGGCTGTACCAAAATGGCTGTATTCAACCATTCCTATAATCTGAAAGTGCTCCTAATGTTCAATGATAGGATAATTTTCTTCAGGATTTTCAGAAAGTAGCAAAGAGTAATGCATTTTTTTAAGTAGTAATGAACATACCTATTAGGGTACGAACTTAAGCTATGGTAAAATGTAAACATACTGCAACAGACTTGACTTATATAAAAAAATTTTCCAGTGATGGCTTGAGCAAATAAATAGAACTATTAAATGTTTTCTGTAGGTGTGGTGAAGATGCAGTTTAAGATAAGAAAACATTCCTCCACAAAGCCCGAGAATTGATTTTTTTCATTTAGCGCTAACAGTTACAGCTTTGAACCTATAGCAAAACTTAACAAGCCACTGATATTATCAACATGTATGACTTGTGATACAACTAAAAGGCTTTCTTATAACAAATGTGCTATTTAAAAAAACACTCTCAGATATTTATGAAAATTAGAAGAGCTTTGAAGAACCCTATTATATCAACTCTCAGACATGGCGGTGGAGGGTTGATTTGTTTTGCAGTCACAGGACTTGGGCAACTTGCTGTCACCGAGTTGACCATGAACTCTTCTGTATATCACTCCGCTGTATACGCTAGAGCAGAAGTGGGGAACTCCAGTCCTCAAGCGCTGGTGTCCTACAGGTTTTAGATATCACCCTGGGTCAACACATCTGAATCAAATGAGTAGTTCATTACCAGGCCTCTGCAAAACTTCAAGACATGTTGAGGAGGTAATTTAGCCATCTAAATTAGCTGTGTTGGATCAAGGACACATCTAAAACCTGCAGGAAACCGGCCCTTGAGGCCTGGAGTTCCCCACCCCTGTTCTACAGTCAAGTGTGAGGCCATCTGTCTGACAGCTAAAGCTTGGCTGAAACTGGGTCATCCAGCAGGACAATGATCCCAAAAAGCAAATTTACATCAGAATGGGTAAAAAGGAAAGGAATCAAGGTCTTGCAATGGTTCAGTCAAAGCCTATACTCAGACCTAATTAAAATGCTTTAGTTCATTTTACCACTCTCTTATAATACAATGAATTGAGGTTTGTATAAATTCATTTCCACAAACTTCAATGAAGTAACATTGTAAAGAAGAGTGGGCCAAAATTCCTCCACAAGGACATTGGAGACTGATAAAGTCAAACAGAAAATGAATTCTTCAAACTATTGCTGCTAGAGGCAGTTCTACAAGGTACTGAATCATGGAAGGCACTTAATATACATGTCTATATATATATATATATATATATATATATATATATATATATATAAAAACACCCATCTCGCCCCTGCGGGCGGTTTATCCTTCAAGCTCGGGTCCTCTACCAGAGGCCTAGGAGCTTGAGGGTCCTGCGCAGTATCTTAGCTGTTCCCAGGACTGCGCTCTTCTGGACAGAGATCTCCGATGTTGTTCCCGGGATCTGCTGGAGCCACTCGCCTAGCTTGGGAGTCACCACACCTAGTGCTCCGATTACCACGGGGACCACTGTTACCTTCACCCTCCACATCCTCTCGAGCTCTTCTCTGAGCCCTTGGTATTTCTCCAGCTTCTCGTGTTCCTTCTTTCTGATGTTGCTGTCATTTGGAACCGCTACATCGATCACTACGGCCGTCTTCTTCTGTTTGTCTACCACCACTATGTCCAGTTGGTTAGCCACCACCATTTTGTCCGTCTGTATCTGGAAGTCCCACAGGATCTTAGCCCGGTCATTCTCCACCACCCTTGGGGGCGTCTCCCATTTTGACCTCGGAACTTCCAGGCCATACTCGGCACAGATGTTTCTGCATACTACTTGGTTATGGCGCTCCATGTATGCCCTGCCTGCTAGCATCTTGCACCCTGCTGTTATGTGCTGGATTGTCTCAGGGGCATCTTTACACAGCCTGCACCTGGGGTCTTGCCTGGTGTGATAGACCCCAGCCTCTATGGATCTTGTGCTCAGTGCTTGTTCTTGTGCTGCCATGATTAGTCCCTCTGTGCTGTCTTTCAGTCCAGCTTTGTCCAGCCACTGGTAGGATTTCTGGATATCAGCCACCTCCTCTATCTGCCGGTGGTACATACCGTGCAGGGGCATGTCCTTCCATGATGGTTCCTCGTCTCCCTCCTCTTTCTTGGGTTTCTGCTGCCTGAGGTATTCACTGAGCACTCGGTCAGTTAGGGCCATCTTCCCAATGTATTCTTGGATGTTCGTTGTCTCATCCTAGACTGTGGTGCTGACACTCACCAGTCCCCGGCCCCCTTCCTTCCGCTTAGCGTACAGCCTCAGGGTGCTGGACTTGGGGTGAAACCCTCTATGCATGGTAAGGAGCTTTCTTGTCTTTATTCAATTGAATTTAATTCAATTCAATTTTATTTATATAGCGCCAAATCACAACAAAAGTCGCCTCAAGGCGCTTCATAGATACAGAGAAAAACCCAACAATCATATGACCCCCTATGAGCAAGCACTTTGGCGACAGTGGGAAGGAAAAACTCCCTTTTAACAGGAAGAAACCTCCGGCAGAACCAGGCTCAGGGAGGGGCGGCCATCTGCTGCGACCGGTTGGGGTGAGAGAAGGAAAACAGGATAAAGACATGCTGTGGAAGAGAGACAGAGGTTAATAACAGGTATGACTCAATGCAGAGAGGTCTATTAACACATAGTGAGTGAGAAAGGTGACTGGAAAGGAAAAACTCAATGCATCATGGGAATCCCCGGCAGCCTATGTCTATTGCAGCATAACTAAGGGAGGATGCAGGGTCACCTGGTCCAGCCCTAACTATATGCTTCAGCAAAAAGGAAAGTTTTAAGCCTAATCTTGAAAGTAGAGATAGTGTCTGTCTCCCGAATCCAAACTGGAAGCTGGTTCCACAGAAGAGGGGCCTGAAAACTGAAGGCTCTCCCTCCCATTCTACTTTTAAATACTCTAGGAACAACAAGTAGGCCTGCAGTGCAAGAGCGAAGTGCTCTAATAGGGTGATATGGTACTACAAGGTCATTAAGATAAGATGGGGCCTGATTATTTAAGATCTTGTATGTGAGGAGCAGGATTTTGAATTCAATTCTGGATTTAACAGGAAGCCAATGAAGGGGAGCCAAAACAGGAGAAATATGCTCTCTCTTTCTAGTCCCTGTCAGTACTCTTGCTGCAGCATTTTGGATTAGCTGAAGGCTTTTCAGCAAGTCTTTTGGACATCCTGATAATAATGAATTGCAGTAGCCCAGCCTGGAAGGATGCATGAACTAGTTTTTCAGCATCACTCTGAGATAGGATATTTCTAACTTTAGAGATGTTGCGCAAATGGAAGAAAGCAGTCTTACATATTTGTTTAATATGTGCATTGAAGGACATATCCTGGTCAAAAATGACTCCAAGGTTCCTCACAGTGTTACTGGAGGCCAAGGTAATGCCATCCAGAGTAAGAATCTGGTTAGGTACCATATTTCTAAGATTTTCAGGGCCGAGTACAATAACCTCAGTTTTATCTGAATTAAGAAGCAGAAAGTTAGCGGCCATCCAGGTCTTTATGTCTTTAAGACATTCCTGCAGTTTAACTAATTGGTGTGTGTTGGTGGGTGTCATCTGCATAGCAGTGAAAATTTATGCAATGTCTTCTAATGATGCTGCCTAGGGGAAGCATGTATAATGTAAACAGAATTGGTCCTAGCACTGAACCCTGTGGAACCCCATAATTAACCTCAGTGTGTGAAGAGGACTCTCCATTTACATGTACAAATTGGAGTCTATTAGATAGATATGATACAAACCACTGCAGCACAGTACCTGTAATACCTACAGCATGTTCTAATCGCTCTAATAAGATATTATGGTCGACAGTATCGAATGCTGCACTAAGGTCTAGCAGGACAAGCACAGAGATGAGTCCACTGTCAGAGGCCATAAGAAGATCATTTGTAACCTTCACTAAAGCTGTTTCTGTGCTGTGATGAGCTCTGAAACCTGACTGAAACTCTTCAAATAAGCCATTCCTCTGCAGATGATCTGTTAGCTGTTTGACAACTACTCTTTCAAGGATTTTTGATATGAAAGGAAGGTTGGAGATTGGCCTATAATTAGCTAAGACTGCTGGGTCTAGAGATGGCTTTTTTAGTAAAGGTTTAACTGCCACCTTGAAGGCCTGTGGTACATAGCCGATTATTAGAGATAAGTTGATCATATTTAAGATCGAAGAATTAATTAATGGCAGGACTTCTTTGAGCAGTTTTGTAGGAATGGGGTCTAAAAGACACGTTGATGGTTTGGAGGAAGTAATTATTGAAGTTAACTCAGAAAGATCAATTGGAGAAAAAGAGTCTAACTTAACATCAATGGTACTAAAAGTAGCTGTAGATAATATTACATCTGTGGGATGATTATTGGTAATTTTTTCTCTAATGATAAAAATTTTATTTGTGAAGAAGTTCATGAAGTAATTACTAGTTAACGTTAAAGGGATTGTTGGCTCAACAGTGCTCTGACTTTTTGTCAGCCTGGCTACAGTGCTGAAGAGAAACCTGGGGTTGTTCTTATTTTCTTCAATCAGTGACGAATAGTAAGATGTTCTGGCTTTGCGGAGGGCTTTCTTATAAAGCAGCAAACTATTTCTCCAGGCTAAATAATGATCCTCTAAATTTGTGACACGCCATTTCCTCTCCAGCTTACGAGTCATCTGCTTTAGGCTACGTGTTTGAGAATTATACCACGGAGTCAGGTACTTCTGATTTGAGACCTTAGTTTTCACAGGAGCTACAGTATCCAGAGTCGTACGTAGTGAGGAGGTAAAATTATTAACAAGATAATCGACCTCTGTTGGAGTAGCGTTCAGATAGCTGCTCTGCTCTATGTTGGTACAGGGCATTGAAGATGATAACAGTGGGTGGATTATATTCTTAAACTAAGTTACAGCGCTTTCAGAAAGACATCTACTTTGATAAAGTCTACTCTGCACTGCTGTGTAATCAATTATTGTAATTGTAAATGTTATCAGGAAATGATCAGACAGCAGAGGGTTTTCAGGAAACACTGTTAAATGTTCAGTTTCTATGCCATATGTTAAAATAAGATCTAGAGTGTGATTAAAGTGGTGGGTGGGTTCTTTTACATTTTGAGAGAAGCCAATTGAGTCTAATAACAGATTAAATGCCATGTTGAGGCTGTCATTTTTAGCATCTACATGGATGTTAAAATCACCCACAATAAATATTTTATCTGAGCTGAGCACTAAATCAGATAAAAAGTCTGAGAAATCAGACAGAAACTCTGTGTAAGGCCCAGGTGGACGATAGATGATAACAAGTAAGGCTGGTTTCTGAGTTTTACAGCTGGGGTGGATAAGGCTAAGCATCTGGCTTTCAAATGAATTAAAAGTCTTTCTTGGTCTTTCATTAATTAATAGGCTGGTGTGAAAAATTGCTGCCACACCGCCCCCTCGGCCTGTGCTTCAAGATTTCTGGTAGTTAGAATGACTCGGGGGTGTTGATTCATTTAAACTAACATAATCATCCTGTTGCAACCAGGTTTCTGTAAGGCAGAGTAAATCGATTTGTTGATCAATTATTAAGTCATATACTAACAGAGACTTGGAGGAGAGAGATCTAATATTTAATAATCCACATTTCACTGTTTTACTCTTTGGTTCAGATGTGGATACTGTATTGTTCTTTCTTTGTGAGTTTTTATGTTTAAGTTGTTTGTTGCTGGTTTTTAGTTTGTTTTTTGTCTTTTTGGGAGCTGACACAGTCTCAATGGAGATGGGTTTTTGGGAGGAGAGAAGCTGCAGAGAGGTGTGTAAGACTGCAACTCTGCTTCCTGGTCCCAACTCTGGATAGTCATATTTTGGGGGGTTTAATAAATTTGTCCATATTTCTGGAAATGAGAGCTGCTCCATCCAAAGTGGGATGGATGCCGTCTCTCCTAACAAGACCAGGTTTCCTCCAGAAGGTTTGCCAATTATCTATGAAGCCCACATCGTTTCTGGGACACCACTCAGACAGCCAGCAATTTAAGGAGAACATGTGGCTAAACATGTCACTCCTGGTCTGATTGGGGAGGGGACCAGAGAAAACTACAGAGTCCGACATTGTTTTGGCAAAGTTGCACACCGATTCAATATTGATTTTAGTGACCTCCGATTGGCGTAACCGGGTGTCATTACTGCCGACATGAATTATGATTTTACTGAATTTACGTTTACCCTTAGCCAGCAGTTTTAAATTTCCTTCAATGTCGCCTGCTCTGGCCCCTGGAAGACAATTGACTATGGTTGCCGGTGTCTCTAGCTTCACATGTCTGAGAACAGAATCACCAATTACCAGAGTTTGACCCCCAGCGGGTGTGTCGCCGAGTGGGGAAAAACGGTTAGACACATGAACAGGTTGGTGGTGTACCTGGGGCTTCTGTTTAGGACTATGCTTCCTCCTCACTGTCACCCAGCCGCTCTCTTTCCCCCAGCTGCTTGGGGTCTGCCGGGGAACAGCTAGCGGGGCCTACGCTATCTTCGGCTGCACCAGCTACAGGGGCCTGGCTAGCTATGGGTGAATGAAGGGTGCGAAGCCGAGTCTCCAATTCAATAATCCTGGCCTCCAGAGCTGCAAATATGCTACATTTGTTACAGATATCATTACTGCTAAAGGAGGCCGATGAGTAGCTAAACATCTGACACAATGAGCAAGAAAGTGCAGGAGGGACAGGTGAAGTAGCCATGGTGCTAACGAGTCGGCTACGAGCTAAGCTAAGCTAGCGAAACAGTACAGAGACAGTGAGTGAATACTTTGGCTATAAATTAGGTAGTGAGTACACGGAAAGTGTGCTTCGGATGAAGCACGTGAAGATTATACTATGAAAAAAGAATGTATTTAAAAGTTTTTAATTAAATTGCTAAGCAGATAAGCTACTCAGAAGCAACTGACAGTGCTGCTGTCACTTGGTGTTCGCTCGCTCTGTGGTAGAGTATCACTTCCTGTTCCTGCTCAAACACAGTGGTGTTTCTGCAGGAACAGGAAGTGATACTCTACCACAGAGCGAGCGAACACCAAGTGACAGCACCACTGTCAGTGGCTTCTATCTCCTTCTTTGGCCAACTTATTATACCAGCTGGGTACCTGATCACGGGCAGGGCGTAGGTGTTGATAGCCCGGATCTTGTTCTTACTGTTCAGCTGACTCCTCAGGACTTGCCTGACCCTCTGCAGGTACTTGGTGGTTGCAGCTTTCCTAGCGGCCTCTTCATGGTTCCCATTCGCCTGCGGGATCCCCAGGTACTTGTAACTGTCCTCTATGTCTGCAATGTTGCCTTCTGGTAGCTCGATCCCCTCAGTTCTGACTACCTTCCCTCTCTTTGTTATCATCCGACTACACTTCTCCAGCCCGAATGACATCCCGATGTCATTGCTGTATATCCTGGTAGTGTGGATCAGTGAATCGATGTGATCGATATATATATATATATATATATATATATACATATATACACACACACACACACACACACACATATATATAGCTAAAGAGCACAGAGCCAGCCACAAACAAGCGGAATCAGTATTGGTGTGCTTCATAAAATGCACACTAATATTGTAATTGGCACTGTTCCTCGTTTGCATGACGTAAATACAAAATAATATGGACTCTAATCCAGCTTTCATGAGCAGTATTGCTGTATTTGAAAGCAAATATTGCCAAAAGCACTCCCCTCAGCATCAGCACAATATAAAAGCCTCCTCGAGGAACCATCAGATCAATGAGGCAAAACTCTCAATCAAATGTTGATTGAGGGAGGTAGCTGAATCCGCAGGATTTTTGCTATTTAGCAAATTGGTGAATTTCAGGCTGTGCTTATTGGCTTTATTGTCCTCCATTTATTAGAAAATAATTCATATTTTAATGTGTGGCAACATTTATTTGGTTTCATTTCCCTTGATGCAGCTGTCAGCGATGTGAAGCAGTTGTAGAGAGTATCAGTCAACTCATTCTTTATTATGAGTAACTGAGTACTGGCATAGCTGAATTCTCTTTAAACCTTTCTGGAAATTCACATCTAGGATGCTGAAAGAGCTACAAAGAAAGACACAGTAGAGTAAGAAAATGTGGTTACAAAATACATTATGACACAAGAGAAATGTTGCTTAGACCTCAGGGGAGGGTTGATTCAATACTTCTTTGTCTAGCTTGCATCCAGCATAGGGTAGTGTGTTTGCTGTATGTCCAGTAAAGGAAGGCTCAAAGAGACCATTATTAGAGTTGGAGGTTTATTTGGTGGTTATTAGCAAGATAAGTCATGTTACATTGGTTTCAAGCTGTCTTGTTAATCATGCATAATCCAGATTAAGCAAACAGCTTCACATTTGCATATGAAAGGCTGAATCATGTAAGCAGTGTAAAAAACATGGATATTTAGCCAGACATACAATCTGTTTAAAAAGTACCATCCTATTGCATGTCTTCGGGCAGGGAACTGGTATCAGCCCATTTCTAGTGACCTGCCAGTCAGCCTGTCATAGGTAAGATTACGAGTTGGTCCATTTCATGAATGAGCACCAAAGGTAAACAGTTGCGCGTACACTTGCGGCAACACACTAACATGTCTTTTGCATGGAAGCTTATTTTATAATGACATACTGAAAGTGGACATTTTAAATAAGCTTACAAAGGCAAAAAGGCTAAAGCTAAAGAGCTCAGAGCCAGGCACAAGCAAGCAGCCTCAGTAGGGGCCTCGGTATATGCAATGAAAAGATCAAAGCATGGGAAAATAATGAAGAGAAAAAGATTGATATCCTATTTTGCACTGAATAAAAGTTGATATTTGTTTGCATATGCTTTCTGTTATAGTTCTTAGAAAGAAAAATTGGAAAACACAAGACAGAGTCAGCCAAGGAAATTACAAAATACCAAAACTTTCTGTAAGTTGCAAAAATTAGTCCTAGATTCTTACAAATCTTGTAAAAAGACCAATTGAATTTTTAATATTTTTTAATAGAGATATTTTACTACAGCATCTATTCGGTAAATAGTTTCTTGGTTTTCTTTGCTGATGCCATGACTCATTGAGGAATTCCCACTTATTGACAATGCCAGATGCATCTTTCGCTCAAAATGGTTGTAATATATTTTTCAAGTTCAAACATTAGGCTGCCAGAGTCAACCTAAGCAGAGGCCCAGGATGATGCCATAAGTCAGACCTTCCCAAAGTGTGGGGCCCGCCCCCTGGGGGGGCGCAGAGCCATTGCAGGGGGGGCGCGGTATGAAAAGGGAAAAAACAAAAACAAAACAATGCTTGGACACTGCTAGCATAATGGACAGGTTTTTGACGGGGCTCCCACACAAACGCAAAGCATGAGATGAAGCATAGCTGAATATGTTTCCAAACCAACTTCATTCTAAGCCAAAGACTAGAAAATATGGTGAAGCATATCTGCCTTTTGGCTTCACCTGCACAAGTGCCGAGGTAGGTCTCCCCTGCAGAGCGCTGGGCTCTCCAAATCACGGACAAACAGTATCCCACATTCTTGATTTTTAGTTCACAAACACTTCCTGTAATGACTATCTACTCATGACATTTTGGAGATGTTAGCTCTTTATACAGTAAAGTTACAGTGGGATACAAATAATATCAGGCTGATCCTGCCACAATTTGTTCCCCCGGTTCAAATCACGGACAAACAGTATCCCACATTTTTCTTGTAAAACAAAGGGGGGGCCTAGCAAAAAAGGTTTGGGAACCACCATGCAAAACTTCTCATATGATTTTTACCATTATTTCAGTCTCTCTGCATTCATATGACTTCCTCAGTTCTCATCATATTATATTAGGAAATGTTGCCATAGCCTTCCTTTTTATAATCTTATTTGCTTCAGATATTTCATAAGAGGGAATTCTCCTTACAAGATTTTTTCCCCTCAGTGTAAATTATTTTTGTCATGAATAAAGAAGCAATATTGGGCAATAAGCAAATACCAAGTTTTTTGCATATGGCATTCTTCACATACCCCAAAACAACTTCAGTTTCAGATTTAACATATTGTCTCTGCCTTGTCTCATAAATACAAATATAAACAAACATTGTACACATCTGGGTATCCCAAGGCCCCTTTAACCGCTGAACATTATCTCCATTTTTCTCACTACTTCCTCATCCTGTCACCCTCAAGGCACCTGTGACAATAGGGTACCAGGGAGTCCCTTAGGCTTTTCAGCATCATACCTCTGTTTTGCACTACTTCCATATGTGGTTGCATTCATATTAACACAAATGAACAATAAACAACAAAAACAATAGCAAAACTGCTCTGCAACAACAGTGGATACCCTAAGAATTCTCATGTGACACCACTGCTATCTCAGCTACACTGGCTTCCTGTTAAATTTAGAGTACATTTTAAGATCCTGGTCTTGACTTTTAGAGCTTTGCATGGACTGGCACCAGTCTCCGATCTGCTGCAGCCCTATGTCCCTAGCAGGTCCCTGACGTCATCTGATCAGGACTTACTTGCTATGAAACAGACTAAGATGAGAACTAAGGGTGATAGAGCTTTTGCCACTGTGGCCCCTAGGTTGTGGAAGTCTCTCCCCCAAACCTTAAGAACTGTGGACTCAGTAGTTGTTTTTTTTAAAAAAAATAAAAACAACTCAAAACTTACCTTTTTAAAACTGCTTTTGATTATTTTTGCCTGTTTGTATTGTATTGTTGTATTGTTTGTATTGTCTGTTTTACCTTTTATTATTTGTTATCTTATGTGCAGTACTTTGTGACTCTCTCTAGAAAGGTGCTGTATAAATAAAATTTTATTTATTATTATTTATTTAACTGTACTATAGAGTGTATGTAAGTTTCTGTGTTTGCTAGTAACTACCATCAACCTAAGGTCTCAGCGAATTTATATTTGCAGAGATGTTCATTTGATTGTAACAGCAGTAGGAAAGAGCAGTAACAAGAGTAGGACAGCTAAGCTAATTATGGTTAAACATTTGCAGTTTAGTGAAAGCAAACATTTGCCTTGCAAAAATGGATAGGTTTATTTAGAAAGTCAGCTATGACATTTAGCTTTTTGTGTTCGTCACAAGTAGGAGATTTTGAATTGAGTCTAAATTGACCGCAAATTTGCTTAACCAGTTAAAATCAAACAGGCTATTACTGAAGCAGTCGAGGAATTACCTTTGAGGTCTCAGTCATAGTTATTAATGCAAAATCTAACATTACCCTAACCTTATATTTTTGTAAAAAGCAAAATTGACTTTTTGGGGGGGAAAAGTGTTTCAAGTCTGTAAGTTAAAATTGTTATTTTTGTTGTTTCCTGATTTATAAGAATTGGTAGAACAATTACATGCAAACAAAATGATGCATTTTGGTTGCAAAGATTTGGTGTTGCTTAGGGTAATCACTGACGATGACTTACACCTAAAAGAGTTCAAAATGAGAAAACGTTGCTCTAAAACATCTTGACATGGCAATGAAAATGAACAATAATCAAAATTGATCATGCAAACTAAAAGACTAAAACTTACTATGTTTCTCTTGTTACTTCATTAGCCTCAGTGTTCTCAGATCATTCTTTACATCAAAGCACCCAGTTGTCTTGCAAAAAATATGTAGGATTAGTGAAATCACACACATTCAAAGATACTGGTAGTTATTGTTTCAAATGCCTATTTCATGACAACCAGGCTAAATTCATCTGAGGGAGTATGAAGGAGATTATCTGGATGCTGAAACGATTGTTAAAATACATTAGGCCAATAATAGTAGACCTGTGCTACATTTGTCCAGCTAGGCAACACATATTTCTGCATAAGAGATACATGAGACACCCTTTAAATGAGCAAATTCCATGCTCAAAACATGGAAATGCAGCCAAAATGGACCATACAATGGCCTCAGTGAACACATCAGCACATAAGTAGAGATGAGGAAACACAATCACATTAGATATTAATATTAGTATGAGTGAATTATATATATTATATATTCTGTATTCTTCAAACCATGTAACAATATGATAATCACACATGAGAACGCCATTTCCAGTTATACACATTTATTTTATTTCACTATTAAAGAAACAAATTATGTGAATAAAAGCTCACCACAAGAACATCTCCCAACCCAGTCTTACAAAGTTGCAATCAGGCAAACAGACAAATGTATTCGTTCAGTGATATGAATGATGGACAATAAAAACTGGGTATGGAACATGAACTGTTGGTGAGCTAAAAAACAATCCTGGTGCTGATGCTTGTCATTGAACATTTTGCTCTTGATTGAAATGCCTACCGTTGCGTGTAGGCATTTCAGTCCAGATGTTATGGAGTTCAGTTCAGCTAAGATGTATTTCTAAAGCACCGGATCGCAAAAATAGCCGCTTCACGGCTGTTTATATTGTAAGGTGAAGACCATACAATATAAGAGAGAAGACCCCCAACAATCAGATGATCCCCTGTGAGCAAACCCTTGATGACAGTGTCTGTGAAGGTTCTCAGTCATCAAGGCCATAGTAGTCTAAGGAGCTTGGAAAGAAAAGACTTCTTTAAGTTTAACTTAAAGAAGTCCAGGCGCTTTTCTCCACGCTCCTTAGACTTGGTGACGGTGGGAAAGAAAAACTCCCTTTTAAGAGGAAGAAACTTTCGGCAGAACCAGGCTCAGTGAGGGGCGGCTATCTGCCTCGACCGGTTGGGGGGCACAGCTGTTATAACCCCTGACGCAGCATAGCTTCTAAGTCTGAAAGATAAGTAAATACCTTAAACCTGCACTCTATGCAGGACACCAGGTGATGAGGTGATGACAAGACTTACAGTACTATACAAGTCTATGCAGAAACAGTTTTCTCTCTTGAATCTGTGAAATTTTTTTGCTACTGAGTGTCTGGGTACAGTCACTCATTTTGGGCCAATTAAATCAAATGTCCATTGTCTAAGTTATTACCCCCCCCCCCAATTGAACCTGCATTAACCAGGTTTAATAGGGAGTGCCAAAGTCGCAGCTGTGCTAAAATTCCTCGAATTCTCCTTGGAGATTTTCGAGTAGCTGCCTTTGTTCTTGAAAGTATTTTTCCATTTGTCTCATCGCTTCCCGTCCATTCCACACCTTTTTGGTAAGGTCACTAACCTTATTTTCTAAGGCCTTATTTTGTTGTAAGAGTGCGTTAACTTGGACATCGTAGTTGTTTATCAGATTGTTATGTTCTTCCTGTGAAACTTTGGGAGTCTGAGCTTGGGTTTGCAACGCCATGTCTTTTGCTTTCATGGCTTCCTGTACATCACACAGATTTTTCTTGACCTCTTCAAGCTCTCTTTTCAGTGCCTCACATTCATGGCACAACAACTCCTTTTCTCTGTTGATCACATTCAAATAATGTTCGTAGTCTTTCTCAGTGGCTTTGAACATTCGTGATTCTCCTTTCACACCCCCCTCATGTGGTTTCAGTTCTTTTTGACAACCACCACTCCTTTTGGAAAGCTCCTGGAGGTCCTGTTCAAGAAGTTCGTTATGTTGCCTTAATATGTCAATTTCATGTGCAAAGCATTGGAGTTCCAGGGTCTGTCTGAGCTGTGGAATGTCCGTTGTTTTGTTTTCCTCATTCATGATCCTTTTTCTTTCTTCACTCTCTTGTAACTCTTTAAAGGCTGTGTTTGCCTGATGGAGCTTATTTTTAACAGCCTGTATTTCCTGTTGCATGTCATCTTTTTCTTTTTCAAAGTCCCTTTTCAGCTCACACATGCGTTTTATCGTCACATCATTTTCCTTTCTTAAAGACTGGTTGTCCTTTTCCATGTCTCCCACTTTTATAACCAAGCCTGCCTTGCCGCTTTGCAACTCTCTGATTTCTGCCTCCATTTCCTGCATCACCTCTTTCTGTTGCTGAATCTCTTTGGTTTTGGAGCTGTTTAAATCCTTTAGAATTTGGTTCCAATACTCCAGGTCTTGAATTTTGAAGTGAAATGTTTCGTTATCTAGTTGCAGGTCTCTTTTCCTCTTGTTTTTAGATAACCCACTTTGTTTGAAGAGAACATCAATGTTTTTTTTGGAGAATTTTGTTCTCATTTATGAGCTCTCT
The DNA here is from genome assembly GCF_036321145.2 of Pelmatolapia mariae. Taxonomy (NCBI): domain Eukaryota; kingdom Metazoa; phylum Chordata; class Actinopteri; order Cichliformes; family Cichlidae; genus Pelmatolapia; species Pelmatolapia mariae. The sequence continues at coordinate 12,507,647 of NC_086235.1, read as the reverse complement.
TTTTTGCTGCTTAAGGTCGGCGTTCTCGACTTTGAGGTCATGTATGGTAGAGTTTTGTTGTTTGAGAGTTTTATTCTCATTTTTGAGCTCTTTGATTTGCTGTTTAAGTTTTTCGTTCTCGGCTCTCAGGTTGCATACAGCAGAATTTGACAGACTCATATTTCAAATTGATGTTGATGCTAAATCTCTGTACTAACTAAAAGATTTTTTAAAAATGCTGTCAACTGTGTCAGAAACTGAAGTTTCAAGTGTTTTAAGTGTTGTCCTGCCAGAACACATGGAGATGACTGACCAGCGAGCTTCTAATGGTTAAACCTCGTCAAAGTAACTTTTTGTTTTCACTAAATTGTAAAGAGGGATACGTGTGTATAGAAAGCTGGCTGTTAGAGTAGCAGATGTTTAATTTTGTCTAAATTCACTATTAATTTACCTAATCAATTCAAATCAGAGGGAGAGAACAACGAGATTGTACAAGATCAGGAAGAACAAGGTGAGCCAAAGAGTGAAGGGAGATGGAAAAAACAATAATTATTTTTCACAAAATAATTTTACATACAATTCATGGATACTTAGTGTGCTTTCCAGTAGCTTGCTTAAAAATGGCAGTGGACATTCTAAACATAACATACTAATATGAACTAGAAAATTATTTGCGCGCAAAAATGCAATGTGAATGAGACTGAAAGTGAAGAATTCACTTGGATGAGTGACGTAGCGTTTCTCCCACTGAAAACACAATGTCCAGATGAACACAATCAACTTTATTGCATACTCTGAAGTAATTAAGTTTCAAAGTAGGGTAGATTTAAAGAGGATTTGAAGATTTTGCCATTCATTTGAATGGGAAGAGAAATTCAATGAAAAGTTAAATGTTTTAAAAAGTTTAAAAGTTACAAAAAAAGAAAAGCAATAGCAGCGTAGTCCTGAATGTAAACTGTCAATGTAAAATCAGCCCTCTTACAGTTTGCTTCTTGTCCAGGTGTATCGGGTTGCAGTGTGATTTTCCTTCTGTCTTTAATGAGTAATGGTACTTTAAGTGCTTGATGATTTGGTGGACTGACTGTGCTGCATGTAGCTATGAGACTGAAGCAGGGCCTCACCCAGCATCAAGAACAAGTTACCAGCACCTCACATAAAAATATCAAGAGATTAAGACTCAACACACACTTGAAGAATGTGTCTACCTGTTTATTTTTGTAACCTGACTTGACTCAAATCGCTTCATATAAAAAAAGCATAACAAAAACATATGTTTTTACCATTTGCATGAAGAGATGATAACTGCAGTGGTAGGATTCATTGTTTGGCAGCAAAAGCTATACGCATTTCACTTTATGTTGTGGACACACGTTCTCAGTAGGCATTGGTTTCAAATTTATCAATAGCTTTATTCACAGAAACACAGGGAGTGTGGGGATAATGTGCAGGATATGACAGCTTGCTCCAAGAGACCATTTCCTTTTATACTGTTTGTGAAAAATTCTTTTTATCCTTGAAAATTTCCCAGAATAAGCACTGCTAAGCATATTTTTATCTAAAGCTCCATAAGTCTAAACAAAGGTAGACACCTTGTCTCTCCACCAAAACAGGACATACTCAGATGTCCTCACAGTCATGAAACATGATCATAGAATCGTGCATTAAGTATAGGCATAAAACATACTAAAATTAAGTTGAGTGAATGTAAGTAAATATGAAGTTCCAACTTGTTTGTGAAGAAGTACTCCACTTGAAAGAGTTGCAAATGAGAACAAACATCAGGATTTACTATGTATAAAGCCTTGTGTGGTTTTACTCTTTCACGTATAGTTTTGATGATAAAGAAGTACAAAGCAGCTTTGCTGCAGTTTTTCAAATGTCACTCAGACCTTGTGATGCAGCTAAGGAGATAAATTTATATTTTTTCCAAGTGTCTTTTATCTATGTTCCAAGGCTGAGGAGCTCTTACTGACATTCTCCGTTTAGCCTCGTGTTTAGGGGGTTAAAGTTGCAACCCTTAAGATTTTCATTCAAATTTATGTGCAGCAGGTTTTTTCTTAAGTGTGTATTCGGATCTCAATGGGACTTGTTACCCTTTTCTTCATTTCTCTGAATACTTGTCTGCCAAAGGTACTTCATTGTTTCACTGATTTCTTTAAGTGGGCTCCTTCACCATGAACGAAGACAAGGCAGAGTGCTCTTGTTAAAGACATGTACATGTTCTGGCTAAACACTATTTGAGTAGTAATTAAGCATAGCTTAGATCTGGTGGGCTCTGTGGGTCAAGTTCAGCCAAGAGTTCAAGCAGATCAGCTGATTACCACCAGGTTGCCACGGTGCATCTCTTGCCCAGTGAATGCTATAACTGACTCAAAGATACTACATCTTTCTAGCATCCTGTTACAGTATATCAAACTTAGAACACCCATCAATTCTAATATTTTTTTTCCAAGGGGCCAGACTTTTACTTGTACTTTTTAAAGGGGCTTTCTGAAGAACTTCTGAAGTTTTCTTTGGACATTGGCTAATTTTTCACTAATTTTTTTATGCCCATGACCTGACCAAAGAATATTTCCAGCATAAAAAAAGGTATCTAACTCAAAGCCTATACCAGTCGTGTTTATACATAATAGACAACTTAGAAACATGTGTTTTTGCAACAGGCCTAAAGAATCAAGTCCCTAAAGATGCAATTTAAAATTGGTTCTTTGCCAAGTTGTTAAATAATGCCAAAGATACCACAGTCTGACAGGCATTAAATAGTATTTTTATACCAACAATGTGACAGTGTCCTTAAAAAAAAATTCTAATGAAACTGAAGAAGTAAAGGAGAAAAGAAGAGGATGCTGGCCTAAAATCTACAGCAGATGAACAGTATCTGAAAATCACATCCTTCAGAAATATGAAGAAAAGAAAATCCAGTAAAGACCCGAAGACACTTGCAGTTGTACCTCTCTCCTGACCTCCTCAGTACATCCTGATGACAATTTGAATCAAAGATTTTTTATTGATTCATTACTCCATCAGACCTGTTGCAGCCAATTTTCACTCCAGTTCTTGTGTAATCTGGCATACCTCAGCTGTTTCTCCCTGTTTCCTTTGCTTAAGAATGGCTTCTTGTCCGTCCCCCTGCCACTGAGACCATTTCTGATGAGGCTTCAAAGAACAGTAGCTGAATCAACTAAAGGGACTTATGCGTCTCTTAGATTCCTTGTCAGCCATCTGTAAAATACAATGGAGCATTTGTTGTAGTTTGGGGGTTCATTAAAGCCAGTGCAGTTGGGGAAGTTGTCAAAATTGATGGAAATATGAAGACAGAAAAGTACAGTCAGATTTTGATAACTGATGCAATACTATCTGGAAAGCGTCTGATTAGGATTGGCTTTTTTTTTTCAACATGACAGTGGTTCCAGATACATACCTGGATAGCAAAACATACAGAAAAAACTATTAGTAAGTGGTTTCAAGTGCTGGTTGTGATTAGGATTGTTTTTCCAGGCACTAGAATACCTGTTCTTCTATATCTGCTTCTCAGTCACCATTCTCACTTTGTCTTGTGTTTGCCAACATACAAGAAGTCACTTGCTACAGCCCAGTGTCTTATACACAGTGTTGGGACTAACGCGTTATTAAGTAACGCGTTACAGTAACTACGTTATTATTGTGGTAACGAGCACGGTAACTAGTTATTATGCCAAAACCAGGAACGCGTTACTCGTTACTGGGATTTAGATAGGCTCGTTACTCGTCACTTCGTGTGGTGGATATCGCGGAGCTTCGATTCAATAACATTAGCAAGTGGTGGAAGCCAGCAGGTGGATGAAGGAAAAGGGAGGCAAGAGGAGAGACCCGAAGCGGCCGCCGGTCCGCGTGTCAGGTGAACTGAACTTCAGGTAAGAAGTTATGACCTGCAGTCTATCGGAGTCAGATATAAACCAAGTTTAGGTGCAGTTTATTTTCGGTATGCTGACATTTTCGTACTGCGTGCTAGCTAGCATGACGGAGTTTCTATACAGCTGGGTGGGTGCTATGTTACTGATGTTGAACTTTATTTTGTTCATACGGTTAATTATTAGAGTTTCCAACCGTCCCCTAAAAAACAGAATCGTCTCGTATTCAGAGAAAATATTACGTGTTTCGTATTGAGGTGAAAAGGAACACAGTTTGTCCCGGACTTCAGCTACAATGAAAAAGACACAAAGCTGAAGCTGCACAGCTGCCTCTTCTTCTCTCATTCTCTCCTCTCCCGTTTCTACTTCAATCACGAAACTGATCAATGAGCAGCTGATCGGCTTTTCTCTCTTGTTTATTTATCGCCCACTTTGCGCCAGAAAGAGGAAACCAGCGGATGTCGCGCTAAACAACAGCAGCACGTTTAAGCTTGATCAGCTGTTGTTAGAATTTATTTAATATTACTTTCTAGTATCAGCTGATGTTTGCTGGAGCCACAGCTGTAAAGCTGCTGGTCATGATATCAGTTTGGTTATCTGGTGAGAGGGAAACATGCAGATGAAACCAGGAGATGTCCTTACTGAATCATCAGAGCTGAACAGGTGATGGAGAAACAGGTTTACCTTTTAGGTCACATGAATGAGTTGAAGGGAAGTTATGAACTGTTTCTGAGAGACAAATAACACCAGGATCCTTTTCTAAGTAGCTGACAGCTGGTAACTGTGCAGGGGCGGGTCTAGCAAAGTGTTGCCAGGGGGCCAGGTAGGGCATTAACAGGGAAAGGGGGGGACAAGGAAATACTTTTCTTTATTATTCTCATTTAAAATGTCTAGCTTTTAAAAAAATAATTATCTGAGTCTTACAACAAACGATTGATAGATTGATACATATATACCATCAGAACAGTGTACATCACTGTCACAACAGTGTTTATTTTCATTCAAAGGCTTTATGATTTTTCCTATAATGGTGGGCTGGTCTCTAGTCAAAATGCCCGGGACGATTTTTTTGTCCCAGTCCAGCTCTGTATGCAGCTCATCTGCAGTCTGGTGTTACCTACATCGTCCTATTCAGAAGGCAGAATTTCCGAGTTCTGAGTACAATCAAAAGCACCACGACTGCAGTTTTTGTGTTGGATGTAAAAAGCAGGCTAGAATCATGCGGCGGTCAACGACGGTCCAGGCGTGGGATTTCTCTCGTGGAAATGTGCACATTATTTTTTCCTTTCTATTGGTAGGTGGCACAGTGCACTTGTGGCAAGTAAGCAAGCTAGAAGACTGGCAATCTTGCTGGGTATCCAGTTACGGAAGCAACACATTAACAAGAGAATTCTGAGTAAAACCAAAGTTACTTTCCCTAGTAACTAGTTACTTTGAAAGTAACGAGTAACTTGAAGTAACTGAGTTACTTTTTTAGAGAACTAGTAATGTAACTAAGTTACTAATTTAAAGTAACTTGCCCAACACTGCTTATACATAACATACTATGCAAATCCTTTAAAGATTAAGTAATAGAGGTTGTTTCTCCACATTCTGTTGATAGCTTTAGTTAACATTAGAATGTATAAACTACTTTTAAACACAGAAATGTACAATTAGTTAGTTAGTTAGTTAATTCGTTTTTAAGAAAAAGGCTTCACTATTTTGTGAGTTTTACTAATAGTAGTAGGGGAGATTCACTATTCCAGCATAACATGGTGTAATGGTACAAAATAATTATATTGGAGATGTTTTGACACTGAAAGTGTACAAATAGCTTTTCCTGTGAATCAGAGCTGAAGTATTCATACTTTTGAGCCACACTGCAAAATGATCTGTCCTCTGGTAATTTATGTTATAAGTAGTTGTGTTTTTGTCTTTTCTACCAGCTGATAAGAGAGAGTCTGAGCTGCAGTGTTTACATGTCTATAAAACAAGATGCTGAAGTTTTCTAATCACACACTTGGAGGCCCTTCATGTTTAGTCTGAAGTTAAAAAGCCCCAACTCTTTTCTTCACTAAATGTGACAGTTTCTCAAGCCAAGACACTACAAGGCACACAAAGTGGGACAGCTGGCTGATTGGCACTCCTTGCAAAAGTGCAAACTAATAATCAGAGGACGGTATTTGAATCAAGCAAAGAGAAAAGCTGAGTGAGAAAATAATAATGTACCCTTGAAAGCTAAAAAAAAAGTTGTTTACATCAAGGCTAAAGGAAAGAGGCCATTTGTGAAGCATCTACAGTAACACATCACTTCTTAGCTGCAGTTTAATACAAATAACTAACCAGACAATCAAATTACAGCAACTCAATGCATTTAGGCATGTGAAGACAACCCAATGAAGTTTAAATCGAGCATTAGAATGGCAAAGAAAGATGATTATTTTTGAGAAAGTGGCATGGTTGTTAGTGCCCAGATGGAAATTTCTGATCTTCTGGGACTTTTGCCACACAACCATCTCTAGAAAGACTATAAAAATACCTCATTGATACCAGAGGTCAGAGTCTAATGGCCAGACTGCAACCAAGGTATGCAGAAGAGCACCTTCAACACAAAACACATCAAAAAGCAGATGGGCTACAGCAGCAGAAGACACCAGTTGCCACTTTTGTTAACTAAGAACAGGAAATTAAGGCCGCAAGTCACAAAGGCTCACCAAAAGTGGACAACAGAAAACTGGAAAAACTTTGGCTGATCTTGTGAGTATTAATTTGCGCTGCAACATCCAGATGGTATGTTCAGACTTTGAAATAAACATGATGAAAGCATGCATCTATCCTGCCTTATAGCAATGGTTTAGAGTGGTGGTGGTGGTGATATAATGGTGTGGGATATATATTTTTTGGCCACAGCCTACCTGAGTATTGTTGCTGACATCCCTTTATGACCATAGTGTATCAATTTCTTGATGGCTGCCTCTAGTATGAAAGGAGCAAGTACCATACAAACTTTATTCTTTATTTATTATATTTTATACATTCTAATGAATGTACACAGATTCAACATCTGCTGTGTGAAGAGATGAAGCAAATGGAATAAAAAAAGCTCTACGATGTAGGCAACAGTCTACATTGTAGATGGGTGACATCACGCCTAATAGAAAATTAGTATAGTCATGGGTCAACGTGGTATTCAGCAGGAAACCCTAAAATCACTTAGAAATAAGTCAGAATAATTTGTAGTGTTACTGCTCTTTTTGGATTTAGCCAAACAAATTCATCAAGATACAAGCAGATGTTATATGAACTTTCATGACTGATTTGGTATAAAGCTAGAATTTAGTGAAGGTTATATATATATATATATATATATATATATATATATATACACACTATTATATTTTTCTTACATGTTTTTCAATCTCTGACTGAAGTTATGTCAAATTCTTTTCAATCCCTGAGAAATAAAGCAGCTGGACATTTAATTCACAGACACATTATGTGACAAACTGCTCACGAACAGTTTGTTTGCTGACATTTGTTGAGCTATTTGAAACCTTTAATTTGAAATTATCAAAGTATTTGCACTTCGTTGCTTCTCACCTTTAAAAAAATATCTGTAAAATTTTCTGTTCCTTTGGGTCATGTACAGAAATGACTATAATGTTAAACTGAATCTTAACTCTTTACTTTCAGCCTTTCAAGACCAAGCCATTCCTCATTTTTTCCCAATTGGCCCCTCTTCAGTTCTCCAGCTAATCACCCAGCCTGCGCCTCCCTGCACATCTGCCCCTCATTACCTCATCAAGCCACACTTGTTTTTCATCAAGCAACTGTGTATAAATTCAAGCCACTTGCATCACTCCTAAAAACTTGCCTTGGTGATTTCTGTTTCTGACTGTTTTTTTTTTTGTTTTTTTTATCTTTTCCCTTGCAAATTAGATTTTCGTTTGCATTTTATCGCTCCCTTTTGTTGGCTAGCTTTATACTTTCTATAGTCTCTAGTAAGTTGAATTTTATTCAACCTGCTTTGACTGACCGGCTGGATTTGCTTCTTTTCCTCAAGTTATTGTGAGGCTTATAACTAGGAACTAAATCATTCTTGCTTGCACCCTTATCAGCACTCTTTTCATATCAGTTTTACTTAATACTTAATCTGAAATCTAAAAAAGGAAAGAAGAGATTTTAATTCAGTGGACACTTTTCAAAATGCATCTTGTTTTCTGACAAGCCAGCACATTTAAGCTTGTACTGGAGATGAAGGAAATTACATCCTTCTCAGGGCTGGCCGTCAGCTGTCCTGGCGATGTGATAAAGAGATATTTGAAATGCAGATGTTAAATTGACATCAAATGGTCGTGCAAGAAGCATCTAGTTGCTTGTTTTTGCATTGATCAGCCTTAGAGATCTATGGGATGGAAGCATCCACTGACACCACAGTATTCACACAGTGGGATGTGTTTTGTGTGCATAACACTACACTGCGAATGCGCTTCAGTAAACAGAACCAGTGGGGTTCCATGACGGCAAAATTATTAGTTTGTTTGGTGGAGAAGCTGCAGAAAAAGTGATTAAACTTTATCCATTTAAATGTCTGGTAGCGTCCAAAAATTCTGGGGTCAATAATTGTGTGATTGACTGAGAGGGTTTTATATTTTATAAATATTTAAAAAGAGCCTCCAGTGATGTGGGGAAAAAACTAAACTAATGCATCCAGAAAAGGACAAGGTTGTTCTTATTTGGAAAATTTGTTTTCTGTCTACATCCTCAAGCATGAATACATTGGAGTAGTTGAATATTCATGTGTTCATGAAAATGTTTTCTCCAACAAAATTCTAAGTAGTTAGAAGTATAGATTTAAGATAATTGTACTTTCAGATGTTTCTTGAACTTACATTTCAACAGTAATCCTTTTTAATTCAGTACAAAAAATAAGAACCTTTGTTTTGGTTACTTAATTTAATAAAAAAAAATTGTGGTAACAATTCTTGGCAAGTATTATATTGTTGGAATGCCTGTTTATTTTTCCTATATAAGTGCCACATTTGGGGGGGGGAATGCATATGTGGGTTGCACCCATTTGCACAACTTTACTGACTTTTGTTTCTTCAGAACTAAATACTATAAATGGCACCAAAGAAGACATATTGGTAATTTGACAATTTAATAATTTAACAAACAGGGGCCTCAGTAACATCTATAGGAACCATATGTGGCAGGGGCTCCATCAAGCTGAACGGAAGTGTGACAAATTGGTACAAACCGTGCGGAGGGAAGAAAGCCGTTTTTTCCTTAGACTCTGAAGACAAGGGAATCTGCCAGTAGCCCTTGGTTAAATCCAGTGTCATAGGTTGGTCCAGTACCTACCAACCTATCCAGGAGCTCGTTGACCCAGGGCATGGGGTAGGCATCAAACCGTGACACTTTATTCACCTTGCGATAGTCTACACAGAACCGTATAGACCCAACTTTCTTCACTACAAGAACTATGGGGCTACGCCAGGTGCCGTGTGACTCTTCTATTACTCCCATTTTCAGCATTTCATCCAATTCCCTCTGAACAATTTTCCTTTTATGTTCAGGTAGCCTGTAGGGCCATGAACGCACCATCATGCCAGGCTGCGTTTCAAAATGGTGCTCAGCCAGGCAGGGGAGAGAACAGTGCTGTTGCAACGTGGTAACATCTGCTCTCTGGGCCTGTGTGAGATGGCTGTTACAATGGAGGAGGCAGGAATGGTGGAATTTGGCACCTCCGGCCCCAACTCATCTCTCTCCTTTACCAGGCTCACCAGAGAAATGGTTTCAGCCTCTCTCCATGCTTTCAGGAGGTTGAGGTAATAAATCTGCAGGGGCCCTCCCCTGTCTGACCGTGCAACCCCATAGTCGACGTCCCTCACTCCCCGTGTGACACGAAGAGCCCTTGCCACTTGGCAAGTAACTTGGAGCTAAAAGAAGGAAGTAATACAAGCACTGTCTCCCAGTGAAAATTGCCTAAGTCTAGCCCCTCTGTTATACAGGCATTGCTGAAGCTGATGAACCTGGAGCAAATTCTCCCGTGACAACCTTCCCAAAGTATGGAGTTTTGCTCTGAGGTCCAGCACATACTGAATCTCATTTTTTTGCGGGGCTCAGACCTTTCTCCCAGTTTTCTTTCATGAGGTCGAGCACCCCACGCGGCCTGCCGAATAGCAGTTCAAAGGGAGAAAATCCTGTGGAGTCCTGGGGCACCTCTCAAACTCCAAATAACAGAGGTAATTCATACAGTTCTTTCAGTGTGCGTAAAATGAGCAACGCGCCCTGGTCAGTCAGGAGTACAAACTTGGGAGATGACATGAAACAGCACCTGCACCACACTCTTTGCAGAAATGGTGCGCAGTGGCACTGCCTTTGGGTATTGCGTAATTGCATAATCCACCAGAACTAATACAAAGCGATAACCGCGTGCACTCTGGTGAAACAGCCCAATGAGGTCCATGCCGATGCACTCAAATGGGACCTCCTATTAATGGGAGCGGGTGCAAAGGAGCTTTTGGTATGGCCGGCTGATTAACAAGCTAGCACTCCGGGCAGGATGCACACATCCACTCGGATGCCCGACCAATAAAATCGGACCATTATTCACTCCAGAGTCATATCCCATTGTCATATCCCATATGCCCTGCCATGGGGTTGTAATGATCCGCCTGGAAAATCATTTCCCGGTGGCTTTTAGGCTCCAACAACTGAGTGTGTGTCTCCTCTATGCGACAGGTGTGGGCTTGATTCTATGTGTTTTGCCCTTGTATTTTAATATCAGCGGCACTATTGGATACTTGTGAGTATCACCATGAACACACTTCACCTCCACCCACTCTGCTTTCAGAAATGCCGGGGGGTGAACCAAGCTTTGGTGCACAAGGGTCTGCATGCAGCCCATGCTCACCAAAACTTACTCCCTTGACTCCTTACCGGAACACTGTAACACTGTACGTCCCTCCTAGAGGGTGCCGGAGCCCCGGCGACACGGAACACCTGACCCAACTCCATCAGCAGACACTCCCACCTCAGGTGTCCCAGCCGCCCGCAATTCAGGCACTCCAGCACTTCCAGACTGCCCCGGCATCTGTGCCGCTGGCTCGAGTGCAGTGCTGGTGGTGTCTGGTCCCTGGGGAGACGAAGCAGGGGAGAAAAAACGGTTAGTGGCATGCAACACCAGGGTCCGCTCTACCGGGACAGGTGCGGGGAACCAGAGTCTAGGTCCCTGCACCGGGTCCTGTCTGTTCAGTGGCTGGCTGACTCTCTCCAGCGCCTCTGCCCTGGAAGGCAGATGGTTTTCTGCTAGTGTGACTGCTGCCTCCAGACTCCCAGGCCATTGGCAACAGACCCATCACGCCATGTCCACCAGCAGCCACTCCATGAATTGCTCTAGCACAATTTTGTCCAGGATGGAGCCTCCCCCATCAACGGTCCCAGCTGTAGCCATCTCACTGCTGCCCCTCCCTGAGCTTCATATTAGGAGCACACAGAGAGAAAAAGACATTTCTAAATATAGTCCTATACTTAAAAATAGACAGAATGACAAAGCTAGAGACTCTGACATCCATAGTCAAATGTATTCCAGTAAACTCTAAGGACAAGCATAGATTTAGTAAAAACATACCTGCTGCTCAGTCTTAGAGATGACACGATACTGCTTTTTTATGTACAATACCGATATTATAAATTTGGATAACTGCCGATATGAATCAAAATGGATACATTCATACTCAAACTTAAAAAGACACAACACTAAAGCTATTTTATTATATACAAGAAATACACTGCACCCAACATATGGCTCAGTTCAGCAATACTGATCTTTTTATTTAAACTTTAGCACTGTTTAGCTGTCACCAGTATCCAAACATCCATCCTGAAAGTGGACAACTTTATGCAGAACTTTACATCTAAATATTAAAAGTAGTAGTCACGTAATTAAAAGTGCCAATTTTAAAAACTCTTTGGTTCTAAAAAAACGAAGTGCAATATTAGCAGACAAAGCAGTAGCTGCCCAAACCCTAAAAAACAACAACAAAAAAACCAAACAACAGTCTTGTAATAACGCATTTGTTATTGTACAGTACCATTGTACAGTCAGACTTAGCAATGACAACAGACAAACGTCAGAGCTCCAGATATCAGTTGTTAAGCTTAACGTGGGAGTGCTTTCCAAACATTCAGAGATGAACACACCTGCTTGTACTTTTCTGGGATAGCTTGCTCAGAGATGAAATGCCATTTGGCAGCATGTAGTGAGGCTACAAATGCTCAATCAAGTGTTGAAAACCAACATTTTCCATAACAGAAAGGGGTTGGTCATCAAGCACAACAAATTCAACAATTTTCCCCATTATCAGCTTTGCTTTATTGCTTTCTGGAGGGAGTTTCTCATGCCTCTGAATGTTTTCCAAAAGCATTTGTTGATACGGTACACTTTTCTTCTTAGCATTGGAGGCCTGGATAAATACTGTGTACTCCTTTCCTTGGTTTTTTCTGTTTGTGGTGTTAAAGTTCCCAACACTGCTACCTCGCGAAATGCTTGCATTGCATAAGTTACATTCAGCAGTCTTGCTTTTGTCTTCTTTCAGTCTGAAGTTAACTCCACACCGCTGACATGACCACTGACAGATCTCGCTGACAGATCTCGCACACGATAAGCGCTCTATCACGTGACGCATACTGCTCTGACGTGCTAAGGTCATGACCTGGGTTATACCATGTTGCAAATTTTGGCACTTTTGTGATAAATTATGGATCAGGTTACATTTTTTTTTTTTCTCCCCAATATCCGATCCAGTAATTTAGGTCCATCCCTACTCAGTCTGTGTTTTTTTTGGTTTTTTTTGTTTTGTTTTGTTTTGGGTTTTTTTGTCAGACTTAGTGATCAGTGCGTTGTTGTTGGGTTTTTTTGTTTGTTTGTTTTGGGGGTTTTTTTCTTAATCATTTCCCTTGTTGCTGGGTTTCAAAAATGGCGGTTTGGATTTTTGTGAATGTGATGCTGTAATGAATCATTGAGTGATGCCAGTGACCAGCTAATCGATGACATGGAGTCTGACATTAGGTTTTCGGATCGCTTGGAACCCTGGTTAGGTAGGTACTAAAAAATTACCTGTTACCAGTTACTATGACCTAGACCCTGAAAACCGTGGCGAGCCCACCCAAGTAGGTCCTAATGCAAAAGGGGCTAATATGTATCAAGAGTGAAAAGAGGGGCAGAAATGGAGAAACAAATCCAAAAGCAGCATAACTATAATAAGGGATGGATCAGGGTCACCTAATCCAGCCCTAACTATGAGTTATATTTTAAAAAAAGTTTTAAACCTTATCTTAAAAGTGAAAAGGGTGTCTGTCTCCTTAACACAGACTCTGTAGGCTGCTTCCATAGCAGCCAAGACTAATAGCTGAGGGCTGTGCCTACTTTAGGAAACTCTAGAAATGTCCACAAGTAAGCCCGCAACCTTAGAGCACAGCTTTGAATTATAATATGGTATTACAAGGTATAATGAGGGAGCTAAATCATTCAGGACAATGTTTATAGAAAAATACTATTTAGAATAGTTTTTTTGCACTAACAATGTTATTCCCATAGGGCTATTAACTGAAAATTTGGCATATTTTAGCATAGTGTGCAGTGTGTTCTTAAAAAAATGAGAGGAAATTAAACAAATGGAGGACGCAAAATTTGCAGGCCTGGAAAAAAATATTCTCTAACAGATAAACTATCTGACAGTGATGTCCTTAAGAAATAGGAGGGAAAAACAGACCTGAGAAATGCAACTGGCCATTCACCTGATCCAACTGCTGTTTACTGAAACCTCATTACAAATGGTCTCAGTGGAGGGAGAAAAGGCTGAAGTATGCCAAACTACACACGAACTGGACTGAAAATCAGTGGCAAGCTGTGTGGTGTGTTGAATCCAAATTTGAAAAGTTTGCTTAAGTGTTACAAACCACAAACATGAAGGGAAAAGTGTCGGGACATCTTGACAGAGAACAAAAGGTAGCAAACTTTCAAACATGAGCTTTGAATGTCCTTCAAGGAACCTGGAGAACTATCTGAAGACTACTTAAAGAAAAGTTTCCTAAGAATTCAGCTTGTGTTGAAAAATAAAGATGATCAGAAAAAACATTATACATTTCTAATTAACTTGATGTTAAACTCTGTTTTTGTTCGCACATATACTCTATTTTCATTTGTTTGCATATTTTAACACACTGCTTCACCTATATTATTATTATTATTATTATTATTATTATATTTTTTTTTTTTGCTTTTTTTTTTTTTTTTGCTTTTTGGCAAAATATAAAGAAAGGAGGTTGGTTCAATACTTCACAGCACTGTAATTTTTAAATGTTTGAAATTTATAGTTCCATCTGCTACTCCATAATTTAAATGATTTAATTTAAGGAGCAATATGAAAGCTGAAGATCTATATAATCGTAATAGACATTTTTCATCATTTTCCAAAGGCTTACACGCCTGACACAATTTACTGATTTAACTGAGAAAATAAAATAATCAGCAGATTTATCCATAATGTTAATAAATAACATTAACAAATTGAGCTCAGAGTAAAATGCTGCTTATACTGAATGAGTCAAAAGTAATCTAGTGACGGATACTGAGTACTTTGAGTTCTCCAGTTTCTAAACTTTAACGTTACATTTCCAAAGCAGGACTCTCACATGAAGTATTCAGATCTGTCCTTGACAAATATTCATGGATGTTGATGGCAAACCTGTCACAGTCCTCTCTCAGCATAACTTCCATCCCCACTTAGTTGAAAAGAGCCTCGCTCCGTCATTGCACTGACATCCCAGCCCTGCTGTGAAGGCTTATAAATATTTGACCTGCTCCTTTGGACACCCGGTGTGCTCTTTTTGGAAAACAGAGGGTCATATGAGCCTCAACCTAGGAAAGTTAAGTCTTTCATTCCCAAACTATATCTATCCATCTATAGATAGAGATAACTAATCTCTATCTGATCTCTAATTCTAATCTCTATATCTAAAAGAAGAGAAAAAAATATCTATCCATCTATAATTTTAGAAGAAAGATTTTGCATCTAATTTAGGACTAAAGAAATGTTAATCTCTGCATACAGTGCAGACTTATTCTTCTTGTGTCAAAAAGGGAAAATCAATAAAAGAAGCTCTAAAACATAC
This sequence comes from Pelmatolapia mariae, assembly GCF_036321145.2. Lineage (NCBI taxonomy): Eukaryota > Metazoa > Chordata > Actinopteri > Cichliformes > Cichlidae > Pelmatolapia > Pelmatolapia mariae. Next base: position 12,492,615 of record NC_086235.1, on the reverse strand, counting down.
ATGTGGGTGAACCATCTTAGAAGATTTATTGACATTGCAATAATGAACTGCAGGCAGCTGAGCAGTTCCATCATGACTTCTAACCAAACCATGTCCAAGATACACCAAAGTTAAAATAAATAAATACATGAAGCTTGCTCAAATCACTTCTATAGCAAACAGCAGCTTTCTGTCCCATGAAAGGCTTACCTTAAGGCAAGGCTTTAAAAAAACTGGACACTATCCCTTCCCTTGCGCTTTTGCGTTTGGGTTATATATAGCCATTTGACTTGGTTGTCAGTTAGCAGCAGATGTCTTAGTTTTTAACGCAGGGACAGACTAAGCGACAGACAGAGGAAGAAGGAAAAACTGTCCCAAGAAGAGGGTTAATGTTACATTTCTGACTGAAACAAATCCTCTTGTGTAAGGCTGAAGTTGCATCTCCCTATGTAAGCTCCACTCATTCTGACACTGGCTTTAAAAAAAAAAAAAAAAGAAAAAAAAAACTGTTCTCACATTTTACTTCTGAACAGACTACACCTTTTGTACTGACAGACACTAAAATATTCTTACAGCTCTGAGTTACAAAGAGTTTTAATATGCATAACACTCATTATTTTCCAGAGAAGAGAGCCTGATGTGACAGACTAAACTCCTGTCTTGAGATGATGCAAGTCTTACATTCTCCTTCCACTCCCTCTTGTGCCATGTTGTGATCCAGTTGGTTTCCCCTGACAACTGCAAGCACCGTCAAGAAAATCGGACTGGCGCATTGATTTATTCTTTTGAATCAGCCAAATCTATGCCAAGAATAATGGGAGCTGTGTCCTTATTGGGGTTATAACACTTCTAATTAAGAAAAAATCTATATGTTAACAGTCAGATTCATAATTCTAACTAATGACATTTTCAGAACACAGAAAAAGGTCATCATTTCAGGTCAGTGTTGCCCCAATAAAATCCACACCTGACAGTCTGCAAGAAACTTTTAATCAATGTCAGAAACGGTAATGAATATAAAATTGGCTGGCGCTCTATTGATTAAGAGCAATTCCTCTTCAGCCCGGAGCTGATTCAGATATTCCATTTCATTAACTCTAGTGGTAAATTACTGTAGTTTCCTAGGTGCCGAAGTGAAGCTGTCATAATACAGCCTCTACAGTAATAGAAAGTCTTGATATTTTGTTCCCTGGAGCAGCTCTTGCAACATCAGCAGGATGTTGCATTGGAAGAGAGCCGGTGATGTGCAGAGAAGTCATGGCTCTGGCTTTAGAAAAAAAAAAAAAATCAAGCTCTGTGTGACAACGAGGTGGCTTTAATGAGTGCTCTTTTATGCAGAGGACACTGTTATTTACTGCATATTATTGGCCTGAGGCCACACAAAATATCTTTGACCCTCACATCCTTTCATTTGAACACAGTCTCGCAGCAGTTTGGAATCACAATTTAATATATTAATTTGTGTTCCAGGGCACAGCTTTCTTCCTCTTTTATGTGTTCCAGATTTAAAAAGCATAAATGCCACATTTGACGTTTTGGTGAAGAAAAGGGGAGGAACTATTCAGTTACAGTTGGGAAAAATATGATTTGAGTTCAAATACAATAGTTGTCACCATTTTTAATTCAAAGCTGTGTTTTCTGGATTGTCATGTTGAGCCATCCCCTTAGTAGTCTTTTGCAGTGGCAAGACATTCTTTTGAAGTGCATTTTTTTTCCTAAGCCGGACTGTCTGTGCATGAAAACATGGCACTAATAAATTGTATTTTTGTGACCACTTAATATTTTGTTATCAGACTAGGCTAACAGTCATGTCACACAAGCCACATGGGGATAGCTGCCAGATAAATGACAATAATGTGATCAGTGGGGTATAATAACGCTGAATGTGTTTGACCTTGGCTGTAGCCAGTAACTAACACAGGTATATTACGTCCAACATGCATGAGAGGAACTGAATGAGCGGTTTTGCCTTCTGACAAGAATGGATCCCGCAATGAGGTTCAAAAGGGAATTCGTTTAGGTTTTATTATTGTCCTTTTATTATTATTCAAAAGTGAAAACACAATGCACACAAATTCTGGCACTTCAAATGTAAATTATGACTGAATTCAACAAGTCTGAAGTTACTGGATAGATTGTAAAAAATTGATTTTTGATTTTCTTTTTTCAAAAGAAAAAATAAGCAAATTAGTAATTGTTGGGCTGGCTCTCAAACTGTGTGTGTGTGTTTTCTCTTTGCCTAGCAGGAACCTTCATACACGGAACATGTAGGGCCAGAGTACTTAGCTCATGGCCACAGCAAACTGCATTTTCATATCCAATACAAATAACAAACATTAACCATAGCAATGACAAATGCAATTTTATATGTCTTTGTCTTTTATGTTTAAGTTTGTGGGTGTTCCATATGCCAGGTGTAATGTCACCAAAGTCCAGTATCCACTGACAATTTTCAGGCATAACATTATGTGCACTGACAGCTAAAGTGAATAATACTGATTATCTCTTCATCATGGCACTTGTAAGTGGGTGGGCTATATTATTGAGAACTTTTTGTCCTCAAGGTTCGTGTGTTAGAAGCAAGAAAATGGATAAGTGTAAGGATTTAAGCAAGTTTGACAAGCGCCAAATTGTGATGGATAGATGACTGGTTCAGAGTATCTCCAAATATGCAGTTCTTGTGGGATGTTCCCAGTCTGCATTGGTCAGTATCTCACAAAAGCTGTTCAAAGAAAGAACAGTGGTGAACCAGCGACAAGGTCATGGGTAGCCAAGGCTCATTGAACTAATGTACAGTGGCTTGCAAAAGTATTCGGCCCCCTTGAACTTTTCCACATTTTGTCACATTACAGCCACAAACAATCAATTTTATTGGAATTCCACGTGAAAGACCAATACAAAGTGGTGTACACGTGAGAAGTGGAACGAAAATCATACATGATTCCAAACATTTTTTTACAAATAAATGACTGAAAAGTGGGGTGTGCATAATTATTCAGCCCCCTTTGGTCTGAGTGCAGTCAGTTGCCCATAGACATTGCCTGATGAGTGCTAATGACTAAATAGAGTGCACCTGTGTGTAATCTAATGTCAGTACAAATACAGCTGCTCTGTGACAGCCTCAGAGGTTGTCTAAGAGAATATTGGGAGCAACAACACCACGAAGTCCAAAGAACACACCAGACAAGTCAGGGATAAAGTTATTGAGAAATTTAAAGCTGGCTTAGGCTACAAAAAGATTTCCCAAGCCTTGAACATCCCACGGAGCACTGTTCAAGCGATCATTCAGAAATGGAAGGAGTATGGCACAACTGTAAACCTACCAAGACAAGGCCGTCCACCTTAACTCACAGGTTGAACAAGGAGAGCGCTGATCAGAAATGCAGCCAAGAGGCCCATGGTGACTCTGGACGAGCTGCAGAGATCTACAGCTCAGGTGGGGGAGTCTGTCCATAGGACAACTATTAGTCGTGCACTGCACAAAGTTGGCCTTTATGGAAGAGTGGCAAGAAGAAAGCCATTGTTAACAGAAAACCATAAGAAGTCCCATTTGCAGTTCGCCACAAGCCATGTGGGGGACACAGCAAACATGTGGAAGAAGGTGCTCTGGTCAGATGAGACCAAAATGGAACTTTTTGGCCAAAATGCAAAACGCTATGTGTGGCGGAAAACTAACACTGCACATCACTCTGAACACACCATCCTCACTCTCAAATATGGTGGTGGCAGCATCATGCTCTGGGGGTGCTTCTCTTCAGCAGGGACAGGGAAGCTGGTCAGAGTTGATGGGAAGATGGATGGAGCCAAATACAGGGCAATCTTGGAAGAAAACCTCTTGGAGTCCGCAAAAGACTTGAGACTGGGGCGGAGGTTCACCTTCCAGCAGGGCAACGACTCTAAACATAAAGCCAGGGCAACAATGGAATGGTTTCAAACAAAACATATCCATGTGTTAGAATGGCCCAGTCAAAGTCCAGATCTAAATCCAATCCAGAATCTGTGGCAAGATCTGAAAACTGCTGTTCACAAACGCTGTCCATCTAATCTGACTGAGCTGGAGCTGTTTTGCAAAGAAGAATGGGCAAGAATGTCAGTGTCTAGATGTGCAAAGCTGGTAGAGACATACCCTAAAAGACTGGCAGCTGTAATTGCAGCAAAAGGTGGTTCTACAAAGTATTGACTCAGGGGGCTGAATAATTACCCACACCCCACTTTTCAGTCATTTATTTGTAAAAAATGTTTGGAATCATGTATGATTTTCGTTCCACTTCTCATGTGTACACCACTTTGTATTGGTCTTTCACGTGGAATTCCAATAAAACTGATTCATGTTTGTAGCTGTAATGTGACAAAATGTGGAAAAGTTCAAGGGGGGCAAATACTTTTGCAAGCCACTGTATCTCAAATTGTTATTGCTGGTTCTGATAGAAAACTGTCAGAGTAAACAGCACATCACAGTTTGTTGCACCCTGGCTACTCCCAAAAGCACCAATAAAAGGACACATGACCAACAAAATTGGAACCAGGAGAAATGGAAGATTGTGGTCTGATTTGATGAATCATGTTTTCTTTTATATTACCTGGCTGGCCAGGTGTTTGTACATCGCTTACCTGGGGAACACTTGGCACCACGATGCACTATGAGAAAAAGGTAAGCCAACAGAGGCAGTGTGATGCTTTGGGCAATGTTCTGCTGGGAAACCTTGGGTCTTGTTCCCATGTGGATGATACTTTGACTTATACCAGCCTCCTTCAGACCACACATTGTTTCAGACCACATACATCCTGTGGCCTCTTTCAGCAGGATAATGCAACCTGCCACAAAGCAAAAATGGTTCAGAAGTGGTTTGAGGAGCAAAAAGAGTTTGATATCTGGGGAATCTGGAGGACAAATCAGTACCTCAATCCAATTGAGCAACTGTGGGATGTGCTGGACAAACACATCAGATTCATGGAGGTCCTAACTTGTAACTTGGAGCATATAAAGCAGGGGTGGGCAATTCCAGGCCTCGAGGGCTGGTGTCCTGCAGGTTTTATATCTCACCTTGGGTCAACACACCCGAATCACATGATTAGTTCGTTACCAGGCCTCTGGAGAACTTCAGGACATGTTGAGGAGCTAATTTAGCCATTTAAATCAGCTGTGTTGGTCCAAGGACACATCTAAAACCTGCAGGGACACCGGCCCTCGAGGCCTGGAGTTGCCCACCCCTGACATAAAGGATCTGTTGCTACCATCTTGGTGTCAGATACCAAGACATACCTTCAGGGTTGTATGGAGTCCACAACTTGACAGGTCAGGACTGTGACCAAAATAATATTTGTTTTCGTGCCACTGGGACAGACATCTCAGTGTATTCCTATTATTATTTTAGTATACTTTATTTTCCTGTTGTCCTTTTATCTATTGTCCCTTTTGTTTGCACTGGCTGAATCTGTAAAGCACTTTGCTCAACTACAGTTGTTTCAAGTGTGCTATACAATTAAAATAAAGTTGAAATTGGAAATACCTTTCCATCTTAAGATGATAAACCAACTTCTCTCTTCTTCTCTTTCAAGTCAGAACAGCAACAAAGTTAATTTTAGACCTTTTCTTACACTCAGCACTACCTCATTACTTGTTTGATTTTTAGTAAGTTTTTAAACATAAGGTTTATTCACTTATTTATATGAACATGTACAACAGTTATCATATACAATATATTCTTTGACAATGTTTTTATTGGTTAGGTTAGTAGGATAAGTTGTGGTGCTGACATTAAGAAGTTTTGAGTAAAAATCCTAAGGTGGAGCATATTAGTACTTTTATTTCTTGTAGTCTTCTTCCCAACAAGCTCCTTCTTTCTACAAAAAAAACAGGAAGGAACTCCAGCTGATATTCATATTCCTTAAGTAGATTCAAAACTTTCACTTTACACTTTTAGTAAGTAATAAATGAACAATAGTGTAAAATTGTACACTTTTAGTAGGTATCAGTTTCAATTTGTTTGAGTTATTCAGAAACTTCTACCTGTCCTTTTTTGCTATCATATTTGATGTTGCTACACTTGCATCTTGCTGACCACCTTGTAAAACACTCTGTACATGCAGTCTATGTTCTTTGTACTCTTTTTACAGAAGGGTCTAGTACGCTGATCCAGAGTTACAGGAGCCCCCTCAGGGTGCTGATTTACCCTGCAGGGGCCTTATTAAAGCTAAGACTTTTGGCTTTCAGGGATGTCAGAACTGGATGTCTTTTTCTAAGCTAGAAAAAAGGAGAATACACATAGGCAGAGGTGAGTGATACTGCAAGGAGGCAATCCATTAATGTCCGTTCATGTTTCAGCTTGTCTGTAGGAGATGACCAAGGTCAGCAAACTGCCAGATTCCATCCTGGACCTTCCTTTAGTGCTCCCTCTCACTCTGCAACCTTTTTCCTTTTGGGCTGCCACACTTGTTATGCAATCACTTCAATCTTGATTTCCCTGGGCAAAAAATACTATTGATGCAAGATGCTAATATAGGGACACACATGCTTTATGATAAAGGGTTCATCAGTCACACAACAAGAAACATATCAAGACTTATAATCTGATCATGGAAGGAAGGAAAAAAAAAAAAAAAAAAAAAAAAAAAAAAACACTGCTGGAGAGATTATCTGGATATGTATGATAATACTCAGGATGGTAAATTAGGTCATCAAAATGTTCATTAACAGTAATTATCTCATCACTGGCTGATTATGACATTACATTGTAGTTGTTTTCTTATCAAGGGGTTCACTAGAGCCCATTATCTGTCTTTGAGCCTGTTAATGCAACTAGTTTTGTTTAATTTTGACATCTTACCTCAAAATTATTTGAAAAAGAAAATTTTTTGAGAAAAGAGAGTCAGTCATCCAAATTATTTTTTTTTATTTTAACATAAATACCCAAACCTGTATTTATCATGTTGATGAGCAGACTTCTTCCAAAAAGTAGATATTGCAGCATTGGTTATTTCCACACTTTGAAGAATGATTAAAGAGGAGAGATGCTGCTGATATTGTATGATACAAAGATAGATTTAGTGTTTGGTATCATTGCAACTCACCTTGAACACATTTACTTTTGAGTTTTACTCCAAACCTCATCAGTCTTAAAGCTACAGTTAAGTGTTTTTTTTTTCCTAACACCAAACACTGATAGTAGTAGATTTATTCTCTTCCAGGTTCCTTATTTCAGACTTAAAAAAAAAAAAAGAAAAAAAAAAGCCTGGAGCTGATGGATGTTGGTAGCAGGTTTCAAAAGTGTCTACTAATGTCTACTCTAAACCTTCCTCTTCAACATATCTGGAAAGAATTATGGATGATGTCCGAAAAGACCATGAAGGCACAATTATAATCGAAAGATGAACAATCACCTGACCTGCTTCTGGCAGATGTCATTGATTACCTTGCAGGCGAAGGGAAAGAACTTGCTAGTTTTGTGTAACACATAGACACTGCTTTGTCAATCAAGGCTCTGTGTGCAGGCAGGCGGAGATGAGGATCCAAATGCAGGACTCAGAGACTGAATACAATTCAAAACCTCAGCTTTACTGCTGGCGAAGAAACAAAACATGAACTGAACCCAAACAATACTGACACCGAGAACCAAAACACACAGGCACAAACTGAGGGTACGACGCGACACTGAAACAAAACAAAAGACAAGGAGCATATACCAGAAACCCAAGAAAACAGTTCAAAACAAAACTAGACCAAACACGATTCCACCAAAAAAAGTTCAGGGGCCGACCAGGAGGTCGACAGCACATGAACCAAGTCCAAAACAGTTCAGGGGGCCGATTGTGCGGACAGCAGCGGCAACGCAGGCGAAGCAAATCAGGAGGCCGGCCACGCGGAAGACGGCGGCGGCGACGACAGAGCAGGTCCGAGGCTGACCGCGAAGCTAGCGGCGGCGACGAACTCGTTCAGGAGGCCGCCCTCGGCGACAATGACGTCCAGCAAGGGGCCTGGAGAGCGGCCGGCGAAGGCGAGGTGGTACAGGCCGAGCTGGATCTAACGGCGGTGTAGCAACTGCGGGACCAGACGAGGCGGGACCAGACAAGGCAACCGTGTGGAAGTTGCAGGTGCTGCTGCTGCAGGAGACAGTGTGGGAGTTGCAGGTGGCCGTCAGCGGACACAAGGATGTGCTGGCTGGGTCCTCCAGGACCCCCAGCTGACGAGGCGTGATGCTGGACGGGCTCCTCGGACCCACCAGCAGAGGCGGACGGCTGAAACAGTTCTCCTGAACTGCCAGCGGAGACTGACAGCGGCGTAGGAGCCGCGAAGTGCTGGATTGGCTCACTCGAGCTTCCAACCGGAGCTGCTGATGCATGGCCAGAAGGCGTTGAGGCCCCTGGCTGAGGGTGTAGATGAGTGGCTGACTGGATGGGTGACAACACTGGAGCCTCAACTGGTGACAAAGCTAATGACTGTGCTACTGACTGAGCTATGGACTGCAATAAAGGTTGTAGTGATTGTGGTGGAGGTATAGACTGAGCTAGCGGCAACTGAACAGGGGACTGAGCTAGCGGTGACACAGAAGGCTGAACAGAGGGCGACTGAAGTTGAGGTGAAAATGGTGGGAGACTAGGTGACTGAGCTACAGGCCAGGCGGCTAACTGGGCTATAGGCCTAGCTGAAGGCAATAATGATGGCTGTAAAGCAGGTTGTGGAGTGGAAGACCGAGCTAATGGCTGTGGGGCAGCTAACTGAGATGAGGCTCGAGGTGGAAGTGAAGCAGATGGTGGAGTAGAGGGCTGAACTACAGGCTGGACTGACGGCAGAAACCTAGCAGGCTCTACTTTCTCCAGGGGTTCAGAGGTGGCAACTGACTCAAACTCAGCCTCTGGGGAAGCCCTGGGGAGAATCTCTGTCGCTATGTAGCCTGACACTGCGTTGACTAACTCCAAACTTCCAGGCTTTGAGCTCCCTGATACGGGGTTGATTACTTCTGAGTCCACTGACTCCAGGTCAACATCTTCAGAATCCATTGACTCAGAAACTGTTAAGCCTGTGTCTGTTAACATAACTCTGTTTTCTAAGCTCACAGGTTCTAAGCGAACTGTGGGTGAGCTAACAGTCGTGAACATAGTGGAACAGATTTCAGTCTTCCCAGTCTTAAAATCAAGCAAAGAAGAAACACCAGATTTCTTCTCAGAGAGAGGTGGGTTGGCAGCCAAAACAGTCTTAGAATTGCCAGCCAACATGGAAGAACACCTCTGAACTCTCCAGGTCTTAGTGAGTGAATTAGTTGTGATGGCGGAGTCTATTTTACTCACTGCGGCGTTCCGTGCTGCAGGTCCAATAACAGCTGCTTCAGTCAATGCCACAGGAGAGAATGGAGGTGTGGTGGGGTGAAGATGACGAGGGTGCCGTTTCTCCCTTAAGGGAGGATCTAGCGATTTGGCAATTAACATTGGCGGGAAAGGCTGCCGACGCCGAGAACACCAAGTGGTGAGGGTTTCCAGGAGGGCAGCTGAATTTTCCTTCCCCGGACCGCCCATACCAAACAGTTCAAAGCTGAGCCTCTCTCTCTCAGATCTGTTATTATTTGTCTTAGTCCTTTAATATCCAAGAAACTGACAGTGGAGGTAGTGGACGACAAAAAAATGATCAAAAAAACACTACCTCTAGCTGCCTCTTGTAGGGGTCCGCAGCGTGGATTATCCTCCTGTTGTAATCCCACAGCTGTGCGAGATACTGCCCCTCTGAGGCGAAACGTGAGTCCGCTGGATCCATGCTGGTAGCGTCGTTCTGTCAAGGCTCTGTGTGCGGGCAGGCGGCGATGAGGATGCAAACGCAGGACTCAGAGACTGAAAACTGCTGAGGGTACAACGCGACACTGAGCAAAGGCAAACACAGGGCATATATACACAGGGGAGTAGTCAGGGAATGGAAAACAGGAGGGAGACACAGCTGGGAGAGATTAGGGCTAACGAGACAGGGGAGAAGTAAAACTGAACACGCTGACATCACACATGAACATGAACCTTCAAAGTAAAACAGGTTGTATTTGGTTTTTTTGTATGAGTTTGAAACAATGCACATGTGACTGTAGTAAACCTACACCCAGACCTAAGGAGATCTTTATCAATGCTTCAATGTATGTATTTCAGCAACTTCAAAATAACCAGGCTTTCTTTATGTTAGCCGGTCTGAGAAAACCTAAAACCCAACTCAAATCAGATTACACCAGCCTTCCACTTCAGTGTTTGTTCTTCATTTTACTTGTTGTTTCCATTATACAACAAGTAAAATGGAAAAAGACAATAATGACTGACGAAAATCATTACGGCTTCCTTGACACCACAGCAGGTAGCTCTACATGTTTGATGTGGGTGAGTTTTACATCAGATGCGCTTCTTGATGCAACCCTTAACAGGACTGGTGTCTCTAGTCATACCAGTGACCTTAAATTCAACGCAAATCGTGTAAACCATTATCCTGTGAAGCCATAGTTGGTGCCACTGTTTAATGGCGGCATGACTTTCAGATTTCTATGGTATTTATTTCATTCAGTTCCGCCACTACACCATCCATAGCCAAAAACTAAAATGATCTCCATATCTCTGTCATGAGGCTAAGTCAAAGTGAAACTAATTAAATTTGTTTGAATAATAAACTGCAAAAAGACTGATCAATTTCAATCTGTTTTCTGATTAACCTTAATCCCTGTGTAAACTATACTTAGTAACTAGGACCAGGCATAAAACATAGTGATACAAAAAAATGTAGAAATATCTAAATTTGTGCAAATATTCATAGCAATGAGTCGCACAATTTACAATGCTGTAACATATGGCTCAAGGGGTTGCATGTATAAAATGTATTCCTTTAGGGGCAATTCTTTCAATGAAAATATGCTGCTTACAGCCAATTTTCAACTGAAGCTCTGAATATAATCAGCAGTTATGTCTTCAGGCATAAATGACTATGCTGATCCAGGCAAAAAGAGCGAAACCTTTGTGACACTGAAAACCCTTATTTCAAAAATACATCTTTCTTTATAGTAAATCCTTCTGTTTTGCCAATAGCAATAAGATAAACAAGTTGCATCTTCAAGAAAAAGAAAAAATGTTTTCCTGTATTTTGAAATCAAAATACAACAATAATCCCAAATTAAAACTTGCATTACAATAGACACCAGACATATTTGGTTATATTTGAATAACAACTTGCATTCTTCTTTCGGATTCTGATGCTTGCAACATAATAACGAAATAAATGAATTTTAAGAACTGTGCAATTGCATCAACCTCTTATGCTTGGTACTGAATAGGCTGGGAATGAGGTGCACTGGCCACACAAAAAGCAAAGAAGTTGTCCAATGATTGTTGTGTTTGAAGGTCAGTACAAAACCTCTTTGTATATTATCATCATGGTCACCTTTCCAGTTAATTAGTTAATAAATGCTTAATTTCAAACCAGCTTCTATTCAGTTCTCAGCTCTGCAAAATACACACTCACCTTCTATTTCCCCTTTTCCTCACAACACATCACACATCCCTTTTATTTGTAGCCTCAAATCCCCCGTGAGATTTGCCAAACATTGCTGTCTGCTCCATCTTTTTAATCCACAGTAATGAAATATTGTGCTCTATGACAAAGAAAGGAGAAAGCGGTAAAAGGCCTGCCATTGATTAGACTACAGTCACTGTCTGTGCCATCTCTGCTGCATGTTCAATAACAATGGAGCGTTTCAAATGTGATCCCAAGGTCATTTGGATGGCTCTATAAGTTCAAAGTCTGTCTCATGTTTGATTTGGTGTGAGGTTACAAACAGGGTTCTATATGATCCAGATTGGCTTTCATTTCTAATCTGATCAGTGCTATCTGAAATATTTAAAAGCACGTTCAAAAGGTCTCTCCATCTTTGTTCTCTGAATCCTTCACCAAAGGTGTCCTTTTCATTCGAAGTACAATAGTATGCTAGCTGTGTCCTCAAATAATATCTACCTCACACACTAAAAACTGTAACTGAGGTAGGTTTGCCAAGTTCATTCTAATGTTTTCCTTTGTAGTTTTACATGTTGACATTTGTTGACATTTAAACTAAGGGTGTGGATTTGCCTACCCATGTTTTTCATTCTAGGAGGTACCATGTTAGCCCACACATCACCGTAAAGCCCACTAGCTGGGTGTGCTTCAATATATTCTAACTTCTTTGCACAGTTTGCTCTAGTGGTTGGAGTATTTTTATGTATTTTTTTGTTAATACAAAATTTTGTGCAAGACTGAAGTTAATGAAACTTCATAAAAGCAATGTTTACTTCATAATCCCATCTATATTTTTTTTTCAATAAATTAAATTGCATTTTATTTATACAGCACTGATTCACAGAACCAGAAAAGCGCAGGAAGGAACCTCCAGCAAAACCAGGCTCAGGGAAGGCAGCCATCTGCTTTGGGCATCTGGGGTAAAGAAAGAGAGACTGGGAGAAAAGGACATGAAGAGACCACAAACTATAAGCAATGTGCACTGCAGTTTGGCAGGACTGTCACAGCAGATCAGGAACATGCTGCATCAGAGCAAGAGATACCTGTATCTTATGGCGTTATTTTAGTGCTCAGAATAGAAGCACTAAAATAACGCCATATCATCTCTCTGTATCCCATTTATTGAATATTTAAAACTGGCATAAAAAATGTGACCTCATTTTTAAAAAAGTGATTCAAATAAAAATAAAAAAACAATTGAAATACAGAGCTTACATTTTAATAAACCAGTTGACTTTGATGTTTTTTCCTATTGCTTAGTTTATCATTGGACATTTTTAAGTCCTCGTTGGTAGGCAGGTTATTGTGTCCCTTCTGAGACCAAACTGGTTTCCTTAACCCTTCACAGTCCACTAGTCCTTTGATGTTCGTCTTCACATGTAGCAAAACCAAAGGATCATCTCTAAAGCTGAACAATAAAGCCAACACAAAAGCTGCAGTTTCTCTAAGTGCCCCTTGAGGCATGCTCCAAATGGTAGTCAATCCCCATACACTTCCATATTAAAATACCCAACTTTACAACATAAAAAAAAAATATATGTATGGCCCCATAAAAAGAAATTGTTTGACCTCTCTCCTCCTTCACAACAACTCTGTGAATTTATGATTGATTGACAGGTTTCCTGACAGAGCCAGCTGCCTCCCAGGCCACCTGCATTAACATGAATACTGATGTCAGAAAATGATACCTGGTTTCTGTTGTTTATAGTGCTAATAAGCATTTTTTTAGAACATTACAAACTTGAAAAAAGTCTATGAGCATTAGCAACTGAAAAAATATTAAACTGCCATAAACAATGTTTGAAATCAGAACCACATATTATATTATGTGTACACTAACAGATAATTGCCATTATGGGAATAAAACAAATGGTTTGTGAGTACATTCTGTACATCGCTGACTAGATTCTTAATGTATATTAATAGAAGGGTATTTATTAGACTGAATACATAAGACTACTTTCAGGTCAACAGCCTTGGAGATATCAGCCTGTGGTAACAACATCACTCCTGAAAGGATGAAACTTATGCTGTACAGGCAATACACAAACAGCTCCAACTTAAAGCAGCGGCTTTCATTTAATTAACTAATATATATATATATATATATATATATATAATTTTTTTTTTCATTTGCCAATGCTATGTGCTATGTGGACTTTTTGTCAGAAAGGGAAAATCATTTCAGATTAAATGACCCATGGTTTTATATTAATAAGAAAAATTATTTATCAAAGGGATAGCATCTGTAAATTATTTTCCCTACCTGAGTCATAATTTAAACTGGCTTCATTTTTACCCTGGTTTTTAGTGCCCCACATTAAGTGGCTCTATGTCCTCCAGTTTGATAAAAAAAAAATTGTAAAGGCATATACACACTTTGTGTTTTTTAACACTAATAATTTCATTGCAAACCACACCGGGCAACATAGATCTAAAAAACCTGAGTAAGACATTACATTTGTAAACTGTACAAAGCTGCATTCCTAGTGATTGGTTAGTGGGTATAAGTTGTAGCAGCTTGCCAACAGCAACAACCAACTCTCTCACTGTCTTTCACCCCGTCTCATTAAATTATATAGGACTACTTTATCCTATGATTAAACATTTCAATCCTGATAAGAATCCCACCTAAGGTGAGAATGCCCCAGCAGCTGGAAAGAGGTGTCAGTGATTCATTAAATAAGTTAAAAAATGATGTGAGTCACATAAAATGGCCTTTACAGCAAAGAGATCTGTGTTAAGAGAGTGTCTAACAGATTATGTTTTTTTTTTGTTATGCAGCATGCTATACCACCATAATCAAAATTTCAAATGAGGGAATAAGCGTTACAAGGATGTTGTTCAATCCTTTCACTGAACTTGCAGAGACCAGAACTAGTTCCAAGCAGCAGTGAAGCTGCTGTGACAGTGCATGGTGGCCCAACCCCCTATCTAGGCACTTTGTCAGTTTTTCTTCTGGGAATGGGGATCCATCACCTTCCCCTCTAAATGTCAGTGAGTCTGTTTGGCATTTTTGAGAAAGAAATATGAGGATCTTTGAAGTGAAGGACAAATATATCCTATTTCCAAAGAGATAATTTAGGTTAATTACAGTTTAATGAAGCCAGTGTGTACTAATCATATAGACCTTGCCACTGGCTGTAATTTCATTTTGCATGCACAAACAGCTACATAATCTATAGTTTCTTCAGTGCGTTCATTCAATATGTCCTGGAGGTTAGATATGAAAACTTTCCCCCAAAGAGCTGTGTTTGCGATTGTGGCTCTTGTATAATACATGACTATTAATGGATTCAGCTCCTGGATGAGCACTCAGCCTGAAATTTGAAGAGGAATTCAGTCTGAGTTAGTTGCTTAGTAAAGAGGTTTGCGTTATATATAGATGTATAAAGTATGTGTGTCTTAAGTAAGTAAAATTTTATCTATATAGCATCTTTTTTAAATGAATATCGTAGAGTGCATCACAACAGAACATGAAGTTAAAAAAATAAAGTGAAAAAAATCATGTTTTAAAAATCTCTTGTTGGCTGCTTTTTTAAACGTAACAGATGTCAGCCTCAGGGGGAGAGAGTCTGGGGGCCACTGTGGCAAAAGCTCTGTCTCCTTTAGTTCTCAGCCTTATATGTTGCACAGCCAGAAGTCCCTAATCACAAGACCTCAGGAACCTGATTGATTGATCATACTTTATTCATCCCGAGGGGATGTATGGATATAAAAGTTCACTGTTGTACACCAGTGCTTGCCCATGCAAAGCTCTAAAAGTCAAACCCAGAATTTTAAAGTGGGTTCTGAAGTTGTTGGGGAGTCAGTGCAACTGAATTAGCAAAGCTGTGACATAAGAGTACTTAATTAGTTAAGTAATTAATTAATTAATTACTTAATTCGCCATTGCATTCTGAACAACTTGAAGACATCCCAAGGAGATTTTGTTAAGATGATTGAAAAAAGAATATTAAAAAGCCAGACAAGATGAAATCGATGTAACAACAACCATTTCTAATTCAGAGTGTATTACTAGGAGAAGAGTGAATCAAAATTTTAACATGATCATCTTAAATCTGAGGCAGAAGTTACCCCGAGATTCCTGATAGAAGATTTTAGCAGATGTTGAAAGGGGACCAAGAGTTTCCACACTGCAAATTATCTGGTGCTTGCCATGATTTAAAATCTTATTTTTAGACAGGCCAGATAATTTGCCTTGTTTTAAAAAAGATTTACTTGTTTCTAAGTCTGGATTTTAGATAATAAACTTAAATCGAGAATAACCATATAATTGTGTCTATATTAGTACAGAAATCCAGAAATGGGAAGAATAACTCTTAAAATAGCCTACATTAGGTCTCTCACCAAATGTCTCTCAAAATATCACTTGTTTCAAGATGCAGTGAAAAACCTAATTTGCTTGATTTAGGAAATTCACTCAAGACATCTGTTGAAAATATGATTTATTCAAAATCATGTCTGACTTCAAATTTGTACATATAAGGGAAAAAAATTAACCACAATTTATGATACAAATCACATTTCAAAGAGAGCTGTTTGTCCCAGCATGCCAGCATTATGTGGTACAACATTGACATTGGTTTAGGGAACATTTAATTACTGTCAACTGATAGCATCGCAAACTACACTAAGCCAATACTTGGTGCAACCCTAATCTTAAGGGTGATTTCTATGGGAAATAATATCAGAAAGACTGTATTTTATTGGCACAAACACACTGTCCCTAAAACTAATAGAAAAGTATGAAGTATAATCAATGAGCTCATGGGCTAATTCTGTAGCTTGAGCAACAATGGGCACAGTTACTTCATATGCCAATAAGTCTTCATTTAAATTCAAAGTTTCATAGCGTTGGTACTCAAAAGCAATAAAAGATGAGTCAATCAAAAAGATATCCTTTATCAGTCCAAACACAGGGAAAGTCCCATCCACATCTGCAATAATCATGGACTTCCCAGTAATGTATTTATTGCCATTTAGAACATACCATTTCACTGAGACAACAGACTGCATGACATCTATTCCAAAAAATTCTTTAATTTTTTTCCTTTTTTTTTTTTTTTTTAACCTGTCCCGTTTGGTTCTTTTGCCATCAGAATTATTGTCTAAAGGCGAAGAAAGATGCCCAACGGATTTACTTTACCAAATGGACCATCCCAGCCTTGCCGTAATGGTCCATTTGATTCAACTTTTTATTGTTTATTTTATTTTCACTTGCTGAATACGGGACAGACTTGACTGGAGGAGAGAATGTGGAGAAAGAAAGAGGGAAAGAAAAAAACCTGAGAAGAGGGACGGGGAAAAAGGGCAAAAAACAAAAACCAACAGAATAAGCAGACAAAAAATACATATATCGATCACCTGGATCACCTGTTGAGAAAGAAAAAAGAAAGCAAGCAGAAGAAAACGAGAGTAATAAACAAGATCACAATGATATATGAGAATATGACAGTAAATACTAAATATTAAACATTATTGTGCAGCACGTGAGATCGACAGCGCACAGTGTGCTTTGAGGTAGGAGCCAAAAAGGGTGTAATTTGTGTGTGTGATCACCCGTGTGTACACCTGTGAGCATGAACGCGCTTGTTTTTAAAAGGTTCCTTCATGTAATGATCTGCTAGAGGGTGTGGGGGGCCACTGCCCCGACCTCCAGGGCATGAAGCAGGTATGGAGGAGATCAAGACTCCAGACATCCAGAGGCCCCCAGAACACAAGAGACCAAGGAAGACCAACAGAGGGGCAGCCGCGCCACTATCCCAGAAAGAGCTGAGGAGAGTCCCAGATGAGGGGTCACTCAGCAGCCGCGGAGCAGAAGCCAGGGGGGGTTGCAGTGACGTGCCCGTGAGCTCCGCCGGCAGCCAGCTGTGCCTGAGTGGCCGAGCCCCGGGCCGTGAGGCCGAGGGCACCCCATCCCCAAAGTGGCCCGAGCGAGCCCCAGGCTCCAGGCCCCAATAAGCAGCCGCCAAGGAGTGAGCCGGTGGGTACCTGGGCGCCCACCCCCGGAGACAGAGAACCACCAACGCACCGATGTCTGAGGGCGTCCGCCACCGGCAGGGGAAGTGGTGGGGGGAGATGGGCCTCCAAACCTTGGAGGGCCTGAGATGTCCTCAGAGAGGTGGCGTCTGATACCCAACCTGACATATAGACACAGACATACAGGCACACACAGATACAAACATCCACTCCCACCCTCATGCTCTCATATACAATTGCTCAACACTCACCCAACGTGGAGACAGACATAGAGAGACGCTGTACACACAATCACACTCCCCAAGCGTACTCTAAGCCCCGAGTCTAGGTACCCTTGCCCCTGGAGGGGGAAACTGCACCCAGACTCAGGTGGTGTAACCCTTTTCCCTGCGGTGGGGAGAAGCAGACCGCCCCGACTCCGCAGCAGCAGGGAGGCCCCATACACCAGACCCCAGTCGGACGGCCAACTCCTCCTCCTAGCCCCCCTGCTCCAGCAGGCCGCAGAGAACGGGGGTGTAGGAAGACTCCAAACCTCCCTCCACCCGCTCATATGTACTGTTGATGTATGTGTGTTCTAAGGTGCATTTAAAACCCAGGAGGGCATGGAGCCACCTGCCAGAGCAGCAGGTAAGCATATAGCCCCTCCTGCTAGCCCTCAATGTCTACATGTATTTAAAATTGAGAGGTGGGCAACGACGCCAGGGGTGAGGTGTACACCCTGATGGTAGTTTGGAATCCGTGTAGCGTGCCCACCTCCAAGATCCTATATGTATGTGTAATGAGAGTGTGAGTAATGTGAATGTCTAAGTTGTGGGATAAAATTGAGGCAGAGGCAGCCAGAAGGGGACAGAGGGGGGGGATGTCTCCTCTGCACCCTGGTGACACACCCCTACCCCAAGGCCCTGCATGTGTGGGTGATTGTGGTGGAGCGGGAAGAGGGAGGCCGCTGGAGATGGGGAGGGAAGGAAGGGAGGGGCAAGTGACCCCTCTCTGGGGCCAGCTCCCCCGCTGACCCCAGTAGGCACCCCCATGCTGTGCAACCCGCCAGGGAAAGGGGGCCCAGGCCCATCCGGACCGGGGCCCAGTGCAGCAGCGCCCCCCGGCCCCACAGAGCCCGGGACAATTCACCTGACCCCACCACAGAGAAAACTGCACCCACCCCATCATCCACTCATCTTCCAGACTACACAAGACAATAGACGCCCAGGCTGAGATCTTCCTCCACCACTCCTGTATCTCCCCCTCCTGCAGAGAGAGTTCCTGAAGAGAGGAAAGCTCCTGCAAGATGTGACAACCTCCCCCACCAGTTGAAGAGCCCCCCAGGTGGCTCGATGCACCGGCGGCACCCCGCGCCAGGGCCGGGCCCCCATACACCCACCCGCCCACAACCTCGGCAACACCCCAACCAGGACCCAAGCCCCTGAGGCCCGGCCAGGGCCCCAGCCCAGAGACGGAGCGCCCCCAGAACCTCACGCCCATCCCGGACCCACCCAGGGGCAGCCAGGCTACCAGGTCAGTAACCCACGTCCGTCAGCACAGACCCTCCCCTAGCCCCGCTGCACGCAGCCACGAGGAAACCGGCACCTAAGAGCCAACAGAGCCCCTAATTGGCCATGACCGCTACCCCGGGTTGAGCCCCCCAAGGAAGATGCTCCTGGGGAACCCCCCGACGCCCTAAGCCTGTCCCTACCCCCACACCAATCACAACAGTGAAGGTGGGACCAAACTATGGCCCCCCACCCCCACTAGGTGATGGAGCTGATCAAAGGAGCCCAGAGCAATTGATCTGATGTGGTGGCAGAGGCTGTATCAAGACTAATGTAATCTAATAGATAATTTCTATATTGGTTAGAATTAAGATTATTTTTATTTTTCCAGTTCATGAGGACTGTTTTCTTGGCTATGCATAGGGCAGTGAAAACCATATGGGCTATATTCTTTTCCGTAGTGACATTATCTAAGCTGCCCAACAAACATACTAAAGGAGAAGTTGGAATGTTACATTTCAGACACTTTGATAAGTCTTCACATATCTCACGCCAAAACTTCTGAACTGGTGGACAGTTCAGAAGT
The DNA here is from genome assembly GCF_036321145.2 of Pelmatolapia mariae. Lineage (NCBI taxonomy): Eukaryota > Metazoa > Chordata > Actinopteri > Cichliformes > Cichlidae > Pelmatolapia > Pelmatolapia mariae. The sequence continues at coordinate 12,473,078 of NC_086235.1, read as the reverse complement.
TTTAATTTTTTAATTTTTTTCCTAACATAGTCATTGTTTTTAACAGCTGATACTGGCCCGGATTCCTTTTCTTTCGCAAAAATAGGATGTTCAGTGCCTATTTCATTTTGACAACACTCAAGAAATTGATTGAGGTTTGCTAGGGATTTACAAACATTTTTAAAATTTAACTTAGAAGCCCACTGTTTAAAATAGGAGTGCTTTGCCTCAAAGCGCATGCACATACTCCTTATTAAAGGTCCAAGGGATAAGATTTGACTGGGAAGATGCAACATATAATGTTGCTTAGGTATTATATTGGCTTCGGGAAAAAGTTGCTTGAACTGATACAGGTGTTCTTCAATCATACTTCTCAGTTGCAATACAGTTTGTAAAGAAATAATGGGAGCAAGAACTATTTGAACTATCATAATTAACTTTCTAATAAATACAACATACTCACTCTCCACACCATACAAAAGAAAAAGTAATATTTTTAAAAGAATTAGCATCTGTCCACAAGACTGTTTCAATTTGTTGTCGTTAGCCGCTAAAGTGCCAAAGCTAATAGGAGATGGTTTATCCCGTATTTCAAGAGGTGAGTAAGGAAAATTTTGAATGTCTGAATTAAACTTGTCTAATTCCAATTGCCCTGAGAGAATTAGGTGTTTTAATACAAATTTAACTTCCATTGATGCAACACCTTCAAAAATAACATGCATTATGTCCTGGGGAGTTTGTTTGATCAGGTCAAATGCAGGAACATCAACTATTCTGCTTCTTCTATTAATTCCATAAGTAGTTTTGAGGGACGCTTTCAATAAATCTGTGCTTGCTTTATCTATTTCAAAACACTGCCTGATATGTTTCTCCAGAGTTCTTTGAACAAACTTCTTCTCCTCAAAAACACTTTGCATATCATCAAAGTTGCATTCACAGTGTCTACATTTGCTATAAGCAAAACCAATCCCTTCTTTAAAGCCAGCAATCTCATGCTGGGCTAGCGTGTCTCCGCAAATGGCTATAACAGCACCAAACAATTCAATTTCACCATTTGACATTTCAATCCTTACACCATTTTAAAGCAGTGATAGATCTTGAAGTATTCTTTTCAGTACAACATCAATACCCCACTGAGAAATGTCATTTGCTTTAGCAATAGCAAGAAGTCATATTGCAGCTAACTTTGACCTAAATTTTGGATCAATATTTCCTAAAGTATAATAAAACATGACCAATTTGTTTGCAGAAGCATGGGACCCTAAGGGGTTACATATTTCAATTTCATCTGTGTACAGTATTAATTGCAATGCATTTGGCCTCTGAGAAAACAAGGGGTGAGATGTAAAGAGGGACCCGTCTCTAAAATCATAGAAGAATCCCTCTCTGCTTCTTTGTGGTGCAGTGTTCAACATGGTAAAGATTCTCTCATTAGTCATTAACTGCTTTAGACTTTCAATTAATGGTACATAGTAAAAACTTTTGTTCCTTATGGACATGACCCTTGAAAGACCTTGCTTTACCCAACATATCTTCTGGGATACTACTACTTCCTCTGCGTTGACTGGACAGAACATTTCCCCTATGGCTCTACTCTGTCCATATGCAATGGTGGAGAAAGGATCCATGAATTTATCAAATGTAGCCAAAGCGTCATCTTGAAGCTGAGTGGTTCCCTCGGCATGATCTTCAAACACTGACTTCATTCTTTCCTTGAGCGTATCCAAAAGAACAGCCTGATATTGTTGCACTCCTGAGATGATATGTTTGACCGTTGTCTGTGAAAACATTTGAAACAAAAGTAACTTATTCTGCATTTATATAAAAAGAAACTTATGAATGCCATTATGAACAAGTAAGACATTTTTTGCCTTATGTAATGTATTGATCCATTAAGACTATAACATACCTGTGATAAGTGGCACTGTTCTTGAACACTGATAGCAAAAGCTGCAGCAGATCTGGTAATATCGTGTCTAGTAAAGGATGTTGTAGAAACAGCTTCTTCCTTTAAAGCAGAAAAACAAAGTTACTCCAAACTCCTGGCCAATTACAGAAATTCTTACATAACAGGTATAATCAGTTACACCTAATGATTGGTCCATTAAAAAACAAAATGCATGACAGTGATTAGTGTTACAGTTGTGAATATTCAATATAATATAAGATAATACAATATTCATTCTTTGGAATAAAGAAAAAAAGAAATGGAAAGAAATCAAAGACAAAGAAACAATAAAAAAGGGGTTGTCCATTGTTTTTTTATGAGACTAGGGATTGGATTCATGAGAACGAGATTTTATCTTTTTAAATAATGAATTTTTGTTCGCACTTAGATATTAGTTTCTTTACATGTTTGTTGTATTTATTAAATTATGTATTTTAAATCACGTAATTTAGATTTGCACTTAGAATTTATGTTAGTATTAGGATATATTTTATTGTATGCATTTATTAATTTATTTAAATTTCAAGAAAATCATTCTTATCCATGTTTTGGCAGTATTTCTGGCCAACAGACCACTTATAATTCCTACGAGATACCCAAATTGCTGCCACATTGAACGATTTAAACGCGCTGAGAGTGTCTTTGACGCAAACTTCACCAGGAGACATGCCAGCCGCAGAGTGTGTGCCTGCTCCGGCTGCAGCAGAGCCTTTACTATTTACACTGAACTGCTATTCTGTTTATTGTGTGGATGCCTCAAGGCATCCACACTATTGTTTTCCTGTTTCTCTTTATTCTTTCTTATACTTTATTATTCTGGTTGCTTCCGTACGTTTTTTGGCGCTTAACTACTCCCTCAGTTTTTGTGCTATTTTCACCGTTCAAATCTTAAAAAATTCTGCTCTTTCTGCTCTTTCCTGCTATGACTTTTGGTGCTCATAACTTCTATACTTTTTGAGATATGGAATTTTTTTTGCAATATTTTTTGCCCATTTCTGCCATATTATCAGTGGCGTCACTAGTTTTCCTTGCCGGTTTGAGCTGTGTTTTAGTTCAGTGAGATGAGCAGCCGTTCTCAGACTGGGAGGCCCGGGTTCAAATCCCGCTTATGGCAACATTTCTTCAGTTAACAGTTAAACTTTTTATAACTCTTTTCAACACAAATTTCATCTGATTCACCCCTTTTCAGCAAAATTTTCAGTTTTTTTACCACTTTTCAGCACAAATCCCAGGTTTTTCAGCTATCTTCAGGAAAAACATCTTTTCAGCAGAATTCTGAAAAGAGTTCTGCAGAACCCTTTTCAGCAGAAATTCTGCTGATTGAACTCTTTTCAGCAGAATTTTCAGAATTTTCACCTCTTTTCAGCCCAAATTCTGCTTATTCACCTCTTCTGCAAAATTTTCAGCCTTTTCACCTCTTATTAGCACAAATCTCAGCTGTTTTCAGAAAAAACACTTTTGAGCAGAAATTCTGCTGATTCATCTCTTTTCAGCACAACGTTCTGCTTCTTTACCTCTTTTCAGCAGAAATTCTGCTGATTCACCTCTTTTCTGCAAAATTTTCAGCCTTTTCTCCTCTTATCAACACAATTGTCAGCAGCTTCTGCTCATTTCAGCAGAGTTGTACGTCTCTCCACCTCTTTTTGGTCAGAGTGAGTTTAGCTCAGTGAGATGAGTAGCAGCCTTGAGACCAGGAAGGCCAGGTTCGAATCCTGCTCAGGGCAATGTTTTTTTCACCACCATACAGCTATTTGCAACTTTTCATCTTTTTCAGCTTTTCAGCAGACAGCTTCAGCGTTAAGGCATCCACACAGCATTTTCGCAGGAAATGCAGATTTTTCTAGTTTATTTTTAATTTTATCCTGGTGATTTAAAATCCAACCATAGTGGAAATCGCTTGTAACAGTTTGAAGAGCAATATCTAGCAGTATAATATCGCGAGATCTCGTTAAATTTCTCTTGATTAAAAATGGAGCAAAGGATTAAAAGTAATATAGGACCAAATACAATAAGTTAGACATGGCTAAATTTGTCATCAGAAGCCACACTACATTTTATTTAGTTTAACACTTACCGTGATCGGGCTGTCAACAACCTGAGGCTCCTGCACTTCAGGCAAAGATCCACCAGTTGATATTTCCACGATGCTGGTTGTTGTTGTAGTACTACAATTGGCAAAGACTGAAACACCAAAATTTTCCGATCCTAAAGAGTGGGATGTTGGGAGGATCCTCCATCCTCTTGGTGGGCTTCCATTCGTCAAATACAGAGGGTGCATCCGTTTAATGTGGCGAAAGAATGAGTTAAAAACTCTGAAATCTTGTTCACAGCCATCTATTCCACAGTAAACCCAAAAATCCTGCCTTCGACCATGAGCTGCATTTATGTGGCTAAGGAGCACCTTCAGAGTTAAAGAAACAAATATAAAACAGATCATACATCTCCAGAGCGCCATGGTGAACTGTTTTCGCGCTGTAGCAATCCAGCTTTACCGCTCTCCACTGAAGGCCACAGATGAGAGTGTGGGACCATGGGAAAGGTAGGCAATTTTTAAAAATATATGTATCCTTATTATCCAATTTTTCAGGTTTAAATTATATCAGTTATATTTATTTTTAGGGAATAAGTGTTTAAGTCTGAATTTATATTTTTATTTTATTTTTTTACTTAAATTTTTTTTAAATATAAATAATTTTGTGCATGCGCATTCTCAGTTCCTGTGGTGACGTTACTTTCACGCGGGACAAAATCTTTTCCCCTGCTTTGTTAACCATCAGGACCGTTAGGAAGATCAAAATTATTTCTCTAAACTAAGCGAACAGTAATTTAAGGTTGGTAACATTAAGTTGATTTGAAAAATACTATGGTACAACGGTGTTATTAAGATAAAGCTGTGTTTTGTGAGGGCTGCTAGTTAGCAATCTAGCTAATGTGTTAACTTTAGCAAAATGATCTTATTTAAGCCATGGGATATTTCCAGGTACTGTGAGAGGAGGCTTTGGAACCGAACCAGAGAACTGCTGTCACGGCATGGACGAGTTTGACGATGCCATAGTGTCTGTGTTGCAGGGTAAGTCTTATTTTTCAGTTATTTTGGTACGCTAGCTAAGTAGCCTTAGCATCTGTTAGCATCGTTTCTGAAACTTGGAGCTAGGATTGTACTCTACTCTGAACTTTATCCACATTATAGCCATGAGCTGTTTTTGCCAAAACAGACTTGAAACATCATTCTTGAAGACAGCCAAAAATACTTTTATTGCATTCCCAAATATTTGATAAAATTATATTGTATTCTATTCTAGTTAACACATAAACTGTTTTAAGTTTGACATTTTATCCTGTTATTATTACCTATTGCTAAAATACATTTATTGTCAAAAAATGATCTCAATATGTAATAAGCCACGCCCAGGGAAAGAGAAATAAATATCACTTTTAAAGTTGTTTTTCTCTTTTACAGCTGCGAATATTGACGATGAAGCTTTGAGAAGCTTTACCCGGGATGACCTGAAGGATTTTTTTCCGGGCCATGAAAATTTCTTCCGGAGAAAGAAGATTTGGGATTTTATCAGCCAAAAGGTAAATACACATTATACCTCTAAGAAGATGGTTACTGTCCATATTGTCTAGCATTAATTTGCCTAATTGTGTATTTTTGTTTATATCCCACAACTGTTATAGTTTAAGAGTACTGACCAAGATGCCAACACTTGCCATCGAAGCGAGAGTAACCCCTTAGGCTTTGATGTGTCACAATGTCAGCCTCAAACTTCCACTCCCATTTCCTACACTGCTGACAAAAAAATGAAAATGCCAGACCCACCAGAGTATGTGGTGTATACAGATTCAGAGTTGGACATGGTGCGCAGTCAGTACTTTACATTGCTCCACAGTGGAAAGAAAAAGGACTGTAAGATGTCGAAGGAGCTCTGTTGCAGACTTGTAAGGAACACAGTCACCAGCATGGTTGCAATCCTCCGTGCTAGTCCCATGGGGAAAGAAGTAAGATACCCCTCCAAACTCGAAATGAGAGCAATGTCACAGAAGATTGTCGACTATTACCCCATGTTACGTGATGCTGACACACACATGCCATACGTAAGTCATTCTTTACCCACTACAATATCTAAAATTGAGTGAGATAATAAAAGGATGTACAAATATATATTATTTTACCACAGCTGACCATCTACACAAAACTGTACAAACGACTCCAAAATATGAAGTCTCCAAGGAAGAGGCAGGGCTCCATGCCGCAACGAGGCAGGCCCAGGAAGACTCTTTTCAGCTCAGACGACACAGACAATGGGACTGAAGGTGACCTAAGTGGTGAAGCAAGTGGTTCAAGTGACTATACCATACTTCTTGAGAGCAATGATGACCTCAGCGAGGATAACTCAAATGCAGGTGTGTACTTTGGTCTGCTGTGCTAATGACTTTAGGACATATAAAACTTCAAAGAGACCACCTGCCCTCAGTTTTCTGTTCAGAGTGCATTACAAGATTTATACAGTGTTGAGTATTTTCCTTAACTTTCCAGATATTCCCTGTTATTAAATTCTGTACATCTTCTGTTTTTTCCTCAGAGAAAGAATCCCAATTGCCGCTACCCTCCACTGTACCAACTACGTCAAACAATACTACCCTGGCTTTACCACTATTATCCAAGTCAGCCTCATGCTCTGTGCCCAGGGCTGATATAGGTCCATCTACTGCACCTCCAGATGATGTTGTTGGTAAGTCCACCATCACCCTTATCTACCTCTCAGTCTGACTGGTTCCTCTTACAGCTCTTTCCAAAATATGGCTTCAGCAATGAACCCCGTTCTAAGTGTTTATTCCATAAATCATAGTGGTTTGGCATTAACTCAAGTTGGTGTGTAAAATCAACATATGATAGATCCCTCATTCCAGTTTGCCAGTTAGCCATAGTAAGTATTTTAACACTTTGTGTTGTAGTGGCTGTTATTCAGTGCTGATTATTTACACATGTAAATTCTCATGCTGGTTACATCTATCATGCCTTATCACAGTGTTTCTGTCATAGATCAAATTACCTAAAAGATTTTTATCCATCAGCTCATAATCACTGTCCACATTGATGTGAACGATATACACAGTAAACAACCTTTACCTTATTTTCACCACAGTTTTATTCACGGGCATCTTAAACTTTCGCTTTAATATTTGATTCTGTTCAAACTAACAATTAATTATCCATGATCATTATAAGAAAAGGACGCAAAGGGAAATGATCAGGACATATAGGGTCAGTTCATTATTCAGACATATTTAACTTAAACATTAATTCTCATAAATATTATACTGAAAACAATAACTTAAAAACAACCATGCAACCTTACTAGAAATGACTGATTAGAAAAATCTGAATTTTGTGAAGTCTAGTTACACCATGTCTTACAATTGCTCTTTGCTTTCCCTAGCAGACCATGACAGCCTGAAGATGCAGGCAAGGCATTACAAAACCTTGAGCAACATGTACAGGAAACCCAATGCAAAACCCAACCAAAGTGACGTTGCTCAAATTTTGGACCTGGAGTTTGAGGCCAGACGAGCTTTTATTGACGCAGATGTTACAAGGGAAGAAGACCGGCCCAGAAAAATATTTGAAGCATACCCGTGCTTCAAAGACATACGAAATGTAAGTTCAACTACCTTCAGTTACATTCCTTGCTTTCTCTGGGTAGGTTTAGTTAGTTCTTGACTAACTGAGCACAACTTTGTCATAGGCGATGGATGAACTGCGTCGCATCGTTGGTGGCTTCAACTGCAAATACATAGATCAAATGAAGGGTCGATGGGCAGAGTTTTGTTCGAAGGTGCAGTTCTATGGCATTTGGAAGAAGGTCCTGAAACCACCTCTCCCCTTGGATGTACATGGAGGTAAGTGGCCTTTTCATACATTAAATCCATACATCAGATATGTTCAGATTACTTTATTAAGATACTTTTCTCTGTCCACAGTGGATTTTACTGTCACTCTCTTCAATGCACTTCCATCTCTTTTTCCTTCAAAAACTACACCACCAAAGCGGCTGGGAAGTGCCAGTGAGGCTCTCCTTCATATCCTCAAGGTGAGAACAGCTGTTAGCAATAATAGCCACTGTAACTTGTACTTACTTGTATTATTATTAATATTATTATTTTGCTTTTCATGCTTAATAAGAGTGGGTCAAAGTTCAATTCAGCAGGGATTTAATTACTCCTTATTCAGGATTTCAAAATTGCAGTTGGGATACAAGTAGAAGCACTAAAATGATATATTTAAAAAGGCCTTCAAAAACTAGAATATATAACAAAGTTAAAAGAAATAGTTTTAAAAAACAAATGAGAAAAAAAGCACAAATAGACATGATAAAAATGCTGCAAACTAGAGAAAATTCATGCTCAGAATTAATACATTTCCAAAATTTCATATTTATGTAAGTCAGATAGTTTATATTTATTTCTTCTATTCCAACAGTAAATCAGTTGGAGCATTCTAAACTCTTGATATTGCTTTTTGTGTCTTAAGCTGTTTGGATGCACAGCAACCCTTTCATTTAAAATCTTGAAGAATTTGTCCTTTTTTTGTGCTTTTCTAGCCGGGTGAAGATGCTATGCTATACCTGGAGAAGCGGCCTCTCTCCTCCCCAGTGCTGCTTTTTGATGGCACAACCAGCATTGTTGCTGTAGGAAATATACCAGTGACCACTCTCCCCTTGGAGGATTTCTGGGAAGGAATGTTGGTGTTGATGGCATATTACTACACCTTGCACTTAACATACCCGAAATGTGTTGCAACGGTCCTCTCTGTCATACAAACTGAGGTAATCACTGATGCCATCCATGATCAAGATGCCACTAGTGCATATAAGAAAGCAATAGCTGAGTGGAAGTCATTCTTTGAAAAATAGGTGAATACCAAGCAGAATTTTATCAGGTCATTTGCAGTTTGTTTAGTTTTGTAGTACGTTTGTACAACTTTGTTCCTAATTTGGCTAGCAATGTCCTGAGAAACTGCTTTACTTATAATGCCTTAGAAATGAAAGTTGTTGTTTTTTTTTTCTTAATGACACTTTACCTGAGGCATGTAAAGTTTTAAGTCAGTAATGCCATTATTTACAACATTGTGAGACTATGTGACTGTCACAAAAGTTTAAGGCCAAAAATGTAATTTTTGTTTCTCTGTTTAGGCCTTCTAAAGGGTTGATTTAGACTTTTAGGGATTGTGCAGCAGCCCTATATTGTTTTAAAAAAGGGTTTTGTTCTCATGAGAGGAATAAATGTTGACATATATCACTCTTGTCCTGGCTGTGATTTCAGTAGAAGCCAATGAGTATTCTAGGAAAAAGGTCTGTTTTAAGGTTTTTTTGCTTGGATTTAATATCAATTAGGCTATATTTTAAGATAAGCCAACCTGAATCAAGAAACAAATTAATCATACTTCACTAATATTGAGTAGTTTTTCATAGTATTAGAACTACTTTTCTCATTGCAGTGCATTCATTTGCTGCAAGTAAGAATTCAAAACATAAAAAAGACTGTAATTTAGCATATTTAACTTACTTTTGGGACTTGATATCAAGTAATTTTATCTAAAATTGAGCTTTTTAAAGCTTATTTTAACCCTCTTCAATTCTCAAATGTGTTCTTTTATTTCTAGATTAAAAAATCTTATTTCAAGATTTCTTATTAAGTAAAATAAACTTGCTGCATGGACAGATAATTTCACTTGTTTTCAGTGCTTTTTGTATCAAATGTAGTATTTTTTTCCTAAATATAGACTAGCCGTTTTTGCAGTGCATCACCTTAGGCACCAGTCTGTCAGGGGCACAAACAAGGACCTCTGTTTTCTCTTCATTATACCTGAAAGTCTCAACGGGGCCCGCAGGCCGGTACGAGACGTGGACCCAAACGCAGAACCAGACACAGACAGCCAAACTCCAAAACCAACAAAATTTTATCGTCAGAATCACTGAAGTATTTACAACTAATAAAAAGGCACAGGGAATTCTCAGATGCACAGGGAAAGGGGAAGCCTGTGATACGTGGAGCTCTAGAACAGAGGGAGATGAGTATTAAAAGATGCACTGGGAGCTGGTGACAGGAACGAATCTTAACAGTCTGAGCAGATATGACTTACTTTTACAGACGAGAGGTAGTCAGCATGGGAGGGTAGCTGCGGAAGGCCAGGTGAGTGACCGGTGCAAAGTTGGGTCCAGATCCAGAGAGCGCTCTGCAGTCCGAGACAACGTGGATGGAGGGGCAGGCAGGTGGTGAATGGTGAGCCAGTGCACACAACCAATGAGCATGAAATCCAGCATTCTGATGAGGAGGAATCTGACTGCACGACGTGAGTTTGATGGATCCAAAGGTACTACAAGGAACACAAGGAGGTAAGCATACACTAGGATAAGCAAGGATAAGCAACTGAGGAGGCCTGTATTACCAAACTGGCCAAGGACAGTTGATGACGCAGGTGTTCACGTCAGGTGAACTGCAGAGGAACCTGCCCAGAGGCGGTGCCATGACCAAACATGATGAGACTCACCCAACCTGACAGAAAGGGTGCCAATTTCACTGCAAGGTGTCAATATTTCACTGTGTAGCTCCACAGAGATGTCTTTTATACTCTACCTAACAAGGCCAACACCATCTCAAAGTTAATAACACTGGCTTCAATATATTAGTGCTAAGTTTACAAACATTTTCAGGTTATAATACTGTATAAAAACAAAGTTGCCAAGTGCTCATGTAATTTTGCAGTAAAAGCTCAATCCTGCAGCAACAATGACAACTTTTTGCTTTTATAAAGTTCTTGTTCTGAACTTTATAAATGTGAACATCTGTGTACGTAGATGTTGGCAGATTTGCACTTTTTATCTTTTTTTTGTTTTTATAGTTAGTCTGCTATCAGTTTGAGACTGAATGGGGCCTTGTTACCAACTACATACAATCTGTTTTTGATATAGCTGACTACATTCAGCAGCTGACTGTCTTGTTGCTGTTTTATTACTGGCCTGATGCACGGAAGTCAGTTTGAAGATGGCAACTGACTGCAAGTGGTCAAACACCTGATCTTCAAAGCAACCGTTTTAAAGACAATAAGACTATAATTTCTAGCATGATTTGTGGGGAGTCAGTGCAACTGAATTAGCAAAGCTAGGAGCAAACCAGCTCCTACAGATTACACGGTCTTAACTTATTGGCTGTGCTTTAAAAGGGTTTAAACTTTTCCTGGACGATCAAATTAATTTAGTTAACTAGATTAAGTTTTTTTTAACTCGTTATAATACAGCCGTTTAATTTTGGACATTAAAGGTACCAATTAGTTATCAGTCTGTAGGGGTACTTAATTGTTCAGACATGCTTTCTTTTAATTTGGAGTATTTGAAAAGGAAGAAGAAATAAACTGTATTGACTGCTTTCCTCTCTTAATAAGTATTATTAAACTTGAGTATTCATAAAATCCTAAGGTGAAGAAATATATTGAATGCTTAGCCCCAGTTTGCCCCTAAAAATGTTGTTTATGAAGGTATTACTGCTATGGAAGTATTTTCTTTCCTCCTCTTTCAAATGGCTTATTTTGTACGTTTCTAGACACAAGGGGGATCTTCTTTTGTTTGTTTGCTTTTGAATCCGTCCCATTTCTACTGTCAATCCGTCCATCTCTTTCAGCTTTTATCATTATCTCTTTGCATATCTATTTCTTTCTCCTTTTGTACTGAATAAACCGCTGAAAGAATGAGAAGGTTTGAGTAAGACCTTGTGTGAAATGCAGAGAATCCTGAGAATCAAGTATCCTCAGTCCCTGAGGGAGGCTGCAGGTGACAGCCGCAGGACTGATAGGACAGATGTGAAAGAGGTCAGTGAGAGATAAAAGAAGAGTTCAGTTTTAAATTCCATATGTGTTGTGGAACCTGACAAAACACAAGACAATACAACAAAGCAAAGGTGGAGGTTGAATTATTAAAATCATCCAAAATTTAGTGAAGACATTTTATGAATAATTGTTTGACAGCATCTTATCTCACTGCCTTTTGCTATTTAATTTATTTATTTATTTATTTATTCATTTATTTTTGTTCTACTTGCTTTAATTGAGGAGGATTCTAATGCAGAAGCTTTTAAATCTGGCGGAGGACCTTTGGAATTTTTGTTGTTGTTTTTGGTTTTTTTTGGTGTATGCATAACTGGGAGGCTTTAATTCAAATAAATAAGGCACCACTTTGTAGCCCAGTATTGAATTCTCTTTAATCGAAGCCATGATCTCTGCAATTAATAACCCATACAGCACGTAACCCTCTTATAAAGGCATAGCTTGTCACTTACACACTGTGATTTTGCATGTCAATTTCTCTTTTAGGTTTCTGGTACACCTGTTTCAATTGTTAACACCTCATTAGCTCAATTATTAGCAGTTATCACTCTTATAGTTAATAGTTCCCTCCCACTCTTTTTAAAAATATTTTATCACCTTTATTAATGTTGATGATGCTGTGTTATGGAAATGACACATGGGATTTTGAGAAAATGAACATTAGGAGACTGATAATCTTTACAAACTGATATGAATATGTAGAAGCTGTACTAAAGGGAAAAGAGTTCTGGAATCTTCTTCTAGAAGTTCTTTTACTCCCCATTGTTAGTTCAAGTAGTACTAACTAGTTAAATTTTAGCAGACTTTGGTTAAAACAACACAAAGTTTTACCTGTATGTTAGTGTCAAAACATTGGCTATCGTCTAACAATGAACAGCTTTTTAATTAGCTTTTCAAAATGTGTCTGCAATTACAGTTGGCAAATGGAATGGCATGCTTTGGTTGGAATATTTATTTACCCATTATCAAAAAGTCTACCAGCTGTACTAGAAGCCTCAAAACATTGGACATGGCATCAGATGATTGCCGATGGGTACTTAGATTGGGAGGCTGGATGTGGTACATGACACACTGTACCCATAGGCTATGAACTTATCCATCCACAAGCATATTATATCAATTGTACACTGGGTGGTGCCTTATTCATGCACTCATTCAAAAAAAGTACTACAGTTAGCTCATTAACATGCAAGTACATGTTTTCTTTATTTTCCTTTCAATTGTGTACAAACATCACAGTTGACTTGCTTTTGTCAGTGAAGCCACTTTGAAATGCACTGGGTAAAAAGATGCCCAAAGGTGACTTCCTGCTGGCCTCTTTAATCATAATATGGAAGCCAATGTGTTAATGTTGTGTGTTTAAAAAGGCCATTGTAATTCCTCATAGAGAATAGCATCACATGATTTGAAATGGTGACCATTCCTCTTATGGTTTAGCCACGCTGTAGGTAAAGGTCCTCTTTAAGGTATCTCTTTGATTGGCAGTTAATCTTCGCCTTTTGCAGAGCTGCGTAATCATATGCAAATTAGGGGAAAACGCTGTCAGTTGAACTCATAGGAAGATTGATGATGACTTACAAAATTGGAGTTGGCTGTTAATATCCCCCAGACCTGATACTGTGCCAGTTCAATTTCATAGTAAATCAACTAGTAAGTATATAACTTTTAATAGTCTTCAAGTGACTGACTGTTAAATTCATATCAAGACTACACTTAAAATTGTAGCAGTTTTGAAAATGTACCTAAGGCAATGTTAGCATAATTGCTGGCTTATGCTCTAAAGACCAGGAATAGGCTGACTTTCCCCTTTCATTCATTGTGTCAAGTTCATACAAATGCTTGTTGCAAAAGAAATCCCACAAACAGATAAATCTATAGGAGCTATTTCTCATCCATTCTTTATGGTCTTTCTATAGGTGTCAGACCAAAGGCCAGCCCATACATATTTAAGTTTCCATCTACTTGATCTGTCAGACTCTTGATGCATGACTGGAGACAAACACCCCACCCCCCTTGCTTGTTGTATTTTTTTTCTTTTCAGCTGAAAACCCTTGAATCTATTAAGCTGTCATCAGAGAGTTGAAGCATACTTAATGGGTACTGTCTGGCTGTAAAGTTGATAACCTTGAGATCTTAAAAAGGAAATGAAAGGGTTATGAAAAGACACAATATTGACCCAGACAGTTCAGTTCAGCATTTTTCCCCCAGTTCAGAGACATGTTAGTCTTTGCACCACTTTTAGTTTCCATTTTAGAGTTTTGAACACACTGCATGTCAGAAAAGCTGGCAATAACCCGGGTTGTACTATGGTGATTGATTTTTAAGATTGAGGAGTCTCAGCACTGGCCGGTGGAAAGTAGGGCAGGTCACCACGGGCAGTAAACATAAGTTAGAAGTGGAGTGCGTAGGGGTTTCAGCTAAAATAGACACCTGAAGATTTAAACCTACAAGGACTAGCAAACCACAACAGCATACAGTGATTGCCTTGGTTTTGACGGTCAGAAAAACGAACATATGGGATGAGTGAACGCCAACATGATTGATGGCACACTAAATAGCAGGTAGATTATAGTCCTCACTAAGCAACATTTCAAATACCAAGAAACCAGTAACTGTGGCATATGATTGTATAGAACAGGAATAGACACCTAAATAATTATGGCTTCTCTTGCTCCAACGGCTTCAATTTGAACAGAAATAACACAGAAAAAGCCAAACGTATAAAGTTAAGTGAGACAGTGAATGTGTGGAACATAGGACTTTTGAATCATACACTGAATAGTAAGATGAAACTGAAAAAATCTTCACTCAAACAAAACTTCAACCACGCTGGATGAGTTGACCTATAAAATAAATCGCAGAGCATAGAGCGATATTTTTCTGTATGCCTCCCCGCAGAGTTATGTAGATTTTTAGTGTTAAAAGTGGAAACAGCAGACTTCAATTATTGTAGGGGTGACGCAGCTCCCTGCAAAGTAAATGGAGAGACAAGCCAGCATGGGTAGAAACGAAGTTAATGTTTCTACTTTAGTTGAAACTTCATGTCTCCTGGGGCTAAATAACTCAACTTCATTAACATGCTGACAGAAAAGTAAAAAATGAGAGAGAACTGAAAGAAAGCACAAAATAAAAACAAACAGCACAAAATGCATAGCAGTCTGCCAGCCTGTTTATGACCAAGTCAAATTGTGGCATCACCACGTTCCCAATGCATGCTTTAGGCTTAAGCAACATAAGATAACAAGTCACTTTTTAGTTTAGCTATTTGCCAGGGTATCTATTACATGTCCCTGCTTCTGCTAAATTATTATTATATTATTACAGTGAAAACTACCATTAACTAAATAAAAGAACCTAATTTAAAGCATCCACTTACCTGACAACAGAATTCTCCACAAAGACGACTTTACTTTACTTTACATTACTTTATTGATTTACATAGCTCTCTTCACAGGATAAAAACCACAAAGTGTTTCGCAATAATATAAAAACAGCACAATCAAACATACAACACAAATCTAGTCTTAAGATGATGTTTAAAAGAATAAAACAATCCAGGCAATGTAAAGATGGAGGGAGAGAATTCTGGCAGCCACCGCTCTAAAAGATCGATCACCTCTGGTTTTAAAACGGGTTCGGGGGACTACCAACAGCCTTTGATTAGATGATCTCAGGCTGCGAGAGGGAGTGTGAGATTCTAAAAAATCAGAAATATAGACAGGAGCGTCACGATTCAAAGATTTAAAAGTCAGTACTAAGTTTTTAAAATGAATTCTAAAATGTACTGGAAGCCAGTGTAATGAGTTTAAAACTGGTGTAGTGTGCTCTCTTTTTCGTGTCTTTGTTAAAAACCTTGCCACAGCATTCTGGACTGACTGGAGATGGTTAAGATTCCTTTGCTCAAACAAAGAAAAAAACTGTTAATCTAAACGAGAAGAAATAAAAGCATGAATAATCATTTCTAACTCAGACTTAGACAACAGTTCGCAGTTTGGAGATATTTCTTAGTTGAAAAAGGTTGTGCAGTTTCTTCTTTCAACTTGTTAATTTGCAGCTATGCACCAGGGCTGCTGTCTAAGACATTATGTTGTTATGAAGGGCATCTCTAAAGGCATTTATGCACATAGTTGGCTTTGGCATATGGTGGAGCTGCTATAATGAGCCGATAGAGAGGAGATTACCCATAATTTGACCATCATTCACTAAATATTTATTGGGTTTTTTTGTCAGGATTTTGTGCTCTTGGAAATTGGCATTAATTAATAATAAAGTTAAATGGCACAGCTCATCTAACGGAGAACATGGGAAAGGGATTTAAACTGTACTGTTATGTTTGATTATCCAGTCAAACATAACAGTACAGTTTAACCTGTGTCTGAAGAGGAAAATGTGAGATGAAGTGTTCTTACCCTTTAAGGATTTGTAAGTTTCTGCAGGTTCCTCTCTTGACTGGTTGAGCCATATGGGGTAGCCTTGACATTACAGCTACTGATTGGTGCTCATCACCATCTAGTCATTTCAAAAGCCCTGGCTTCAGCAGTTGCTACCAAGTGAGCAACTGGCAGCAACTGACAGCAGCAGCATTTGTAGATCCTGTTCTCAGTCTCCAAACTTTTGCTAGTTCTCTATGCTTTCCTGAGAGTAACCTGGATTTTATATAGTGTTGCAAATAGCACAATCCACCCACTGTGTAAATATCACTGAAGCAGGAAGGGTGAATTTCCTATTCATTTTTGTACAGTTTTGTCTTGTGTTTTGTTGCCGTAGGGAGTTAGGGATAGCACTGGTATTTTCTTTGGTTTTGTTTCACATATGGTTTACGTTGCACTTTCTCCTGAAAAATAATGGTTTTGTTTTTTACTTTGGTCTTGGCTCATCTCAGAACCTATACTTTCAGGTTTAGTCTTGTCGTTTTGGAAAAGAGTAATCTACCTCATCTTTAACTGTGAATTACTTCTGGTTTTGGGGACTGAGGAGGGGACACCCTCTTAACCCTTACATATCTCTAGACAGGGGTGTAACAGCATGACTCTGAGGATACTACACACATTAAGCACTTTTTGGTGGATAAACCTGACAAGAGAAAAAAAAAACATGTGGAAACAAAATGTCACTTGGTTAAAAAAACGTCTGTGATGTACTACATCGACACCACACCAACCTACTAATGCTGACTTTCTTTGTTATCACTTGGCATCCATTGTTGCTCTGGCTGGTCCATTAGGTCATGAGTCCCAAAGGAAACCTTGTGAATATGTTTAAGATGCCACCAGCTTTGACAAAACTGGCACACCGTGCTGAAAACTTGATGAATCCACATAATTAACACCTTTTAAAAATAAATAATTACGTTTTGTGAGTAGTGATTTTATAGTGACATGATTACTAATTGTATGTTTAATAGCTCTTGAAGATTCCAGTGTCATGAAGAAACAAAGATAATCTAAGAGATGATATAACACAAAAAAAAAACAGACAAAAGATTAAATGAAAAGGAATGGAGAACTGACAGCATAAAGAACAAACAAGCAGCTCAAAATCTGTAATAAGCCCTTATTCCTTTTATTCTGGCCCTCAGCTTTGGATGTTAGGTGGGGTTTTTTTTTTCTCCCTCCTGAGTAATACACAGCTTTAATTTGTTAAAGTGCCCAGTCATGTCATCATCCCACGAATCTGGACTACTTACTTTGATGTCTGAAGTCTGTTTTTAATTTCACTCTTGACTTTTTCTTTTTTTCCTTTCAGCCTGTCAGTTGAAAAGGTTGACCCACGAGTGGCCTAATTATCAGCTCACTGTGATTTGGAGCATCCAGTCAACAATTCTAAGTTTGGCAAGAAGCTCCTCAAAAATTGAATCTGTCTGTCCAATTAATTTTGTCTGCTGTTCAATTTCTGAGGGGCTATAACAGAAAGGTCATCAAACCCTCTAATGTGGGTTTACAAAAACGTTGTGATTGTTTAAATGATGAAGTACCAACACGATGGGGCATTTCTGGCTTCACTGCTCCCCGTTTCACTTACTTTGCATCAATAGAGCCTCAACAGAAGCAGTTTGATTGCTTAACATAAAGGCAGCAGCTGACTTAAAAGACATTATCCTATATTTTCATTCTGTCATCATGTTAGTTCAATTAAAATCCACACCTGTGTTAAAATATATTTCCTTTGCTGTTTGTGACAAACAATTACCAAAATCCTTTGAATAAGAACAAAGTAAAAGCTTTAAAGGGACATGCTAATTGCATTGTCTGAGGCTGTTCAGTGATACTCCCTGTCGAAGTCAACATTTCTCCACAAAGCTGCAGAAAACAACTCTCTACATATCCTTTCTTTATGAATGAATGAACTAAGAAAGAAAGTGGATAACAAAGAAGCAAGTATTTCTTCCTCAGTGATGTCCTTAAGCTGAAGTTTGCATTTTCTTACAGAAGTACCCACACACTGACTTAATGGACTGCTATAATGGATGTTCATTATCCCCAGAGGATAAATCTTTTGAACTTTTTATCCCCTCTCTTTTTATCTGATACAATCAGAAAGTTAACATTTTGATTCTGCTGTTAACAACTGGGTTCAAGGTCTTTTGCATTTCCTTGACAACAATCTGTTTTCTATCACGGCAGTGGTATACCATTTGTTCTATTTATAACACTATTCAGTAAGTCCACATGTGTCTACTTGTGAGATATACAGCAAGTCTTGTACTCTTACACCATCCTCCTCTCAGATTTAAATTGATTACTCATTATTAACATGACTCATAAGGACAGTGGGGTTTATCAAAAACATTGAAAGATTACATTTACAAAGATAGTCATGTTATTAGGTGCACCTTGCTTATAGCAGATTGGACCCATTTTACTTTCAGAGCCATCTAATGGATTCCTGAGAGATTTTGCTCCATACTGACACTATAACATTTGATGATGATAGATTTAAATGATGCTCATTTGGTACTAAGAGCCCCAAAGTATACAAAGAAAATATTCTCAACATCATCACACCACCAAAACAAGCCTGAACTGCTCTATCATACTTTCAAAGTAACAGCTTTCATGTTGTTTATACCGAATTCTGACCCTACCATCTAAATCGACATAATTCATAATCTTGTGCATTCCTTAGTTGTAACAAGCAGTTATCGCTGTAACCTTCCTATCACCTCTAAACCCTAAACATGGTTGTTTTGGAAAATCCAGTAGATCAGCGGTTTCTGAATAAATCAAACCAATCCATTTGGTACTAGCAAGCATTCCACATTCAGGCCACAAAAGGTGGATTTAAATAAAGTGTAAAATTTATCATGATTTAATCTCAGTTTAACATGTTAGTAATTTTCCTCTGTCGTACTTAGATATCATCAGTTAAAATGTTGTCATTAGTTTTGCAAGTATATATAAACAACATAAGACAGAAATGCAACAGCAAAAAAGGGCACAAAGATGCTGCATTTATTTTAAAAATGCTTAGCGGGTGGTCTCTTCACTGAATGACTCACACTCTGCAACCTTTCTCCAGTTGTGTCAGGTTGTGTTTATTTAATGACAGCCTGTTTCCTGTAAATGCAAATTAAATGTGAACACCAAAGTTGGACAGCTTCATTCGGTAGGAACCTTGAACACTGAACTGTCCTATAAATCTTTAAATGTTCAAGTCTCAGCTGTGCAGGACTCACACCCGGATCAAGGCTAAGAGTTCCCATCATCCTAAAAGGCAATTTTTATTCAACTTTGTATCTGGGGAAACACATCTACGTGGAACAGTTGAATGAGCTGCTGTGTGATGTTAATTATAATGTATATAAAAGCTTACAGTTTCAAAAAGACAAACTGCCAGTGCACAGGTTTGCTTCTTTAAACTGCTGCAGGATTCAACACGCCGTTTCACAATACAAAACCACTGACTGAATGTCATTGGCAACTGCTTTGCGATTCCATGATATGTTCTTGTTTTCCAGCCGGTCTTGCTAATTTTATTTCTTGTGCATAATCCATTTCTAAAGTGGGCTAATTGAATTTTCATGAGATTATAGCTCCCTTCCCAAGTGTGTTTAACTCAGTGATACCCCGTTCTCTATGTACTGTTTGCAAATGTGCCTTGTGCCATCACTCATTTCTTATTAATGCCTATTAAGATGGTAATCACAAGCCTCATTATCTGTTTAAAAAAACAGAGCTAGGCTCCGAAGTGATTCACTGGAGTCTAACGGTAAACAACAGACCACAGTTTGAACCAATATTTGACCAATCAAAGTAGTTTGACTCACACTGAATGATAAACAGGTCAAAAATGTTAGAAAGAAATTTCCATAATAGCTTCCTAAAAAAAAAAAAATATGTCAAGGTCTTTTGAAAGGCAGTCATGACATTTATTGTTTAATTCATGTGGAAAGTTTATTGTGAATGGTTAGCTAGAAACTCAGCAGCTATTACAGTTAAAATGCCATAACTTCTGTATTTTTATTGATGTTACTCTATAATGTTTGTGACACAAATAATGAGTGCTACTTACCTTTTCTGGCCAGTCTTCTGTGTCGTTTTTAGAATTAATGAAGCAAAATGTAAGGTGCGTTCAAATCGCTGGACCTTCACTGACTTTTGGTCCATTTTGGTGTTGGGAATTATAGAAAGCATGTGCGTGATACACTCAATATAGTGAAGTGGGAACAGGACACATGCACAGTTCTTAGGCTATCTATCTCCTACATGTCAGTAATATGCAGTAATATGATAGCCATAGGCCTGGGCCTTGCATTCCTTATTGGTTGTGCCTTTCAATCTCTCCCAGATAACTGGTGGGTGGAGATGGCCTAGTTAAGAATGCAGCACACCTGGGCAGGTTTGGCTCAGGGCCAGAGTTGTTATAGTTCTGTGTTTGTGTCTAATTGGTTTTTATTTTTATTTTTGTTTTGACTTTTTGCTTTTAATTCGGTTTAGTTTCAGTGTTAGATTTTATCTTTTTAAATGTTATTCTCTTATTGTTATTCTATTTAATCTTATTTAATTATGATTGTTTTGGCATGTGTCATAGGCAAGATTAAGGAAAATCAGTACATGTATTACAATAGAACCACTGTGCGTTATAAAAGCAGTTGACTAGCCATTCAAAGTCTCAATAAACACAACAATCAATGCCTCATCAGGCAAAGTTTAATAAAATTTGATATTGCTGATATTTCCTCAGTGTTTTTATTTTCTTTTAGTTTTTCAAGTTTTCAATTTTCATCTTGTTCAAAAGATTTCTTCATTTTATTTGAGTTAATTAAATTGGGGGGGTTTTCACACCCAGTTTTAGTTTTTTTGATTAGTTTTAGTTTGCTATAATAGCCTTGCTTTGGGCACTATAAAATATCTCTACCAGACCTCTCAGGCACTCTTCTCTGCTTCTCTCCTCCCTCAAGCTCGCTGACTGACAGATGGGGCTTATTTTTCTATTTTCTTTCTGTGTACACACGCTCACATACACTTACCATGCACTCACACACTGCATACCTACTGACTTGCAGACAGTCGTACATGTTATTGATTTGTTTCTTTACATTATTTGATTAAAATCCTGAGACTGTGTGGTATTCCTTTATGTCACATTTTTTGAGATTTTCACACCTCTTTGTTCTAGATTTATTAGCTACAAATACAACATGATCACTTCAGCTTTATTTTTGCTGGTAGAGCAACACAAACACATCAGAGGCCTGTACTATGAAATGGGATCAGAGTTAAGCCTGAGTTTTCAGTAGTACAAAAGTAGATCAATTTGTACACAGATAGTACCTATTTGCTGACCTTATATCCAGTTTACACATAGACTATATTTGAATGGTCTTATTTTTCTTTACTCTCAGATTGAAAAGCACCACTGATCCTGCAGCTGAGAGCAGCACCTAAAACTGTCTTTTAAAGATTAATTTAATGAAAATTATCATAATCTATTAGATTCTCCCGAGCTGTGATATTCATAAATCTGTTAACTTACACAGTCAGCATATTTGTCAGTCCTTCTTTCTTTAAATAGGCTAAACTTAATTAAAATAGCAGCTCTGTTTAGGTCTTTTTGACCAAATGGCTTAAAGAACACACTTTTAATACGATATGACCGCTCTACAGCGCTTTCCCTCCCACACACACGCACACACACTCTGATTTCTGTTTCTATTTCCACTGAATTATCTGCAGCAGCGGTGTTGCACTCTTTGTTCAAGATTTATTACCTACTAGCGAACTATTATTAGCTTAAAGCACCTTGAGGCAACTGTTATTGTGATTTGGCGCTATATAAATAAAAAAAAAACCTCTACTGTATATGGTGTGTTTAATCAATTCATATTTTTCATAAAGTAGACTTTCAGCTTCCTTTGAAAAATAAGCCCCTCTGTTGCCAAGAGATTTATCCATAATTGTGATTGGTGATTGAAAGATACCATGAGTATGTTGAACTCATAGTGCAGGCCTCTGCGTGCAAATTAAATGCAAACAACGACATCGCCTGTTATGGTGTAAGTGCTACTAAGATTTACATGTTGATTACACGTTGGTCTGTGTTAGCCCCGTGATGAACTGGTAACCTGTCAGTGTGTACCCTGTGTACCACACCACCATATTTCAGTGAAGACAGAGGTACCTTGGTTGATGCACTATTGCAAAAGGAAAAGCGTTTCAGCTTATGTGAAGATTTGCACTAGTTGTAGAGAAGTATCTACAACCAATTTCATGGGAATTTCACTTCAGTATGTGCCAAAGTGGTCATACATGGAGCCATAGCATTTATGTGCCTAAAACACCCATAAAAACACAAAGTATCTTGTCAAGAAAATGTTTTACAGCTGTGTTTTACATTAGGGTCTGCAACATGCACCAAAAAACACCAAGGGAAATTTAATTTTGCAGGTTCTTGAGATGCTTTTTAAAGCAGTTTCAGAAAAGTTCTGAGCACAAAATGCAATGTTCCAATTGAAAATACATTATAAATAGCTTTGGAGTTTCCCTTTAATGGCTTTATGAAGACGAATGTGCCAATGAAGCCGTCTCTGGTATCATAAAGCGGTCAGGCCTCTTATAGAAAAGCAGTTGGAGTGAAATAGATCCAGCAGCCAGAGTCATGGAAGAGAAAATGAAACGTATTGAACTGAACTTGGGAACTTCAGTCAGCTCCCCTGCTGAACTCCCGTCTTGCATTATTTTTTTTCCACACATGATCAGTTTACAATAATGTAAGTACTGTAATTGCTCCTCTCCGGGCTATGATATCTATCGCAGTGTTCAATTCTCCCCCACAGCAGTGAGACAGGAGACGACATTTGCATTTCCTGCAGTATGG
This sequence comes from Pelmatolapia mariae, assembly GCF_036321145.2. Lineage (NCBI taxonomy): Eukaryota > Metazoa > Chordata > Actinopteri > Cichliformes > Cichlidae > Pelmatolapia > Pelmatolapia mariae. The sequence goes on along the minus strand of NC_086235.1, from coordinate 12,449,952 downwards.
ATTAGTAAATGAGCAGGGCCCGGTGGCTTAAAAGCTCAGCATTTTCCAATACATCAAGCCAAAGCTATTTAATTACTGAGACCACAATTATCTTTGGCTTCTATATGTTTCCTCCTTTGTTTTAAATAAAGGCTGCCGCCTTGGGCTCCGTGCACAACAGCAGCAGCATTAAGAGCAGGTTAGTTACAGTTGGACTCTATGTGGAGATTTTTCTTGTCTCTTGTAGTGAACTTACAGTAAGGAAATGTATTTTATAATAAACTTGGAAGTTGTGTGTCTGTACAACTTGAACTCTGCTCTTCTTAGTGAGCGCACCAACTAGCACGAGCTGAAATTGACATGGAAGACCCCCTGACTCTTTCTCAAGTGATACAATCAAGCTCACCTTTATGCCTTTAAATAAAAGTTGTCTCTTGGATGGATTGCCTTGACATTTGATACTGACATTCACTCTGGATGATTTGTAATCGGCATCATCAGGTCAACATTTTAATGTGTTCAATACTTTGCTTCATGACTGAATTCTAGAAGAACAAATGACATTTCCATCAGCCTGTATTTGGTTTTGAATTTTAAGTAGTTAGTTAGTTAGAAAAATTTGGCATGCAGACTACTGGTGTTAAAAAAAATGGCATGATTGTTACAACACATGTCACATATCTGGACGCACAAACATTTAATCCTCTTTGATAGGACCAAAAAGATAAGATTAGTGATAGGTGGGAAATTACTAAATTACCTAAATATAATGAAATATAGGGTTCTACAATTAGTCAAAGTTTAACCTTGATCATGAAATTTTGGCTTCTTACTAAGAAAACATGAAAGAGTGAAAAATGCATCAACAGAACATAAAACAAAAGCAAATCATGCTCCCTAAATCACCACGTAACTACATGCCTGCCTCCACCAATCACTGCTTTTTCCTGAACAGCGCAGCTTTAAGTTTTTTGGACTACTACAACAGATGTAATGTCAACCAAGAAAATCAGACAGTGCTCTATATTTGTATATCCAGCCACAAAGCAAGGCAGCTAGCTTATTCAACCACCTGAAAACACACCACAAACTGCAGTATAACTAATGCATGAAGGCTAACCCTCAAGAACATGAGCCCTGCTCTTAGAGCAACTGTGACCATATGATTTCCTCTGGGATTACAGTATTCTGATTCTGATTCTGAAATCATTCACACAATCAGATTCCACTGTGAATAAGAACATTGTCTGGAAAACGGCTAAATAAATGGACAAAAGGTATGATATCCTCTTGTGCAATTATTTTTCCAAAGTGGGAAAAACAGTGCTGTATGGAAACCATTTCAGGGGATTTAACAGCTGTTGATTACTTTGCTAAAAGTTGTCTTCACATCCAATGTGCAGGTACAATTAATGAAGCGAATCAATTTATATATAGCTTTGAAGAAATGCACTCCTCAGGTATATCAACATTTTTCTGCAAACTGTTTTAATTAAAAGGAAGAACAGTTTAAATGTGAAAGCAGTGATCTGTTGATTGACCTGTAATAATTTATCCTGCAGCTCTAATTGTATAATCTGTGCATACACTCTCCACCAGTCTCTTTATTTGTTGACATCCTGTCGCAAGATTTTAAAGCCATTCAAATCAAAGCACTGAGAAGCCTGTTCCACAGTTATCCATTTGTTCTTTTTGAGGCACTCCTTCTTCAGCTTCCAGTTTAACTTCAACTGTTTAACAGATATCTGTCAAGCTACCCAGTCCCTTATGCAGCAAAACTATTGCAGCAAAAGTTTCCACCACCGTACATTACACTTGGTATGCAGTACTTCTGAAAACTCTTTCCAATATGGAAATCTCATTCTTGATTATCTGCACATTTGATTTTGCAAACCTCTCCATTTAACTGGGCTTGTAACCAGCACTGAGAGTCCACGAGCTTTTGAGCCCCTGTGGCTGCATTTCTGGCAGACCTCTGCAAATCATATTTGTTGATCTGATTCTAGATGCATGCATTTTCTAATATAAATGCAGGAATGATCTGTAGATCCTGTGATAAATGTGTATCTTTTTGCTCTCCGGCTGCATTCGCTGGCAGTCAGTTGTGGAGATGTATTGATGTTGATTGAGATGATTTGCAAGTCACTCTAAGGAAAAATACAAAAACACTTTTGGAAAGATATAAACTCTTCCTGTGTTGAAGATTGATAGAAGTTATTTATGAATCTTAAAAAGCAGCTTTAGTGCTGCCTAACATTTCTCTTTTACAATATTGCTTGGTAGAGACTGAGGTGTACACTTACTCTTCAAATAAACATTATTTATTCAACTAATTCATTGTTTAGAACATTCAGTATGCCATTATAGAGTATGCATCACCTACAATTATTAATCCAGGCGTATTTGTTTGGCTACAAAACCTTTGGTATAGAGCTGAAGATGCTCTCTTAAATTAGATTGTGTCTGCTGTGCTGAAAACACTAAACAGCATGGCTTTTCCATTTGTCACATATCTCCACAGTGTTTTACTGATAATCTGAAGGAATTGCTGTGCAATAAACACCCTTAACGTTGAAATGATGGGTAAAACAAGCTTGTATTGATCAACCAAAGTGATAATGCCTGCAGAACACATATTTGGATGTTGTTTATTTATTTGTATCGTGGGTAAAAGAGCTCTCTGTTGAGAACAGATTATGATATGTTAATGCCATAAACAACATTTCAGCACAGAGAACTGTGAAATTGCTTCATCTATCCAGGAAACAGTATTCACTCTTTTACTTATTGTTTTCTTGGCACCTAAGATCAGCATCAGTTTGTGGAATTTTAGTCAAGGCTTGTGGATAAATTTAAACCTTCCTGAACAATTCAAATGTTTTCTCTTCATGTAAATTCATCTCTCTTCAAGCTGCACTGAAGAAACCCCAAACTGCTGCTGCTCTGTGAAGTACGACTGTTATCCGTTAATTCGTTCAGTGCCATGCTGAGAACGCTCTTACCATAAGATTATTGTTCTTTTATATTGTTTTAAAAAAAACATCCTTGATTTTCTTGCTGCATCTGTTTTTTGAGACCAAAGAAACTTCACTGTTGGACAAATTTGATTTGCATAAGCTTCTGGTTCCTGCTGTTCTGCTGTTTAGATTTTTGCTTCTAACTACAGCCTGGGAGTCTCAAACAATCCAACAGCACCAAGTGGATCACTAAAAAAATATTTATGAAAGATATTACAATACTGTTCATGGAGCTAACAGTGTAGTAAATATGAGCTGTGGCTCAGGATGCAGATTGAGTTGCCCAATAATAACAATCTAATTAAGATCCACATTCTGTTTTGGGGTAGGGAAACCTAAAAAACTCACTCCAATTTTTCATTGAGTTAATGGTGCTAGAAAAAATGCTTTATGTATACTGTAAAAACCTAATAGAAAAGTGCTGTATACTCTACATGAAGTCCATTTATCATTTACATTACTACCATGTTGTGATGGACCAATGGATCTACCTCTCTTCTGGACTAGAACCCCTAGTTCGACGTACAAGTACCAAGAAATATGATGACGCAGAGTTAAGAAACCTACAATTTATAATAACTGCATCTACATCTCCTACTCTGAAACATCATGACTGCTGCTGCATAATATCAAATGGCACCAACCCACAGAAACATGGGCTGTTCTAGTGATTCTAACTGACCCTGGCACGCAACCACAGAGTTTTCTGGCTGAAAAGTGGAACACTGATTTCCGTAGCTATAGAAGGAGCTACAGCAAGAAACTAACAAATTCTTTGTTTGAAAAGACACCAAGGTAAAACAGGTGTCATACCAATACTGATAATTAATAATAAACAACAATGAAGAGGTATATGGGGCAATGCTATGGGGTATCACTTACCAGGTGGTTTGCTGTAGATACTTCAAGAAGTGTACATTTTACTCAGAGTTACAGCATTTCAAACATCTTCTTGTACATCCCCAACACTGTGTTGCCAGTCCATGATGATGATTTCTTGGTTCAGCATTGGTAGTTATTCAGCCTCAATCTGACACAGTTCACTGGTTTTAACAATTTAGCCCTTGTCAGAGTTGCTCAGGGTTTTATGCCTGTCCATTTCTCCCACCTTCAAATTACTGACATGGAGAAATGACTATTCACTTACAGTCTAATATATAGCAATCCCTTTCCTGCATGAATGTTGTTTACTTCATTGGATAGTGTTCACAATTCCTTAGTACTTTGTTGATCAGCACTGTATCTACATTATGAGGTCTCAGAATGTTTGAGTATAATTTGTGGGCTTATTTGATTACACTACACAAAAGAAGGCAGCTGTCAAAGCTATGGCAGAATGAAAACGTTTGCCCTTAAAGATTTACAACTCAATTTATTTATTTATTTTTTATTCAATTTTATTTATATAGCACGAAATCAAAAGAACAGTTGCCTCAAGGTGCTTTTAATTGTAAGATACCCTACAAAAACTACAGAGAAAGATAAGATGGGTCCTGATTATTCAAGAGTTTGTATATGAGGAGCAGGATTTTAAATTTAATTCTGGATTTGACAGGGGCCCAATGAAGGGAAGCAAGTTTAGGAGAAATGTGCTCTCTTTCTAGGCCCTGTCAGTACTCTTGCTGCAGCATTTTGGATCAACCAATAGATTTTCAGGGAGTTTTTAGGACATCCTGATATTAAAATGAAATGCAGTAGTCCAGCCTAGAAGTAATAAATGCATGAATTAGTTTTTTCAGCGTCACTCTGAGACAGAATATTTCTAATTTTAGAGATATTGCGCAAATGGAAGAAAGCAGTCCTACATATTTGTTTAATATGTGCATTGAAGGACATGTCTTGATCAAAAATGACTCCAAGATTCCTCACAGTGTTACTGGAGGCTAATGTAGTGCCATCCAGAGTAAGCATCTAGCTAGATACCGCATTTCTAAGACTTTTAGGGCCGAGCACAATAACCTCAGTTTTATCTGAATTTAGAAGAAGAAAATTTGAGGTCATCCAGGTCTTTAAGACAAGAAAAGGCTTACAAGAAGCCTGGAGTTGCAGTTGCAAAAACACAGAGTGGGGTAAAAGCAGAGCCAGAGTGACATCTTTTCTGAGTTAAAATGGTGTGACTGCCTTGTTAAAACACCATTTCTTATTTTGTGGCCATGAGGGGATTTTTTTTTCCCAGACTATGCCATGCTCCACTAAGCTTTTTCCACTTTAGCGCAGCACACTTTTTTTCTAATTAGAAAGTTGCCCACTAAAAGCTAATTGGTGTAAAGTTGATCTAAGATTTTATTTGTTGCAGTATTGTTCACAACTTAATTAATTGTAAAACTTTAGTGAAGTGGCTGAAAATTTGCTCCCTCAGCTAAGCTTTAGATTTGGATGCTACAGTACAATACACAGTTGTCTAAAGATTAGAGGTTAACATGTTGACAAAAGATTTACTTTATAGCTCATCAAGGAGATTAAGATCCCCTGGCTCATCTGCATCCCAGAGTAGAACAAAAGGTTTAGCATCCATCCTTTTTATGATGGTGGGGTAGCAAGAGAATTTGTTTTATGGTGGTACATGCCAACCCATGCTACCACAGTAGATCTGCCCCTGAATGAAGTAATGCTTGAAATTTGCAATAGGTTTTGTATGTGTTGAGAAGAAAAGAGGAAGTGCAGTAGAGCACTGTTCAGATTGATTATGAGACCCAGAAAATTACTGTATATATTAAGAGTAGGAAAGTGTGAGTGTGTGCGTGACATCCGGAGGTCAGGCAGTGTGTACCAGGAACACTCCTTTGAATCCAATACTTGGCCCTTTTAAACAGAGAGCCGGGCCAGACTTCCTGTACTAGGGGTAAATGGTCGATCCACAAGCCACGTGCTTTCAGTTTATTGTATGTAGTATGCTTATGTGTTAAGAGAGAATAAAAAGATTAAGTCCATGGTTCATACACCCACAAAGATGCAGAACCAGCTGCTAGAAAACTGCCATGGTGGGCAGGCCCCAGCTTTCTTGTCTCTTTTTCTCCTGCGCTCCCTGCGTATTTCGTTTCCCTCTACTCTGATTTCTCTGTGTGTGTGTGTCTCTTTCTTTCCTCATACACAGCTGAAGTTGATTCAGAAGTGACCTGCCCCTTGCCTGGAAACAGTGTCTTTCCTGCTTTCTGTGATTCAGCCATCACTGCTGTTCATCATTACTGCTGTGGATTTCAAAGATGCACTATCACCTCCATACATAGGCCAGTTATTAACACTGGGGTGTTCCTCCTCCATTTGTTGATTTGGTAAACCTTTAGTAAAAAAAACAAACAAACAGACAAACAAACAAGCAAAAAAAAAAAACTCAACTTAAACTAAAGGAAACACTTACCTGGAAAGAGTGTCACCATATCTTACCTGTCATCCTTGGCTCTCTGCATCAACTACAAATTGATAATTCAGCCCATCAGTTCCACTCACGTATCTGCCCACTCTCTCCACCTGTGGCACTTGTCTACTTGGACCTTCCTTAGCTTTCTCACAAATTACACATCAAAGCATCTTTCCCGTCATATTAAGATATTCACTATGAGGAAGATACCCATGCTGTGGCAACCCCCGTGACAAGAAGGCAGCTTCAGAACTTTAAAGTAGCTTTACTAGTAACCTGTAGTTTTCTCACTGTGGCCCGGCTGTTGGAATTCACTCCATGTTTAAGTTGCTTATCTTTGAATAACCTTTAGCTACAACTGTAGCAAAAGTTGGGGGGCAGAGCAGCAGAAAGCCCTGCGCCCCATGGTGGGTAGCCGAGGGGAAGGGACGGAAAGAGAAAGAGAGGCAGAGGATCTGAGACACCGAGCGGGAATGGTGATCTGAACCAGGTCAGAGCGGTATGAAGGCGAGAGATGATGGATAGCCTTGAATGTATACAAAAGTATCTTGCAATTGATGCGGTATTTAACTGGAAACCAATGAAGCTGCTGCAGTTTCTACTGCATTTTCTTTGGGGTGTTGTCTCCAGTGTTTATCTAAGGGGTTAACTAACAAGGACAAGGCTGAAAAAAATATGGTAAATGCTGACGATGTAAGGTGGGACACAAACTATGGCCTCAAGTGACAATTAACTTAAAGTACACAGTGTATTTCTTATTGTAACCATCATGAAAGGTACCTAATCAAATCATAAATCCTTTTTCTATGTGTTTTCCCTGCATCTTCAGCCTTAAATGATTTCCTGATTATTTTTTTTTACCTGTACATGTGGCTATGTTTCCTAACAAGAGGGTTTTATTTACCTCCAGGCACCCATGGAGAAAATTACTAAAGGTAATTAAAAACGTCCACAACACAACACAGCAACACAAACACTCCAATAAGACAAGGCTATATTATCCATTGTAAAATGTATTATTAGCTAACAAGAAGTCGATGATAAATTAATTATCCAGTTAGATTGTGTATAATCTAATAGTGCATAATTAACCCTGTCTCCTTGAGGTGTTTTTGCAATAAATGATATATTAAAAAGTGACACTGTTAATCAGCAAGTCAAAAACTGAGAATATAGTATTAAAATGTGTGACTGTGTATTACCCTTTTGTTTAAATTTCCATTCTTACAGTGTAACTGACATGTTTACTCGTGTATTCAGGCACTTGGTTGGAGTTAAGGAAAGGTCGCTGTTCTCCATTTGCTTATTAATTCAAGGTTACATATAAATCAGCAGCTTATAGAGGTGGAAGATTCAAGTATAAGACTACCTTGGAGTACATGCACGTTTCCTGTTTTCATGTCATGAGATGAAGATTGTGCAAACATGGCAGCATATTAAACAAGAAAAATGATATTACAACCCATTATTATTTTCTCCAAAGTTTACTAAGTTCAGCGTAGGGCATGAGTGATTTCCATCACGATATGTCACGGTCCTTCCATCCTCTTAGTTCGGATGTGCCTTCTCTCTGTTCTTTCTTTTTTGTCTGCAGTTGTGGTATTAACTCTGCTTGACTCATCTACAATTTCCAGCAGTATATAACTCAGGTTCACCTCTCAATTCCTTGCAGGACTGTTAAACTACTAAGTGTGTTAGAGTAATTTAGGCCTCCTAGTATGATACCTTGTTTGCTTGCTGACCTGTTGACCCATGCTCTGTATTAGCCTGACCTGACCTCCTCCATCAACTTTCGTAACACATGAAAAGATGCAAATTCTTGCCTGCTGTGAATTCAAAAGCAATAATTAAAGTGTTTTCCAGCACATCCAGCTTTTGCACTCACTGTCACATTATAAAGTTGTATTTAATCAGACTGTCTCGGGCTTTAAAATCTTTAAAAGAAAACATTCACAAAACATTTGGGTGCTAATGATAGAAACAAGAAGGTTTTTTTGTCATGAGTCAGTGAGGTTTTATTTAAAGGACAGCATCTGCAACTTCCACACCTTCATTCTGACTTGCATTTCCTAGACAAACTCAGCCCAGACTGCTCCTAATATAGCTTCAAACCTTACTCATAAGCACTGCTGGGAGATCCATTGTCTGCAGTCTGGGAAGAATAAAGTGTGTGAAATGAATCAAAGTCTCTTTTTTTTTGCATGGGTAAAAATATACTGTTATCTGAGTTCTCTGTTGCAGTCTTTGACCTGTGGGATATTTACACTTCAAACACATCTACTTTCCAACAGCCGTTATTCCTGGTGGGGGTAGGTCTTCTGAGCACCTGCTAGACCCTTAAGGAAAATAAGGCAGATCTGTTCGGATCATCCCTCCTCTCTCTAGATGCCTGTTCTGCCAAATAGCCTATCTAAGGTTGGTATTCACATGGTACTTAGAAAAGGTAATTACAGCAGCTGGCAGGCCTTTTAGTTACTGGAATCTAACCAAACACATTTAGCTGCTCACTCAGGAGAAAGTTGAGATTATCCACATTATCTAAACCATGTCTTACAGGTGAGATGTTATTTCTACAGGAATCCTATTCAGACAGAACTCTTTGCAGTGCCTGAAATGTCAGTCCAGCTTATATAAGTAACAGAAACATGATAGTATTAGCAGTTGACTGCCCATCTTGGATGCCATTATTGTTCTCAGAGGAGCCATTACTGGATGCAGGGAGAAACAGCAACAGAGGGAAAGACTGCCATTACTCACCTTGTGCAGCAGTAAGTGAAGACCATCAATTACACTGACACAGGTTCGGTAGTCTCAGTGTAATTCAAATAGCTGGGTAACAGGGACGAAATGTTTGCCTATTTGAGACTATTAATGGAAATGAGCTTCACCTTAAAGGGTGTACAATGTAAAAAAGAAAAAGCACATCCTCCTAAAATCCCTGTTTTCCTTTTCTCAACTAGACACATTCTTGTGCTACTAAGGCTTTTTAAGCATTATTCATGCTCTAAGCAGTTAGTTCAGTTCACTGGGGACAGTAGCCTAGAAATGTGAAGCAAAAGTGCTTGTGAAGAGAAGTTTAGCAGTCTGAATCCCAAATTGGCTGTTTAATTTGAAAAAGAACCACTGTGACTGCCCCTTAAATGCACTGTAAAATTCATTTTTAGATATTAATTCAGCAAATATGAATGTGTGTCAAACTCTACAAAAAAGTTAAACTTGGAATAGTTTGGTTCAAGTTGGTAGCTTTACCGTAAGTTAACTGTGGGTGGTTGCTGCCAATGGAGCAATGCATTTGTATCAAATTAAAGTACATTGCAATAGTCTAAAAGTATTTCGAGAAATTAAATATATATATATAGTTTTATCATACCATCATTTAAAATGTCTGATAATAAAATAGTAGCAATAGCAGTTGGCAGCAGTGGTAAAATGGTAGGATTGGATCACAGCGAAAAGGTCCTGGGTTCAAATCCACTGGCTCGCTGGAGCCTTTTTTGTGGAGTGTGTATTAGCATGCATGTTAGGTTAACTGGTGATTCTAAACTGGTCATAGGTGTGTATGTGAGTGTGAATCGTTGTCTGTGTCTCTTTTATTCATGTGATAGACAGTGATGGGAATAACGCCATTACAAGTAACGGTGTTACTTTTTTCAGTAACGAGTAATCTAACTAATTACTATTCCTATCGTTACAACGCCGTTACCGTTACCAACAAGAAAATGTGGTGCGGTCGCATTACTATTTTTCAATAAACAGACGGTTGAAGCTGTGTTCAGCTTACCGCATCTTATATGAGTTGCACGGAAGTAGCTGTAAGTAATCTGGGCACAACAGCTTTAAGCAGTTGCCGCGGATGGCAATCACGCTCACTTTTTGGCACAACACCTGGAGCTAATGGGGCAAAACAATCGCATGAGTGCTGCTGTTTGACTGAGGAAAAATAAAGTAGTCGTGGTAAGCCAATCACATGACCACTTCAAGATGACAGAGCAACAAGGTGATATATACCAGTTTTTAAATTGTGTTGATAGGCCACGTAAAACCAGAGTCATGAGAAACGTCTAAGGACAGCGCTAGCAAGCGCTCTCTGCTTATGACCAAAAAATAAAAAAACAACCCGTTCGTGTTGGTAGAAAACTGTACCATGTCGACCAATCAAAAAATGATATGGCAACATGAAATTTGGTTGTTTAGGAAGAGGAGGAAGTTTTAGGGGTGACGGCATGAGAGAGAGAGAGAGACAGCAGAAAAATGTTTGTGGTTGTTAAAAATATAACAACCACACATGTTTTTGTCTGATTTTAGATCAATTGATTTTAGATCAATTGTGTTTATAAAGTATGTCAAAATGAAAACATAACTGTAAATTCAGACATTTGAGGTTGTGCTGGGAAGAATGACACCAAACAAGGCAAAGTTTGTTTGGTATCATTTGTTTGGTAACCCCCAGAGGGTTAAATGTTTTTTTACCCTCTGGGGGGTAAAAAAATAGTAATTTTTCAAGCAATTAATTACTTTTAGAATATTGTAACTCAGTTACTAACTCAGTTACTCTTTTGAAGAAGTAACTAGTAACTATAATTAATTACTTTTTCAAAGTAACTTGCCCAACACTGGTGATAGACTGGTGACCTGTCCAGTGTGTACCCTGCCTCTGAACCCTTTAATATCTGGGATAGGCTCCAGCTCCCCGTGACCTTAAACTGGAAAAGCAGAAGACAGAGGATTGATGGGTGGTAGTAGTAACAACAGGGTATGTATTACTCTAACAGTGTCTCCTAGAAATTGATATATAGCACAGTTATGACTCCATCTGAACTAAACAGCTAACTTTATGACAGAAAATATACATTTTAAAACTAGCTTTAACATGATTGGTCTGTTTTATTGCTCTTTATTATCTTTTTAATATATTTATCCAAATCAACATTTGGCATTATACACAGTCTCCTTTTTTTTCTTATAATCTTTACATCACCTTAACTTTTTATTTGGCCTCATCTTTTGGCTTTTGTTTCAAGTCATGTTTTTGCCTGACTTTTTAAACTGTTTTAAATGGATCGTCTTAAGCACACAGAACACGTGTGTTCCCAGCAAGTAACAAATCATAAACCATAACATTTATTACTTGATATTTATAGCCAAAGTATCGATCAAAGTGATTCAATTTGCTTGTACTCTACATTGTGCGACTTGTGATGTAATTGGTCACCATGAATCAAAACCTCTCCTGGGTACTGTCCAGCCTGATAACCTTTTTGTATTTTATACGCAGTACAAGCCACAGAACAAGTCACCAGCCATAACCCACTACGTGTCAACCAAACTGTAATGGGCAAAGTGCAATGAGAGATAAGACTTACCATTATAAGGAGACTGCACATAAGCTTGTTTCAAATGTGAAACAATGCAATACTGAGTAGCCAAGCTACTATAGAAATTTGAATTTAAAATGTGATTTGCTTGCCTTGATAAGCTGGTTTCGTACTATGACGAAACATTAGGGACACATTAACCTTCCTCTTGTGTTAAGTTTGACCTGTTTTTAGTTTTTTTTTTTTTTTATAAGCTTTTTTTTATTTTTAAATTGGAAAACAAACAAAAATAAACAAACCAACAAAGCAAACAAACAAACAGAAAACTCACAACTATGGCACAGAGCAAGCATCAGCAACTAGCCACGACATGGCAGGCTATTGTGACCACAGAAGCACTCTCAGGTGCACACTCTTGTATCTATGCCTTTCAAGGATAACCTCAGACATCCGAAAACCAAACACAAAAAGTAAAAACATAATAATAATAATAATAATAATAATAATAATAATAATAATAATAATAATAATAATAACATTGATAATTACAGAAAAAAAAAGTGAGCGGAACAAAAAACACAGAACATATCATGTGAACCCCTCCCACCATCCCCCCACCCCTTTACCCCTGTATGGCTCTCAACCTCATCACATTTGTATATCCAGACAGCCCATGTTTACACCTGTCTATAGAAACTCCCATGCACAGGAATCAACACCCCCCACGATAAAACTACAGCATTCAGGAGATCGAGTCAGGAAGGCCCAACCGGGGATCAACTCAAGGCAGACCCAGGGGGGTTTGCGTCACCTCTATGATCTGTTAGATCCAGAGACGGTAGTACTGCCAGGAAGGGGCCCCAGGTTTTTTCAAAGGTTCCATACTTCCCTTTTGCGCTATATAATATCTTCTCAGGTGTGCAGTAGGACACTAGCTCATTGATCCAGTGTCTCAATGTTGGAGAATTTTCAGATTTCCAATGTAACAGAATACATTTTTTCACTGCTGTACTCGCAAGTAAAATAAAATATTTCTTATGGTAATTCACATTGATAGAACCTGTGTCACCTAGAATCCATAGTTTTGGGTCCAGTTCAATTTGGATCCCCATTACCCTCGAGATTATTTCAATGGCCCGTCTCCAAAATTCTTCTATCACTGGGCAATTCCACAGCATGTGCAGGACATCACCATCTGTCACCTTACATCTCAAGCATCTGGGGGAATAGTTACTATCAATTTTATGTAACCTGTAAGGGATGTAATATATCCTATGAAGTATATTGAATTGCATTTGCCTGTGTTTTGTAGAAATTAACATGGTCTGTGCCTGTTCCAATAAATGGTGCCATTCTACCTCTTCATAGACATAGCCCAGGTCTGTCTCCCATTTTCCTTTTATGGACGCTTTGTTGTAGTCAGGTAACTTTTCATTGATAATAGCATATATAGAAGATGCTATTCCTTTTATTGACTTCCATGGTTTGGTGCAAAGATGGGTTTCAAGAGGAGTATCTTTTGGTATCTTGGGGAATACCCCTTTGGATTTCTCTTTGACCCACTCTCTTATTTGTAGGAATTTGAAGAAACTTTGTCCTGGAAGTTTGAATTTTTCCTTTAGTCAAAGTCAAAGTCAAAGTCAGTTTTATTTGTCAATTTCTTCAAATGTACTTGCCATACAAAGGAATTGAAATTACGTTTCACACTGTCCCATGCGTAGACATTGACAACAATACAGTGCAGATGCACAACATTTAGGTAACATACAAGATATAACAAGACAAGACCTAACATATAATAAAGTGTTCCAACAGTGTGCTCTGGAAAGTAGTATACTAGTCTACTTGAGGTAGTCCCAGGTTGTGGTTGGTAAGGGTTTTTGTTTTAATGCAGCATAAGACTGTAGCAGCAGTAATAGTAATATAAATAATATAAATAGTGCTAAAAAAGATACAAAAAATATATAGCAGCAGGTGTGTGCAATTGCAATGCAGAGGTAGTTGTTTCCAGACAGGAGTGTTTTCCAGTTCTTGGTTCAGAGAGTGTTTCCTTGTTGGGGAGTGTGCGTGGGTGGGGGGTGGGGGGTAGAGTCCAGTCCGTCTTCCTATACTTCTGCCAATCTGGTGGTTCTGCTGGCTGGGAGCCGGGAGGGGAGAGAGTTCAGCAGTCTCACAGCCTGGTGGATGAAGCTGTTGGTGAGCCTGGTAGTGCGGGAGCGGAGACTTCTGTATCTCTTTCCAGAGGGCAGGAGGCTGAACAGACAGTGTGCGGGGTGGGTTGCATCGTTGACAATTGTGATGGCTTTTCGGGTGAGGCGGGTGGTGTAGATGTCTTGCAGGGAGGGGAGTGGTACACCAACTATCCTCTCAGCTGTTCTCACAATGCGTTGTAGAGCTTTCCTGTTATAGTCAGTGCAGCTACCGCCCCACACAGTGATGCAGCTGGAAAGGATGCTTTCAATGGTTCCTCTGTAGAATGTGGTCAGGATGGGTGGTGGAGCACTTGCCCGCTTGAGTTTGCGCAGGAAGTAGAGGCGCTGGTGTGCTTTCTTGGCCAGTGATGCTGTGTTGGTGGTCCAGGAGAGGTCCTCACTGATGTGCACCCCCAGGAACTTGGTGCTGCTCACCCTCTCCACCGCAGCGCCGTCGATGGTCAATGGGGGGTGACAGGTGTGGCCTCTCTGGAAGTTGACAATAACCTCCTTGGTCTTGCTAACATTTAGCAGGAGGTTGTTGTCTCTGCACCACGTGGACAGGAGCTCAACCTCTTTCCTGTAGTGGATGAGACCCACCAAGGTTTAGTTGTTGAAAGGTTTAGTTGTTGAAAGTCAATAAATGTATCATTATTATATAAGTCAGCAACAGTTCGAATATTTCTGTCCTTCCATCCCCGCAATATTGGGTCGGCAATATGATGAGAGAGATCAGGGTTGCCCCATAGGGGTGTCCTTCTAAGAAAAGAGATATTTATTTTCAGAAGCAAGTGAGATTCCTGCCAGGCACAGAAGGTGTTTAATATTATCGAATTATTTGTGAGCTTGGATAGACATTTTTTTGTACCTAAAAATGAGACATCTTTTAATAGTATGGGGTTCACCTCATGTTGTTCTATTGGAACCCATCTAGCCTCACTCCTCTCTGCATGGCCAGATCCAAATTGATCGGTACTGGGAGGCAAGATAATAGTTCCTAAAGTTTGGTAAATTAAGTCCTCCCCTTGAATACGGGGCCTGTAGAGAGGAGAGTTTGACTCTTGGATTTTTCTTTTGCCATATGAAAGAAGTTAGAAGTTTATTAAGCTCTTTGAAGAAACTTTTAGGAACATTTGTAGGGAGACATTGAAATAGGTAAATGTACTTAGGCAAAGTGTTCATTTTAATAACATTAATTCTCCCTATGAGAGATAATGGGAAATCCATCCATCTCTGAATAGTAAGTTTGGTTTGCTCCAATAGTTTGATATAATTTAGTTTGAATATTTGATCCTCGGATTTACCAATTTGTATACCCAAATACGTAAAGCCATAATTACGCCACTGTAATGGGTCAGTAAGAGCTCTAATACGGCTATCTTGTATATTTAATGGCATAATCTCACTTTTGGTATAGTTTAACTTGTATCCTGAGGCTGCACTGTATTCTTTAAGACACTTCATTAAAGAGGGAATTGATTTAAGAGGGTCCGTTATATATAGTAGGAGGTCATCTTCGTATAGAGAAAGTTTATGTTCACTTGTGCCAAATTTGATTCCAGATATGGAAGCACTAGTACGAATGGCAGCTGCTAGTGGTTCGATCGCAATCGCGAAGAGCAAGGGGGAGCTTGGACAACCTTGTCTGCAGCCTCTGGTTAAAGAGAAAGTGCCTGAAAGCACATCATTTGTTATGATATTGGCTCTGGGGGCTTTAAAAAGTGTCCTAAAAACTTCTCTCCAAAGCCCATAGCTTCCAACGCCCGAAATAGAAAATTTGGCTCAATCCTGTCAAATGCTTTATTAGCATCCATGGAGATTACTAGCAGGGGGTCTTGTTTTTTTTTTAGCAGTGTTTTAATGAAGCCTGTTTGGTCAGCATGTATTATCTTAGGCATAATGTCTTCCAATCTGAGTGCAATTATTTTGGATAATATTTTATAATCTGCATTTAAGAGGCTAAGGGGTCTGTAAGAGTCACATCTCTGTTTATCCTTGCCCGTTTTTGGAAGTAATGTGATTGTTGCGATTTCCAATGATTCTGGTAATTTACTATTTTCTAAAGCTTCTTTAATCATATTTGTAAGTGGTGTCAATAATTTATTAGAGAAAGCCTTATAATAATCGACTGAGAATCCATCTGGTCCAGGGGTCTTATTATTTTGTAAACACTTGAGGGCTCGGAGTACCTCCATCTCAGATATATCTGCATCAAGCCCTTCTTTGTCCTCATTATATAATTTGGGAAGGGTTATTCCATCTATAAATCTGTTTTTAGGTTTTAAATGCATAAAAGTGCCTTTTAAATTGTTTTATTGCATCAAGGCTTTTTAACTTTGTCAGAAATCTCTATTTAAAGAAACCAAAACAAAAAAACAGCATTTCCCTAAATTATAAAACTATGACCTTTGTGTTGTTGGGATCGGTTTCGACCCTGCCAGTTTTTCTTGCCCTCCACCTTGGCTCTCTATCTCCTCTCTCTCTGTGTCTTGTGTAGGGGAGTGTATGATAACTGCACCATACCTTTCAGAGGTGGAAACCTCTTGGTGGCCACCCTCCAGCCTGGCACACCTGCGGTAATCAACTCACCTGCTCCTCATCTTGTGATCAGTCAACTCCCTTCAAGTACTGAGGACATTCCTTTAGTCTGACATTCACATCACTGCAAATGAATTCACAAAACTGCATTCTGACTCTGAGTTTTTAGTTCTTCATGCTCTCTGAGCCATAAATGAACTCAGCTGACTCAACTCTGTTTTAAGATAAGATAAGATAAGATGACCTTTATTAGTCCCACAAGTGGGAAATTTGTTTTGTTACAGCAAAAGTGCAAGTTATGTAGCAGAAATTAGAAAACACTGGAATGCAATAAAATAAAATAAAATACAATATACAATAGAATAAAATAGAATATAATAACATATACAATAGAATAAAATAGAAATACAAATGCTATATACAACTGAGTAAGAAAATACAATACTTCGTCAGAAAAAGAATTGCACATATAGCAGTTTTATTGCACGTGTGAGGGTTTGATCAGCTGCAAAAGTCTTTGTTGTGGAGTCTGACAGCAGTGGGGAGGAAAGACCTGCGAAATCTCTCCGTCCCACACCGTGGGTGCCGCAGTCTCCCACTGAAGGAGCTGCTCAGTGCTGTCACAGTCTCATGCATGGGGTGGGAGATGTTGTCCATCAGGGATGACAGCTTAGCCACCATTCTCCTGTCACTCACCACCTCCACTGGGTCCAGAGGGCATCCTAGAACAGAGCCGGCCCTTCGGATCAGCCTGTTCAGTCTCTTCCTGTCCCCAGCAGAGATGCTGCCGCTTCAGCAGACCACACCATAGAAGATGGCTGAGGCCACCACAGAGTCATAGAAAGTCTTCAGGAGTGGGCCCTCCACTCCAAACGACCTGAGTCTCCGCAGCAGGTACAGCCTGCTCTGCCCTTTCCTGTAGAGGGCGTCTGAGTTATGAGTCCAGTCCAGTTTGTTGTTCAGATGAACACCAAGGTACCTGTAGCTGTCCACAGCCTCAATGTCCATACCTTGGATGTTCAGTGGTTGCAGTGGAGGATGCTTGTGCCTGCGGAAGTCTACCACCAGCTCCTTGGTTTTACTGGCATTGATCTGGAGGTAGTTCAGCTGGCACCAGTCCACAAAGTCCTGAGTCAGTCCTCTGTACTCCTTGTCGTCCCCATCAGTGATGAGGCCGACTATAGCAGAGTCATCAGAGAACTTCTGCAGGAAGCACTGGGTGGAGTTGTGGGAGAAGTCTGCAGTATAGATGGTGAAGAGGAACGGAGCCAGAACCGTTCCCTGTGGGGCCCCCGTACTGCAGACGACCCTGTCCGACACACAGCCCTGAGTCCTCACATACTGTGGTCGGTCGGTGAGGTAGTCCAAAATCCAGGTAGTGAGGTGATGGTCCACTCCAGAGTTCTCCAGCTTGTCCTTCAGAACCGAGGGAAGAATAGTGTTGAAGGCACTGGAGAAATCGAAGAACATGATTCTCACAGTGCTCCCAGCGGTCTCCAGGTGAGTGAGGGAACGATGTAGGAGGTGGATGATGGCATCATCCGCTCCAATGCCAGGTTGGTAGGCAAACTGAAGTGGGTCCAGTGATGAGCTCACCAGGTGCCGAAGCTGAGCCAGGACCAACCGCTCCAGGGTCTTGATCAGTTGGGATGTTAGAGCCACCGGCCTGTAGCTGTTGAGGTCCTTGGGGCGTGAAGTCTTTGGCACTGGTACAACACAGGAGGTTTTCCAGAGCTGTGGGACTCTTCCCAGCCTCAGGCTCAGGTTGAAGAGGTGCTCGATCACCCCACACAGTTGGTCCGCGCAGGACCTGACGACCCTCGAGCTGATGCCATCTGGGCCCGCTGCCTTCTTGCCATTAATCCTCCTCAGTTCCCTCCTAACCTGGGTGGTTGAGAGAGACAGGCTGGAGCCTTGTGTTGATTGTGTATTGGATGCTGTTGTTGGGGGTGGGGAGGAGTGAGCAGGGTGAATAGAGGAGGTGTGAAGTGTCTGAGGTGTCAGAGGTGGAACAGCAGCAGTGGGGGTGGGTGAGTCTGCAGCCGATGTTGGAGACTGCCTCATGGCTGAATCAAATCTGTTGAAGAAATGATTCAGTTCATTTGCCCACCTCACATCCCTCCCAGGCAGAGAGTTCTGATGTTTGTGGCCTGAGATGGTTCTGAGGCCTCTCCAGACTTCACCAACGTTCTTTTGCTGAAGCTGGTTCTCCATCTTCTGTCTGTAGCTGTCCTTCCCATTCCTTATCAGTCCCCTCAACTCTCTCTGCACCCTTTTCAACTCCTCTTTGTCTCTGGATTTGAAGGCCCTCCTCTTCTGCTTGAGGACAGCTTTAATTTCTGGGGTAATCCAAGGTTTGTTGTTGGAGAAACACCGTACAGTCCTGGTAGGTACGGTGTTATCCACACAGAAATTAATATAGTCAGTAATGCATGTAGTAAGGCTGTCGATGTCCTCTCCGTGGTCGTCACAGATCACCTCCCACACAGTCGACTCAAAACAATCCTTAAGAGCCTCCTCGCTCTCCTCCGACCATCTCTGTACTGTGCGGGTGGCTGGTGGCTCCCTGCGCACTAAGGGCTCATACACAGGGACAAGGTGTACCAGGTTGTGATCAGATCTGCCCAGGGGAGGGAGAGGTGATGAACTGTATGCCTCTTCTGCATTGGCA
Organism: Pelmatolapia mariae; assembly: GCF_036321145.2. Classification (NCBI taxonomy): domain Eukaryota; kingdom Metazoa; phylum Chordata; class Actinopteri; order Cichliformes; family Cichlidae; genus Pelmatolapia; species Pelmatolapia mariae. The sequence continues at coordinate 12,430,882 of NC_086235.1, read as the reverse complement.
TACAGTAAGTCCAGTGTTTTATTGTCTCTGGTTGGGCAGGTCACATACTGGGTGAAGGTGGGCAGTGTGGAGTCCAGTGAGGCATGATTGAAGTCCCCTGATATTATGAAAAGGGCTCTCGGAGATTGTGTTTGCAGTCTGCCGACCACAGAGTGGAGAGAGTCACAGGCTGCATCTGCGTTGGCCGAGGGGGGGACATACGCTGTTATCGCGATAACATGCGAGAATTCCTTGTTCTGGGTTGCACAGACTAATGGCCAGGCGGAGAGGACAATCCAGGAGCTGTAGGCTTCTCTTCGGTGCATGGTGTCCATGAATCTATCCACCTGGAGCTCCCAGCTAGCATGGGTAGAGCATATCCTTAACTCCCTGTCATTTTGAGATTAAAATAGAAATTTCAAGATTAAACTCTAAATAGTATTTTGATTGAAAAAGTCAAAATGTCAAGATTACAGTTGTCATTTCAAGTCAAACAACTGCCATGGCTCTTATACTCACTACAAAATGCCTCGTGTAGATGACTTATTGAAACAAATTGATGATCTGTCTTATTGTGTCTTGTGATAAAACATACATCGTCTTTATTGCACTAGGCCCTAGGGTATAAACATTGGTATCCTTCCATCTGTCCATTGCCAGTGATTTCACTTTGTACAAATCTGGCCAACTCTTCTAAGTTTGTGTTTTCTTTCTTAGACTTTTTTCTCAAAATAGTATTTCAACTTTTTTTTCAAAATTATATTTAGATTTTATTCCTAAAATGCTTTTTTGACTTTAAAGTCATTCAAAATTTCAACTTTGTTCTGAAAATGATCAATATTTTAATGATCAATGATCAATACTATGTTTTACTCGCATATAGCTTGTTCATGTAGTTTTGGAGGTCCGTAAGCCTCCAGGTCTTTTCTCTATGTAACACCCAAGGGAGTACTTGTTACTTTAATGGACAGAGCTGCAATAGTGCAGAGATCAGATCCATCAGATCCCTGTCTGGTGTTCAGTCTTCAGCAGGTTCCTTCAATAACACACCCCAGGACAAATTGGGCATGGAGGAGTCATGTTTCTTGCTATAAAATATAAAATAATTATCTAGTAGTAAGTACAAAAGGTTGGCTTTGGGTAGATTTTTTTTTTTTTTTTTTTTTTTTTTTTTTTTTAGTCAGGGGAGCACCCTTGGGAATTTACGCAAAAGCTTTCATCCATGTACGGAGGCACAGAGTATCAAGAGAGGTGAAAGGAAAATGAGAACTAAAGGAAGGGGAATCTCAAAGTTTTATTTTGGAATAAGGTGCAGCCCAAATTCAGGAGGTCATTCTTTTTTAATCAAAGGATGGTGTTCATCTGCTATCTGTAGCTCTTGGTGTTTTCATTTATCTGTGTGTCTGTGTGGGAGGTGACTCTTTGATACTGAATAGATCTGAAGCAAGGCTCTCGTAATGCCAAGCCTCCATCGTCCGCAGAGCAGAAGACCCTTGACATTATCACATCAGTCACATTAAAGTCATCATCATCAGAACGAAATGTCAAATTGGAAAAAGCAACAATCCCTGTAAAAATGTGTAACCTTTATGCTGTGCGTACTCTGTGTTCTCTCCGAGTCCCTGCTGAGCCTTTTCCTCTGCAGTCCTTCGGTCACACAGGCACAGTATTGCAAATTTTCCTGACATTTATGAAAGGCGATTAGGTGGGATTTTTGCCATCCGTGCCAAACATACCTCTAAATCACATTACCCATGACAGCAAACAAGCCTCAATGTTAAACCTGAAGATCAGCATGCGAAAAGAACACTAATGTCTTTTGATGTCCACATCTCACCTGGTTAATTTTTTTCTTTGCAGAAAGTGACAAAGTAGAACATCAGTCCTTGTTTCTAAAGTGGCCCACAGTAAACAAATCAGATTGCTCTGAGATTCACACTCTCGCCTCTTTTTGATCAGAAAGACACAATATCAAAGACCACAAGTACTGATGTGCACCACAGTTTAAGTAAGACTTGAAAAGAATCCATAAAGTTCAAAGGCAGTGTTATGAATGTTTTTCTTTCCCCCGCTGAAAGCTGTATTTTTGTGGAAACCCAACTTTACCATGCTATAGTTGGTATTCCTATATTTAGACTGAGCCTGCCACTGTTAAACAGAGTAAGGTGTATTTTTGTGCAAATTTAAACCAAATCAAAAGAAATCAAACTGAATTGCCGCAGAAGCATAGTTCATTTAGAACAAGGGAAGGGCAGCTCAGAGTATCCACAAATAGGATTCCTAATGACAGATGAAGAGATGACTAAATGGATAAATAAAGAAAGAAAAAAAGAAGTAATTAATGTAGGTAATGAAAACGGCCCATTTTTTGTTTTATATGCAAGACAAGTCGGCCCAAACCTGAGGAGACAAAAGCTTGTTAACTGACATCCAGATGTGTATTGGCATTGTTTCCTTTGTGATCCATGTTATTGACAAAGAGTCCACATAAGCCTCTGATGAACTGATCAATTGTTTCCCAGATGAACTAATTAAGAGCTCCCTTTATTCACATATTTACTGCAACAGATGCCAAATTTATTGTAAAGAATCATTGCAGAATAGGATAAAACCGTACACAGGCCCGTGACTACTTCTAGTACACAAGTATAGATTTTTACCCTGTCAGCCCACCACTTACAGTGCAAATGTATCATTGTGTATGTATATGTAAAAGTCACTTGATTTCTTCATAGCTTGCTAGGAAAATGGGAAACAGCTGCAGTGATTTATTGAAACATGCAAACAAATTTGATACTTGAAATGACCATTTTTTTTCTTTATTCAACACAGCCTGAAGTCACTTAGACAAGCTTTCTTTCTGAGGTAGCATTTAAGAATAGTTTTTTCAGGCTTTTTGAAGCCCTTCTTTGGATGTTGGCTGCCTTTTGTTCAAGGACTGGACCTTTGCACAGTTCGGTATATCAATTAATTTAGTTTTCTGCTCAAAATATACATTTATGTAAGATGCAGTACTGTGCAGTAACCACAGATGGATTCCATCAATAAAGGGCATATAAAGAATTGGATAATTTAACATCCATGTTTCATGCATATGTATTTGCCTAGCAGAGAATTGATACTGCACTTCAAACATGCTGTAAGTGAAAGAGATTTTATGAATTTAAACTAAAACTCGGAACATAACCTGTTCCTAACCAGGTTATGTGACCAGCTTAAGTTACCACAGGGATTTAGCATGATAAAAAGAGAGCCACAGAAAAGGTAAATGGACTGATTCTTATATAGCGCTTTACTCTCTTGGAGCACTCAAAGCACTTTATACAACATGCCACATTTACACACACATTCTTCTGTGCTTTTCAGTGCTTCCTAGCTAACATTCACACACCAATGGATGCACTGGATAGCAACTTGGGGTTAGTATCTTGCCCAGGGATACTTGGCATGCAGACTGCGGGAGCCAGGGATCAAACCACTAACCTTCCTAAGAGGAGATGGCCTGCTCTACCTCCTGAGCTATAACCACCCCAGGTGACTTTAAGGAATTAATGTGGCTTCATAGTAGAGCCCTTAGCACATGGCAATACCAGTGGCAATAGTGAAAGCAGTCATCTTCTTTTCAAGGGTCATACAAAGCAGCTAATTTTAGAATAAACTGGATTGTTACAGGTGTATCCCACATAGCTAAGTAATATCCTAAATCAAGCCCTATAAACAAAACTACAAATACTGATAACACCCTATTATAGCTCGTGTTGATCCCTTTGAGATTTGTAATTTTGGAAAACGCCTCCATTTTTTAGTTTAAAAGTTAGTGATGAACATCTAATTTCTTTGCTCATATTCCTTCTTGATTAAAAGGACTTTAAGCCACATTAGTAGACTCGTTTGCTAGCAACACAACTGCAAACCACTACCGTCATTTCTTATTCAGAGAATAGATGTGTGAAGTATTAACATTTACAACACGACTTTTGCATTTTATATCAAGCCAAACGCAGTGTTTACCATGGCAATGCAGTTTAGACAGTTTTGTATACGTGTATATATATCATATTAAAGTGATTATAAAATATGCACTAAATATAAAACGTTGAGTCAGACTCCACCGACTCCCTTCTCTTTCAGTCGAGGCTGCAGGTGATGACATGGTTAAATATGCTGGCTGTTTGCTTTAAGAGTATTACAATGATAGCCTCCAAACAGTGTTAGTTTGTATCCTATATATAAAACATGCCCAGCACAGTGAGAACCCACAGAGCCCAATGAATATATTCCATTTGATATTCTCTGGGCTGCTTGATCTTGATCCTCTGCCTGTTTTCCTCTGCTATGAATATATTACAAGGACACAAAAGAAAATAAATTTATTTGGGGGGGAAAACACAGGGCTGCATGGAAAGGGAGGGTAGGATAAAAATTGCTGAGGAAGGCCACAGCATTATCAAAGAGTACTTTTCATAAGTAGTTTTTATTGAAAAAAAGTGAAAGTAGGGCACAGTTTTATCATTTTGTGACTAAGCTGGCGGCTGTGACAGCAGTTACTGTTAGTTATCAAGCCAGTGGCAGCTCAATACATATTTGTCCATATTTTCACTGTTGTTTGTGCATATAGTGAGCTCGCACAGGAAGAAGGCATCGCCTTGCATCACGTGTCCGTGAGGAGGTGTATGAGGTATTTGTGTAAACATTTAATTTAAGCTCCTACATGTCAGTGAAGACACATCCCTCACACAAGAGTACAATATCTAAAATGGAGTTTTCCACATTCCCTGCCCACAGCTGTACGCTAATCCTATCAAAGTGACTGTGACAAAGGATGTTTTCATGGTGATTAAGGCCATATGAACACAGAAGCTGTCGACAGTAGCTCAGAGGGACAGTCACTGTTACAGTACTGACCAGAAACTCATCAGGGATGGAACTTTATATTCTCATTTTTTTTATTTCTCCTAGATGTTATGTGTATATTTATCTTTCACATTCAGCTAATTAGAATAAAGACTTGTGAAAATATAAATTGTTTGCTGTTTTTCATGCCCTGTGCGTAATCGTCTTAACTGAGTTTTCAAGCAACCAATTAATGTGGTTTAATTTAAGAGATTTTAATAATCTAATCTGCCTAAAAGTTTGCCCTTTTTCTTCTTCGAGTTTTATTTTGTTTTATGTTAGGAAAAAAAAGGAGTGCTTGCATAACACAATTTAAGACAGACACGTGCAGCAATGGTGGGTTTATTTCAGAAAGCTTTATGGAGGTGTTGATTCGACTGTACGTTGATTTTGGTGCTGATGTGTTTGTAATGTCCATATGTAGGGAGCAATGTGAAACAAGGTTATTTAGTTTAAAGGACAAAATATTGTGAATTAACTACTTTTTCTAAATAAATCATCAACTGTTAATTTAAAGAAGAAAGAAACGACACGGCAGATGTGGTCACTTCTCGAACCATTTAGGTTAGGCAGCTTGGCTAAAGGAGACCAAAAGAGTCTAAAGAGACTTTGTCTAGTTCTATATGTTTTTGATTTTACAAAATAAATGTTTGGCATAGGGTATGGCACTGTGGTACACTGGCTGACAGTGTCATCTGGCTGACACAAGCTGCCATTGGTCGAATCTGCTGGTCAGCTTTGTCTTTCTGTGCAGAGTCATTATGTTCTCAGACGTGCATGACAGGTTGATTAGTCAATTTAATTAATTTGGTCATGGAAATAAGCAAATAAAGTGCTTAAAATGCATAGCATAAAGCACCATATGTTGTAGTATAAAGTGGTGTGATTGCTAGAAAGGCTATAAATGTCAAACTATGGAGAGCGTTGAGGCTGGACCCCATTGTAGAGGCAGAGTTCAGAACAAAAATTGAGCTGTTTATGCACAGACTGATTCAACATCCACAGACAACAAAATTAAAAAAGAAAATAGGATGATAACAGATATCCAAAATAGGTTCTGTTAGCAGTATAATGCAGTTGTATCTGTACTGGCCCTCTGCCCCTTACTTGAACATTAAGCAGAATCATATCCAAGCAGACCTTCTTCCTAGAACCTGAACTACTGGGAACCACCAGTTCCTATAGAGAACTGGTTACCATCGCCAAGTTGCAGTCAACAAAAAATGGTTCAGACATTTTTCAACACAGACATGCATAAAGACAGACATTCAAACAGGCATGCCAAAAGATAAACTACACTATAAAACTCAATACACATAAACAGTGGATGTAGAGGAGAGTAAAAGCACTAGATGAAAATTGCAAACACCGACTGGATTTTTTTATTTAAAAGTAACAGGAAAACAACTCAGAGATGAATCACACCAAAAACAAAGAACCGATGCTACAAAACTCAAAGCCCTGGGCTCAAGAAAAGTGTTTCATAAATACCAGTGAATTTCCACTTAATTGTGAGGGACAAGATAACTGACATTTTTTATCTTCAAAAATTCTCCTTCAGAATTTTATTGAAGATGTTCTGAATGCTGACTCTCATCCTTATGTCTCTGGTATAAATAGTTTAAATAAACAGTGTAGTTAAGGATATGGGTAAAAACATAAAACTGGAAACAAACCTTGTTCTGTGGTTTGTTGACCCATGCATCCTCCTGGACCTCATTCCTATTAAAACTTTGTCTGTGGGTAATACAAAGCTTAAGGCTGTACCTTTACAAATATAACAGATAATGAGGTATTATTTTCAAATGTGTGTAGCATTTCTTCTTAACCAAATAACCTGCCTTTTTTCCAATTCATGTAAACTTCACAACCTTGTTAAAGCCATCCTCTGATATGAGGTTTGGTTTAAAATGCCTGCAGCTCTACAATAATACACAGGATCCTGAGACAGTGAAATATCCTATTCTGTTTGGGTGCACTCGGTCACACAGTGTTATGAATAGACTATACCTTCAGTGTTGTAAAATATTCAGAGAAGTGACCTCAAACAGACTCTACTCACAAAGAGAACAGGACCTTTGCAAAATTACATGAAAAACATGGCATAAGTTTGTTTTGCTAAATCAACAAAGGAAATGAGCAAACAAGCAACAACAACAAAGTGTATGTTGAATAAAAGATCCTCAGCTGGTCTCCCTGTGAATTTTTACCATATAATAACAAAAAGATGCGTCACATACATTTTAATCTTCATGCAAAGAAGAAGGCCTGGCGACTTATTTCGTTTTTTCAGTGTGTACTGTGTTGATGTTTATTAAAGGTGCAAACACAAGTTGTGCTCAAATAGTTGGGTCTCCTTTTTTTTAATCTCTAATCTGTGGTGTGTTAATTAAAGAATTTTTTTTATACAGGTTTGTCAAAAAACTTTTTGTTCTGCAAAAATGTAAAAAGCTTCAACAGCCATTTCACTGGGTTTCTACAGTGAAATTGAAAGTTAAATAACTTTCATAGCCAATGAACCTTGAAGTGTGTAACGTTCCCAGAAGTCTCTTTCTGGTGCTCAATGGGGTGGTACTGAGACAAACTGACAACAGCACATCCAATTTTCTTTACGCACTGATGACTTTAAGGCAATTAAATTTTGGGGGGAACAGGAAACAAAAATAATTTTGTACATTTGCTTTACAGTAACAAAACTCTAAGTAGTTTTTTCCACTATTAGACAGTTAACTAGCATGATAAAGCTTATTGTACCTTGCAAAACCTTTTAATGGCAGGTTAACTGTACAGACCTATAAACATTTTTATGCATGTTTACCTTATCTATTTTAGCCAATCAAATTAGCCAGGTAACTTCTAAAATGGCATGCTACAACTTTACAACTTGTCTATATAACAGTCAAAGCTTTCAGTTTACAACTGCACATACACCTGATCAATCCCACATACCCCATTCTCAGCTTTTCAAAATCAAGATGACCTCATGTGTTTTCATGAACATTTCTAAAGTTTTCTTAAGCTTGTCCTTTTCCTAGAGTACATCTTATGCTACCTAGTTTGTTTAGCTAACTGTGTCCATATTAGGACTGGGTGATTTGTGTTTGCACCCCTATGGCATCATTGCCATGGTGAAGTTAACATAGCAATGTTGGCAAAATAGCAATTACAGTTCCACCGTCTTGCATCAAAGAAGAAAATTAAAAAAGAAATAGTGCACAAGTGAGAGAGAAACACACCTACTGGGATTTTGTTTTGTTTTTTCTCTTTTCCAGCATGAAGAGATTTTTAAAAGTTGACAGTGAACGCTTTTGAACCAGTGAACACCCAGACACATGTTGCAAGTGTTGATTGTTTGTGACATTAAACTATAGGATTAAAGATTCAATTTATGATTAATGTTATATTCATTTATGCATCTGCAGGGGAAATCCTACTATTCTACTTTAAAAACATGAAAAGATTTGTTACCTGTTGAAGATCAGGCTCTGGCTGCTGGGCTGGGGTCAGCACTGAAGCATTAATTAACCGTAGACCTTTTTTGAGCACTATTGTAGGAATGGGATCTAATAGACACATTGATGGTTTGAAGGCAGTACTGAAGTTGAGTCAGAAAAATGAATTGGAGAGAAAGAGTCTAAATAATTATGAGTAGTATTGAAAATAGCTGTACATAATGATATGTCTGTAAGATGCTTATGAATGATTTGTCTCCAGTGGTTAACAATTTTAACTGAAGAATCTTTGAAATATAAATAACGACACAACTGTAACTGTAATTTAATTCCTGAATTTAGTGCAGAAACCCTTCACATTTCTGTATTACTCAAAAATTCTCAAAGGGCTGCGGAGACCTTATATTATTTAAATGGACCCAAAAGCAGACAACACGAGGCCACACGAACTTGGTTAAACAAAGGGCAAGCCGTTTATTCAGGCTGAAGAAATGAAGGTACATAAATGGCGAAACAAAAACCAAGGACTACACCCCAAATAAAATTAAATTATTAATTTAATGATACCCTGCATAGTCTTTATAAAGAGGAAAACTATCCCTACAGACCAAAGCTGGTTTTATTCCAAGCTCCTGGGGATTTAAACATGAGTGTCTGTGGGCAATGCCATGTTTTTGGAGTCCACCTCAAGTTGTGTTAACTTTCAGAAGAGGCGATTAAACATAAAATCATTATTTTACTTTTATCACCCAGTCTGAAAATGTAACTGCATAAAGATGGGGAAAAAGTGATTGAGCTACTTGGATCACTTCGCAGATTTAAATTGATATGACTTTAGTAGCTTCTGTAAAATGTTGTTAAACTACATGTTGATTTAAACATAGCTAACTCAAACACATCAGGAATCACTGACAACAATTAAGGTGAATTTGCTGGGCTCATTATATCTACCATTACTGTAAAGGCAGGGACTACAATTCCAAAATGAGATAAATTGTCAAGTGGGTCATGAGAAGTTCCCAGGAAGGCAATAAAGCAACTTTTCTACGCTCACAGTCATAATCTGCTGACAGAACAAACTCTGGGATTGATGGCATCATTTGGCATAATTTCGCTTCACTGCACAGATAGAAAACAGCTGAAGAAAGGCACTATCATCCTCTTGAAATCTTCTGTACTGGATGTATTGCCAGTCTTCAACAGGAAATCTTTTTGGGAAACATCCTCCAATCATTATAGAGACAAATACATCTGATTGTCAGTCCCTGACATTTCATTTTCTCTATTTCAACACATTTTATGAATGTTTTTTTAAGGATTGTCTCTTGTGTGTTGTCTTCGTATAAGAGATGTGTAATCAAGTTCATCATTGTGGTTTGCTAATAAAGTGGTCACCATGGTAACGACTAAATTGGAGCACGTAGTAATTCATCTTACTGGAAAAGTTATTTAATTTAACCCACTGTTTAGTAGAGAGCTTACCAAACAGAATCCATCATTATTACACTGCACACGACACTGTGACGGGATTTTTCATCAATATCAGAGGTAGCAAAAGCACACACATTCATCACTTAAGCAGAACTACACATACAAAAAATACTCTAGTGAAGAAGTTGAATTAGTAATTCAACTTTTACCAAAGTAAAAAAAATATCCCCTTAAGGGAATAATGTGAAATGTACTCAAAGTATAAAAGTTAAAAAACAAATTGTGCAAGATAACTGGTAGAAATGTTCCTCCAAAGAACAAAGTTAACTGGACCTCATTATTACTAAAAACACAGCCTGGTTGGAAGCAGGAAGTAGGCCGGGCCACGACGGTCCAATTTTATAACCAGCTCCATTCACGCTTCAACCAATAGTCAGTCTACACTTGGCACTTACATAAGCACAAAAAGCAGAGAAAATTAACAATCACACCCCCAGGAGTGGAGGTGCGAAAACACTACACAAAATTATGACCTGGGTCATAACAAATTCTACTTCTGATAAATGTACTCAGCTTGAACATCTTTTATTTAGAACACAATGAGAGAAAAAACAAAGGGAATAGAGAAAAAAAACTAGGTCTATATATTGTTGCCTACACAGTGGTAGGGTGACTTTGCCTCCACACCTAAACAGAAAAATCAGTACAGTCAGGGATTAAAGTGGGATTTGGCGGGTGAGGTAACCCTAAGGTCAGCTGAAGTGGTGGAGCAAATTAAAAAGAAAGAAAATCACTTATAAATAAGTCACAATAATTTCAATTGTGAGCACAAGTAGATTTAGTATGCAACTCTGATCAGCTCACCTGTGCTTCTTTCTACATTTAGCCAGCTGAGTAGAACAACATATAAGCAGACGCTACATGAGCTATCATGGCTTATTTCCCACCCCTCCACAGTACAAAGTAAGTACAAAGGTTGAATTCAGTGAGTGAATCATCCTCATGTGCTTTAATTTGAATTAATGTATATTTCCCTGTTACACTGACCATGAACACTACAGCCATGCTTCAGCAGTCCAACATAACGCATTACTGTAAGTTTCATCACAACCCTGCAAACTACTCTCAACTGCACTTAACTGAGTATTTTCATGCAACCTTTGAATACATTTCACTGAGCAGCCCTTACCTTTAAACATAATCTTTTTTCTCTTCTTCTGTCCTGTCTTCTTTACATCTTTCTCCATCGCCGAGTGGTGTTGTCTCCTGGGAAATACAACAACTGTCCATTGTAAGAGAAAGAGTTTGTGTGTTTGCTGATATTTGTTGGCCCGCTAGAAATCTTACATTACCTGACACTTAAAAAAATGAAACTCCCTTTCTTCTCCCTTGCTTCTCTCCTGAAGCATTAGCAATATGCGGATATATCAGGATCATGATTTATGGACATCTGCACCAAAAACACAATGTCATGGCCAACTTTAATCTCTGAGTATAGTACAATAAATGAGGCATAGATTATCTGTTTTTTGCCTTTATTCTTTCATTGTGTATGATAAGCTCCAGTGATGGATACTCCAATAGGATTATCTTTTATCTGTTATAATTCCCTCCATTTAGGTTCAAATCGGTTTGGTGTTTGAAGCCACTCAGTAATGGTAAATAATAAATCACGTCAAAAATCTTAAACCTGAGGTAGCAAGCCTGTTTTGAAAATGTGAGGATTAGAAAAAGATATGTGTGTAATAATGTAGAGAGTAAAAGTTATCAAAAAAATAAGTACCAAGTACAGATACATGAAGTACTGTGCAGTAACACAGTTACAGCGCAGTACTTGTGCTTGTTAACTTCCCATCTTTGATCAATATAATACATGAGAACTGCTGAGGCATTACAATGCAATGATAAGACATACCACAGCTAGAGGGGTGGGGGGATGGAGAAGGAGGAAGTGCTGTCTTTATCTTCTATATAAGGCTCTGATAAAAAGCTGGCTGGATTTTTTAACTTGGTGCAAAGCTCCTCTTCTAAGAAGAATAAGTAGTAGTCTAATTAACTTTTTGTTTTCAATTCTGTCAATTTGATAGAAAACAAATCCTTTCTGTCTGTGTGGTCAGATCACATTTTTTTGTCTTGTGTAAACTTTTATTATAAGGGAGTCTTTTGTGCTTTCTTTCAGACCACTGACTAAGAAAAGCTTTTTTCCTTCCTTAAGAAATGTGGAATAAAGCAGGCACTCTTCAGTCTCCCCTGTCTCCTCTCCCTCTCTCAACATCTTTAAAGCTGTTATCAAAAGTCCTTCTGTCTCATCTCTGCTAATATAAACCACAGGGAAAAAGCTTTTACTGCCCCCACAGCAGCACATCACACAGTTACCACATTCGAGGAGTCAAGTGCTATATGTGCTGTTATCCAGGTTAAATTCACATGATTATGTGTTTGGCGTTATGAGGTTACAGTTGAACTATTTATTGAAACATTTCTAATACAATTGTTTCTAAAACAAATTTTCTGATCCAAGACTTGCTTATCTTGAGGGGTGGGTGTAAAAACTGATTCAAAAGCAAGACACATAGTCATTGCAATGTTCTGTACTGTATTACTGGATGAAAAGGGTTGTAGCTTATTTTGAATTTCATCTTATTTCTTTAATAACTATCTAAGCATGTCAGCTAGTTTATTAACATAACAATAAAGATCCAAGACTGGTTAAAAGGTTTATACTCTACGGACAATGCATGTGTGATAAAATAAAATAAAATAAATAAATAAGTGAAATTGAAGCATTAAGGCTTTAAATGTTTTATATTTTTTTTACCACTGGCCCACCGACTGGCCCAAGTATGCTTTAAATGATTGTAAATCATGGTTTTAGATAGAAGAAGAGAACACAAACTTTACGGGAATAATCAATTTATTGCAATAGCATAAAGCATTTACAAGATAGTGCTGTCTCAACATTGACAGAAAAATCAGCTCCACCTAGATTTTACCATGTGCACTTCACGTTCTCATTATCCCTCAACCATTTTCGGCTACAGAAAAAATCCATTTGGCATTTATTATTCCCTTTTGTTTTCAGGACTGCAGTATTAGATTAATTTGGGAAAATAACAATGCATCAGTCAGCTAGAAAGCTAAAGTATTGATGAACTGCTGTAAATGTATCAAGAGCTCAGCACGTTCCAGACATGCTAGCAGGTTTAGCTGTTAGCTTTGAAGCTACAAGCCAGAAACCACGGTATCCTTCAGCTCATGGAAATACTTTTCAGAGATTAACTTGTTAATCTTGTTGATCTAATTCTAATCAACATTAGAATTTTATGTTTAATTGGAAAATTAAGAGGACTCCCATATGTAAAATTCAAATAGAACACAAAAGACTGAGACTAAATATCTGGCTAATCAGATAAAAAGGCTACAGCTTGCTAGTACTGAGTATATAGATTGGATTTTATACGTATGTGCCCAAGTCCAGAGTGAGGGGTGCATCAGGGTAAGAGGGACAGAAGAAGTAATGCACCCGTCAAGCTTAGAGTCTAACATACATATTGCAGGCTCTAATCCTATCAAATGTGGGAATAGTGTTATGATCTAGATTGCTTCATTTGGTTTGATCTAGGTTCAGTAATGTTATACACCTAAATAATGAGGCCAGATGACTCCCAGGAGTCACTGGGTCAAATTTTGAAGTGTGGTTCATGGAGACACTGTTTTCACACATGAACTTGTCAGCCCAGAGTTCTTGAACTCCGCTGAGAATCTTTGGGATGTGCTGAGGAAGACTTTACGCAGTGGACCGACTCTCCCATCATCAATACCCAGGTGAAAATGAATCCAATATTGGATGGAAATAAATGTTGTGATATTCTTCCCCTGAAAATATTAGACAATGTGATTTTTATTTATTTATTTATGGGTTTTTGGAGAGTTTGGTTTTTAAGAGGCTCGGTTTCGGAAACACTGCCATTGCAGTTGGCATGTCCTACATATTTGCCTATATGTGGGCAGCTTTTTCAGAACAAGGAAAATTTTTCAAGAAATTCAGGGTTTGTTGCTTGTAGTTATTTTGCTCTTTTTTCCACTTTAATCATATGCTGCTTCAAACCTTTGCTTTTCAGGGGAGAGGTGTTAAAGTAAAAACCTGGAAGCCAAACACTTTCTCTCTTCCCCTTTGATTTCCCTCCTACAGAACATACAACACATACCTCTAAATCACATAATACCCACTCACAAAATCCAGTTACTTCTCAGCAAAAACAGATCAGGGCTTCCTCCACACAGACATGGCTGTCAACGATAGATGATGAAATGTGTTTTGTTAAATATGTGCGTTTGTGTGCATGCAGATTCATCATCAAAACCCTGCAGGGCCTCATACACCAGCTAGGACAAAAGTGGGCTCACATAGCTAAGCGATACACAAAGACCTCTCAACAGTTTCAATTTGAGGAATGTGGTATTTACTCCAGTATTTCTGAGTTCTGTGAACTCAAGTGTTACATGCTGCTGAATTTTAAGTCAGAATACTGTGTATGATTTGCAATAGCATAATCAGCTATAACAATGAAGTTTCTTATCAATGTACCGGTTAGAAGTTAGAAGTTACATTTGAAAATATAGTTTTATAGTTTTCCACAAGGTACATTTATAGATTCACAGTGCACGACTTTTACCGTCTACTTTACACTTTTAGTTAAGCAAAAAATTGGTATTAGTAACAGCACTTACAGTGTTACAGCATGCAACATTATCTTTGTTCTAAGGCCTGTCCTTCTACAGGGTAGTTACCCTACAGACAATTGGTTGAGTTTATTTTTTATTTTTGATTAGCAGTTTTTTAGGGGTTTTTTTTGCATGTTTTTCATCTTTAAACTTTTCAAATTCAGTGGTCTTTCTCTCTGAGAATTCACCTCAGTAAACAAGTGTGTTATAAAGCACAAATCTGTAATAATGTTAAGCCTTTCTCCCATAGAAAGAATTGTTAAATGAAGCCACCTTGAGACTGTCCCTTGGTTTGTGAAGTACCATTTTGAAGCCGTGGGCCTTTGTACCACTGATGTTCTGAAACTGGATGTGACAAGGAAAGGTTGGATTTGACTGTGTGCTACATCCTTGTCTAATGCGAGATGTTAGCCAATAAGCATATTATTACAAAATCTTTTTGTCTGACACTTAGTCCCTTGTTTGGGTGAAGAATATGTAATCAGTTCTGTTTACCTATCTGTCTGTATGTCTGTTTGTTAGCAGTCTAGCGTTCAGTTTTCAAGATATCATGTTAAAATAATGTGTGATGGTAGATCCCAATAACAGCTTGAGCTGATTTAATTTTGGTAAAAGTCACACCAAAAGTGAAAATCTGTAAAAACTTTATAGCACCCACAACTGTTTTTATGGAACATCATGAAACTTCACAACAATATACTAGGCCTACTAGGACATGAGTACCTAGGTTGGCTAATGATTTGACCTTGACCTATATTGTTGGTGCCCAAGGTCAAAGTTGACGTTGAAAAAAACTTTCTAGAACCCATATCAAGTCATATATCATATGTAAGGGCATGGAGGGAACTGTACAACAAAATTTTAATTTTTCCAATACAACACCCTACAGCATCATAAAGTTTCATAAAATCACACATTACATACATTTTTATAAGTCAAGTTGTCAAGTTTTTACAGTTTATAGAAGCCAATCCTCCAATCATTTGAGTAAAAATAATAAAATACATCACTGTAGTATTTAATACATACACGGTCATAGGTTCCACTCTCTGAGTGCTTCTGTAACAACAATGACTCAATCACTTACTTAATATGATCTAAAATAGATGTCTGACTTCAGTGCAGAAGACCACTGTTTCATCAAATTCTTGTATTAAGGTAGAGATTGTCCACAGAGAATTATGCAGATAGTCAGCACATATAAGCTGTGTTGTAGAAAACTGTCTTAGGAACAAAGCACCGCTGGCAAAGTCTCCATTTATAACAACTTTCTGAGCTAACAAGCTTTCCTCGATCCTAATCTAGATGAGCTAGATGCGTGTTACTAGTTATTCTCCAAAAATACTGTGCACACACACACATAAACACAGACACAACTCAACTGGTGGTGGCTCACTGGACGCTTTTAACATATCACAAATCCGTACCAGAAAGTTTGTCTTCCTTCAGATAAGGTTATTTCTACTCTTTAGCAACAGCTCGTCCTTCTGACCTTCATGTTTCTGCATACAAAGTAGACACTAGATAGGCAGCTTCACAGAATAGGTTCTGAGGCCACCAGCAGAGTCCATTCATCACTTCACACAGTAGGGGTTCTAGACTTGACACCTCAGGACCTTCAAAAGGAAGTTCTAACATAAAACTCCTTCTAACACTATCTTAAACAATAAATATCACCCAAAAACCGACTTCTACTGTATGTCATGTTTTTTGTGCTTTTTGACAACACAGTGGTAACTATAAAGTAAGATAACTGTAACACTACCAATGCACTGACTTTAGTTTAATAATGATCTGCATAAGAATGCAATTTGTTTCCATTTTTCCTTCTTTTATTTGAGCCTGCCAGCTGGAAATTTTACTGATGAAGCAGAGGAGGAGGAGGCCTGACAGCTCAGCTGGTAGCAGTTTCTTAGTTAAAGTGCAAGACAAGTGCAAAGTAAACTTAAAAAAACAGATATTATGAGTGCTCCTGCTGCTGACACTGCTGGGGCATCATGAAAACTTCTCTGCTTTGACATGTTGTTGTGAATAACTCAACAACACATGAAATGTCATGCTGGCTCCACAGGTTCTCCCCCCTACAGAACAGAGGATTTGACTACCAAGAGTTTTCTTGAAATCACTCATCAAATCTTGTGCTTTGATATCAGAAAACAAGTTAACCTGTCAAAAATCAGCTGAGGAATCCTAAAAACATAAAGGGCAAATATTCACACTACGTAGTTGCAAAACAACACACATAACAAATAATGACACACTGCATGTGTCAACGCATTGATAACAAATACAAGCTACTATGTACTATTTATTTACATCATATTTATTCTGACTTGACCTCAATACCATGGATTTATCTGTGCACGACAAACTGAGGCTTTTGCTAATGCAATGTTGTATCACATATGCGCAATTTCTGGGGAATGGGGCTGAAAAATAAATGTGACCTCAAAAGAAAATGTTGACATTTTTTATGCGAATGGCTGTAATGAAATTGGATTAGCTCTCAGTGAAATCTGAGCATGTCTGCTTCTGTATGCACATACTGTACCCACATAGAACACATAAACACATCTTTCAGCAGCACCCTTTGTTGTTTTTACATAGAAAGACCCACAAAAACTAACCATTCATTTTATTCTCTTGGAAGCAGCTTTTTCTCATTGAACAATTTAGTATTTTCACTCAGGTGCAGCACAAATTAGGTTTGTTGTTCCTATTAAAATCATTTAGAAAACGGATTTCAGAACTTATGCTAGAGGTGCAAAGTGAGGGCAGCTGTAAATATTTAAAGACCCTTGCCTGCTGTAACTTGTGCACCATAAGCCAATAGACCGCTAAATGAAATCTATACCAGCCTCTCCTACTCCGTTAAACAGTATTTTATCTTCTTTTGGGTTGAGTTGTTATTCATTTTCCCCACTCAAGTCCGTCAATACACTGTTTGAAAGCTTCCAGGCCGTCTTCTACTTCAGGGCAGCATAATTTATCTTCCCTGTGAATACATTTTGTAAAAACAGCCAGACATCAGTTGACTTTGAGGACTAATTAGATCATTTAATGTTGGTATTCCTGCATAGAGCTTAGTGGTTCTATTAAATGGTTAATCAAACCACTAACCTACAGTGGTGGTGTTCTGATCCCAGTTAGACGCTGCAGAGCATCTCCTCCTCTCTTCTGGTGCTGGTTGAGTAAAAGTTTTTCAAAACATCTCAAAACCATTTATTTTAAGACAACTGCTTAAATAATACAAAATGTACATTCAGTGGACATATTATGGGATACCCTTTCTGATCCTGGGATCCAAATTGCGCAGCAGAAATCAACACACATTGTACCAGGCGACCTTTTTCTAATCTTCTGTAATTCATTGTAGTGAGGTAGGTGGATTGTACTCCCAGTTTCCTATACCTAGTTGACAGGAGTGGCAGTTGTTATGGTCTTCCACTGCTGTAACCTGTCTGCTTCAAGGCATGGTCTTCTGCATACCTCGGTTGTAACAACTGATTATTTCAGTTTCCGTTGCCTTCTTATTGGTTCAAAGCACCCTAGCTATTCTCCTTTGACCTCTGATTTCTGCAAGTCATTTTCACCCTGAGAATTTCAGCTTACTGAATGTTTTATATTTTTTTGGGCCATTCTCTATGAACCCTGGAGATGGTTGCAATGTAAAGTATCAGTAGATCAACAGTGTCAATGTTACAGTGTTACTGAATTTAGTACAGTAATACGTTACGGCATGTAATTACATTACAGTTGGAATTTTGTTGCTATTTGGATTGTAACAGTTTTTCAGTTATCTGCACGCCGAGTGGATAGGATGAAGAACGATATCAAACAAGAATGCTTTTTTCTTCCTGCGCACTTCCACTGCAATTATGTGGCAATGCATTACAGGTCATTTTAAGAAGTAGCGACAAAGTAATGTAAGAAATTAGTTTCTCCAGTGAGTAATTAAGTTACATAATGTATTACTTTTAAGAAAAGTAATGAGTAATGTGCAATACATTACTTTACTATATTGCTAGTTGTTGCGCTTTGATTGACTGATTGGATATTTTTGTTAACAAGCACTAAAACAGGTGTACCTGCTAAAAAGGTGTAGTTAAAATAAATAAATAAAACAGGTGTACCTAACAAAGTGGCTTGTGAATGTATATCTTCTGAATGTACAGTGTTTACAGCACAAGCTAACATCTTAAAGAAACTCTTGTGAGTTATTAAAGTCCAGGAGTTTATAATTTATTAGAAATTTGTTCATCACTGACACTAAACAGGTGCCACCTGCACATTTAATAACAAGATTGGACACAGAAAAGGGGCATAAGAGTTAATCATGCCTTCAAGTTTGATGTTCGAGCAGGGATAAATGAGAAAGAAAAATATCTACGAGAGAATAAAAATATTAAAATATCAAATCCCATAAATACTTGGACTAATGTGTTAAAGTCCCCTCTTTTTTCCAAGTTCCAACATAAAGGATTTCATTCCTTCATACCATATATTAATATTATATTTTTACTGTAGATATATTTAGAGACCCCACACACAGCACATTCATTCTATGTTTATTTCTCCTATAACCTCTAACACATTTGTGGTACAATTCCACATTAGTTCGAGCAGTATTTCCCCATTTAGTCACATGCAAATTTGCAATCACAGTGTCATAATGACTGGAGCAAACTGATTTACAAGCAGAACTCAGACGCACATGCACATTTTAAGAGCTTTTATTTTAACAGGATTCGTAAGCAGAGAAACTGTTAAGTTAAATGCAGGTAAGGTTTTTTTTTTCAGCACCAGGACTGAGCAGGAGGCCACCAGGGAACTGCCAGAGAGGAGAGGACTGGAGGAATTGGCAGCTGAGAGCTGAGTTAGAATTGTTAGGATTGACTTCAAACTTTAGTAATGTTTTACTTGTGATTGTCATGTGGGGGAAGCAGACAAAGGTTCCAGAAAGCAATGCTGGTAGAGAGTAGGGCAGGCATTTGAGCGTTCCAGGAGAGTTTGAATGAGAAGATGAGATCAGCCTGGCTTCTGGGAAAGTCCTATCTTAATAGGTTAACAGCGAGAGATCCTTGAGAGCAAATGGAGTCCAGCCAAAGAGAGAACTAGGAGCAGAGACAACAAAACAGAGGGAAGTAACAGAATGTTCAAGCAAACCTCACTCATGAGTTGAGAGCCAAGTTACCACTGCAATGACAACAGCAACAACCTGGCAAAGAATGAAGCGCTCAGTCTTTTATCCACAGAAGATAATAAGCGGATGAGAGACAGGTGTGCTGGCTGGCCTGAGGGCAGGAACTCCCCACCCCAGGGTGGGATTAAGCACCAAAGCCTGCACCTACTCCATCTGAGAGCAACAGAGAAAGCAAGAGACAGGGAGAGAACGAAGCAAGAAGAAAAGGAGCAGGCCTGCCGGGACTACGACATAATAATTTATAACTCGCTTAAAACAATATAATTCCGCAGCTGTATAAAATATTGCAACTGCTCTTCATGGTCAAATTTGAAAGCAGCAGCCTTAACAAGATGCTATGCTTCATTTATTCTTAAGCAGGAATTGCACTACTTGATCATAATTTTAACTTTGCTTGCAGGTATGTCGTCGAATGTTTCAATAATTTGCAACTATGACTGGCCGACAGCATCAGCTTCTGCGTGATATTAAGAGGAGGGACACAAGGAAACTTTAATTTGCAGCTATGTTACAAAATCCCAGGGTGAAATTTTAAATATTGCAGCCCATCCATCCTAATGTCATTCCGCTCTGTCAGCCACTTCAGTGTGAAGGTGGTTATCACCAATAATGTGCCTTTGTGTGTTGACAATTCATGAGATGTCCCATCAATGGAAATGAAAAGGATGACTGATCTCGAGTAATAACTAACCTTTCGCAGATTGATGGTGCCGATATCAGTGTGTCATGGAGTGGAAAAGCAAATTATGACTCTCAGCATATTGGGGGAAATTGGTGAATCTGCACCTGGATGTGAGTGTCGTATGATGATGACAGTGGGAACCCAGTCTGAAATGAGATGGCTGTTACAATTCTGGTTAGCAATGCCACCTTCACACTTTAACAGCTTCACTTCCATGCTAATGGAATAAGTGTTGGATGTGTGCTATATTCTGCATTAATTTAACTCGGTGCCACAGTTTGTCTATAAGCAGTGGCAGTTTCACTAATGGAGGAACAGCTCAGAGAATAAAATTGGATCTGCAGTTTATCCAAACAGCACGATCCCAGAAATGTCCCCTTCCCTGCCAAAAAAAAAAAAATTAAATAAATCTTTCATCTTTTCAGTTGCAAACCACAACAGCGGGGTATGGTGGTAGATGTCTCATGAAAAAATAAGAAAAAAATACCACATTCATAATATAAATGTATGCCAACAGGGCTCTTTGAATACTGAGTGTCTATATTATGGTTCATGGGGTTATGTGTACAGTATATATGAAATATTTAAAACATAACCACACTACTATTTGAGGAATCAAGAGTGAGAAAACTGGACTTCTTGGATTGGTAAAAAGGCTGACAGGTCACATTTTAATTGTGTTTTCCAACTGTAACAAGTTTATATTTGTAGAATGAGAGTCAGCTCAACCTAAACTTGATGATCTTTCATTGGACGCTTGAATAGTAAATGGAATTACAGGGAATGAACTCCTTGTTCCTTCCAAACACCCATTACTGGGAGTCTGGGCTGTAGCCATAATGACTAGAAATAATCGACAAACTTGATTATTTTGGGCTCACTCTTGCCACAAACCCACCACTCGCTTATAGGAAACAGCAGTAAAAATCATTTTTCCACCTGAGAGAACGGAATCATCTGCTCCTGCATACTGGGGCCATAATCAAAATAAGATCACACTACTCATTTTCACATGTTATGGTAGATGGGCTTTACTCCACACACACAGCTGTGTATACTCACTTAATACAATGTAGCTGCAGAACGTGCAACTACTGAAATATCTGAATTTCTGGGTCAGACATTACTGTAATCCTTATGAGTTATTTATTTTGCAAATGTTGTTTCAGAGATATTTCAGAGACTGAGGATAAGAAGAGAATGAGAAAAACCTGAACAACTAAAAATTTTAATTTGTGCTATTCCTGTTTACAAGACGCATACATATCAATTACACACTGTTGGTGTTCATAATGTGGCATATAGTTGTTGCACACAATGGCTGATTATACAATACTGCAGGTCATGAAAATGCAATCACCATTCTCTGCACACAGCAGGTAACTCAATGCAGAAATTCCTAATTGGCTGAAAACAGAATGTATTTGAATTTCAACAATGTATTTGCATTAAATTTTAAAGTCAATGCCTCATTTAGACACAAGTTAGTCACTAAAATTTGGCTAGTATCCAGTCTGTGAACATTCCTCCTGACAGGAAAACCTACACTGTTAATTTCCAGTCATGAGGGAGTGGAAAACCTGCTGTAAAGAAAGTGGCCTAGAATTAATTGGCATCCAACATGTTGCTAAGCAGCTGGAGGTGTGTTAGCAGGCACTAGTGCAGGCAGCAGATGTGGACTGGGATTCATTCAGGCAGCAGCTGCTCTAATCCCTGAATTTATGGGGTGACCTTTCTTTCCTCTGCAATCATTTCAAAGTCAAAATCAAACATGCATATTTCCAGAACTCTTTTTTTTTTAACTTCAGTTGACCTGTTTAAACTAAAATTCTCCCAATACAGCATTTAATTAAAAAACATTAAAGAAGTAACCTGCATTTTATGTTAGTGTCTCTACAGAGAGGAATAGTCCAGCCTATACTGTAGGTTGTGATACCTGTTTAAAAATAATAAAAATGTAAATAAACTAACTCTATACCCAGTTTCGCAAAAGTTGAATGAAAAAAGCCAGGCAGATGGCCCTAACCTAGTCCTCCAAGCTGGAGGTGGGCATAGACTTATCACCCCCATCATGTAAAGAACATCCATTTGCTACTGAAACATTGATTCCTGCATGAGACAACCAACCCAACCCATGATCTATTTCAGAAAAACCAGGCTTTCCAGTATTTGGTATCCCAGTTTAACTATTTGCAAGTATATTTTAAAATATTTGAGCAGCTTCTGATCTATGGACAGATGCATGAACTGTTGTTAAAATGTCCTGGGCTGTGTTAGTTCTTTTAGATAGTGTCTTTATCATGCCTGCAAGGTAGCCAAAGATGTATTAATGGCTTCTCAATCTAAAATAAAAGCTTACTTTGGTAAAGATGCTATTAAAAGAAGAGTTTTAATGTTTGCAAGAGACTTATATTAACCTAAACCCTGCAAAATGTGAGTTTGCCAAAGCTACCTTGACTTACTTAGGCAAACACGTTGGTCAGGGTAAAGTACGTCCAGTTAAGATAACTGCCACTGCAGAGTTCCCTATTCCTACAACTGTACCAAACATGAAGTATCTTGTTCTCGTTGTCTGATGGGCTATTATAGAATTTTCAGTCACACCTGAAAAGTGTCATGGTGAGCTGTATGTGGCAGGTAGAGTTGCGAACCCAATACGTAGACTCACAGGCAGGACTGCACTTGAAACAGTTTTGTTGCTAAGCTTGCAGAAAACAGGTTAACTGAGCATGAACTATGAACTAAGCAGAAAACTGGAAATACTGACTGCAGAATGATGCAGGAAATTTCTAAACAGACAAGACACACAGCTGGAAAATAACACAGTGAGATTGTAATACTGGACAGGAGATGCAGACATTATATGCACAAGAGGGAATCAGGGCAGAGAGGAAACACCTGGGGAACATGACTGGACATAATCTAACTGACAGGGGGGAAGCAAAATTGAACATGATGCACACAGGATGAGAGACTGTCAGAATAAAACAGGAAATATGGGAAACACACACTGAGTTTCAGACTGACTAAATACAGAGAACAAGGGAGAGAGCAAGGGACTCAGAGAGAGAGAGGGAGAATAGAGGAAACAGAAGCAGAGACTGGAGAACAGAAAGGCAAATAAGCATGGAGACAAGACTGACATCACATGGCATCTACTGACATAGATAACACAGAAAACTAGACACTACAAAATCCTCTAACCTAAACTTACTTAACGTAAATGAAACCAAGAAAATAATTGAATATTCAACCATTATAAAGTCCAGAAACCCAGAACCACTGGGTAAACCAAAAAGACGTTGGTTTGGTAATCAGAGTGTAAGCACGCTGTTCAAACTATAAAAGTTTTCCTTTGTAATTCCCCAGTGCTAGTTACAGTGTTTCCCACACAATTCAAGTTGGATGTTGATGCTTGTGGTACTGCAGTCGGTGCTGTTTTGCAACAGGAAGATTCCTCTGGCATTGAGCACCCACAATGAAAAAGGAGGTCCTCATCATGCTCTGGGTCCTTCAGCATTTTGAGGCTTAGGCCAATTAATGATTATTGTGTGGGGCTCTCATACCCTAAACAATATAGAAATCTATTGCAAAGCAGGTCACGACAGTACTGTGGCCGATGCCCTTTCACATATGGCTTAGGATGACACCGGTATGGCTATTAATCTTAAGGGGCAGGGTGTTACATGTAACTCTCACTGCAGTTGTCTCCTAGTTTATGTGTGTGGGTATGTTTTTTCCCTTATTGACAGACACAGAATTACACACAGACACTCAGTTTACAAGTTCTCTGGCTCTCTTTCCCTCTCTCACCACCAAGAATTCATATTGGACCCTATATTATTAATATATTTTTTCTTATAAAAGATGTTAATTGTGTTCCTCCTTGATACATGAAAAGATAATCTGCTTTTTTTTTTTTCCTTTTTTACGTTAATCCAGAAGTTCAGAAAATGTAGGTAACATTAAAAAACTAATACAATGAAAATTTGGGGCATTAACCTGGTTTTTACATGCTGCTCATTGTCAATTTCTCTGACCAAGAACACCATCCTTGAGACATAAAATGTCAAAACATGTAACAAAGTTTGGCTGCTAGCCTGTTCTTGACCTCACTTCCACTCTTGCACATTCTCAGATCAATGTGACTATATTGCTCTGGTCCAATCATTTTCTTGCCCACCTTCTCTGAGCCAATCAGGCTTCATTCTGTGGACTTTTATACCCTTAGGGTGAAAGAAGCTAAAAGAAAAAAGAAAACAACCTCTTAACACTGAAAGAAAATCTTGTCAGATCTCAAGTTTTCATTCTAATTCAGATATCTGAGGGAGCTGAAAGCAAAGACAGGGTGGATTGTGACTGATTTGTTTTGATCTTGAATGAGGTAATTACATCTTACGCCCTCATGCCTCGGTTTCCAGGTTGAATGGGTCACCTACCATCTGCTTACACTCAGAAGTCTCTCTGCAAAGAACAAAATCTCCTGTTTTGGGAGACAGTGATGCACACTTAGCCAAAAAAAGAAGAAATTTGGGCCAACTGAGGTGTTTTGAATTTCTAAGTCACTGTCTGTGTTAGGTTCAGATTTAACACATTGTGCAGCAACAACATTGCTATTTTAGATATATTTAATTATTTCGTGTGTTCTCATGTGTCTCTGTGTGTCTACAGGAACCCACTTTGGATTCCCTGTTTTATCTGTAGTCACTCTATCATTGCTTCTGGCTAAATATTAAGCACACCTTGACTTTATGGTTCTGTCAGCTTATATTTTAAAATGCAGAGTGAGTGAAGCAAGTTTTATTTTCTTTTTGCTTTTTTTTATAGCTGCTTCAATGTGCTACTATTGAAATTAGGGGGTGGATGGTGGGAAAAAAATGTGTAACATTTAAAAAGGAATAAGAACCCACATTCACTCAGATTTGTGGAAAGAAGATAGCGATTGTAAAACTTCCTCAGGAATGTAAAACTTTGAAGTTGAGACTTAAATGATGGCTTACCTAAGTCCCAAAATAAAGACGAAAAGAAATGAATAAATTGAAAATTTAAAAAAAGAAAAGAAATTATGCATTAATGTCCCTACTGCACTCTATCACATTCAAATCAAATATATGTAACATTCCTCTGTGACGCATCTGCAAAGCAGCTATTGCACAGTTTGGAGACCTAAACCCCAAAAAAGTGTCTTTAATAATATTGGGATGCTATCAGGGAAAAAAAAAGAGAGAAGCAGCCTCTAAAATGAGATTATCCCCACCCAAACATTATTATGCATAAGTCCATTATCTTGTTACAGCCACACAGAAAGCAGCGCTGCACATTAACATTCACCAAATACAGTAGGAATGAGAAGCACAGACATAAATCTTTTGAGGACCTGAATAACAAAAGGTTAGCAAATCAAGGTAATCTGTACTATACTGAAGAAGGGGCTCAGGAGAAAAATAAGATTCATGTATTTAAGCCTGGCAATGAATTCTAACTCTTGACATTTAAGACTTTCCTGAAAGGTAATATTTACTACTCAAGAGCTTTCCTGTGCTGCAATATGTTGTTTGCTGGATCTGAATTGTTTTCTGCACAGAATACATCAAGGTGAATACATCAGTCTCTCCAGTGGATCAAGGGAGCTTTGTGATATTTTTAAAAATACATTTAGTGTAGCTTTAGACTATAACTTCTCTGTCTAGACAAAAAAAAATGGCTGTACTCTGAGGCCCTCCTGAATGACCGAGCACCTCACCCTATTTTCAAAGTTAAGCCCAGACTCTCTTTGCTTGTATCTGTGACTTTTTATTCTTTTGGTCAGTACCCAGAGTTCATGGCCATAGGTGAAGGTAGGACTAGATATTGTGTGGTAAATCTACAACATCCCTTTCATGCTCAGCTCTCTCTTCCACACAACAAATCAGTACAGTGTCTGCAGAACCTGTGAGCCAGTCTCACACTCCCTCCTGCCATAACTCATAAATAAGATCCTGAGGTACTTGAACTCCACCACTACCTCTGTTATAATGTATAATATACTCCTGTAGTACCCACTACATTTGATCGGATTTAAGAACCAATCCTAACATAGTGGATTTTCTACAAAGAGAGCACAACTGAGGGAGACAGAGACAAAGCTGTCTTGGTCAGTGACCTATTTGGAAA
The DNA here is from genome assembly GCF_036321145.2 of Pelmatolapia mariae. Taxonomy (NCBI): domain Eukaryota; kingdom Metazoa; phylum Chordata; class Actinopteri; order Cichliformes; family Cichlidae; genus Pelmatolapia; species Pelmatolapia mariae. Next base: position 12,404,364 of record NC_086235.1, on the reverse strand, counting down.
AGTGGACTTTAAGGCTTTAAGACTTTTGGTGGTCTTTGTGAGACACAGAAAAGGTGAACATATAGTAGTTGTGATACATGAAACAAGAGCTGTGATGGTGTGGAGAGGCTTTACTGGGGACAATGTTAGAATTTTTTCAGAAACCAAGACAATGGGCATGGGCTGTGAAGGCTTATTGATACCTGTGGGGACTGAAAGCTGACCCATGTGGTCTGATCCAACAGACGAGCTACTGTACCTTAAATTGCTGAAAAAGTTAAAGCTGGTTCTGATAGAAAGGTTTCAAAATACACAGTGCAATGCAATTTGTTACATATAGTGCTGCATAGCTACAGACAAGTCAGGGTGCCCATGCTGATACTGTCCGCCACTGAAAGCACCAACAATGCACACATGAGCATCAGAGCTGAACCACAGAGCAGTAGAAGAAAGTGCCTGTGATGCTGCTCTGAACATGTTTTCTCTCACATATCGTGTACCTGGGGCACGCCTGGCCCCAAGATGCATTATGGGAAGAAGGCAAACCAGCAGAGTCAGTGTGATGCTTTTGGGCAATGTTCTGCTGGTCCTGCCATCCATGTGGATGCTATTTCAACATGTACCACCTAGCTAAACATTGTTGCTGACCATGTACACCCTTTCATGGAAACTGTATTCCCTGATGTATATGGCCTGTTTTAGCAGGCCGTGCCACAAAGCCAGTCCAACTGAGCATCCATGGGATGAGCTGGACAAACAAGTCCAATCCACCTGGCAATTTACAAGACTTAAAGAAAGCTGTTGCTAACATCTTGGTGCGAGATACTACGCCACACCATCAGAGCTCTAGTGGCCTTGATGTTTAAGGGCTGTTTTGGCAGCAACCAACACAACATTAGGCAGGTGGACATAATGCTATTCCTGATCGGCTTATATGTATAAAGGAATTTGTTCAAGACTGTTGGAAAATTTCCAGATTAAGACCTTTGAGAGTGGCTTGAAGACAGACTTCAAAAAAGTTGTAAACCTGTCCTGCAAAATGCAACTTTTTGTGTGACAGCTCAGACTGAAATTATGCATCAGAAAAGATTCCCTCTTTTTTTTCTTTCTTATTTTCTGTGCTATTTGCACTTTCATGACGCAGTCCTACAATTTTGATAGAATTGAGATTTCTGTTCCCCACGTTTAAACATCAACAGTCTCTTCAGGTCCAGTCTAAAACCACTTTAGAAGCCAAACTTCTAACGTCTTCAAACATTCACTGAATGCTGATTGAACGTTAACCATACAGCTCTGCTGAAGATTACCCCAAACTGCCAGAAGGTATTTTTGAACTGATGAAAATGTCTACTGCCCCAAACTGGTTATTAAATTCAACCTCTGGACCAGCTTGTGAATACTTTTTATTCTTTGCATTGTTCCTGAGTGCCTGAAGATTGAATATTTTAAGTCCTCATTTCGTTGCAAGCACTACTATTATTCATGATTATGACTAACCTTTGAATATAGAACATTTTTTGACTGTCTAGATTCACTGGCCTTTCTTACATACATCAAGTCATGCACAATCAGTCTGTTTAATGAGTCCATTTGATTCCAAAGTGTCTTCAAAGCATCTGTGATAGAACTACACTGCAAGGCATGGAAGTGTCCGTGAACAGACTGGCCTTTAATTAAATGCACTGACTTCAAGCAGCAACTGCTAATTTTGCTCCGAAATCCACATATAGGAAAATATCATGAGCTCTCCAATCAATAAAGATCCCACTCACTTCAGCGAACAGGAATACCAGGCAGGCAAACTATTCTAAGTCAGCACTTGTGCCAAATGGAGCACAAGCACACAGTTAAACACAAAAAAAGTGCAGCTTGAAGTTGAGCCACGACAAAACTCTATTAATTCACACTCCATTTAGTAAATGTTGTAGTTTGCATCTCTCAGTCTGAGCCCCTGTAGGAGAGGTTGGAGCTGAAACAAAGGGATGTAAAGCTGAGGTCTCCCTCAAAGATGAGCTAAAGGTCAGAGATTACCTTGGAAGTGAAAGCACAGCTCAAGCATGGGGTTAACCTAAGTGTGTTCTTACTTGTTTGAGTGCATTAGCAGTGTCGACATACCGACAGCCAGACTTCAGTACTGACTGATGGTCTGCTGATAGACTCTGTCAACAGGGTGATTTAAACAAGGGAGAGAAGTGTGCTGTAATCAGAAGAATATAAGTCTGAGAAGCCTGCAGTCACCTATTAAAAGCTAAGTATCTGACTGAAGTGTACTTGAAACCCATCCAATAACCTGGTGTCATATTATTTCAGCTCAGCTATAATCTTAAACAGCATGTGGGATAATGAAAATAAAACCACATGCATGCATGAAAGACTCAGCTCATCAGTGTTATGTGGCATATAAATAAATCAACTGCATGTAGCCTTAATTTTATTCTAAAGTACAAAAAGCTTGACCAGTATATGGTTAACAGCTATTTTCTTTTAACACCATGTGGTCCCTTAAAGAAACCCTACACCTTACTTCCATATTTTTCAAAAGTTTTAGACCAATTGCTAAACTTTTTATCTAAAGTTGTAGATTTTTTTCCCCAACCTTTAGCCTTTCATGAGGGCATCTTTGATAAATGCCAGTCAAATTTCAGTTTTAGAGCTTCGCACAACACAGAAAGTGCCCTCCTTGAGGTAACTGGTGACCTCCTTTTAGCAGTTGACAGGGTTGCAAGAGCAGTTTCACCTCTTTTAGACATTGCATCAATGATGCTCACTTGAATGATTTATTCTTAGCTTTCAGAAAATTCTCTGGATCTCACTTTAGCTCTGGTAAACCACAAGGTTCAAATTAATTTATTCTCTATTTATATGGTAAATGGACAGTCCATTACAAAGTGTTTTTCTACGTTATTGAGGGCATTCGATGACAAGTGAGGATCAGTATTGTTCCCAAGGATATCAAACCATCAACCTTCCAAGCCATAGCTGCTCCTCACATGCTTCTACCTAACCAAATTATCCAACATGTTTTTCATTGCTTGACAGATGATACACATGAGACTTTCCAATGATGGTAAGATCTAAAAAACAAACAAAAAAAACATTAACATTTCTCAAAGCTTGACTACTTCAACTCCTTCCTATCTGGTATAAACTAAAAGTGACTCTCGCCTCAAGCTGCTTCAGAACCTGAGCTTCTGCCTGGTTTTAGTAAACAGCACCATATCACACCAGTACTGGCTTTCTTAGGTTTAAGATTTTACTTGTAACTTTTAAAATATGTCTGGCCCCAAGCTACATAGCCGATATGATGACCCGATAAAAGCTAGTTTACAAACTTATATCCTGTGGTGTAGCCCTGCTGGTTTTCCAAAGTCAAGACTTAAGGTGACTGGACTTTACCTGGACTGTTTCCATAATATAGAAAATGTTTGCTAATAAGTCACCATGTTGGTTTTAGTTTGAAATCTGGGAACAGACACACTTAGCAGGAAGTTAGAGAAGGGGAAATCATGCCAGTCAGTCTAGTTGATTGACTGTTACTGTAAGGGTCCAATGCTGAAAAAAAAAAAAGGCAGCTTGTGCACAATAATCATCACAGTAGTACGCCCAAGGTGTTCTTTTGTGTCACGGCCACAAGCTGTGTGCATATAAGTTAGCTTGCTGCTTGTGTTTTTGGTGTGTGGTAAACTTAGATCTGCTCCTTGTCTGCTGCCTGCCATGCTCTGCTCAATGCCTCCACTCTTTCCAAACTCCTATCTCTAACTTGCTATACTTACATGCTGCACTCTCCTGCTTCACCTGCCACCTGTTCTCTGTCACCAAGCAGTCAGCTCACCATGCCACACTCACTCCTGCAACCCCCTCACCTGCATTCCTGCTTATCTGTGTGCCTCCCCAGCCTTCTAGCTGTCAGCTCATTTCTCTTTGTGCCACACCATCCGCACATCAACAACCTGAGTATTTGCAAATAACAATTTGTTAACCACGGCCAGCCTGTGCCACTTCTGCAGAAAGACTCACTGGTTATAAGTAAAATGTTTCTACAAGGCTGGTGATTTTGATTGATTTTGAAAAGGAGTGAAAATTTGTAAACAGTCTTTCAAGTAATTGGCTCACCAAGTACTAACTGCCTCAAAATTGTTGATTGTATCAGCTCAGAATTGGTCCCATTTTAGCTGTGTTTGAACTGTTCTGCATGTTTCTCTCAGGAGATTGGCAAGTCTTATTTGGAACCACAAAAAGGACGTTAAACAAACCATAATACCATCAGTGTGCCTTATTATCCCTTAACATAACTGGCTCATGTATTCTATTTGAAATGAAGAAAATAATTCCATCATCTTGCTGTATTTGGAAGGAAAGGAAGTTTTAGGATGATACAACTACTGTAACAGAAACTGAAGGAAATTAATCTTGGTTTGATTTTGTCATAACAGCCATTTCTGGTATCAGAACCTTTCTGTTGGCTTCGATTTGAGCTCCAGGAGCACTAATTTACTGTAACTCTCTTCCACTGAAGCATTGATGGTATAAAAAAAGGATGAGAAGAACAATTTCCACTGAAAAAATACTGGTGCAGGTGCTACAGGTAGAACCACTGAAGTTAGTGGCTTTCTTAAGGGACTACAACTTCAAATACACTGATGTCACAGATGCTGCTTGTGAATTCTGTCCACTGTGATTTTCTTCCTTATAGAAATTACCCCAGATTTGTTCTCTTTAGTGTTTGGTTTTCCAACATGTCACACAGTTCTGCCTTCTCTGAACCAGACTTCATTCGCTTTACAGGGACTGGTGAAATCCACTTTAGAGTAAATGGGTATCCCTAAAGGCCTTAGGGATATAAGTTACTAATCCACCCTTGCCTCACTTAAGTGTCTTTATCATTGAATTCCAAAAGATCCATTTCCACATTTGAATGATGTAATGTATGCTACAACAATCCAACAATAAGATTGTATATCTTCATGCAACTGGTGAAAGAAAACCACTCATCTGACTAAACTGTCTGGATTGATGGTGCATCATCAAACTGTATTTAGAAACCCAGACTGTCATTGTTCTGTTGAAGGGAGCCTCGGGTTTGCTATACTGATGCAAGCATTGCTTCTTCACAGCATTTCCGTCATCATTTATGTGTCATTTTCCCTGAGCTGCATGAAACAAGATGTTTGATCATTTATTAACAATTCATATTTCAGGTTAAGATAAACCGGCCACAGGTGGGGATGGGGGCACTGCAGTGTACTTCTTGTGCCAGTCCCAAGCCTGAATAAATGAGGAGAGTCAGAAGAGCATCCAGGGTAAAATATCTGCCAAATCAAACATTCTGATCATTAAGGAAGAGATTTCCATGCCGGATTGGTTGGGGACCCTGCCAAACAATGACCACATCCAGTGCTGTTGGCCAACACAGTGCTGGTGGAAAACTGTGCTATTGTCGGCTGAACACAAAAGATGTGGAAAGGGGGAAGGTGCATTCAGAGGCAGTGAGAGAGAAGGGAAGGCATGAATTTGGTGGTGAATGTCAAGACTTTTATGAGACTAGAAATGGTTGATTTGATGGAGACAATGAAGGACGCCAGACCAGAAGCTGCTTAGGTGGAATCAAAATGTTCTACCTTACGAGGTGAAAAAAAAAATCAGTGTAGACAGGATCATGAGTTTGAAGCTGGAAATGAAAGGTTTGGTGCTGCAAGTTGTTGGTGCATACACCCCACAGGTTGGATGTCAGTTAGAGAAAGAGGAATTCTGAAGCAATTCCACCAGAATTACACCTCTTGATATCACATTATTCATGTCACTCACTTAAAAACAACAATCAGAAAATCAGCAGCCACTGTGCTTTTTCAAAAAAACAAACAAACCATCAACATATATTTTAAGGATAACTTCAGTTTTCTTTTAAAGCGGACTTTTCTTTTAGTGGGAAACCCGTCAGTATTAAGTGTATTTCAGTAAGTGAAGCCAACAAGCCATGTATTTCTGTTAATTCCTTTCCATCCTGCAAAGCGTTGTGAAAGTGAGTGACAGAAACTTTGTCACAGCTGAGCACCAACCTGTCCAGCTAATTGCCACACTTCAGTGTAAGCTTGCCCTCTTAACATTCATTTATTATGCTATAATTGAAACTAAACAAATCCACTTCCTCAAGCAGAGATAATGATTGAAATCGTCAGAGACAATTTCTCACTTTTGTTCGTTGGTGTCACTCATCTAATTTAAATTTGACAGAGGTCACTCAGAGTTGACTTTCGCCTGCTTTGAAGAGAATAACACAAATCAACCTCCAAGAATGTTTTTGTTTTGTTGTTGTTGTTTTTCAGAAAGGAGATGAAATACAGGGAAAGCTCGTATACGACGCGCAGTATCAGGAGTTTTTGTTGGTTTTAGCAAACACATTATCATAGTGTGGTATTATATATTCTTCATGATACATAATTACAGTGTACCCTGCAGTCCCTACTGCCTGCTGCTCTAGAGTGGGCGAGCAGTGTTGACAGGCTCCTTCTTCAACCCCATGTAGTCAAGCTGTCAGTGGAGATGCGCTTGCGCAATTGCTGGGCGAACACATACACGCACACACACAGAGGCGCGTTTCCGTCAGTTTGTGCAGGTCTGATTCAAAATCATCGTGAGAGCTCGAATATAGAGACCAACTTATATTACAAAAAATGTAAGTGGATTTAAAGCAGCCAGTTTTACAGGTTGATTTGGTGTGAAACTTCCCAGCGGATTTATATTCGACTGCGTGATAATCAGCATCACTTTCTTTGGACTACATCGGGGGAAATATTTAGAAAATTTAGTGTAAGTCTGAACACCAAGCGCGGTTCTTTTTCAACGAGGACCGACAGCCAGGGCAATCCAGCGCACCAGGTATTTAAAAAAAAAACCCACACAAAAAACCCCCCACACACACAGATTTCCGTGCCCGCCTGCTTGAAATTGACTCCAACTTTCAGCTTGTTCTTTACTTTTGCAGAGGTTTTCGCCATGAATCAAACAGCGGGAGCCACAAATGCGTATCGCAGATGCTCCAAGGGAGGAAAGGTAAGAAAGACTTACGTATGAAGAAGTTAAGAGTCTCCTTCCAGCGTCCATTTATGGCGCAGCGCTGGAAGGAGCATGTCAGTGATACTAGATGTTTGTTTGCAAGCTTACAAAAAGCTGTAGACGCAGTTTTCATCATGCTGGGTTATTGCGCGTCTGTGCGCTTTGGAGATGTTGAAAGATGAGCGCGGATAGAATTTCTTGTGGAGAGAAAAAAAATCCGTTTCAATGAAGGGACGGGTGTTGGTGAGCAGTTTATGTTAAAGCTTTTGGAAAGAAGAAAGGGGAGGCTGGTTTGTGTATACTGCAAAAATGCTAAAGAGAAAAAAAGAAGCAAATGATGACTATGACTCTCACTTGCAGTTTTTTCCACACTGATGGGATTTCCTCCTCAGATCTCTTCTGCAATAACTTGACAGGCACCTGCTGTCTCATATCCAAGATGATCACATACTGTACCACAGCTGTTTTACCAAGCTTGTGACCCACATAACAAGGCTGCTTCTGCTGCTGTGTGGATGCAGTCAACTAGGAGAAAGACAGGGAAGAGAGGGTCTGTGGATGACAGAGTGTGGGGTGGGATTAAACAAGGAGGAAGCAGAAAAGCTGGAGGATGTGGGAGGAAAGAGATGGAAAGGAGTGAGGAGGAGCAGGAATAGAGGGCTTTCCAGGCTCTGGTGTGTGTGTGTGTGTGTGTGTGTGTGTGTGTGTGTGTGTGTGTGTGTGTGTGTGTGTGTGTGTGTGCACACGCATTGAAGGATGAAACCTTATTCATCACCAGCAGCAGTAACACATACAGACTTCTAAGTGTTTACAAATATTGCTCATTAGATACAAATATTTGGGTTGATGGATTGATGCATACTGATTAGAGATGTCCCTGTCCACTCACAGAGGTGTTGAGAAAGATCTTGTAAATGAGTTTCGATGGGTGTGGACACATATTAATACACACAAATGCTCTGTGTTTGTTATCACTCTCAGTTTAATTGAGAGAGGCTGGTTTGTTTTTCTTCTCAGCGTGAATGTGCAAGCCTACTCACACTGGGAATCAAGGGACTTCAGAATGAAACACATGAGTCGAACGCATGCCGCGAGCTTGCAGATTCCATACATTTTTAATATAGAAGCAAAGGCCAAATGATGGAAAAATACTGTCACACATGGAAAAAATGAGACCTTGAAGAGCTTAATTTATTTTTTTAATGTATGATGAGTGATTGTTAATGGAAGTTCTTTTCAGGTGACTCCTAAATTTTGCACTGGGGCTCACCTAATATGATTTTTTTTAAATAATAGTTCTGGTTAAAAGTAATGAATGGCTGGAAAGACTGTAAAAAAAAAATACAGTTTTTGCAGTCTTATGCAGTAACGTGTACATGATGCAGATGGATGGCTTGGATATCTTAGATTACTGTGAATGACTGAATTCAGACAGAAAAAATTTGTTTTCTAAAGAGCAGTTTAAGTACAGGAAAAAATAACCATTTATAGCCCTCAGCTATAATCTCTGAACCCACTCCGTTCATAACAGACATGGTGGTTAAAATCTCTGCATGTACTTAGGAACATTGTCAGTAACAGTTAGTCTTTGATTCCTAAACCAAAGTTAAAATTTAACCAACAAAAATGAAGAAAAAAAGCATACAAGCATGATTCAGAAATGCAGCTCCCGGCTCTGGTTCAAAGTTTATGTAACTGAGAGGAAAGTAGAAAACCTCCCTTTATTTTGACTAATTAAAGCATCCCGGATGGTATCTGTAACGTTACAGATACCTCTGTATGGGGAACTTGCACATATGCAAAAGTACCATTAACACAGAAGATGTATACTAGTTTTAGAGCAGCATCAACACCAAAGCAGCAGTAGATGAGGAGTTTCTTGGGAAAGGTCTTGCTTATTTTAGCAAGACAATGCCAAACCACATTCAGCCCATATTACATCAGTAAAAGAATCAGGGTTGAAAAGGTAAAATCCTCTATTAAACAAAAATGGGAGAACAGTTTGCTTCTCCAGAAACGCTTACAGAGCAGGTGATGCAACACAAGGTAAACATGGTCCTGTCCCAGCTGTTTTGATGCATGCTGCTCGCTTCAAATTTAAAATGAGCTTATTTGTTTAAAAAAATCCTTAATTCTTCAGTGTCAGCATTATATAGGTTTCATTTGCAACATAATTTATGATGAGGATGATTTGCAGATAATAGGATTTAGTTTTATTTTGACTTTATTTTGAACTTTTCTGAAAACAGAATTATATTATATACAACACAGTAGGCAGATGCAGCAAATACATGGATAAAATGATGAACTCAAATGGCTTACTGGTTTAAATATCTAGAGTCAATCATCCAAATCAATTGGCAATGTACAACAGAAGTGAAAAAGAGAGTGAAGTCAGGGTGGAGTGGGTGGAGACGAGTGTCGAGGGTGATTTGAGACAGGCGGATAGCAACAAGAGTGAAAATGAAGGTTTACATGATGGTAGTGAGACCAGTTATGAGGTACGGTTTGGAGACACTTGTACTGACATAAAGACAGGAGGCTGAGTTGTAGGTGGCAGAGTTGAAGTTTGCAACGCTCAGATAGTTTGGACATGTGCAGAGGACAGATAGTGGATATATTGAGCAAAGGATGTCGAATATGAAGCTGCCAACAGGAGGAAAATAGGAAAATCACCGAGGAGATTCATGGATGCAGCGAAGGAGGACATGTAGAGGGTTGATGTGGCGGAAGAGGATAAGGACAGTGTTAGATGGAGGGAGATGATTCGCTGTGGCGACCCCTAAAGGGAGCAGCTGGAAGAAGAAGTCGGAATGACCGGGATTCATGTACTTTGTGTCTAGAGCATAAATGCTAACTTCTAAACATGTCTGTTAAGCTGTATAAAAAGACACTGCTATGTCCTGTCTTCCTCCCATCACTGCCAACTGGTCACAGCTCCCTGAGCCTGGTTCTGCTGAAAGTTTCTTCCTGTTAAAAGGGAGTTTTTCCTTCCTACTGTCACCAACTCCTTCCTCATGGGGCCTTTTGATTATTGGGTTTTCTCTGTGTTACTGTAGGGTCTTTATAAAGCACATCGAGGTGACTGTTTTCATGATTTTGGTGCTATATAAATAAAATTGAACTTAATTGAACTATTTTATGTTAACAGTGTTAGATAGCATCCAGATCATTTAAACTGAACATGTGAACCATAACAGATAGTGTAGATCAGGGGCGGGCAATTCATTTTCCAAAGGGGTTACATGAGAAACTGGGGCTGTTGCAGAGGGTCGCAGCAATAAAGTGAACTCAGTTCTGGAAAATATCAATTTTATCTTTTTATAAACTTTTTTATTGTGGCTCTTTTATTATGGCAAAATTGGCTAAATTAACTGGTGTAGATGGAAGGTGGCTGTGTTCATCCAACAGGTTGGGATCCTCTGCCACAGTAGACTCTCTGTCTGTCATATGAGTCGTTTATTTATTGTTGACTTGTGTTTAACATTTTGCCCTCATTTCTGCAGTGGGTTTGTCTGTGTTCTGTTTTGTTTTTTTCCTGCACACTGATATTATTGTGCATAAAATATTTATGATGTCCTTTCACTCACTGCTTGTTCTAATTCTGGGATCTTTCATCTCCTCTTACCCGTCAACTTTGTGAGAGAAAATAGAATCAGACTAAACAGCTCTCCAGACACCAGTGTCCGTTTCATTATCTGTCCCGTGGCCACTTTTAGCCCACCAGCAGGACGTGCTGCGATTTCAAACCATTTTGTTTTTGGCTTTGTTTTTTTGTTTTTTTGCTTGCTTGTTTTGTTTTTTTGTTGTTTTTTTTTTGGTTCTGTGCAAATCCTTAACGCTGCAGAAAAGTTCTCTTTGATGAGTCGCCTCTCTCTTTCTGTGGAGTTTCTATTTATAGTCTTGTTGACAGCCATCCCATGAGACTTTTCCTCATAGATTAATGACACACCGATTAGGTTTGCATGGTTCTGCAGGCGTCCCAATGGTATAAAGCACATGGTCACATGGTCATGCTTATCAGTTCGAGCCAAGATGTGACATGTTTATAAACACCTGAAATGAATGGACAGCAGGTGTGCTGCGACTATTTTAGGATACTTTGGTATTCCATTGAAACCAGTAGGGAAAATAAGCCTGTACTGAAGATGTTTCCTACACCGATGTCATTGTTGGATTTCTATCATTCCCACAGCTAAATGGAGGCAATGGGATATCACAAATGGCTTTATAGTACTTTGATTGTGTTATCTGTAACACCAACAGTACCTCTCATCTTCCTTATCACAGATCAGCAGCTCGGGGGTGGGGGGAAGCTCGGGGGTGCTGTTAGAAATCTCTAAACCATCATAATGTGCAAGAACATCTGGGGTATTCATGGGGGCAGAGAAAGCTGCATCTTCTAGCTGTCTTTCTTTACTATTACCCGTACTGATGTTACGATTGTGCTCTGTTTCCACATGATCCTCCTGCAGGGGTGCAGCAAAAAAGAGGAAGTCCCTTTAATGTGTTTATCCAAAAGCATTCTGGGAAATGTAGGACAATATGTGTAGGGATGGCTCATTCAACCCTCGAGCGTGGACACATGCTTCCCTTTTCTCAGTCTGTTTTTGATGTGTGTAGAATTTAATTTGAGAATTTTGGAGTCTTCAAAGTGTGTTGGATATGTTGCAGATCTAATAATTTAATATTAGAATATTGTATTATAATAATATAAATCAAATAACATTTTAGTGGAAATAACTATTAGTTGCAGCACCGATAATCTAGTTTTCTATTATTTATTATTTCAATTATTCTGTTATTAAGTTTGTAAATGTGTAAATGTCATCTTAAGACATTATTTTGCCCCCGCTAGTGTGGGTCAGGTCATTTTAACCTTGTTTCTAGCTGGACTGTTTAACCTATCTGTGGTTACACTCAGCATACTGTGTTTCATAGACATATTTAAAGCATGCCACCTTGGTGTATAAGTAGAAATAGAAGTTACGGTTGATGGCTATTTTTGATGTCATCTTGTAGGATTAATGTACCACATATTGGTGTAAAAACAAGCATGCAATGTGGGAATTTGCAGCAAATACATGATGAAAATGGTCAGATGGTCACTAGAGGGCAGTGTTGTACTACAATGTATGAACTCTGAGGGGGTCTTGCATTGGATTGTTGGGATATACACTGATTGGACACTTTGTTGGGAATAAAGTGTTCACATCATGCAGTTGAATGCAAAGTAATAGAGCAGCTCTGCCATATATGCTACTAAAACTCAAAAGCTCCCTCCCCGCCATGCATGTTAACTGGATGGACTGATAATTATTACAACAGAGCTTTTTAATTGGATTGCATGAGGTAGGCAGTGCTTGATAAGTGGAAGATCTTTTCTTGCTGGAAGCTTTTTGATTACATGATTTATCACATAGTCAAAGAGCTCCTCTTTAGTTAACATTTTTCTATGATTCCAGCTACACTGTGCGATTTTGTTCAAGATTTGACTCGCATATTTAATAAATCTAGGATTTTTTTTCCTTTTCGCAGCTTGTAAGTTTCCCACTGCTCTGATATCAATTCAGAGCTTAACTTTTTGCCTCTACGTTTCACGCTGCTCCTTTCTTTTCCATCCCCTCGGTCACAGCAGGCTAGCTCGATTATCTTGGCCCTTGACAGCCCCGCGGCCCTGCGCGCACTCTAAATCCCAATTAACTCCCTGAGTTTCAACCCATTTGCAACTTTTGCTAATCTCTGCATCAGCAATGCCCAGAAACCACCCCCTCCACCCCCCCAATTCTTCTGATTACAGATTCATAACAAGGCTGTGAAAGTTTAACGAAACTAAACTGATTGTCTCGTGCAATGAATATGCATTAACTGCTGCTGCCCAAATGGAAACTGATCACTTGACTAAATCTGCTATTAAGAAATATTGGACTTTTGTCTTGGCATATAATTTAAATTCCCCTGAGGCTTATTTGTGCGTCTTATTACTGCATGGATTGTTTGGGGTGTTTTTAAACTAAAAGTCATTTGTTTCTACAAATATTGAACTTGCATCAGAGGAAACACAGCAAACGGATCCTTGCGGTGCTCAAGAGCTAAGCTGAAAGGTATTTGGATTGAGGGGAGACTCCTTAATTACCGCAGCTTTTTTGGCCAACAGCAGGGCAAAAACCAGCATGAATGCGCCAAGTATTGATCCCTGCTCTCATTATACATGGGGTCCATTGTAATGCACAGTTATCACTCTGACTCCCCCACTGGAGTCTATGGAAATCATGATTGATTTTCTTCGCCTTCCTCCCCCCACCCCCCTGCCTAGTAAACTAGCATCAGAAGGCCTATCTCAATCATGTTTGCACTTTGAATTCCTGTACTCAAGACCCTCTCTCGCTCATTAGCACCAGTAATCTTTTTCTCATTCTGCTGACTCTGGGGGAAAAGGAGCGACGTCCTCGGTCAAACTGAGCTCATTCGCGTTTATGGCACAACCTTTGCAGTCTCTGCTTTTGAAGATGCTCCTTCATGCAATTCTCACACATATAAAAGCTGCTATCTGGTGGCAATTTGATCAAGTCTGTCTTCACAGTGTCTGTAAAAAAAAAAAAAAAATGCACCTTGTGCCTCTGTATTTGTATGGAAACTTGTTTACAGTGTACACAAAGAAATGGGATTTGGATCCGCTTCTTAGAGCTCTGCCTCTGTGAAATGAATAATGCAACACACACACACACACACACACACACACACACACACACACACACACACACACCTACACACACACGCACACACACATACAGTGAGAGAATAGATTTTCTCACTTTTAAAACCACCAGGTGACATTTTTTGTTCTTTGGGGTTTTTTGTATTTTTTTTTCTTAAATGCATTGCAGATTGCTAATTCTGCTGCAGTGGCATTGCTGTTTGTAACAACCCACTGGTGTGTGCACTTAATCATCAGGTGCTGCAGCAGTGCTCCCCTGCCTGAGCTCATGCTACACACAGGAAATCCTTGAGGAAACAGGAGCTTTATTACAGTATGTCAGCCTGGGGGAGGGAAAAAAATGCAAACTCAATGTGATGCTTACATGGAATTCAAAGTCACCGCAGTGTTGGTGTCGCTCGGTTGCAGCAAGTGTGTTTTCCAGGGGATGACTGACACCGCAGGGACTGTAATTGCATGAATCCCTGAGACCTCCCTGGCCTTTTGAGTGAGTGGCTGCTTGGCGAAATGCTTGGGTCATGACAACCCATCTGGTGGCGTTTCACAAGCAGTCAACAAGGCCCGACGAGACAAATGGCTCCACAGCACTAAACAGCAGCTGTCGCTTGGAAGACAGACACTTGAGCCATATCTAAAATCACAAACACATCCATTGTGTGGCTCCAGAGGCCTCAGTACCCATCAAAACCGGCTGGAGTTACTGCATCCAGCATGTTTCATCCTGCCAGAGCCTGTCCCAGTGGACTGTACCGTCAGTTTTCCCACTTTTACAGCCATCTAATGCAAATGAGTCTGCAAAAAGAGAAGTACCAAACAATTTCAATGTGCTGACGCCTGCACTTCAGGCTTAAGTTTGCCCTCTGCTGGATGAAAGAGTCCATGAGCTTGAGCGGAGAAAGTCCCATATTTCACCCCCCCAAAGTGGAGTTTGTGTATAATGAGGCTTCTGAAATGATGAAACCATTAAATTAATGGTTTCTTAATGGTGAGACTTAAATGGAGTGGTTTGCATTATATAGAGTTTGGTTTCCAATTGCACAAACGCTGATAGCGAAAAATTATTAGAATAGTCTAGAAACTGCAGTATGCTTTGTGAAGAGACAGTCTAGCATCATGCTGCTGTTTAATAGAAAGGCAGTGGGACTTTTCATCCCATCATGTAAACAGTGGGATATCAGTTACTCTAAATAAGCCATCATTTTATTCATATTGATTTTTTATGAAAGGGAATATACCGTAGAAGTGAAGACTAAAAAAAGCTTTGTGCGTTGCTGGTGTGTTTGATCCTCGAGTTGTAACTTCGGTTCTTGTGCTGAAAATGGAGAAGAAAAAGAGAGGTCACTTTCTGCTCCAGTCACTGTTTATTCTTATATATCATAAACCCACACAACAGGACCCAGGGCAAATCTATGCGTTTAATGGCCGTGGTCAGAAATCCAGAGAGATGTTCATATAAATAGCAAATAGTTTTTCATGGGTTTGCTCTACCTGTGCTCTCTCTATGCTGCAGATATTCTCTCAGCAGGAATAGAAAATGTAGAAAAATTAAACAGAAGCCATTCTACTTTATCAGCATTTATGAAATGCTTTGTGAATGTCTGCATACTTAAAAATTAAAGTTTGCTGGCCATATTTATTTCATATCAGAAAGAAGCGCTCAAACGTTTGGCTGTACACAGGATGAGGGGTTCATCCTCTCTGAAACAAGCTCCCTTCCCTTTAAGCCAGCTTTGTTCTGATTGGCTGCTTTGTGCAAACACAACGTTTAAGGTGGGTGGGGCTTCTAGGGAAAAAATATATAAAACCAAGTGATTGAGCTTAATGTCTAAACTTTGGTCATAATCTTTTTATTATGAGCGTTCATCCAATGTATGGACAGATTTGAAATTAATGCTCAGTGGCATTAATGCAGAGAAGGTTGTCAGTGATGAGTTGTGACCATGTTATCACAGGATATTGAGCAGCAGTTTTAGTTTTTTATCAGTTTGAAGTGTCTGTTAAATACCTTGATCACAGTGAAGCGCAGTGCAGGGTTTTCTTTTAAAAAATTCATTAGTAGTTTGTGAAACACTAGTTATCACTGTTTTTAAACTTTGCTCTGTTTTCCACTTTCCCTAACCCCTCATTTGCTGTTGCTCAGGTACTTATTATCAGTGAATGTGATTAAACAATTAAGTGGTGTATTTGTGGCTGGTGACATGTTTCCTAATGTGAAAACAGACCCCGCTTTCCCCAAAACTGGCTTTGTTCCACCCTTTTTGAGCTGTTATTTCTTCTCATGCCCAGCCTAAGCAGTAGGATATCTTAAAACCAGAAAATGTTTTAGGGATTTGAAGATTTGATTTGTGACCAAAAACTTTAAAAATAAATGAGTTTAGATGGGATAATATTTTCTTGCAGTTTTATGGAGTAATTATTTTCGATACTTAAAGGCAAGAATTTGTTTTAAAGGAGTTTTCGTACAGTCAGTTGATCCTAAAGAAAGACCCAAAATCAACAATTTTAACAAGTATCCCAAGTCTAACTTGCAAGTTCTCTGTGCCATAGAGCTCCATTATCATCCAAAAACTGTTATAATCACATCTCTCAGGCTCTTCAGTGCACCCAGTGGTCTGTTTATTGGGAAATTTATGGGAAGAATACGACAAACACTTTCACTGACATGAACTCTGCAATTCCCAACTCGCTTACCGTTCTTTAAAGTTTACTTGAACACTCCATTTTGTGTTACACATTGTAGCATCATTTGATCAAGTTCAATCTATCCACTTAATAAATTTCTCATTAAGCCTCAGGCACACAGGCCTAGAGAACAGTCAGCATCCACTGTTAGGGAAAAATGTGTATTCCATTACCAGCTTTTAAGTGGGTGCTGGCTTTTGTTAGGTCAGTCTAGTAAAAGAGGGTGCTGCACCAAAAACCTCCTTGTGATTGCTTTGGTTGCTAACAGGTTGTCCCGGTTGTCATGGTTGCCTGTATTTTGCATGGAAGATGCCAACTTGTCTTCATACAGTTGGCAACTACTTCCTGAGCAGTTCTAAAACTCAAAGAACCTGTTGGTTTCACAACTTTTACTTCAAAGGCAGACATTCTCCATTTCCAGTTTTTGTTGCACATGTCATAGTTTCATTACCACTTGGCAAGTAGTTCATGAGTGTTCACAGATAAGTTGGTGTCTGTTGGTGTCAACGGGTACCTCTTTGTCACCAGTCTCACCTAGTGACTGCCAGCGACCTCCAGCAAACACTGACTGTTCTCTTTTCCTGTGTGCATGAATTAAACATGTTTCTGTCATTTTTACACTGAAAACACTACATGACAATCTGTAGCAGGATTCACTTACCAGTCTGTTTCTGCTCAATGTTTTTCAATGCTTTCAGCTATATTTAGCACCAGTACAATGGAAGCCCATTACTTTGAACTGTTGGAAGTTACACTGTACATTGGTTGTGGTGTTATTGTACTAACATTTTGAAATGATAAAATAACTGTTGAAATAACTGTTGTTTGAAGTATATTAGAGAATGCTTTTGTTGTCCAGAACTGGCACTTGCTGATTCATGAAATATAACTCTTTATCTCACCGAATCAATGTCTAATTTATTGTTTGTGAACCACTTGGAAAACATTTGTCCCAGAATTCCAAAATTCTCCAGCTGTAGATATTAGATTAAAGTGAATTTGTTTTTAGAGGGTGAATTTCTTGTTTTAATACTCGGGTTAGAATGGCTGAAGTTCTGTGCTTTTTGTTTAGTAGCTACATGTATGTCATATCATCAGATAATCAAGAAATCTGATGTGAAATGTCCGTTATGCAAAATGTTTATTTTAAAGTTCACATCAAGAAGCCTGACTCGGTATTAAAAACCTGGCCATGTAACCACATTATCAGATGTGGCATTTGAAGATGAGTCTGTGTTGTTTCATATTCTTATTTTCTGATTTGATCAGAGAAAATTTAGCCTTTAAATCTTTTTAGGATGCAAGCGCTGACTTTTACAAGCTTCTGATGTTGTTGTGGTCAAGGCAAAAGAAATGGAGCCAATTTCTTTCCAGTGCAGCTATTATTTTGCACTTCCAATTCAAGTTCAGGTCTGTTTCTGAGAAGCCCAGTGTGTCTTAGAAAGGAGCCACAAGGGCACTTTATGAAGGTGCAAAACCCTTTTCACAACGGCCTGTTGTATGGAACCAGTGGTTCCATAATTCAGCTTCTTTTCATTATAGTAAGTGTGTTCCAGGGAATAGCTCAGTCTGTGAAATCCTTTTTTATATCCATCTCCTTAGCTGCCTTTCAGCAGTGCACTCTTGAGGATCTTATATTCGCTCCTGGCTGCCCATGTGTGTTTCTGCATGCTGACACTGAGCAACACAGAGACCTCCCGGTCAGATGCATTAATTAGAATCACTTTACTTGATAACAGGTGAAAGTATATTAGCTGTGTACCTGCTTTGAATGTGATCAAATAGTTTTACAGCAGCAGTTTTAGTTCCTTTAGTTTCTGGCAAAGTTATAGTTGCTTTCTGTGGTTTGAAAACTCAAAAGTTTCCTGTTTTTAGGCTATTGGTCGCTCTTTTTTGTTTTTTCTTTTGTAAATCTTGATACATCTTTTTGTTACCCTGTAAGTTAAACTGTCAATGTACATTGTGTTTGGAGCACATTTTGCATCACCACAGGCATTTAAATTGCCACTTAAATAGTGCAGGGATTTTCATTACCGCCTTTAAAAGGGAATTTAAACTCTCACATAATCATTTGAACCAAGACAGTCATTTGGCCCTATTTGGCCTGATTGCTTGGCACACTGCTGGCTTGGCCGTGACTTTACATATTGTTTTCTCGAGCTCTGTCCTTGTCTCGCTGCACTTCCAATCTGCCGCCTTTATTGAAATGTATAGCATGGCCCTGCCACGGCCCATTTTCATATAACTGGTAGAGGCAATTTTATTGACTTATTGCGAAAAAGCTGGTGTATTGCGCATCGCACAAGCCTCATCTGTCCCCCGCATCCCTGGCAGTTAAAAAGGAATGATTTGTTGTGTTAACTCCCATGGTGCTCTACATTGCCCTAAAACAAGATGCTGTTCCCCTTGACAATGAACACTCACTGCCTGAACATAAACAACAGTTTTATTGTGCTCCAGTCTGCGAGCTTCCAAATCAATGCTTTGTAAATCATCCTCAGGAGGCATGCAAACACAGATCCACTATGTGTTGCCAAAACATCTATGGACACACTGGCACATTAATACAGATGGATGAAGAGCACGGGGCCAATGCCGTGTACTGTCAGCCAATAATAATGAGTGCTTCTGTGGCAAAATAGCAGGGATTCTGAAAGATGAAGGGATCGGTGAAGCCATCAACTATCGTTTCAGCTCACTTCTAAACTTGAGCCATCATTAAAGTGTAACAAAAGCATAATACTTTCTGATATTCTGCAACTGCTGAACCTCACCCTTGCTGCCTGTTTATATTAGTTTCACTTAATGGGTTTTGTGCCTCCAGAGATGGTAAAATCTAAAAAGAGCAGCAAGCTGTACACAACAGCAGAAAGTGGGACAGATATACAGGTGCAATGTGGGGGGGGGGGGGGGGACGACTCCTACTCAGCCCTGCCTGTTAAAGTAGCCTGGTTTAGCCTATAGATGTAGTGCTTACAAGTGTGCAGTCTGTTGCATGGCAGAGCCTCAGGGATAAATCTTTGTGCCTCATTATCTCTTCTCTTAATGATAAAGTTAATGTATGTCTTAATGACTGCAGGGTGGGACAATTACTCTGGAGCTTAAACCTATAGCCTACTCATAAAGACTTTGAGTATGTCAAATAACATCAGTGATAACATTTGTGAGCATTTTATTTTAGCATGCACTATGTTTGTGGTCTGTAATTGGCATTTTAACATAGGTTTTTTTCATCCTTAGAAACTGCAGTGCTTGCAGATGGTGGTAGTGATGCAGAAGGTGAAACTGGGACATCCATAGTCGTATGAAAAAGTATTTTCTCCTTCCTGATTTCTCTTTTTTTTTTTTGCATATTTGTCATATTTACATGTTTCATGTCATCAAACAAATTCTAATATTAGACAAAGATTACAAAGATAAAAACAAATGCAGTTTTCAGTGATGATTTCTTTTATTGAGAGCAAAAAAACTATCTAAACCTACCTGGGCCTGTGTGAAAAAGTAATTGTCCCCCAAAATTTCACATTATTTTGCTGTGGAGGAAATTTGACTCACTCCTCTTTAGACAATTGTTTTAATTCAGCCACAATGGATGGTTTTCGAGCATGAGTGGCATCTTTAAGGTCATGCCAAATGTCATGATTTGGTGGTGTGTTTGCTTTTTTATTAGTTTCGTGATCTGAAACATTTAAGTGTGACATATTTCAAATACTGTAGAAGTTTGTTCTATGTAGAAGAAAAACCGGATGTATTACCTTGCTGCTAATGGTAATGCTAGTCTTTTTTATTAAAACATTTTGATGTGCCAAGTTTTGATATGTTGCACAACACAAAGAAAACTTCTTTCATATTTTTACTGTAATTTAGATTGGGTGATAGCACTCTCATTTCTGATTTGTACATTCGTAGCTAGGAGTATAGAATAGACCGATGGTGGCACATTAAAATAATATAAGGGGAAATTTTTGCAATTAAAATGACTGTGTCACTAAATGATCCAACGTTACCTACCTTTATAGATCCTTTAAAAATGGTTACATGTAGATTGTTGAAGACCAGAAGAATACCCATCAGATGGAGTAGCTCACTACCAAAGACAAAGAGGAGGAATTAGCCAAGCTTTGTCCAAAGGTAATAAAAGTCTACCCACCAGCATCTCTTACTGTCACACATAACACGTTTTATCTTTTTTTTATATTATCTGTATATTGTGAATGTGTTTTTCCCGGGAGTTACACAATGGACTATTTCTTGGTCTAGCACAGTTCCTAATGTCTGCGGAGTAGATGCATCCCATTAGGTTTAAAAATAGCAGGCCTTGGATCCACTCATACTGACATAGAAGTTTGCTGCATAAATGCCTGCAAACTGCAGGTAAAAGTGATCAACACTTGTCAAAAGGGAACATATTGGCTTATTTCAGGGATGGTTGCATTCAGCTTCTTTTGATGCACTGCAGCACAAATAGGAAAAAAAGGCAACCCACATCCAAATCATCTATAATTTTCACATTATGAGGTGAATTTTAAAATGGGAATAAATACTGTGGTTTCCATTCGATAAGAACTTTTAGACTTTTATTATTATACACCACTGTGTGCTGACAGACCATGTTGATGCAACTGTTGTATTTGTGTGGTGATGTATTCTCTTTCTCTATAATGTGCTTTCACTTTCTGCTTAATAAAAGTTCCCGTGTGATGCATTGTCTTCGTGGAAAGCATAGACACACACACACAAACACACATTGCACTTAGATACAGCTTTCCACTGTTATTTACCAGATGTTTTCTAGTTTTTCTGGCATGTACACACAGGCTGTGTGTGAAATGTGACACTAATTTGCATGCTGACAACGATTTCCAGTAAGATTACATCCCGCTGATTGATGGCCACGCTGTTGCCCCAGAAACCACCTTGGGTATGTGATATGACTCTCCCGTTATCAGACATTAAAGCATATTCCTGTAGTTAATCTTCCCAAATGGGCGCTCACAGAAAATATCTGGCATCCATGGGCCTTGACTGGGAATGAAAGACGGCCATTTCCAGAGGTAATATATGAATGCAGTTCATTTCAAAGCAGCAAAAATTACAAAGAAAGAAAGTTTCATTATTCAATGATAAAGTGAAGAAACTACAAGATTTTAGTGCGGCTGTATGATGGCAGAGAGCAGCGCTTTGTTAAAGTGAATAAGCTCTTTTGATAAATCACTGTGTCTGATTGCTCAAGATGGTGTATGGCTGCATAAAAGAACCCATGGTTTATGCCTCTACAGTCAAAACTGCCAACACACTGCTGTCCAATTATCAGCCCCTATGCATCATACCCAGGTCTACAGAGAAACCCTAGTTGCTGTGATAAAACTTGAAAGCCCTTATGTATAGACCTGACTTCAGGCCAATCCATACCAATCCAGCTCGTTTAGCAAATTTCAGGCTTAAATCGAGGCTTTTTGTATCTCTTTTTCATTGATACTAATTTTGATGCATTTCATGTTATATAGAAAGTACTTTGAATTGCACTTGTACTTTAAATGTGCCTTTCCTTAAAAATAAACTTGACTGGACTGCTGATTTTGGGGCCTTATGACCCAAAATGATTGTTAAACCTACAGGAGCAATTATCTGCACCCAACCTCTAGATAACGGTAACTACAAAATGCACTGGTGCATCTGTGTACCTTTGTCTCTGTGCTGTAGAGATAAAATATATTTTGCACTTAGATGTGTGCTAGATTCGCTTACTTGAAACATACAGGGCAGCTATTAGCACTACATCTGAAGGTGTACTTTATGAAATTAATCAAAGAAAGGGGGGAAATATGCTGTAAAATTCAGTGGGCTGTATCTGTCTGATAGATAAATGAGCCACACAGGCCAGCCTTAATGGTTGCTAGCATTGCAGAGTAACCAGTTCTAATCATTTAGCGGTCTGATGACAGTTAAAAAGGACCAACGTGTAAATACTGATGGAGCTGCCGAGGATCTTATAAAAAAAGGAGAATATGTTTTAATTTTGTGTGGGAAGTGACAGGTGTGTTATTTTCCAGTCAACTCACGGAGTCTACCTAGGAGAAGCGGATGAACCATAAAAAGCAATAATTTGCTCAATCTTCTTTCTAAAGTGTGACTATCCAGTCATACTTTAGCAACTGCAGGTGGGTATGACAGAAGATAGCAAATGTTAGTAAATATGGCTAACTTTCACTACCAATGATTATAGAATTGTTGAGGCCAAAAGCATTAAATAAATTGACTATATTAGTGTGCGGAGATTCGGGTTATTTGCTGGCACAAACTGGGGCAAAACCAGAGTATCGTAGCCAAATAATACAGTTATGGTGGATGACTTGAAAACAAGACCAAAAACTGACAGTATGCAGTTTGAACGATTAATTGACATGTAATTTTTGTTAATACAGTGCCTTGCAAACAGGGATTTACTAGGGATCTTGGGGGCACGACACTGGAGGCCAATTCTGCCAAAAAACAAAAAAGTGCTAGTCTGAGTGGTCTGAGGAGAGGAAACGTTCATATTCAGATCAAATTGGTTTCATATTTGGATCATCCAGAAAAAAAGGCCACAGTAGAAGCAACTGGCTGGAGTTCCTCAGGTAGCAGGAGATTGAGGAGAGTAGACAGACAGGTGAGTCTCACTGGTGAGTATTTAGTAATTCCTTTCCAGAGAATGTGCACCAGCTTTGAGAAAATAGGTGAGTCTTACCCGAGGGGAATGAGCCCTTCAGCACTGATTCTCATCAGATCATCAGTGACCTACTAGTTTAAGGACAAGTTCAAGCTTCCACTCATCACCTTACTTAGGATTTGGTCATTGGCTACGTCCTTATTACTCAGAAATTCTCCCACACTGGCTAAAGGACTTATTCCATAGAACTTCTTCCTAGAAGATAATTTGGCTATTAAAGGATGGTAAATGGTACAATGGCCTGTATTTGTATACCGCTTTACTTAGTGCCTATGGACCCCAAAGCACTTTACACTACATTCAGTCATCATTCAGTCATCCACCCATTCACACACTGGTGATGGCAAGCTACATTGTAGCCACAGCTACCCTGGAGCGCACTGACATAGGCAAGGCTGCCAGATACTGGCACCACCGGGCCCTCTGACCACCACCAGTAGGCAACAGGTGAAGTGTCTTGCCCAAGGACACAACAACCAAGACGGTCAGAGCTGGGGCTCGAACCGGCAGCCTTCCGATTACAAGACGAACTGCCAACTCTTGAGCCACGATTGCCCGTGATACCAGCAGGCAGAACCTAGGGTAGGACCTGCCCACCTCCACTTGAGAGCAAAACATTAGCAAAGACAAATTGGAGGAGCTTCTAACCAGCCCAGGGCCATGACACACGATAATACTAACAGGCCTATCCTCTAACAGACAGTAAATTTGGCAAGTCATAAAAGTCTTAATATAGACTTTGAAATTATTGTTTTTGTCACAAGTTAAATACTGAAATGTGCACAAAACACATTCTAAGCATAAAACATGTTTATCTTTAGTCTTTTTCATGTCTGCATCCTCTACATAGTTAAGTGGTGATTGACTAATAAGGATGCAATTCAAATCTATGCACAATTTTCTGTCATGTGTTAGTCAAACTGAAATATGACATATCCTTTAAAGAATTAAAAAAGGAATTAAAACACTAAAAACCTCCAGGAAGCTAACGCTAGGCCAATTAGCTAACTAGCTAGCTTCTTAACATTTTACCCACCAAAATCACAAAACAAATGAGATCTAGTCATCAAATTCTTCATCTGATCCAATTTAGGATAAGTAGTGTTGGAGGTTATAGGCCTAAAAGCAGGGTACATCCTGGACAGATGACCAGTCTATAATTTGTGTTCACACACAATTTAAAATCACGAGTTAACCTAATAAGCAGGTCCATCAAGATCTTGCTGTCAAGTCCTAAAAATCTGGGAGTTTTGCTGGACTAAAGGAGAAAGCCTGAGTACCTGGTAAGAACCCACACAGTCACTGGGAGAAAATGCAAACTCCACTCGCTTTCCTGTGCACTTATACAACATCATAGTGGAACACTTGAATGGTTTAACAGCAGCAGCAGTAATTAAGAAGGTACTAACGATGATTGTTGCAATTTTTATTAAATTGTTCTTATCTGTTGACTTAATTACCGTATAATGACCCTATAATTTTCTGTCAGGTGTCAGTGCAAAACCAAGGATTACAGTAGAGTGGATCATTGAATACCTGATAGTGCATCATGTTTAAAGATCCTTTGCATGTCATATTGGCTAATTTTGAGCTTTTTGCTCATTTCAAATAAAACGTTGTCAGACTTTAAAGAAATCCTCCTTTATTTATGTGACAAAAAAAGATTGGAGGCCATGGGTTAGGTGATACACAAATTCTGTAACAGTCAGAAGATTATTGCTGGTCCCACATAGTCACTCTGTAATTGCTGCTTTTTGCTTCAATTCATTTCTGAAAGGACTCTGGGTATTCGGTCAGACCTACTGGTTTTTATTAAAATTACAATCAAGGTTAGGTAATGTCCACACTGATGCCTGTAAAAATGCAAATGCACCTTCTTGTTGAGAACCTGATGAGTTATATAAATCAGAGAGGAGAAAACATGGAGAAATTATGCAATATTATTTAAAAATAATACATGCTGACATTGATTTTTTCCTTTCTTGTACTTTTACCCAACGCTCCATCCTGTTGAACTGTTCAAGTGTGGGTAGTGAATCCGAAGCCAGCTGCTGTGCTGCGGGAACTCCTCATCCATCCCTGAGCAGATTCAAGTGATGAATCTGATCCAAGTTCCTGACAAACGCCTGCTGTTCAAGGCAACTGTTTCATTAATATTCAGATGTGCTTACTGGCTCCATCATGTTGTGGAGGGAGGCACAAGTCTCCTTAAGTTGGAAGATAATCATCAGAACTTTTACATTTTCTGTTGTTAACTGGTAGAAGTGACTTTGGGCATCTGTATATTACGTTAGTAGTATTTGAACTACAGAAATATTAAAACCTTTATGTTACCTTTTTTAAGCCTAACACCACGTTATTGCACCATATTTCTCGCTCTGTATTTATGCACCATTTTTCTGGCCTTTGAGTTCATTAGAGATGGTAACGATCTGTTGCCTTGACAGTCCGGGGCAGGGAAGGTCATCACAAACCTCTTATCTAGATTATGAAGCTCCCCACCAGCGGAGAAGTGAGGCAAGCATTTTTTTTTCTCTTTTTTTTTTTTTTTAGAGAAAGGTGTTTGAGATGCAAATCACTTGATAGTGTGTGGACTGGGATAGTTGCTTCCTGCTGCTCAGTAATGGCCTTCGAATGCAGCTATCTCTAGTTCACTTTTCACTCTTAACCTGTAGCTAAAATGAGCCACATTTGAAAGCAAACCTACCTTTACCCAGAACCTCTCCGCCCTACCCCCCTTTGAGTTTCACAAAATGATAAACATCAGTTGAAGACAAGCTTATTGTTTCAGGAAAGGTTTCGGTGGTCATCTCATTTACGATTTATGTAGACTTAATTTAGTTTGAGGCTGATATTGCTAATTCTAGTCTTCTTTGAGGCAAGTTCAGTATCTCTCAGGCTGCCATTACAACAGCAAAAAACCACTGTGACAACAGTGTAGAAGATACCATGGTATCAAGTAATTAAGTTGATAATGAAACCATCGATTTGTCCTGTGAAGATCTCGGTTAAGTTTATTGTGCTGGATGACTGCCATCATCAGAATGAAGCTTTGTTTTCTGGACTCACTCCACTGGGGATCCAGGCCAATCAATCCAGGATTTGAGCACATTCTAATCATTTTTTTGTCTAAAAGGGTTTTCTGGCTCTTCTCGGAGGCTTGACTTGGAATGCACCCAGTCCCAAAAACAGAGCTATAAATACTGACAAAGACATGTGGAGTTACACTGTAGTTCCTGCATGATATAATGCAGAGGTTATTAAGAAGAATGTCTTGTCTAGTCTTAAACGTTTGGGACTTTTCCGGATG
Source organism: Pelmatolapia mariae (assembly GCF_036321145.2). Lineage (NCBI taxonomy): Eukaryota > Metazoa > Chordata > Actinopteri > Cichliformes > Cichlidae > Pelmatolapia > Pelmatolapia mariae. The sequence continues at coordinate 12,377,913 of NC_086235.1, read as the reverse complement.
TAGCCAAGAACGCCATGCAGAGTCATCTTTGTGCAAAATGAATACAGTAAATATTAAATATGTGCAAATTTGTGTATATAAATACCTGTTTGTTGTTTCACTGCAGGAAACCAAGAATCTTTCGAGGAACTGTGCTTCCATTTTTGGCCTCTGAAACCTCGTACTAGATGTAATCCTTCTATGGTTGGGCAAAAAGGCATAAACAAAAGCCCTCTTTGCTACAGAAGTATTTTCTAACTATTGGACCAGAGTTTTAAGGGATTACTGTTGTTTATTGATCAAAGACAGATCCTGTAGCTGCTGTGCAAACTAATGTAAAGTTATAAATGATAGTGGTAGTAGCCACATTTCTGGCTTTCACCCTCTTGGCTTGCGGTTGCCTGACATAACCGTATTTGGATAAGATGTTGGTTATCAGCTAGTACTAGGAACACGCTTCTATAGAATGCGTTCATTGCACAGACACAGTTCCCTGGAAATTAGGGCACACTTACATAATTGACATGCTACTACAGTGCCATTCACCAGAAAATAAACTCAGCACAGAATTAACTCCATGTTTTGTTTTTTGTTTTTGTCCGTTTTCTCCTAAAATTCAAAGTTGGTATTTGCACTTAACTATTGAATTATTTTTATCAAATTATAATTATGCAGAAATATGGCAACAGGTAATACTGCAATGTGGAAAGCTCGTAATCTGCATAATGTTACATAAAATTGTGATGACACACAAACAAAATGTATTATTTGGAGTGTTTGTTTGCTGCGGGTTTCATGAAAATGACCTTTTACCGAATCAGATGTACTGTGGTAAGCTGTGTTGTTTCATTATTTAAAGACTGAGTTCACCGAATTCACTAAAAATGACGATGTTCTCAAAAACCTCAGGTGGGTGGCTATTTATCCACCCGTGGGTGGGGTTGAAAAGGTTCCTAAATCCTAATGTCACCTTGGACACCAAAATTGTTTGTGTAGGCTTTCATTTATCCAGGTTATGGTAGTCTTCAGAGCTTGAATAAAGAAGGCAGCTGAACTTCTTTTGGTTTGTGAAGGCATTTTATAGTGTTCTTCAGTTCCCAGGTATGTAACCCCTAGTGTGGTTTGTCACCTTTGGAGGTGATCCTGAGGGCTGTTGGCCCACTACTGATCGTGTGGTCGTCACATGAGCCAAGGTGTGAGAAAATGTACCTCCATCATGACACGTACTGAGGTCTCCTATTGTGGCAAGATGTCAGTAGGGGTTGAAGCGCCTGGAAAGGGATCCGAAGACTGTATTGTAGGTGGCTGATAGTTGGTGTTACCATCTCTATTCAATCATGGCCGTTCACAGTGGACATAAAAGCCGTCTTTGACTCCTCTTTCAACCCATCTCTCTTCTCGGTCCAAATTGGGAACATTGGAAGTGCAGATGCATAGCCAAGTCTTGTCCCTGTTGAGGTGGTTCTTCTATGGTCTTGGCCTTGCTTTAAAGTTACAAAGCTATTTTCAGCTGCACCCTTACCGACTAGGGGTCACCACAGTAGGTAGCTTGTTGCAGACTTTATGCCAGAAGGTTTACCAAAAGGTATTTGTGGTTTCTTCTTCGACTGAACCAGGGATCTTTCACTTGTTAGAATTGTGTCCCTTGTTTTGTTTGTTTGCTTCTTTGTCTTCTGTTTTTGTTTTTGTCAGAGCTAGGATGTGGACGCTGAGTCACTGGGGTTTTTCCTGCCTAACCCTAATCATAGATGAACCGGCATTAGTTTTCTATAACCACGAAACCTTCACCTTTACCAGATTGTAGTTACTATTTGTGGATATCTTATTGTTTGATGTAATTGATTATGTGGAATCTTTTTTTTTAACTTTCTGATAACACAACAGTATATAAGATTGAAAAGATTTTCAGTTTTTTGTGCACTGTGCATGTTGCCAGCACTTTGATCCTGCCAGCCATGCACTGTCTCTCTCTACACTGGAGTCAGACAGCAGCAATCAACACTCCAGCAGATTTTCTCTCACCAGCAGAGCTTCCATACAGCTAGCTAGCTTTGGCAGCTGTCTGGTTCGTGGCATTCAACTGCCTTTTTTTGTCAAGCTTTACAGTATAGTAGTAGCACTTAGCCATCCCTGGCCAGCCATTTTCTCTGAGAGTCTTAACATCAGGCAGCTGCTGTCTGCTTCTGCACAGCCAACATTGTTGTTACAGATGTCCTTGGCCGACACACCTGTATGTGATGTACTCTGGCTTGGCCCGCTATGTTTAGCACAGAAATAAACAACATGGTGAATTCAATCTTGCATGTGTGCTGCAGCCAGCTTGGGGGGGGGGGGGTGTCATGTTTGATACATACTCCCTGATTAAATATGAACCTATCAACAAGGCATAAAGCACCAATTTATAAGCGCTTGGTGCCAGAAGTTATAAATTATAAGTTATGAAGGTTATCCTTTAAGCATGCATTTGACAGAACTCCATGGAGCTGTTATGAAGGAAATCAGTAAAAAATGCAGACACAGTAATGAAGCAGCACAGCCTGCAACCTATCTCTGCGTTCTCCCTCTGTCAGCAGTCCAGCTGCTGGCGAGGGAGCCCAAAGCCCCCATTAGGTTGTTTTGACAGCCTTATCCACAGTAATTAATACCAGGCACTTTTAAATGAGATTTACGTGAGACATGCTGTTTGCACTTCCCAGTTGAGGGAACCTGCTCTTGGTGAACTGCTGCTGTGAGTTTAGAACTCTCAGCTTCCCGGTGGATCATCAGTATACAGTATTTAATTCAGTACAGTAAACACTCTGAGTCAAGATTCAGAGGATTTCAGGCTGATATTGATTTATTAAGATCATGAGCTGGAGAACTAAAGCTGCCTTCATCTTGAAAGCTGCACATAACTGAAATGGTTTATATATTGTATGTAACTGACAAATGGTGTTGAGAGTAATCCATGAGCTACATGTACGTTATTCAGTTTCTTTTTCTCTTGGTCATCTGCTTCTTTTTTTTCAGCTGCTGGGTCTGCCACATCTCACCCTGGCTCTAGTATCCTTCCTGTCACACCAGCCCTCTTCATCTCCTTCTCTTCGTTCACGTTTTAATCTCTTGCGTGATATTTGCTGATTCCAGTAAAAGAAATCAATACGAAACAAATGGCTTTGCTTCATTTCAAGAAGACATTGTCATGTTGTTTAAACTGCCAGTGAAAGAATGGTGTATGTGCTCTTCTCTTTAAGCTTTTTCATGTTCCTGTTTTCTCATCACATGACATTGAAGCTTCTGTGCAGAGAAGAAGTCAATAGTCTGAGTGGTAATTAAGTGGCTATTGAGTTTAAATACAGAGCTACACGCACCATGTGTTGCAAATTGTGCTACCTTTATGGTTTTAATAGAGGCATTAGAGCGATCTAAAGCTTATGTTTTTTTTCTTTTGGGCTTCCTGAAACTTTCTGAAAACTGTTTGTCTTTTATTTTTAAATACCTTTTTAAGCAAGTGACTAACAGGTAATTATCACACAAGGATCCACAATTATCTCCACTGTCCAAAGTCACTGCAATGGAAATACAGTCTGTAGAGGCTGAAATCAGAATGTATTTGAATAAACATTAAATAAAACCATTGCATTCTGTCAACATGGGCACATACATTCATGTAAAAAGTACTGGGCGATCTGTGCTAGTGTTCTGAAAAATTTTAACAGACTTGCCAGCACAATGAGTCAATTGTGGAGTCCAAAAAATGAACAAACAAAAAAAACCCTAAATATTATTATTATGATTATCATATATCAATATTAAACAGGGAACCTCTATCTCAGAACTCATTCTCACAGCAATTATGGCAAGCAGGTTTCCTTTCTCTCAGAATAACCCAAATTAGTCATTAAAATGTAATGATTTAATTAAGGTATTCATATTTTATAATTTAAATCTTTAACTCTTGGGCCTCATGTAGATTTCTATGCATGTTATACCAAGTATACTGTATAAAAAGCTTTTCCTTCCAGTCCAATAATGTGAATGCATATAAGTTTAAAAGCTTATGAAAATTTTATATTTTTATCCCCCCATTTCTTTCCTATCCTGTTGATAAGTGCCCTTTAAATGTATTATTCCCTCAGGGTGGGAACCATGTATGTACAGACACAACAGGAGTCATGATATTGTCAGACTACGTGTATGACATTTTAGTACCATGACCTGCTCTCTCAACACACACACACACACACACACGCACACACACACACACACACACACACACCTCCCCGCCTCCTTGTAATTCAGGTCATTACAAGTGACTGTAAGAAGCAATAGGAAGTCTGGCTTTAGGTAAGGGTTACTATAGTAAAAGGGGCAAAAATGTGCACCATATGACAAAAGCACAGGAAGTTCATCATGAATCCTCACAGGCGTCATTTTGCCTCAGCCATGACCTTTAAGGATTTCAATTTTTGCGGAATGTAATGTATTTGTGACAGACAGACGTGGCAAATAAGTGCATGTCGGCAATCGTAATATGTGTCAACCATACAGTTGATTACAGCTGACCTGGCATCAGTTTACTCTGAAGGGTATATCTGACAGCGACGATCACCTGCATCTGGCCATCCCATTAAATCTGTGCAGCTTCTGAAACAAACAAAACAACACGGTGTCAGTTTCCCTGTTCCACAGGAAATGGGATTTTCTGTTGCCTCTCTCTCTTCTCGCGCCTCTTCCAAACAGAAAAAAAAATCAAAAAAAGAAAAAAAAATCAGTGATCTCACTCAAACTTATATTTATTTTTCACCGTGTGGTTTGCTGTTTGTGTGTGCGAGGAAGGACAGCTTGGTCAATACAAATATTCAGCAGTACACCGAAGAGCCCACGTTGTTTTCCTTCGTTCCCGTTAGGTTGTAAGCCCACCCACTTATTAACTGTCTCACTATGTAAGGGTCTGGCTGGGAAGCGGCGGGGAAGGAGAGCTGACAGAAGCTGTCCAAAAGTCCACATATCCAACCTTTTAGAAGCAGGCTCGGAGGGGCGACGGGAGGAAAAATGAAGGAAAAGAGTCTGATTGAGACTGCAAAAATGCAGGGCAACGTACTGGTAAGGCGGCTTTTTGACTCGTACGTAGTGTATGACGCCGATTTCGTTCCTTTCCCCTCATCTGTTAGTTCCCGTTTTCCATAGCCTATGCGCTTTGACGCGCGTCGGATGTTTTGGAAATGTATATAATTAATGTCTAGCTTTTTTGCGCCCGTTATAACCATGTGAGGTGATTTCTAATAGTTCACGCCCTTTTTTTAATTTCACGTGTCCTTCCCTGCTTGCAAGTACAGCCGATCTAATGGAGCCAGGAGGGACATGAATCATAGTTAAAGGAGTTTGAAAGTTTTGTCCTGCTTTTATGGGGCCATTCATAATGACTGCTGAGTTTTGGCTTTGTCTCTTTTGCCTCGTGATGCTTCTGAGGGCAGAGGTAACCTTTTGCCCAAGGAGGGTCCCATTAATATTTTATTGCATCTAAAGCTGTGAGGTGCAGGATATATGACTCTGGCTGTCCTTGTGCAGGGAGCTGAAGGCAGCTATATGATTGTATGTATGAGGAGAGTGAATACTAAGTGTCCTTTGGGGGCTCTTTCGGATATTAAAGGCCACTATCTTGCCTATTACAGGCTTTTGAGCCTTTAAATTTTTGATTTTGGGAATATTATAGTTCATTCTGCATTATCATATTATTTCATGCCTTATGATCCTTTGCTGATGTTGCTTGAGCGCTTGCTGAAATTCTTATCCAACCAACCAAGGTAAAAAAAAAAAAAAAAAATTTGATTCCTCCCCATGATTTCTTTATTCATAGCTGAATAAGCCGAGCTCTGCAAACACTCAAGGCCATTTTGGAAGATGTGGGGCACAGCTGTGTGGAGTCAGGCTTTTCCAAATGGTTCCTTGACTGAAGATCGTCTTTTTCTGCCCGTGGCCTTAAGTTGTGAGGGGATGTGCTGAGTGTGTTTATCTCTTTGATCCCTGCATAATGAAAAGTAAACATGGGTGTTTATCATGAGGATTTTGGTCAACTTCCAAATCAGAAATGCGCTTGCACTGAATGAGATGTAAAGTGAAAGTGATTTTAATTTTAGTTGCACGTCTAAAGGGAAAAGAAAAACTGCCTATCAGCATCTCTAAAGCCCACTAATTAACACTTAACTTTGGGGCAAAAACAAGAAGTTGAATTTTACTTGGGAATGAGTGCAAGACTTGGCTCATATATTACCCCCCTGAAAACCAGTGGTTTTAGAGTTAGTCTTTCACTAAATGACACAATAAAGAGTCCTGCCAATGGCTTTATGCCTTTCTGATCTACAGGTGGCACTAAAATGACAAGGAGTGCTGCAGTGAGCTAGAAAAATGCAAGAAGACAACACATAATGACAACCGTGCAAACATTTTTGTTTGGAAGAAAAGCTTGTTAAAGTTCAGAATTTCACACAGTGTAAGGCAGAAGGCTGTTATTCAGTAGGTATTCCCTATGGGTTATTTTTAAAACCTAGCTTATTTAAAGGAAAGTGCATATCCCAGAAAGGCAGACTATTGTTTTCAGCTACAACTCGAGCATGCTACAGTACCCCTACATGAATCATTTATTCTTCTGAAAGTGGAAAAATATTTCAGGTTTTCCATCAGCATGACCCTTGTAAGTGAATTTAAACATCTCCTGTGATATCTGAAAGCTGCAAGCAGGTCTTTATTGGATGGATTTACATTTAAGCAAATGCTTAATATTTCAATGGTTTTAAATTGACCTTATTATAACTTTTAAAAAAGAGAACACATACACACCCATATGTAAGAGAGGGCTACACTAAGTTTTTTTTTCTTGCCTGAGTCCTAACTACTAACTAGCCTTTACTGTGAGCACCAACTCTACAATGACGATTGAAGGCCGAGAGACAGCACTGTCTTTTGTATGGGCCAGTGATAGACAACATTTGGATCACTGTTACACTGAATGCTGGGCCCTATCTAGACACTTTATGGCAGATTTCAATAACTTAATCACTGCTGCTGGCTCCACTTCACAATGGCGGCAGCATTTTTACACACAAGTGGAGAGTCCCTCACTTCACACAACAAAACACAATTAAGCCATCCTTTTAAAGGGGATGGATCTGCTGGCAAACTACTGCCACAGTTCCTGTATTGTGCTGGTTTAGTACTTTATTCAGCTACAAAAAAACTTTTTAAATTAAAGTACAGAGCTATGGTAATAAGCTTGAGCCAAAAACTCAGACTTCAGAGTACTCCAAACATTTAGATTCCACTAATTTTTTCGACATGAGGTGGTAGGTTTGGCACAAGTTAGTTTAAAGGGAGAAGTGATAAAATAGTTTTTTTTCAGACACAGGACAAACTGAGGGTCTGCAGCAAGGCTCAGTATAAGATAAATAATGATTATTTTAAACTGTGAATCATGCAAATAATGAGGTCAGTGTATGTTCAAGTAATCCCTGTGCAGTACTTGGAAAGCTCAGGATTCAGACTGCTCCAAAACTCTTTTTGCAGTCATTTCAGGCACACAGTTTTGTCTGGAGGACAGAGACCCCTCCCACCTGTCATTCGAACATTTAGTCTGTTTCAGAAAGTTTTGCCTAAAGGGAACACAGGACAAACTGAGTGCCTGTGACAAGGTGCAGTGTGAGATAAATAAGGATTATTTTGATCTGTGAATCATGCAAAGCTACTCTAGCACTATAAACAGAGAGGCTGGAAATAAATTGAGCATCACACTGTATCGCATCATGCATGGCTGTTTTTCTGAAGCATTTTCTGAAGTTTTTTACCCATTTCTCACAGTCCTAATGGCAACAAAGCGGATAATGTACTTTTACTTGACAGGTTTATTATCCCAAGTGATTGCTTCTTGCACAGTAAGCACATACTCATGAGACTGAGACTAACTGCAGTGCCTCAGTGGGAAGTCTTCTCAGTAACTGGGAGAAAACTGCACAGCGTGATTTCTGACCACCAAGCATAATAGTTGGATAGTTGTTGTTGGCCGTTTGGGATTCTGTGTGCAAGCGAAGCACATAGTACTTTAAAATGGGTGGCGCGAACCCCCAAGGTGTTGTGCCTGCACAGGAAATTGCAGCTCATCAAGTCTGCATCCAGATGCCTAAAGGGGTAATGACAGTGAAGATGTTACCATGGGATACATCGGCTATTATCTCACCCGTTCGCTTGCAGTACAACGTGTGCGGAGCTCAGTATGCTTGATGTCAGCAAATGTATGAGCTTCTGGCCTAAATGTGACACTGTTCAGAAACAGCTCAGACACTTGTTCTCCAGCTTTCACTCTGTTTATGTCTAATTGTTCTCTGGCATGGCAAACATCCTCCTTCAAGGGCACAGACGGCTCTGTTGTTGAACAACTAATGATTTGTTTCCCTCGACTGAAATTGGGGGGGGGGGAAGGAATAATGGACTGAGATATTTTTCTCTAGCAGAGGAGAGGCATTCAAAAGACTAACCAGAAAGAGTCCCTGTTGTCATGGTAATATCTTAAACTGTTTTGAGTTCTCAGTTTAAGTAAACATTGGCGCTCCTCCAGTGAGTGCTTCTGTTGTCTCATTAACTTCAAAGAGCGGGGCTGCGTGATGCAAAGATTCACTTCAGTTCACCTTGACTTTACGTGTATTTTAAGGTTACTGCTGGGGGGTTTCGGTTTAATATATCTAAAATATTTTCTTTTGAAAGCACCTGCTAAAGTAAATTTCCCTTATTTAGATGTCGTACATCATCCTGAATTTAGTCAACATAACTCTGCAAATCATATAAGGACTGAGGTTGACTCAGAACTATGATACAAATTGTAGAATTATAGCCACATATAATGTACAGTAAGATTCTTGTTCTCTGGTGGACAAAGTTTGGGCTGAGAGACATGGTTCAAAGTGACTAAACCTAGCCCTGGCTGCAGAGGTGGCACATGTACAGACTTAATTTAGTTCAATTCAATTCAAATTACAACAGTTTCCTCAAGGTGCTTTATCTTGTTAGGTAAACACCCTATAATAATACAGCGAAAAGCTAAACAATCAGATGACCCCCTATGGTCAAGCAGTTGGGAATAGTAGGATAAACTCTCTAACAGGAAGAAACCTCCAGCAGAACCAGGCTCAGGGGGGCAGCCATCCATCTGGAAGAGATTAATAATAACTAATGATTAAATGCAGAGTGGTGTTTAAACACAGTGAGTGAAAAAGGTGAGTGAAGAAGAAACACTCAGTACATCATGGGAAGCCCCCAGCAGCCTAGACTTATTGCACCATAATTATGGGAGGATTCGAGGTCAACTTATCCAGCTCTAACAATATGCTTTATCAAAAAGTTTTAAGCCTAATCTTAAAAGTCAAGAGGGTGTCTATCTCCCAAATCCAAACTGGAAGCTAGTTCTACAGAAGCTGAAGGCTCTGCCTCCCATTCTACTTTTAAATACTCTAGGAACCACGAGTAAGCTTGCAGTCTGAGAGCAAAGATCTCTGCTGGGATGATACGGCACTATGAGGTCTTTAAGATAAGATAAGGGAGCTGATTATTCAAGACCTTTTATGTGAGGAGAAGGACTTTAAAATTGGATTCTCAATTTAACAGGGAGCCAATGAAGAGAAGCCAGTGTGGCGTAAATATAATATCTCTCTTTATTCCTCTTAGAATAAGTAATGATGCTTTTGTTAAAAACTCCTCTGGTGAAAGTTGAAGTACTGGTGAAACCTCTGTAAAATGTTGTAAAAAGTATAAAAGTTAAAAGTAGCTCTTCGGAGGACTTTCCCATGAGCAATTTGTATTTATTTTTTGCAAAGGAAACTGAACCTCATATTAATACAATAGCAAAACAATATTAATTCAAAGGAATACAAATATTATTTCAGCCTAAATTCTATTTCTAATAAATGTGCTCAGCTTGAACATCTGTTATGTAGAACACAAGCAGAGAAAAACAAAGGGAATTTAAAAAACAGAAAAAAACCCCCAACTAGCTCTGTTGGCTGTTGCCCGCAGTGTAGATGGGTTACTTTGCCTCCACACCTAAACAGAAAAATGAGGTTAAAATGGGATTTGACAGATGTAGGAACCCTACGATCAGCTGTAGTGGTGCAGCACGGGGAAAAGAATTGCTAAGAAATGAGTCACATTAATTTCTGTTGTGAGCGGCGCAAGTAGATATTGTGTGCAGGCTGTGTTCAGCTCTGACCCGTGTTGCTGGTGCTCTAAGATTCACTGCTCTTAGTGGATTTACCTGGCTGAATTCAACATGATCTACGCAGACGTTACATGAGCTATTGCGGCTGATTTCCTAAATGCTACAAGGTATAAAGCTGGTATAACGGTGGAAGTCAGTGAGTGAATCTAATCAGCATCATCAGCTTAGATTAAAATTAGAGTCTGCTCCTGATTTAACCTAACACTGACCATAGCTTCTCTGCACCAAACATAGTGCAGTGTTGCAAACTAACCACTTTAACACTACTGAATAGATCTGAATAATGAATTCCTTATATTTCCAGTTTATCAAATGTCACTGAGCAGTCCTTATCTTTAATCGTAATCTCTCTTCTTCCTCCCCTGTCCTCTCTTTCCTACATCTTTCCCATTTTCTAGGTGAAGTTATTTCTCATTCTTTTCTCTCCCTGGAAACCACAGCAGCTGTATCTTTTAGCGAGCTGACACATATTTGGTGATCACAACTGCATACAAACAATTGTGATATTTGAGCTGATAGAAAGTTGCATTTAAATTGAACTGCAACTTAAAAAACACGAAACCCCCCGTGTGCGTTTCTTGTCTGTAGCTAGTAAGTACCATGCTGTTAGCTCGGTGATGGATACACCAATAGGATTGTTATGTGTTACTGTTTCCTCCATTTGGGGTCAAATTGGGTTCACGTCCAGAAGGTGTGCAGTGATGCACTGATGTGAAATTAATTCCCTCAAATGTCTACAAGCTAAAGTAACGGGCCCGTTATAAAAATGTAGAGTAAAATGAGGAAAATATAAGTTGAAATATTTGTGTGGAAATGTAGGGAGTAAAAGTTAAAAGTTGTTATATAAATAAATAGTAAAATACAGACCTGAAATTTTTAATTAAAGGTATTTAAGTAATGTTCTTTGTTATTTCCCCCCTCTGCCTAGCTGTCTATTTGTCCAAGTAGCTAATTATTTCATTGTTTTGTTTTATTTTTTTCATTTAGAGGGATGTCGCAACTGTAGATTATTGCACATGTAAACAGCTTTGGACTATAGTGCTCCAAACGGAACTGTAATTGATGGCATACACAAATATTTTTTTTGAACTTTTGTTTCGTTTTTTTTTTTTTAATAACAGTCCAGCTCATACATGTCTCAGGTCTGTGATGCTTTGCATTTACGTCTCCAAAATTCTGTTTGACTGTGTTGAGCTTCTTCATGTGCTTCAAAAAACACCAGCTAATAAATGAAACTGCTGGATTGATCAGCGAGGATACACGGATTGGTAGTGCCATGAAAACAAGGAAATCTCAATACCCAGTGCATATTTTCCACTGAGCTACTACACAATTACATTTTTCAGCTCTCTGGGTTGAACCGGAAAACCTGGATTCTTTCAGCTGCCCGCTTATTCATGAGGGGTCACCACAGCAGATGGAACTGCATGTTTGATTTGGCAGAGTTTTACACCAGATGCCCTTCCTGATGCAGCCCTTGCGGGGTTTGTGCCTCCTCCTGGTCTCAAACAAGGAATCGTTCTTGTGTTTTGGCAAATGCATGAACTACTACACTTTGGAGGCACCTGGGTTGAACTGAAAACTAACAGCCTGTAATGTCTGCACTAGAGTTGCAGTTTGGACTTCAGGAAGTTTTGTTGCAAGTTTTATTTACCTGCTTTTTAAATAAATAGACATGCAATACCTTCCAATGTGTCATGATTAGGTGGAAGATTTTGATATATAAAGTTATTTTTATGAAAAATCAATATTTAAATCGATACAAAACTCCAAACCTATGTAGAAATGCAAGATACATTCCTTTACTTAATTGATTTTTTTATTTTCTTTCTTTTTTATTTTCAACTTTGTTGAACTGCAAATGCATGTTTTTTCAAATTCAATATCACTTTATGATCACATTGACACAATTCAGTATTATATTACTGAATTATTTTCAAGAAACCCTTTAAAAACTTCCAAATCAATATCTATAAAAGCTCCAACAAAGCCTGACTCTTGGAGAACATCTGACATTTAAAGATAAGCTTATTCCATCAGACAATGGCAATAAGCTCAATGTACAAACTGCCCCCGTTATTGAAGATCAGCGTAATTTGCTTCCCGTTATGTTTTCCCAGAGCGCAGACTGAAAGCAGCTGTTTACTTGTACCTCAAACCGCCTGTTTGGCGTATTCCAGCTGCTCGTGCGCCTTCAGGCTGATGGGTGCATTTTGATTGAGGGGCCAGTGCGCATGATTTGCTGCTCCACTACACAGTTAATGCCTTTTCAATCCGAACTTTATTGCCGGAGGATAACTTGTAGGTGTTATGTCAATAGCTCACTTCACTTGCTTTCATGCCCGGTTGTTTCAAACCACATGAAGAAGAATTGAAATCACAGCGTTGTTTGACCACCTCCGCATGTATGCTGCTTTATTGATTGCTGTGCAATGCCTGCTGCACCCTGCACCGTGATTTTCCAGACATCTGGTATCTGTGCACCTGTTACCCAGTGTCATGTAGTGAGTGAGTCAGCATTTCTATCGCAACTCCGAGGCTTTTAAAAATATCAAGCAGGATTTGGGGAGAAAAAAGCTGTTAGATATTATAGTATGGTGAGGCTGTCTTTAACTGTAATTAATGACTGATTTAATTATCAAATAATTATTATGATTGTTATGATTAATTAACCGTTGTGTAATCTGTAAATTGTCCATCACCAGCTTGTAAATCCCACCGGTGATGAGTGTAAATTACTCATTGTGCCTAATCTACAGTGGGAAGGCCGATTTATAATGTCATAAAACATCTAATCATAAATACATTCAACGATGTAAAAGCAAAATCCCATCATAAATTGCTGTCAGAAAGCAAAGTTGCGAAATGAAAGTCATTTTATGCTATATGTGCATGCTTGTGGACATATTTATGTACTTGATTGGGGTCAGAAACGCAACAGTCTGGGAGTGAGGGAGTTGATTTATAGTGACCTTTACGCAGGCCGCAGTTTGTCAGCGGTGGCGGTGCACAACAGCAGCATTTCATTAAGCATACTGGAATCCGTCATGCTGAGTGTTTTCCCCCTCGGCTACATTTGTTTGTCAAGCAATCAAGCGAAGCTGGCAGATGGCTGGAGTTATCATCTTTTCCAGCATAGCAGATGAAATCCTATGACAAGGGTAGTTAGTTTTATTTTGTCTCTTGTGAAGTCTTCTTGCCCTCAGTGTTTTTGTTTTCTCTTATTTAGTGGTGTCTTCATCGTTTCGAGCTGCTCTTTGGAGAGAAAAGTTAAATAAGCTCAAAAATAATGGTAATTTGACTTTGATGGAAGGGCTGATCAATACCAGTGATTAAGGATGACTTTGTCTAACATGAAAATTCTATCTTGAAAAATTCACTTCGGTGCCTATAATCAGTTTTGCAACAAAAAACAGCCATCTTTCTTGTGACCCATTCTGCTCAGCAAACAGGCTTTGCTACTGCAGTATTCCATAACAGTATTCAACAAAAAATGTATTTTGGTTTGAAACAATTTAGCTGTCAGACGAAAATTACTAGTGAAAACTTCATTTTACCACTGTCTACCATGCCGCCAACGTAGATGCATCTGTCTATTCTACAGCGTTTTATCTGCATTGTTATTTATTTGAGTCAGTTAGGCTTAAGTACTAGGCCTCGGGCCTAGAGAGTAGTAACTGATGGACTGGCAACCATCAGTTGCTAGGGAAAGTGTGTATTCCTCAGCCAGTTGGTAAGTTGTTGCTGCAGATTGCTGGCAGTGACTAGGTGATATTGATTACAAACAGGTATACGGTGCTGCAATGAAACCTTGCATGCTTTGATCACTAGCAAATTCCCCTGTTCGCCCCTAGTTGGGATGATATTTGGAACATGCCAACATGTCTGAACACACTCACCATCTACTTGCTAAGCTGTAGTGAAAGTATAAAAGTTGTGACGTAAACTGGGAATAGAGCATATGCCTTTAAAATAAAAGTTGTGAGTGTTTGCAGACAAGTTGCCAACCACTACAACCTGCTGGTGACCAAAGCAATCACAAGGAGTTTTTTGGTGCTTGACCTTCTTTGCAGCTGTTTTCACCACGCTCATCCACCACGTGGTCATACTCTTTCCTAGCGACCTGTGGTTGCCTCTGGGCCTGTGTGACTGAGGCCCTACAGAAAAACATGAAACTTACAGATCATTTAACTTATTAGTCTGTGATTTTTTTGACCTGTTTCAAAACCAAAGTGTAAATATATTTGTTTTTGCCAGATCAGCTACCTCTTGCCATTATATTCATTGTCAAGCTAACTAGATTTCAGCTGTGTTAGATTCACGAGAGAGCTTGAGCTTCTCACACACTGAGTCTACACAGGACTTTTAGCATGACCAGCATGTTAGCAGAGCTGTAGGAGCTTCAGTCCTCCATCTGTGTCTACACAGGAGGCGTTCTGGCAGAGCAGTATTTGAAGGCCATTCAGGTTCTGCTAACTCTCTGAGCTCAACTCAGAATCACTGCAGGCTGCTAAGTGTTACTACAGGACATTTCATGGTGGGATCGCACTGGCCACAATGCCCCTCAACATAAAGCTATGTGAAGCTACAAGCAGTTAGCTAAGCTTACTCTAAAGACTTGTACTATAAATCTTGCTCCTAGCACCTCTAAGATGTGATATCTCACATAAGAGTGGGTGAGTTTCCCATTTGACACTGTGTCTACACAGGAGCTGTTGCATGAGCAGTGTGTTAGTAGAGCTGCAGGAGCTCCTGTCCTCCATCTGTGTCTACACAGGTGATGTTCAGATATAAAGTGACGCTGTGTGTTGGTCATTCAACTTTTGGCAGTCCTCAGAGCTTGACACACAATTACTGTAGCTACTTATGCAGCTAGTAAACATGTTGAAACTCAAAGCTATATTTAAAATGGGCTTGATTTGATTCTAACTAGACAACTTTTAACTGTAGCACTGCAATATTGACAAAATAGCACTTACAGTACTTAAACATTCCTTTTATCGCATTTACTGGTTCAGGATCACATTTTGCCATGATGACACACACTCACAAGGTGAAAACAATACCATCTACACTTTAGATCGCATTCATGAGCTTATAGTGCAAGCCGTTATGTGGCCAGTAGACAGCAGTGCTGATTAAAATAGAATTGAGATGGAGGACTGAAAAATACAACTGAAACACTTTCTGTGTAAGTTGTAACACAGTTAATTTCTCAAAATGTTGAACTCAACCTTTTAAGCTGTGGATTTGGGAGAAAATAAAAGTATCATAGTCTGTTTGCTCAATTGAGTTCACAAAGGTGGATCAATAGCTTCTTGTGATATCTTTAGTCCATTTTCCAAGCTATTCTGTTTCCTAATGTAGCTTGTGTGAACCCTTCTTTAGAAAACTGAACACAGAAATCTTTTCAACGCAGCTTCTGATTATTTTCTTGGATATTAGGTTTTAAAGACTTACAAAATGAATGTGATGTTTTGAAGTCTGACGCATTGCCTTTAATTTTTGTTTCTTGGTCTGATGAGCTGTCCAAAACCCCCAAAATATTAGGTGTACTAGAAGGGCAGCTTTCATCATCATCATCATCATCATTCATATCCTTCCATTCATTCTTTTTTGCTTATCCTTGTCAAGGTCACAGGAGGGCTCGAGCCTATCCCAGCTACCATAGGGTAAGAGGCGGGGTACACCCTGGATAGGTCACCAGCCTAAAGTAGGGTTAACACAATATAGGATGGAATGATGTGCCAAAGATCAGCAAATCATCATCTGATAAACTGTACTAGTAGCAGGGAACATTTTAATAAATAAATTATCGGTATCAGTTATTAACAGTCGCCAGCAATTGCAATAGACTGTATGGGTCCTGGAGGAATCTCTGTGACCACAGCTAACTAAGACAGACTGCACTGAAATAGTGCTTAATTTCCACATTTGTGTTTTGTCTGAGCATTTATTCACCAATAAAAGGCAGCAATACATCCCAAGTGATTCATCTTGTTTTGAATAGCAGCTAATAATAAATCCATTTTTGAATTGGCGTGTCAGTTTGTTTCGGGTGCTTAAACGCCCTGCCAATGGTAAGATGACAGGGCAAACAATGAACAGTGGTATTATTTTGGCTTGAAAAATACAGAGAATCGAAAACATTGAAGATCTATTCAACATCTTACTGCCAATAAAAATCCATATTGGTAGAAACCCATTTGAATTGTTGGCCCTTTTCTCTTATTCACACCAATGATTTAATTGGATTTCTTAAATCCGCTGCAGTGGCATCACACTGTGGGCTGTCTTGTTTTTACTGCCTCATGCATGGAAATGTCCCACATAAAATCCTTGAGATATTCACAAGCGTTTTGTGCAGTATGTGTCGTCTCTGTCTGTTGCACCCTCTCCTGGCCTTGAGCAATCAATCATCACTTAGCCAGACTGCACCATGCCGAGTGCCTCAGCGAAATAATGAGCATACAGTAGGTGAATATTTCATAGAGCCCGCCCCATCCATCCCTACATTGTTTGCATCTTGAGATTGAGGACCCGTGCTAGTTAAAGTGTGATTGCAGTGATGTTCTTCTTTTATGAGGAGATGCCATAATTGGGCTCGCTCAAGTAGCCGTGTTGATTTCTTTCTTCTCTGTTTTTATGAGTAGTTATTCATCATAATGAAATCGAAATACTCCTCGTCTCTTCAGTGAACACTCATAAAGTAAGTGAGGGACACATACTCCTTTCATGAAGTACATTGAGGAGGTGAATCCAGGTACAAGTCATTATCCCATACTGATTTATATAATACTTTGTCTCAAAGGAGAAGATGGTGATGTAAAGAATCATAAAGATTACAGAAATATTTTAATAAACTCTACTGTTCTATGTACACTTTACATAACCACTGACCGCAGACTTGTATTGGCAGACACTGGTTTCCAATCAGTTTTTCTTGTGGTATTAAAAAAAAACCTCTCAATGCATCTGCACAATTCCATCTCCTTCTTTGATACCTGACAAGGCCACCACTGATGGGTAGATCTCCCAAGGTGAAAGAAATCCAAGTAGTTGTCCTAATTAGATGAGTGACACCATGTGTCAAGATTTTTTTTTTCTTTTTTTTTGTGATTGTGCGGCATTTACAGTATTGGTAATGGTAAAAAGGATCTTTACTTTTTCTTAATAGAAACCTGGGAGGCTGAGCTTGTAGGTGTTTTTAGATAATTTGTAATATCAGCATATGAACTCAAAATGGCAATGTTGATATTGCAGGAGCAATGTTAACCTCCTTATGTTAACCTCCTTATGCCTCAGACACAAAGGGCCTTAAGACCAGTTGGCAACCCCCTGGCGATCTCTGATTGTGAGGGGATAAATGTGTATTCCCAACCACTTGAACTGTTTATTCAAGTGGTTGCTGGAGCTTTTTGGCTGTCACCGAGTAAAAATCGTTGCAAAGAGGCTTCTGCTCTATAAATCTTATTGAGATTTTGGTCACTAGCAGATTGCAGTTGTTAGACATAACTTGCATGGGAGTTATGCCTGTATGCTGCTGCAGCCAGCACATTTTAAAAGGTGCAACTTTTGCTTTAAAGGTGAATTGCCTCCTCTATTTTTGGTTTGCATCACACTTTTCTCAGTTTGACTACAATTCGCGAGTTATTTGTGACTGTTTGCAGACAATTTTGCAAGGTGTGTTCCATTGACAATGACTTGTCCATAGTCTATGGACCAAAATAAACAAACAAAATAATTTACCAATACAGCATTTACAATGCAGTGAAGAAGTATTTGCCTCACCAAAGTGTCCATGAAGTCACACATCATTACATAAAAACAAAAGCAAATCATCATACGAACAGTCAAACATGATGGTGAATGTGTAATAGTCTTTGGCTGCTTTGCTGCTTCAGAACCTAGACATTGCTATAATTGATGGAACCAT
Source organism: Pelmatolapia mariae (assembly GCF_036321145.2). Taxonomy (NCBI): domain Eukaryota; kingdom Metazoa; phylum Chordata; class Actinopteri; order Cichliformes; family Cichlidae; genus Pelmatolapia; species Pelmatolapia mariae. The sequence continues at coordinate 12,359,758 of NC_086235.1, read as the reverse complement.
GAATTCTGCTTGCTGCCAAAAAAAAAAAACAAACAAAAAAAACCCTGAAGGGTTTGTCTGGCCATCAGTTCAAGCTCACTTGGGTTATTCAGAAGGACAATGAGCATGTCTACCTCTGAATGGCTCAAAAAAATAAATGTTTTGGAGTTGCCTTATCAAAATCCAAACTGATTGAGATGTTTTGGTACTACTTTTACAAGCTTGAATGACTTGTTTACACTCCAGTGTGGCTGAATTAAGACAATTCTGCATAGAAAAATGGGTACAACTCAAACCACAGTTGAAAGACTGTAAAAGAGCCATTGCCCGTTATCACAATTGCTTGATTGCAGTTTTTGCTACCAAGGATGGCACAACCAATTAATAGGTTTAGAGGACAATTGGTTTTTCAGATATGGCAGGTAGGTTTGGTTAGCTTTTTTCAGGTAATAAATTACCAATCATCATTGGTAATTTACTGAAGTTATCTTTGTCTAATATTACAATTTGTTTAATCAAAAACACGTATGTATGACAAATTAAAAAAAAAAACACCCTAAGAAATCAGGAAGAGGACAAATAATTTTTCATGGCACTGTATAGGCACATTCGAAGATGTTGGCAGAGATTTCAAAATAAAACACATGATTTTAAAAAGCAAAAAGGAAAATGTAGCTTTGTCAGGTTTAAAAGTGTTGTTTTCCCCGACTTTTCCCTACAGGTTCGTTCTTCAGAGTTGCATTACAAAATAACCTTAAAAAAGAATAAAAGTAAAGAACAATGAGTGTGATGGATTACCCATCTCAGGCAAGCAGGTGTTTTCAAGTTAATTTTCATAAAGTGTAGTGAAATTAATGTAAACGCCCCTCGAGAAAGAAAATTAATCTAAAAGTATGTGGTAAACTTCAGAAGGTGGACACCAATAACTGTGTATGAAAGAGGTAAACCAACCAAATTCTGAAAATGGGAAGGTTTTTAGTAGCTGTTTTACACTTTAAGGCTGATGTAGTGATTCCCCCCCCCCCCCCCCCCACACACACACACACCTTTGTTTTTAAAGAGGTAATATTCTCATGGGATCCGGACGAGCAGAGGTATCATTCTAAAAGCACAGTGCTGTAGCTAGAGGCTAATTTGGCAGTCTGCTGTATGGTGCCAGAAGCAGATCTGTGTGTATATATTGCACGTCATAATGCCTGCTGTTTCTCTTACTATGATTATTCCATCCAATGAGAAGGAGGGCTTTTATGGATATGAATACGAAGATGAGTCTTTTGGTTTGTCTCATGAAGACCTGTTTCCTTTCTCTCACAGAGCGACTTTATCTTTGTGCTCGGCGTTAATCATGATTTCCCTCAGTAACACTCGTTAAGGCTCTGACATGATAAGCTGGTTTCCACCACTTACTCATGGCATTGAGTGTAATTGCATTTCACGGGCAGACTGGGTGCACAGAATGAGTAAGTGGACGACCCGACAGCTCAATTTATCTGAAATCACTGTCTCCCTGCATCACTACAGTGTTTTCCTGCTATCTTCTATGTATGGGTATATAATGCACGTGTTTTCTATATTTATGTCAAAGGTAAGGTTGGTAAACAAGATATAAACAGTGTATTTTTTTTAGTGTGTGAAACAAGGTAATAAACATGAAGAGGATTAAGGTTAATGGCATAGACAGTGCAAGTAAGGCTGGCTGACAGATCGAGGGGCAGATGGAGAGGGAAAGAAAAAGTACAATGCCAAGTTTTTGACTTTCAAATTGGACCACACAGCCGAGAATGATGAGGGAGTTTGGAGACCTATTAAAAACTAAGCTCTGCAAAAATGAGAAAAAAACAAAAAAATCAGCCAAGATTAGCCACATTCCATCAAACTGGGCACAAGAGCGTCGTTCTCACTCAGACTGACTGGGATCAAGTAAAAGGTAGCAGAATTAGCCAAGATAGGAGTATTGAAGTCATACGCAAAGCAGAGTTGAGATGAAAAATCATTCTGTCATGAATTTGCACATTGGACTCTTTCAGCTGGTTTGTGTTTGGGATATTAATTTGACATTAACCTTCAAATGACATTCAATTTAGTTACTTTTACCTTTGTATTGCTGCAGCTGTGCTGTGTCATTTCAGGGCTGTGGTTATTCATTATTTACACTATTGATAAATCTGGCTTGTTTATGTGTTATTTGAAATGTCAGGAGTGAAACATGAAGAAAAATGCCAATGAGAACTTCAAAAAGGCCAAGTAAATCTTTAGGTGTGTTTTTGTTGTTGTTGTCATCGGATTAATATCCCCAAGCTTCTCAAATTGCAACAATATCAAGTAAAGTTGCACAACGTCCTGTTTGGGAAGCAAAACCAGAAAATGTTTGACATGATTGATCACTTCTTAATTGCTGACGAACAAAGTTTACTTTTGAGCTTCAATTTGTAATGAAATTATAAAACACTCCAGCACCTCTTTTTTTAATTTGTTTGTGAGAGAATCGAATGCATCTGAAAACGTGTTAGATTCAAACACCTCTTTAAATTCACAGTAAGTTGTTCATGAGGGGCAGTTGTTTTCGTTGGTGCTTTAGAGGTCTTTTGTAGAAGCTTTATGATCAGCCTGTAGAAACATTTTCCTTCCTCCTCCATTGCCATCAGGAAAGCTGTGATTAATTTGTGCCATTTGATTCTTGGCAGTAGAAGTTGGGGAAACTGCCTGCTAGAATTCTGGGTAATGATGTACAACTCAGTCTAACAGGGTTCTTAGCTTGCCTCTCCAGCCTCAGTGTAGCAGGGAGGGCTTTGTGCACGCACGTACACGAGGAATTCAATTAGCCTTTTTTCTTCTTTCTTTTTTTCCCCCTGGTACGCTCTCAGAGTCGTGTCCATCTTGTAAGTAAGCAGCTTCTGTTACAACTGTGACATCAGACAGATGCCCGGCCTCCCTGTTCAGCACTGTTGTTGCGCTCCCTGTCGTGTGGCGGAGGTGCCATAGGCGGTTTCCCGGTTAGAGTGGCTGTCTAATGAGATCATTAAAGCTAGCCAGACAGAAAATGAAAAAGCACCTGTTGTAAAGGGGAATGTTGTGTATTCCCTAAACATTAGCAGAATATTACCTCGCGGTGCATTGGGAGGACGCTCAAGAATGCTGGGAGAATTGCTAAATTAACTTTTGTGCAGGCATGCCTTGTGCAGCTGATATATTATTAATTATGATATGGATGCTAGGGATTTATTTCAATTAATTGGAGGCACCCTGAATGCCTCATGGATGTAACATGCACACTCAAACCTTTTTGTTTCACAGCTCTAGAGATTTTTTTTGTTTGATTTCTTCAAAGACATCACAACATGATGTCTGCGACTCAGCTGTCTGATTCATTACAAGTAAAATCTCAAACCCACAACAACAGCAAAAAAGGACCTTTAACGTGTTCAAACGGCATAAGCAAGACAAATATTTTGCATCCGATAGCCGGCAGTTACCCAAGCTGGTGAAAGCTGGAGTAATGAAACGAAGCAAGGGAGAACATGAAGTCAAGATGAGGTGAAATGCCTTCTCGACGTAGGCAGGTACATTTGTTTCAAGGTGTGTTATTTATTATTATACTGCTGCCAGAGTGTGTAACTGTGCAGGGTTGAGGTTGAGGTTATCTAAACTGTGCACATGCAAGAGGCACAGTGAATCTGTGAAAATTAGGTTTGCATAGTTTGATTTACTGTGATTCGGGAAGATTTACAGTTGGCAGGAAAAAAAAACATAATAAGATTTAACTAATTAAATTTGGTAATGAGGCTCAGCAATCAATACCTGTATGCAGGTGTCAAAAGCAGTTAAGTTATTACAGTTCTGCGTAAAGTCTGCAGTATGTATGAGGTAGAGTACAGTGCTGTAGTGCCTCACACTGTATGGAAAGCTCAGTGAAGCTGACTTAATTGATTACAGTAGTATCCTGGGCTCATTTGCCAGACCCTACTGATTGGGCAGATGCTCACTGGCAGGTATCCACACCAGCAGTACAGAATTGGCCTTGTGGCACATGGTGTGTCTGTATGAGTTTGTGTAAAGATGCACCAAAGGTCTATTAAAGCAGGTGTTATAGAACAAGAATGAAGATTTACAGAAGATTGACTAGGTTAGAGCTGGGCACACTACCAAAATGTCTGTGCTAATGTCCAGGATCTCTCATCAAACCATTTGGCTTGGGCAATATGTGCTTTACTTATGAAGGGTGGGTTATTATTTGTTTCTTGACTCACCCCATTTTGCTTTGCAGTCAAATGTATTACTTGGCCGTATTTAGAAGTTATCATCCAAAGTGAAGTCCATCCATCCATTTTCTTTACTGCGTATTCAACTTAGGGTCAAGGTGGGGGTGTATAATGTATCTGTCAGCTCATCCCAGGTGACACGGGCAAAGAAGGAAGTAGAGGGATGGTACTCCATGAACACATTGGCAGTCCATCACTATTAAGTTTTGTGTTTTTTGTTTTTTTAGCTTTAGAAGAAAAAAACAAACATTATCTGTATCAAACTGTAAAAATATACTGCAGATGACATGACACCTCAAATGGTCAGTAGGTGGAACTGCATCTTTTAACGTCTCATTTTTCAGCCATAGTGGTTGCTATTGCTGTAAAGGTAAATTAGAGAAGTTTAACTTGCGATTGCTGCTAAAATACTAGCATTTGCTCGCTTTTGGTTTTAAGCGTGATATTCATCCATCTATTACAATCCTGGTTTTGACATCCACAACAGCTCCTCTTGGAAAACTAGAACACATTGGGATGTTAGAGCACGATTGCTGAAAGTAGCTGCTTTTGTGTCTTTAAATGACACTGGGAAAGTGGTACAGCTTAGTATACATGGAGTGTTATGAGCTTGAAAACCAAAATCTTTAAAGCTAAAAACAAATGCAGTGCTCTTTGTAACAAGTAGCACATTTCACTTGATGCTTCACTATTAAGAAGCTGTATAAAAGTTGCCCGTGCTACTATGATTGTAGAGTGATTTTAATCACTTTTGTTATAAATAACTTGCTGAAATGCCTCAGACTAAAAGGTGTCTGTGGTTTTTCTTTGCATCTCCGTCTGTCTTGTCTGGGCAATTGTAAACCAAAGCTGGCCTCAGCAGCCATTTTGTCATCACGTATTGATTGTAAGGGAAATACCTAGAGTCTGACATGGCCAATTTGTCATGAACAGTAGAGGCGCACACCCAATGCCACTATACAGGCCTAATTCATCACACTGTATTGACTTGCCTCAGCTTCTTCCTGGCCATCAATTATAATCTTTGGTAAAGGCATCAGCGCAGTGCTTAGAAGAATCCTTAGAAGCTATAGGAGTAGTTTGGGCTTGTAGTTATAGACTGATCTGTATTTAGAGCTTCTTCTCTCTGTTCTGATTTACAGCAATTGCACAGAGAAATGCACCACATCTAAAGTGTACCACCCTCTTCTTTTCCATCCTTTTTCTTCCTCTCTTAACCCCAAAACTCACCCTCTGTTATTCCGTGTTTAGCTTGTGACACTTCCCTTTCCGTGACATCTTCCTCTTGGTGTACTTCTCTTCTACAAACCCACTGGCATTTAATTTTTCCCAGAGAACAAGGAGAAAAAAAGCTCCCCTCTAGACTGATAGATTTGGGACATAATGAGAAGGCTCTGACTCGTGGGCTGTCAGGTGAGGGTGTATCTCAGCGCCCCCTGGAGCCTCGGAAAGGTCAATGTGCCTCTTAATCAAACATCAGGCAGGCCAGCCCCACTGTCAGCTGGACGTTGGTGCTCTCTCCCTGCTGAGTTTAAAGTTCACTCCCATCTGCTCCCTGAAACTTACCCCGAGCCACAAAATGGCGGCAGTTATGCTCTCATAAAGCTGTCGTGAGGTAGATTTGATAGCCGCTTATGGTGGAGCCAGGTGATGAAGAGGCTTTATGTTCTGAAAACGAGCCTATCTCAGCTACACTGGATAGTGCGTGTCGAAGTATTCATCCTCAAAAAGGTTTTCCTTTTAGTGACTTTCACAAGGTATGCTTTATTTATAAGGTTGTCATTGCACATTAAAGATGATTTTAATGCAAAAGTTTGAAATGTGAATATGATATCTACAGCTCATCACTTTACTCTGAAACCTTGAGAGGAAATTCCTGTGATCGGAAGGGTGTTTTTTCTTCATTTGGTCTTCTTCTTTTCCTCAACTGAGCACCAAACTATGTTCCTACCTTTTCAAAAAGCATTTTCAGAGTGCCGGAGATTAAAAAAATGTTACTTGTAAGAACATGATGTGCTGTCTTAAACTAAATAGCTGTAACCTCAGAAGGTTTTTCTTTTTTTTGAGAATCAAACCTGAAAATCTTGTCTTGGAAATATCTCAACAGCCTTGAATGAACATGTGGAACTCATTACTCATTTATTTTTTTGACACATTCTTCTCTGGCAGAGTGAACCTCCTCAAAGAGATTTTTGAAAATGAGTCCACTCCGGTTTCTAGCCCTTCCCAGATAGAGTACTTAAAATGAAGACAAGTCGTTCATCTACAAAGCCTTGGCCAGGAGGAGTGATACATTACTATGAGGCCTAATCAAGTTTGGTGTGGCTCATTGGTCCTCTGTGGGCTGCAGCACATTCAAGCACCACTATTTTCTGAAGGCAAATTGGTCGTGGGGATGATGTCCCCCTAATGATTGTTTCTAATGTAAAGCTAATGTAGTGGTGATCAAAGCTTGCCTCTGGAATTTAAATAGTGTGCGTGTGTGTGTGTATGTACGTGAGAGAGAGTGTGTGTATATGTGTGAGGTGGAAAGAAGAAGATAATTGCCTCACAAAAAGTTTACCAGAAAGTAATTAGAAGGAAAAGTTAAAAATTCACAGATGTGTAGAATATTAGCCGCGCTGATGACAATGGATATATAGCTGGAGTGAAAGACTAGTGTTTAATACTCGGGTCACTTTCATTACAAGTGAATGACTACTTCGAGCTTGCTTCAAAAGCGAGTTAATGCCTGTAGACTCTCTATAGCTGATTTACCACTTCATTATAACTTTGGGCGTGTGGCTGCTTTGTCAGAAAGCAAGGATGTCAATACTCAATTCCTGATGAGCTCAATTCCTGATTTGGACCTTTTAATTATATTCATAGTGTTTGTGGATTTTTTAATACAATTTTTGAACAAATAATAACTTCCTGAGTGACCACTTGCACTGGTGTATTGTTCAAGAGGCCTCTGCTTCAGTTAAAAAATCGAATTGTAGTATTTTGTAGCCTTTTATTTGTGCTAACCAAAAATCCTACAGCATTAGCTGGCAACTTCTCACTCCACCCCTCCTCCAAATATGATCAGCTCACTCTTAAAAACTCAAAATGTCCACAGCCTAAATGCTAAATTCAAGGCTTCAAAACAGGACTTTGCAAACCTGTAGGTGATATTAGTAAATTCAGGTCAGATTAATAAATAACATCATAAACTAATCACCTCCTATTACCAGTATTTTAAAAGTAGATAAATGTATATAAATCTATAATTGTACATACTTCTGAGTAATTTCAAACTGAATTTCTGTTTACTGCGGTCCACCTGCAGTACATTTGCAGACTCATGCCATTGTTTGGGAACAATTGCATCCACCTATCATCTTCCACTTATTTGAAGTCAGATGGCAGTGGCAGCAGACTAAGCGGAGTATTCCAGACATCCTCCACAACCACACCTTCAGGTTACGTCTACACTAATCCAGATAAATTTGAAAACAGCGTTTTTGTCTCAAAGTGCTCCGCGTCCAGACTATCGTTTTCAATTGTTTTCATCCACACTGAAAACACTGCGTTCCTGCACTGCGCATGCGTGAAACGTAAGATGGTTGACCTGCCTCATTTCCGTCTGCCATTTATTTACTTTCCGGCTCTTTGAAAAGTTGAGGGAAATGTTTCGAGTTTTACCTGGAGCTATCTGTCCACAGAAGACACAGTGTTTTTGGCGTAGAGGTTGGCATTCGTGCTTTTGGGAGATACATTTAAAAACAATATTAAGGAAAAATGAAACAAAACTGAACACATCAACAACTTCTCAGCAAGGCACTAGTATATCCCCAGAAAGTAAAGACTAAAGATATTGTGGGTATTGAGGGTGTGCTTTTGCGCTGCTTTCTTCAATGATCTGATTTGTCCTTTTAAAATAGAGATGCTACTTGAATAATTACACAGTAATGTCCCAGCCTCTTATTCCCATGAAGGTAGGTGATAAAAACACGCAAATTTAATTTTTTTTAAACTTCTATGTATTTGTGTGTGTTTCTCTGAGTCAAAGTCAAAGTGACTAGTGCCAGGGACAGCAGCCATATTTCTCAGCTGGCACTCTGGCTGCAGTCAAACAAGTCAGTGCCAAGTTTTCTAGTCTCTTTCTCTCTCTCTCTCTCCCTGTCTGTCTGTCTCATGTCCTCGTCTTGACCACATCCCCCACAGCCAAGTTCAACTTTGTAAGGAGGGCCTTTTACTCCTCATTTCTCCCTCGATTTCTGCCCGCCTATTCCATGTTTTCCACTTTGCAAATGCTGCTTAGAGTGGCAGGACAATTAATCACGTGTAATCGTATAGCTGCAAACTGCAGTGGTCACATTTAAATGGATGTGCAACTCTCCAATATCCACTCTTTGCCCAGAAGTGTGTGGATTCCCCTGTTGTACTCGGGTTGGACCGGCCCCGATTCTAATTAGAGAAAATCTGTCCTGTAACACCCTTTTTGTTCAGTACGTCATTTTCTCCCAAAACATAAAAATAAAGCAAAATGGGGGAAAGCTTTTTACTAAAGCAAAAGGGGGGATAACAGTAGATGTGCACCGCCCACGAAGCAGGACGCTGCTCAGAAAGAAGCCGGCATGCACAGCTGGCTCCTCATAGATAAGCAAAGGTTACGAAGAACCCAACACTGTGGTTTGTTAGTCTCAAAATCTCAATATGGTTTAAAAAAATAGAGTTATTGTATTACTGTTGCTAATTGTGCAGCCAATTGTAGAAGCCCAGGCAACAACTGAGATAATGCAAGGAGCTAAGTAAACAAAATTAATTAAAAAAAAGAGCAACATATGCATTTACTGTAGAACTTTAATAAATCCCAATATTAATAAAAATCAATTATTTGCGGTTTGATGGACATTTGCACGCATATAAATTATTCTTTTTTTCCTTTTCTCATTAAACATGTACACAACCAGTCCCCATGCTGGTGTGTGAGCTGAGTTTAGCCTCTGCTGTGGGGGTCCCAGGCCAATCAGCTGCACTGCATTTATTGGAAAACACCTCTTTCTGCAACAGAACAACTTCCCTCAAAGTTGCTGACATTTCAGGAGACGTACGATAGCAAACGCGGGGCAAAAAAAAGTTTCCTTTTTCGCTTTGGAAAAAAGTTTAACTCAATAAACACAAAGTCTATGTAATATTTCAGTGTAATGAACTTATCTTTGATGAATTTTATAATTAGAATATGCAAATGGGAGTTTTCTGTCAGTGTCTGTCAGCGTTTGTTGGGTTTTTATGTGCTAAATAGCTCGGCACTCAAGATTAAATTTCAAATTTTTATTTCCCTTGATTTACTCCACGCATACTCTGCTGTCAAATGGGGCAAAAAAAGGAAAGCATCCAAACTTAGCTAAGTTGTTAATTAGAAGTCTGTTGTACATGTTTCCTGAAACTATGGACCTGCTCAACACACGGTCCTTTAAACATCTGTCACTGTAAGAAGTGAATCCTTTGCAGCTAAATCTCCACTTTAGTGTATAGTGCACTAATTGCATCCCTATTTAGACTGCAGCGTGATTGCAGAATTAGCTCTTATTTCCATGTAGATACCACTGTAACTAAGGCGCTCATTGAAATTCACAGTGTGGAAAGGCAATATTGGGACTGTGTTGCTTCATCGCTAAATTGAGCAAAATGTGTTCTCTGAAAGGATTTTTGCAGTAGAGAAAGCCACACTGTCCCCGGGGAAATATATCAACATTTCTGTGGTGCTCCTGCTAAAATGACTATGTAGCCACAGGCATCCGTGCGCAGTCTCTCTACGGCTCTGTTGTGGAATCCACGCCAAGATAATGGCGTCTAGACAAATTTGTCACTGACATTTTGCATGTCTCTCTCAGACAGAAAGGAATACAAATGAACGATGGCCCTGTGAGGGTGGCGTTCGTTCTGCGGTGTCTAAGGTGTTCATCTTACTATGCCAGCTCTCGGTTATCATTAGGGGAAGGTTCTGTGCGCTTTTGGTTTATTGTGTGTATTTATTACTGAGATATATTGACACCTAGAGTGAGGGATCATGTTAAAAACTGAAATATTATTTCAGCGGCGTGTTTATTCAGTTATCAAAAGCTTGCGAAGGTGTATTGAGGCTTGAATGAATGCAGAAGGAGGAATCTTTTGCAAAACATTCGCCTTGTTTATGGCAGCTTACACTGTGCTTGATATTAACCATTAACAAAATACTGCAGATCTGAGCAGTGGCACGCAAACCTCCAGGGAAGGAAGATAGAAATTCAAAATCACCAGGTTTATCTGATGCATAATCCTGTGCACAAATCACGAGTGATAAGGCGGGAGCATCGGCGAGGCCCACTGCGGCGGTGCTGTGGCAGTTAATAAATGGGGGGAGACAGCAGTTACCTCTGCAAACTTTGTTAGAGCTTCACAAACAATAACAAATAAGCATATGTCTTCATGGCCTGGTACAGTCGCAAATAGCTTGTCAGAAGTGTGAACAGAGCAGTTGCCCTTTATTGCTTTCACTGGTGTTATGGTGCCTTTGAGTCTCTCTCCCATTCCACAATAAACGAAGAGCTGCTTGCTTACTCAGACCACGTTTACCTTGGGGGCCTGTGTGACTGAAATGCCCCTTTCATCTAGGAGGGATATGTCTGTCTCAATATCCCCATGGTGCTTAGGGCACTGTGCACACAGAGGAGGAGGAGGGCGCGAAGAGATAGAGGGTACTGCTATTTCTTTGTCGACCACAGCACATCCCCGTTTGTGTACCCTCTCGCACCCATCTTCCAATCTCTGGGGAAAAGTGTGGAGAATGCAATCAGGGCAGGTGGGGGGACATCTGGATCTGTCTACAAGGCAACAAGGGGATGGTTGACTGGCAGCCCCTCCAACCCTCCTCTGTGTGCACCAACACCCCTCCCCCCTTTACTTCCACTTGTACCTGTCAGCGATGCAGTGGTTGAGATCTCCGAGGTTCGCTGGTGCTTTTCGCTCGCTGCTCACACAATATCTCTTTATCCTTCGCCCCAGTGGCCCCCTCCAAGATCGAACTCACAGAGCGGAGCCGCATTTAATATGCTACGTCAACACTTTCTGTGTTCTCAAAGGCTCAACTCTTAAGTTCTGACATTGTTTAACTTGTAGGCAATTTTCTAAAACACACTTGATGAGCGTGGAAGTCTAGCTGATAACAGCGTAAAGGACAAGTCCACAAAAATGCAGCGGCATAGTGAGGTACTAGTGATTCTGTTTAGCCTTGCCAGTATGCATAAATGTGACCTTAGATGGGCTTTCTTTAGCATGATCATTAAGTGTTAATTGTAGCTTCAGCTGATGGTAGCACTTTCCCTGGTTTACTTGTTGCTCACTTTTGCACACACAGTTGTCACCTGTTAAACACAAGCAGGAAATCACCAAATTAAGCAGAAGAGGGCTGGATGTGTTGTAGACACCAAAAGGAAATCAATCATTGCTCATGGTGCATGAAGTATGCAAGGAAGGAACTTGACTTGACTGCTCTTCATTTACGATGTATAGCGATTGCTGCCCGGAGAGAAGATAGCCATGAAAGCTTCTCAGGGTTTATGATATAAGATGATGGTTACCGGGCAAAAGAAGCAAAATGAAATTAACGCTGCAAGCATGACACAGTGACACATCTCCAGAGAAATTTCCTCACACTTTTTAAAATGTAGTTCAGTTGTGTCCACTTTCAGTCTTTTGAAAAGAGCAGACAATAGTTACATTCATTGAGTAGCATTCATAAACCAACTAATAATAGAACCAAAATTGTGATACAAACGTTGATGGTTTCATGTTGCTTTTACATCAGTGATGGTTTTAGTCATTATCATGCTATAACTGTATTTTTTAATTCCTTTTTTAAATTATTAATCTGAAACAAGCAAAAGAGCATAACTTTTTGTTTGTCCAGCAAAAGAATAAAGCCCATTAGAACATTTTTCATGTAAGGAGTAGTCACTCCAGTCTGTCTTGACACTCTTGACATTAAACCTGCTGTGCAAACTAAATTTTTGGTGGGTATAACATTGTTTTTAATCTTTTAAGTTTGGGTGAGATCCATTTATGTGCTGTGCAAGCATTCAGAAGGTGAAGCAGAGCACATGCAGGAAACCACATCAGCAGGTAGCGTCTGACATTGCTGAGGGAAATTACATTCCCCTCCTGGTCCTCCTGTCATTTACCTTGAGTCGCAGTATGACGAGCCTTTACATTATTAAACACGGTGCACATGCTCCTCCATCTGTCACCGTATTGGCCTCTCTTGCCTGCGCTACCCGATTGGCTCAGCTTGTCATCAATCATAAGCTTCTGGATTGGCCTGGCGTTGAGATCAATGGTCAGACTGAAGAGTCGTTCTGACCTTGGACTCATCGCTCCCATTCAAAACAAACTCCATCCAAGACGGAAGGAGCAATTCAACTTCAAAACTAACAGATGAGTATTTACGAGGGCTGCAAAGCCCTCGACCTAAAGCACTTACTCTCTACCCATCCCTGTCTCTCCTCAGTATGGCATGAAATTAACTATATGCCCGCAGAGTGGGCTTTTCTCCCTCCAATTTCACTTCTGACAAGCTGAGGCTAATGGAGGCGGTGCCTTGGATTAATGCCTCAGCATTTTGGTTAAAACACCCTCTCATCTCATCTGAGTGAGGTGTTGAGCTGTTTGTTGGTGTCAGTGAATCACTTTGCCCTTCTGCATCAGGCACAAGTCACTTTAAAAGGCAATTAGTCACGAAGAGCTTCTGTTCTGCCCAAGACAGATTGTTTTATTGCGAACAGTACGGAGGTGTGTTAATCTGTTTTCACAGACGTCTCGTTAAATTAATATTTGGGCACCGCTGAGGCTTTTGTTGCTTAACAGTAGCTCAATCTGTCTCTGAGGGTTTACTTTGAGAAATCCAAGAAACGGAGAGTTCTTTAGGCTCTTCAGAGTTAGAATATTAGTGTTTATCATGGCTTTCAACAGCACTTACAATAGAAAGTCTTCAGGAGTAGAAGATGCTGCTCCCTGCAATGGAACACTGATGAAAATCTGTTGGTATTCAAAATGAGTGAAATTATATCACTTCTTCTTACATTGGGCTTTGAACGCAACTTAGTTTTATGGATCTGTGCCAAACTGGTAGCATGAAATTTGTCTCAAAACCCCAGTTGTGCGTGTGATGTGATCTGTGTGTATCAGGCGATTCGTCCACATGCGTTTAAGGTTTTGTAAGTGAGGGATGTTAGGTGTGGTTTTAGACATCTGTATGCACAGAAAACTTTTTGAAAGAGAAAAGTATTCGATTTATGATGTTGAACTTAATAAATTGTGCGTAAATGATCAGTATTTTTTCAGGTTTGGATGTACTCATTTGTAAAAAAGTTTTGCGTGCAGTGAAATAACTTGTATGTATTTATGTGTGGATTGAATGACGCATTTGTGAGTGCTCAATAGTTACACACAAGCTTTGTAAATCTTCATTTAAGCTTGTGGATCATAATGTGTGCATTTGTAACAGGGGCCAATCCATGACCGATAGTGTTTCACTGTGTTTGTGCGTGTGTGCGTGTGTCCGATTCAGTCATGGTGTTACTACATTAGCAGTATGTTTAAGATCTTTATCATGGTGAAAAATGAAACTGTTTCCAATCAGACACTTTCCAGATGGTATTACATGGTGGTTAAAAATCTGGAGGTACTCCTCTGCATTAATAATTCCATTTTTTTTCTGACAGCATTCACAACACCGCTGACTGAAATACAGCGCCAGACCATGAGAGAGCTTTCGCCGTGTACTTAATCTATTACACATTACATAAAGACACCATTAAAGTTCATTCTTTGGACTGTACCACATTTCATGGCATTCAGTTCAATAATTCTGTGTGCAGAAGCAGTTTCACAGCCGGTCTTGAGGTGACACGGTCCTATTTACTTAAATTGCAATGAACTGCGTCTTCTCATACCACAAAGCTTAACATCTTTGTGTGAACACAAAAATCAATGAAAACATATAAGTCTAACCAATATTGCTCCATCCGAAACTTTCTGCTGAAAATAAGTCAAAGGTGAAAATGAATTATTGCTTGCAGTAAAACAAGAGTGGTCAAAAAAATAGACTGAATCACGTCTTTCTGCCTTTAAAAACAGCGCACACAGAGAGCTTTATGTGTTGAAAGAGGCCGTTGCTCTCCAGGCATGATTGATTGAGGTGCGCCATGACACTTGAGCGCTTTTTTTTAGACTCAGCACAGCGTGAAATGTAGGTTGAGCTTCGGCATATTGTGATGTTACTTTGTGTTTGGGGACTCTGTTGCTTTCTGAAGTGTCAGTCATTGTCCTCCACGTATTAAATATGAAAAATTTCCTTGAGCGTTCCCACATCAGATCCTCTTTAGTGTGTACTTTACTGACTCTGTTCTCCTCTAAACCGCCTCTGTAGTAATTGAGATGAGCCACGGGAGACAAGAAACTTGGAGCCAAGTCAAAACTTTCATCTTTTATTCACAAGCCACCGCATGAATGCCATTTCAGTCTTCTTCATCTTCTCGAATCCTCCCTGAAGATTCTTCTTCTTCTTTTTTACTCCGTGGTATCCCGACACATGGACCTGGCATTATATTCTGATAGTCCTATTATTAACAATTCCAATAAAATATAACAGCAGCGAATCATTCAGACATGGGTTTTATTATGAGCAATGGGGCAATTTGGCATGTGGGTGTTCAAAGAAGTCCCATCACTTATCTAAATAGCACAGAGTCATATGCAGAATGTCAAGTTATTAACTATGGCTGTAATACAAATTCAATTCAGAGGCCAGATTAAATTAGGAAAATGCTGAACTGCTTGCTAATCAAAAAAATGGAAAGCTATTTTGAAATGGATTTGTACTGCATCACGGTCATTTTTCATCTGCATGATTTCAAGCAATATATTTGCTTCCTGTTTTTTCTCAGAATCATGCTTAGATTACATTTTCCAGTTGGGCATTTTCCTCATTTAAAGCTTTTGCAAGAGCCTAGAGTGCATATTTTTTAAAATTCTTGTCATTTTTTTAACTGATTATGGTTTTCATTTTATGTCTGACTCTTCTCTTAAGCAGAGTAGCCTTACCTGGCTCACTCTGGCTCCATCCAGCCTCATTCTCCAAGACAATATATTGGAATTGCCTTCAGTGCTTCTTCAGACCTCAGGGACTTTTTTCATTTTGTCTCCTCGCTCCTTTCTTGTAATCTGAGGGGATTGAAAAGTCAGGGCTCAATAATGGAATTAATGGGTATGAAGGGATCAGGTGGAGGACAGTGCCCTTATCCAGGTGTTAGTTAACAGGCAAGGCGTATGAGTGATACTGTTAACCAACGGCTCCACTATTTAACGAGTTTTGATGGATCTTTAACTGTTTTTGTCACACAGACACATGTCACAATCGTCTTATACTAGTGAAACAATAATTAATATTTCTGATTAACCTTTTGAATAAGCAGATGTGATGTTTATAGCTCCCTTTAAGCATTAACACAAATAAAAAGAGCTTAAATTTGTGTACTGATTGGATTTTTGTCTGTTTACAAGGCAACGGAGGAGTTTGGGCAGCTTGTGGAATGCATTTAAGGCATTTCTTCACGCAGTTTGTTTATTCATCAATTCGATACATGATAATTCAACCAGGAACTCAATTGAACAAGTTAATTTTGTTACTTTAGCTTTCACGATTGGAATGCAACTAATCACATGGTCTGCTGAATCTGTAAACTATAAAATATTAGCAATCTAAATCCAAATGTGGCATGCCGAGAAAATGCTGGGTTTTATTTTTATTTTTTTAATTTATTTCCCTTTGCAGCTACGGTGACTTTTTCTGTGCATTGAAACATCAGCATCAGACATCAAGATGAAAAATTGGTGGGTGAAATAGGTGAACGAGGACCTTCTTATGTTTTTACAGCATGACATTCTGAAAGATCTCTGAAATTGTTGAAGAGTTGGTTTTACTCCTGAATATCAAGACTATTTCCCATAAATTCTGAAATGAGGCTCAGGGCATTTATTTACCTCAGCTGAATAGAAAACTTCTCCTTTATTAGATGCCTTGGTATACAATGTTCCTTTTTTTGTTGTGTGCATTTTTTCCTTGAGGCTCCCCTGTTCCCTGTTGTTTACAGTCCACTTTGCTTCGGCTGTTTTTGTTATTGTGAACCTGTAAACACTTTCTGCACAGAATATAAAAAGCCTTTCAGCAGTTAAATGTGCTTTATATCTGCAATTTCCTGGGAGGCATGTCCAAAAGAATGAGGGGGGTGAAAAGAAATTAAATTATCGAAAATTATGAGTAAAACATAAAAAACAACAACAAAAAAAACAGAAATTCTTTTTAACCACAAACTATGCTGGGGTTTTTTTTTCCCAGAATGGAGAATCTAGTCACACTTACCATCTAAAATGTGAAAGCTTCTCTTTTGTGTGTCTTTGAACTCTTCTGGTAATTATTAATTCAGGTAGAAATAAAAGTGTGAAGTGTGTGTGTCATAAGTCAAAAGTGCAAAATGTACTCACAAGCAAGTAGTGTTATGCTTTAATATTCTCATATAGTATAATTCTTGTGTTCCTCTGTGTGCAGAACTAAACAGACACCAGGGGAGTAACAGCTTCTCTACTGCAGGGCAACTGCTGTTGAAGTTAAGTGTTGGTAACCTGACTTCTGTCAGTCTGAGGGGGTCCTGAACCACAGGAGGAACCATAATAATAATAATGGATTGCATTTATTTAGCGCTTTTGCTAGGCACCCAAAGCGCTTTACAATTCCACTATTCATTCACTCTCACATTCACACACTGGTGGAGGCAAGCTACAGTTGTAGCCACAGCTGCCCTGGGGCAGATTGACAGAAGCGAGGCTGCCATATCGCGCCATCGGCCCCTCTGGCCAACACCAGTAGGCGGTAGGGTAAAGTGTCTTGCCCAAGGACACAACGACCAGGACAGAGAGAGCCGGGCAACGAACCGGCAACCTTCCGGTTATGACTGTTATGACTGATCACTTGCAAAGCAATGACATACATGACCTCCTTGATTGGCAGCTTCAGCTAACTGTGACAGACTAAGTTACACTGTGGAAACAACCACGGTCTAAGCTATATGCTTGATCTGGTAGGTGTCTCTGGTTGTACTGACTCCCAGTATTACATCTTTAAGCGCTTCTGCTCCTGTCCTATTATGCGGGGATTATACTTGGTTCCTGTACTTTTGTAGACTGAATAAAGTTGCCCTTGAAAGTAAACAGGGTCTGGCCAATATCGTGTAAGCAAATGAAACTCAATTGAAAACTTCCAGAAGTTTCTTATCACAAAACTTTGTTCTGCCCTGGGGTAGAACATTCAGCCTTTTCCAATCCAGGCTCAGTGCCACTCTGGTGTTCTTTCACTGCTTCTCATTTAGTACCTTTTGCCCTTGCTACTGTTGGGCATGTGTACGACCGGTCGTTCTACTTTCCCACTTTGGCTTACCATGCTGTAGCTATAAACGCTACATAAATTTAGATTGCGTTGTGCCCAAGACCAATCTTCCAAAGAGGTGGCGATAATTTATGAGGTTCAATTCATGGCACGAATACATCACCACCACTTTATTACAACCCATCACAGGGACTGATTAAATTGATCTGCAGATTGGTGGACAGCAGCAGACACCTCATTCATCGAGGGAAAACACAAACTCGGTCAAAAGTTCCTTTGACACCAGGTATGATGCAATAACTCTAGCCATTCAAACAGCAGATGACGACTTTCATACATGCATGAGCTTCTGTTTGGTGCATTATGGTGCATTCCCTGTATTTATTTTAGCAGCAAAGGCATTTTTTCTGCCTCCCGTCTGTTCTTGTGTTTTCCCTCACCCTCCCTTCTTTTCTTTCTGTCTCTTTACCCACCTGCCAACTCAGACACACGTAAACGCACACACACACACACACCTTTGCCTCACTAAAGCAGCAATGAAGATGTAAAAGAATGATCTTTGGCTGTGTTTGCTGGCAGATGTCTCTCTCTTATAGCCAGACCAAAAGATTATGTTAAAACCTCCAATTTAGTTCAGGTGCTGAACCCGCCAAAAAAGAAAAAAAAATAGCCAGCCTCTTGTGGGGAAGAGCTTAATAGGGAGGGAGAAAGGTAGGGATAAGACTGAGAATGAATCAGGGGAGGGGAGAGAGTAGCCGAATGCACAGACTGTGTGCAGCTACTACAAGTGAGAGTTCGAGAAGACGACTTGTCTTGGAGAGACAAAGACTGATAAACCCCATAAAGGAGCAGAGTCAATGAGAAAGATCGAGAGGCTGAGAAAAGTCAGAGAGGGATAGCCAGAGTGCTGTGGAGGAGAAAGGGGAGAAGTGTGTTTGTGTGTGATGTGTGTTTGAGGAGGGGGGTAAGCGCGACAGCCGGAGCGAGTGAAGCCGAGGAGCACACATTTCCAAAAGAACCCATCCTGGCAAATGGATCACAGTGCATCAGACAGCATCCATGCAGCTATGTGATTGATTGGCTAAGGTGGAAGTGAGCCTGGAGTGTGCCAGTCAGCTGACAGAAGGGTCTCAGGCTCGGGGAAGGGGGCTTCACTAATCCTCCCACTTTAGGTGAATTCTCCCACTCATTCGGCACTTGTCCAGAGGACTTTTTTCTGTACTGGAGAAAAGGAGAGCAGAGGAGCAGAGCGCAGGACGAGGTTTCAGTGTCACTTCAGTCATGTCAATGCTAATTGTCACCCAGCAGATCGATACCACCACCTCCAAAATGGTAAGGCTGAAGCTGCACTCATGCTGTAGTGTGCATACTGAAGAACTGTTGAGCTGGATCACTGAATGCGGCTGCAGCTTAGTATTTCTGAGCCCATGCCGCTTCTTTATTACTGCTATTTAAGCCCATGTGGTTTGCATGATGCTGTTTCACTAATCAGACTTTCAGACTTTCTGCTCTTTTGTCATTTTTTAGCTTTGAATTGTTGCCAGTTTTCTGTCATTTACAAAAAAAAAAAAAAGAAAGATCACATTTAAAAGCATACTCACGGGCAGGGCTCTCATTTTAATGAAAATATTAATCATTCTCTGGATTTCAAGCATGAATCTGGTCCGTTGTGTCAGTCGACATGAGCAACCCACTGGGTCAGACCACTGGACTGTGAGTGTTATATTGTCTGGGTACAATGACAGGATGACTGCATCATTGATGGCTAGTGCTGCCCCCCAAGGGATCCCATTCATAACTCACTCACCATATTTCAAGGCTCCTGGGTTAAGGTGGAAGTTAAATCAGGCTCTCCGCCTGTCTCATAGCATCCACATTTCTCCACTCATGTTTTTTCCTCGTCATGTGCATATTTGGCCCCCTGATTTCAACCCATAAAACTTGTGAAAGTTCAGTCATTTCAGTGGGCTCGATTGAACATGATTCAAATACAAGGTCAGACATTTAAGGGTTATGGCCACTTGTTTGGAAATAAAATGTATGCTGCAGCAACACACTTGTCAAGTGACCCTGGGTTCAGTGGCTGTAACATTTTTTCATGGGTTTAGGTGGATTGCTGTACTCTGACAATCAACAGTTTAGTACCGGTAGCCACTAAATGCTTACATGCACTTTAGAGCGACACAAAAATCCAATAAACTGAGGAGAAGCTACAGTAATATGTGGCTCCGATTAGATGTATTTGCATTCTTTAGACAGCTAAAGTCACCTCGAGTGGTGTGTGAGCAACTGTGGTCAAGTTGCAAATCTTTAATTAGCTTGAATAAAATATTAGTTTTCAGGAGCTGACAATTGAAGTGTTCACTAAATAATCTTACAACATGCACTCTTTATTTAAAGTGCATGGCAAGAAAGATGATGTGCAATAAAAAAAAGAAAAAGCATTTGTAAGAGAACGTCAATTGGTCTGGGTCACTTGTTAAATTCCTACAATTTACAACAACACCTTTTTTTTTTTAAATCCCATATTTAGTCCCATATTCAGCGATTTATAGACAACACCATATTGGAAAAGCCATTAAAGTCCATTTTTAAAAAGGATCCTGCAAACCAGAATCACCAGGCTGACTCAGAGTGTGAGGTACATCACAGCTGGAGTGTCTCCTCTGACTCATAATAATGCAAATAAATAGCAAATAAATACACAACTATGTATAGCAACTAGCAAGAAACAGCTCTTCCAGGGCTCCATTGCTAAAAAAGCATTTACAAAAGTAGGATTTTTAGATTATGGTTACAGAGAACAAACACAAAAAACAACAACTTTATGTTAGATTTTTGCATTTATTTCCCACTGCTCCTTTTATATAATTAGCTCATTTCTGAAACTAACAGAATTGTTACTTTGAGAATTTTCAGATTGATCTATTATTATTATTATTGATAGTTTGTGTCGCGCACACTGTTAACTATAGGTGTAGGTGTTGGTTTATATTCAACGCGGTAGATTTTGCCAGCCCAAAGCAGCAAAGTAGATGCTTTTCTGAATTTTAGCTCATTTTGGCCATGGAAAAGTATTTTATTTTCAGTTTGGAAAAATGTAAAGAAACCCATCAATCTTTTCCTTCAGGCTTCATCCTGATTCATATCTTGACAGGTCTCCCTCCCCATCCCATCCTCTCTCTGTCCTCTTAGACTCTGAATCCGCAGGTCTCAATGTGTTTCACCAACTAGTCACCACTAGCACACTTTAACATCAATGTGCTGAATCCAGTGCTCACCTTCCCCATGTCCCAGAGCCTGGCGGGGTCCAGCCCTTTGATACGTGCAGATCAGATGATTTACAGCCCGTGAGCCTCAGCCAGGCCTGTCTGAGAGTTTTGATGTGCCAGATTTTAATACAGAGCTCCCTCATACCTCCCGAGGCAGACAACACATATCACTACTTCATGTGAAGATGTCTCATTTGCCAGCTAATGCATCTAATTCCAATCACTTTTTTTCACTAAAATGGTTCCTATGAGCTATTATCCCAAATGGAAATTTCTCACTTTAAAAGGCAGAAATGCTTCACTTGCTAAGTAAGAAGCAGGGGGAGGGGTGAGTGTGCAGCAGAGTGTGCTGTAATGACATTTTGGTAGAAATATATAAATGTTATTAGAAAACACTTTTTGTGGTATGTGGCAGATTAGTTCTGTAAAAACGTGGGATATATTAGAAAAAAAGCGAGACTCAGTATTGATTCTTTTGGAAATGACAGATGATTGACTGCAACGCAGCAAAGGCTGAAATATGAATAAGCGATTTTCTCTGTGGACATTTGTCTCAGACGCAGCTCCTCTGTGGCATTTAAACCCTACTTCTCCTCAAACAAATCAATAATTACTTTAAATCCACGGGTTTTCTATATGTTTTTTTTAGTCATTCACACAACCTTTTCACTTTCTGAGCCAGAATACCAAACAAAAAAAAAGCTGAGTGGAGAAATGACTAATGTGGAATTGAATGTATTGATTTTTCTCTGCTAATTGAAGCCATGGTTAATGCATTCTGGCCAGTTCACTTGGCCTCCAGTCAAAATTGTGACTGAAATCCTCTAGTAAAACAAATTAAAAAGCCATCAGATAATGACAGCAGTTTGTTGTAGTAATAACAAAGCTTTTTCACGATCACGGATATGAGGTTTGTGTGTGTGTGCACGTGTATACTGTACGTGTGCGGCAAGTTCAAATGCCAAAAGTCTAGTTGGGGCATATTTATTAGAACTTTTCATTCTTTCAGACCCTTTTTTTATCAAACCTTTCTTTCTTTCTTTCTTTCTTTCTTTCTTTCTTTCTTTCTTTCTTTCTTATTTGCACCATCCATTTTTATCCCATTTCTAAACATGTTCCTGGCTTCTGTACACCTCATGCAGATATAATTTGAGGGACATCTGGAGGTACAAATTAACAGAGGGCTGGGGCGTATGCTGTGCTGCAATAAGCAGTGCTTGCAGCAAAACAAAGAAAACAGGGAAGTCGAGTAGCTAGGCGCCTGACTTCTTACTGTAGATTAATACTGTTCATCTGGTAACACTTCTGTGGAAGCAACTGGTACAGTATTAAATTAAATTAATAAGCTCCAGCCCACACGGTGAACAGCTGAGCATTGTTAACAGAATTAAAACTGTACTGGAGATAACCAAAGTTTTAAAATACGTATGTGCCAGACAGAATTTGGACGAATGAATGAAAATGTGTTTTTGCCATGAATAAAATTCATCCCAAAAATATATTTTGGAGCCACTTATTGCACATAACTGTTAAAAAATAGGTTTTAGCGATTATGATTTTATCTTAAAAACATCTATGTATAGTGTTGAAGAAACATCAGCTGAAGCTGAACTAGGGCTATGCTGTACTTTCGTGTAATACCAGTTTGATGGTGATGGTGCAGTGAATTAATGCAACCTTTGTTAAACCTGTTCAGTAAAACCTTTTCCCTATATATACAATGACGACTTACAGTAAACAAGCTTTTTGAGGAAATGGGGATAAAAGCACACATCTATAAACAGTTCAACACATTCACAGGCAAAACACTGCCCCCTGCTGTTGAGATCTTATTGAAAAATAAATCATGGTATCTAATTGGACATAAGTACTGTTGTTACAATTTATGACTATTTCTTTTTTACACATTATCATATATTGTCACACATTGTCACCATGAAGAAACTGTGGTCTACTGTGTAAAACTATAAAACATACAGAAAATAGGAAAAATTGAGTTAAACATAGCTTCTCAGTCAGGAGACCAGTTTTTGTGATTCATTTGAGTGTTTCTACCTTTGTTTGGAGCCCTGCATGCTGAAAAATGACAGTTAAGTATTCTCAGTCTGTTTAAATGGGATCCAAAGAAGTTGAGACCACGTGTCCATATGGGATGAGTTCAGAGGGATGCCCATTTCACAAAACACCATGCATGCAGACAACGACTGTTTGGCGGGGCGTGGTCTGTGGTGCTGCTGCAGGGGAGGCAGACACACCTGAGCGGCATCAGTTCATCACACCTCCACTACATTTAAGTATGGACTGGGTCCTGAGTGAGGTTGTTGGTGTTTGTATGGGGCTGACAGCTGAGAAGGTGCAGCTGAGTTGGAAACGACAACCGAAATAAAGAAAGATGCTGAAAAGTGTTGAAATGTGCTCGGGTCTGTTGTGCATCTGTTACAGTGGTGCCGAAACCCAGGACGGGAGCATGGCGACACCACACCCCACCACAGACTGCTTTGACATAGCAGCAGTAATAGACACATCAGAAATGAAAACTGCATAATTTTGTAGGAACTTAGTTGTAACTAAAAATCTGGAAAACAATTACAGTTACTGATGTTTTTAATAATTTAATTCAATTTTATTTATATAGCGTCAAATCACAACAACAGTCACTTCAAAGCGCTTAATATTGTAAAGTAAAGACCTCACAATAATACAGAGAAACCCCAACAATCAGATGAACCCCTATGAGACAGCACTTTGGCGACAGCGGAAAAGGAAAACACCCTTTTAACAGGAAGAAACCTCCAGCAGAACCAGGCTCAGGGAGGAGCAACCATCTGTTGCCACCAGTTGGAGGTTAGGGCCAGGCCAAAAGACATGCTTTGGAAGAGAGCCAGAGATTAATAATAACTCATAATTAAATGCAGAGTCATGTATAAACACAGAGAAACAAATACATGTACTCCAAATAACTCATTCTTGAACCCAATGGCAACCAGTAACTCATCTAAAACTGTGACTTAACATAACACACTCAGTTTTATACGTCACATAGCTTTAGCATCTAGATAACATCTAAAAAATTGTAATTATAACACACACCTTGTAATTTTTCTTTCTGGGATGGGTTACTCTATTGAAATGATAACAAAAGACATGCTAAGTGTCTTGGGAGTTGTAGGCCTAACACTGAAGCTGATGAAATGAGAAAAATCTGATCCAGACAAAAAAGTTTTATTCATGTTTAATTTCAGTCAGTACTGAAAGTACTGTTAGATAACATAGTAATTGTTAGTTAGCGTTATGAATTGACTCAGACACCTTTATAAACCTTTTCAGTGTTACTGTAATCTTTTAAAGCTTATGTACATATTAGCTCTGTGGGTGGCTTGAGTAAAGGACTTAAAAAAATTACAGTTTACAGTTACAGTTCCTTCTATTCATAAAAATATAAGTACATATTTAGAAAAAAAATAGTTTGAATGTTGAAATTGTACTTACTAGCCCTTTAAGCAGCACAAAACAGAAACACTATTATAATGGTGATGGAAAGTTTTTAGGTTTTAGTTAATTATAGTTATTGTTTAGAATAATGCTTCTTCTAAAAGAGCCATGGATCATACAGTAGCTAGCAACAAATCCAGTACCAAGGCCTGGTACTGGATTTGTTTGGTTATTGCTGAGCTGCCAGAAAGATAAATCAGCCCTCAGCACACAGACTCTCTCTACTTGGACCACCATCTCCACCATACGTAAAATGATTCTGCTGGTCCTATTTGGGAAATGGGATCCAAGTCAACAGTGAAGCCTGAGATAACAAATGCATTTTTCCCCCCTCTTCCTCTCCAGCCCTGCATTTGCAGATTACCTTTGTGCCTCTTACACTTGATAGGCACTCATGTTTCACCCATCGTTACGGCTCACACTCGCTCACAGCTCCTGGCTCTTTTCTATTTCCCCCCACTTCAGCACCTCCTTCCTGCTCATGCTGTCCCTCTAAATTTCCTGGGGACTTTATCTTGCCCATTTCAAATAGGATTTCGACTCAATTCGCCATGCTTCATGTCACTTTGCTGGCAAATCCACAGTTGATATAGACACATCATAAAAACTGCCGCATGAGCAAAATATGATTTGTCAAAACTTTTTTTTCTTTCCCCCCCTCCTCGTGTTATTTGTCATTTCCGAGATTTGTTTCTCCTTCCCAGTGCTCTGATTCGTCATGAGAGATCGCCGCCCCGGCGCTGGGGCAGATGGGGAGTGTCGATCAAAGAGCGATGTTGCCTTCGGATTGGTGTTGAGGCGAGTAGGTGGTTTCACAGCGGCAAGTGACAGCACCTATTAATTTGGCCATTTAATTTTAAGTCCAACAGCGTCAGGCTCCACCACCTTCAATCTCCCCCTGTCATTCAAAACAAGCCTCAAGCCAACAGTCACAAACACACACGTATACACACATTCCCCAACTAGCATGGAGAACACAAAAAAGGTTTTTAATCTAAAGCTGAAACTTCTGTGAGAATCCAAGAACCCAAGAAGAAGCCTT
The DNA here is from genome assembly GCF_036321145.2 of Pelmatolapia mariae. Classification (NCBI taxonomy): domain Eukaryota; kingdom Metazoa; phylum Chordata; class Actinopteri; order Cichliformes; family Cichlidae; genus Pelmatolapia; species Pelmatolapia mariae. The sequence continues at coordinate 12,334,270 of NC_086235.1, read as the reverse complement.
TAAATCAATCAGGCTTATAACCTACCACATTTTAAACTGCAGCTGCTACATCTTGGAGATACTTAGGGACAGATGCCGGGGTGTGTGAGGCGACTGCATTTTCAAATTGGGTTCCCTCATCGTCAGCTAGAGGTCCAACGGACCCGAATATCCCGGGTAATGACTAGACTGATCCTCTCTCTGTGAAGCTCAGGATTGGAGGTGGAGCTTTATGACAGTATCCTCAGTGAGAAATGGACTGCAACAATGAAATGTGACACCACCGTATAAATTCATGAGTTCTCACTCTTTCTTTCTTCTGCACCTGAACTTTTGCTCCTGCTGTGAATGCCTGCTCCCATCACACCGTCAGCTGGGGGATTTTCTTCTCTTCTGACAAGGTCAAACGTGTCTTTTATTTGATACATACTTGGAAGACCTCGCCTTCTCTGTTTCAACTTTTCCAGCTAGATTGATTGCCATATGTGTGAATGTAATGAGAGCAGCACTGTATGACTCTATTCATTCTCATTCTTTTTTAAGTTCATCTTATCCTAATTTGTGCAAGTTGTGAGATTCAATTTTTAGAATGGATTCTTATCTAAGAAAGTGTCCCTAAGGCCCCCTTATCCCTAATGGATTGTCATTCTTATGGGTTCCTAGGGCAAAAATTTGAGGGTTAAACTTCACCTTTTAAATCATGAACTTTTAATACCTTCGACATTTATTCCCTTAGCATAAAAAAATTGATCTTTTGTATAATTCATGTTGCTTAAAGCTTGTCAGAATGATCGACCGCCTCCCTTGGCACACATTAATTGCTGTCTGGCAGTCCAGCAGCTGAAGATGTGCTGGCAGTGACACAGCTTTTGAAAATACTGTGGACGGCGACCCAACAACTCCCTCTGCCACCTTTACTGTGGCAGCTGCTTCTGCACTGCCTTCATTTTTATGATGGAGGAAAGGATTTAGAGAGTGCAGCCCTCCAGAGTAGTTCCAGTCCGGGGAGAGACATGTGGCCTGATAAGTATGGCTCTTGCACAGCAGCATGAAATGAGAAACTATCCATCATAAATCATGATGGCTGCTTGACAGAATGGGATGCTCCGGCAAATGAACTTGTGAGTGTGCTTGCAGTTTTTGAATGAAAGCAAAATTGTCATATTGATGTTTTTTTTTTCCTTAGGTAGCTGAGTAGCATTTATTTACTTTAAAAAATATAGAAATAAATATTTTGAAATGAAGTTGCTCTTAGCCACTAGACAGTAGTGAATTCTTGGCACAGAAAGAATCCCCCCAACACTTACACATCTGGGAAGGTTGCATTTGTGATTGCTCAATATAATTTGTAGGTCTAATTTAAAAAGAAACATTAGCTGCTATGTTGTCTCTGTTCTGCTTGGTTATCAGGTAATATCATTAGGAAAGGTGTATTTTTCAGTATAACTGACTTTTCTTAGCTTACTCTCATCCTTTTAAAATCTTCAGTATCCCGCTCAGCTGATGTCAGCCAGTCTTTGCCCACAAACAAAATACTCTGACTGGGATTAGAACATGCAACTCTGCCCTCTGCTGCCCAGATTTAGCGCTGATCTGCTCACAGCACTGCTGCATTTAGCTCTACATCCAGCAATGGGGAGGCCCAGAAATAATTCAATTCTGTCCATGTATGATTTTAGTCAGTAAGTTAATCGGATGCGAGAAAATAGCAGAAAGTCTAAGTCAGACCACAATGCCAGTCTGGAAAGTTTCTTTCCTTTCTTAATTTTATTAATAATTATGCTGAGGATGTTACGCAGCCCACCTTAACATTAACTGCATCAGTGCTCTCAGGATTTCCCGCTGTTTGACATATCTTGCTTCACAGGCTTTTTTCTCGTTTTCTTCTCCTTCTGCTTAATCGCATCACAGTACCTAAAAATTGAATTCCATTTCTGGGTTGTCTGCCACAGTCTGAGATAGATTTGATGGGTTGAAACACATTTTTGGGGGGGTGGGCATGAGTCTGTACTGTGCAAGTTGGAAGCTGTGGCAGTGTGTGCCTGTCTAATCTTTTTTTAGGAAGTCATCTTAATTAAAGGGTAAATCTAAACAGATGTGGGCTGTTATATGTGAGGGATGTTTGCAATTCATGTGGCGTTAAGCTTCTCCTTGAGGACTCGAGAACTTGAGAGGTAGTTGGGCTGTGGTGAGTGGATGAGTTAGTCTGTGTTTGGCAGAAATCCCAACATGCTGAGCTTGTTGAATACACAGAGGGAGGTGTTCTGTATCCTGTGACTACTCACAAAATCAAATTAGATGACAGATTCCGGGTCTGTTGTATAAAATGAGTCTCCTCGAGCTGGCACAGCAAAAAAAAAAAAAGTGTGTCTTAGAGGCCAGTCAGCATCGCAAAGAAACTGTTTTGACTGCCTTTAGATGTTTTACCTTCTTGAAATTTAAAGTGTGTAATCATTTACTTTAGCGGGTGTAAAAGTGGCTCTTTTCTTCATTTCAAGACATTCAAAGTTGTTTAGTTTAAACAGATACATCGATAATTAATTTAAAGCTCTTTTAATAATCAAGCAATCATTTAATTCACGTCTTATGTAAAAAAAAGCCAAACATTGATCAGGTACAGCATCTCAGATGTGAGTGAGTATATAAGAAAGTAATAAACAAGACAGTGAGTGTCCTTAGGATTTGGATGACTGCTGAGATGACAGCAGACAATTTGAAGAGGTCCCTTTGGGCTCCTCGAAATTATACATCATTATTCTGTTAAAACAGGAAACCAACAGGCAGATGAGTCAGTAATAGAATTAATTAGCTTGATGTGTGATTTAATTGAGCTCCAGGCTTAAAATGCAAGTTTATTCTGTCTTAAAGGCGGTGACTCGTCTCATCTCTGTGTTTGCAGCTTGCATTTTGCAAGAAAACAGTATATTTTTGTTGTTTAATAGGAAAGCAAATAAGCGTCTCTTGTCACCTGTCACCTGAAACACAGAGGGTATAAACTAATATGGAAGATTGGGACCGCGGGAAATCTCACTGAGTGATATCAGAGAAACGAATCTTCCCATTTTATGCTCTATGAAAACCTGTCTCCTTGAAAATATGCCTGGGTCTTCTGCGCCGTGGTCCACATGAGGGCACTCTTGCTCTCTGCAAAGCGGCTCTGTAACCCAAATGGAGGCAAAGATTAAAAACAAAACAAACAACAACAAAAAAAAACAACTATTAGATATACTAGAACCTGATCTATGTGCCAAGTCAAGCACCGCAAGTTTTCACCGCAAAACCTGCACTTTAATGTGTTAAGGTTGCTTTGTGTCGTTCGCAGCTGTTTTGCACACCACCTGGTGTCTGCGAATACTTGTAAGGCAAAGCCCCATCACTCCCTGGACGTTTATCAGCCGTCACCTTCTTTTCTACCACAAGGGAGGGAAAGAGAAGCGGGATATCAACCAGCCGAGGCTGGCTTCTCCCCTTTTTTCGGGTCCGTCCGGGGTGCTCGATTCAGCCTCCTTGTATTTGCATCAGTTCGGGATCAAGTTGGGAAAGTGTGGGAACTGCGTTGCTGCAGGATCGTTGAGACCCGACCGGCGAGCCTGAAAGTACGTGCCATGCATCCTGAACACAGAGTGATATTTTTTTTTCTTTCTTTCAACTGAACCAGAGCGTCATGTAATCGAATCACTGCAGCCATAGCGGATCGACCTGCTCGAACTTTTTGTATATGTTTGTCCGCGCGCGCGCATTTATTGATTGAGAGAAGAGCCAAGTTATCCCTTCTTTATTTTATGACAAGCAGTCGACATGGCGTCACTGTATCAGAGATTCACCGGCAAGATCAACACGAACAAATCCTTCCCCAACCCTCCAGAGGCGAGCCACCTCCTCGGACAAAGTGTGGAAGGGGAGAGTGCGGCGCAGAGCCAACGAACCCGGTTTCAGCAGCACCGCCGGCGCTGCGAGGACGAGGATGTAAGAAACTTGAACTGTAGTCACCTTTACTTGTCCGAATGCATTTTCTGACCACTTTCAGATAGTTACAGTGCCCTCTAAGACACACTAAGCGAGTTGGATATTGGCGTAATATATGGAATTTTGGCGCTAATAAATCTCCCAGTCTGTTTAATGCCCTTCTGCTTGCTCTCCCCTTTTAAAGGCAGACTTGTCAAACTTACGTCATCCCCTCAATGGTTGGCTTATCTGTCAATAAATGACGCATCACTTACGTCTCTTGAAAAGCAACGTGCGTTCTCTGGCGCCTTCTGGTAACTTTATAAATCTTACAAATGGCTTCTTAGTGCTTTGACACCTCCGTTAGAGGTTGTCGAGTGTTGCTTATTTGTCTAGGGATACTGTAAACCAAGTGTGCCTTACAATTAGATTGGAACTAATGTTTAAATCGTGATTTACAACAACACCCCCGCCCCCCAATCCTCCATGCTGATTGGTTTTATTGGGATCTGCGCTAATCATTATGTGTCTCCTAGCCGTTCTTCCTCCCTTCTCCAAACATGTTCGCATTTTTTTTTTTGTTGTCGTTAAAAATCTTCAGTTCTGAAACTATATTTGTTTACCTAAGCTTATTTATTTGTGGGAGTGGTTTTTAAAGACTCGTTTAGGTCGTCCAGGTTCTTTAAAATCTACTTTTGACCATTTATAGCGCCTCTCTGAGCCTGACGTGATGCCAAACATGAAAGTGGTGCTGTCCATGGTGCTGAAACTTGACCTTCCACTCGCTGCTGCCGCTCTCCGCAGTGCTGAGGGAATAAATCCACAGAGCAGGTTTAATGGGGCCACTTAGGTTTGTTTGTCTTAGATTTATTTGTATTAAACACATTTTAAAAAAAAGTCTTTACACTTACAATTATAAATTTAACTGAGGTGGACCACATCACCGTTAAACAGATACAAAACATATAGTATGAAAATTATTCACAAATTTTAGAAACATAAAGAAACATTTGATATTATTTTTCTTGATTTAAAAATATAATTGTTTTCACATGAAACAAGTAAATAAAATGAACAAACAGGGGCACAAATATACTGCAAGTGGGTCAGTTTATTTTAAAAAAAATAAAGTTTTGTAAAACAAATATCCCCATTTAATAAAGGAGCTGATCTACTGTCACAAAAGGATGTGGTTGAAAAGTGGCACTTTATTGCTAATTTTCTAAACCATGTATTTGTCTTATACCCCTTTAGAATAAGAATTAAAATAAAGCAGCTGCGGTCAGGTGGCAAAAGTAAAGCTGTTCATGGAGAATCCACAATTTGTCAAAAAGCAATTTGCCAAAATGAAAATGAATCTATTAAAAGACAAAGAAGGACATACTTTAGTCTAGAGTTGTGAAAGGTTTGACGATCTTCAGACTTTGAAATCAAGGTTAGTCCAGATTTTGAAGTCAAATCTTATGTTTGCTTTAATGGCTGAAATCTTGACAACATTGTTTTGTTTTGATTTTTAGTTAAACTGAAAATGCAAAAATGTTTTCACTTTCTTTTAGTGATACTTTCTTGCCTGACAAATTTCTAGTTATTTCCCCTGTCTAACTGTATGTCAACTGCAGGATACAACCTATACACCATTATAAGCCCAATTTGGAATATGGCTGCATCAGAGTTAGTGGTGCTATAAGATAGTTTAAAAAAACAGAACTTTTCTGTTTTCTTTTCTTTCAACAAATCTGTCTGGCCTGTGTAGTCACCTCTCAACTCTGGTATTTGAAATGAAATTAACTTAATCAATGTTGAGGTGGTAAAACATGCAAGGTGGTAAAATTTATTTATTTATTTCTACTCTAAGGTGACAATAAAGAAGCATGCCTTTAATCCCCATGTATTTGAGATATGGCTAACTTTGAAGATGGAGAGATTTGGTCTGTTAAACAATGAAACCAACTAAGTGCCTGTTAGGTTTTGGTATATTTAGTTTTGGAACTTTCACAGTGAAATTATACATACGCATATACAGATTGGTGACAAAGAGTATAAGTTGTGTTAGTAAGGTGCTGGGTCGTGACGTGCCACCAGAACAGCTTCATTGCCCCTCAGCATTGATTCTAAAAGTCTCTGAAAGTACTAGAGAGAAACTCATTCGGTGTTTTGAAGTTGCCGAATAAGTTGGTACCAATCTGCATATGATCCATGTCGTGTTCATGCTGATCAAGTCATTTAGTGACCCCTTATTTCCTCTGCATAGAGAGAGATACTGTCATCCTGGGTAAGATCACTTCACTCAGGGCAGAAATATTTATTATAGGTGATTACTCAGAATGCCCAGCTAACCTTCCCACTACAATATAGAGCCACTGGTTCCAGATCCACTTTATGCAGGGGTCTGGACCAAGCATTTTTTTTTTTTTTGGTGTGTTTCTATTGTTTTTCAATTTTATCCTGCTAACTGTCTTGCTGCAGACTCTAATGTTGTAGAGGTGCAGGAGGTAAAACGGTGGTTGAGCTTTGCATGAATATAACATGAGGTTGATTTATTGACTGGTGGTCATGTCTTTATGTTTGTTGGTGCAGGGAACTCGAACATGATCTGAAATCAATATAAACAGTGATGTATAGTCCATATATATCCACCTGAGAGCATGCTGTGTGATACTGCAGAAGAAAGAATTCTGAATGCAGGCCTGTTGAGTGATCGTGGCAGGGGGGAAAAACACAGTGTTTTCACTGGTTCAGTTTTTAAGTGCTCTTACTATTTAAACTCATATCTAAACAGTACTCTTATATTGCTTCTGACTAGAGCACATTTTGAATGTCAGTCCAAGCTTTGGCGTCTCTCCAGCTGTGTGGCCTTAATAAGTGAGTCTGGTGGAGGTGACATTTACATCATGCTGTGTGGATGAGAACTAAAGCCCACTGGGATGAAGAGCTCATCCAGTGACTCGGGCTCCCCACAGCGCCACCACACAGCTCAGCCCTGCCACTTCAAAACTTTACCCAGCATTTTCTCCTCCTCTGCTGCTCCACCCTTACACTGCACTTTCTGTGTGACTCTTTTTATACTGGCTTAAATTTGAGCCCAGTACCTACGAGGGGAGCCTTGCATTGTGGAATTTGCATGTTCTTCTCATGCTTGTGTGGCTTCTTTCCTGTGTACTTTCATTTCTTCCCACAGTCCAAAGACAGACTGGCAACCTGTCCATGCTGTACCCCACGTTTCACACTATGACAGCCAGATTATGCTCCAACCTCACTGTTCATCCTGAATTGGATGTCACATAAATCCACTGGATTGAAATAAACAAGGCACTTTAAAAGTAGCATCCAATAAATCAAGCACCATATCCAGTGCAGTGTTTTAGAGCGAATATATTTTTTTGTCTTCCGCCACTATGATGAGAGAATGTTTAGCTACTATGGTATTATAATGTGAGAAGATATAGTTTTAGCCCTCGTACATGCTGCATGATAGATTATAGATAGGCAGATACTGTATAAATGAGACACGCTAGATTTATCACAGAATTAGTTCATAGTTGTGGTACTACAGCCACTAATTAGTACCAACAGAATTATTGAATCACAATATTATCATATTAGATTGCTTATATAAACTCCTAGTTGTATAATAAGTTGCTGATCAATGTTTGTTCTCACTATGAGGACTCCATACAGAGGAATTAGTCTCCCTCACAGAGACAATGCATTTAAACAACTCATTATCGCTTTTGTTTGGCATGAGCTTGACTTATTCTCTACTGTGGGCTAAATCCTTCTCTGTCAATATATTTGATAGTGATCTTAGTCTGAAATCCCCTCTGATAATGATTGCAGGCTGGTGGAACAACTCATTACAATCTAATCAAACATGTTTGGGGGTTTTTTTCTCCTCCCAAAGCTTTCTCTATGCAAGCCTATGCTATCTGCAATATGCTCTCGGGATATAGACGGGAGATCAGTTTTAATGTTGAACTTCAATTGTCATCTGCTAATACTTAGCAGATCTCAACTATGGAAAAGCAGAAATATGAAAAGTTCAATCTTCCAGTATTGTGTAGCCTTTCACCCTCTCTTAGTCCAGTGGAAGCCTGATTACATGCAAAGCCTTTGGGTTCCCACTTGATCCTATTTCAGCCTCATTAATTAGATATGTCCTCCAATGGCATTTAAACCTGCAAAAAGTAGAAATGGATCTTTGTTTTTTCTATCAAAGTCTCATCCCTGTGGTGTGATTTTGTTTTTTTCCTCAGCAGGCCCCATTACACGAGTAAACACCTCGTCTTTGTTTGTCCGTGTCCACTACAATCAGCACAATCGTAACGAGACTCGAGAGAGATCTGGCGAAGATTCAGACCTCTAGCAAACCGAGACATGCGGGCGTTTTTGTGTGATATATGTGTGAGTGTTGGGAGGCACACAGTCCCACAGTTCTACTTTTTTTACCCTCTCCTAACTCATCTCACTTGTTCTGCCTTCTAATGGCTTTGTGCCTGCACTTTGCATTAAGAGGGATGAGGAGGGGGGAGAAGGGATAAATCCACAACTGCACATTAACGCACACACACACCAGTTCTCTCCCCCTTTCTTTATCTCTCTGTAAAACACACACACACGCACATGCGGACAAAATGAGGATATTTTTCAGGGTATGGATTATGAGACAGCCGAGCCCTGAAATGCCCTTTTAATAAGCTGGCCAATATCAGATTTCATTTTTACGATAACACGAATAATAATGATAAAAAACAGTAAAAAATGAAGCAGTAAATATACTCTGTATTAAAGAATGTGCTTTTTATATCTTTTTTTTTCACTGTGTCAGCAGATGCGGAGGTTACTTTGGAGTATAATAGTTCTCTAAATAAGTCATGGGAATCATTTTTCCCTCACACTGGGCAAACAGATTCAGTTTATGTTTTACACTCCCATTCTCATAATTGTAATCTTTTCTATATTGCTTTGAATTCAGCATATTCATGACTGTGATTAGGCTTCTCTCATGTTATCTAAATCCCTTGCTACTATGTTAAATCCTGCAGCATATCATATTTTTGACTATCTTCATACTCTGACAATACTGTTTACTGTATATTAAATGATGAAATTGAACAAACAAAACCTTGTGTCCGATTTGGTTAGGTATATATTTCACAAGGTACATTTGTGTAGGTCATGGTATATTAATAGAAGCAGCATGAATGCTTATTTGATAAAGCTCACTTGGACCAGTACTCAGTTATTGATAATCTATTTGATATTGTTCTGTACCTGGCAAGTGCAGAGCACCACTGTTTTCAGATTAACCACTTATCCACAAATTCTATACTTGGGGTCACAGCTTTGTTTAACCTCCTAGGGCCTGCCGTCCACATATGTGGACATCACATTTTTGGTTATTTTGACCAAAATACTCAATTTTGCTCTACATGGGCTGATATCCACTTACGAGGACATTATACTGCTACTGTTCTATCAAAATTTTAAATGAATATCCTCATTTGTGTCTCATATTTGTCTTAAAAACAAAAATAAGGTAAAAAAAAAATCTGGAAATTCTTTGTTTTTACATTCATCGGGCCCCAATATGCCCAAATATCAAAGAGAAATTAGAAATGCATGTCGTGGAAGAGTTCGGGCCTTAGGAGGTTAATGATCTAATTTGGGCCAGTTTTTAGCTGTTTTAAATATGGCCTCGCATTTGACTATAGCATGCTTTGGTATACAGAGGAATCCATGGTCGATTTAATGACTCTTGTGCTGTGGCTGCAAAATAAGTCAAAATCATCACCTCTCCACCACTGTGCTTGGAAGTTGATATGAAGTGTTGAGTTGATATTCTTTGTTTGGTTTTCACCAAATCTCCCACGATGCATTATGTCTGTTTTGTCTGTCCAAAGGACATTGTTACAAGGTTCTTGTGGTTTGTCCCCATGTAATTTGCAAACCTTAGCCATGCTCTCATGTCCTTTTTAAAAAGAAGAGGCTTTCTACTGGCAACCTTTCCAAACAAGACATACTTGTTCAGTCTTGTACTGTCATGAACCTTAGCATTTAACATGCTAACTGAGGTTTGTAGAGTCTGAGGTCTTGTTCTTCAATTTCTTGCAGTTTCTGCGAGTTTGCATGATGAGATCTTAGGTTGAATTTGGGACAACTTGCTGAGAAGACTGGCATTGTGGTTAACACATATTTCAATGTTCCAGACCAGCAAACTGCCAAAACGTCTGCCTCTATAGAGAGAGTCAAGCTTGCATTTGATTAGCATTGTACCCCTACAGAGCGAAATGGTAACGTGAACATCAGATATAGCATAAAGGACAGATGTAGCTTGTCAGTCACCAGCCATTAGCCAATGAGCATACCCTGGATAAGCCTCCATTCTGAAATTTAGAAAGGAAAAGTATCCAGTATGACCAAAATTTACAAAACATATTTAATATGTTATTTAGTAAGACCCCACGTGAGTGATTTCAAGAAAGTGATTATAAAGATCAAGCCTGTCAAGGCTTCTTAATTCTCTTTTTTGCAACCACAAAGATCACAACCTGGTGGCTCTTACAAGAATGTAGGAGCCTCTCTGGAACATAACTTATTTTCAGTTTCTAGTTGTAACATGAAGTAAACGGCAATGCTCTGCACTGTGGTTAATTTGATAAAGAGAACAGTACATGTAAGTAGCTATGGCCAAGTAGTAACCTCTTAAATGTATGCATATAAAGGTAGCAACTGTCTTGTATTCCCAGAGAACTGGTCTTAATTAGTTTAGAATAATGAACTACGGCTAGTCTCATTCCGTCTCATTACAGAAACAGTGTTTGGCAGAGTTCGCCTTCTCTTGTGTTGATTAGTTAACAGTCAGTGAATGATCAATAATGGCACTTGAAGGATAGAGTCATCAGTCTACACACTCGATTCATGGTGGCATCTGGAGATCTTTGTGCGTGTGTGCATTTGTAATGCGACTGAGTGAGAATGTTTACAGTTTCTGAGTGCTTTTTAGATTCCTGCAGTATATCCTCGCAAAGACAAATGATAGAATGAAAGATGAGGAAACACCTGTCACAAATCCTTGTCCAGTCAGAAAAAAGCAGATTTAATTGTTCCTGCTTGTCTACAGTCAGCAATTGCTTTTCTTGATTACTGTCAAGTCTAAATATCAGTGACAAGCCCCTTTGACCTCCAGCTCTGTTTCCTCATCTAGCTAATTTCTCTTTCATCAGCAAGTCCTCAAACACTTATTGTTGAGCAAACATGACAGAAGCATGTGCACCATTTTCCCCAAAGATAAATTATGCAGCCAGCAGACTGGAAAATGGTAGTATGGCTTATTTATTGTTCAGAAGCCCTTGATAAGCAATCAGGTACACATTATAGTGGTGGCTGTGGGGGTGTATTTGTTGTCATTCTTCAGGAAACATAATAGATTGTATATAAAAGATGGACTTAGCCACCCTGATGTCACCCTTAATATTGTGTGTGTGTGTGTGTGTGTGTGTGTGTGTGTGTGTGTGTGTGTGTGTGTGTGTCTGTCTGTCTGTCTGTCTGTCTGTCTGTCTGTGTCATGGACAAGAGTGAGGAGGCTAAATTATCAGCTAACATTAGCATGCTTAGTGATTAGTAATGGTCATGCATATACTGTGTATGCATTACACAGACAGCTAATTTGTTATTTGTGCTAACATACAGATAAAATTGTAGACCTTCGCTGGAAAACTACAGTAGATACTTGGATATGCTGTTAATGCTGTTAGTCTTCCAATAATTGCATTAAAAATTGGTGATCCTTAGTAGATAGTCTGGGTATATACTCCATGTAGTATCCACCTATCACCTGCCTAACAACGCAAACAAAAGAACTTAAACTAGTGAGTGATGTAAAATTCACAACAGTTTTGCAGTCATGTTGAAAAAGTAAGTGCACCCCATTATTTCAGTAGATTATAAAAGCACCATTAGCAGCAGTAACATGAATTAATTAGTTTCTGTATGACTTCATCAGTCTTTTACACCAGTGGGGAGGCGCTTCAGGATGTTTTTCTTTGCAATGTTGGTTCAGTTCTTTCAGGTTGTCAGACATTTGTTGTACAGCTCTCTTAATGCTGCATCTGGATGAGGTCTGGGCTTTGACCTGGGTCATTGCAACACCATGATTCTTTTCTTTTTCAGTAATTCTGTTTTAGATTTGTTGCTCTTATAGGGATCATTGTCCTGTTAAATGACCCATGTTCAGCCAAGCTTTCACTGTCAGATAGATGGCTTCACGTTTGACACTAGAATACTTTGATATACAGAGAAGTTCATGGTTGAGTGATTGAATGCAGGTCCTGTGGCTGTAAAATCACACAAAATCATCACCCCTCCATTACCGTGCTTGACAGTTGATATGAGGTGTCTGTGCTGATATGCTGTGTTTGGTTATCACTGTGCATTATAGTCAAAGATCTCAACTTTGGTCTTGTCTGTCCAAAAAAAACATTGTTCCAGAAGTCTTGTGGTTTGTTCAGATGCAAGTTTCCAAACCTAAGCCGTGCTGCCATTTTTTTTTTTTTCAGAGCGAAGAGGCTTTCGGTCCTTATCAGTTAATCAAGTGCATTTGATTAGGATGTTCCTTAGATCCTTTTGAATCCCCATTAGAAAGAAATGCAGTTTAATTTTCAGTCTTATAGGTTACGGCTTGTGCATAAGCGAACATGGTGGGCAGCTTAAAATTGGAAGTAAACCTTTATGAACTGCTATACATAAACACTGGTATATACATTTGTGCATATGTATAATTTATAGCAAAGCACACAAATAATTATGCGAACAGGTAAAATGTAAGAAAAAGCAGAAAAGCTGAATCCCTCAGCTTTCTCTTTAAACCTCTAACAGAGATTAAACATGCACAGAGGAAGGGCAACAACATGAGATAATCCTGTACAACTCACTGAAGGGCAAAATAATGTCAGAATCAAATTTGTCCTTTTTGAAAGCTAAGCTGCTGCCCAAAAATAATAGCAATCCTTGAACCATGGAAAAAAAAATCTGCTGTCTTCCCTATCACTGTTAGGCTTTTGTCACATCTGTCCGAAGCTGTATTTTGGGGGGAATAGAGAAGCTACCGCTCAGTAAACAGAGTATAGATGACTCTAAAAAGGGCTGTTCATCAATAGCAAGGTGGCACCATGTGTCTCACTGTTGACGTCTGCAACTCTCCAGCTGGTGCTGCATTTCTCTTTGTGTTGCCCCTGCTTGTCTGGCAGCTAGCTGACGATAACAGATGGTGGGCATTACTAAATTACTGACTTCATCTCAGCGTAAAATGAATTCATATCCGGCCTCTTCACGAGGCATTTTCACTGTGGGGAGAGACAGGCACAAGGGTGAGGAGGAGGAGGAAAAAGACAGGGAGGCATTCAACAAAATGTTTCTCCACTGGGCTTCAAGCAGAACTCCTTCCCGCCCTATCCATCTCTCTGACACATACACAAAGCTCTGCACAAATACACACACAAACACACAAGCACAGGGCTTAGGAGCTGCGTTGCGTTTCACTTTTATGGGTCAGAAAACTGGAGTGCTGATTTAGTCATTATTTATGACTGGACACAGTATTTCTAAGATTAGGGAGGAAACAGCAGAGAGGCACATAGCTCTACAGCAATCTGCAAACAGCAAGCATGTTAACGAGTGACTGATCTTGGACATCAAACTCATCTCCATGTGGGACTTTGCTGTTATATGATGCCATTTGTCCACTCTTATTTGCTTAGAAGTTTGCTCCCAGAAGTGTTTGCACCACACGTCTATATTTAGCCGAACGTGTTTACCTCTGCAGGTTTGGTTCAGCGTTTAGATGTGGTCCTAATGTGTATTGATGTGTCTGTTTCATGTGATTTAATCCAAAATACCATAAGTTACAGGACACTGTGAATCAACGCAATCTGTAGAGCATATTTTTATATCATTTTCTTTTAGTGTCAGCTTCTTTAGCACACCATGAGGTAAATGATAAGAGCGTCTATGGATCTGAATGTGTCAGTGTCTCTCTGCCTTTGAGCTTTGTAAAGAAAAGGTAAGATGAAGTTGAAGTACCACTGATGCACCACTAGAGGCTGTCCTGTTCCTATCTAGGAATGAGGTGCAATATCTTAGGCAAAGGCTGAAATGTGTATTGTTCTGAAAGCGGGCTCTGCAGGGACTGAAGGCCAGTTATACAAAGTGAGGTTAAATCAATGATACCGAGGATGAAGGATGATGAAAAGAAAGTATAGAGACAGAGGGACAGAGAGAGGAATGCAGAGCCACAGACAAGATAAAGCATTTTGCCTTAAAGGCAAAGAGGCCAAAAGAGAAAGACTTGATCAGAACCAGAGGTGGATAATTGACAAGTATGTTATGTAATAAAAGATGAATAGCGTTCCCAGGAGACAATGTAGGGAGCATATGACCCGGCCTACTCAAGAGATGCCTGATAAGTACAGCTGAACTGACAGACTCTCTACTTTTTGATGATTGGTTCTGTTTAAGGTTTACTGTTACTGCTAATGTTTGCTCTCATCATTGTGCAAAAGCTATGGCAACTTGGCCCTTTTTAAAAACTTTTTCATTCACTGCTGATATTCAGGTTTATATTCATCAAACGTGTGTTTTGTGTGTGTCAGTCCCTTAACATTTTACATCTGTGTTATGCTGATTGCATAACAAAATTGCTTAACCCACTTAGTCACAGAGTGGCAGGAGCCAATCCCAGCTGACACAGGGTGACAGTCTGAGGCAATAGGATGCATTTTCCTGTTTGCTGTTTGCTATAAATCCACACCACAGTTAGGTGTTAGCATCAACAGCCTTCTTAAATCTTCACTTTAATCCAATTACATGTCCGTGAAATTTTTATTTTAAAAAGTAAAAACAACTACAGGTTCTTGGCTATAAATTTCTGATGGTACCCAGTCATATACAAAGTCTTAAGGCCAATGTGTGACCCACCTGCCACTGGGACCCAAACACCAGTACATTTCAGAAAAAATGTTAAATCATAAATGTTAACTCAATTTTTACATAAATATATTTATACAAATATGTAACTGTAATTACTTTTGAGTAATTTGAAGCAGAATTTCTGTTATTACTGCAGCCCATCTGCATTGCCTTCCCAGCCCACCAGGGGGCTCCGCTCCAAATTTTGGAATCACTGCTTTAACCTATTTGTCATTGAGCTTAAAGAAACCTAAAATCTTCCAGAATTCCAGCAGACATGAAAAAAATGATTATGCAGAAATCTACACTGAGAGGTAAATGGACTAGTACTATTATTGATACTATTTTAGCTTTCTGCTCAGTTTCAACACTCAAAGCACTTTTTGCTAGAAGTCATGTTCACCTAATCTCACACTCATATTCACACAAAGCTTTTATCCATACCTAATATTTTTTATTTAACATTTACACACATACACAATCCAATGATTGCATCAGAGGCAAGTCATTGGCCAAGGATTCTTTGAGATGTGGACAGGTAGAGTAGGGATCCATCCACCAACCTTCTGATTAGTAGCTGAGTCGCTTGAAATTTTTACGGATTGCACGGTGAGGAACTGACTTTAAAATTATCATTTTTTTAAACATAAGATGGCTTTGTTTATCTAGCATGGAAAGGGAATAAATGACTTAAATGTTTATCCCATTGGCTACTAACCATATCTTTTCCTTTATCCACACATCTCTGTTGTTGACATCTTTGACTTTACAGTGCTGCAAAGCCATAGACAGTATAAAAATAGCTATAGCTTTAGCTAATGAGCCCATCGTGGATAATCTTTCTTTATGGCCATTAAAAAGAAGCTAGCTTTAAGGCTTTAACCTGAAAATATGCTCATCTTTTATGTCTATGCTTGTAACTAGAGTAATGTTGCTGAAAGGTATTCTGGGACATGTGTGATAGGAAGTGAATAAAATTCAACTGATTAACCACTGGCAGTAGATAAAAATGGATTATTTTGATAAGTGCATTTTTATGTTCGTGACAAGCTGTTTATTTTCAAATAAGCAAAAATGCCAGCACTTATCTGGCTTTAGCTTCTGAGATGTTTCCTTATCAAATATGATGGCATTGGATTAAGGTTCATCACATATGCATAACAGATGCACACACAAAATCATTGGCAGAATAATGAATAATAAAATTGTGGTTGGTTGCAGATTGATATCAGCAAAGCAAAATGATACTAAAGTGCTTTGGAAATTCTAACTGGATGCTGAGGTCTCATACTATGAAAAGAGGCGTTGGTTGTTTAATGTTATAGGTTTTGAGACCTGAGTAATCACATTTCACAATCATATAACTCATCTGTCTGGATGTCTTTCTGCAACATGACACTGATGAGCTGCAGAATCTAGTTTACAGCACTGGTTTATGCTTAGTGTGTGTTGAGATGAAGGTAATAAGGTGGCAAATTGTCAGTAAATGCCTAGTTTGTTAGTTAACATTTTTAAAAAAGCTGATAATAACACAACCCTGCATCAAGAAGATGAAATTATTTTCCAGATAGCAAGGCTGGTTTTTGAGCTGTCAATAAAAAGCCTCAACATTATGCTCACAACCAATTGCACCCAAAAGACCTTCCCAATAGACAAAGCCGTCATCCATTTCAAAGAATGGAATGGGTCCTTTCTCATGATGCCTATAAAAAGAAAAGTTGGTCTCAGCAGGTTTTTCTCAGTGAGCCTAGATCCAAGCAACTCAGCCGCTTCCTTTGGCAGATCCAAATCTTATACTGAGTCATTTAACTCTAGCTGAGTGAATAAGTGGCTGACAGATGAGGTACTAGAAGAAGGATCTTCAAAATCCCCATCATTAGAATGGTGTGCATGTGGAAACAAAACGTCATCAGACTCTTTTCTACCATCCCCTAATTTACTTAAGCTGAATATGATATACTGTAGGTCTTACTGCTGATGACAGATTAGGGTAATCGATCATTTATTTTTGGAACTGTATCCATAAATATTGACTCAACAGAAGTAGCATTCATAAAAGGGTTTCTGTGCCTCCTTCTGTACTACTGTTAGCTCCTTTTCTTTTCCCTTAAATCATGTTTACAGTTGCCTCTTGTGAGAAAAAATGTGACGCGATAGAACAAAACAGGTGCTATTTTTGAAATCAACCACTCAAAATTAGTAAAGAGTTAGAATTAGTGTTAGATGTCATACAGCAAATGTGATGCAGGGCGGTTTAATCAGCACATAAACAGACCATTACTGCAGAAGACACACCATAGAGGGGCTGAGTTTCTTTGTAATGACTGGTGACAGGAACACAGGTTTACACATCAACACAACACAACCACCCACAACTCAAAGCATGCCTCTGTGCTGCTGTTATTCCTGCACATTCCACGGAAAAAAGAAGAAAAAAAAACTTGTTTCTGTTGTCTCTTCTAAACTTTGCTTTTTCAGTTGGATCCACTCTGCAAGATGTTTCCGGCTGAAGCGCTTTTAACCACCCCAACCATAAGCACTGAAATCTCACGGGGTGCTCTGACATATTGTTCTTTGATGTAAAAAAACAAACAAAAAAAAAACGTGAAGAAGGGCTGCAGTTTATCTCTGTTCAGAGGTGGGTTGGGAATAGGAAATGACATGTCTCTGATTGTTGGGTTGCTCCGAGTTGAACATGGCAGCTCTGCGTTCATCTGTGAGAGGGAAGAGCGATTGTGCATTATTAATGCGGGCCGTCTGAAGAGACAAAATGTTGAGATTATATACAGACAGGGAACGATTTAAACTGTCACTGATGAGGGCGCAAGACGTCGTGAAAAGGGTTGTATGCTGCACAGTTATTTCCATATGATCCAAATTTTGCAGTTCAAATTCCCTTATTTGAATTTTCATATAGTTATCTTTCCCTCTGAGATGAGCAGGACTGTTGCAGTCAGCTTTGTGCCCCCTGCCTTTCTATTTTTATGGATTCATTTTTGTTATCAAGGACAAATTTTAGCTGTCATAATCAACCAATTAAATTTGACTCACCTGGTGCATTTCATTCAGTACTTTAAGTAGATTTCTCAATATTTTGCACACATGCTCCTGAATCTGAAATAACGGCCAACACCCAGCGGTGAGAGCACTTGAGCTCAAAAATAATACTACCATCATTCAGTCAGATTTTAAAACAGCCTTTCTTCATGTTGTTTTCAAAATGATGGTCCACTGCAAAGAAAGAAAAAAAAGGAGGAAAAAGTCCCACTGACATGTAGTGTTAGTTAACAAACTAAGTTTCTGCTCATCCAGGTTATATTTGTCCTTTGATCCATTACAGTGCCAGGGTTGTTTCCAGGGTTCATCACAAACTGAAATTGCTTTCCTTTCCTTTCCACTGACCTGTTGAGATTTCCTGAATAGAACTGAGCCCCCAATCACCATCACACCTTCCTTTCTTCCTCCCCTGATCTATTTCCTTCTTTTCTTCTTCTCCCCGCTCGCCTTTTTGACCCGTTGTCCTGTTGAATGGCTTCGGCCAGCTGAAGCGTAACATTACATCAGCAACCTTGCCTCTTGTGTGAGACACGAGCTCAGGTCACGGCTGTGCAGACCGAGCTGAAATGAGTTGCATTGACTAGGATGTCTGTGTTTCAACCTTGTTATGCTCAGAAGCCGGGCTCTCAGTCTTCACCTGAAGGGCCTATTATCTTTATGGTTTAAAATCTTTTCAGTAGCCTCGCTATTTGTCTAAGAAGCATAATTACTTACTAGAAACACAAAGCTACACAGCTCCACATCCCTACAAATTAGTTTACCAGCAGACATCTAATGCCCAAGTAGAAAGCTGTATCCACCTAAGGTGAAGAAATAAGGTTGAGAAGTTTCCGATACTGAATTCATTTCCATTTTTCTTACCCACAAAGTTAGTAAGGTAAAGTGAAAG
Source organism: Pelmatolapia mariae (assembly GCF_036321145.2). Taxonomy (NCBI): domain Eukaryota; kingdom Metazoa; phylum Chordata; class Actinopteri; order Cichliformes; family Cichlidae; genus Pelmatolapia; species Pelmatolapia mariae. Next base: position 12,315,438 of record NC_086235.1, on the reverse strand, counting down.
CTGGAGAGAAGGGAGCATAAACACTGTTACAACAGATTAAATATAAACAACACAAACAAGCTAAGACAACTGTGCGCATTACACAAGAGTATAAACAATATGCAGCATAAACAGGGAAGAGTTTCAAAACAAGTACGAACTGTGCTTGTTTTGGAGGCAGACATATTTATCAAGACTGCCATTGTACAGGTTTCCTAAACTGATTTAAATTTACCACATGTAATGGGCTCTGACTGCTGTCAAGTTTTATAAAGCAGGAAGCGGCAGTGAAATTTAGAAGTTTTAGTCATAACTCAGGAAAATGCCATACAGTTTGCTGATTTCTGCTCATAGATAATATAAAAAGTTTAATTGTGGCAAATTTCTGTAAACTTAAGCATTTTAGTTTGTTGGTTGCATAACTTAGACCACACATTGTATAAACTCTGACACACTTGTTTAAGGCTCTAGTTCTGGAAGTTAATTTCATCTTAAAATCTCGACTGATGTTTAAGAAAATCCTTTTATGAAGAGTTTAAAGTCATGACAATAAATATATATTTTTTACATCAAAAAAATGAAGAGGAATGGGGAGTATAAGACTGCGTGCATAATTGATTTAAATTGTGAAGGAACTGCTCATCCCATAACTAATTCAAAATCCCAGATTTCACAGCAAATGGCTTCCAAGTTTAGCCAATTTAATCCTTTTCATTATCATAGTGATAATGGTGGCCTAATGTTTAAGTCTTCCAACAAATTTGTTGCCGCCCCATCTTGAATATAGGGGCCAAGATGTGCATTGCTATTCCACCTATATCATTTACATTGATATATGTTCATTAATATGCACTGTGCTTTTTAAAGGAATACGTTCAAATTCAAGCCTAATCTTGTTTTACATATGTAGCTCGAGAGTGGCCGCATATGTAGTATGCCCTATAAGTTACTTTTAATTTAAAGATCACTAATAGCACCTTCAAACTATAAATGACAATTTAACATCAGTACATCAGTATGTATATTTTTTTATTATGTCTTTCTCCTCTTCCTCCCTCATTTCCACCTCTTCCTCCTTATCTCAAGCCTCATCTCTTGAATTGAACTTAGGGTTCTTACACATGAAAACCTTCATAAAAATGCTTATTTATTCCTGATATTGTAGCAATTACTTATTATCTGCAGATTGGACATTTTGGACAAGAGATTGGACTCTTCTGTCTCTTGACATTGACAATGAGTCAGCTAAACAAGAGGAACCGCTAGTTATAAGCTGACATTACACCAGCTGATGTTAGGCTTGAGTGTCCTACAAGTCACACTCTCCCTCCGATAAACATTTTGACATTCTCTCATTTTGTGTGAGTTTCTTCATTAAGTCCAACAATTTTAGATCCACTGCAAAGAAAGTTCCACTTACTTCAGCTAACGGAGGCTAACTACAGTTAACAGAGGCTAACTGCAGCAGAAACAGCAGCTCTTATGGTCAGAAAAGTTCAGGATATGCTCAGCAACTCACCTCAGAATCTCAAAATAAGTAAGAACGTATCCGATGTATCACTTCTGTCCGATGACAGAAGTGATACAGGAGTGAGTTTCATTTTTAAAGAATTATAAACTAAAAACACCTGAATGCATAGTTGTGCTCTTGGGCGGGTTTCCCCAAATACCCTCCTTTGTGGTTTGACAAATCAGAGAAGCTTGAAAAAAGATTTTAAAAACAAAGCATGTCGGTGGAGAAAATGCACCTAAATTTTATTCGATTTCGTCCAAATAAGAAAAGCACATCCTGTAATAGTGTTACTCATATAGGCACACAGACACACGGACACAATGATGTTGTATTTTGCTCACATTTTTCCCAGTCATAGATCTTGCATTTCTTTTTTATCAAAAATTGATTTTTTCCCCCCCCTAGGTTTCGCTTTCTCTCTCTTTCTCTCACTCACTTTGAAATCTATTAATATAACTTTATTTACACCTACTGGCACTCAGCTCATATCTGTGCTTACATGTGGCATGCAGACGGCAAGGACACACATTATGACTCACAGTCTGTAACAAATGACCTCAGCTCTTTTTATTTGTTTTGAATCCATACAGCCTTTACTGCACATTGTGAGGCCATGACTTTACTCATGATAAATTCACCTCCCTGTACGTGTGTGAAGAATTGCTCTCAGATATGAACCGAAGGTGATGGAAAAAATGCTGGTTTTTATTTTCAACCACGAATATTGCTTTTCTGTGGCTCCAGAGATGTATGGGCTTAAAGGGGAGCTGCCTGGGCAAAAAAAAATTGAATAAAAGAAGTAGAAATAATTTCCAGGAAGGATTCCCTGACGCTGTTTGTGAAAAGACTGATGCAGATAGATAGCTTATTACATAGCTTGATAAACTGTTCAAAACATGTTACGGAAGACTGTTCTGGTGGGAAACTTTGGATACTGGCTTTCATGTTGATATAACTTTGACACGTACCACTCACCTAAATATACTGCAGACGCCCACATGGAAACCACATTCCCTGCCTGTAGTGGCCTTCTGCAGCAAGACTGTGTCTCCTTCCTTCCTCCCCAAACTGCAAAATACAACACAGGTGTTGACCTGTCCTCTGAATTCTCCAGGTTCCAATCTGATCAAGTATGAAGGCTGTGGGTCTCAAAGGATCCAGTGCCAATTTCCCATCACCAGATGGCCATGTCCATGCACACCAGAGGTCAGAGCTGTTTTGGCAGAACAAGGAGGATGTCACATTAGGGTTGGGCGATATTTTACTTATTTACGTCAGTTGAACAACTGTGAATTCATCTTTTTTTAACTGACAGTGGCATTTGGCAGCTTTTAACATATCAGTAGAAGTTCCAACTTGTGTATAATAATTAGATTTTTTAATGGGACAGTACCGTCATCATGTTCTAGCCCATAAAAATAACAGATGATGTAGTAATTCACCCAGTGCACAGATCATTAAGGGGAGAGCCATTATCGGTACCGTTAATGATTGTGGTTGGCAACTGTATCTGACTTGTGGAACTACTTGGTTAGGTACATTACTAGAGTAAGCAGGTACGGACACCAACTTAAGCTAGTTTCTGGCACTTCCGACTAGGAATAATAATACCCTTTGGGAATAGGAACTTGAACCCTTTAAATGAGGATTTGGTCAAGACAAGACTGTACAGGCGTAGGTAGGATCTGACAATTCACTCAGCGCCATCATGCTCTTAGGTCACTTTAGGTTTCCTTTTTCCGTTTTGCTTTTTCATGTTTTTCTGTGTTTTTAGGAATGTTCCTAACTAAGTAAAGTGACCCATAACCATCTGTTTAATGGCCATAATGACAGCTGTTCAAGTTCTTTAAATTCTAAGGAAAGTGCTTCCTTGATTACCTCCTTTAGGAGAGGATAGTCTGGACCTCCCTTTGTGAAAGGAATTGTAATAATGCCATCCTACAGTTCCACAATGCCACAATCTGTTTTGAATTTTTAAGAGCGGCCTGTTAAACCAAAAGCTGTAATCAAATTGGCTTTTTGTTCAGATGTTGTCTCTCCAAGTCAAGATTAAGACACTCTGGAATATTAATGTTAGTAGTTGTATTGCCAGAGTTTCGGATCATCCTTCATTAATTATTACTTCAGATCAGCTGGGATCGACTCCAGCCGCCACACTCCTAAAGCTGGATAACTGAATAAGTAAATAAGTGATGGTGGCAAAAAGCTTTAGCAAGTAAAGCGAGTAAAGAAATTACACTGGATCCTGTCATTAGCATTAATATTTTTCACTCAATATGGTCATTTATATTACCTTCATTAAATAACATTAGAACACTCTGGAGTGAGGCAAGATTTTGGAGTCCATATTTAGGGCATAGTAGTTTCAATATGAAGGACACCTGCCTCCTGATTGTTAAGGAGTTTAGTGTAAGTGCAGTCTCTGCAAACTGCAGTGCCCTCTACCTAAGTTCTTATAGATTTTCCTTAACATCTTTCTTTGACCTCATGAAGTCTGCTGTTGAGGCCGAGGAAAAGTCATTAGGTACAGGAGGTGGGAGGTAATTTCCTGGACTATTCAGCTGTACCCTGTCTTTATCGGGTCTTCCTTGCTTTCCTTCTCGCCTACCACATTTGCTTCATTTGTGTTGCTTTGTTTTCTTATTTTGTTAATTAGTTAGTTTTCCTCCCACTAGCTTGTAGCAGTTTTTGTTGTACTGTTTAAAATCCTTTTATTTAACTTCCTGCTTTCAGTCCTTTCTTCATGTCAGCCATTGGTTGCTTTGTGACATATGTGACTTTTACACTCAGGGCTCATACTTATAACAGTCTGTGTTACAGCCTGTGTACAACTCCCCAAGTTTAGCTCAACACAATATGCAAACTAAACCAACAAAACACACAAAGAAGTCTGAAGGCTGATGTAGCTTTTTTTTTTTTTTGCCCAACAGGTTGTCCAACACCTGTTCACATATTTTGACACAGCAGCCTGACAGCTTTCTTGTCCATTTTCCTCTGAGACTGTCTTGAATGGACGTTGTTGGAGTGTATTTTGCTGTTACAAATGTTAGTCATGCAAGTTTAATCCTGTCAATAAATACATACTTATCACTGCTCTCTGGCACAGATAACATTTCTTTCCTCAAAGCAGCTCCTGCCCTCAAGGAAAATTGCAAGTTGATGGCCAGACTGTGGCATTTTTAATATTAGAAATTAACAAATGTAAACTCTTCTTTTCACATTGTGTGATTACATTTGAGCTCCAGGGTGACATTTTCCAAAATCAGGATGCATAAATGTTTCTTACAGTGCTTGTTAGCATCTGAGTCTAAAATGTTGGATATCGGAGCGTCCTTGAACACAGCACCAAGAAGAGTTGGCAGAATGGCTCCTTCTGGCAGGAGTATTACTAGACAAGTATAAGATAATCAAGGCAATAAAAAAGGCAGGATTAAATTTTCATACTAAATTAAATGCATGTCAATTTCAGTCTAGAATGTCTAAAATAATTATACAAAGGTGTGGTTTTGATAATGCTTGGCATTAATACAAAGCATATCCAAGGGATGGTGTAACTAAGGAATAACATTAGGCAGATAAGAGAGCTATTCTCTTGTGCTTTAAGGGTTTGGTTCTCTGCAAAGGTCAAATTAGTGGTGTGATATTGCATTTAAATCCTTTGCCATGGAGTCTTAAAATTAGACAGTTATTAACTAGTTATGGTGTCCTCTATGTGTGGTACAAGTGGTTTCAGGGGACTTCGATTTGTAAATGAGCTTTGTGCAGCCAGAGTCTGCAGGAGTTGGATCATTACACTGCTGACACTCCCATGTGACAGGCGTTTGGCTTGTGTCAGCACAATTTCTGAAGCAATGAATGAAAGCATGAAACACACAGGGACAAAGAGGCACATGTGCAACTTTCACATTTTTTTTTCATGCAAACCCACTTTGAAGCTTAAATCTCTCTGACCGCCACTGATCTCTGACAGGAAATAAAATGTAGACATTAATGACATTTTATGAGTGCTGCAGTGGTTGCATTCCTTCTTAAGCATCACTCTATTACTTCTTAAGCAACATCTAACAGGATGGTCGGGTAAACCACCTTACCACGTCTATACCAGTGGTTTTCTCCCCAAGAGCTACTAAGCCGAGCATTCACTTTACAGCGATGAGTCTTTCAAAAGTGTCACTTTCCTATTGTTTCCTATTCATTTCCCCTCCTCTTCCCCTCTCTGTTGCTCTATTCTTGCTCTGCCCCTCCCTGCCTGTCTTTCTGTGCCCTGTATCCTCTCTCTCTCTCTCACTAAAGCCCTATCTTTATTTTCCCTCTCCCTCATTCTCTCTTGTCAAACAGACAAGTAGAGGCCTCCCTAGTGTTCTCCCCACCATGCAGTAGTTTGTCTTTTTGGCTCCATCTAATCCATTAGTAATCCATTTCAGGGGCTGTCAGCCACATAGAAGCTGCAGAATGCAGCCTGCACGGTTTATCTGACACAGTTTGTCAGCCCTGCACTGACCGGTGAAGGCCTTGAATGGAGCTCCAGCAGCAGTTGGAAAAAGTCTGAAATATACACACTGCTGATGAATACTGTAATGTCCTATATGTCAATGTAAAGAAGATAGAAGAGGCATCTGTTGAGGGTGGGGTTGTTCCAAGCAAAAATGTACTGAAGGTGTTTTTGGGTTTTGGGGAAAAGCAACATGCTCTTCTTTGGAGCCACGTGTTCTGTGATTTTCACATTTACTTTGTGAGTTTTTAGTTCTTGTTAATTTTTATTTTTTCTATTTCTCTCTCTAGTAGCTAAAAGTAGCTGCTAAGGTACAAAGGATTTTTTTTTCAGAGATACACAAGTAACATGCTTCCTATGCAGTAGATCCAGAAAGGACAAGATAACTTAAAAAGCAAGCAAAACAAACAAACCAAAAAAGTTTCCTTGTTGAAATCATAAACTGTCAAACACAATTTTCCAACTCATTAAACCCATGGTTTTCTCTACTGCAGCCTTCATTTGATACAGCCACTTTTATGGTGACTGTCAGCCAGCGCCTGCTAGCTTGCTACAGTAGGCTGCAACTGACAATGCAGTCTGTGAGACGACTGCGTGGCTCTTCTTTGCTTGCTGCCGCTGTTTCACTGCAGTTTCGAAAGTCAGCGACATGCATGGTGGTGTCCTTAAGGCAACTGACTCCAGAGAATGAAGACAAATTCAATGAGCCATTATCCAGTAATTGCAGCAAGAGTGACTCGTGCTCAGCCAAACGTTGCGTAGCTTTGCTGTAAAGTTTCACGGAAGGTGAACCAATGCTTCCCTATTATTCATTTTAAATGGTAAATTAACTGCATTCATATGGCACGTCTCTATTCTCATTGAGTCCTCAAAGTTTACTCACTCACACACACATTAATTCTCTATCTTATTCAAACAAATCAGGCAGCATTTTAGACCACAGGCACTAAAAGAAGTCTTTGAATGTATACTCTTTGTTTTTCACCTATAAAACAATGTTAGCGCTCATCCGTGTGGGATCCAGCCTTTATACACAGACTAATCCCAGCTGTTCTAACATGTATCTTGCTTGGTAAGCAGAGGTTTGTGAAGCTTTAGATTCCAGGTTGTAATCCTAACTGAGTCAATTTAGCATACAGCTTATTATAAATTACAGGCTGTTTCTTGCAAAAAGCTGACATTCAGTCATATATTTCTCGCTGTTCTGTTTTGCATTTACAGTGCTTCCCAAAATGAATGCCGCTAAGCTCCACAGGCCACATTTTGCATAAGTTGTTTGGTGGCAGACTTTGGGCGTAAGCTGAAAAGCATATTTTCTGTTCTTCTTGACTGGGACAGCTTTTGTATTATAGACAGCATTCGGTTTGCATAAGTGTGTTTACTGCTGTTTGAAGGATTTTAATAAATATTGCAAACTGATTAAAGTGTGCTTTGTTGGTGTCACAATTAGCATCAAGAGAGCCACTTATAAAAAATCAAAATTCAAATCAAAATCTGAAGTGTTAACACATCTACTTGCAATACATTATTAATATCTGGGCTTTCCAATATCAGCTGCTTAGGCTTTAATGATGACTGATATTGTTTTAAACATTTGCTCATGTGTAGGCAGGTGATGCAAATCTGATTGCTCTGAGTGAATGTGTGGGGGGTTTCATTAATGACTATGATCAAGTAGTTCCCAAGCGGGCAACTATTGCAGTTGTGCACACACCCACTCTTGTCCACACATAATTTCTGTCTCATCATTTAATGTAGTTGAGGGGCACAAGCAGTTATCCTGCAAAAGCGAGCATCTCCTCGGCTCATAGAGAATGTGAAGAGCCTCACCTCTTATGGATGCAGGCAATTTAATGATGACTGCAAAGGACATCAAAAGAAGATTTATCATATTTTATTGGCTCTGCCATTGTGAGAGATGAGTTCCTGACAAGGCTAAAATTATTATTATTATATAAGCCTCTGCTAAGATTAATCACGTCTGCAGCATCTGGAAAAAGTTATGAGAGAGCAAAACACATTGTAATGCTAAAATTATTTCTTTTTTGTTGATTTTATCCATTATTTGACGTCACTGAAGTTTGGCGTTAATAGTTTGGAAATCTAGTTTTTTGGCAGTTATGTTTATGTGGTTGTGACGTATTTTGTATGCAGTTAAAGCAATTGCTTGAAATTCTTTGAACAAACCAGATTTGGTTAAATACGCCCTCTGTACTGAAACGTTTCTCTGTCACTGGCTTTTATTTGAAAATGAAATTAGAACATTTTAATATGCTTGGATAAGACTTTAATAGTTTAATGAAATATTTGAACAAGCATTTGTGGAAATGCTCATTTAGGCTCGGGGGATGTGTCTACATGCATTCTTATGACGTTTGAAAGTGGATGAGTCCCTGAAATGCTTCCTACACTTTTGACAGATGTACGGTTTCTCTAAAGTGTGGATTCGCTGGTGTGTCTTCAGTTGTGATGACTCACTGAATGCCTTGTCACACTCATCACAATAGTATGGCTTCTCTCCTGTGTGGATCTGCTTATGTCTCGTCAGATGTGATGACATACTGAAACCCTTTCCACACTGATCCCAGGAGTAGGGCTTTTCTTCAGTGTGGGTATGATCATGTACCTTCAAACTATATGAGTGAAGCTCTTGTTACACTCATAACAGAAGTAGGTTTTCTCTCATCTGTGAATATGCTGATGACGCTTCAAATTTGATGACTGACTGAAGCACTTGTCACACTCATTGCAGGAGTTGAAATACACTAACAAAACCCTAAACTGGGGAAAGCTTAACATAGGAACACAAGATACTTAGAAAAAGCAATATAGAAACCTGAAGAAACCTGGGACTTGGAAAGCACGAGGAGAGAAGCAGATGACGCAATAAGGAACAAAGGAAAACACACACAATATAGGGTAACGAGGGAATACACAACAGGAAGGACACACAGCTGAACCTAATCTGACATGACGAGACAAAGGGGAAGCAAAACTCAAAACACTGAAGATGGGACGCAAGAATGTCAAAGTAAAACAGGAACCAAGAGACATTCACAAAGATACAAACTTGACACTGTGACATGGAGACATGACTGACTAGGGGAACAGAGAGAACATGACACACGGTGACGAGCGTTACTAAATGTTGAACACAGAGAAGGCACAGTGACAGAAAACTAGAAACTATAAATATAACACAAGCAGATAACAATAAAGAGAACCAAAACCATGACAAACAACAAATCAAAGAGTATAATTTAAACCAGAATTACACATATTGGGTCACAGAATCAGTACCATGGCAAACATATTTGATTTGATATACTTCAAATCATTGATATACAAAGAATGAAGTGTCGTGAAGAAAGTGAAATGACTTCCCCTTAGACAGCATGCTCATTACCCCAACAATATTGTGCATATTAAGTGTGCATATTTTTACAACCATTTACATGTGACTTAAACACTCTCTCTCTCTCTCTCTCTCTCTCTCTCTCTATATATATATATATATATATATATATATATATATATGCTGAATGCCAAATTAACTGGTCCCCTTGCCCCTTTCGGTTATACCACAGCGAAGTTGACCTTTGACCTTCACATTAAAGGATTTGGTAGACATAATTAGTGTATGAATTCTAGAGTCATGGGTGATAAAGAAAGTGTTGGGCTTCAACTCTAATGTGTTCCTCCTTGTCAAATTTCATTCAAGCCTTTACTCTGTATCACACATGAGTACACTAACATGTCTTCTAGTGTAACCAGGTTATTACATGACAAAAGTAATGGCTGGACTGCAAACAAAAGCCAGAAATGTAAAGTCAAAGAAAACAGAGCATGTTACAAAGCCTCAAATACAGATGTCAACATATGTAGAAGTAATCTCTGTGAGTTCAGTAGCCATTTTGGAACAAATTCAGGCAGTTGTTTCACAGCTTTGACTTTAAATAAATGGGGAGAGCGCAAAATCTACATTTAGATGATGACTGTGACTTAAAAACTGCTTGTATTAAATCATTAAATCTGATTGAAATCAGTTGAACCTTATGAATACAAAAACAAAGACTACATTAATCTAAATGTTAACTTTTAATAATGAGTAAACATGACTGCCAAAGCACACAGCTCAAACTACCATAAATCTCTCCTGTGAAGCAAAGTTCTTATGTTTTGCCTGTGTATTGGCTCTTTGGGGTTAGGGCTTGGCCAGCTGCCATCTTTACTGTATTTCCCTATAGGGTTATATTCGGCTTTCTTGGAATGCGTGTCTCCACCTTATCTAATATGTCAGGTCAAAGGGACTTACCTCTGCCAGTGTCAGCATTTGCTGCTGGTGCTCATCTTCCACAAATTCCTCCATCAGTGAATCAGCTCTGACAAACATAAAGATAACAAGTTAGAGAAAATGATTCAATTACTGCCATAAAACAACACCGATGTTAGGACTTATCACTCAGGTACATGAATGAATAACCACATAATAACCTTTAAATATTAACTTGAAAATAAGAAGAAATATTTGTAAGTAGTAATAAGAAAGATAATCCAGATAGATACTTCAAATTTACAGACATTTCATCTTAAGGCTGTGCAGTTTTTAAAGAAAAACTGGATGTGAAACATGAATTTAATTTAAATTTAAATAAAGAGAAGTGCAAAACACTGTGAATGTCCTTTGATTTACTATAACTGCTACTAACCATAAGTTACAAATTAAACAAGTGAAGAAAGCTTGTCTTTTCTTACCGTTAGGATGTAAATGAAGTGCGATTCAGTCCTGTTTAATGGTCGTCTTCACAAAGTTCACAGAGCTCTGAAAGATGCACTGATGGTTCCCATGGTAACCAAAGTTGACTTCACTTCAAAATGTCCCAGAAGTGATTTTTTTTTTTTTTTTTAAAAGCATGAAAATGAAACAACTGGAGTCAAAAACGTGTGTTTTGTTTTTCCTTTTTTTATTAGTGCAGATCACTTACACAGGTTAAGTAACAGGAGGAGTCCAAGCTCTGTTCTACAAAGTACAGACCAGGTTGTCAGTGTTATGAAGGTTGTTCACTTCTTACCTGTGGACCTAATCTGCTCTGGAGCACGAAATGTTTAAGATAAGAGATTAGCATTAGCACAATCACTGCCTACTGACCAATCAAATCTTTAGAAATACTGTTGCCATTGCAGTACAGGGTCTTTTCAGTACTAGTTTCACAAGTTTTGCAAGTTTTGAGATGTGAAAGATTTGTGACGTTTAGCGTGTTTGGAGTGTGTAGTTAGTGTGTAGTGTAGTCGATAGCTTTGTTTTGTTTGTCAGAACAATGAGGTGACTGCTGAATGTCACAGTTGCTGCCAAAAAGCCACCGAAGGCAGATTGCAATGGAAACACTGTCTCCAGGTGGAAAACAGGAGGAGTGATACACCTCCTGCTGTCAGACCTGCAGGTATCAGGCTTGTGATGTTCTCCTTTATCTTATAGTGGACAGAAATTATATATTTTGTGACACAAATAATTTGTATAACTTCGTATTTGATGCAGATTGTTCTGTAAATAGTTTGAAATGTTTATTTAAAAAAAAACCCTGCCTTGGCTGCATTTTTAAGTAAACAGCCACATTTAGCTTTGTGCACAAGTTTTGCAAACAACAGTTTTTCTACATTTTACAATTTATATTTGGATTTCAAGTTATAAAAATGATTCATTAAAAATGTTTGTGGTTGTTACAGTAAAAAATATAATGTTTCAGATTGTATGTTTTTGTCACATTTTAGATCAATTGTGTTAATTATTTCAAAATGAAAAAATAACCATAATTTCAGACATGTGAGGCTGTGCTGAAAAGAATGATACCAAACAAGGCAAGATAAATAGTATATAAAGGTGAAATGTAGAGGTAAAATAAACAAGTAGTCAAAAACGGCCAATTATACCCTGGACCCCAGAGGGTTAATTTTCCAATGAGTAAGCTGACTGAGAAGCTATTGCAGTGGTTGTATTTAGACTCTTATAAAAGCACCCAATCCACATTGCCAATATTAGTCTCCCTAAGATAACATTTACCTGGGCTCATGGCTGATGTTCACCAATTTTGCAGTCATTAAATCTGAAAAGACAATAAAACAGAAAAAAATGCAATAATATCTAATATTGGACGTAGACACACTGGTTTCTGGACTGTTGTTTTGAACCTGCTGTCAACCTTGAAGCTGCTGTCTTAGAGATGTCTTGTTTTATATAAAACAAAAGGGAAAAATCCAGTATATACAATTTTGCAATTTTTGTAGCCGGGTGACTTTATGTTTATTTCTGCTGTAAAGTTGTCCATTTTGCCACTGAACTCTAAAGGGATTGACTCACTTTTGGAGTCAGCCTCAATGGCTGCTAAAGGTACTGATGTGTTTGGGGGGGTTTTTTTGCATTTTAATCCTCAGAGGATGCTGCCTGTTATAAACATCTGTTTCACAATCAGCCTGCACATTCATTATCACTTCTTCCCAGTAAATACAAAATAAAAAAACAAAACACACAAAAAAACCCCACATATACTGACTCAGTCCAGCTGTACATCTTCAGTGCTGGCATTATGCACACACCTATACTCTCAGCTGCAGTCTTAAGATCTAAAATCAGGTACTTACTTATCAGGACACCCCACTATGCTTTAGTACTAATGGCTGAATAAACAATTTAGCACTGATTGTTCCCTCAGCAGCATCTCATACAGAGGTGTCGAATTACCTCAGTTCACCCTCCATCACCCCACTACACTCCCGCATCATCTATATCTCCAAACTCCTCTCACTCATTAGCTTAAGCTCTCTAATCGTACTGATAAGGGTTAGCATCATGAAATTTAAATAAGTTAATTTGCTGCTCATAAAGACTCTCCCGGCATAGGTTGCCTCTGAGCAGACAGTGAAAGCTAAACTTGGCTTACGAATTTCCCTGGCCTCCATTAGGGCCTGTTAATGTGCGGGCCATTCCGCAGTGTTTGGAGACAGAGGGACTTAAGGTTGTTTTTGTTTACATACAGTTGCTGGGAAGTACGGATTGTAATGGCTCTGGGTGTGGCAGCTGCTTCATAAATGGAAAAGGCTGGTGGGCTGTCTAGGCAGACAGTGGTTTGCTGGTGGAGCAGCTGTACTGTCTGTGATAGAGAAAACGTCAAGCTCAGCAGCCACCGAAGAGCTAACTAGCTGCCACGGGCTACTTCAAAAATGATGTTCGAACATCCGATGGGGCCAGCGCTGGGCCTTCACAGGAAACCCTCAAGGGTGGAAACGGCCAAGAGATTCTGGAGGGTGAGTGATGAAAATGAGTGTCTGTGTATGGAAGTGAGTCTGTATGCCGTGTAAAAAGAATGCAGCCGGGTAGAGGATATAAAGTGCATCGCTGTTGAAGAGAATTTTGCAATCGATTGTAGAGTTCTGCTAGAAGCCTTTGGAACAGCTGGAGTAGCAGATCTGCATCCTACTAACTGAAACATTGAAACTATGCATGCTGCTGCTTTGAAAGAGATTAAAAGAGATCTATGTCTGCTCTTCGTGTACATCATCCGTTTTCTACATTATCATTTGAGAGGGGAAGGACGGGTTACTGGTGTTTCAAAGAAAAATCACTGCTGTGCATGTTCCTTAAATATCTCTACGTCTCCTTAAAAAGCTTTATTGTTGTCTAGAGAGCCATCCCGTCTCCCTGATAAAGACTTGTCTTTATCGCTCCCAGCAAATCAGTCTAATGAGCCTGTAAAAGACCAACTTCTGGTCCCTTTGAAAAGCTGCCTTCAGAAAAAGAAAAGTATCCCTCAGATCAAGCTCAGCCAGCCTCAAAGTTTGTCCATTTCTTTAAAGGTTATCCCAGGAGAGGTGGAAACCTAATGAAACTCGATCTCGTCTGGAGGTTGGATCAAAATGCTACATAGGGTGTTTGGAGCACCCGCTGGAGCCAGTCAATATTGCATTCCCTCAGGATGATGGCTTTAAAAGGGTAAAGAGAGACTCTTTCTGCTCAAAGTAGAGTGCTGAATACAGATTCATGTAGTTTAGGAAACTTAACTGGCTGCCTCGTTAGAATGGACTTAAATCAGGAGTGTGTCTTTATCCTCATCATCTCCCTTGCTTTGCTTTCTTTTCTCTCCAGCCCACATCAATCTTGCCTTCTTCCAATACCCAGAGGCTTTCCCTTCAATTTAATCTCTATCACTCATCGTGTGCGCAAGCTCAACTCTCTCCATCACACACTGCCGACCTTTACTCTCCACTATTTGATTTGCACTATGTCGTGCTCCACCCCACTTGACTCCACTCTGTTGAGTGTCAATCAAGACAGGTCTGCATGGACAACAGGCTGTGCACTCCAGCTCAGACCTCTTTAGTGCTTTTGTAATGCGCACAGTTAGCGTTCTTGCAAATTCTTTTCATTTTCAACTGAGTGCTTTTCATCCCGTGAAAGGGACAGGTACCCTCGCAACCTGCTGAGCAATATTTTGTGATGCTACCCTGTACCACATTTCACCTTTCTTTACAAAACCATACAAATCCCTGTTTTCCTTCCCAAAATTACACTTTGCAAATGTCTATAGAACACAAAATGGGGTCTGAAACAAATCTTTTATCAACATGTGGTGAACTCTGTATTCAGAATCAGAATAAGTATCATGCACACCTACTGTGGTTGTGTTTTACTCACAATTTAAGATTACATACATGTCTTCCTGCATCAAACTCTAACAAAAGCCCATGAAGCTCCTTGGTTTTTGTGATCAAAAAAGGGAAAATACTATGTTTAATAGTTTCTTCTCTGTTTTCATTTACTAATGCCTTTATCATCTTTCCTTTCAAGTCTTTTTTAAGTTAAGCTATTACATTAAGCATTTTCTTTACCTTTTCATTTATTGTCCATATATATTTTTGTTACACCTTCCTCATGTTTACATGTAAAGTTCAGCATGACTCCTAAAAAGTCCATCTTCAGTTTTCTTTTTTTTTTTTTTAAAGCTGCCCTAATCAATATTTTTCTATTTATAATGGATTGAAGGTTTATCTGAAATCTGATGCTTGTTGCTTGTAGTGAGAAAAGCCACAGTGAATTATTGCCCTGCTCAGCACCTACCCTCAGCTGCAGAGTGCTTGTTCATGTCTTTCAGCTCATTGTGTTAGTTTTCTGGTCAACACTGCTGTTTGGCTTCATCCAATACGATGTGTTTTGTTGCTGCCTGCCGTGTCTGGATAGCCGACCACTAGTTGATCATTTTGGTGCTGAGCTCTCAGATTATATTTGGTGGAGACCAACAAAACGCTGGTAAAGTCAGCCTGAAGTGTTCTGAGTTGCAAAAAATGTAGGGCCTTGACCCAAAAACATAAAAAAAAAGTCAAAAAAAGTCATCTTCTTCAAATCTGCCAACAACAAACATCATTATCTATTCCAGACTGACCCAGTTTTGATGTGGAGGATTATCGCTGGTGATGAGAGATGGATAAGGCATTGACCCAGAGACTAAAACAGCAGTTTTCAAGTTGAAGACTTTCAAAACCAGAAAGTGGTGCATTATTTAAGGAGTATGTACATTGCATGGCATTTCGTTTTACAACACAATACACTGAAAATAGAGCGTTTTGCACAATCAATACAATTGTCTCTGATCATCAGCCCCACACATTAGATTTACCACCTGCTGTCCTCCTTTGGTGAGATCCAGCACTTATCACAGATGCACAAGTGGAAATGAAGGAAGCAGCCAAATCACTGTGAGGTGATGATCTTAAAGTTCGAGATCAGACAAATTTCCACCTTTTATCTATGATACATGAGTTGTATGTGTGGTCTGCCTTACAGAGATTTTTGTTTGTTTGTTTGTTTGACTACAAAAGCCAAAAATCCAATTTATGATTTTGTTTTTCCTTGAATGCGGTCGGTGCAGTTATATTGATCATTCCACTTGGTTCAGGGTCTTAGCTCCTTGAATAGCCAGTTATTTAGTTGAAATTCCATGTCAATAAAGATGAATAAAAGTCTTCAAGTTCCATTTGTAGTTCTAAATAGATTCCTGATACTTTGTGCAATACGGTGAAATGTCCCTGACACATTACAGCAAAGTGTGAAATGTGGTGAATCATAAGCCAGATGAGTTATTACGTCACTAACGTTCTGGTTTTAGGGAAGCAGCAGCTTATGTAGTCTTTTCAGTCTATTCATCACAGCATACTTTTATTATCTTGAGACATTTCTCTTCCACTGGTATCTAGGTATCGTCATAGGCAAATTAATAATCAATGGTTAATACCACAGTGATTTTTACAGTGACTACCATATCCGAAGGCGTAAGTTTGTTTATTTTTGACATGTCAGCATGAATTTAGACACATGAACTCCCATATATTGCTGTTCCAGCAAGCTTCTTTGTCCCTCTTGGCAAAACATAAGTCGGTGCATAGAATCCAAGTCATGTCAGGGTCAGTTGAGTAATCTGCACATACCAGCTTCACCCACTCCTTTCTACAGCACCAGCTAAAAACAGTTTAGTATCTAAAAGATAATTTTCCATTACCTTTGGTTATACTGAAAGTTTCTAAGGCAATGTGCAAGGCGTTCCTTGGTCATCTGAGTTCTCTTTTCCTTTTCTATTGAACTTAACGTTTGAAGAAGTTTTGTTTATGTGTGCAGTTTGCAGATACTCCTCAGGCTTCCAGCAGAAAATATAAACAGAAGAGTTCATTCTGAACAATGCATCCGATATCTGAGTCTTCTGTAGCCTTGAATGTGTCAACTAACAACTTAAAAAATAATGTTTTCTAGTATGTATAGAGGGCTGCAGGGTGGTTGTGTGTGTAGATGTACCATAACCAGGAGGTTACACGTTAAGTCCTCACTAGACGGTCTCTGTCAATCAAGAGTTTGAAAGCTTTTGAAAAACACTTTCTCCTTTTCTTTTTTTCTTTTAAGATTAAAATGTAGACGCTGCCAATGTATCATTTCATATCATCTAGTCAGAAAGTTATAAAATCCACTGGGTTCCTGAGTAGCTCATGTATTGAACAGATTTGGTTTCATGTCATTAACACTGCGGTATTATTGTGAACTCTGCTGCAGTGGATTTTGTATCTCAATTTGTCCTTGGTGTATTTCATCCTCTACACCTTTCAGTCAGCTCTTTTGTTAAATAGTCAACATTTGTTTCCTTTTTGAGCTTTTTCCCCACTTTATATGTGATTTCTGATTATTGTACCTGCCCCAAGAAACCATTGTTACCTTGGAAGAGAAACGGGAGCTCTGTCTGATGATGTCTAGATGTTGTGATTTTCTGCAAACTTGGCATTGTTCCTACCTACCCTGATGAACTGAACTACAGGAGTAAAAACACTGCAAAGTTTGAAAAGTCCAAACTTTCCAAATGATGTACAGTGTGTCTGAGTTCAGTGTAGAATGACAGTGTACTGTAAGCTATGTTTGGGCAGGAGAAGCTGGTAGAGAAACCAGAGCGAGTGTGCTCAGTCAGCCTGTTCGGTAAGTCAATTAAATGTGGCATCAGATCTCTCACCCACTCTTGGCTTGTTACAGGAGACTGGTCAACTCACTTTAAGTGATGTGTATGTCATAGCGTGGTGGATTGAAAATTGAAAATGGGAAAATTTGAAACTGTGGCCTTAACAGGGTTCAGAATTTCCAGCTTTCTAAAAAAGCAAAGCAAGCACTGTTTTTATCACAGTCAACAGACTAATATTCTCTCAGATAGCATTCAGTAGATGATCTGAGACATACTGATTTGCAATTCCAACTTGTTTTTCACCATTTTTGTCCCCAGACATATGCATTTTATGCGTGTCTGCTCCCTGTAATTTGACTGTGGCAGAGTCTGCCTTGTACCTTGTCTCGTGTTTTTTTCATCAGCTCATAAAACAGGAACAATGCATTTTTCCTCATTTATCAATGCCTCCACTCCCCCTTCCTTCTTTTTCCTGCTCTTTCTTCTCTTTTGTTCGAGTGTTTGAGCTGACAGTATGGTATTGTGTGTCTGATTGCGGGAAATCTGTGGCAAATGCCATTTTATTATGTCACTGGTTTCCTCCTGTTCCTATACAGAAGGAAAAAAAAACCTCACGGTGGTTAAATGGAAGCATGTACATCACTTGTACCTTCATAAAAATAACTTGAAATGAATATACTCCTGCAACAATTAGTCAATTAATTAAACATTCAAACAGCGGAAAATTAGCAGCTTTTTAATTGGGAGATTGATTAGTCATTTAATGAGGCACTTGAGAGATTCTGCACATAATAAGCATAATTTGCAGATCATGGAGTGTACTTTTGTGTCTTTTGATTAGAGCTTGATTCTCACAAAAAATTAGAGTATCTCGCTTTGATTTATTTGTAGTCATTATTTGTTAAAAATACTGCAAGCAAGGTTTTAAGATGGATGGAATCAACCTGAACTGTGTTCGGGTACATTCAGTTAGTGAGTAATTAAATCTGATAGGCAGTTTAATACAAAATACTGTCAAGCAAGATAATTTTTCCTGTGCTGCCATGGAGACAGTAAGTACAAGGTCGAGCCTGCACACATCCTTTTTCCCTTTTCATCCCCGTGATGCCCTCATGCATGCAGATGTCAGTTAAGTTCCAACTCAGCATCTAGCTAGCTTTACAGCACAACAAATATTAGCAAAAACAAAAACACTGTTTCGGTCCAGTTTGGCACACGATGCGTCTGCTGGCTAAATGTACAGTTGTTGTATTTACAGGTGACATTTGATAAACCAAATATTTTAGCTTCTTTTTCTTTTTTTTTTATTAATGTTCATGCGTTTATCGTGTTCTACTGAGGTTATCTGGTTATTTCATACAGAGAAATCACAGCATTGGTAATTCAGTGTTATTCGGCAGCTAGGTTAGTAAATCCAGTCTTAACTGAGTGATTTTCAGTACTGTGGTAGAGTTTGCAGTGATGAACTATGCTTCACTGATGCAGGCAAACTTTGGCGTCCATGATCATTGCTAGGTTAGGTCCAGGGTTGCAGTATAGACATTTTATATATGAAAGATTGCACTGAAAGAATTCTGAATTTAAAATGAAGAAAATGGTGGTATTTGTATAACTTCCAGGGGGAAAAGCTTTTAAGGTGTTACTTGTGGACAAAGATGCGAAACTTTAAGTTTATTTATGCGGTTTTGTCCTGTTAACCACTGAAATGAAAGATAATTTTGGTGTTGCTTCAGACTAAGGTCCCAAATAAGTGCCCAGGTGCATATGACAGCTGAGTGACAGAACTTGCTTTTAGATTATGTACAAGTTGTTAGTTTAAAATTAAACTCAGCGAACCACAGCCTGTCCACAAGGAAAAGATTAATTTTGGAGTAATTATTTGACTGCAAGATGTAGGTGCAAGATTATTTACATATAGATTATTTATAGAACTATACATTGGGCCACCATTACAGGCTACACAAGAAATTCAGGGGTAAACAACCATATCACGAACCCATGAACATAATTGCAAGCATAATTGTGCAGTGTGCTCGCACTACACAGAAATGTAAACAAGTGCAAGCAGTACCTGTCTTAAATAGCACAGTATGCAAAGCGAGAGAGACATTTTCTCAAGGTGCACAGCTGCATTAATGAACTACGAACATACACACACACACACATACTGAGAAAGTGTGTGCAGAATATTCTCAACACATTTTCAGTTTTCCAGACATAACATTTTAACATTAGAACTGCCAAGAGGGTCATTTTGACCCCTTTGGATTTTACAAATACTGAAACGCCGATAAATTAAAACCCCATCATCTCAAATTTCATGACTTTCCTAAAGTTGGATCATTGGTCATATAGTGAATTTTGAAGTGTGTGGGGGGTGAAGAGAAAAAAAAGAGACCACTTATGTCATTACAACCATTTTGAAAAATTAATTTAAGATTACCATTGTCCCATGTTGCCTAGCAACACATATTATTTACGCACATTTTGACATGAAGGCTGCTATAACTTGAGCCAAAGCCAGCTACTGTAGATGTGATCGATATATATATATATACAGGACAATTACTGAAGGCTTGTACAGTCTTCCTCCCACCCACAACAGCTCTACTGTTAACCCTAACTACATAAACTCAAAGAGGCATGGGGGTGCCGGTCTTTTCCAAAATCATTTCAGTTTCCAACATCTGGGGTCATGGTAGTTACATCTGCTGCTGTTATTACCAGAATCACTGGTAAGGACCCCCAGGGCCTGCCCATTAATGGTGCTTACATATTTATATCACTGTGTAGTCAGTGCATGCTCTATTACCTTGGTGTTTAGCTACCAAACCTTACCCTGTGGAGCTATTGTAGCTTCCTCACAGCTAAAACATTCATCATGTATTAGCTGTAAGGGTTGCAGGATGGTGTTGTCCTTTTTCCCCCATTTGAGCCACAGGCCCATAACTCAGCTGATATCAGTCTGAGAATTAATGTGTACATGTAATTTATGACCCACTTAGACGGAGTTGGTGCTTTACAGCTTCATACAGTATTTATACACATTGTATATTCAACCTCACTCTCAGCATATGGTCAGATAAGGAATCCAGCCTTATACAGCAGTGTCTTTGAGTATTGATGGAGATATAAGGAGATGGCAGACCTTGTAAAACTTTTGGCTGCTGTGTAGAAAACCTTTTTTTTCTGAACAAAGTACATGTCTTGAATCAAACTCTGCTCATGTATTACTCGTACATCTGATGTTACTCTTTTTTTGCCATGAATTTAAGGGTGGAACACAGAGAAGACAAGCAAAGACCAATTTGTTCACTTTTTCTTTTGGTATTAAAGGGTACAATGGGAGATGAAATTGAGCACAATGTGAAGTACACTGCATCAAGATAAGATTTTAGCTAGTATTTAGGCTATTTATCAACTTAGGAATACCTGTTCTTCCCAACGCCCCAACACAAATCATGTCACGCTCACCTCATTCAAATCACTTCAACTTTATTGCTTTTTTAATAATTAAATAAGGTGTCAAAATTGCTGCTCCCTTAAAAAAAGGGGGGGGGGGGGGTAAATGTACTTCATGCATGGGGCACATCCTACTTCCAGGTAAATGGCCCATATGGAGAGTGAAAGTATCAGGTGAAATGCTGTCTGAAAATCTTCAGCTGAATCATCAGATAACACTGTAGCCAATTCTTTACCAGGCTAAGTGGGGAAAAGTTAATTATGACTTTTAAGTGAACCAAATGATTTCTAATGTGCACAATGTGGTCAGTTCCACTGAAATTAATCTGGAAGCACATCAACTGTTGTGTTCTAGGCCAAACCCTGTTCCTGTTACAAGTGCCAGTCATGGCTTACAAAAAGCTAAATCAGAGTCAAACAACAGCCGATGATTTCTATATTGCATCTGATCAAATCTGTTCCTTATGCACTTGAAAGGGACTCTTTATTTGCATGCAACCAAAGCCTGCTCAAACACTGTTCTGTAGAACTCTGTAAACATTAATATAAGCCTGGGTGTGTAGGACAAGTAAAGCCTCCGACAGTATTGAATCGTTTAGCTGACTTGCTTTATACCTCTATCACCGTGCTTTCTCTTCCTGCATCTATGACTTTATAAACTCACCAGACAAGAAGACTCGGTCCTTTAAAGTAAATGAATTTGCAGTCACTTAGCCTTGCAAGTGACACCTTAATGAAAACTAATTTAGATGTGACTCTAATGTGCAGCGTGCAGGTCTGAGACACAGCTTCTGCTGGTGTGCTCTTTTGAGAGTGATATTGCAGTGTCAAATGGTAGATGAGGTGGATGTCTGAGTGAAAAATAGGATCAGTGCATCCCCTTTATTATTCATGAGCAGGAGACTTTGGCCACTGCAGAGAAATTTATTAGAGGGCAACTCTTTCAACCTTTAAGCAGAGCACCACAGTCATTCAGGCTGTGAATCGTGCCTGGATTTCTTTCAGCAAAAATGAAAGTCTGGCTTTGGGGTCTTTTTTTTTTAAACTACGGATAGTAAGGGCAGTTCTTCCCAACTAATATTAGCATTTGATCATAACTTATATTTCTCTGATTATGAACTTTAAAAGGTTTGGGTAAATCAAAAGAGCCTTCTGTTTTTCACTGTCTAGGACAGAAACAGGAAAATCTCACAACAGGGGACGTAAAGGGGGATATAAAGAATAAGTGAACAATGTCCATCACAAATTCTAAAGTCTTGAATCTGTCCATTGTTTTTCCCCCACCTTATCCAGTTGCTGTCATGAGGCAAGAGGGGTACATCCTGAACAGTTTGCCAGTCTGTTGCTGGGATTATACACAGAGCCAGACTAGCATTTAGGGTATTTACACCAGAAACCAATTTAACCTAACATTCACATATTTTGTCTCTGATATAAAGGTGCAAATTCTGATTTTTTTAAATTTTAGTTCATGTACTAACAAAGTGGCTGGTCAGAAATATGTTGTTGTTATATTAATCAGTGGACTGGCTATATCCAGTTGATTTGAAATTCACACAATTTAAAGAAAATCATAGTTTAACATGATCTAAACCACACATTTTTTACTTTATTTGAACCGCTTCTAGCTTCCCTTGGCTTGATCTGGGGTAACTAACACTAATATGTAGTTAAAGTGTAACTAATATGCAATGAGCAAATAGGTGTAATTAAGGGTGAATGGGGTGCAATTAAGGTGTAATAAAATTTAACTAGGGCATGATTGAGGGATAAGTCAGAGTTCTGGTTTGCACATATCTGTGCAATGATGTGGGTAGGCTTTAAGTGACCACCACCAAAAAGATACAAGTTGTTTGAAAGATTAAATTATCCTTGAAGTTTTCAATACCTGTATGGATTATTTTCCTTTCAAAGGGCTAACAAGATTTTTTTTTCATGAGCATCCTCAGTTAATGATTTCCATTCTTCTTCTGGCTACTTTGATCATTTTCAAAAATCAAATTTGCTCGAGCAAGAGCACTTCTGAGATCATGATGTTCTCATCAGTGTGTACTGCATTTCTTTGTGAATATGTAACACACAGTCTCAGCAAGATCTGCACAAAATGTGGATATCAGAAATTGATGAATCCTCAATTCTGCTGTTAGGCCCTCATTAGGCACTGTGCAGGAGCACAGATTTCAAGGATCTATACCACAGTAATCAGTGCAGATTAGAAGATTTAGCAAAAGCATTGTTAATATTTAATGAAGACCAAAGAACATATTGGTTTTATGCTGATCTAAAATGATTTGAGCCACTGTGGTGTATAGCCACACTAAGACTTAAAGACCTCTTTGTATGCACGGTCAGGCAAACTTACAAGGGAGACCTTTTATGTTGTAATCAAATATTTATATTATAATGGTCTGGATGACAAGGCCTCTTTCTTTCTCCAATGTTAATGGCATATTTGTCTGTTCCCCAACTTCTGCTATATGAAAATGAGACAAGCTGTAGAAAGTTGCAAAGCATATCGTGGGCAATGGCATGACACTTCCAAATGTCTAGTTTACAATAGCGGCATGGCTTTGATGGGAACAATATTATGAAAGGAGTTTTAGGAGAGTGGTGAGAAACAGCACTTCCTGTCGTGATCGCTTTTAAACCTCAGAGCATTCGATGTAGTCTGTTCTGTTTTTATAATAATACACCGCAGGCTCCTCGTGTCCACATCACGGCTCTGTCATTTAATGTCAGCGTCAGCTGGGTGGTAGGAATAAATCAAAGCTCTGGAGAAGTTTGATTTGGAGTAATATGAGCTCACTCTGAGGGGGGGGGGGGTGTGTGTGCAAATGTTTTGACAAGGAAAATTGACACACGTGCTAGCCACTTTGCTTTTATATAGGAAGATAACCAGACTGACTATAACTGATTGCAATGTGTTGGCAATCTGTCTGTGTTTAATCTGTCTGCCTGTCCAAGTCAGACGATAACTGTTTGGAGACAGGTTGCCACCCACCAGGCGTCCAGTACAATCTCTTTGTGATCAAAAGTGCCTGCCCAGCGGTTGAGGGTGTTGCAGGCTCAACCTCTTGGTTGCTGCAGCGCTCTTGGAATCTCTAAATGCAAAAAGAAATTCAGTCCAGTCTCTGGGTAACCACTGATTGTTGCTCTAGTGTGACTGAGCGATTATACAGGCTGAATTGAAAGAATTGAAAGTCATTAATGTCAAAAACCAATTGGTAAGAGTTGAAGCATCCTAGATGTGATGCCAGGAGTGTGCTTCCGTTTTAAATTTGTTCATTTTTAACATGACCTTTTCCAAAATTATTTTATGATAAAAAAAAAATAATGGTATCACACTTTGCCTCTCCTTATAATTAGTTGAAATTAAAATCTAATAAATAGTCATTTCATTGCAACAAAATGTTAAAGTTCAAAATTTGAAAAAGAAAAAAAAAACCTCATATAGGATAATATAATAGAAATATTTTAGTTTTCTTTCTTATTTTATAGACCTTTGTTTAATAGCACCCCTACCCTAAGAACTGTGCACATGAACAGTCAGTTATCATGACAGTAAATCCACTAACACATTTGACTCCATTCAACTTTGATCCTTTAGCACATCTGCAGTCTAAAAATTGAGGGTATAATATGTATGACTGGCTCAAAGCCTCCCAACAACGCCATTATGCACTCTTTCTTTGGCACCAGTGGCCACTAATTATTGCTGCAGCGCTGCAGCTTTGCATCCATTTGATGGAAAGGGGAGAGAGCAAGTGGGTGGTGGACTTCCTGTCTCTGTGGTGTAACTGAATCAACCTGCAAACTCTGGCTGATCATTTCCTCTCAAACCTACACTTGCCTTTAGTTGCAGAAGGCTTTTTTCCCTTTATAAGCTCTAGATCACAGCTGCATGATGGCATTTCCACAATTACATAAATTATAAGTTGTTGTTGTCAATCAAGAAGTGTCAAGTGTTTACAGTTAGGCTTGGGGAGAGTGGTGTCCTATTGTGTTACAACATGCATTTTCTTTTTTTTCTAATGTGATAAACAGCATGCTGCTTCAGGCACATTTGCTGTTAATATCTACATTTTCATTTCACTGCGTTTTACAGGAAACAGGAGTTATTTGGGCAAACCAACATGCCACCACCACATCTGCTCACCAGTCCCTGCACCCTGTACCAGATTTGCTTTTTCTGCTACTTTGTCATCTCTCCCAAAGTAAAATTCAAGCTGAAGTGTGACTGGTTTTACATACTGGAGGGATGCATTGTGAATCACAGATGAACACTGGTCAGAGCGGTACTAGGAAGGAAACATATCTGCAGTACTGGAAATGCCCCACATGTGCACAAGGAGAAGGGGTTAAAGGACACCTTTACACTGGGTATTTAGATTCTTTTTTTTAACTAATGCTAAAACTGTTCTAACTATACTTATATATTTGATATTTTGCTCATTGTTTGAATTGATTAGAGAAAGCAATAATAAGCACAACAGCAGCAAATCTATATCCTCCAAACAATAAATAGAACAGCCTCATCCATTTTCCATCTCCTCTCTTGCAATTGTTGTATATTAGTAATGAAAAGCATTTACCTTATCTGAAAGCCTAGCTATTCTCCCCAGATGCTAGCATCTTCACTCCCAACAGCTTGTATTTCTGCTCAGCAGGAACCAGCAAAGTCTCACAGGTCCTCATTGACACTTTGATCAGCCGAGCATGTGTTTGTTTTGATTTTCTTGTGATTTGACAGTCTGGGTGCACCGTCCCCCCTGTGGAAGCTCAGCATGCTTACTGACACGCAAGATGCATTGGCATTTCCAAAGTGTCCATCTTATCAGACTGAAGTTGTCATTTTACTTCCAAATACTAGTTGCTGATTTATGACCAACATTACGAGTATTATTTGGGGGGGTTTTGTGTTTGTTTGGTTTTTTTTAACCTCCTCAAAGCTCAAACCGACCAAACTGTGATTTGACCCACGATGTGGTTTTCTGTCAACAGCCCAGGCACACACAGCAGGAAGTGTTAGAAAAAGTGCTGGAAACTAATTGCTTGTTTTGTGGTGCTAATTCAACCAAAGGCAGAATATCAACTTTTCTGTTTGTTTTTACATTAAAAACATTTTTTTAAAAAGAAATATTTTCACTTGTCTCTGTTCCACTGAGGAAACACTCCAAATCTGTTATATCTGAAACATGGACGTGAACGTTGAGTAAGGATGTTTGTTTTCATACTGTATGTTTTCTGTCCCACTAGTGTCAGCTTTTACAGCCACAAGCATACCATAAGTACGTATCTACAAAAATATTGGTCTTCCTGCTTCAGCTTAAGCCCTTAATTTCTATTTAATTTAATTACAATTCACAATTATAAACTACAAACTTTTGTGGCAACAGTCTAATGAAGACCTACTGTTTTCAGTGTGACAGTGCCCTTGGAATAACTTCCAATTCTGGGCCAGGCCTTGTTGTCAGACATTACCAATGTATTTGCACCCATGCTCAAAGTCTTGTGAAAAACCTTTTCTGTAGAGTGCAGGCTGTTCTCGCAGAGTATTGATGGCAATAGCTTTTAGCAAAACGACCACATGAGTCCAATTGCGGAGTCCATATCCTTTCAACACCTGTTGTATTTTTCTCCTTAGGGTTGATTGTAGTACTTTGTCTTCTTAAATGCTGGACTCATAAATTTACAGTGTCCCAGAAGGACTGAAAAGTCTTCTATAGTTTGGATTGAGGAGAAGTTTGTAAAACAAAAGCATTGCTTCATCTGTATCAATTGTATTTTTATGGGCCTTATGTGGGACCATAAACTGCCCTTGTCCTAATTGAAAAGTCTGCCCGTGAACTCAAATCATGTTCTGTTACTTTAGAAAGTCTGATAACGGTGTATTGGCTACATGGAGCTTTCACTATTTTTTTTTTGTCTTGTTAAATGCTTTTCATTCTTTCCTCTGCTTCCTGATGTCAGACTCTGCTTTCCTGTCCTTAGCAGACCTGTCCTGTGCTCCGCGGAGCTCTGCCTGCTGGGCCTGATATTTGTCGCAGAATGCATTTGCTCACGTATCCATTTCAAGTAAATTAGTGAGGCAGGTCTGGCCCTGGATGATCGGAAATCCTTCAGCAGCTCATGTCCCTTGCTGGGGAACAGTGGAAGGTCAAGTCATCCACCCCAGGCAATCGAGCAGCTGCCCTGTTGCTTGATAGTAGAACTACTTCTAGAGAGAGAGAGAGATGGAAAGAGCCAGCTCCGGGCAGTCAGAGATCCACTCTCTTTTGCCTTGCACCTCCCCTGTGATCTCTCTTGCTGCAAACAAAGCAGGTCATTATGTTCAGCTTTACTGGGCAATGATTCAGCAATTAACCATTACAGCAAACATAATTTCACACGATTTTTCTCCAGCAGTCTGTAGCGCCTAGCTAAACGTATGGTAATAAATAACTCCTACACAAAAGCTTGAAATCAAAAGAAGACTTTTAGTTTCACATTAACATGTTATGTTGGCTTGACCCAAAGGCCATTTATTGCTGTCTAAGAGTGATAACGCACAGTAGAAAATACTGACATAAAAAATGTATAAGCATTAAATTAAACATGTGGGATGAAAAGCTTGGCTGAAGTTGTTATTTAGTTCAACTACAGTTGGAGCCAATGGGATTGGTGCTTCTGTTTTTTTCCCCTTTTTGCCTCTCATTTGTTTCTCAATGGCCTCAACATTCTTTGAAATGGATGCTTTACTAACACATTTCATGTAGACCTTCGGTGTTTTACTTTCTGGCCTAAGTCTTTAAAAGACTGCTGTTACAGCAGACCTGTGGCTGACTGTTCTCTCTTGCTTTCTAGCAGTGTTTTACATTTATATTCCCCAAACTTTATAAACTTGAGAAAATAAAGTTACATTAAACTAAATATATTCATACATTGTTAAAGAAACCAATTTGAGACAATCTGAGATTTGTAAAATCCTGCAGTGTTCGACTAGAAGCAGGAATGGGATGAGGGGTAGGGCTGCCACGATTAGTCGACTAGTCACGATTACGTCGACTATCAAAATCGTTGATGACTAGTTTAATAGTTGATGCGTCGTTTGAAGCTTTGTAAGATCCTGAAAGACGCAGGAATAAGCAGTAGGAGTGTAATAATAGACTCAAACAGAAGATGGCAGCAGTGCACGTACAAGGATGCCAGCTGCCGTGAAACCCCAAAGAAGAAGAAGCAGTCTCCAGTATCGTAGCTGTGTACTTCAGGGGCCGCATCCTTCGGAGGCCGCATTTGTAAGCCGATTACGTTACAGCGACATAACATATTTCCAGGCGAGAATGTTGCTGTGTAAACTTCAAATATCTGCTCAGTTTATCAAGACATCACATATTTGCATAAGTGCTCCGACTTTTTCGAAGACATCTGTTACCCACCAGCTCGATAGCTGACCAGCGTTCAAGGCTCACTAGAGCTGGAGATAACGCAGAAATCCCCGGCACATTATTTTCAGATCCCCGCGGTCTTTTGCTACTCATCTTAAACATGATATATAAGTCACTTAGATAACTTACAAATGTTATTGTTTGGCTTTTTTCGGTGTTTTATTTGTTCCTGAGTAAATCAGTTTTGCTGAGATTAAAGTTATAGTTTTCACACAGCTGAATAAACATCAAACAGAAAACTGATTAAACAGAAGTGTGAGATGGCAGAGAATTTACTCCAGCGTCCTGTTATATTTTAGATAGCAAAGAGCAGACGGCTGAGTTTATTAAACTCCACCGAGACAATCTGCTTAATAAACTATCATCTTGTCTTCATTTTTGGTTAGCACATACCTTAAACACTTCAAGTTGTAAGCTAATGATAGTTATATAAGAGCAGATGCATGCTGGTGCAATAAGCTGTGTTTTACGTCCAATGCACACATGATCTGATTAGTCAACTAATCACAAAAATAATCAGTGACTAGTCGACTATCAAAATAATCATTTGTGGCAGCCCTAATGACGGGTAGACTGTGATCAAAGTGGGACGAACAATGAACAGCATTTAAATGATGGTTATCTGCTACCACAGGGTCCAAAGAGTGCTAAGGAAATATCCCCCACACAGTTTTACCACCAGAACCATCACCCTGAACCTTTGATACAAGGCTGGTTGCTATCAGGTATTTACATCAAATTCAGATCATATCATTCAAATGTGACAGCAAAAATCAACTCATCCAACCAGCCAACATTTTCTGATCTTCTGCAGCGCAATTTTGCTGAACCTCTGTCAAATGTAGAGTGGTACCTGGTGTGGTCTTCTGCTGCTGTAGCCCATCTGCCTCAAGGTTTGATATGTTGTGCACTCAGAAATGCTCTTCTGCTTATCTTGGTTGTAATGAGTGGTTATTTGAAATGCAGTTCCCATGAACTAGTCTGGCCATTCTTCCTTCACCTCTAGCATTAACTCACTGGATGTTTTCTGTTTTTTTGATAATTGTCTGTAAATCCTAGAGATAGTTGTGCATGAAAATCCCAGTAGACCAATTTCTGACATACACAGACCAGCCCATCTGGCAAACCACATTCGAAGTGTTAGTAATAGTACCTTTTTATCTCTTAATTTTACCCAAATTTAGTGAGTTATTATTTATTTGTAATTTCTAGTCTTATATCTCTTGGATATATATTTTTTTATATTCTTATAAATGCACCATGGGCGGCTTGGGGTGAAACGGCATTTCGGTATGCTGTATCCTGTGTATATTGTTGTACTGACAATAAAGACCTTGCATCTTTAATCTTGAATCTTGCATCTTGAAGCCACTTTAATGACCTTTCATCTCCATTCTGATGTTTGGTTCAAACTTGAGCAGCTCAGCCTAATCATGTCTACATGCCTCAAAGCATTGAGTTGCTGCATTATTGTGCAGTTGTACAACTGAACCTAACAAAGTGGCCATCAGAATGATAGGGCTTCCTCAGCTAGCTAGCTAAATAGAAAACTAAACAGTTAATTAGGCGAAAAAAAAGAGTGTATAGCAAGCTAAATACACAAATTATCGTCTAGCTGGATTTTTGGGGTTATTTTCTTTTCACTTTGTCTTCCCCTCCTCTTACATTACCAAATGTGCAAGCAAAATTGTAAGTTGTTGTAAAGTTAGAAAAAGACAAAAAACCAAGCAGAAACATTTCAGAGGTTTTAAATGAATGCCACTTTTATGTAAATGTAAACTCGTCTATCTCTCTCTATTTTTTTCTTGTTTTTTTCTTTTTTCAATTTCATAACCCTGAAATTAGTTCCCATTAATTCTGTGTGCAGTCTGTATCCATTGGTCTTCACCGGTATTCTGTTCAGGGTCAACATCTACAGCAGAGTACTCTATTGGAAAAAGTCATTTTGAATATGCCTGCACGTACAAACTCTGTACTTTATAATCAACTCTATTCAGGCAAAATCCTTGTTATTAAAATCCCGTCATTACTGATATGCAGGGGGTTTTGACATTGAATCAGAAAAGCTTGATAAAAAGGGTGATTTTGATAACGAATCTCCGCCGTCGAGGTTATTTGGTTTGTCTTTGTCGGAACCCGCCCTCCTCACCCAGTTGCTTATCTTCTGTCTTAGGAGACGAGAAGTTTTAATGAGTTATTTTATTGCCTGCTTCGAGGAAGTATCCCCCTGCTAGCAATCTCACCTTTAATATTTCAAATCATCCTCAGCTCACCCTCACACAAAATAATACTCTGTGGGTATAAGCAGCTTATCGGGACTACCTTTACTTCTATAATTACCTCTTAAATCAGCTGTGATCTAGGCTGATCTGTCCCATCTTCAAAACTTCAGGCGAAATGGCTGACTTTTAAATTTAATGGTATAGATCTGTTTTGACTCTTGCTTCTGGGATGCAGACAGAAATGTGTTTGCTCACTTTACTTTTTCCATTCTCTTATGTTTTCTTTTTTTCTTTTTTTTTTCTTTTTTGAGGCTGGCTGTTGTTGCTGCTCGGAGGGATTTGTCAAGTAGAGTATGATTGCCAACACCTATAAAAGAAGATCCAGTTCCAGCATTACCCTCCCTGGGCATCAGCGAGCCCACCTCCGGGTCTTAAACTTTCATTGTTGTTCACTTTTTATTTGTCTCTTTACAGCACTGGCGCACACTATACATATGTCAAACACCTCTTCAGTGTGTGGCGTATGTTCATAAACTCTCTGTATTTAAATTTCCCCTGTGGCACAAGTGCGCTACCTGTCAAAAACCCCTTTTTTAGCATAACCATCTATTCTTCTCCTGGCTGGGTAAGAGAGCACCCCACCAAGCTCCATTTCTATGTCAGCGCCACCATGCACCACTGGTCCTATTAGAAACCCAAGGGCATGGCTAACAGAGCACAGAGGCACGGGCAGTGACAAATTCACAACAAAGCTTTTCTGTGAGGAATGAAACAAGCATGGAGGTTGAAGGAATGAGGGGCGAGTGAGGGAGAAAAAAAGAGAGACCTGGTGTGATGAAAGGACATGTGGCCCACTGTGACAAATGTTCTCCCAACTTGTGATTTATCATGGTCTAGAGACTAAGAGAGCAACGCAGGCAGCAGCTACAGCTCAACCACTGCAGTTACAAATAACTTCTCTGTATTTTTTTTTCTGCTTTTGCTTGCTCTTTTTGCTAATTTATTTATTTATCTGAGTATATAAAATGGTTTTATCATCACATTTTAACACGGGTCACTCTTTTTCTTAAAGCCTCGAGCTATTTTGTGGGAAACTTTATATTATCGTAATGCCCTGTGGGACAAAGGCATTGTTTACATTATTTTGGAGTCACAGCTCTATTTCTCATTCAGGCAGAAACTGCTGAAGCACACAGTTCGCTAGCTTATTGTTTATTGAATAAGCTTTAATAGAGCACACTGACATAGCACTTCAGAAGTTTGCATAGAATTAAGAGGCGGGCTGCATATGCGTGTGTGAGAAAGGCTTTTTTTCAGAAAAATGTGCCACTTTGTCCAGTTTTTTTCAAGCCTTTATGGCCCAAAACTGAAGCAGTTATGAGCATATTTGTGTTTCTTAAGAATGGTTAAACCAAAAAGGTGTTGCATTTCCTTTAATTATTAGTGTTTTTCAGAGTAGATCTGTTACTATTATTTAGAAGGGAAAGGAGTGGTAATTGAAAAATGTGAAGAGAAAAATCAATTTGGTATAACAGAAACATTATTTCTTTTGGGGTTTTTTTTTTTTTTTACCTTTTTGTGATTTCTTGTTAGAGTCTGAATCCAAATGTTGGAAACGTTTACAGTAAATATCAGACCCTATTGGGCTTCAGTTTGGTTTGTGGTGTCACTGAGGGTGGTTTTTTTTTTTGTTTTTTTTTATAAAATTCTCAGAAATATTATTTCATTTAGAGGAAAAGAAGATCCAGCTTTAATGGGAATAATGTTTTTTGTAGCACAAATGAATTAAAAGGCACTGTAATTATTATATGCCTACACATGAGTCAGAATGACTCGCTCTTTCAAGAGAATTATGTCCTTTTTTATGACTCTAGCTTTTGCTTTCTTCTTCGTGTTCAGTTAGTTTATCATGGAGAACACCATGTTCCATCTGAGGAAAATTACAGGGTGTACTGAGGTCACTGCTGATTACTCCAATTTCTCTGCTACTCTCTACACACTTTGCACAAAAGCTAGTCCATCTAAAAACAATGTCAGTTTGATAGCAAAACTGCATTTATTCTGTGAGTTATTGTACTGAAGAAAAACCAAAGATCCACTCGTGTTTGACTTGAATATCTAATTTATGCTTGTTTGCATTCCGCAAAATACAATCAAATATTTTTTCAGGATGACAACCAACCCATGCGTACAGCCAAGTTATAAGTCATTTAATCAGTCGGAGATTACATGGAGACACAAAAGATAATGAGACAGCCTAAATCCACAGAAGACCCCGAATGAGTTCTTCGCAACGCTTGGAACAGCATTCCTGCCAATAATCTTGAAAACTGTACACAGTCATGAATTCTAATTAGTAAGACTTAAATAAGACTTTAAAAAAAAAGTGTGTGCAGAAAATAACTGAATTTTATTCTAAAAAGTGCTCAAGGTAGTACACGATAGAGCCCAACGCATGTTGGATTTTTCAGTTTGATACTGATATTTAGTGAAATGAAATTCCAACATATATCAGCCGATACTTTTGTGTCTTTCAGATGCATGTATTATAAACCGATTTACCTAACGTGTTTATTGGAGTTATTTATCCACTCATTTATGTTCTATCTATCTCTGCTCGGCTCAGCTGGTTGTTGCGTTTGTGGACAAACTGCAACATTAACGATTACAATGTGGTTTAATTCGTTTGTGCTGTTTCATCTTTACTTTTAATTTTCATTCATTGGTCTTTTTTTCCTGATACCTGTACAGCAAATAGCTAATCAGTCAGGCTGTAGTAAGCTTACAATTAAGATAAGGTGCTCATATCCTGCTTCATACAACTAAATAACTTCAAGTGAAATATAATCTGTGTGTATTCTAAGTGGCACATTTATCTACTTTTATTATTTACTTTGTTCTCTTTGTTTTGTTTAAATGTTTTTATAAAAGCGTTGCCGATTAGAATGTTGCCTGTGTCGAGGGTAAGTGTAATAAGTTAAAGCTTGAAAGCTTTTCAGTCAATAATTTGTGTTCTTCCTGTTTAATTTAGTTCTTTGTTAATTGATTGTTTTCATGTGTATTTTTGGTTGTTTTTGCCAAAAAGAAAACAATTTAATAAGAAGAATAAAAAAACCTACATCTTCATTCTGCAACAAATGACATTTCTTTTTCTTTATTTCTTAAAACTGTGATTCACACCAACAATACTTTGCTCACAAGCAATGATGTCTGCACAAGCTGCCATTGGCACATTTAATAAATCTCAAAATTCAGTTAAATTTTATTCAATTTCAATTTTATTTATATAGCGCAAAATCAACAACAACTGGCTCAAGGCACTCAAGAAAACAGAGAAAACCCGAACAATCATATGACTCCCTTTGAGCAAGCACTTTGGTGACAGTGGGAAGGAAAAACTCCCTTTTAACAGAAAGAAACCTCCAGCAGAACCAGGCTCAGGGAGGGGCGGCCGTATGCTTCGACCAGTTGGGGTGAGGGGAAAGTGTTATACTTTCACGCATGCTAAAACAAAAAGCAGAAATCAGATTGCGTTGCTTAAAACAATTTTTAAAGTGCATATGAAGAAAAGCTAATACACCGTTACAGGCACACAAAATATATGTTAGATTTCTATTTTAAGTTACTTGACAACTGATAAATAGGAGTGTCCCCACTTTACTTCAAAAACTTTTACACAATTTTATTTTCTTTACTCCCTTCTTTGCTTTTGAAAACTGTCAGCTGGTAGTCCATGAAACAGTTCAGTGCTGCAATTGCAAATAATGAGGTGTAATTTTAAAGAAACTGCCATGCAAGAATGAATCCTTTCCAGTCAAATCAATTTATAATAATGATAGGACACTGATGACATTTGATGCTTGTTCGAGATCATTTCCTCAAAGGCTGGAGCTGTAACTTCTCTGGAGAAAAAAAAAGCAGGAGAAAGCTATTGTGCTGGTATTTTTCTCTCCAGGTTCCCACTTCCTGGAGAAAGGAGTCCTGGATGTGGCTGTGAAATGCGCTGTCGGAGCTGTCCATTAAGTGGTGCTGAAATCTATTTCAGCACATCGAGGCTTTTGATGGCGTCTGGATCAGTACTGGGAGCTGTCCTTTTGCCTGGTGCTGAAGTGTGTTATAGTGTGGTGGCTTTTTTTTAACAGAGCTCTAAATGTGTTAGCAGGTGCTGGTAGTGTGTTGTTACTCTGCGTGTAGCAGAAAGTGTTGGTTCTTGAAAAAATGAAACGATGTGCTGCTGAAGAAGCACTTGCTATCACCTGAAAGAGCAAGTGAAAAAGTGCTAATAACAGCTGCTTTGAGAGTGTATGTATGAATGTATGTCTGTATGTATGGATGTTAGAAAGTTATTCAGAGTCAGATCAGTTTTCCAATCATGCAAAACACAAGGCACTGATTTAAAGCAATCCTGAGGGAGCCTATTGTAATGCATTAGAAAACCGCTGCTTTCATGACAGTGTAAGCTTTCAAAAACAAGATGATGTCCATGCTGCACCTGTTAGACTATGCTATTAGCATATATTAGCTCTGTGCAGAAAAGACAGGACAGTGAAGTAGAGTAACTTTAACAAGGACATAGAAACGCAATTGCATGGCCAAGGATGAAACTAATGAAAGCCCTCTTTATTATTACAGAAAGTGCAGACACAGAAAAGTATTTTCCTGAACCTCCGACCTTTGGCCTGACCTGGAAATGAAGCGCATAATAGTTTGGCAGGTTTGGTTATGGCAATAAAAAAATGTTAATTGTGCTGTCTCTGGAGTGATTTTCAGAAACTGTGTGCTAAGGTTAGATGCAGGTTAACAAGTGGCACAGCTTCTAGCACTTGTGATCCATTCTCAAGGTGGTTTAGCCAGTAGACCTGGCATCATTTAAAGGTTTCATGTGGCTCCAAAAGGGAAGTAAGGATCGGATGAAACATGTTCAAACTTACTCACTTGAAATAATTGCTTTAAATAAAGTTGCTGGTTGACAGGGGTTTTTTAAAAATGTCTAGCTAAAGTCTAATCTGCTTATTTTATTTTATCCACAGCAGCAGCAGACTAATCAAAGACAGCAGAAACCTCTGTGTTCAGCAGTGTTTCAAGTGATTTTCTCATATGTTCTTTCTTGGTTCTGGACCTCATCTCTGCCTCAAGCAATCCAGCCACTTCTTCACTTTAGCTGCATATTTACATCTGCAGTTTCTCAGTGTGGTTGTACAGGAAATTTATACAGGAAATGGTCCATTGCTGTCAAAAGGATGAAGTTGTTTTAAATATCTTTTTTACATTATAGGCTCTGATTATTCTGTAAGTTTCCACATCTCAGTACTACAATGTTTCAGAGGCAACTATTAATAGCAGACCTGTAGTAGATTTACTGCTTCAGGAGCCTTGAGGTAGATATACTTATTGCCCAAAGTGATGATATAAGCAGCTCATCTGAAGTAGATGAGCTGGAATCAGGCAGTGAATATCATAAATGATCCTGCTCTGTAATTTTAGTTGCTGATATAGCTTGGTCTGTCACCTGAGGGGTTAAAAAAACTGTGATGATGAAAAGTGAAGATGATGCCGCATGAAGACCCTCATGGTTTCTTGCCTTATTTTAGCAGCAGACAGAATGTACTGTATACAGCAAGTATGCTGATAAGAAAAAGGCTAGAAAAACTCATTCACAACTACAGACGTGCTCATCAGCCCGATGCTGGAAACAGAGGCATGGTTGTGGAATCTGGCTCTGTTGACATTTCACGCCTGAGTGCTGTGAAGGCTGATGAGTCACACCTGGCATAACTGAATCCTGATGCAGGGCCTCTCCGTCAGGATGATGGGTCCGAGCTATATTTATGTAAGACCTCACATAGGCTCTTTACAGGGAGAGGGAGAAGGAGGGGGAAAGATGGAAAAGCAATTACTTATTTCCAGTATCCCAATGCTCGCTGTCATGTGTCAGCCAAATAGGAGTGGAAAAATTGAGGCACACACTCATATCATTCACCACCTGCAGGGAGGCTGAGTGTGAGTCCCAGATCTCTGGTCTCGCTCTTTGTCAGTGGCGGAGTAATCACTTTGCCACACTATCCTCGACCTCTTTCTGGACTGAAGCTGGTCTTATTTTGTGCGAAATACTATGCATGATTTTTGCAACATCCAAATTTACCTCCAAGAAAGAATACTGGAGTCTACAAGGAAACTGATAACTCCCTAATCAAAACAGGTCATGGTGCATTATGAAGCTGGAAAACTTTTGTTTTTCAACTTTTGTATTGTGCTGGTCTATTAGGAAATAAAATAACACTGACAGTTGGTTTTGGTTATATGCATTGACAGAATATGTTCTGGAAGACTGAAAAAGGCTATAACATTTTTTTTTTAGATTTGATTTCCTTCACAGATTGGTGTGTTGGGACACATTTTATGCATGTGGATTTTCGATGTGGGTACGCATAAAATTCGAAGCAATTGGGAACAAAATTTTCAGCATGAGAGTGTGGACACAGCACACCTGGTTTAATTAATCACATGGTTATTTTGCTACATTCAAGACAGTCTCAGTTTCAGTGTCTTTCATAAATGTTACCTGGACTTCTTTTATAAGCTCTTTAGTGTATTTTTAATACTATCATTTTATCAGCTAGGACAAGACTAATAAAAACATGTCAGCACTCCCTCAGAAATTACATTCTTACCATTGGGATGCAAATGAAAGGAAATGAATGAACATTATATGAGTCTTTGGATTTCAGTTCAGGGACTTTTAATACAATTGAGCTTGGTTCAGTTGAATCACTGCACAGGCACTCAGTGAGATTTATGTGGGATTTAGCAGGTGGGGAAATCCTTAGATTCAGTGTAGCAGGGGCAAGCGACTAACCTGTTTTCTTTGTGGCCAAACCTGTGCGATCAGCTGACCTCTGCTGCTCTGAGCATTATTTTTTGTGACAAGTGAAGCTAAAGAGCATCAACAAAATCAAATGGCTCACTGCCATCTTTGACCTAACCTAACAGTGAGGATTGAAGGTAGATACTATGCCATAGCAGTAAACTATCATAACAGAGGGCCTGCTCTTCTTTACCCTGGTGGGTTATTCACACACAGCCTTGGAATAACACACAAAAACCCCCCAATGAATTTATTGTTAAATTCACATTGTGAATTAAGCAGGAAAGTTCAACAATACATAATCTAGCCTGCCGGGAATTCTAAAATGAATGGCATTATATAAACTTTTAATTTCTTCCAGTTTCTCAAATTCATTTCCTAAGCATCACGCTTCATGTACTGCCACCTCTTTCCATGTGAATGCTCTCATTGATATTAGTGTAGTTTTCATATATGTGCTGACTGCAAAAATCCAAATTCTGTACCAGAACCTTGCAAGGCAGATGGCAAAGGTTCATGTTGAGAACCATTTCAAGCAACACAGTTCATCTTCCTCTACTTCTGTAGATGCGGAGGGTAGTCTGAGTATCATGATAACAGGCTTTTCCACGTGTGCACACGTGAAAGAGTGGCAGGAATGACAAAGAGTGGAGGGAAGGTTGTAGACTGTGGGATGCCACTTTATTAGCTTTATTATGAACAAAACTAACAGATTTATTCCTTGTTTCAGGATCGTTCCAGTCCATTATGTGTATGGGTAATTGAAAAAGTTCCAGTTGCCTATATAATGATGTGTCCTACATGATCACAGCCTAACGAGACACCTATTCTCATGTTTTTTGGGCATGTTCTGGGTAGAACCAGGACAACACAGTCTCAGGGCAGATCATCAAATAGTCATAATTTTCAATTTATTGGTGTTTTTGGACCCCAATTTGCAAAGTTTCACACAATTTACCACGAAGTGAGTGTTTTACACCCTCAAAGGGCAAGAAAGTCCACATTTGGAGGATGGACAGCGCTGGTGGTGAAGTGAAACATTTCACCGTAAATGTGGCGCACTTTTTCACTTCAGTTATACTATTTTTTAAAAGTTATTGATGTCTAATTTTAGAAACTACTTGTTTGGTTTAGAGACTAAAAACTATTGAATTAGATTTAGAAAAATGTCATGATTAGTATATTTGTTTATATTTAAATACATTAGTATTTAAAAAAATAAAAGTCTTATCATTTCATAACTTTATGCTAGATTGAGAAAAATTCAATATATATATTAGCTGAAACCATTTAAGTACTATGCTATTTCTTTCTGAGCAGCCAAATAATATGTGAGAGAAGATATAAGCTGGCCACACACTTGTGAACTCATAAGGTCATGCGATCATTTAATAGGAGAGTGATCATGAACGCAGAAGGTTAAAGTGAGAGTAAAAGTAACACACGACCTCTCTCACCTCTCATTTTATCCTCCTGAGCTGAACCAGCTAACACTCTAATCATTAGTGCGCCATGGGGTTATATTGCTGACATGGACAGGGCAGAGGAAGGATCATTATAGACCCATATGTTTCTTCACAATAATGGTGTATGTGATCATTTTTTGGCTATAGGGACTCTGCCTCGTTCTTTCAACTGTCTCTGCTTGGATGTTATTTCAGCCTTTCAAGCCTTTTCTTAGCACACATTGAGCTATTTTCTTTCAACAAAAGACGTAATCGGAAACAAAGCAGATTTCCATGAAATGTGCATGATGCCTCTCATGCCCACTGGTGTTACCAGGGATTTAATGCTTTAATTCTCCAAATATCTCCATTTTTAAAAAGCTGTACAGCCAAAGTACTCAAGAAAAACAGAACAAGATAAATAAAAACTGTTTGCTTTGGACAGAGTTTGCCTTGGTCTCTGTTTCTGAAATTAATCTGAAAAAAGAAAGCCAGCTAATATTGAATTCAATTTGTGCAACAATTTTTGGAGGCATTCTTAAAAAATTACAATCGATTGTTCTTGCCCTTGCAGACTGTTCTGAAAAAATGCACATACAATTACAGAATGACGGACTGGAAGTTTGCAGGGTAAACTGGAAAAGCTTCTCTAATAATAGCAATTATTATCTATATAATCATTCCGTAGCCATTTTTTCTCTAATATTACAAAGTTAGTGTCAGGGTGAAAATAATGCATCAGTGTATAGTATTTAAAGGTTGTGGCAAGTATGTATTACTCTGAGGTTTTAATTAGGCAAAGCACTTTCACTTCATCAGGTTGGCTGCTGGCTTTCCATTGGCAGTGAAATGATGAGGCAGAAGTGAGCGGATGGCTCCATTTGTTTAGACAGGTTGGCACTGCCAGTCAGTTAATTCCTAACTTTTCAGGAATGTGTATTTAAACAGAGCCACCCACCCCCCCAGGAGCATTCATCACCGCCGTCTGGTGTCCATTTGTCAACATCGGAGACATGAGGTTTGTACGCTCGCTCCTTAACACAGCCACAGCGAGGTAGTGATTGTGTTCTTGGCCGCGGCGGTACAACGACACAGCATCCGTCATCGGCCAATGGGGCTTTGGCCAAAAGTGGCCATCATTAGTCTGGAGCTGATTGATTGGCTGTTGAGAAGTTGTTTTGGTTTCATACATCATCCTGTTGATGGTAAGCACAGGCTGAGTTGCCGGGGAAGGCTTCTAATGTGGTTTGAAGCCACAAGTGGATGAAGCTGTGAACACCGGGTGGCTTTCATTCTTGTTCATGTGTCAGAATTCTGCACACAACCATTAAGTTTTTGTAGCCAACAAATTTGAAATGTTTCAAAAGTTTGAAAAATGCTGCCAGCTATGAGAGAGTACATAATGTAGTGCAAATTTTCAGCACTGTACATCTCTCTTCATGGCCTACTGTACACAGCCAGAAGAAAGTTGGCCTCTTTTTTTTTTGTTTGGTCTACCACTCTAATCCAGACTGAAGTGTAGTTTTTAACTTAGTTACTTTAGTTTTTAATAAGTTTTATTTACCCTAAATGATGTTGTGGAATTGCATATAAATGGCATGCTACTTCTGGCAGATTTTGTATGTTTGCGTAACGTATATTCAGTTTTCCTCATGTCACTATGTGGTGTTACATGACACAGGAAGTGCTTAACAGTTAAAATAAAAGACTAGGATGTCATTATTTCAACTGAAGTGCTGGAAAACATGCATTATAAAAACACACAAAATGACTTACTGGCATGCTATTCACTGACTATTTCACACACACACACTTATGTGTCCTCAGGGGGAATTTGAAAATGCACGACCCTGTGTAAAATATTAATAAAACAGAATTCAGAAAATTGTTCTGAAACATTATATTAAATTAAAACTCAGAAGTTTGACTGGTTTTTTTTTTTTTATTAGAAGCTTTTTAAATGTCATTCCAGCAACACATTTAATAAATGATAGGACAGCAACAAAAGACTGGGAAAGACAGCATGGGCTAATAGTGCAATAGTTTTAGAATAATGTTTCTCAGTATAAGATTGCAAAGAATTTGTGGATTTTATCATGCAGTACGAGGATTATTAAAAGATTCTGAGAATCTAAAAAAGGGATCCAAGGGACCTGGCTTAAAACTAATATTAAATCGCTGAAATAAAAACAGATCCATTGCTCTGGGTGTTTGACTTATTGTGACACAAAAGATATGACAAAAGAGGCACCAAACTGTTGAGCAGCTAAAATCCTATATGAAGCAAGAATAGCTTGTTGGCTTTGCAAAGCACAGCAATTGATCTCCTCTGTTAACAAACACTTTGAGATTGCTTTTTAAAGAAAAGGTGATGCAACAGAGTGGGAAACATCACCCTCACATCACCCTTCAGAAACTGCGGATCTACCGGAATTTTCTCACAAAACCATCTCTAGGGTTTACAGAGATCTCTCGGTAAAAGTGCCTTATTGATGCCAGAGGTCATCGGAAAATGACCAGACTGCTTTGAGCAAAAATTCATTGCAACCAAAGTATGCAGAAAGGCATCTCTGAACACACGAAACCTTGGAGCAAATGGGTTATAGCAGTAGAAGAACACACTGATTATCACTCTTGTCAGTTAAGAACAGGAAACTGAGACATTTTGTGCAGGTTTACAAAAAAATTGGACAATAGAAGATTGGGAAAAGATTACCTGGTATCACGAGTCATCATTTTAGCTGCTACATTTGGATGGTAGGTTGTAAATTTGTCATAAAGAACATCCTGCCTTGTATCAATGGGTCAGGCTGGTGGTGGTGTAAAGGTGTGGGGGATATTTATTTTTTGGCTCATGACCATTATTTAAACATGACACATGCCTTCCTGCGTATTGTTGCTCGTCATGTAGCCATCTTCTGATGTTGGATGACGTCCCATA
Organism: Pelmatolapia mariae; assembly: GCF_036321145.2. Lineage (NCBI taxonomy): Eukaryota > Metazoa > Chordata > Actinopteri > Cichliformes > Cichlidae > Pelmatolapia > Pelmatolapia mariae. The sequence goes on along the minus strand of NC_086235.1, from coordinate 12,273,615 downwards.
TCGCAAAGCTCAAATCATCTCTAAACTGGTTTCTTGAACATGGCAGTGAGTTCATTGTACACACACACACAGACAGTATGGACCAAAATCTCTGACGAATGTTTCCAGCACCTTGTTGAGGGTCATAGCTTTATATTGAGGACTATGATGTTTTTGATGAGACCAAAATTGAGCTGTTTAGCATCTGTCCATTTGCTATTTTTGTAGAGAAAAGAATCCTCAATATGAAGCACATTAAGGACATGGAGTTGCTTAACCAGTCTCTGAACTATCCGAGGACTAACCCATCACAGGTGGTAAGCCTAGCCCTATATTTTAGAGAAAGTCCAAACTGACTTTTGGGGGGAAATTGTGTTCACAAACCAAAAATCATATTCAGATTGGGTTAGAGTTAGGGTTTTCACCAGTGATGACTTAGACCTCAGAGTGTTAATCACGCCGGTAGCTTTGGACACTTTGCAAAAAGCAAGAAATGTCTAACAGCTGTGCTTGCTACCAATGGTTACTCCACCAGGTAGTAAATAACGTGTTCCAAGGGAATAAAATATTTCATCAACTCTCGAAACAAACCTACCATTGACATATAGACCTCACATTTTTTGTGATTGAATCGAATTATGAATTCAACACCAGGTGAAATACTTCCTATATTATTCCCTCTCTTTTACATCGGTTCACAGAGAGAAACCCATTTCTTTGGGGAATGCTCAAGTTGTTATTTGTCAATGTAAAGATAACATAAGTCAGCATGACTGAAAATAGAAAACAGCAATTTTGCAGAAAACAATGCAATGATATCACATGCAGGGATATTTTAAAGGTTTTCTTTCTTCCTTTTTTTATTTTGAGGCTATCTCTTTTAGAACAACGGGGCTTTTTTCAGTGTCTTGTGCTCTGCTGGTCACAAAAAGCAACACTGCAGATTTTCATTTGGGATTTCAAAGGTAATTGACTTCACCCAGTTGCCACCTGATTTTAATTAACAGTGCAGCACACTCGGTTGCAAACCTGCAATATAAAGAGTCAAACTGGAGACTAAGGTATTAATTAACATTAAGTACATCTAGGAGCAAATCAAAGTAAGTCATTTCCTGACGGTGTTTAATAGAGATTGTACATGATTTCTTGGAGATGTAATTAACTGAGCAAGCCCATGAAAAAAGTCTTAGTTCTTATCATGAAATGCAGACAGCAAAATTGGTTCCTTTCTGTTTTACTGCAGTGTAAACTTTTTTCCTGCTCCTGCTTCAGTCTTAAAGATTCAGTTTAACTCTCAGACTGGCAGAACTGTTTTAAATGCAGTTTTTGCCCAAGCACTAACAAGTCCCACTTTATTGCAGGCTTCTCCATCCTCTGGGTCATAACTTTTTACAGCCACTCATGTCTTGAGCATAATTTCAAACATTCTCACTACTGAATGTGATTACTTTATTACTGCTGCTGCTCCCGAATAACATTTAATCATGTTACATTACATCCAGGCTACTTAGTGTTTCAGTGCCATTACTAATGCAACAGTGCAGAAAGGCATTGAATTTCCTTTTTTTCATAATTACAACAAGAAAGTTATGCAGTGCAAAAATTGTTGTATGAAAATGCTGCAGGCATACTGAAGAAAATCAAAGACTAATTTCCCATCGCAAAGTTTACCCGGCAGCTTTACCACAGCACTGCCTCTGAAAAATAAACGAATGTGGGAATGGACTTAATGAGATGGCGAGCTGGCTTTATTTTTGCAATTAAGAAATATAAATAAGGCGATGAGACTTTATGATAATGACTGTCCCTGTTTAAAATGGGAGCGTTTTACTGTCCTCGTGAATCTAAACGAATATTTTACGAACTTGTATTCCTCGCGAGTTCTGAATTAAAGTTTGAGCCCCGTGATTTCAACGTGCATCTTTAATTGCAATCCACTCAGTCTGCATCACTTGCAAGTCAAGCGTTTTGCGCGCACGCAGAGTCCCGCACGGAGCGTTTAAAGAAGAGATGCGTGACTCTCTCTCTCTCTCTCTCTCTCTGCTGTCTCCTCCTCCTCTCCTCTTTGGCTTCCACTGAAAATCTTTTTTTTTTCTTTTCTTTACCGTTTCCCTTCCCGAGCAGCGCGTCCTTATACCACTTGTTATCTCACACCTTGGTCGCTGCACACGAAGCTTTTGGGCGCCGTAAAAAGACCGTTTTCCCTTTTCTTCTTTTTTTTGACCTACTGGTTCTGCACCGGTGTGTGTGTGTGCGTCTCTCTGTGTGTGTCTTTCTGTATTTGCATTTTTCCCTTGCTCCTGCCGGGGAAACAACAGTTTCTCCCAGCTTTAGGGAATCATGACCACAGCAAAGGAAGGCAATGCACCGTCGAAAGCGGCTCAACAGCAAGATCAGGTATGAATGAGCTTTCCTGTCACCTCCTCGCATATTAATTACACCGTTAACCTGTGCTGCCCCTCCGCTTTGCTTGGCCAACACGGGGTTTATTTGCATGACACGCTGCAGCGACTTTACTCACAGACTGAAATGGTGTGCGGAGGGCAGAAACGTGTATAATTTGGTACTCTGAGCTCGTTTAAAGCGGTTGGACAGGGAGTCATTCGTGGAAGCCGGTGCTGTCAGATCATCACGGCCGGTAGATGTATTTTACAGCCTCCGTTGTAATCGTCTTTATTATTCAGCGGTAATTATTGTGTGACTTTACGCACGGGAGACAAGGAGCAGCTTGTGTTGTCCATTGCGTCCAGTGCGCTTCACCTTGCAGCAGCAGAGCACGCAAATGAGCCCAATTAACCCAACTTGAATCGCGTTGGAAGGCCTGCAAAAGTGCGACTAATGATTATATCACTTTTAAATCATCACGTCATCTTCACTCATCTTCTGACCTTTTTCCCCCAGACGTGCTCGTTTTTTGTGCTCTCTTCAGTCTGCAGGCTGAGAACACTGTTGCATTTTTTTGATGTGGTGGTGCAGGGTGGCTCTGCTCTGTTTTTATTCGCTACCTCCATCACTCAGTAATGATGGAGCATCTGCTGACCCGCCTCCACTGAGGTACCACAGCCGGCGGACACTTCAGGGAAAATCATTTTAAGCACGAATGTTTGCGTGTTGCGATAACAAAGAGCCCTTTTTATTGTGCCGTGTTAATGTCAAGGTTAACAAATAATGCGCCTCCACCTACAGCACAGAGCCCTTGAATTTGAATAGTGATGCAAATTAATTGCTTCTTACCTACAAACGTTTAACATTTTTGAAAGTTTTTGGAATTGTAGCAAAATAAAATTAAGAAACTCATAAATTCCGTGGTGCCATTACAAATATGCTCTGACAGATGTTAGTTTGGATATCTGGACATCCAGATCTTCTAATCCTGCTGTTCTGTGTTCATTTTGCTGCATACAGCCACATTCAAGACTGTTTTAGGTGAATCCCTATATATCACATCTCACCCCCTCCAGCCAGTCTGTCAACTTAAACTTTAACATTAGATGGCATCTGTCACTGTTGTCCTCCACCTGTGTGCCGCACCTGTCTAATAATGACAGAAAAGGTGAGAGGGACACTTGGTTTTATCCTGCCAAGCAGACAATCTCCCCCATGCTGTGATTTAGCAGCAGACTGTCGCTCACACCCTTGGAGGCAGTCAAAGGTCCCCAAGTAGCACCCTGCGCACTGTGCACGTGCATTACAGACTGTGCAGGCACAAACATCAACATCACCAAGGAGTAGATTAGACTGTCCTGAAATTAACTGTGCAAATCAATGGAAAATGCTTCTGGAGAAACCGTGAGGGTTTTTGTTTTCTCCTGTCTTGTGCCATGGCAATTTAAATATGTTAGGTTGTTCTGGAGTGTTGGTAAGACAAAAGAAGAAATGTAAAGACATCCCCTCAGGCTCTAATTAGATGTGTATTTTGAAAGGATGAAATAGAGCTGCAACACTTATTTTCATAATTATTTCCCCCCCCCCAACAAATCAATGAGTTGAGTTTCCAGAAAATGGCAAAAGCCCCGTCTCTCAAGTTTCAAGCTCCCAAGGTGACAACCTCAGAATATTAGTTTGGTCTGAACAACAACGCTGAATACAAAGCCGTTTCATTTTCAGCAGTACAACAAAGAGCTGAGAAACAGCTCATCATTCAAAAACTTGGAATGGATGTTTTTGCTTAATAAACGATTCAGTTGATACATCTTCTGGCTTATCAAATAATCAAGTTTTATTTTTTTTGTTTGTTTTTTATTTCCCAAATCAAGTGTTTTTTACTTATCAGCTGGCTCTTTCAGATAGATGGTCCTTCTGCTCACAAGATCAGCTGAGACCGGGGGTGGGGCAGCAGCATTCTAGTCCCACTGATCTTTGTGATAATTACCAAAAAGACCTGGTCATTCTCAAACATCAGCAGATGGCAGTTTGTGACTTTCCATGGACTTTCCTGAGACTTGAATAGGGTAATCAAACAATGGCCTCAAGCATATTATTTTTTAAACCTCCAGTCTAACAAAGATGTGTGTTTTTGCAAACACTTTACATCAGGAGACACGGCCACTGTGATTACATGTGCTCCTGCAGTGATCCGCTGATTGATGGTCTGCTAGCAGGGCTTGTGGTCCAGGGACAGAGGATGGAGATAGAGGTCAGCTCACTAGAGATAACAGCAGCAGCTCTTCAGTAATCACCTAGCTGCAGCAGCAGAGTCACATCGCTAACCCTCATTACTGAAACAAGGTAGAGGTTCTGAAGGTGTGAGAGGTCGAGATGAGGCAGGGGAGGCAATGCATTTGCAGAGGTGAGACACTGGATTAATTGAAAGCTGTTGTCAAAATACACATATCTTTGGTGTTTCATCGCTGTCTAGGTAATGAACCAGAGTGCTGTGATTCGGGAACCTGCAGATTTGATGCAAGGCAGTTTTTGAAATTAAAATCTGCTGCATGATATGGACAACAGGGGCAAGATAGTTGTGTTTAAAGGGAAGAACAAATCCTGCTGGCTTGGTAAACATGCCAGCGCTGTGAACGGTTGCATTATACAGATTTCAGTTGTTTTTCTCGCAGCCATTCGAAGCTCAATGCGGCTTTAAAGCAGAGATCACAGCACCCAGCTTTTAATGGGTGAGACTTCTGCAGATTCACCTCCACCCTTCATCCTAATAATCAGGCCTTTTTTTTCCCACACTCTTTGGAAACCATAGTAGGTAACACAGCCTAAAGAGAGAGACTTAGATGTGGTGAGAGACGAGCTGAAAAGCAAAGTCTTCCCTCTTAGGCCTGAATTTGTGCAGTCTCGTACTAGCAGAACAGAAAAGGGGTTTTTTTGGTGGTGGGGGAGTCAATGCCAAAAACTCAGATCATGCCATTGCGGCAGCTTGAGCAACAGCTGAGTGGAGCAGGCTGTGGGTGTTGAAGAGGATAGACATCTAAGGGCCAAAGAAAGAATCAAGCCATAGCATGGGTAGGATGCAAGGGCTATGATCTTACTCACTTTGCAGCTTTTTGTTCTCTCTCTCCCCCCCCCCCCCCCCCCCCTCCCCCCCCGAGGCTGCTTACTTAGTATAGTGATAGTATTCAGCGTCATGTCGATCTTAAGTGAGGTTTCTGAAGGGGTGCTGTTCTCAAATATTGATAAGCTGTTGTTCACTTGAAATGGAGCCTGTCTGCCACGAGCTGATAAATTCAAACATAAAACCTGAAGATGCTCACTTGAAAGTCAAACCGAAATATTGATGTGAAGAAGTCAGAAGGGAACACGCTCTTTTTACGATGGTGAAAGGTTCAAAAATTGTGAAATGGGTGATATTTCATTTTAGCATGCTTCCTGTTATATTGCAAAGATAAGCGTGGCTTTAATCAGCCCGTGCTTTTTGTTTCATTCACCTTGGTGTGGTGCCTCGGTAGCCTGCCGATGAAGAGCACGCATGACAAGTGTTTCAAACAGATGTTGATTAAAGTAGCAACTTACACACAAGACACAGTGGGGCTAGAGTGGGATCATCTGCACTGCACCTGTATTGACATTTGTGCTTTTGCATGAACTTTCCTGCAGAATGTGATTTCAACATTGTCAATGTAATGTGTATTATGTCGATTTTTCTACTTTCTAACAACTGTCACAGGTTAAGTATTCATTTGTCAGCGTGACTAAAATGTGCCAGATTAGCTTACAGTGAATGTAGACCCTGACACGTGTTTAAAACAGCACAATTACACGGCAAAATAAATTAATTTCAATGCGGTTATCAGTGGATTAGCTTGCTTGGGAGCTTGCAGTGAGGCTCAGTGTGGGGGATTGGATGGAGAATGCTAATGTAGCTTATTAGCTCCTTTTTGTTTTTCAGTCAAATTTTATGCAAGCTTCTATTATGGAGAAGAAAATACTTTTTAAAAAGTTTCCAGGTGGTTATGAGACTGAGCTAAATCTCAGTAGTATGTCTTTTCAAAAAAACTGTCTCAAAAAAACTGTAACCATTCTCCAAATCCATTATACCTTGATTTTTGGGCCACAGTTCAGTTCATTCGCCCAAGTTTTTATTTAGCAGGATTGTGGGGAAAAAAAAACTGTATCACGTGCATCATCACTTGAATGATGAGTGGATCGTGTGCTAAAAATAAACTCCATCATTCTGATGTGTTGCAGCTCACTCTTTAGCTGGAAGATTTTTAAACATTACAGTTTTCCACAGATGAGCACGCTTTTACCATCACTGGCAGCCCTACAGTGATCACTAGCTAAAGCAATGCAGGCACAACACTTTATGGCTTATTCACATTTTCAAAAGCTTTTATTACATTTCTCATGTATTTACACTGCTATTTCTGGCTTCTCGATTCATAAGGTTGCAATTTTCATCACATTTTTGATAGAAGGCACTGAGATAATAAATGCAATTTACTTACTTTTAATTACATTTTTTAACGACTTTCAGTAAGTATTATGGGCAACAAGTTAAGGGATCTGCCATGCTGTTTTAGGCAAAAAAGTAAAGAATTTCTAGAAGCAGGACTTTCAACCTTTGCAACAGCTGCTAATGTCTAGTAAATCATCAAGGGAGCGTATCCTGTTGTAAATCCTTAACCAGACAGTCAACGTGCATTAGCAGAATGCGTGTTTTTTGCGTAAAGTCATGTTCCCTGTCAGAAGCATTGTTTTTATTTCAGCTCAGATGCATTATCAATACTGTGTTTGTGAAAACTAAAAGGATAATTTGGACAGTTTATTTTTTTGGCTTAAACCAAGTGTAAACAGCCATTTTAGCCATTAGGCCCCATTCATTCTGGTTATTTGAAGACTATCTCACAAGTACCCCCTGGCAAGATATGAAGCTGCTATGCCCCAGCTGATTTGCAGCCAATGCCTGTACACTGGGATTAATAGGAAATTGAACGGACCTCTAGATTATTTCGGTAGCATCCTTCTGTTTCTCTGCCATGGGAGTCACCTAATCCTGCTGATATGTCTTTGTCATCTAATTACAACACAGAGGCAACCACAGAGAATGTGTTTTCCCACAAGTGGCTGAGCTAATCGGCTTGCTACAGAGAAAATAGAAGAGAAGATCAGTGGAACTATGTGACTAACTGGTGATATCTTAGCTACAGTCTTAGGTTATTTTCTGAAAGTAGTTACGAGGCTCATCCCATGTATGTTGGAGAGCGGACTGTGAGACTGGCAGACAGGTTGTTGTCAGTTTAATGTCTATTTCCATGTAACTCACACCCTCAACTATGGGCCAGGAGCTCTGGGTAGTGACAAAAAGATTGAGACTGTGGATATAAACATTGGAAATGATCTTCTTTCGAGGGGTAAGGTGAGGAGCTTGGTCATTCAGGAGGGGCTCAGAAGAGATGCGCCCCTCCACGTTGAAAGGGGCTAGTTGAGTTGGTTCAGGCATCTAACTAGGATGCCTTCTGGGCATCTCCTAGGTGAGGTATTTGTGCATGTCATATCAGGAAGAGGCCTTAGGGCAGACCCAGGACATGCTGGAGAGATTAGTCTCAGCTGGCTTTGGAGCGCTTCGGTGTCTGGTGCCTCAGTAGTTGGACAGATGGAGTTACTAAGCTTCAGGGAAAAGATCTGACCACCACCTTGCTTCCTCAGTGTGATACAGTGAGAAGTTCTGTATAGGAAAACTTTTATCCACCTTCTGGCAGGCTATTTAAACAGATATTTATGAGGTTCTTCTGAAGTCCTCACTCTACATTTTCTGTATGATGGACTTTCCAGCTTTGAGAGACTTTGCTTCCAACTAGCATACTAGAGTACATTTCCTTCAGGAAATGCACAGACTTCTTTTAAAACCACACAACTGCAAACTTGGCGTGGAACTTTGCTCACTTCCACATAGATTTCTCCTGTAGTGATAAACCAAATAGCAAACATGCTGTCAGAGCAGTCAGTTTTATCACATACTTTTTCCCCTTTTTCTTTCTTCTCACTTTGTTGAATCTTTTTAGGGTAGCCACTTTTTAATAAGACAGATAAGCAGAATAGCTGAAATAGATTCGGGAAAAGTAAGAGTGACAAGATTATTCAGTTTTGGAATGCTAATAGATGATAGGCCAGTTCCTCCTGTTTACTGACTGCCCTTGACTGATAAGAGGGAATGGAAGATGGATTTAGAAGAGAATTGGATGTCCCTAATGTTTGTGCCATAGTTCATCTAAAGGGCAATTATGAACAATTGAGCCGTAATGTTGGGGTCTGAAGTGGAGATTAGAGGCGAGATTGCCAGGCAGCTAGCATGGCAATTCATCATGATTGTTGTCATGATTTAAATGTTCTTTGCCGAAATGGCTTATAAAGCATGGGAGTGGGGGATGGGAGGGGGGCTTTAATACAGCAATAAATATTCAGTGTTTGGAGCAACGGTCAAACTAAATGTCATGACAATCCTCCATCTCACTAACAGTCAGTGTAGACATCGTGTGTGTGTGTGTGTGTGTGGCTTTATGAAAACACCTCAGGAGGAGTTTCCAAATAGTGTGTAAAACTGCCTCATTTAGGAAAAGTTCAGCAATTCTTTCTGTCAGGTGTTGGGGAAAAAATATGTTTTTGCTCCTTTGTTGCATTCTAATTGTGTCTCTAAGCTACGCGAGTCAGCACAGAATATGCATAGAGATGCTATTAAACAATGTTCCGCTTTTTCCTTTATGAACCTGAGCGGTCATATTTCCATAAATGAACCAACTGGCCCAGAAGTCTAAGTCATGCCTTTTTCTCCTCGCCCTCTTTCAAATTGATATAAATAAGGTAAAGGTATTTAGAATATTATTATATCTAATCTAATGTATGTTTTATAAATGAACAGCAATCGCGTTTTGAATTAGAACGTTTCAGATTTAATGGCCTACATGGAGCCTAATCTTCTGGTTAGTCATTTTTAAAAGCCCAATGGGAATAAAAATGAGAAATGTAAAACACCGTAATCAGCGGGGGGAAAAAAGGAAAAAAAAATATAAAAAATGTAGTTGTAGGACCCAATACAAGTAGAATTTCACAATTCTTGATACCAAAGCAAAATGATTACATGATGTACGTAAACTTGAACTTGTTAATTCAAAAGCAGTTGTAAATCACTGCTTTGGTGGTAGAAGACTAATGTCGGATTTTTAAGACCATTACTCACACTGAAGTTTGGCGACTTAAAAATCTGATATTAGCCATTATTTATTTTCTTTCAGACACATGGAATATAAACAGATTTCCCTAAAATTTGGTATGTGTAGTTATTTTTTAATGTTTGCTAAGATAGCATGAAAGCACAGTTAAAAAAATAATCCTATTTTATTGTTACAACATGTCTTAGATTACTCTGACTTTGCTTGGATCAGCTGATGATCTTTGTAGGGGCAACATCAACGTTCATAACATAATTTAAGAGTGTTTCTCCCATCGCTTCTTTATTTTTTTAAATTTTCTTTATCAGCCACTATGAATGCCAATCCTGATGTAGCTGCAAGAATTTACCATTCAATATATCAGTCCCGCTCTACTTTTTATTTAAAATCTTAACAATACGTCAACAGAACACAGAATAATGAAATGTTGCTGATTAGTCTACTAACATTACTATGAGGTATTGTGTTAGTTTAAGGATTTATATAATGTTAGCCATTGCAAACTTTGAGCAGTGTTTTAGTTTTACAGTGGCATTGCCTGCTGTCAAAAACAAAATGGTTCCATAAGAAGGCAAATACTTGGGATGTTGTTGGATGCTGAGCTTAAACTCATTCAGCTTGCATTCTTTAAATAGATCAACATGCTGGTGTTTTAGGCGTTATATAAAAAAGGAAGTACGAGAACCTAGTTTGCATACTGAATTTTGCGACTTTCGCGAATGCCTTGTGGCAGAGCTATTACAACATGTAGTTGTCTTCCAGATTTAGTTTTTCCTGTGCTTGTGGCAGTACTTCTTCTTCAGCATGCACTAGGGTAGACTAGACCTGGTAGAGGTGTGCTGTATGTCTGGAAAAATTGCATCCTTAGTACATCCACTGCTTACAGTACTGGTACCTACAGTATGACAAAAAACACCTAAATAATATCACGTTTTTATAATTTTAACATTGAAAGGTATATAAAGTATCAGTTCTGGTGACATACCTAAACCATGTCAAACTGGAGGAAATTTCATTGGTTGTCAGAGCAGTGAAATAAACCTTCTGCTCATAAGAAAAATTCTACCACTTTCACTGTTTAAGCATTTGCTTTCCTCTGCTGTGTGCTCTTTCTGAACATGTCTGCTGTGTTGAAGCAACTTAAAAAAGGCAGCTGTTCATCTATGGCGAGTTTATTTTTAACACCATCGGTTTTAGAGTAACACAATAACAGCTATTGTGCTGAACACGATATGTGCACGCCTTTAGGGAGAAGATGAAGATGTGAAGAAACGAGATAGATACCGAGGAAGGTAAACGCAGGAAATACTCATCGCTTTTGTGCTGTTCATCCGTGCATGTAAAACCAGACAGTATTAAATCAGATTTGGAGAAAAGACCTCAACCCAAAAGCTTAAACCAGAATAATTTAGATCAAAATGAAAGAAAATATGTGCACGGAAGTGCAGCCAGTGATTGTGTGTGCATTTTGTATGCACCATGAAGTCAGATTAATCATCCTTCAGACTGTCAGCAGTTTATCTCCATGTGCCTTGTGTGTCTGTACCATATAAAGCATGCGTGTTTCAGCGGGCAAGTTGATATGTCTTTGTATTCTGGTCTTCGTTTGTGTTTATCTGTGCCTTGCCTCAGTCCATTGGAGCTGTGTTTCCTGGGCTTATCGACCTGCTGTAATTAGGGGCCTAGAGCTGCAGAGCAGGAAGGCGATCAGGAGCCACCGTGTTCCACCGAGCCTCTAATTGAAACGTTGAGCGTTTCCAGGTTCACCGTCGGCCCCCCTCGGGTCCCCACTGTCATCTCGGCGCCACCTCCACGCCTGTGACAAACATTCAGAAGAGAGAGTGCTAGTCACGAATGATAAGCAGGTAATTGCCTGTAGGCTCAGATGCGAATTAGGAGACGCTCGTGCTCCAGCTTCATTGGACATGCTGCCAGGGGTTGTTTATGCCACTGTTGTGTGTGTGTGTGTGACACCTCAAAATGGTACACAGAGATGAGGTGAGCTTATCAAGTCGGAAGGCTTGTCTTATTTAGGCTCTAGTTTCTGAGTTTACCCTTAATGTCATGGTATAGTTTGTTAAAAAAAATCCTCACTTAGACACTAATGAATAACAAATTTCTCCCCACTTCCCTGCAAATTGCCTGATGAGGCAGCACACAGAGCCCACTCAGTAGCCTGCAGGGGGCTGAAGGCCCATAATTTGGCATCTGGGTGCTCAGCCAGTCACAGACCTTTAAGAATGGGCTTTCTTTTCAAAGCTCGGGCCAGCCTTCCAACCAGTGTTCCTGCTGACATTTATCGCCTCAAACCTTTAACGTTATTGTTATGAGTGCAATAATTCTTGCCGTAGGGGAATACTCACGGCGCTCCAAATTGACCAACTTGAGGATTTTAATGTGACAGCTCATCACATTATAGCGGCGGGAGCGTGAAAGTAGGCGGCCCGATACAATATCATCTTTCTCTACTTGAGAAGCATGCGCCTGTGTCATCTGTCTGACGGTCCTGTTGTCAGCTCCATCCTGGACTGTCTATCGGTTGGCATGCATCCCAGTCTTGCTTCCGCCAGCTATAAAAACATAAGTCTGAGTAGAAGGGAGGTGGTCAGAGGCGACAGTGTCAACCCCCTGCTGTTTTCCCATGCTCAAAATATTGGCAGCCATTACATGTCTCCTCAGTGGCGTTTAGTGCCCATTGCTGAATTACTGACTTTCATCATGACATTTTCTGGGCACGCTCCAAATGCCCAGCAGCAGCCTGGTTTCTATGGAGATTTGGTTGCTCAATATGCAGCTTTGCACAAAGAAAACACACACACAGAGATAAAAACAGACAAAGTGAGTAGGGGAAATGAATATTGGTCATTAATTGCATTGCTGTCTTGTTTTATGTTATTCCTTTGATTTAGTTTTCGTCGCTACTTAAACAAACGCTCGGCTAATATGCATCTCATTCCGGCAAATGAGCATGCGGCCCTGATTTCAGTGTTACTGCAAATGAGCACCCAACTTTGTTCGAACATCAAACACGACAGGACGCGTGATTGGCGCTTTTGATTCGGCTATTGTTCTCCTGATATGAAAATGTGGTACAGTGGCACTTGGCTTGAATCGGCATTGCACACAGGGTGCTAATTACCACAGAAAGTCAGTGTTTTCATAGGCTTTTCAATCCCTGTGAATTCAGCTTATAGTTTGGTGGAACGTGTATGCAGATGAGAATTTTTTGTGTTGCTACATTTTGCTTGTTTGTTACTGAAATGTTTTAGTGGCCTACTTACTTAATCGCCCCTGGCACGATTTATCGTTCATCTGCTTTATATGGCCAAGAAGAGATACTAAAATACTTTAAGTGGCACTTACACAGTCTGATTGAATCTTCCGTCTTTACCATTTTCGAGATTAGAAGTCCACATAGTTCCACACAGGGTTTTCACTGTGGAGTTTATTATCTCATTTCAGTGATCCTCAGGGTGCTGTCAATTGCCTCTGAATTATAACATCTATCCCTGCTTATATCAGTGAAATACAGGTTCTCCCACACTCAGTCATTTGTTATCTTTTTAGAGGAGAAAAAAAAACTACACTCCTGGGTATTCTCTGGGTCTGTATGAAGCTTAGAAAGCTCTCCAGTGAGTTTTTATCACCAATTTTATATCAGCTGTCACTGACCCTTGAATTTGCTTCAGGACAGTAAGATATCAAAATTAACAGTTATTGTTATACTTATCAGATTGCACTATGAGTAGAGAACACTTTCTTTTTGAAGTTTTCTGGCCTTTCAGACCTTAGGGTGCCAAATGTAATACCTTTTACTTGTTATCGTTTTCAGTACATAATTATGATGTGAAAGTTTTGAAACAGAGGGTTATCTTTAACAACTTAAATTGGAAAAAGAACATCAATCATTAGCAGGCAAACAATGTACATAAAACACAAGGGAGTCAACTTCAAACACAGCAAACCAAAATTGAAAAAGATTACTAGTTAGTAGATTTTGAAACTTGTGTGGAGTCTTTTCCCCTTAGTGCCTGAGTCACACAGGCCCAGAGACTTTGAATAGTAAGTTGCATCAGCTGAGGTTCAGAATGTGGGATGTGTCTAAATAAACCTTTCACAGCTTCACTGCACTTGGCAATTAGTTAGAGTGTTTGTGTTTGTGGACAAGTTGCTGTCTTCCATGTAAGCTATGGGCTACTGTGGCAAAATGTTAGTGACCAAAGCAATTATAAGGAGACCTGTCAGTCATAGGGGTAGCCACACCTTAAAGCCTGCTTATGACCTTATCTTTATCTTGTCTCATCTATAAATGCAACCATAATTTACAAGTATGGTGTTTCAAAGAACACTTACAACTAGTGACTGGGACAATAAAATTGTTCAGAAACATCCAATAAATGGAGTCAGAAGTGGGGTAATTTCAAACTATATATTTTGTATAAAAAGGGAACCTTCCCTCTACTGGACATTAGAAATGGCATTAGAGGTTTGTCTTCACTTCAACCTTAAGAGCAACTTAAAGCCCTGGTCAATATGGCAATTGTGTTTATTCCCCAACAAGTTGCAAGTTGTTGCTGAAGGCTTATGTGGGAGGCTTAAGTTCAGTTCAGTTCAATTTTATTCATACAGCATCAAATCACAATAGCAGTCACCTCAAGGTGCTTTATATTTGTAAGGTAGATCCTACAATAATACATAGAGAGAAAAACCCAATCATATGACCCCCTACAAGCAAGCACTTTGGCGACAGTGGGAAGGAAAAACTCCCTTTTAACAGGAAGAAAAACTCTGGTTGGGGTGAAAGGAGAAGGAAGATAGGACAAAAGACATGCTGTGGAAGAGAGCCAGAGATCAATAACAAGGCAGAGAGGTCTATTAACACATAGTGAGTGAGAAAGGTGACTGAAGAAGATATTCTCAATGCATCATGGGAATCCCCCAGCAGCCTACACCAACCCTCCGGATGAGCTCTGATCACATGAGAAAAGTGTGCAATCTGTGACCACTGGGGGTATTGGCATGGCATTTGTCACAAAGAGGTATCAAGGATTTTTATAGACCCATGACCACTAACCACATTAGTCCAATATGGCAGACAGCTCTTGAGCAATGTGCGCATGACATCACGTGAGAAACCTTGACAGAGTACTGCACCAAAAACCTCCTTGTAGTTGCTTTGGTTGCTAGGAGGTTCTGTGGTCTTCCATGGAAGATGCCAAATTATCTTCAAACATTTGAATAGTTCCGACTTGTAATATGCACACTTCATAGTACAAGTTGGAACTTTTGAAATGTGTTTTTTGCAGCGATCTTGCACAACATTTACTGTCTAAGTTGTCATTCTCCATGTACAGTTTGTGCCGTACCTTTTCCAGTTTCACAGCAGCTCTAAGTGTCTGCAGAGACACAAATTACAGGGAACTGTGGCAGTGTGCTAGTGACTAAAGCAGTCATGAGGTTTGTGGAGCTCCTCCCTCTTTGCAATACATTTCACCTGACAACAGCCAGAAACCTACTGTGTGGTCAGGGAACCAGGTTGCCACTTGGGTCACCAACCACTCTCTTGGTCTCTGTGACTGAGAAATATCCTGGGTTAGGTTAGATTTTTTTTTTTTTCTTAGGATTTTTTAATCATGTTACAGTGACTTAAAAATGTGTTGCACTCTGATCTGTGCACTTTTACCTGATCCCCTTGTGTATTACAGATTATGTTTGGTTTAAACCAGTTGATTAAATGATAGATAGATAGATAGATAGATAGATAGATAGATATAAAATATTTTTAAGCTGTAAGGGGGAAACTTACTACACAGAAAGCTTGGCGGTGGTTGAACTTTTCTGTTTGGATGTAGTGGGGGTAACATAACATGTGTTCTTATGTTGTTGTTAGATTTGGATTAAGGCTTCACTTTTATGAGAGCACAATCGGCTTCAGTAAATGACATAAAATGTGTTTTTCACCAATGGGGGATAAAAACATGTTGGAAATCAATTTCATCACACCGAGAACCTTTATGCTGATTTCTGCTTTGTGGCAACACAGTCCATTAGAGAAGCATGAGTCTATCAAGACCACTGAACAGGAGCTTTCAACATGACTGGACACACAAAGAGGCCGTGCCAACAATTTTCAAAGAAGCTTAAAAACATGTTTCTTGTGGTTTGAATGAGTGTTTACATGGTTTTATTTTGACTAAAGTAGGATTGTGACAAGGTGGTGAAAAGGATTTATTTCATTATGGATTATTTGCTCCCTCAATTTTTCTCAAATTCTAATTTCTTTTGCATTACTGCTATCATTACGTCTGTCATTCAAAATGTGTCATGGGGACACACTTTAACCTGATTCCTTGGTGTATTAGAGATAAAAGGGGAAAAAAAAGAGTATGCAATTATAAATATATTTTAAGTAATGCTAAACTTCAAATTTCAATGAGTGATTTATGTGACATAAATCAGAGCTGATTTTAATATTTGAGTATTTGTTAACTTGAATTTACATTTGTGTAAATTTAAGGTTGAGGTTCAGTGTAAATTTTGTTTAAGGCCAAATTTAGATTGAACTAGTTAAATGATTGATTTACTATACATTAGATATTTTGAAGCACTAAGGGGAAATTTACTACACAGTGGTGGAACTCCTTTAATTTGGATGTAGTGGAGGTAGCATAGAAACATGTGTTCTTATGTTGTTAGGTTTGGATTAAGACCTTGCTCTTGTGCAGTCACAATTGGTTTTAATAAATGACATGAAAAGTGTTTTTCGCCAAAGGGGAACAAAAGAACACGTTGAAAATCAATTTCATCACACCGAGAACCTTTATGCTGATGTCTGCTTTGTGGCAGTCCACACAGTCCATTAGAGAAGCATGGGTGTATCAAAACCACTGAACAGGAGCTTTCAACATGACTGGACACACAAAGAGGTCATGCCAGCAATTTTTTAAAGGAGCTTCATAAAACATTTTTCTTGCGGTATGAGTGAGTATTTCTATTCTGACCAAAGCAGGATGGTAATGAGGTGGTGCAAATGATTTATTTAAATATGTATGTGTTATTTTTCCCCTTCCATTTTCCCCAAACTCCCATTTCGTTTCCATTACTGCTTCGTTAGGCAAATGAGGGGGTTGTCATTCAAAATGTGTCATGGGGTCAAATGTGATCGAGACCACAAAAGAAATGGCTCCCTCCAGTTTGGACTTTCCTAGAAAATTGAGGTGCTTAGCTAATCTAGCTGAAAAAATTAATATTATGAACAGTTAGTCAGAATGACTTACAGTTGAGGTCAGAAGTTTACACGCATCATGACTGTAAATGTCATGTTAATTGGGGGTTTTAAATGATTTCTTTGAAATGTTCTTTTTCCAGGGTGGAATAATTGTACAGCATATGTCTTTAATGACTTTAAAAAACAAGAATTGGGTGCACAAGTTTGAATTTATCTTGGTTGTTTTTCTAATCCACATAGGATCAAAGGTTTACATCCACACTCACATATATACATACACTCAAATCGTTTAATAAGTGATGCTCTACAGTGTCTTTTATTAACTATTTATTAACTTCTCATTAGCAATTATGACTGAATACAATTGGTACTTCTTCTTTGCCATCCTAAAAAGGATTGTATGGCAACACTCACTGGATTGACCAATATGCACGACAATTGGAAAGTCCAAGGAATTCAGTGAAGATCTAAGAAGGAGAATTGTGTAGATTTATGTTGGGAAAGTCTCTTGGGGTCATTTCTTAAGTAGTTCAAAAACTCTATGTGAGTACATGTTATTCAAATGTGTGTATCTACAGTGACCCACATGGATGTGATGGACCGAGCAGCGAAGGAAACTCAGGCACAGGTTAAAGTCCAAAAAAAGGATTTTTTATTTAACCCCAAAACATAATTGGTTAAATCATGCAAAAAGAATCAAAATCTTGGGCCCACAAAAGAGGTCAAAATAACAGAACTCTAGTCAAAGTTGACAACAATACTGATAACTCAAACAAACTGATCTAACTTAACGAGACAAAGGGGAAACTTAAATAGTGGCTGATCAGCCCACAAAAACACACAGGGGTAAAACACACAAAACCTAACTGAAACTAATATGGTGAACTCCAATTCTCCCCCCCCCCCCCCCCCCCCCCCCCCCCCCCAACAGACTGGAGCAGCTGCAACTAAGGTAACTCAGAAAACAAAGATTAAATAACAGTGTAAACTAAAATGTGCGCACTTATTTTAGAATGCAGTGTTATGTGGGTATGTGAATTAATTCTAAACCAAAACCAGTTATTTATTGTCCTGTAAATTAATTCCTATATTTAAAGACAGACAAATGTGAATGCAATGTTATGTATAAGCCTCTACACTAATATGGTGGATATTACCACTGTGTGGCTGTAACTGCAGCAATCAGAATGGACAAGCCAAATGCTTGTCTTTTACTTTTACTATCAGATAAGACAATCTGATAGTAAAGTTATTTGAGTTATTGAGTTATTTGAGTTATTTGGCCACATTAACAAGAGGTATGTTTGTAATGCACCAATTGCCAAGTTGGTGGTAGCATCATACCCAAGGGGCTGTTTGGCTGCCAGTGGTACAAGTGAAGTAAATGGAATAACAGAGAAAGAGAACTACCTCCAGAAGCTTGTTGATGGCTACCAAAGGCACCTGGTCAAGATGCAACTTGCGCATGGCTGTATAAACAAATCAGTGGGGGTGTATGTATACATTTGACCCTGTGTGGATTAGAGAACATACAAAGTAAATTCAAACATAATATATGGTTTACTATGGTTCATCACTTCGCAAAAGAATAAATCAAATAAATAATTAAAAGCCCAAATTACCATGACATTCATGCCCATTATGAGTGTATATATAAACTTTTGACCACAAGCTGTACTTTTTCCTGTCGCCACAGGACACAGTCATGACAGTTGTGGTCATTCATATGAAAAATGCCTCTCTAGCTGTTGCCTAAAGAATAGCAAGCCAGAGTGATGGCATCACAACAAACAGCAGAGCATGAGTCATAACTGTTTATGCCAAGATTTAATGATATCATTCGGTTAGGGTGCTGGAGGCAACATGGAGCATGACAGTTTCCCAACACCAACTGTGGAAAAACTTGGTGTTTGGTCCACGGTGATAAACACTTACCTTTATGTTCATCAGTCTGTTTCCCTCGGCCCTGCTGGCACAGCTACAAAGCTGTCTGTGACAGCCAGGTCCCAAGTTTGATTTAAACACGATTATCGAATACCAAAAATTCAGTCTCTTTAGGAAACGGAGATCAATAGGATGAAAGACATACAGCTGACTTTTCACCATACCTACACATGGAAAGTGACGTAATTTTAAAGGATATTTGGCATTTTGAAAGCCTTATTGATGTTTGCTCAGAGGTTCCACTCAAATGCCATTCCAGCTCACATCTGCTGGTGTAAGCTTTCTTCCCTTTTCACATCTAGGTTTTAAATTCTGAGTGAATTGGTATTAAATATTTTTGAAGTAGTGATGCAAGCAAACTTTTTGGGTCTGCCAATTAATGTTTTATTTAAAAGCAGACTTGTGCAATCACCATGTCACACATCTTATGCTTGCATTTTTAAAACTTTTTTTTATTTTGTTTTGCCCCTTTGACCCATGCCACATAGTATAAATAATGAATATCTATGTTAAGAAAAACATGATTCTTTGGCTTCATTTTTTAATTATTGACTTTCTGTTGCCTCAGAGTTCTTTTAGACCACTTTGAGGTCAAGCGGCCAGTCTGCTTCGGCAAAACCACCACGAAGCTCAACCACAGCTTGAGAAAGTCTCCCTGATAAAGCTTTCAAACTCTTGGTTGACTCAGTGAAAATCACACTTGGCATGAATCTTCAGACGACCTGAGCTACATTTTAATGTCGCTGAACTTTAGAAGTTGCTAGAGAAGCAATGGAAGTGCTCACTGCTTTTAAATTCAAAGTTGTAAAGAAACGGTCTGTAGTTGATGTAGAAAATATGCCGTGTTTATGGCACTGCAGCCAATACTTTCTAACCTGCTAGTGCATCGATGTTTTCCAACAAATCAGTTATTTTCCATGACCGAGGTACTCTCTGCTAGGCAGTGCAATGAATAAGTATGGCCATTTCTCAAAAAGGAAGGACTGAAGGTTTGCAGTTGAAGCAATATACAGTATAACCTTATCGAGATTCCCAGCCATATTGCAGGTCATGTTAACCCAGAAAAGGAACCGAGCCAGCCCTGTAATTCCCATTTGATGATAAGACCCAGCAGTGCAGAAAGTCAGAATCTCTCCGTCCACCCAACATATCAGGACAGGGTCGCTATTTTACTGCTTGGGGATTCTTATTGGACAATAATAGTGTCTGAGATACCCAGCAGGTGCCTGAATAAACCCTCTAATAGAGCAATTATTCTCAAACAAAAGGTCACCTCAGGCGTGACGACAGGCCCGGAAATCAATAAAGCTCCCAATTACGACCGAAGCACTGGGCCTATATTTGGTCTGCGGCTGCCAGCCATCCTGGAGAAGATCAGATTTCAGGGAACCCTCATTCCCCCAGTACGTCTTTGTGATTAAGTTACCAAAATTTATTTTAGGATTCACTGCCATGGCACCTTTAAAAATGCATAAATGATTCAGGCCCTTATGAATTGGTCTCCTTTTGAAAGCTGATCCCTACAGAGTCCTGCAGCCGTTTCTCAGCTCACTTAAAAGATTAAAATTTTTCTTCAACAGAAATGTTTAATCCTTTTCAGCCAGCATGAGAGTGATCCCAGAAGAGACTGAAGTCTTGAAGTGAAACTTGGGTATTTTTGTGCCACCGCCATTCCTACTGCCTTCTAATGTGGATTTAAAATAGAAAAACATTTAGGAAGTCTTACTTGGGTGGTTTCAGGCGGCAGGAACAGATGACCTGTTTAGTTGCAGGTGCTTGTTGCTTTTGTGTGTTTAGCTTGTTTCATTTGGAGAGCACATTTGAAAACTGGTTAGCAACTTTCTAATACTGTAAGTAGTCTGCGTGATCACAAAGAATAGTAGAGCAGATTTAAAAGTTCAGTTTAATAATGTGCATTTTTGAAGACCCTTTTAAGGCAGTTCTTCAGTTTTTTATAACTGCCTGCTCGCCAGCCTCAACAGAACTAACAGAAGGCACCATATTTTATAACAGTTTATATTGTCGAAAGAAAAGTGCTAATATGGTGGCACTATAAATGTAAATGTAGATTTTACCTGACTACACCAAAGGAAACTTAGTTTGAATGAAGATGTGGGGGTATTTTTTTCCCCATTACTAACCATATACTTCTATTACAGTGTTATTTGCTGATCTGTTAGAGCTAATCTATATTGTCAACCATATTTACTAGCTAGCTTGGCACATGTTTTAACAGATAATAGGTTGCATTAAGAAAAGTTTCTAATCATTGTACTTGAATGTAAGTTAACCAAAAGGTAATTGTAACCCAAGTAGTTGTAAATTCTAACAAATCAACATACTTAATTACAGCTCCTCTGTTTAAAATTTGCTGTGGAGGCATAATTAGATGACAAATTGACAAAGCAGCATCGATGACTTCACCCTCAAGTAATTGGCATACACTATTGACTCCGGTGCAAGAAGCATTATGCATGAACAAAAGTCTTGTTAACTATGTTTTTTTCTTTGCATATTGACATCGGCAATACGCATGACTGCATATAACTCCCAGATGGTTTGAATGTAATTGAACACCATGCACAAAAAGGCTATCTTAAGCTTTCTCTGCTACTAGCTTTTCTCTTTTACCTCCCTCCTGCCCTGCACTTTAATTCTTAACCTACCTTTCAATTCTCCTCTCTACTTCTGCTGCACTCTATATTGTAGTGAAGGGAGAGAGGAGAGTCATACAGCCCAACCCAATGACAGGCAACTCAGATTTCTGAAAACATTCTTGAGGCTGCAGTGCAGTATTTGCCTGCTGTCTCAGACAGTAAGATGTGGTTATATGCAACAAGAGCTTTTCTCCACATTTCTTCCATGTTTATGCCTATAGTTTGAGGAAATAATTAGCACGGGAGATTATGTACTGAAGATGCTACACCAGTATTGCACGAGTACACATAAATATTGCTATACTTACCAGCTAAAATGTTAAAGCTGCTGACAGATGAAGAGAATAATATTGATTTTCTACCTACGACTGCACTTGTCAGTTGGTGAGCTTTATTAGACATCTAGTAAAAAGTCAATTCATGAAGTTGATGTGTTGCAAGCAAGAAAAGTGTAGGTGCAAAGATCTGAATGAGTTTGACACAGCTCATCTTCAGCTTGGTAGATGAGTGGACTGGAGTACGTCTTGAAAACAGCGAGCCTTGCAGGGTTAATATCTACTGGAAGATTTCTATGGAGCCAGAGACAAGTCAATAGGTGTCAAAGTCTCACTGAGGTGAATCAGGAGCAAAAGCTGGCCCATGTCATCCAGTCTCACAGAAGAGCTACTGTAGCACAAATTGCTGAAAACCTTATGATGGATGGGTGTCTCGCTTTTTGGTGCATGACTCACACAAGTCAGCATGCTCATGCTGAGGCTTCTACCCGCCCAGCAGTAAGATTATTAAGATCTTTTTTTATCCAGGTAAATAGAGAAAAGCTAGATGCAGTGACACATGTTTTTATGCCCTCTAAGTTGGATTCTTGTGATTCATTTACACAAGCTATGGCTTGTACTATACCTACATAGTATGCAGAAAGAGAACACATCATTGGTTACCCTTGATTATTAATTTTAAAATTGATTCTAAGATTATCAAAAATTTTTCTAAAAAAGGTCCTCAGTCAAGGCTCTGCTGGCAAACCCACAATCTCAGATGAGGACTAGGAGTGATTGGGCGTTTTTCACCAGGACACCCACTCTTTGGAACAGAGATCAGATTGGCAAGCTTCTTCTCATCTTTTAAACCCCTCTTAAACAAGCCGTTAAACAGGTATACCTAACTGAGTGGCCAATGAGTATACACCTCATTAATGCAATGCTTAAAGCTGATGGAAATGGGCTTGTCGCAAAATATTGCAGCATGTCAAGAGCATGGCTAGACAGCAATTATGTAAGCATGAAGATAAACATATAGGTGAATTCTGTGGTTAAGCCCAATAAAGAAATCAATTGAAGTACTTTTAATTTTTACAGGTGATGTTAGCTTAAGAAGATGGGTCTGTCATCATAGACACTCTCTACAGATGTACTGACTGAATAAATATACAGTTAGAATAAATGGCTTCCTATAGAAGTCCGTTTTCAGTCTTGAGCCTAAACTAAACAAACAACCTCTCAGCTCGAGCTTTGCAAATGCTGCATATTAGTGCGAGTAGTACTAAACTATTTATGGTAAAACTCATTGTTTTTTGTTTTTCGCCATCATCAGTCTTCTACAGTGGAAGAAAAACACAGCTCGTTTTGCAGACGGACACGTTGTCTTCTTTGTAAAGAGACTGACCACCATTTCTGTCTCTCCGTTTAGATGTGATGTACTCGTGGAGGCTAATGCACACATTTCTTTTCTCTCCGACATTCTCGCTGGAGACACTCATCGACCTTTTTTTCCACTGTAGCTTGACAAGAGAGCAAGCTGCTCGCCACTTTTCAGAGACGAGAGCACTTTCTCTGGGCTATTTTCAGGTAAAGGCAGCAGCAAGGTAGACGGTAGAGTGAGGAGGGGGGGAGAAAAAGGAGGGCAGAGAATGAATGTTTTGTTCGTTATTGAAAAATATATTTATCTGCGATAGTGCTTCAATTGGATTACTCATTATATTGTACATTTAAAAAAATGCACTTATAAAATATTTCATTTGGTGGTTTATTTGTACTTTGTGTTCATGATAGATTGTGCAACCAAGAAACTTTCAATACATGTTTATAATTCCAAATTGTAGTAATGAGCCTTTCAAAATATAATTTTCCTGGACTTGAGAGGGAAAATTGAAGAGAAGCTGAACATGATGCACACACACACACATTTGAATGTGACTGTTGTTTCACTCAGACTTTTCTCTCACTGCATCTGGTCAAGTCTACTGCCTCGCAGCGAATCCTCAAGTCCCTGCATCAGGGCTCATTAGCTGCAGCCCACTAAGCATATCTGTTAAAGCCTGCTGCTTCCTCCATGTCCTGCATTGCCACCACAGTGCTGGCATACCTGATTTTCTTTTCTTTTTTTTCCTCAATGAGTGCTTCGATGGTGGGTCTTGGTGGGGAATTATCCTTATTTCAGTGCATTCTCCTCTCCAGTAATAGTCTGCTCGACAACTGAAGTGCCCGCCTCAAACTAAAATGTCAAGGTGTGTATCTGAAAAGACGGTGTGAATAAAGTCTTTGGAGAAGGGTTGAGCTGTATTGACGGGGATGGCTCAGCTACTAAAGTACTGAAGGCTTGTCATTATGATAACTGGCAAAGAAATTGGCCTCATGATTGTTTTTCAGGTCTTTTTGTTTTCTACCTTTTAATTTCTTTCTCGCTGTCCAAATCAGAATTTTACTTTCTACAAGAATTTATACATTCTTTGATTTTAAAGTTTTCTGTAATCCATGTGGTGTTCCTTACCCATGGTTCACTTTATCAAAAAGACAGGTTTTTATAAATATTTTCTGCTCTGTAACTTGACGCCAAAGAAGCCAATGTTTATGTCTGCTGTAAAATTTAAAAACCACAAACACGTGTGTTCATTTACAAAAAGTGTTAGTCAGTGTTGTCTGTTTAAACCCTGGCTATTTGTTTGCATATGGATGACAGAGAGGAAAGTGTTTCCTTTCAGTGGACTCATTTGAAAGGAGCCTTTTTAATTGTTGTGTTTCATAAATTCCTGCTGACCATAAATTATTCATAAGCTTTGCAAATCAAAGGCGAAACCAACATAAAGAGTCTTAGTAAGGTGTTAGCCGCTGCGTGCTGCCAGAAGAGCTTCAAAGCTCCTTGGTGTTCACTTTGCAAGTTTTCACTGAATAACGGAGCCTCTGCATCCCCTCAAGGGTTCAGGTTTCTCTTTTAGTTTGCCACCCGTGTTGTTGTTGTTGTTTTTTTGTTATTGGTTTTTTAATCATTGAAAAATGTGCACCAAAGTACAGTTTATGTAGTTGTATGTAGTTAGCAGTTCCCTTCTGCTGTGATTTTTCTTTAAATTTTTAAATAAAGTTTTAATTTGCCATATTCTGTTATACCTCCCAATTTAGTAAAAATATTGATAAGTTGACTTTATTTATGTAAGGCTCTTCTAGTGTTGTCACCCAATCAAAGCACTACATTACATTGTGGAGGGTTGTGCTTCATGTACTTAATGTTTCTATCGCTCTCCGTTGTCAGCCTCTATTCACCCTTCAACTATTGCTACTACTAACCTTTTTGTTGTCGGTCTTCTTCTTCTTCTTCTTTTCCCAGGTAGTTTCCATGGCTATTTTTGGTTATTTTACCATGTGGCCTCGCAGTTATCAGGGAATGCTATAGGGTGATGGAAGTGATGTTGTTTTGACTGCATATTTGCACAATAATTTTCCTTTGAGATTGCCACCCAGTGGGTTAAATACTTGCATAGTGAAAGCAAGACTCAAACCAAAACAATCTTGACATCAGTGGTAATCACTGTGTTGCCACCACATTGCACAATCAACATTTTAATAATAATAATAGGGTGAAGGAAAACAGTTGCCTGTTGCTTGTTTAATCACAAAGGATTGACACAGGGAGTAGTTCTTCTGCTGTTTAATCAGGATGTTATTCAGGTTCCCGCAGCTGAAAACATTTTGGGAGCTGCCCAGTGCAGTTTTCATTTCTACTGACTGCACTGAGCAGTAAGCTGAATACACCGGGGTTAAATGCCTTACTCCCTTCGTTGTTGGTAGTATTGTTTAAGGTCATGAGGTCATTTTCAGTGTACTGTCTGTACCCGGTCTTTTTTGTTAGCAATCTAGGTTTGAGGCAGCAAATTGTCGGTTTGATACTGAGGAGTAGTTTGCTCATATTGCCCAGGCATTGTCAAGAAGACCAAGACACCCACACATTCCAGATGAGTTTCTTCTGAGCATGAAGCTCATAAGAGATGATTCAAATTATCTCCAGACATGGTTTTTTGGTGTGGTTTTGAAATTGTTTCTTTCAGGAGTGTTCTTTGTTTTGTTGTAGAAAAGTACTTTTTTAAAGTTGCTTTGAAATGAATCTCCACGTCATGGTACTGTGTATGAACTCTTGCACTGCACTACCCAAAAAGCATTGCAGTATAATTGGCATGTTAGTTATCTGCTTTTATTTGCCTTCAAGGTATTATGGGCAACGTGGCTGCAAAATGTGCTTCAAGCTATACGTTTTTACATTTTATTAACATATGTCTAAATTTCTCAATATTTTTTTTTAGTCTTTAACCTGAAACTAATGGTGGTCTTAAAATTAATTACACATTCATATTAGTTCATACACATCATGCTGTGGCACTGCTCAGAATTTCTTTACTTGGTCTCCCGAGTACATGTGCTCTGCTCCTTCACAGCTTACTGATCAGCTCCTAAGTACCCACCTTTATATATCTGCTGTAAACAAACCACCCAGCACAAAACAGCAGATTACTACTACTACTAGATTCAATATCAACCTTTTTCAGACCTTGACAAAGCAAGGGTACATTTTCTTAACAGAACGTACAGTGTCAGCATGGCTAGTTGGTGCAGCAATCCCTCTGCTGTGAGATGAATATGTTGGTCTCTAAGGACTGAGACAGAGGCAGTGTATGTTTATTTTTTTCGAAGGAAAAGTGCAGTGGCTTGCACCATACCAATCACAAAGACAGAGCATTGGATTATGCCATTGGAGTGGTTTGTTGTTAGTCTGTTCAGTTTTTATTTATTTTTTTTGACCATTTTCCTTCTTTCCACGGTTGTAAATCCACACTTACTGCACACTTTGTTCTCTGTGTAGAGGCAAATTATAGAATTCGCATTGACTCATTTTAAGTCTGCTACAAGTAAATATTTTATACTCACAATGAGAATGTCTTTCCACTACAAGAAAGCCTTTTTTTTCCTAAATTTTTGTAATTCCAGAACGACCAAAGAAGCTTTTTTTTTCTAATGTTGTAGTAAAGAACTGCTGACCATATAAAATACTGCATCTATATTCTATAGATTTATTCAACAGAAACATCAGTAGAAGTAATATTCTGGGGAATAGTACAGCCTTGGCTTTAGCAGTACTCTTGTAGGATTTTCCAGAGCTGTTCTGCATTGGATTGCTGTCAAAGTCCTTCATCCAAGGCTTTTTGAGACTTTCCATGAATTTACTGGCCTTTTAAGTTATCCACACTATTTTGGTAAGTTGTAAATTTGGGGTTTGACTTTGCCATTTTTCTTTGGCTGATGTGCTTAAGCTTATTATTCTGGTAAAAGGTCCTCTTACACCTCAAGTTTTGGACAGATTCTTTGGACTAGTTCAAGCACTTTTGCTGTAAATATGGCTCTGAATTCATTGCTGAATTTGGTATTCTTCTCCTGAAAAGCTCTTTGGTTTGCACCAAATGGCTATTTTTTGGATTTGAAAAAATAAAAACAAGTGCATGCATCAAACACTTATAAGAGTATGCTGTAGTTCCTGACACCTGGTGTGGCCATTTTTCTTTTTCTTTCTTTCTTTCTTTTCTTTTTTTTTTTTTTTTTTTTTTTTTTTTTTTTAGTGCTACATGTCATCGGCTTTCCTTAGAGTCAAATGGTTTATTTCAGATCATTTTGAGACCTTCCAGACTTGGCGATCCATCACCATTTTTCTTTGCTTTCTTTGTCTTTGAGAGGTCTTATTTATGTGAGTGATAGGTGCTGTCACTCCCTAATGAGAAGCTAATTACTCATACCTAAGTAGATCCTGATCGATATAGGTTTTCATAACTTGTATTTGGTGATTTAAAAATCTGATATTGCGATGCATTGACTGATTATTATAACCTTTTTTAAAAAAAAAAATTAGACATACAAAACAAAGACATCTGGCTAGCATTTTTTATGTGTAATTATTTACTCTCCTTGGATTAGCTACTTGTTGTGTTTGTGTCAATAGTGAAGTTGCAAAGTGCCCTCTGGTGGACAAACTGTGTAACATTTTTACTCATATGGTTTGAGGGGTGTTTCTCCCATTTCTTTACCTTTTTAAGACATTTTCATTCAGTCATTAGCCATTATAAATAAATTGGTCTACACCTAGTTTGAAACTTTATTTAATGGATGAAAGGCGTGACTTCTATGTACCAAGTTGCTTGTGATAAAAATATGCTTAAAAAGCCAAATAATTTCATTTGCACGTTTTTTTTTTTTTATGTGTGAAAACAACAATAGACCACGCAACTTTTTTACCCTGTGGCAGGATTAAGAGTACCGATAGTCCTGCTCTCAATCCCAGGACTATGGTCAAGTTCATGCCCTGAGCTTGCTACCTTCAAACAGCATGCATCCTGACATGGAGTGAGCCTGCATCTATAAAGACTGCAGGGGTGGGGATAATCAAGGGTGGGGATTTTTTTTCCCACCCTTGATTACATCTGAAGAAAACTGTAGTTTTAGTGTGTTTGCTTTGAATAGAACTGTAAAGAAATCCCCATTTACTGAACAAGCAGAAAAGCAAACACAAAAAACTCAGCATGGCTCGTTAATCTGACTTTGTCTTTGTAAATATTTAAATTAAACATTTTCTATATGTGCATTCTCTCTCCCACTTTTCCAGACAAAATAATAATGTCTTGAATTAGATGCTGTGCTTTGCCTTTTGCTTAATAATAAAGACATGCTGCCTAAAAAGATACAGATATGGAATCTCACACACCAAAAATGCCATTAGCCTAGTTTAGCCACCAGCCATGTTGTTATTAGCCAATCCTTTTTTCTCACATTTTGTAACAGTCAGCATCTCTTGGATAGGACCATTGGTGCCAGCAGTGGTTAATGTAATGGATACTATGTCCTGGAAGGCTTTCATTTGCTGACTCTCATTTTGTTTTTCATGGATGCCCTCTGTTGCAACACTGACAGTGAAAGGCGGTAAGTAGACAGATTTAGGTTGTCTTGCTGTTTCCACCACTTACCGTTAGCAGATTTTAACTAAATAACTTTCAAACTTTAAATCAGAGGCCATGCTATACATAGTTGGAAGTACAAATATATGTTTTTTAATATATACTGTTCTACTAATATGCTATATATTATACTATATATGCTATATACTAATATATACTTTCCTAAAGAAGTAATAATGTGATACTTGAAAACTGCTGTTCACACCCAAGTTATTGAATGCTGAATAACAGAAAATTAATAAAACATTATAAGAAGATGTCATATAGTAGGTGTGTTGATGATGAACAAGACAGAATGCTGAAAAATTTACTTTAATTGGAGTGTCCATGGGGTTTGTCCATAAACAGTTGGTGTAGTGGTCCTAATAATCAGACCTTTTTTTGTCAAAAGAAGCATATTTACTTATATATGGAAGTTACTTACATATTTATTAGGGGTGCAACAAAACTCGTATCGATATTAAACCGTTCGATACAGTGCTTTCAGTTCGGTACGCATATGTATTGAACAATACAAAATTTTTTATTTATTTTATCAACTTTTCTTCTGACGATGCTGTCTGTGTTGAGCGCTCAGTGAATCTGCGTTCGACTACTCCGCCTAGGCTGCACTGTCGAGTGCAGATCCACTGAGCGCAGCGCAAGCTAGCAAGACAGAAGCTAAGCTCGTTGCAACATGGCAACTGCCTCAACGCCACCCTCATTCAGATCTGGCATTTGGAACTATCTTGGTTTTCATGTGAAGCATGACCCTGATGGTAAGCGCGTCATGGACAAAAGTAAAACAGTATGTCAGATGTGCCACGCAATGCTCAATTGGTGGGAACTAGTGCGTTAGCGCAGTTAGCTTCTTAATGTGTTGACGCTGTCCAGCCCCATGCACGGGGCGATCCGCGGTAACTCGTTAACGGAGATTTGCTGCGTTATGGCGTTAATGTCATTTTAACGGGATTAACGCAGACAGCACTAGTGGGAACACAACGAATATGACTGCACATTTACGCCGACATCATCCTAGTTAAAAGACAAGTGGAAGCAGACAAAAACAACAAGCACGCATGCTACAAACTTTACCCGAGTCATTAAGGCTACGTTCACACTGCAGGCAAAAGCGCATCAAATCCGATTTTTTTTTTTGACCCTATGCGACCCATATCCGATCATGGTATGACAGTGTGAACGGCACAAATCCGATATTTTCAAATCCGATCTGGGTCACTTTTGTATGTGGTACTGAATCCGATACATATCCGATGTTTTAGAAAGCGACTGCTGTTTGAACGGTCATGTCGCATTAAATCCGTCTTTTACGTCACTGACACAAGACAGACGCCAATTATCAGCGCCGGAGAAGCGCCCGAGAAGACATCGCGAACGCTTCCTGGCCATCCAGCGTAGATGTTAGTGAAACTGTTGGGAAGACAACGTGAACATTTTATTTGTACTGTATAATCTGCAGATTCTGACAGAAATCTGCAACTATCCTTTGAAGCACCGCTCCTCTAAAACAGCAATAAGGATAATTATTAGGTTATTTACATTATTATGTAAATAACAAAATAACTTAAACCAAAAATTGGGAAACGTAAAGTCCAAAGTGGTTATATTAAGGGCCATCAGTCAAACAATATTGTTTGGTCTGGGTCTAAACAGAGCGCGTTATGTGTGACGTCTTCTTTTGCGCATGCGGGACGCTTTGAGTGTTCACACTAGAGCGCGTTTGCTGTCGCATTTTATTTGTAGTGTGAACAAGCCAACAAAAAAATCGGATTTGATCAAAAAATCGGAATTGAGCATTAAGACCTGCAGTGTGAACGTAGCCTTAGACCGCCGTTAGCACATGATTCTCCTTATGGGGACCTGATATGTTTAATATGCTGCTGAGGATATAGTCCAGAAGAAGCGTATAGTATAGCTTTTATTTTGGAAAGAGCCATTTCTCTGTAATACACTCTCTTTTCCAAAGATGAGTGATTGATCAGATAGATTTATTTATTTTTTTTATTATTTTGTTGTTTCAGCAACATTAAATTTAAAAACCGTACTTTTGAGTTAAAATATATATTTATAATTTTAATAAATGACAAATTAAAAAGGCATGAACATTTTTTTTGTATCGAAAAAATATCGAACCGTGACACCAAAGTATCGAACCGAACCGTGAATTTTGTGTATTGTTGCACCCCTAATATTTACATTTTAGTTTAATTCCTGCTTACGCAAGATGTATGAGCTACATAGCAACTATTTCACACATCGGATAGTTCTGTGCTTTAGTTGAAAGTGTAATAAGACTATTAACTTAATTGTAAAACCCCCATTCTGAATATCATGTGATACCTTTAGTAGCACACACACCACCTGTATTCTGTTTACCGTTTATGACAAAACTGTAACTAAATTAAAAACTACAATAGGCATTTTCTGAGGACAGCTGATATTGGCTGTGAATTATTGATGTGTCTGACTAGGGTGCAACTGTGGATCATCAGACAAGTTAAAAATGTTTAAAATACACATTTGTTTATATTTGACTCCACTCTGCCTGTTAGACATTTATGCAAATTAGTGCATATTTAGTCACCTCTTTTGCATATCTAGAAATTTCAGGACACTTCATCTTCTTAATGTATTAATGGAAAAGTGTTTTTGTGAAATCTTTTTTCAAATAATGAATTTTCCCTGTCAGCCAGATATCCTCACGTCAGTATCAATTATGTACACCAAAATTTCATTTTTACTCCTTTCCATATTCTTAAGGTTTTTGCAGAGGTGTTGTTTGTATTATTCGAAGTCTGATTTATGCAACATTTATTCCTTCCAAAACAAAACATGGAAAACATATTTTTTGATTGTTGGCAGTAATTCCTGATTAAGTTAATGATAAAAATCCCTGCTGTCAAAACCTGACTCAAGTGTGCCAACAAAATTAAACAAAACGATGTTTAAGCCTTACAGTTCATTACACTTGTAGCATAGACATGCTCCATTGAATTGAATAAGGACTTATGTAATATTCAGCTATATGATGAATGTTGAGTGCACACACACTGACCAGTAATTATGAAACAAATGGTCTCACAACCCTGTTAAATCATTCAGTGGCCACTCTTACATGCAAAGCATGCTCTTCCATTCTCAGCTGAATAGCATGAACAACTGGTTTGTGGTAATAACAACAGGTGGCCAGATGGAGGGTAAGCAATGAATTATTTTTAAACTTTGACAGAGTCACCACGGTAACACAACACAAGGGAATGCAAACAAACTAGACAGATTCAAATGAACTATGCAGTTATGTGGGATTCATCGCAGCCTCACAACCCTGTTAAAATATATTATTTTTAATGAGATTTCTTTATTTTTTTGCTGTTTTATTGAGGCCGATATGTAGAACTCACTGTATGCACTTGAACTTCCACTGTGCAGTCAGCATTGCTGGTACATGATCATACCCATCATTGTCGCCCTTTCTCACCCAGAGAAACACTGTCTGTATTTGCAAGCATAGAAGCTCTCCCAATCAGATTTTTATTAATTTCAGCAAGAAGAGAGATGAATGCAGGTTATTTTATTTTTTCTTCCAAAAAAGCATACCGCACTTGAGCATGAGACATTCTTCATCATGAGAACGCTTCAGCCAAACATTATGCCAATAAAGGAGAAAGGAAGTCTATTCTTTCTACATGAATGTTCATATTTTACTTTGCAAACTGATAAAAAAAACAGCAGGCCAGAATACATTAGCCTGGGTAAACATCAACAAAGCAGCAGCCTCTTTTTATTAGACCCCTACGCCTGGAAGCAGTGGGTTGAGGGGCATTTCATTTCGAGGAAGCGAGCGCGTCTGTCGGTGCATATTGTTTCCATGATGGCAATTTATTTTGCCAGAGTAGCAGGACAAGTGTGCATTATAGAATGAAGGCTGATAGATAAGAACAATAGAAAAGATACTTTTCAATTCTTAATGTTGTTGAGAGATGCACTGGCTGTGCTGCCTGGTTGCACTGAATACTAATCTTTCTGGGTGTGGGCTGAGGGGACATGCAGTGTTCTGCAGTGAAACCTTCCCATCCAGCTTTCTTTTTTCTTCTCTTCCTCTGTTTTTCTGTATTCTCCACTAACCTCCTTCCACACAGCAGCTCAGATGATTTTGTAGTTACTTTGCAGCTGGGAGCATTCCATGCAAAACACTTAAGCGAGCCTGAGCAACAAAACTGCATCTCATAAAACTCGAGTTGCTGGTGAACAGGCACAGAGTGTTAAGTGACCAGATATTTTCAGTGGCAGACCTCTATATGGAGTTGCTTGTTTTCCTGTAGGATAGCATGTTATTGATGGAAAGAAGAATATAGTATAACATTGGAAAGCTTGTACTGTCACTGGTTCCTTTGAAATATAGTGCTTTCTCTGTAGACTGACAAAAACCCACCTCTAGTGGACTGCAGGCCTTGGAAGTCGTCAGCAGGAACACAACAACCAAAAGTCATGGGAAACCAATGTTATTTACCAACTTCGAGCGACAAAGGAATGAAGTTTCAGGTATTGGGTTAAACTTTGGAGCAAGTGATTGAGGTGACTACCAATGAAAGTGAAGGACATTGCTGATTGACATGTGGTAAGGTGGTAAATGTTACAAAGGCAACAAGACACTAGAATGTTTTCTGTCAACTGACAACCAGTTACCAAGCAAAGGGCAAGAAGTGAATGACCTTCTTTGTGCACAGATCTTGACCTTAACCAAGTAGTTGTAGTTGCCAAAAATCTTATCAAATCTTGAAATGTAAGGTATTCACTACTTGAATACTCTTCAAAGACCATCCTCACACAGTCCATCTAGGCAGTGCCAAGTGGGCAGTCAGTGTAGAGTCCAGTGAAGTCTAACAAGAGACATCATTTAAAACCTACAAAAGTTAATCACAGATATAATTTTGTCACAAAGAAAGAAAGATTATGTTTCGCTTGCACCCATTGTTTACATTACCACCATCTTGTAGCCACAATTGGGTATTGTCTCTGGAAGCAGGTTTAACTCTGCATGACTAGAAGTCATTGGGATTTCAAAGCATTCTGTCAGTTTTCATAAACCTGTCCTTAGACAGTTAACAAAGCATGGAGGTTGGAAAGTTGTGAGGCTAGCAATTTTTTTTCTTTCTTTTTTTTTGGGGGGGTTAAAGTTCTGGTCTTTGACAGAAGACTGATGGGAGTCTAGTGCACTAGACTAGCTAATGGGTCTTCACCCAAATTTTACTTAAGATCAGTGTCACTTTGTTACTGTTATATGGACAGTAACCTGTGAATTATGAATTCGGAGCTGCACGAGTTACTGCATCATAGACTTTCTGGTTTGATATTTGGTGGTAATTTCTTTTTGCTTTTTTGCTTGTTTTGTTTTATTAGGCTTCTCCTCTGCTCAGCTTTGTTCTGTGTACCCCCACCCCCTTTCCATAAACACAGAGCTGAAGAAAGATGCATGGTGAAATCAAGAGGTGAATATAGAAACTAGTTCAACTCTAAATGGCAGGAAACATGCTGTAAATAGTGTATATAGTAGAAAAGGAGTTCTGCTCTGTGTCCTCAACCATTAGGACACATGCTTTCATTTAGACATTTATTTTATGTGCTGTAACCTTTTGAAGAATGTGTGTCTAGTCCCCACAGGATAACTAAAAAGACAAAGAACTAGTCTACCCTGTGTGTGTGTGTGTGTGTGGCATATATAGGCTTTAATCCGATCTGTGACACATGGGCCTTTTTATAAGTAAATTTTTTTTCAGGAATTTAGTGCTGACAATATTTAGTTCATATTTAGTTTTGCCAATTAAGCACATAGATGGCTGGCGGTGACATGGTCACAGCAACTCTTTGTGCAACTGAACTAAATTTAGTAATTGCATACAATAGCAGAACTGCGTGTACATTCTGTGACAACAAGAATTAATCAATGATTTATAAAAAAAATAAACTCTTTATAGCAGTAACATGTTCTAAATACACATTAACTGGGATTCGCTTTTATTTAGCACATGAGGCTTGCTGTCTCAAATGTAGTGAGGCTAACAAAATACAGATAATGGAACAAATGTCAGCTACACGCCTTATTTCGGAGTTTGTCACTCATAATCCATACAGATCCAATTTACCTCAGAAGGTTTGGAGTCAGCACATCACACATTTGCACGCAAGGGTACAGCTTCCTTCACATACTTAGCTAATGATATACTGGAACATTTCCCAGGGGTAGCTTTGAATAGGCATCAGTCATTAAAGCAGCAGTAACATAGAATTTTGGAAGAATGACCACAATGCCCAATGTTCTACTATTAGAATAGTCAGGCCAGATTTTTATTATTTTTTTTTCCTCCACTGAAATTCATTTATCTTTAACATGTACTTGTGGCACTGCTGAAGTTAAGAGATGAAGGTAAACCTTTTCATTCGGCAGGTACATTTTGCCTCCCCTGACAGATCTGTAGACACATGCTGCCACAGGAAAAAGTGATGAAATGAGGAGAAACTCTGCTTGTGTTCTTTGTTGTTCTTGTTTCCTAAAGAAGACGGTGCGTTGAGACTGACAAATAGACTTTTGCCCTCATGCATTATATATGAGAGGCAAGCAAGAAGGGCTATTCCCTCATGTGTGTGCCTCATCACTTGTTTAGCCATGTCATGATGTGTGTTTACTATGCAGAGGAGCTTTAGCTATAGGGATAATAACCTGATTCACTCGTACTCTGTTTCCATGGCGATGAGGAAAATATTACGGAATAGATGCGAGTAATTGCTTCTTCAGAATGTGCGCTTGCATGTTAAAGGGACATTTTGTCTATGGCTGCAGCAGAAATCATATTTTAAAACACGTGTACGAGTTCCAGGGTATGGTTGGCGAACTAAATGGGATTTCAAATGAGGGGTATTCAGGTTCCTTTTTAAATGAAGCCAATGCGTAGGTGCCCTTGGCCACTTCATAAACAAATCAATCATTGACATAACCAACTATACAGCAGAACAACATATTTACAGTTTGGTTCAGAAAAGGTTTTAGTCTATATGGCAAATTCCCTTTTTTTAACAGCTGTTAAGAGCGTATGTGGCAGGTATCCATGTTTTATTGAAATATCTGTGCATTAGCTGATAAATTAGCATTCTTAACTTCTTGTCTAAATATGGTCAGACCAAAATGCTGAAGTTGAAGCTTGAGAATATACCTTCACAAAACCACAGGTACCGTCATGGAGACTGAACCGATCTTATATATACAGTCTATGTATTTTCACATTTTTATAGCAGCCCTATGTCATATGCACTGACTCGTCCTGCGGCAGTGTGTTTCTGTGTTATTCTACAGAGATGTGATTTAAAGCAAACTCTGCAGAGAGAGGTCAGCTGGCAGTGGCGCCCTCCCAGCATCTCTTTAATGGACTGGAAGAGATTCACTCACAAATCAAACAAGCCAGGCGGAAGAAACTCAAGAAGAACATACACACACACAGACATGCTAGCCAGTTGAAAATTTGTTCTCCTGGCCTAAGTAACAAGAAAGACAGCTTGTTTATTTACAGCCCTATTGCTGCACCTCACTTTATGACAACAAGAAGATTGTCCAAATGTGTTTGGGTGCAGTTGCATGGGTGCTCTTTGACCTGTGAAGCACAGAGCTGGAAGAGGCGCACCATTTGGAATCTTTTATTCAAAGATTAAATGTCTGATTGAAAAAGGCCTAAGAGAAAATCCATCTGTACTTAAAGCCACTTAAACAATGGAAGAGGATTTGAACTTGAGACTAATCTGCTCATATTTCTGCCAAAATGAAGTCCGCTTGAGAAAGATGAAAGGAGGAGAGATTCAAAATCCCTCTGTTTGAAGTTTAAATCATGCCTCTGCACTATGAAACCGGTCTGAAATGACACCTATTAGTCTTTGTTTGCATGAAAATTAGGTTTGTAAAATAAATTGAAACAACTATCTGATAATCATAAAGCAGGTAAATATTACAAAATAATCTGCATTAATGTCCTTGACTTTGTGCTGCATTATGCAATTATATGGTTTTATTAGTGCATGTAATTATATGACCTAATCTAATCCATTTCTTTCTGTGCTTTCTGACCCTAATCTCCATCACTTGCAGTCAAAGCTGTGGCACATAACTTGTGCTGCAGTTTTATTTAATCAAAGCCAAAAATGTTTCCTGTCAACCCTGCTGTCACTGCACGACCTGACTAACTTTACTGTAGAAAGAATCATTTTATAAATGACTAGAAACTTTTTATTTTTGTTTATGTTTCGATCTTTTCAGCTAATTTCTCACCTTGTCCGCTGTGAGAACTATAGAGATGTGAATAGCTCACTTATTTATATTGTGTTAAGGCTCAATATTATGCATTCGTTGGACTGTGTCTGATGTAAATGACAGATTGTTGACATGCTATACATCCCCCCAGCTAATTTATGGTACCTTCTGACTGTGTTGTTTTATTTATTTTTTTAAAATGCATCAAAGCAAACTGGAACATTTAGCCATTTTTTTTTCTTTCTTTTTTTTTGTTAAATCCTGGACAAACCCCCAATGTTATGTTCCCCAAAGTGGACTAAGGGAACGCAAAAGAACTTAAAGAAGGCATTGCAGCATTTTCAGTCCAATTATCTGAGCAATGGTCTTGAGGTTAATTTGAGTGATAGTCTTTCCAGGAAGTCTGCACTTCTGTTTTAGTGAGTGAAATTCTCAAATTTCATGTGAATTGCATTACATGGATACAGACGCCTGGATACAGTCTCCATATAAGCTAAGTACTGACTGTCTCAATCCTGATTAACTCATGACAGCATCATCCTGTACTTTTAGGTTTTAGCCACAACCATCTCTAAGACTGTCTGTACAAGGGCTCAAAGGGACTCAAGAACTTCTTTTCCCGTGGTGTTATAAGTGATCTAAGATCCATGCTGAAAGATGTGTTGCAATAAACACCTGAATTAAAATACAGAAACTGTGCATGCAGCAATAGCTTTGGTTGACAGATACTCTCCTGCACATCACTGTGTTTGTTCAGAATCAGAATTAATTAACTATACTGTCACTAATGCTGGAGGCATTATCATTTTGTCCTGAGGGAGAATACATGTAGCCATGCCCAATACAATATAGTTAGAGCTATTAAAGCAGCAAAAGGAGATGAGCCAAATCATCTCGTCTGACATAGCATCAAATGAATTGAGCAATTTCTCATTATTTAGAACATTTTTAATGGTCTGTTCTTCCTTCGATGATTGCTGGTTTGGGCATTATGTCTGTTAATTTAGAAACACCGAAAGTGTTGACAAAAAGTCAATATGGAAACTAACCTGAAAGGTCCTCTTAAAATAAGTCAGGTTTGTTGTAAAACTCAAATGAGCTCAACGGAAGTTGATGTCTTGTGACTAAAGAGCTCTTCATCCAAAGATAGGAGCCATTATTTTCATTTCCAGCTGAGTGCATTTTTATTGTAGGAGCCAATAAATTAGCTTGTGTGGTTCAAAGTTCATTTATGCAGTTAATTTTTTATAAAACAAGACTATTAAGGATACCCCCACTTGAGAAGGTCACCGACAATACGCACGGCAGAAAAATATTCCCCTTGCACCATTACACCACCACCAGTCTTAACCACTGGTACAAAGCTGGTTGGAGTCAGGCTTTAATGTTGTTTACCATTCTGCAATTCAAATATTGCACATTAAATCAAGACTGATCAGGCCAGGCAACATTTTTCCAGTCTATTGTCAAATTGTGGTGAGTCCATGGAAATTGTAGCCCCGTTTCCTGTTTTTAGGATTGGTACACAGTGTTCTCTTCTGCTGCTGTAGCCCAGCTTCTTCAGAATTTGAGACATTGTGCATTGAGAGAGAGTCTTCTGCATGTCTTGATTGTAATGAGTGGTTATTTGTGTTATTAGCTCAAAGCAATCTTGTCATTCTGTTTTGACCTTGTCCATCAACAAAACTTCTTTAAAACCTAGATATTGTGTGGAAAAATCCCAGTAGCTCAGCAGTTTCTGAATTACTGGGACCAGCCGTATGACACCAAAATTCTTACAGATTCAAAGTCACTTAAATCACCTAAAGTTTTTACCCTAATTCAAACTGGGTAGGGTTTGAATTAGATACAAGCAATAAATGTATTTTAACCAGTGAAAATGAAATGCAGTTGTACAGCCAGTTGGTACATCTGACTGAAATAGAAGGCATAGTTCCTTGGAGGCTTCTTTGGAGATTGATATCTGGATTTACATAAAGTTCAAAACTATCGGTAATACTGTAAATCTTAGCATCCTGCCTCGTCAGTGGTCCTGAAGGTTTAGGACTTCAAATTGCATGCCACTACTTTCAGTAGTGAGAAAACATTGAAGGAAAAACAGCTAAATGTATCTTATTTTGCCTTTTCAAGCATACTTCAAATCAAATAGTTGTTCATTTTGTGACTGCTCAAAAGCTATGTAGATTTTTCCGTTTGTTTACTTCAAGGAACACTGACATAGTGTTGTGTTATGCACTCTCGGGGTTGACTCAACACTCATAATGTCTGTGCATGCTCTGCCGATTCAAACATGACAGTTACAGAGGACTAGAACACATCAGGATTCTGTTTTTATTCGAGTTTGGACCTGGATCCATCCACAGCGTCTCTCTGTCATGTTTTGGTCACGCTTCAAGCTTTCCTGTCAGTGAACTCTCTCCCGTACCTCCCAACATTTTATTTATTTACTTTTCCTGCAAGCTCTGATGCCTGTCTCCTAGCTGTGCATTTTATACCTCATCTCTCTCCCCCACTCTTCTCGCTATTACTTCAGCACATAAGGCCTAGGTAATTAGTCCAATCATTATGATAATTACAGATCACAGAGGCCTGATCGGGAAGGTTAGACAAGGTTTTGTCCTGTGTCTGCACCCTGAATAAGTGATTACCATTATTCCCTCTGAGCACAGAAAGAGCAAAAAAAAATTGACACAAATTCCCAGTGAGGTTTCTGTCCTTGCTCTTTTTGGCTTAATCATGTGTTCTTTGATTATTACTCTGCTTCACCCCAAGCAAGTTCCAGTTCAATACAAGAATACTGCTTTCTCACAGTTAGCTTTGTTAGCAAGATTTTGCTCTCATTGATGCATAGTTTTCAATGTCATTCCCATAGGTATGTCGATCTATATGGAAATACTGGTTGAGTCATTAGTCATTGTAACAGTTATTTCGGCTGCTGCATGCTTCAAGATTCCTGTTTTGGCTCTTAGCTTGTGCTGTCGGACTAGTAGTGAACATTTGCTGTTACTGGACAGCTTGCTGAACTTGCTCAATCTTGACAGTGGTGAAGATACAAACACTGACTGTCAATCTTGGACTTGGACTAAAGTTG
Organism: Pelmatolapia mariae; assembly: GCF_036321145.2. NCBI lineage: Eukaryota > Metazoa > Chordata > Actinopteri > Cichliformes > Cichlidae > Pelmatolapia > Pelmatolapia mariae. The sequence continues at coordinate 12,233,545 of NC_086235.1, read as the reverse complement.
ACATGGTGATAAAACTTGATAAAACTTTTCCTAACACCACACTTGGAAAGGTTGAGTGAGTTTGAATATAAACTTTACACTTGAAAATGAGTTATTGGTCAAAGATACACTGTGACATTTGATGCTTCTCTGAGCAGCAGCTGTACTGATCCTTGTAGAAGAGATAACAGAACTGCATGGACATTTAGATGAGCCCTTTACCTTTTCCAAATCGCTTTGGCTACAGAGCTACAGAGAGTGAGTCATGCTGTAGCCCTTTCAGCAAGCGATCCACTTCAGGTTAGGTTGCCCTCCAGGCTGGATTTCTGTAAATGCTTACAGTCACGCACATAGATAAAGCTGTTAATGCTGTGATGGAATCATCCCCAGCTTTAGATTGCTTTATCTACACTGCCGAACCATTTGCATATAACACATAATAAACAGTTATTGCTTAGCAATGCATGAGGATTTGTCTTTTCCTTTAATGTGCATTACACAGATTGAGGGCTCTGCTGTGTTCGCTTTACATTCCATTATTGCATGTGAGTGGTTGCACTCTATAGAGCAATTTTCCTTCAATTTTGTCACCATATTGTAAATCGTACTCAGTCACATGCTGTATCGACCACAAAAATCAGCAGTGGGCTTTGTGCCACTCTTGTAAAATCTCCAATAGGATTTTCATTTCTGCTGAAAAAATAGATTGTTCCAGAGAGATGGCTCAGCGCTGAATTAGACAAAATAAATCACACTGTAGACTGTCAGCTCGCAGCCCACAGCATTATGCTCATCGCTGGATATCTGAAATAATCTCTCCACAACAAAACCAACTGAGCTCATGGCTGGGCATGCTTGTTGGTTCTGTTTGTTGAAAGAAAAAAAGCTTCCAGTCACCTTTGTCGCACCACAGATTCACTGAAGTTGTGTCTACATTAGACGATCAGCTTTCATCTGTCACCCTACCGTTTCGCTGCTGCTTCTCTAATGCAGAAGCTCTGTTGCTGCTCAGATTCTATAAGCACTCCAAATGTCTGTGAATTTCTACTGTAAATAGTGAATACTTTGACATAGGTGTCTGGAGCTTGAAATGTTATTTATTCTTTCTTGATTTCTTACATGCATACATGAAAGCTATAATGGTTAACTCTTTATTGTGTTAGTTATTATTCTTCAATCTCAGCATTCATTTTATTGTCAACTACAGACCTTTAAAGTATCTTAAACCACCTTTGTGGTAGTTCCTGCAGAGTCGGCAGATCCAGAACTTCAATTTAGCAAGATGATTGGTAGTCAATCCAGCAACCAAAAGTTAGTCATTTTCAATTTCTTAAATCTATATCCTCTATGTTTAATCTCACTAAATGAATACAAACTATAAGACCTGATAGACATAACATTAGCAGAGCGATGTGTGGGAGGTTTAAAGCTTTAAGAACTTTTTTACTTGAATCTGCTTGAAGTGTTCTTCCTTGTGGCCATCAAATGGTCATGCAGCTAACTAACTGGTTCCCTGTTTTAATGAATGTGGGTAATTGGAAGTGTGGTAAATAGCTCTGATTGCTCTTATCTGCAGGCTAATGATGTCTTAGGCTCTTTTCAATTAAGGTGGGAACGAGGTCACTAAAAGGTTTTTTTCATAGCTCAGCCATTCAGCTTCATTAAAGCCTTTCGCATGTATTCATTAAGGCTGCAGCCACAGGTGCCCAAAGCACATGCTCTGCTTCCCTCTTTTATCCTCTATAAACTAATTAAGAACTTATTAATCCTCCGTCAGTAGTTTTGGGCTTTGGACCCTTCCTGCAGAGTCCCTCTTGGCTGTGGTTTTGGCACTGGTCTATCTATGTGCTAGCCAGACCATTCAGTGCTGATGTGTGAAAACTTGGGCTTAAAAGTCATTCACCCACATGTTTTTTTTTTTCTTTCCAGATGCTTTAATTTCTAAATTGCCTTAGTTTCTTTCTCCAGCATGTATGGGTTCACACAAAATGTAACAGACAAAATGTGTCACACTTAAATAGTTCAGATCATTAAAGATATTTTTATACTAGGCAAAGATAACCCAAGGAAATTTTTAATTTACTTTTTTTAAATGGTCATTTCATTTATTTCAAGTAAGGGAAAAAACATGATCAAAGCCTACCTGGTCCAGTGTGAAAAAATCTTGCCAAAACTTAACAACTGGTTGTGCCAACCTTGGCAGCAAGAACTGCAATCTAGAATTAATGTTAACTGGCAATGAGTCTTTCACATTACGATGGAGGATTTTCTTTCCCCAAATCTTCCTTATAGAATTATTTTTAATTTGACCAAACTGAATGATTTTTGAGCATAATTGGCCTGTTTAAGGCCATGTCAAACCATCGAAATCAGAGTTAAGTTCTTACTTTGACTAAGCCAATGAGCCACTCCGAGTTGGACTTGCTGGTGTGTTTTGGGACATTGTCCTGCTGCATAGCTTGAGCTTCAGGGCACGAGCTCATGGCCAGACATTCTTCTTCAGGATTTACTTGTGAGCAGAATTCATGGTTTGATCAGTTACCACGAGGTAACTGACGGGACTATAATCAGGTTGTGAGGCAGCTCAGCAGTCCATTTCACCATACCACTACCATGATTGACTGTTGATATGTTCATCACATAAAATGCTGTGTTAGCATTATGCCAGATGTAAACCTTCCAAAAATGTTTAACTCCTGTTTTGTCAGTCCACTTTTTTTTTTTTCAAAAGTCTTATTGGTCAGCAGTGGTTTTTATCTTTTTCATTGTTAAATCAGGAACACTCAGTTTAAATGAAGGCTTGCAGTTCTCTAGATGCTCCTCTAGATTCTTTTGTCACCTAGTGGATGGGTCAGTCAATCTTAGGAAGGATCATCACTGTTTAAAGTTTTCTCCATTTGTGGTTAATGTCTCTCACCATGGTTTGCAGTAGTCCCAAAGCCTTAGAAATCGGTTTGCAACCTCGTAGATGTCAATGACTTTGTTTCTTTAGATTGTAGCATGAAGTGTTGCTTTTCAGATCCTTTAGCCTGCTTCACTTTGCCAGACAGATTCGATTTATTCATTCTTTATTTTACAGGTCTGGCAGTTATCGGGCTCGGGAAACTGACCTCATCTTTCTAAAAAAAATTATATATATATAAACACCCAGCACGCCCCTACGGGCGGTTTATCCTTCAAGCTCGGGTCCTCTACCAGAGGCCTGGGAGCTTGAGGGTCCTGCGCAGTATCTTAGCTGTTCCCAGGACTGCGGTCTTCTGGACAGAGATCTCCGATGTTGTTCCCGGGATCTGCTGGAGCCACTCGCCTAGCTTGGGAGTCACCGCACCTAGTGCTCCGATTACCACGGGGACCACCGTTACCTTCACCCTCCACATCCTCTCGAGCTCTTCTCTGAGCCCTTGGTATTTCTCCAGCTTCTCGTGTTCCTTCTTCCTGATATTGCTGTCATTCGGAACCGCTACATCGATCACTACAGCCGTCTTCTTCTGTTTGTCTACCACCACTATGTCCGGTTGGTTAGCCACCACCATTTTGTCCGTCTGTATCTGGAAGTCCCACAGGATCTTAGCTCGGTCATTCTCCACCACCCTTGGGGGCATCTCCCATTTTGACCTCGGGACTTCCAGGTTATACTCGGCACAGATGTTCCTGTACACTATGCCGGCCACTTGGTTATGGCGTTCCATGTATGCCTTGCCTGCTAGCATCTTGCAGCCTGCTGTTATGTGCTGGATTGTCTCAGGGGCATCTTTACACAGCCTGCACCTGGGGTCTTGCCTGGTGTGATAGACCCCAGCCTCTATGGATCTTGTACTCAGAGCTTGTTCTTGTGCTGCCATGATTAGTGCCTCTGTGCTGTCTTTCAGTCCAGCTTTGTCCAGCCACTGGTAGGATTTCTGGATATCAGCCACCTCCTCTATCTGCCGGTGGTACATACCGTGCAGGGGCCTGTCCTTCCATGATGGTTCCTCGTCTCCCTCCTCTTTCTTGGGTTTCTGCTGCCTGAGGTATTCACTGAGCACTCGGTCAGTTGGGGCCATCTTCCCAATGTATTCTTGGATGTTCGTTGTCTCATCCTGGACTGTGGTGCTGACACTCACCAGTCCCCGGCCCCCTTCCTTCCGCTTAGCGTACAGCCTCAGGGTGCTGGACTTGGGGTGAAACCCTCCATGCATGGTAAGGAGCTTTCTTGTCTTTATGTCAGTGGCTTCTATCTCCTCCTTTGGCCAGCCTATTACCCCAGCAGGGTACCTGATCACGGGCAGGGCGTAGGTGTTGATAGCCCGGATCTTGTTCTTACCGTTCAGCTGACTCCTCAACCCTGGCGGAAGGGGTTACATGAATAGGATGAGGGACCTATGGCATATATATATATATATATATATATATATATATATATATATATATATATATATATATATATATATATATATATATATATATATATATATATATATATATATATATATATAAATTAATTAATTAATTAATGGGGAAGGGGGGGAAATACAAAATTTAAAAAACAGGAGGTTGAGAGTATGTTATGCTAATTAGGCATGGATTTGTGTAGTTTATGCCATGTGGCACTTAATTCAAGGATGCTAGTCTGGGAAAAGCTGTACTGTTCAAAGATTGCTCTGGCAATGTATCAGAACAATGTAGTTTATTTTTAGTTAGTGATCCACTCATGATCTACTGATCATGCCGAGAATGTGTTTCCTGAAACACATTCCTGGATCCTGATTCCTGGGATGTGATGGAGTATTGGTGGTTAAAACGGTTGCATTTTCCCCACAGTTGGCTTTTATAGAGTAAGAATGAGTTTCCAAAAAAAAATGACCTTGAAGCACTGCACAAGAATATGTTAACCTCTTTATTAAAATTGAATAAATAAAGTTGAGCAGTATTCTCAGTCTCATGCTTTCTTTTGGAGACACACGGGATGCAATCAAAGGTAGCAATACAAAGTGATAATTGCTATTTTTAACATGCCAGAAATAAATCCCTCTTTCACACAGCGTCATTCGGCCAGGCCTGCCAACTTCAATATTTAACAAGAAATAATCTCAAAATGCAACAGCACAATTTTCTGTCAGCCAACTAAATAAATAAATGAATAGTCAGATGCAGTATATTCCTACTGATCAGACCAAAAAAGCAGTCTGCTTTGATGACAGACTTCTGAGCTTCATTTTCTGCCTTTCTGTGGAGGGTTCATCTGCAGTCCACTGCCCGTCTTTTACCCACACCTCTGCAAATCTTCAGATGGGAAAAGAGGTGACCCTTGGTCCATTTATTGAGATAGACAGCAGACTCTTGGATTTCGATAGAAAAATGTGTGGAAAGAGTCAATAAATATCTGAAAATAACTCTGCCATGTTTAACAGCATCACAGATCGAAAGTTCTACGTTCAGACAGCGAGTGGTGGTCAGGCTAGGGTTGTTCTTTCTCACAGAGATGTGTGGCTGGTCCTCTTCTGTTTCTGTTATTATTATTTTTTTGCTGTATGTGGCTACCTGCTGCACATGACTATGTGTCAAATGAATTTCACATTGTTTGCTCATTATTGCATCTGGGCAAGGACACAAAGCCTAGAGCAGCTTTGCCTGTGTTATTTCCTTTTTATATCCTGCAGTGATACTTTATATGGAGCCATAGTAATTCCTTAGAATTTGGCTTTCACTCAGTTCAGTAGCATTAAAAATATCTTTGTTTCTGGATTTGTAGGTCAAACAAAACAGAGAAGGTGAAAAAAGGGAAAAATTACCTCAAGGTTGCTCGTAACTCAGACTCCTTTTCCCAACCCCAAAGCTTCTCTCTGTGCTTTTGTCGAGCATGCAATTCGCCAACGTGTCATGGGCTCCATTTTTATCTGTCACATTCGTTTGCGCGTGATGGCCGCTGATGCTCGGCTCATTAAGAATTCTCCCCCCCTCCTCTTCCTCCTGCTGCTGTTGCTGCTGCGGCTCTCCTTGAGATCCGAGAGGCTGCGACTCTGACTCACATTCGTCCTTGACTAACAGCCCTATCCTTTATTTCCGCGAGTTTGCCTTTTATACTTCTCTGATTCCTTTCTTTCCCAGGTGCTTCTTATCTAGTGTTTCCTTCTTTCTCATATTGTTCTTTTTGATTTTACTTTTGTTATGTTCCCAATCTGTGTTGATAAACTGTGCTCTGAATCCCTCCCAGAATAGTCTTTATCCTGACCATTTATTCTCTCTGTCTGTCTCTGTAGGAGCTGGTGGGCAGTAACCCTCCGCAGAGGAACTGGAAGGGAATAGCGATCGCCCTTCTTGTCATTCTGGTCATCTGTTCGCTGATCGTCACCTCCGTCATCCTGTTGACACCAGGTACACGGCGCAGGATGGAAGGGGGAGGGACACCATACACTACACATCCCTGTGTTTACAAGGCTATTATTATGCACCAACATGCTCATTAAGCTTTCACAATCAATCTCACCACGAACAATGCAAAGAATAAAGTGTGAGTGTCAGTATCTCAGTCCTTGTGTGCGCCAGGCTTTCATGCCGAGTTTGCAGTGTCACTCGCCCTTAGCATCCACATGGGCACTCTTGCTGTAAAGGCTACATTTAGTGAAGGTCAGGAAACCTAATTGAAGTCAGTTTACGCAACATTGCTTTCTTCCTAAACATAGTTGCCATATGTCTTTATAATGTTGCACACACACACACTTTGAATGCCGTTTTTTCCCCTTAGTTATTTTAAGGCAGTTTCAATTTCGGGGTGACCTTCAGGATTTCTGTTTGGAAATTTTGATTAAAGTTAAATCAATAGACCATCTGTTTATGGTCAGGCTCATAAAGCTGCTTGACGTGCTTTTATGCACTGCCAGAGTCAAATCAGTCAATACAACTGGTAGTGTGTGTGAACTATAATTCAGCTCCAAAGACAGTGATCACTGTGCACTTGTTTGTGATTTTTCTGTCACAGGGAATTGTAGGTAATGTCCACAGCCCAGAGTGGGGTCAAGCTTTATTAAAGAAATTCAGTGTTGTTTTTTTCTGTAGTGTTCTTAGAGATGTACACCGATGTAAGAGCAAAAATATCACCAGGGTAGACTGCGGCACGACGGCAGGTGTCAAATCAGCATGACCTAAACCTCCTTGTCACCTCCTGGCTGCAGTCTCTTCCTGTCCTGGGGCATTTGTTGTGGATTTGGATCAAAATGAGCTGCTTTATGTGGCAGTACAAAACACGTCAGGCCAACAGGAGTCAGGCAGAAAGTGGACACCAGGCAGGTGGTGTCTCCAGCTTGTACTTTGTCCTAATCTGTCCCCTCCCTGTGTTCAAGCAGAACTACTGCTCTGCTCCAAGGCTTGACACATGCAATCGTTTCTCCCTTGTTTTCGTCTCAAACAGACATTAAACTACTTAGGGTAAGCAGATTTTAGAAACCTTTGGATATTAAAATATGTTGTGACCTCATGAAATCCAATTCTGCAAGTTTGTGCTTTCTAATTGGATGTCATGAGCAACTGAGTTGAGCTTCAAAGACAGTTTATTTTACTCTTTGAGATACTAGTATTCACCATGCGCAATTAATTGAATCGCTGGATTTTGCAAAGTCAAATATTTTATCTACTTGGAGAGTTAGAAAAAAGTTTGTAGATACTCTTTGAACTGGGATGTTTGTCAAAAAAAAGCAGCAAATTCCTTGAAAATAATTTTTTGTAAGGTTTTAGTGATTAGTCTTTCAAAGAGTAAGCACAGATGCGGCTTAAGAATTTTCTAACTTAACTCTTGGTACTGCAGATTCTGTAATTTAATCTATAGCTGTTTTAAGTTTGTGTTAGGTACCTTAGTTGTGTTAGATACTTTTGATACCATTTGTATGCCTGTAAATTCTGAAAAGCTTATGTGTGCTTAGCTTAAAGCCCAAAGGCTGAGTAATTGGCTAGACTGACTCAAAGTATAAGGACCTCTAGAGGTCTCTGTGAATTATGATTACAAAATCAGAAATCTGAAAAGAGTAAGTTTTGCTTTTTGAAAAAGCCAGGCAGTCTGCCAAAGGACCTATGGAGATTGTATTTAGCCAACAAATAGTCTGTAAAATTTTAACCTTATACTAATGCTGTGTGGGTGTGTTCACTAGTTAGCCTTCATTTCCAACTTCCACTCACCATCTTCATAACTCCATGTGCTCAGCTATTTCCCAGTATACACTGTCCTCTGGTGCTATTTTGACCTAATTTGGGCAAATGATCAATGACCTTGGTGTGGCATCCATTGCTGTCTCTCCACAATTCACAGGAATCAGTACAAACGTGCACACAATGATCCCCTAATGGTCTTCGTACAAATTGCGCTCAGGATCAATGTCTTATTTGTCATTTTACAGGCACTTTTCCAGTTTTATAGGAACTGCCACTCCGATTAGGGTAGCAGCCTTTACATTCTTGTTGTGCCATGCAGCATCTCCACTAGGGCTGGGCATTTAAAAGCAAGGATACTGTTTGGTAATCACTATTTTACTACTCTTTAGCAGTTATCGTCACACAGCGGTGCTTGTCACATGAATTCTAAATATCGTTTAATCCCAACCCAAGTTAAAGTAGTAAAGAAATCACTCTCCTTTCACGTCAAATAGCATTCTGTTATAAAGCTTCTCACTTTTTTGGTAGTTAATTAAAGGATACGTGTAAACTGTGAATCTATTAATTTTATGGGTTTGTCTGTGTCCCATTTAAAATGGATGGGCCTTATCAAGCTGTGAGACTAGTTTTGTTTTGTTTGTTTTTGCACATGCAGATTGTGGCTAAGATAAACCTTGCTGTTAGGATCTATGCATTTGTAGAAACAGCTAGCATTGGCAAGTAAACAAGTGATTTATCACTTTTAACATATAACCTTTCTCTTACCTACCCATCTTGGACAATAAGATGTGGAAGAGTTACATTGCAGTGTTAAAAAGATTCATCACATACACATACAGAGTGGCTATGAACTCCTGTCATTTCTAGTTAAAAAAACAAAACAAAAAACAGGCAAGTTAAACAGGTGAAGCTCTACCAACATTTTTAGATTTAGCCTCTCCAAGAAACCGCTCATGTTGTCACTAACTTTAACCAACTGCTTTACTAATGCACCATCATTTTCCTTTATATTTTTAAAGGTCACATCCCACTCTCCTCGCATGGCCCTTACCTATTTCTATCTATTTCACAAAATAGTTTGATAGTTTTCTTTTTTAAAGGGATGACTATTTGAATATTTGAAAATCATAGATAGGTAGGTAGATACTTGATCCCACAAGGGAAATTATTTTGTTATAGCAGCAGGATAAAGATTAAAAACAGTACAATTTCCAGTAATTAAAAAAAACGAGTAAAAGTGCCACAGGTGCATAGTGATGGCCTTATGCTGTAAAATTTTAAATATAAATAAAAAACAAAGAAAATAAAAATGAGGTTGAGTTAAAGATGAAAATAAAAATAAGACTGAAACTGAAATGGAGAGAGACTGAGACAGAGTAGTGCAAATGCATTAACAAATAATGTGTACACTATAAATCTAAGAAACAGTTGTAGTGTGAAATCTTATACCTGTCAGGTGTGTTCACCTGTCAGAGAAGGAAGAGTAACTGTACACTTTCAAAGAGAACGATAGGAATGACTTTCTGAAGCATTTTTTATGGCAGCAGGGTTGAATAAGTCTGAGGGAGAATGAACTCTGCTGCCTCACTAGTTTAGAACGGAGTGGGTGACATGGGTTATCCATGATGGAGAGCAGTTTGTTCAGTGACCCCATGTCCCTCACGGACTCAAACGCCTCCAGACTCTGGCCAATGATGGTTCAAGCCCTGTGAATCGGTTGGTTGATCTTGACCCCACCAACAAACCGATAAGAGCAAAGAGAAGATGAAAGTCATACTTTCACTATTCCTAAATACTGATACACCATAATATACCAACATCCAAGCATATATAAGTGCTTCTGCTGGTTGTGAATCATCACGATTGCCAAGATATCTGCTAATAATCAGGAATATTAGTCCTAATTATTATGGGGTTCTTGCCCCAACCCGTCGTGGCAGATACCTGCCCGTCCCTGAGCCTGGTCCTGTTGGAGGTTTCTTCCTGTTAAAAGGGAGTTTTTCCTTCCCACTGTCACCAAAGTGCTTGCTCGTAGGGGGTCATATTATTGTTGGGTTTTTCTCTCAATGTATTATTGTAGTGTCTACCTTACAATATAAATTAAATAATGCTGAAAAGTCAACATTGAACTCTTTCAAGCTCTTTTTTAATATTTTTTAATTTCTGCACAGCTTTGCACAACATGTCAAGCTTGCTAACCAACCCCCCTCAATCAGTCCGACTCGGCCCCCTACCATACCCCCTGTATACATATGACTGTGCACCAACCCACTCAACAAAGTATGCCGATGACACCACAGTGGTTGGGCTCATCTCTGATGGAGATAACGCAGCATACAGAGCAGAGGTAGAGATTTTGTCCCGCTGGTGCTGAGAAAACAACCTGAAGCTGAACGTACTTAAAAGAAAAGAACTACATGTACTCATTATAATCAGAGAACAGGTGGAATCTGTCTCCACCTTCAGGTTTCTGGGCACCCACATCTTTGCTGATCTTACCTGGACCCACAACACAAATGTTAAGAAGGCCCATCAGTAGTTGCACTTCCTCTGTGTCCTTGGGAACAATAACCTGGACCAGAAGCTGCTGCTGGACTTCTACCAATTCTCAGTGGGGAGCGTGCTCTCCTACTGCCTGGGTGTTTGGTACGCAGAGGGTAATTAACAATACCCCCATAAAATCATTGGCTGCCCTCTGCTACCCCTGGACGCCATCGCCAGATCCTCCTGTCTCAGGAAAACCAGGGCCATCACAGGTGACCCCTTGCACCCCGCCCACCACCTGTTTGACCTGCTGCCCTCTGCTTGATGACTCAGGTTAATCAGGTCCCAGACCTCCAGACTCACAAATAGCCTTTCCCCCCTGGGCCATTCAGACTGTCAACAAACACTGCCCCCCATACAACCCAACCCTGCCCACTCACCTCACCATTTTGAGCCATGATCTGAGTAACCCTCATCACTCAGGTCACTCACATAAGCTTTCACTATATACTATACACAGACCTCATTTGTGCTACCTCTTAATTGTGTATATATATTTCCTCCTGTTTGTTATTTATTCCTGCTGTCATACTATTTATATTTTACTCCTGCACAGCTGGCGTTAAGCACCCATAATTTTGTTGTATATGTACAATGTCAATAAAGGTCTATTCTATTCTATTCTATTCTATTCAGTTAATGTATTTTGGAAGTCTTCTTTTTATGATGTGTAGCATCTTCATGCTATTCAGATCCCAGTTGTGATGGTGCAAACTTAATAATTGAACTCATAATCAATGCTGGATTTCATTTAATGTACTTAAAATCTGAACAAGCAAGAAGCTACACTAACTTTTTTTTTTTTTTTACCTAAGAAGTAGTGTTTGTGGAAGGACAACAATGCTGTGGTTTGCCTTAGTTTGATATTCACATTACATACAACCAACAAAAATGGTATTGTATTTCACACACTGCTGATGATGATCTCCAAAGGTGCACTGGTATTCCATTATAGATGGCACTGTGGTCTATTCAGGCTTCTGTCTGTAGAGAAATTGTTCTCTCCATCTTAAGATAAATCCCTTCCTCCATGACTGAAAACAAAATTGTTGGCATTGTAAGAAAGCCTTGATTCTCAGTTACAAAGATAAAAACTACCAGTTTAAATCCTGCTCCGTCTGTTTCAATAGGAAGAATTTACACTGGAAAAATGAAATCCTATCAAGGTAGTTGTCTGTCATTTAAACATAAAAAGCTCCCTTTTTGTAAATGAAAAAGAAACTTACTACACTCGCGAAGGGGGAAAAAAATAACACCACATAGACGATGATGGATGTTGAAAATAAAGACAGATTACATTACCAGAATCCGGACTAAGCAACAGCATTTCAAACAATGAATTTTGCAAATTCTTTTAAGAAAATAAGACTTTAACGGATTAATTAAAGATTAAAACATTTAGTAAAAAGATGTTTTGATGTGGTTTAAATGAGCCCACGGGTTCAAGATTCATCACTGACATTCTTTTAGCACTCTTAAAATGCTTTAGGGATGATTGTCCTGTTAAAATACTAAATCCAGTCTTCATTCAGAACAATTTATTTTGGATTTTGGAAGCAATCATACCCCGCTGAGTTGTAAACTGTAGCATGGCAGGTCTGGAGTTATGAGATAGCATTTTGTTTCCTCTCACTTAGGAGGGTTGGTTGATGGATGTTTCCCTTTCAGACAGGGCAACCAGTTTCTAACTGCACCTGACAACCACTTGAGTCACACAAACACACACATGCACAAACATTCAGCACACACGCAGAGTTTTGGAATTCTTCTGTTTCCTCTTCTGACAAGCTTCATCGGCTTTAACTGATGGCTTCGTATTACTAAGAGGCTGCTCTGTTTCCTACGTCAGTACAACTAGGTCAGATGTTCACTATTGGCATCTGGGTATTCTACAGACTGAGGGATGTCTGGCTGACTGACAGCTGTGACAGCTAGCTGAAACTGTGGGAGGATCACATGCAACGTTAATTTGGTGCAGCTGAAAGCGAGCAGTCACACAGATTATTGCATGAAACCAAGTCTCAAATTATACCCTAACAGGAAACAACAAGAGCTGATGCTTCAGTGGCATTCAGTAATATTTTGCTCACATACTGTATTTGATCAAGAGTTGATGATTTTATATGACTGTGATAAAATCAAATACAGGCTTCATACTGTTTCTGTCATTTATACATTATTCTAACATAATATAGATACCTAAAAATCTCAGCAATTGTATTAAGACTGCTGTATCAACTAACCAAACTGAGAATGATACTTAAATTTGTTAAATTCTGCTACTATTCTAAGACCAAAAAAGTTAAAACCAGAAATGACTAAAGTACATCTTGACCCCGGAATTTTGGAAAAATGACTCGTATAAAAATTTATTTTTTAGTTTAATTTAGCTTAGTTATTTTTTTCTTTGTTATATCACAACATGATACAACATCTGGAGCTGGTCTTGTTTGTTGTGCTCTTTATAGATTCAATTTAGATTTTTGTGAATCAAGGTGAAATAACACTGCTGTGATTCTGATGTAATCCTTCTTCTCTATATAGACCTTCTTCTGAATTCTAAATTGTTAGATAATGAAAAACGGTGCAATATTATTCTACCATAAGATAAATAGATGCAAAGATGGGTGTACTATGAATAAATAGCTTGTAAATTGTAGACATTTAGATATGAACTTGTTATATCACACACTAAAATCCATGAGAAAAAGTACATTTTGTCTCAGAACCAGACAGCTTCTAAAAAATTGTTAACTAATCTAAATCGCTGGTGAGAGACTTTATTAGTTTGCCTGTTACACCTGCCAAATCAGCAATAGAAAGCACCTTAATGAAAGATTTTTAAAAAAGGTGGTGGAGAAAATCAAATGGCTAACCTAGTGTGGGATCCATGATAGATGGCTCTGAAAGTGCTGACATAACAAAATAGGCATCCATGCAGGTCTTTTGCCTTCATCAACCAAACAATGCCCAGTCTTACAAAAAGCACAACGTCCAATGCTGTTTCTAATTTGTATTTATGTACAACTTTTTTCCCACAGTTCAATAAAATGAAAATGAAAAATGGATCACTTTGTGGTGATTGATATTCTGGCTCAAATCCATCTGCCATCTCCTTTTAGCACATGTTCATAGCTGTGTTTTACAAGGTAATTAGCAACAGGTTCTACATAAGCATGCAGTAAATCTAAGTTTGGATACGGGCAATCATCAGCCGGCTGCCCTCAAACCCAGTCATGAAAGCTCCTCTTCACTGGCAAGCTATCATGCTATGAATTCAGGACTGACATAAAAGTGATCAGTCCCGATCCTGCAGATGGTAGCTTTGCACCATTAGCTCCTCAGCCAAGCACATCCACCAAATGTCTGAGCCTGATGTACTCTGGTATCTTGTATGAACAAGATTACCACTGTAGCAACACATCATCAGTTAAGGTAAAACTAACCTGTCTGACAATGGTGCAATGGTGGTGTGTAAACACTGTAAAAGTAAAAGACTGCATGGTCGGCTCCAGTGTCATAGATTAATACGACAGGTAAGATCATCAGGGAGTAAACAAGTTTATGTTTAAACTTCTCAAAATCAAGTTAAATGTTCAGCAAATGATTAGATTATTTATTTTACCATGAACATCTACCCAGTGCAGCTGAAAAATACACTGTGGAAGCAATACACCTTAATGAAACTAGTGAGATTTCAGGCTGTACAACCAAAACAGTGAGCTGAACAATACTTTGTAATGCTGCATACCTGTATTTGGCTGATAATGTTCATTGTATTCATTGTGTTTTGCATGTACTAATTTGGATGATTAAGAATAATCATTAAAACCTTTTATCCATGTTTATGAAATGAGGGTGTGATGTTTATGCTCTCTAACTTTGTTGTCTACATTAAAGACTTGTTTCAGTCAACTCAGTCAAATGTGCCACTTAAATTTTAGCTCCCTCTGACACTCTATTGTACCGAGAAGAGGTTGTATAACATTAGCATATAAACTGTTCATTTAAGCTGACCCTGATGTGGCTGCTTTTTTCAACAAATTTCCACCAACAATCACAGCGCACTGTGAGAGTGAGATAAAGACATACTTACTAGAGAAAATGGATTTGCCTCTAAGGGACTGTCATTATGTAAAAATGTACATTTAAATGTAAACTTTCACATGTACACCTCCATCTTTGCAGTGACTGCCTGTGTGCGCATGGCGTAAATCTAGCAGTCAGGCCTCATTATAAATTCCATATTTATCCCTCTTAACTTAACCATCTGACAGGAGGCTTCAACTTATGTGCATTATTATGTTTTCCTGCTGCATATTCACAGTCTGGTGACTCTGATGATAAAATATAAAACTCGACTGAAGCATCAAGCAGATGCCTTCAAAGGTGTTTTTGTCCCCCATGATGAAATCAGGGCGGAACTGAGGATCAGTCGCAGTCTGTCCATCTGTTCAGCACAATATGCCACACGCGCACACACATACACACAGCTGATGTACAAGTTTGGTGGATGATGCAAGTCATTGTGGTGTTCTTGCAATATAAAACCTGTGACTGGTGAAAACTGGGAAGTCAGGTTTTGTTTACTTGCTGGAATTTGCTAACAACACATGGAAACTCTCTTTGCACACCCGTGAGTCTCATAGCCTGCTGATTAAATATTGGTTTGCAGTGCAATGCAGGCCTTAAGAGTTATGCCATAAAGTAAGGTGACAGTTCACAATTACCACTGACATTAGACTCTAAAATGGAAAATAGCTGCATAGAGACAATTCTAGGTATACTGCAGAGAACCTTGGACTGTTATATGTTCTATTTAAGCAAAGCCAGGACAAAGACTTGACTTTCTTCTGAGTTAAAAAAAAAAAAAAATCAGAAATGAGAAATATATATAGTCCATACGTTTTTAGAAAATAACACTGTACTATAGTTTTGCCTCTGTAAACCACAGTGGATATTAAATCAAGCAGTCAAAATGTGATTCAAGTGCAAATTTTTAATTTTATTATTGCATTAACATAGTTAACTTGAATTAACTAGGCTTTAGGTCATTATCTATTTGCTCTCTGACCCACTTTCCAGTTTGTTTTGCAGCATTTGTTTAAATGTGAGCAAAATGTAACCCTGTACACTTTAGAATTCATCCTGCTACTTCTATCAATAATCACACCATACATAAACACTAAAATGACCTACCTCAACTAGCAGGCATTACAGATGATGCAGTGTGCTTTGGAACTCTTTTGGGTTTGCACCTTTTAGCCCTCTACTGCATGACTTTTTAAATTTTAGGGAAAAAAATATTTCTCCCTATTTTGGGGGAGCTTTAGGGTCCCTAATAATATATCAATCATAAAATGTGGTTTGTTGCCTCAGGGCAACGCTATGCAGTAGAGGGTTAAGCATTTGACAATGATATGTCTACCTTGTCAAGAGTATTCGTGACATGGTTAAATGTTGTCTGTCAGCAGTTTCTCTGTGAATTTCCCATTCCAGTGGCAGCGTATTTGGTGCTTGCTCGGACGTTTAGGGGTTTTTTCGCTGTAAAAAGAGGTTTTCTTCCCATGCAGTGAACAGCGGACGCTAATGTTTTTGTCACTTTTTACGGAATCAAACTCAAAGTAAGGTCAGTACTTCCACGCTTTAAACGCTGCACGCTCATACTCTCTACCGCACTCCTTATACTATCCATTTTCGATCTGCACACAGCTGCTGCCACAAACGTAGCACTCACTTACGTCATTGTCATGAGACACTCGCAAAAAATCCACGGTTTTAGTAACGCAGCGTGCTTACGGGAAAGTAACAGTAATCTAATTACCTTTATTGCAATAGTAATCCCCGACTTTACTCGTTAATTTAAAAAGTAATCGGACTACAGTAACGCGTTACTTGTAACGCGTTACTTGTAACGCGTTACTTCCCATCTCTGCTGATGTTCTTGTTGTCCCACTGATTGCTTTATTTTGAGGGGGTTTTTAAAGTCTAATAGTCCCTCCTTCACTTCCATCAGTATCTCTTTGGACCTCATATTTAGAATTGTAGTGTATACCAAAAGCAAGTTCAGCACTTAAAAAAAAAAGAAAATTTATCTGGTTAATTTGTAATGGAATAATGAGACCATGAAACTGATTGCAAGTTAACTGCTACACACAATACCTTCCTACTCAGATTATTTACCATGTAGTGCTGTCATGCCATCTCTGCTTAGAGGCTTAAATATTGATTGGGCATGTGTTGCTTTGTAAACTATTCACTGTAAAACAATGGACTTCCAGGTCATTCAACTGCACATGAACTCAAAGTTTGTTGAAAGTATTAAAAAAAGACTTATTTTCACAAATGAAAATACATCTATAATCGCTAACTAATAAAAAAGCCGTTTTTCAAAACATTTTCATATTTGTAACTGCATGCAACTGCAAAATGAACTTACCTGAAAGGGTAAAAATCAATCTAAGAACAAACTGCTCAAAACTCAGAAATGAACACACCGTGATGAGGTACAGCAGGGGTTCCACTGGAAACTAAAATTACCTGCATATATCATTTATTATTTTCCAACTTGTAAAATTTGTGGATTTACTACTTTTTAAGGTTTTATTTCAGAACATTACAGTTGCCTCTTTTGTGCTTTTTCTTTTCTTATTCTGCTCTGTCTGTCCATTTTCTCCTTATCTGGCTCAAGATCAGAATGGCAGCACTAAAAGCAGATACAGCCAGACTTCCCTCTCTCAGTCCACCTCCTCCAACTCTTCTGTGGTGACACCGAGAGACATAATCTCTCTAGCGTGTCCTGATTCCGCCCCAGGGCCTCCTCCCAGTGGGACGTGCCCGAAACATCTCACCTCCAGGTGTCCAAGAGGCATCCTAATCAGATGCCTGAACCACCTCAGTTGGCTCCCTTTGATGTGGAGGAGTAGCGGCTCAACTCTGAGTACCTCCCAAATGACCGAGCTCTATCTCTAACAGAGAGCCTTTCAGAGGAAACTCATTTCCACTGCTTATATCCATGATCTTATTCTTTTGGTCACTACCCACAGCTTCTGGCTGTAGCTGTGGGTAGGAGCATACTAATTAAAGCCCTACTTGCTGTGAAAATGTTAGACTCTAATGCATAAGATTGAAAGCTGTGGTTTCAAGAGAATCATATGTGGACCACCGAGTATTCTCTATACTGTTGTAAATAATTTAGATACTCTTTCGACGTTTGGCTGTCATTGAAGTGTGGATTTTGCACTTTGGAGTTTTCTCTCTGACATATAATCCTTGTGATCACATGCAGTTATAGACCTTGTGTGCTTCTCCACGCAAGAGGTCTATAACTGCTCTTTTTTTCAGCAATGTGCAGTGTGATGACCATATGGTTTTTGGGGGAGGTAGTTTTTGGTGTCTTTTTTCACCAGCCTGTCTGGACTTCCTTGTTAATAACTTATGTTCCCATCATTTTGAATCTAGGGCATGAGCGTAAAAATACAGATATTTGTTTTTAACACCACAGCTCAAAGTGTAACACACTTTAGTAAGTAGTAAGTAAAGACTTGCTCCTCACATTTCTGTCTATTATGAGCTGTTCATTTATCAGTTTAACTAACAGAAGGCACATGGTTAATTGTAGGAGGACCCCTGTACCACCTCCTACAGTTCACCTTAGTCCTACTAGCCTCTCCAATGGTGGACTGTTTTTCTTTTATATATTTTTTTGGCTTTTATTGCAATAGGACAGTAGAAAACAGACATGAACGCTGTGAGAAAGATCAGGGGAAAAAACACTTAAAATGGTCTTGTGGCAGATTCAAACCCAGGTCTCTGCATAACCCTTACGCCACATGGGTTGTCTGGTCTACCCAGTGATCTAAAATACTTTCCCTAAAGTGGACTGTTTAAAAATGTATTGGGAGTAAGAGGTGTTGTCATTTCCATGATCTTTCTTGCTGTTTTGCCCAGATTAAAAATGTTAGCTTCAGGTTTGACAGGTTTCCTAGGTTTACAAAACACCAACAGACCTTCTGTAATGTATGCTTTGAAAATTGTGGAACTAACAAAAAGACATGAGGGAGAGCTGGTGGTGGCAGAGTTGGCAATTCTAAGATTTTCACTGGGAGTGACCAAAATAGATCGGATTAGAAATGAGTATATCAGAGGGACAGCTCAGTTTTAGGTTTAGTTTGGAAACAAAGTTAGAAAGGCAAGGCTGAAGTGGAGGTGCAGAAGATAGTAGATATACTGGACAAAGCACGTTGAATATGCAGGTGCCAGGCAGGAGGAAAAGAAGATGAAAGAGAAGGTTCAGGGATGTAGCGAAAGAGAACATGGTTGTGGCTGAAGAGGATGCTGGGGGTAGGGTGAGATGGCACGAGATTATCCACTGTGGCAAAGCCTAAAGGGACTAACCAAAAGATAAAGAAGAAGAAGATATGACAGATTTTTAAAGCAGCTGCCAGCAAAGTAAGATGGACTCTGTAGTTGTGTTATAAAAAGTTGATATAATATACCCGGAGACACCAAAACTGAGTCTCTGGAGGAAGTGGACATGGATTCTCACAGAAACACTTTCCACAGACCGTGTGTTTCTGTTACGTATTCACATAATTATTCATCGTCTTATATTAAAAGTGACCACATTTCTATCAATCTATGATGGTTTTGTGGATATTTCACAAAAGATATTTTAGGATACTGATGTTTTGCCATTTAGCTCATTGTCCTCCTTTACAGAAGTAAGACCTCCCAGAGATTTTCAAATAAACCGAACATAGCTTGTAAGGGTGTTTTATTATTTTTATTATCATTATTATTTATCAAACTACTGCATTACCAGGTGTGGTACAAGTAAACCTGTTTTTGATTTGGTATCATGATGGAAATTAAATGTTTATGTGAGGCTAGAGTCTCCCAAAACAAAGCTAAATGTTCCTCAATTTATCTTAAACTGAACTTAAATCAGACATTCAAACACACTGTGTAAGAGGCCACATTTCAGACATATAACAAAGGAGTGAGGGAGTTGCATTTCAACACTAATCTCTGAAAGTTGAACATGCCAATCATAAATACAAGTGAAGTAAAACGAGCTGCAGTGAAAGCTGGAATCAAGAACCTGTTTGGCTCTAGATTGATTTTCTTTTACCTGTGAGAAGTAGGTAATTCTATTTTATGAATCTTTAAACTTAGTTAAAAGCATTTTTTGTTATTTTGGGTTTAACTAGAAAGATATAGTGTCATGTACAGTAATGGCCTCCTACTTGATGCACAGGATATTTGAACCAGCAACAAAGGAAAGTGTGAGAAGAAACCCCTGTTGCTGGTTATCTTTTTGACATTTAAAGGTCCCATATTTAACAGCTGTCTGAGGTGAAAAACATCCCTACTTGTCTTTTGTCTTCATGGCTTTTCCTATCCTCTCTGCAGTCACTGTTTATAGCCTCCTTATACACCTTTTAGCACAGCTAGGCACCCAGCTGAACATAATGAATTGTGTGTGTGTGTGTGTTTCTGCTGAAGACAGCCGAAGCAGAGATGTGATGACCTTAAAAAATACTTGCAGCCAAAAATGTTACCTCATAGAAAATGACAGCCACAACATGAGCATAGACAGGCTTAGCAGTGGGATTAAACATCACTTACGAAAGACTGTCCTGCAGCTAAAATATCACTGCTTTGATCCCCATAGAAACCAATATGTCCATCAAGTGCCGTGTCTCGGTGAAGGGTCCTCGTGCTGAAGTCTGAATCTCTCGAACTATTGTTGACTGAAATTCACCGAAACAAAACTTCAGGGTGAGAGCACTCTGGCTAGAAACAAAGAAGCTCAACACATATTGCTTTTTCCACATTCTTTTTTTCTATCCTCCCACCATGCGCATGGATGTGAAATGAGTCATATAATGGGACAGAAGATGATATGATGAGCATCAACTGAGAATTGCAGGAGGCATCTGCTGTAAATATGCACGTCTGGTCTGATGATCAGAAGCCACACTAGTCCTAATCAAAGGCCTGAGGCAGCTTAGATGATGCTTTGGTTTATTATTATGCTTGTTTTTTTCCCCTCCATCTCCAATAAGCTCTTTATTCTTTGAAAGGTGAACACTTGCAGCCGCCAGGAAAATCTTGTTAAGATTCAGTTTGAGATCAGAATGTGTCAAAAAGACATTATGTATTCCTTCAGTTTTTGTTGTCAGAAGTACAAAGAAAATCATTTTTATCTATTTCAGACTCATGTTCCTGTTTGTATTTCACCTCTTCTTTTTTTTTTCTAAATTGTATTTAAAATGCATTTCTTCCTCCTCTACACAACAATTCAAACATTGTTAATGCTCCTATATCCAAAGTCTCATAAAATGATGGTTTGTTTTGATTTGAATATCATTCATATTGATGCCTGTCTTGTCTGATAGTTGAATAACCCATTCATTGCCTTCCCAATTTTTTCTTCCCATTTCTTCCTTCTGGCCTCCTTAACTGTTCTTCTGTTATCTTACTTCTATAACTTCTATTATCTCCTGTGATATAGTTCTAATTTTCATTTAATCCACTGACAGATAAGACACTGTCACTCAGGGCAGCGTGGCATTGTGTAGTGGTCAGTTCTTGAAACAGTGCCACCAGAAATAGAGGATGGGAAGAAATTAGCTTTCAACCCTCCATGTGTTTTATCTGTGTCATAAAAAAACAAGCCCAACTATCATTGCTGGTGCTAAAATGTCTTGTGTGAAGTTCTTACACTGTTAGCATTGTGTACTACTCTGTATTTTAATTTTGGGACTCCACTAGAGTAGCTTTGTATGTTCAAAATAATCCTTAAGTTTCTAATAGAAGTTTCTTGCATGACATCATATGCACATTGCTTGTGAGTTGTCTGACATATTGGATGTGATTCAACCACAGGTCACGAGAGAATTATGTGTGTATTCCCCTGTCAGTTGGTGAGTCATTGCCGGTGGTTGCTGGTTGTCACTAGGTGAAATCGGATGCAAAAGGGTGCTGCACCAAAAATATCCATGTGATTCCTTTGGTTGCTAGCAGATTACCATGGTCACCTTTAGTTTTCTTTGGATGACATTAGCTTGTCCGCACACATTTGCTAAGTACTAGTTGAGGTGTAGTTAACTCACAACTGCTTGAAAAGAAGCAGGCAAGAGTTTGTGAATAAGGTAGCTTGTTTTGTGCAAACTACGGGCAACCGTGGCAATCTTCTAGCAACTAAAGCAGTTGCAAGCAGGTTTTTGCCAACCAGTTTCCCTACAGACCCTTTTGGGGGGGGGCAACCGCTCACCAACTGGTTGGGGAATACAGGTTACTCTCTGTGGTTAGTGGCTGGTGATTGTCAGGCTGTCACTGACTGAACTTTAGACCTAGGTGACTAGGCCCTTATTCACTTGACCCTACACAGTCACGTGTCCAAAGTGACAGACTAGTTAGTAACACATTGTTAGCGGTCACGTGCCTCCGAAATTTCATATTCTGCTGTAAAGTGACTCCTCAGATCATCCTCTAAAACAAGATCAATTTCAGCTTGCTTTTACGATTGCCTGCCCCTCACATTTGGCCAAGGTAGGAGCCATACAAACTCAAAAACCCAAGAAGTGCAACATAGAATATATAGTCTAAATACAATATAGAAACGCCCTCAACATTAAACGTTAGTGGCTTCTCAAGAAAAAAAAATCCACACTCTCAGTGCTTGAGGTGACTATATTAGTGTTATCCTCTTCCACAGAAGTTATACAGAGCCAACTCTGAAGCTTGAGTTTTTGGCTCACAGGGACTACTTTTACATGCACTGACCCCATTATTACTTTAGCCAAGTTTAATATCATCATCTTACATTGTAACAGTATATATGACAGAAAGTAAGTCAAGCACAATAGCTCCACTTTAACATTGCCAGTTGCGATACTATGCACTGGATGATAAAAGTCAATCTTGTTTACTAGCTTGCTGTTATTGATGATTTTTTGCAGTTTATTCTGGATTACATGAACAGTTATTCAGAGTCAGACCTTCTTTAATTTGTCCATATGTCATCAGGTAAGCTCAAGCTGATTACTGAATCTAATCTAATGTATTAACCAATTATTGTTATATTATAGGTCATTATTGTTATTTTGTTGTTTATTATAGGTTTATGGTTGGACATGTGTTTTGTTATGTTGTTCTTTCACATCTGTGGGGTATCCTTCCTTAGTTAGAGTTGATCCCTATATTATAGTGAGTTGGCCTTAAAAGATCAGGCCTGGTAAGGTCTTTTTGGAATATAATGACTGACTGTGTCCTATTGTGTCTCTACGGTGGTCTCAAGGACAACTGTTGTCTAGTTTGGGGAAATTGCAAATTTCATTGCGTTCCTTTATCTGGAGGAAGGAGTAAAAGATATAAAGAAAACTCGCTATGGAAGGATAAAAATCAGAATGGGGACATGTGTGCTCGTCTTTTTCTTTTTTTTATCAACTATTTCCACAATAAGTCAATGTTTTGTACTACAGCCCTCACAAAATATCTATAACAGCTGTTATGATTTGTTCAATGCATTTACCTTTAATAACTTCCCTCGCAGCCAGCTGAGTCAACTTTCATTTTCTGTTGGTTCCAAGACAAAGCAGGCTGATGCATTTGCTGTGTGTTTGTTATTACTAAGCACAGGCATGCATGTGAGCCCTTTATAGCTGATGATGTGGTTGTTTTCTCTACAGGTGAGGATGACCGTCTCGCTCTGAAGGGCAAGGTGTCAGTTGGAGACCTCTTTAGGAAGGAATTCAAGGTTCATGACCCAAACGCCAAATGGATAAGCAGTAAGTATCTGTGTTAAAAATGAGACAAGGTTGCATGGTTGTTTTTAGAATTTGTATTTTTATTCACACATCACTACCTAAAGCTGCTTTTGGTGATATTTTTGTTACCACAATTGTGTCAGTGGAAACATAACTGTAGTCCGGAAAGCTTTAACTTTGAGCTTATTGTTTAGATTCACTGATCCTTGGGATTGGGTACTAGCGAGTCTCCCTGGCTTACACAATATGATTGTTCATTTATTGTCAATATCCACATTGCTTCTTTTCTACTTTGAGCTTTAGGAAGCAAAAGTGGATCAGGGCTATTTTTTAGATAGTTAGTTAATGGATTTGAAAGACCAGATGTTATGTAGCACAGATAAAGTGAAAAATAAGCCCCACTACATTAAGAAACACTGGGAAGAGATGTATAAAAACATCCGTCCTTTTTCTACCACTTCTCTGTGTCTGGGATGTTGTGGCAGCTGTGTTAAGCAGATATGTGTGGACCTCAATCTCCCCAGCCACTACCTTTGCCTCATCTGGGGAATACAGAGGTGTTCTTAACGCAGCTGAGAGATGCAATATCTCCAGCATGTCTGGGGTCTGCCCCGGGGTCTCCTCCCAGTTAGACATGCCCGAAAAATCTCACCTAGGAGGCATCCAGAAGGCATCCTAGTCAGATGCACAAACCTCAAACAGGTTCGGATTGGTTCTGACAGAAGAAAGAGAGACAACCACAACACTGAATCCCCTGGTTCTAAACTGGATGTCTTATTATTTTTGTTCCTTTTTTTAAAGGAACCTCTTACTAAACCATGTCCTTTTCCTCTGTCCTATCAGTTTTGCCACACAGAGAGAACGTTTATAGTGTAGTTGTTGCAAAAAACAGTTTGCCAGCTTGAGATGATATTGTGAGATTTGTTGGTCCCACTTCAAAGCTTGTGTTGCTCTACGGCCGTTCAGTTAACTGATTTGTTCAATGAAACATTGCACCATCCAGTCTGTCTCAGTAAAACAAATGCCTGCAGCAGTGGGATAAACTGTGTACTGGTCACTGTTACCAGAGACATACTTAGAATAGAGGAATATAGATCAGACATTCAGCTTTAAGAAAACAGTACCAGCTGTCAAGCATGGTAGTGATAGCATCATGCTACCACTATCATTGAGGATTAAGCTAAAACTTGGAAGTAAACGAGTAATTATACAGGACAATGATGCCCAAAGACACATGAAAGCTACTTATAGAATTAATAAAGCATGAAGCTTTTGGAGCAGCCCTTTTAAAGTCTGGACCTTGAACCCATCAAACTTACTGTGGAAAGAAAGAAACCATTTAACTTCACCAAACCCAGCTGGAAAAGGGGTTAAATATTCAGCCAGAAGTTTGCTGAAGTATTGTCAGTTTGTGGTTCTAAATATAGAACTTAAGGGTTTGAATCCAAATTCTTCTTTTAATTGTTCCTGACACAGTTTTACCTCCACACTGATGTGGTGACAGCATGAGCTGCTGTATATCTCAGTAGGTGCGATGAATAATTAGAAATGTGAAAGTCTCTGGTTCACAGCTTAACCTACATACTTGTGTCTTTTCTTTTACATTTGGTACATATTTGAGGGTTTTTGCATAATTTTCTTTTCGAGGGGGACGGTGAGTGAAGTTCGCTGGCTGTGAACGTCGGAGTGAATTCTGGATGAGCAGGAATTATTTTCAGCAAAGGCAAAGCAATCAGAGAGCTCAGCTGGTTAAAGAGACTTTTATCTCAGAGGTTCTGGGTTCAAATCCAGCTTGAAGAAGGAAATTGTGCTTTTATTACTTTCACAGTAGCTGACAATTGTTCGTTCAAAATGATGCGGTGTTCGAGCAAGCTGCTGCACAGCTCAGTAGGTCTAACGATGTGTTAGAAAAGTGAAGAGTTTGGGTTAAGTTTCACTTTGGGGAACAGTCCTGTTGCAATTCAGCTGCTTCTCTTGAGGTGAGCTATACATTTTTCCTCATAACATTACAGTGAATAACGTTGCTCCCTTCCATCTGCTTCATTAGCTCAGCAGGTTTATTGTAAAGTTTGAGTTCAATCTCAATCTTAGATAGATGTGCAGGTGTGGATGAATATGGGTTCACCTTTCTGTTTCTCACACAACAAACTGTAGATTTTATTCATGTTTCTGCTTTATTCATCTGTTTATTTACGTTGATCAGCTCTGTAACATGTCAGAGAATAAATCAGTGAAGGCCCGAGTTGGTTCACTGAAGTTATTACATTTATCCTTGATAACTGAACAGCTGGATTTTCTCTCTCAGATCTTTGTAGATGAAGAGGTAAACAGGCCACAGCTTCAGTCACATTTCTACGCCTTTGACTGGTTGAATTAAAATGTGGAAAAAACTTCTCCGTAGAAACTGCAGAAGAAACAAGGATGGAGTGGAGTCTCTGCTGATGCACAAAGAAAGAATTGCAGTCCCACAAATGTGGATAAACTCTAACATAAAGATCTTCCTTTAAGCTCCAGCTCTGATCCACACTGTAGGAAACAAATCAGAACATCAGTGAGACCGAAACAGTCAAATCAAACGGCTTTTCAATTGGCTCATTTTGAGGCAAAGCTACTGCTGAGCTTCTCCCCCTTTATCGCTGAGCCTGAGCCCAGACACCCCTCTGAGGAATCTCATTACTGCTGCTTGTATCCACATTCTTATTATTTTGGTCACTGCCCGGAGTTCATGGCTATAAGGGAGGGCAGGAACGCAGATGGACTGGTAAATCAACAGCTTCGCCTTCACGCACAACTGTCTCTTCACTAAAACAGATTGGTACAGAATCTGCAATGCTGCAGATGCTTCACCAGTCTGCCTGTCAATCCCACGCTCTATTTCTGCTCCACTCTTGAACTCCTCCGCTGGACACAATAACTCATCCTCAACCTGTAGCTGTAGCAGTCCACCCTTTTCTTGGTCAGAACCATGGCGTCAGACATGTAGAAGCTAATTCACATCCATGCCACCTCACACTTTGGTTCCAAATCACCTCAGTCCGACCTGGAGGTCACTGCTGGATGAACCCAGCAAGAGCACATCATCCTCAAAAAGCAGAAACAAAATCTGGGGTATAAAATATATGTGTAATAAATAACCCCTCATGAGACTGTTAACCATTTCATACGGCCTAATTAGTAGAACATAATTAATTATACAAAGAATAATATGTTTAATGCGTTTTCTTTTTATTGTTATAACCAAAGACTGTGCAAGAGCATCACGCTGCATTTTAGTAAATATTAGATGTGCAATCAAAGTGATCAGTATTGTTTGTTTGTAGGCTTTTGCATTTGCACATGCACTGTTGTGCATGTGTGCTTACTGCTTGAAATTCCTCCAAAGAATTTATTCCATGTGCACCAATAGCAAACCAATTACCTGAAACCTCAACCCTCATTTTTCTTTGATCAGTGACAGTGTGCTGATGTTGCCATTGTTACAATTCATCACCACCAATTTCTGACGCTTGTTTTTTAATAGCGACGCTGTGACAGCATAAACACTGACAGCACCTCGGGGAGGCAATGAGAGAAAATTATATACTTTATTTTGCATCAAGGTAAAACGGCGACTTGATGCAGCCCCACACGTCTTAGTTTGGCATTGAAGAGAGCGATCACAGCTCGAAGATGTGAGGGATCCGTGCAGCTGAAGGATTAATGAGGTGGATTTTGTCTTCTCTCGTGCCCAGCGAAGCTGTCTCCCTCAATCAAAACATCTAAGATGGCTCCTACAAAGGACACAGCTGTTAAATCTCCTCTCAAATCCCGAATTTGCAAAACCTTCTCCTCTGTGATTGGCTGTAATTAGAAAGCTGAAAACCCATATTTATTATATTAGTGACAGGAAGATGCCGTTCCTCTGGATCTCAGATGACAAGCTGAATAAATTTCTGTCTGGATTTGTCTGTTTGTTTTAGCCGCAGTTCCCCATATGTGCTTAAGGATGAGCCGTCTCTCATGTGGCTGATTTGTTGTCGTTACTAGCTGTGACCCAGAAGTTGTAAACAAATGGATCATGCTTGAGTGAACCATGATGGATATCACAATCTGCAGTAGTGCTGTACACATCTGGAAGCAAACATCTGTTCTTGGATGTTTTCAGCAAAGGTTCAAACTGTGGCAGAAGAGGTGTGGTTGAATTAAGACCAGTATGATTGATGAAAATTAATAGTGCTCATTTTCTGCTTCTCTTAACCTTTTTTTTAGCATGAAGTAAAAGAAGAGTAGTGCTGTACAGAAAATAAGCTTTGCAAGAATCCATACACACCACAGCATTCACCAAGAAGCTTTAGGCATATCATCAGAAAAAAGTTTACTCTTTCATCCTCTCTCTTTTTTTGTGATGTTGACAGTTTGATCCTTGATCTCGAGTTATATTCAGTATACCATTAGATACACCTCACAAGGAGCAGGGAGGGAGGCAGAGAGACCCAGAAGCTGTATTTTTTTTCTTTGTTAGTGTGCCATTTTAGTAGATGGAGTGCTCATCCAACTTGCATGCTTTCAGGGCTGTTTCGAGGAATTTACAATAATGGCTTCCTTTGTTGGAGGCTGAAATGGATTTTTTAAAAACCTAATTTAGCTCAGTTTTATGTTTTGCCCCCGGTCTCCATCTATCAATCAATTCCCTGGAGATAGACTAAATATAACCTTGAGAATCCATAATGATTGTATATTAGGCTGTTTTTATGAGGCCATAATGCTTCCTCATATCATGTCCAATAGCATTAGCTTAAATATATGCTATACTTAAGCCTCATTAGGGGTTCTTATCTGCTTCTAACAAAGGTTGCAGGGATTGTGATTCTTTCTTCATTTTGATGCTTTTTCTTAAGTTTATCACAGTCTGGGTCATTAGTGCCTTTGGCTATTGTTCCCATCTTTATTTTATTTAGCTTACCAAGTGTTTGCCGAAATCTGAGTATGTAGGAAAATTGTCAAAACAGAAGGCAGACGGCATGAAACACAAGCCGTTAAACAGTCATACAGGTTTTAAACAAACCTCCAAGTTAGCAGGTTTTATGTTCTTATAATTAAAAGCTTATTGCTGTGGGCATTGTGTTGTTGCTTCAGGTTGAAGCATGCCAATGAAATACAATCCATGATGGTTATTTAGCAAAAACAGCCGGCACTGTTTTTACATCTACTGAGATCGCCGTGAGTTATTTTATCTTCTGTTGCAGGAATCAGTCAAACAGTAAAAATATCCTGCTCTATTTTACAAAGAAATCTGTCAGGGATGTACACTTGAAAGCTTTTCATTTGCCAGTGCAGCTAGGTTAAACTTTCTTAGGTATTTTTTTTGTCTTTGCTGAGGCTCTGTGCTGTCAGCTCTGCTGTGCCAGCACAGTGGGAGTGCCGTCATGCTGTTACTTCTCAGAACATGGCTCTAACTAAACATATTCAGAAATAAAAACAAAGGCAAATAGAAAATTTATCTTTTGAACTGTGTGCATGGTAAACATCCATTTTGTTCCCCAGGCAAACTATCTGGTTTTATTATGAATAAGTTTCCTCACTTTCAGTTTTATTGCAAAATAAATTGGGTTTATAAGCTTGCTGACTGGGCTCATTTACGTGCTGTCCACTGATCTCTTCAACATATACCTTTACTGTAGCTGTCTTCTGTCTTTCTACATCTTATCAATGTTTTAGATGGATACATAACCAACAGAAACAATGGCCAAGTTATAAGCAACTTAAATTATCCTCAAGTTTTGTGATATATCTAATTTAAACGCTATAAACTCCTTTACCCTGCCCTCATCACTATTCTAATCATGCCATAAGGCCATCACTGTCTCCCTGGTTAGGTAATTGCACAGTTAGCACTGATCTCTCACATATGCCTCTTTTTTTACCACTCCATCTGAATCAAACAGGCATGGCATCAACATCATTCTCGCACCACCAAGGTGAAGCCAGCCCTGTGGGACGCGACGCAAGCGCTCACAGCAGCTGTTTGCCATTTTAATGGCCACGTTTCTCTTGTTTGCCGCTCCAGGATACCACTTGTCTCACTGATGTTTGTTAAATATGGTTAAGGGGGAGCCATTTGTAAAGAGGCCAACCAGTCAGGGCTTCACAAAAGGGATATTGCCGTGACTTTGAGAGGGGCTCGTGACTGTGATTTCAATATGGGCGAAGCGTACTGGTGTTTGTTTTGTCACTGTGTGGGCTTTTAATGCATGCACAACAGCCTTGTTTCAAGTGATGCACAGTATTTATGTAAAGGGTTCACACTGGAAAAAAGAGTAGACAGTTGCTTCAGTCCCTTTATGATCTTTCATTAGTGTGCTCCCATGACACAACGTGAGGAATGGAGTTCTGCAGTGGGCCTCTTTCCTACAACTGAGACATATCAAATTAGCCCATGTAGTCAGTGTACGTATCCAGTTGTTATTCAATGTCACAGAAAATCAGCTTTTTTAAAAAATGCAACCAATACAAGAACGAGCAGGTGTACGTTTCTCCCTTTGAGCTTCTCTAATTTTACCATATGTTTGATGCTTAATTGGAAAGGATGTGTTTGCACAGACTGAAGTTCAATCTTTCATGCTTTTCAACCTTGAGACAGCAGCGAAGGGTGGTACAACAACTAGTTGCTTGACAGAAACAAGCTGTAAAATATACTGATGTGTTTTTAATTTCCAGGGAAAAACAAAACAAAAAAACAAGCAAGTAAAAAGAAAGCATCTGATACAGAAACAGACTTTGGAATTTATATAGTTGCTTCTGTGTGTCTCATGACAGATTCATCAGTCTGCTAACGTCAAGGCAACTTCTGAACAGTTGGATGTCATCTTTGATCCAACTTTCAAGCAACAAAAAAACTGAAAGGCAGATCTTTCACTCGTGGTTTGTGCAACTTAGGAATCATCCTAAAAATAAGTTGCACAGATGCATGTTTCTATGATTCTCCTTTGAATACAGTTTTGTATTACTTGCTTTTAAAAATAAAGCAGAGAAAAGAGCCTGTGATATAAAAATTCTCACATAAACCAGTGATCAAATCTTAAAAAACGGATTCATTTGCACTCAACAGCCCTTGACTTTAGTTTTAAAATTCTGTTTTACTGAGGTCAAATCTTAGTACTGCAGTTTTTATCAGCCAGAGCCCAGCCCCAGGGGAAGAGGCAAGGTCTTAAACTGACAAGGACTACAGTGTTTTGAAATTCTCTGTCTGCAGGTTTAAACTTTCCATGTGGCTGTGGAACCTTGTGGATTGTTGACCCTATGACAAGCACTGGGTGCTAGTGAAAAATGTTTATTTTCCAACCAGTTGGAAAGTACTGCTTTTAGATAGAGCTGGCAGTCATTAGGTGAAATTGGTCACTAAGAGGGCGCTGCTCCAGAAACCTCCTTGTGATTGCTTTGGTTGCTATTCCCCATTATTTTAATGGAAGAAGTCAACTTGTCTGCAAACATTTGCCAACTACTCCCTAAGGGGTAGACAAACTTGACAAACGTCAAAAGCTGAGATTAGAAGTGTGTCACTGTTTCACTACTGCTCGGTGAGTAGCTGGCAAGTGTTTGCACAGTCTATGGAAACCTACTGTGATCTGTAGGAGACTAAAGCACAAGGAAGTTTGTCACTGCAGCACCATTCACTTTTTTGCAATGAGTTTCACCTAACAACTACCAGCAACCTCTAGCAACCAGTCAGGGAATACACATTTTTCCCTAGCAAACAGTGTTTGCCAGAAAGTCAGCAGCAAGTTTCTAGTACTATATGACTGAGGCCTAAGACAGACAAAACCTAATCAATAAGACCCTGTAGTTACAGTGCTACTACTGTAACCCTCAAATTGAACTGGGTTTTGAACCACTACGTTTAACCAAAGTTCTATTGTACATGGAGAAATAGAAATTGTTTTTTGTCACAAAAGTGAAGTATTATGGTACAATATTAATTTAATAGAATCATTATGAAAACAACTTGATTAATTTTTAGAAAAACTTTTCAAAAATTTTAAAATTGTATGTGTATATATATATGTGTGTGTGTGTGTGTGTGTGTATATATGTGTGTGTGTATATGTGTATATATATATAGATATAGATATAGATATATATGAATTAATAGGCTTCTGAAGATGGCTGAATCAGGTAACTAGCTGATTAAGCTAACTCCATCAAATTTTGTCTTTTTGTCTTTTTGATGTTTCCAGCTATCTGACTCAGTTAAGCTGCTTTCACATGCTGTTTCTTGTTGTTTTTACAGCCGTTCTTAATTTTAAAAAATACTTTTAACAGTCTAGTCCCTCAGCACCACATTGCTGCATGATAATAATGAGCAAATGTGCTTGAAAAACACCAGTTGTGCTGTCTGCTTCTTGTTGCAGAAGACAGAATTGATGTTAATTAACAACAGAAGTACACAAGAACGTCAGCATTAAATAACACGTCAGAATTTTTTTCTACTCTTTTCAGCAGCTACAACTAAGACTAAATACTTCATATAGACTTTGTTTATGGTATTCTCATGATTTTATAGTTACATATGCTTAATCATTGTGTATGCAGTTTGAATACATAACCTTATACAGAATACAATAATCCTTATAACACTTATTGCACATGGTGTACAATTATAATCATTTAAATCAGCAGCTTCATATCTGCCATATCATTGAGGATTCTGGCCTAGCTGTGTTTGTATTACATTGATAAAACACTGTGAGCATCCCCCAGCAGCTAGAAGCCTTTCGGATAATTGTGTTCAAACACAGTTATTTATGCTTGGAGCATTTTTTTCTAATGAATCCACATGCAATTATTATGTACTTGTCAACATTCGGATTCAAACGGTTCTATGATTTACTTTGTGAATAATGAATAAGTGTTTATTTGAACAGTGAGGTAAGTCACTGTAATATCTTTTTAAACAAGACCGGCTGATCACTGCTATGTTGTGTGTCATTAATACTTTGTTTAGAATTTGCCCCCCCCCCCCCCCCCCCCCCCCAAATGATTTTAATTGTTATGAGCATATGTTTGTTTTTTTATTTTCTATCCAAGTTCAGTAATTTGTTTGCAAGCACAAAGAAACACAGTAGTGCTGCACTATAACACACACATTGAAGGAAAGGCTAAAGCACATTGAAGCCGTGCAAATCAAACAGCAACAGAGGGCATGGGTTTATGAGGTGTACATGAGCAGCTGGAACTGATGAAATGACTGTCACTTCATTGGCTGTGAGGTAAATCAATAATAGTACTGAAGGATTCATTTCAAATTGAGTTGATAGGCAACAATAAGCAATAAGGTCTAAGTTAATGGAGGCGCCCTGAAAACACTTTTATAAGCCTGTGAGAGTCATCTTGAAGGGAATATGGAGTTAGGTGAGGGGAGAGTTTTTGAGGACTTCATGTTTTGCAAATTCTCAACTCCACTTCTCTCACTTCTATTTTTATTAAATGTGTGTTGGCTGTCTAAACAATATCAAATCTCATATAGTTTGTTTTATTTAAACTGCTGTTGAGCAATTTACTGCACATCTGCAAGACACTTTACAGCACAAAAAGGTGGGTTTTGAAGTGGTTTGCAGCAACAGCTTGAAAGGGAAGACTCGGGGTGGTCTAATCGCTGCAAAAGGGAAAGAAACTTGGTTTGCCTATAGCGGGTCTGACTGAAACTAACTTGCCTTGTCTAAGATAAGAGTTCTCTCTGCGGGATCCTGATGCAAACGGTCTATTGAGTGTTTAGTTCTTTAAACATAGCGCTGATTTTTTATTTTTTTAAACCCCCCCCACCCCCCCACTGCCTTGATATACTCAAGGTCCAAGTAAATCAGATAATTACAAAGAAAAACGTTCTCTTCATCCCTAATGTTAAACAGCGTGAAGCAGAAATAAATTGGCATGTGTTTTTTTTGGTTTGTTTTTTTTTCCAACGCTGGTGGTGGATTGAGAAGCTGAAGTGTCAGTGAGTAATGAGGCCAGCAGGCAAGACTGATTGGCATTCCTGATAAACATAAATGACTTCCACTGTGAAAACTGGCCAAAAGCAGGTTGGCTGTAGCCGTGGGTGGTTTCGTGTGTTCTCAGCGAGTTCATATTTGAGGTTTTTGCTCATTTGTTTGCCCTGCCATTCATTTGGTAAAACACTCATTTATCAAGTAAGTCAAAAATAGAATTTGAATTCCGTGGTGCTGCTTGTCCTGCTTTACAGCAGTGGAGATAAATAAACACAACTATTATGGGGAATACCCTTTGAAGAGCCATAGATGAAAGAAACCAAATTACTAGAAATATAAAAGGCGATTTTTAATTAAAACTCCTGTTGAATTTTTTATTAACCTATATTTTACTGCACATCTAAGCTTTAGGGCAGTATTTCTGTATTGGAGACGTCGTTTTAGTTAGCCACTGACAGACACTGTAATTTTCCCCAGCAGCTTGTGTCACTTTCATCAAACCAGTCATCATGCACAGCCTTGGGCATGGACAAATGACCTGGAACTGACAAGAAAAATCCCATTTCATCCAGAACTTAACACTGCAACCCTGGCTCACCTCAGGACTTATAATATAGCCCAAAGAAACTACCCGTTTCACTGCGGTTTTTAATCACATGGTGATGTATTATGTGGAGGGAACTGTGCAAGGTTAGGGCCATTAAAGTACTATATATTTCTATTCCCTTTTGTGATGTATAAATTATTTCTTTATATGTATTGCTTTTATGCTCAGGATGAGAGGACAGTTGAGAATAATCTGTGCTCACACTTCATGGTTAGGGTAAGGAGTAGTTACAACAGTAACTGAATTATGTCTTTTTTTTCCTTTTTTGTTGGTTTACTTATATAACTTTGGTGACTTCTTACCTTCTACCTTCCTATTATAAAATCCAAGACAAAGCCTTCCAGTGCTTTCATGGATTTGTTGTACTATATTGTGTTTCTTGTATTCTTGTGTGATTTACAGCCTCGACAATCTTGAGCAACTTTTACAGCACGATCCCCCTGCTGGGATTAATAAAGCTTTTGTGGTTTTGTTTCTGATAACATGCTTGTTAAAGACTCTGCTCACCCAGGAACACGCTCAGGAGAGCAGTGAATGCAGTGAATGAAGTGTTATGTCTTCTCGAAAAACCTCAAGTCGGATAAAGATCTCAGACAGACAGAAAAATGAGGAGCATTGTATTAAAAAAAAATCTTAACACTGAACTGTTACAGTGTTGTTACTTTTTTGGTAATGTCTATGTATGATCTCACATTATTTCAGACTGCCTGACCACTCACAGAGCTACTGTAACATTTAAAAATGGCGCTGAAAATGAGCATTATGGATTCCTTTTAACTTTGAGAGACTACTTGAGTCAATTTTCCTTGAAGTAGTATTAACTAGTCTTCCCTAATTTGTCATTTTAATTAACCTGCCATTCTGCACATGAACCATAAAGTTTGAATGGAATTTTAATGAAGCCAAGAGTACAGTGAAGCTACTGAAGTGTCAGGACAGGTGGATGGATAATTTGGTACAATGTGAGTCTTGTTTGCATAGGTTAGGCCATCAGTCATATTGATAATGATGGTGAGCCTGTACTTACCAAGTGAGGTGCTAAAAACTAGGATTGCAACAACAAATGCTAAAAATTAAAATGGATAGAAACATCTTTTAGCCATTTTGCTGTAGTGTATATTGTGGACACTAGTGAACTTACGAGGTACAAAAGGTGAGGCAGTAGCACCATGTTGGAGAATGCTTTGAAACAAGTCTGGCTGCTCCAGTTCACAACTTAGAGGACGTAATGGCTTTGGCTTGTTTACCTTGTCTCTCACTGTCTGAGCCTCCAGCAATGTTTCTGTCTAATCAGAACTCACGCAATTATGCAACCAATTTTCAGCCTTAATTTCAGTAGATTAACACAACTGTTGAGAAAAACGAAAAATGGCCTGAGATGCGTCCCCTCTTAACACACGTCCCTAAATTTAAAAGGTACTCTTGATGGCTACGTGTATGTTGAGCAGCTGTTTGTTATTTCCCATTTTATCAAACATGAGAGTGGAAATTTACACTTCAGTTTGACAAGTAAATAGGCTACCATGGAAATTAAGGTTTTCATAATGTGTCTCAAAAAGCAAAAATCTATTGTAGGAATATTAAAGAATATGGCTTGGCAAGAAACAGCATTTTACTACTGAATTAAAGCAGTAATGCAAAAATAAATTTAAAAAATGGCAAATGAGCTGGTAGATGAAGAGGCACAGGTCCTGTGAAGGAGCAGAAATCCATGCATGCTGCAAGCTTAATGACTGCACAGCCACTCAAGAATGCTCTCCAGGACTTACATGGACATGTTTCCTTGCCAACAATCAATACTTCATGACAGTAACATCAGAGGATTAGCTACAAGATGCAAACCCCTGAAAAACTTCAAAAACAGAAAGACCAGGTTGCAAAGGCATATTTAAGGAACCTGTAGAATTTTTGAACAAAGTTTTATGCGCTCATGAAACAAACATCAGCCTTGAAAAAAAAAAAAATGATAGTAAGAGCAAATTATGGAGAGAAAAGGGAGCTAACCATAACAAGCTCATCTGTTAAAAGTGATGGCAGAGCATCATTAGGGTTGGATGTCTTTGATGGATGTCTATAGATTGAGAGTTCAGGCTATCTTTTTCTAGATTTCCATAAATTATTAGATAATATGACTTTGTTTGCTGGGTTGGCATCTGATCTGGGTGCTTCCTGTTGTTTTGGAACTGTCCAACTGTGAGGAGGCCCCAGAAAAGACCTGAAAAGGCTGGAGAGATTATCTCTCCTAACCACCTTGGGAATGTTTCGCTGACCTCTCTGAAGTATTGGAAGAGGTGTCAGGAGAGAGAGCGGTCTAGTGATGTTCGCTTAGACTTGTTAAAATGCCTTAGTAAGGTATTGGACCAGCAGAATAATCCATTGTATTGATATTGATTGGTATTGATTCTGTAAGCCTCTAATACTCTACTGGAGGGTTGGAACAGTATTATTCCACTAGATATTCCCTCATTTAGTGTTTTAATGATGTTGGAAAGTACTGTCTGTACAAAATCTCCTATATGTGAAGAGTGGGATTAGGATTTAGTGACCACAAAGGCCATTATTCAGTTCTGAATAATATACAGTGGCTGTTGGCTAAGGCTTAGGAGGAGCTTAGAGTAGGTTGTCTACTAATCGGAAGGTTGGTGGTTTGATCCCTGGCTGCTCCACTCTGCCGCAATATTGTTGGGCAAGATACTAAACCCTGAGTTGCTACTGTGTTCATCGGAGTGTAAAAGTTAGGAAGACAGCATGCAGATACCGAAAAAAGTCCTTCTGTGAATGGGTGAATGAGGCGTGTGGCATAAAGTGCACTGAGGAGAAAAGCTGTGTGTAAGAACCGATCCATTCTTCATACTCATCAAACCTCATCAATGAAGGCATGGTCGTCCTGGAAGGGACCACTTCCATCAAGATAATTTGATCACTCTGAACAAATTGAGTTCAGTTTTAATTTGTTTAATTTGTCATCACTTTGTTCATCTTTTTGTATTAATGTTAATGTGCTCAATTCAGCGAGCCTCAATTAGTAGCTGTTACTTTATTTTTGAAATGAATATGCAGAAACCTGTGCAAACATTAGGATGTGGACTGGAGGACAGAGCCCCCCCCCCAAAAAAAAATACAAAATTAAAAACATACAAGAAAGGATGTCCATAAAGCTCATATGCAAACTTTATGTAAATCTGTGGCCTTTCTGTCTGCCTCACTAAAGTTATGTTGCCTTGCATCTCTGCCTCCCTCTCTCCCACCTTCTTGCCGCTCCCTCTGACTCCCTGGAGTGAGGCTGGGTTAGGGCTGTGCCCAGGGCAGCAGGCTGTTTTAATAAGACATACTGCCATGGAAAGGTATAGATCAGAGGAGAAAACAGTGCTCTGGGCTAATGCACAGCAAGTCAAGGCAGAGAGGAAAGTAAGAGGGAGAACGTCAGGGGAAGAGAGAGAGCTAGAAAGAGGTAGATTGAAGGGAAGACATAATGCCTAGGGTCCTGTGAAAGAATAGATGGCTTTGTGTCTTTGAAAGAGCACAAAACAAAGAGCAGGAGAGGTGAAGGAGTGATGATAAGGTCTAAAATGATGAACTCAGCAGGAGGGCTTATATAAGGGTGGTGATGGGAAGGATTTGAGAGATCTGTGGTATCTGTGAAGTGTCTCGAGGCGTGTGGTTAACGGAGATCAGTAGTTTGGTGAGAAGTAAAGATGAAAAAGGTGCCTTAAAGAGATGCGGGTCTCTGAATTTAAGCCGAAGCCCAACTGTGAAAACAAAGTGTGTCACAAAGCAAAATAAAGTCCTGTCAATCTCCTTGGCATCTGATTTAATAACCATTTTGCCTTTTTTACTCATTCAAGCCGCGATCTTCGGCAATTACCATTTCATATACGAAAGTAGACCTTTAAAAAGATGTCAAACAAAGTCAAACTAAAATAATGACTCATGATGGGGGGAAAAAATCAGCATCTTTTTATTTATCACCATGATTTCCATGAAGGAGTCCATTTTCTACCCTTGTTAGTATGCCAATGGTTTTTAACAAGGAGACAAAAGCTGTTGAGGGGGCGTTCGGCTATGCCTATCTAAAAATGTCTGAAACCGCTCTCCCAAGCACGTTCTGAATTAAAGCCATTGTGATGGTAATTTTGTCACCTCTAATGGACAATTAGATATGCTAGCAGATAGAGAGCACTCTGCATAACAATCTCTGGGTTCTAATTACCTCACCAAATGGCGTGGTTGCTTATGTGCCTATGGATCACTAAAGCAATAAGACAGGCGAGCGGAGATAGACTGAAGGTGAAAGGGGGCAGTAGCTGTATTAAACTTATCCTTCCCTGGCTGCCTAAAATTAAGAATAAAAAAAAAATCAAGGTGAAGTATTAATTAGCAGCTGAAATTGTTAACACCATGAATTAAATTGAATTGTTAGGCATGCATAATGGAGAAAAAGTTTAATATTGGTGAATATCTGTTAAATGCATTAGTAGCTAGCAGGGCATGAATGGAGGAAATAGTAAGTCAATAGTTATAAATAAACAGAGATAGTTTGCTAAAATTGGAAAAAGTGGTAGCCATGAAATAGTTCGGAGTAAGTTTAGCTTAGTTTATACAATTTAAGATCAACTTCAAATGGAATGTAAAGGTGAAAAAAACGTAATTTTAAGTGTAAACTTATTTCAATAATACATTTGAAAATTCTAGATGAAAAAGGTCTAAAAATATTTTAAAAAAGAAAAAAGTTCTGATTCATACTATAATTCATACAGTAGGTGGGCGTGTCTACACTGGGGAAAGCACTAATCAGGACTGAGCAATATTTGAATTAAAATCTGATGCTGTGTTAATCAAATCTGACCAAAGTTTAGCAGTAAATAAGATGAGGTAAAGAAATAAAAGCTGCTCTTTAGTACTTGTCACTAAGAATGTTTTATCACACTGTAATGACTGAAACTGGCATTAGACCGAATAGACATTTTAAGTCTTGTTTCAAATTAACTAATGTTAAAATGCGAGTAGTTGGTGGTTTGTGAAAGCTAAAAATAAGGCAGCTTGCATTCTTCATTAAAATGCATACATTCACACTGGATTTTAATCCTGTAAAAATCACACTGTGAAACAAAGGCCTGATGCCAGACAGTTTATTATTGAGGACGGAGCTCTTCATTTGGCCAGATATAGCAAAAACATAACAAGGCATAGTCTGGCAAATTGTTGGCATCAGAATTGCGATCACAGTCATGACACAGACAATTGGGCAGCCCTGCTCTCTTTGCTTTTGCCGCACATCTTTGCTCTGCTCTGCTTCGCTTTGCTTTTATTTTTGATTGCACCACAAGCATTCGTGCCATTAAGTGACCTGTTAATAATTGTTATACTGGTTGATTACAAAAAAAGGAAGTTCTTTTTGGCTGCTGATGGAACTCAAACAAGTCTAATTCAATATCCCTTTGATATTAAAAATCTAATAAGTGGAAGCATCCTCTGAAATTTAATTATGTTGTCAGTGTCCCTGACAGGTAACAACTCCATTAACACAAAAAAATGAAGGCTGTTTTTTTTTCTACTATCATGTCTGCTTTTACTTAATTTTTAGAAGGGAAATATTTTTTTGAACCCAGACTTTTAATTTGCAGAACTTGTGACAGAATATATTTTCTGGCTTTATCAATATGTCTGCAATTTCCTTAATTTCTTAGCGATGTCTAACTTTTTTCTTCCTGTCTTCTGTCTCATCATCCAGGTAATGAGCTGCTGTACCGCAATCAGGACGGCGACGTCGTCAAGTTCAACGTTGACACCAACGAGCAAACCATCTTGGTGCATAACAAGAAATTTGTAAGTCTTTACGTCTTACAATCAGGCACTGAAGGGCTGACCATGATTGCCTATGAGTTCAATTCAAACATTTCCAATAGTGTCAACAAATCAAAGAACACAAAGCTTTTTTGTGTGGTTTTTTTCCCCACAAATGATCCATTTTCAGAGTGAAATGTGAGCTGCATATTTAACACTTGGTGAAGTGTCAAAATGGAGATGTAGCATCAGTGTCACAGCAGCTTGGGTGACAACACGCAACATTATGTCTGCCATCAAATCACCAAGCCCTAGTGCAAAGACTAATGCAGCTCCCATTTCCTTTAGGAACCAAGCAATCTGTCAAACGCAGTCAGTTAAGGACCAGTTTAATGAAAAACTGCCATGCGTGATTGGAGGTCTCTTCTTTTTATTGTATGCATTTTTTTTCTTCTTTTAACATCCTTCTTTTGATTCCTAGGAAATGTACAAAGCCAGCAAGTATGAGGTGTCTCCTGACCTGAAGCATGTGCTGCTGGCCTACAATGTTGCACCGGTGAGCATCTCATTTGTTTGCTTGTTTTTTGAATTAGCAACCTGACAGCCAAATATGTCAGCCACCTCTGCTGAGGGGTGGGGTGTAGGCCTGCAATGAAGCATAGGCAGTGGGGGGGTGGTGGGAGGAGAAAGTAATCATGGCGGGGTGTGAAGGCCTGTCGCACATCGCTGCCTGTCAGCGAGGGTGGCGGGGGCTAGCACAGCCAAGCAGAACTGTACTGAGGGAGGCACAAACACAAACAAACCCCTCGGTGCTACACGGCCTCGCGGAGAGGGAGATGAGATCAGCAACAGCACCATCGTATGCATCAAAGCATTTGAGCTCCTGATACAGGTGGATC
The DNA here is from genome assembly GCF_036321145.2 of Pelmatolapia mariae. Taxonomy (NCBI): domain Eukaryota; kingdom Metazoa; phylum Chordata; class Actinopteri; order Cichliformes; family Cichlidae; genus Pelmatolapia; species Pelmatolapia mariae. The sequence goes on along the minus strand of NC_086235.1, from coordinate 12,192,873 downwards.
AAATATATTGATCCATTTAGTTGGATGATAGTTGCCTGTTTACTACTGCGTCACCACTTAGTCACTGTAGAGAGAACTGGTTCCTATTGTTAGTCTATGAAGGATGCTGGCAGAAACACTGTATAACCTTGTGTTATTGCCTGAGATGAATTGAAGATATTACGGCACACTCGAGTGTGGTGGAATGTACGTGTTTGCATTTATTATCCAACTAGACCGCCATCACCTTGATAGATGACAGTCATTCCTGCTATATGCTCATCGTAGCACAGTCGGCGCACATTCATGCACTATGAGATGCGGTATGGTTCGTGTTTTTATTAAATACCCCACTTGTATTATAAAACATGGACAAACGCTCTTCCTGAAGATGTGTCTCTACTGGGTGATGTTCATGGATACATAATGCCTGACTGTTGAGTGCCGACTGTAACAAAAACTGTCATTTTGTCATTTAAAAAGTAAAAGGTTAGGATTTTAAAGACACACCATAGCTGTCGTTAATCTGGTCAACATAAGTGTGGTGTGATCTGCCGATTAAATCCAAAATCAGCTGGTTTAAATTAGGTCGATCTATCCTTCAGGGTTATGTCGTTGTGGTCCTTTTCACCATTTCTAGTGCAGCTGTTATTTTTTGATCACTCCCTGGAAGTCACAGGTCAGGTCGTTTGCACCAAATGTCCACCCTCCAGTGCCTCGGGGCTTTACAGTAGCACTTTACACTGACAGTCAGACCTTGGGGGACAAATTCAAGTAACAACCTTGCTCCTGGTTGCACTCCTGATCTCATGCACTGCCTTCAGGCTTTGGACAGTGAGGACTTTTTGACTTGAAACTCCTGCTTGGTGTCTTGGTACACAGCTCTCATTACCAGCAATGATCTTCGACATGAAAGTCAGGCCAATTCGACACAGAAGTTAATATTCTCGCTCTGGGCAAATTTGAGCTCCGTGGTGAAATCCCAAACTCCGAGCGCGAGTGGTCAGAATGGGACTTCCAGCCAGCAATCTAAAAATAGCAGCAGTGGTGGAAGTGGCCCAGAGGTGCACAGTGTCACACACGTACTGTTTTCTGACAGCACACATGCAGAAAATAAGTATATTGCAACAACAGAATGGTAAATTGGGCTCCATATTGACTATTCTGACTTCACAGCAGTCTGAAGAATCCTTTTTCTGTTTTTTTTTTTTTTCCCCCCTCCTCAAACTGCACCCAGTATCAGAGATGCCGCTGGATGCGGCCAGAAATGTGTGACTGAATTGCAGCCTTACTGAGGTGTCACAGTGTATTGACCCAGTGTTGAGTACACAACATCACTGCAGCAAGATAAGACATTAAACCCTTGAATTTCCAAGGGATGGTGGGTTACTGTCAGCCTTTGGTACTGATATGAAAAATACTGTCATATTGATATGGAGCATTGTGGCTTTGGGACGAGGCCATTCTTCTTTTTCTTCATCTTCTTTTTCAATTTAGGAGGAAACTATTGAGATTTTATGGCAGCACTTCACAGTATTTCCTGCTTAACAAGGATTCTTTTTATTTTGAAGTTCAAAGGATTAATTATCATTGGTCCTAATGCAGTTTTTGTTTTCTTTACTTTCAAAGAAGACACTGTTTTACTTAATATAAGTAAACAGGGCAATTATGATGTCTTAATTGATTCTGCTATGAGAACAAAGAATTGGCAAGAATTAAAATGTCAAGGTTAAATATCCTACATCTCATTCCAGGTGTACCAGTATTCCTACACGGCCTTCTACATCATCTGCAGTCTGGAAACGCCGTAAGTACACATCAGGGCTGAATCACTCCATTAAAATTGTGTTTTTCTTATATTATCTCACCTGACCTTTCTATGTGAAAATGTGAAAGAAACTCATTTACACCTGTTTTGCCAACTACCTCCCACAAAGCACCTCTGACATCAACCACACTGTTTACTTCCAAACCTGCACTTGTGCAGTCTGCGAAGCGAAACGGTGCTATCAGATAATCTGCAGCCTCAAATCGCAGCTGTAGTCAGCCGTAGCCACAACATAGGCAGATGTTTATCCTCATTCGCCCTGACCTGAGTTAGCCCTGCGACGACAGACCTCTAATTAAGAAGCGCTCAAAAACAGAAGGTAAATTACCAGAGCAAGGATTAGATTCAGCACGCACCTGCCAAAATGAGCTATAGTTCACAGAAGAAAGTTACACTAATAGCACTGCTTTGGTTTGAAAATGAGCCTTTTTCTGCAATGTCAAGAGATCTTGCAGATCTCTCGTCCTTCAACGTTAAGCTGTTAAAAACAGCTAAAGAAAGGAGCACGTAACAATGAAAAATTTGCACTCACTGCTGCAGTTAAACCTGCCGTGTTCATGTTTCTGTGTGTCCTCGGCTTTTTATTATAACTAGAAACGTGACAGAGGAAAACCAATTAAACCTTTTTTCTTAACATTTACTTAGGTAGGATCACAATGGTACTGTTTGCTATTCTAAAACATATTTCATTATGTTACTTAGTGGCTGCCAAAAGAAAGTATCTTCTTGTACCACTCTTTACATTACTTTTGCATTATTCTGCAACATGGCCTCTGATGCATTGTCACGTAATTACCAGTTAACAGTATAAACCTCAGGCTACAGTTTCACAGACTGACACAAATCTCTATCCTAATGAGACCACGCACAAGATCTTTCTGCTGCTGTTTAAGTATTAATTCAAAGCCGACAGCAAAGTTGGTGAAAACCGTCCCAAAGTGCACTTCACAGCAATTTTCACAGTGATTCTGCTGGAGAAACAGGTGCACGCAGAATTCAAGGTTACAGAGCTACAAACCTGCTCATCACTGCTTTTTTTACCCATTAAAAATGAAACGTTGGCAGCTTGGATGCGGTCGGCATGCCCTAAGTTTTTGGGATCCTGTTTCTTGCTACCAGTGTTGTATCTTTGCAGGTCCAGTGGATAGTTGTTTCTTGGCTGGGCACAGTTAGCACTGTACCCTCTGTGTGTCCAGATCGCCACGTACGCTCAACAGGAACTGATGCTCACTTTGGCACAAATGCGTACAAAAATTTGAGGTACATTCGCCCCCTGGTATTCGCGAGGGTTAGGGACCACTTCACTGAAAACACTATAACTGCATATTTTAATAGTTCAAACACCAAATATACCTTAACCTGTCATCATAATGAAAAAAGCAAATATTTTAGATGTGCTCTATGAAAAAAATCAGCATATAGGCAAATTTTCCGCAAATAATTTGAAGTTACGTTCCACAGTAAAGTCCGTGAGTACTGAACCGCGAATAGGCGGGTGTTCACTGTATTTGATTATTTTGTCATATCCACCTGTCATGCAAATAATTGAAGACCATTAGAAGAATGCGATGTGAAAACAAGACACACAGTAAATCCAGTTTAGAAGCATCAGTTTACCAGCTGATGAATGTAACTGTGAGCAAACCCACACAGGTACACTGAGCAGGTTCAAACCTAGAACCTTGTTGCCATTCAGTGACAGAAAAGAGCAAAACTACTGCCAGTTAATCAAGTGCTACAAGCGTCTAGCTAAAAAGCCTCCCCTGCCAAGTCATATTAGAGGCGTTTTTGTGCTGTGACTATCCACCTTACTTATTTCCCTTTTAAATTACTTCCACACCAGGTCACAGTATGACAGCACTGTCAGCAGCTCTTCTGCTTAAACCTATTTACATGCTGCCACCCAGTGGTGCCGCGTCAAAAAACACCTGCGCTGATGTCCTCATTTATTCCGCGCTCCAGACAAAGACACAGAGGCAGTGGTACCTCTAATTCTGCAGCCTGCACTGCGCAGCACTTTTCCCAATAAGGAGAGGTGACACTGTTATAGAGTGGCGGTATTTATGGATACACTTAAAGCTTTGTTCTCAGATGTTGTACACTTGTTCCTCTGCCGCCGCATCGCTGGGAGCAGACAGTCATTGTGTTTATGTGCCTTAACGTTTGTCTGATAGTGGGGGTTTTTTTCACCTGTCTGTGCACCCCAGGGAAACATGGAACCTGAACCCTCCAGAGGTGCGAAACGCTCAGCTTCAGTATGCAGGCTGGGGACCCCAGGATCAGCAACTGGTACGAGCTGCATGAATCCCCTCTTTCAAATCTGCTTTCAAACTAATTAATTTTTCATTGTTTCAGTAAAAAAAAAAAGAAAAAAACTAAACATAAATAAAAAAATCTGGAAAGGTCCATCTGAGAGGTTTAACACTTGCCCTTGGTGTTAAAAAAGTGCAAAAAAAACCAACTTTGCAGCACACAGACGGAAAGCTAAGTTAAGTTTTCACAACCTGTCTCCTGCCTGTTTTTAATTTTAATAGGTGATGGAATTAATTATATTTGAAGGTGCGCTTCAGCCAGAGGGACCTAATATTTCACAACCCAATGGGAGGAGTTACAGTGAGTGAGTGGAATTCTTGGTTCTGTTTGTGCCCTTGGTTTAAACCTGCTTTAATCAATTGTTGTGGCCACCTGAGCGCAGCGAGCTGCAAACCCAACACTGGCAGATCATTATTTTTTAAATAACAAGCATATGGCAAATATTAGCTTAGATAAATTAGCGAATGCAGTGTGGCACTAATTAGCAGTTTAACTGCTATTTGTGGTTGCATATGAATGTCCAACTGCAAATGCAAATCTGGGTGCACCCTGGTGAGACCAGCGCAGGTAAATGTGCAGATAAAGAGGTAGGTGTCCTGTGCGTGGCCTTCTGCAATTTGTACTCTGAGTATTCTCATTAGTAAGACACATGTGAGAAAGGGCAACTTCAGACACTGTGCTGACCCAGTTCTCAGTGTCTATATGTGTGAAAATGGTTAGTTTGCCACTTGTGTTTTTGTTGGTGTAAACCTTAAAACAGCTAATCTTGATAGGATCATGAGAATACAGTGAACTAAGAAAGTGGCAGAGTGGTGTAGTGGTTAGCACTGTTATGCCACAGCAGGAAAGTCAGAAGTATGAATCCTGTTTCTGCCTTTCTGCTTTTTGTGTGGAGTTTACATCTTCTCTCCATGCTTCCTCACACAGTCCAAAGACATGCATGAGGTTAGCTAAGTAGTGATTCTAAATTGGCTGCAGGTGCAAGTGTGAATGGTTGTCTGGGATAGGCTCCACCCCCTGTCCCAACAACTTTGAATTGCATTAGCAGAAGATGACTATTCCCCAAACAATGTTTGAATGTTAAAAATGCTGGCTTTGCATTGTAGTGTGCGTGGTCAAAATTAAACTTTGTGGAAACAGCGTTAAATAAGCGCAGCATTTCTGTGCCCAGAAGACAAATCAACAAACCAAACACAATAGCAGAGAGCTGCCACGGAAATGAAAATAGTATTTGGTGTGGCTTGTATTATTTATAGCCTCTAGTGCGGGGAGTTCTCAAAGTTTTGATGACTGAGTGCCAGTTTAGGTGCCAGCACAGGCTTGAGGGCTGCACTGGAGAAATGAAAACTTTTAGGTGCTGTTTTATGTTGGTAATTCTCATTTTTGAGCTTGTTTTTTTTTTTTTTTTTTTTACCATTAGTCAGGAGGCTGTTATATTTCTTTACACCAGCTGTATTTGTCAAAGTTAGGAAGGTTGAGTCTGCTACAAAGGATACAACAGAGGACCTGCAGATGAAGAGAAATGCTCTCTATCTGTGCTGCACTATCACACCATGAGATGAACTATGGATGAATAGTAGTGCATTTTGTTATGGTCACATAAACTGTTACAAGGAGCCATCACCAGCCTGCACAGTGCACTTTAAGAACCTTGGTTACTAAGTTGCTTTTCATTGATCCACTTCATCTGATAGATTCAGCAGTAATTGATGACACCTTATTACACCATAATTAAGGTGTCATGACCTTTATTACCCTTAAATTTGGTCCAAGTAAGGCCTGTATTCTGAATCGGTTTGGTCTCATTGGTGAGGTATGGCAATTACCGCTCCAAGAGCATGGTCCCAGAATTGGGGCACAGCTAATCTTTATCTTTCAAATGCCGCATTTTCCTCCAGTTGTTGATATGGTGTAAGTTATAATCCTTGAAAACAAACAGTTTTGTCCCTCAGGGTTTGAATCATCCCGATGAGTTGCTGATATTTCCCAGTAAACACATTTGAAATTAAACACTGCTGTTTGAATCACAAGAAGCAATGGTCCTTTGTAACTGTTCTGAGATGAAACATCCACCCACACACATACACCTCCTTCCTTCATCACACAATCAGACTTGTCAGGGTATTAATGAAGTTCAGTGTGTTGGTTTGCAGGGCAGTCAGACTGTGTGATTACATCCTGCAGCACAATGCTATTAATTACCTGTTATCTCGTCACTGGATTAATTAACGCTCTTGCTAGATTGATATAGCCTCAAGTTTCCCACCATTAGTCATGAAGCTGTATTACTTTCAGCTGCTGAGTTTTGTTAGCATGAAACTGAGCAGCTGGTATCCCTGAAGGTTCAGGTGCCCTCTTGTCAAGGAGGTTGCGGTTGCGAGAGACGTCCATCAACTGAAACAAGCCGACACAGACTTCGAGCCAAGGCATGTGTTGTGATATCTGCACTTCTAATATACGTAAATCAGCCCACCTGTTATCCTTTTCCCAAATCCCTTATGCACATGATTAAATCTCCTTTACGTTCCCATAGAAACTGCTCACATACATGCCCGTGCAAAAACACAGCTGTCCAGACACATGTTTAGCAATTTGTTAGGCTAAAAAGTCAGTGTAAGTGGATAAATAAGGGTCGTTGTGTTTTGTCTGCAACAAAAGCAGGTCGAGGAGTTTGCTTTTATACTCTTTAACATGTGGTCCACAAATATTCACGCAGATTTGGGTGTGTTACATTATCTCCTTTCTATCTGTCTGAGCTCCTTCACATTCACACACCTGTAAGATCTCTGAGGTCATGTAAACAGCTGCTCTTACACAAGCCTAAAACATAATTAAAAAAGAGACGTGATCGAGCTTTGCAGCAACAGCACCGGATCTATGGAATAATCTACATATCTGCACACACATTTAAACTCATACATTCTCCTTGCTATTTGGCCCCAGTGTGACATTCTTGTTTTATTTTATTTTATTTTATTTTGTTTTGTATTTATTTTATATTGTCATATTTTGATGTACGCTGTCCACAGCATTTCTGCATTTTAGTGTTGATTTTCTGTGAGCTGTATATTTTTATTATACAGCACTATGGTCAACTCTGTGTTTTTAAATGTGCTTTATAAACACATTTGACTTTGACCTTGACAATACGCTACAGTCGCATTACGGAAAACTGATTGACAACAGTGGCATGAACATAATTGTGATCATAGTGCAGTGAAGTTACAATGTTGTTGCGTTTGAAATGGCTGCATCAAAGATTAGGGACCAGTTCTGCAATAATAGTCAGCTGCTGTCTCCAAAGCAATGTTGGTGCATTAAGATGGTAATAAAATGGTAATAAGACAGAGTCAATTTGATATTGAATGGTGTCAAGTTGGCAATTGCGTGTAAACTGTTTGTGATAATCAGGTGATTAACCATGATAAATTGGCAACAACTGGAAATCTGTTGCCATCTACACAAATTAAATGGAAATTCATGTTAAATACTTCTGTCCTGAGTCCAGCCAGAACTTCATTTAGCCAGCTGAGTCAAGTTCCCTACTCCATAAACCTTCTCTTATCAGAGAATGACTGAAGTCAGGTAGCCTACTACTAGGAGACCTGAGTGCGTGACCAGGTTGAGGTGTGTTGCACGATCAATCTGTCTGCGACTAGCTTGTTGCCGCAACTGTATGCAATCAGTTGCTAAAGTAAATGCAACAAAACCAAAAAACACCAATAAAAATGCTGAGCAACCACAAGAAGGTTGGCAGGTTTTACTGCAGTGTGACTGAGGCATTAGAAAGATTTTGTGTTTGCATATGACAGTGAGACCGAGAAAGGGAAACTGTAATACAGTTTTCATTCAAATCACACTACATACAGGAGTACAATGTGTGTGACAAATAATTCAAGGCTTATTAAGTATTAAGAGTCCTCCTGCCTCCTTGGAGAATTACGAGGGAAATCCTTACTAAGAGTGAAAAGTTAAAAACCCTGGAACCTACGCTTCCCATGACCATTTGACTGTCCTGACCTGCCTTAAACATTTTTCTCGTCCAGCTCTATGCAATTACACACTTGGCCTCAGAATGATTAAAAGCTCACAATACCAAGTTCACACTCGTGTTAAACAAGCATAACATGTAATAACGTGCCCCATTTTAGTTTAGAAAATTCAGTATGATAACATTAATTACCACTTAGATTAACTTGATTAAATATGTTGTTAAGACCTAACCTGCCCTTCTCTGTGCTGGTGTGACTGGTCCAACCAGACCAAAGTATCTAGAGACTGCTCCAAATACTCTCACTGACTGCCATCAATGGTAGAATTTTACCTTCCTTCAGAGAACGGGGCCAGGTCTTCTCTCTGTGCTGTGGCCTAGATTAGCTTCTAAACAGGGACTCCATCTGTACCAGTGTGACACCAAAGCACACGGGCCCACGGCTTACGTCTCCTCAGGAGAAAGTAATTGTGACACACACTGTATTACTTTTAAAGAGGGTCTGTTTGCGTGAGAAACTTTTAGCTAGCATTTTTTTTTTTTTTTTGCTTTACTGTCATGTTGTTTAAACACAGCTGACTTAGATTTCCACAGGAGATTTTCCTGTGTAGTATTTGACCCTTTTTGCACTGTTGTAAGAAGTATTTAATCAGCAAGCAGCAATCTCCAGCTCCCTGAATGGTTTCATCATTCATACAGCTCAGAGGGAATATTTGTTGGAGAATCATTCACAAACTGATACCATGATACCTGCTTGAGGCCAAGAGATTCCAAATCCTTGAGATACCGAGCGAGCCCTTTTCTGTAATAGCCTGAGATTGATTTCAGCATGGCATTAAGGCTGTAACATTTTAAAATTCCAGCCCCAAGAGCAGCCCCGCCTTACCACGTTCGCTGTGGGTGCTGATGATCTATTATTCTCTGTAATGAAAGAGTTGACCTTCAGTTATCTTGAAAGCCCCGCAGGCCTGTGGAGGAGAGCGTCAAAGTCAAAATCTGGTCCCAAGGTTTGCTGTCTTATCGGAAATTGAAAAGACTTATTTTCTTGTCTTTTTACTTTTGGGAATGCTGGTTTCTCTCTAATCAAAAGGTGCTTTTGCAAATGTGTGCAGTGATGTCTTGTGTGTGAAAAGAGTGTGTTTCTGACCCTACGATTCATCTACGGTTGATCTTATTCTTCAGTTTAAATACAACACAGTCCTCAGATTTTCTGTTTTGTGTTGTTATTGATAAAAATCATAAGGTAAGACCTCATTCACTTTTAGGACATTACCAGTTTTCCTAAAAATGTAAGTCAGTTTCATTGACACATCAGTACCTGAGCTCAAGGATCTTGAGGACATGTACTTCTCTAGATGTTTTGTCAATTTTCATTCAAATTTTTGACTGCGTTTCTTTTATTTCTGACTCTTCTAGATCTTCATTTTTGAAAACAACATCTACTATCGGTCTAAGGTGGAGAGCCGTTCTATTCGTCTGGTTTCTACCGGCAAAGAAGGTGTCATCTTCAATGGGCTCAGTGATTGGTTATATGAGGGTAAGGCAAAAGATTTTCTTGCTGCTCAAATACTATACATACAATGGTAGCATAGTAGTTGAGGAGAAGTAGACTCGTATTGCTTCCATAGGAATTATGAGCATATATGCACTTGATCATCAGCAAGTGTGAGCATTCAGGAGTGTGTTAACACAATCTTTCCAAGCATAGATGTCCTAGCAAATTCACACCAAGGTCAGACTATGCAATGCTCGGAGAAACTGCAAGAAACCCAAGTGCTAAGTGTTTGGAAGGTTTGCCAGAAGAAAGTCTCTCTGAAGAAAAAAGAACATGACAACACAGCTTAGGTTTGTCAGGTTGCTTCTGAACAAACCACAAGACTTTTAGAACAATGTCCTTTGGACAGACGAGCAAAATGGAGATGTGTCGTTTAACAAAAAAACAAACAGCATATTGGCACAAATATTTTATACCAATTTTCAGGATGATGATTTGGGTTTGTTTTGCAGCCACAGGACCTGGGCACCTTGCAGTCATTGAATTGACCACAAATTCCTCTGTATATCAGTGTGATTAGAGTCAAATGTGAGGGAATCTATCCAAGAGCTAAAGCTTGACCAAATTTGGGTCTTGCAACCAGACAATGATCTCAAGCACAACAGCTAATATACAGCAGAATAGCTTAAAAAGGAAATGGCACGATTAAAGTCCAGACTTTGGTCAGATTAAAATGTGGTGGTTTGACCACAAGACAGCTGTGCATAAACAAATGCTCACAAACTTCAAAGAACTGAAGCAATATTGTAAAGACGACTGATAAAGTTTTGATGCGACTGTATGTATGTAACAAGGCATTCTGTTTAATGGTTCTCTCTGCTCTCTACTTTTGTAAGCTACACTACCCATTGCAGGCTGTAGTCTTACGTTTACCATACAGACATAAGATTGACATGCATTTTCTCATCTAACTCTTTCCATAAAAGAAAATAAGTGTGTTAGTTCTTATAATAATTAGGGAAAACATGTAGTAAACCTCTTTCGTCCCGTGTATTCTCCTTGTATTACATTTTTCTAATTTGAACACTCTGCAGCAGCTCAGGTATTTAGAAGTAATGACATGAGACAGCATGACTCCCAAGTGTCTGTAGCCACATTAGTATTTTTTGCATGTAGCGCTTGATTTCCTGCAGGTAAATTAAAAAATGGATATCCTGTCAGTTTGCTTCTGCTTTACACAGCCCTGAAAACGAATGAATGTTCTACATCAGTTGATGTGCATTAACTCGGCGGCTGTGTGTGTGTTGTGTGTTAAGATATAGATGTCAAAGTGCTCTCCGAGCGTCAACACCACCGATCAAAGCTCACCTGTATGCCTCACAGTATAAACCGTGACAGGGACTGTGTTAGCATTCAACTAATGAATTTATATCTGCTGCGCTGGGTGAACACTCTGCTCCAGTGGAACGGTGTTTTAATAACGGAGCAGGAGGGAGATGGGGAGCAGCAGACTCACAGATACAGAGATAGCAGAAATGGAGACAGCCAATGATACACAACAAGCTGTTAATCTTGGAGTAACGCTAAACATCACATATCTGTTTGAAAGTGTGAGGCTGCCACCAAGGAGATGTCAGGGTTTAGACGCTGTGGCAGAGAGGTTATCTGAGGTCACCGGTGCATCAGGATTAGAGCCCGTTGGCTGCCTTTCCTGCACAATTCATCTGTTTTTATTTAATGTTGTCCACCCACAGCCCTCTTATCTCCGCTTAACCAAGCTGATATTTGAAAGCAACTCCATTCTTCAAGAGCAATATCCATTCTGAGCCACTTAAACATTAATCGGAGTGATATTGCAGTGTCTGACCCCATATTTATGGATTGCTGAAGGCCTGGTAATTTACACTCATCATTTATTGACCAGATAAATCTTTCACTCAGAGATAAAAGATAGAATCAGCTTCATAATGTTGAGATAAAAGTGAATCATAGGACTATACTATTGGTTTTGTGTGCTTTAAGTGCACAGTGTGATGTGGTAAAGTGTTTTATTTTGAGAAAAAAAGGGGCTATTTTATTATCTCAACACAACACATTTGAAAGCCTGTCATCAGAATTATGTTTATTCAATAATGGAGGGATTTTTCAAAGACAACGAAACAGGCTTGTTGTGGTTGGAAAACATTGGCTAGAGACCATTATTATGACCAAGAACGATTTTGTTGCCTTCTTCAAAGACAAGGATCAGGTGCCTGACCACTCAATGTCAGTTTCCATCTTCAAAGTGACTTTCGTGCATCAAAACAGCAATAAAAAGACAAGACAGAGTCAGTCTACCATCTCTCTGCAGTTGAATAGGGTCAGGTTGGCTGCTGTTTGTCATAAATTGGCAATCGTCAAACTCTTGCAGTCTACATACATAAATATTCATGTTAAACAGAAATTTACATTACATTCATAATCTCGCCAGAGCCTCACTGATTTGAAACAGAAATTCCTGCACAATTAGTGATGTAGGTGCTGAAGGACAGTGATTTAACTGTAAACTGACATAGGCACTCGTCAGTTTACAGTTATACACCAGAATACGGCCAGATGTCCTCTATTGCAAAGAGATGTATCACAGATGAGTAGCGCACATGGGAGCTCACTGGCGCAGATTGATTGCAACATGTTGGCTGTCTTTCTGCCTTTATAAATTAGAAAGGAGTTATTTGAAAACCTGTCAGAGTGCAGTTGCAGTCAGTCCAAGCCAGAACTTGATTGTTTGCCATCAGACAACCTGTGCAGTCAACTTGACTGTGCTTGCCCACAGGTTGAAAGGGTTGCACGCGTAATTGTTGCAGTGTACTTTTAATCTGTAATGCAGTCCCTCAGCAACTCCTGATTTTCTCATTTTTTTTCATAGTGCCAAGGAATTTCCCTCTTATTTTTATGCTAGTGCGCCTAAGCTATTAGTCAATTTTCTTCCAGTTGACTCTTTTCCCCATAGAAGGTGGATAGGGTTGTGCTGGTAATGACTATGACTATGATTATATAGAGATACCCCTGACATCATACAGGGTTGCAAATTTTGAGGCTGAGGCTTTGAGGAATGAGGCTTTTATTAAGTTCATATTGCATATAAATCTATGCCAAAATGTCTTGGAACCAGCTGATTTTGATGGCCTCATTATGCCAGGTTTTATTTATTTATTTATCTTCCTTTGAGAATGCACTAAAAGTCCTTTTCATTCCCATTAATAATAAATCTCTTTTGAAAAACTTGTATTTGTAAGCCTGTAAATAGACTTGGTATTAGCCCAGATATGATGTAAGCATTTGCAGGCAAGCTTAGAAGCCTCGCCAGCTTGTCTAATGTTTACATTCATCAGCAAGACTGCAAGGCAGAAGACTTTCCATGCTAATGACTCAGGCCATCCTCCAGCCAAGGTCAAACTGAGGGTCGCACTGCTGCTGAGGAGAAATGAGGTCTTAAGCTGTGCCTGTCGCTGTGCAGCAGATTTGATGCTAACGGGTGAAAAGGTTGGCAAATAATCTCCCAGGGCTTGAATATCCTCTTGCTTGCAATGTTGTCTTAATCCGTAAATGTGTGTGTGTGTGCTAGTAATGTGCAGACAGCAGAAATGGAGAGAGAAGGGAGAAAAGAAGAAAAGCAAAATTAAAAAAGAGGAAATGCAGCCAAGAGTGCCATTGGGCTGTGTGTAATAGTCGTGTGTTCTGTCATCTGTTGGCTGTCTGATTATTGAGGCTGTACTGATACTGACACATCCTGCAGTGTGACGCAGCCCAAGGAAATGGCTGTTTATTAGGCTCTGGTGTGCCCAGATAAAAACCCGCTGTTGCTTTGATTTTACTTGTGTTTGCCCCTTAGATATTTGGCTAGATGAATGTTTGCATCGAGAGGCTTGTTTGTAGGGGTGGTTTCTGTTTATCAGTCTGTTTGTGTCAGACTCTGCAGGAGATAAAGTAACCACATAAGCAACACTTGTGCACTGGAAAGAGAAAGATTAATAAAGGGTGTGAAAATATGGGCTTGTCTGAAACAGACGGGAGAAATAGTTTTGTAGAACTTTCTCAGTGGATGTGAGTCATGCTGTTTGGAGATTATCAGACAAAATAAGATCCGTATTGTCCAACCTTCTTGGCACAAGAGAAACAGTGATTGTGTAATTTCTTTTTTTAATTTGATCTTTGTAGTGATTTGGAGTTGCCGATAAACACAACTGGCAATTCTTTTGTCACTTAAGAAACATCTGAAATGTTTAGGACTAGGCTGACAACTTGTTTTTGGACCTTCTACTTCTCAATTTTACCAATTGTGGTAATAGAGAACTGTTTTAATCGAGATAATTTTTAGCACATTTCTTTGTGAATTTCAATTGTGTTGAGTTACCTGAAATCAAACATCCATCCATCCATTGTCTTCCACTTATCCCAAGTTGGGTCATTGTGGCAGCAGGCTAAGCAGGATATTACAGATGTCCTTCTTCCCATCCACACTTTTCTGTTCCTCCTGGGGAATTCCAAGGCATTCCTAGTCCAGATGAGATATACATTTGGGTCTACCTCACCTCCTCCCAGTTGGGCATGCCCAGAAGACCTCCAAAAGGAGCCACTCAGGAGGCCTCCTAACCAGATGTCCAAACCAGCTCAACTGGCTCGTTTCGACATACAGGAACAGCACGTCTACTCCAAGATCCCTCCAAAAGTCTGACATCCTCGTCCTATTTCTAAGGCTGAGCCACCCTTTGGTTGCTTGTATTCGTGACCTTACTCTTTCGGTTATCGCTCATATTTCATGACCATGCAGAGGGTGATGTTTGGGACACAGTAGACGGACTGGTAAATTTAAAGCTTCAATTTTCAGCTTAGCTCTCTCTTCACTACAACAGTCTGGTACAACACCTGCAGTACTTCTAGTGCCACATCAGCATCAGCAGTACTGCCCCAGCTCGCCCAGCTCTCACTTGAATTAGACACTTGAATTACCTTGCTTGAAGTCTCTCTCCCCCAATCCAGAGGAAGCATTCCATCTGTTTTCTGGCAGAAAACTATACCCTCAGGTTAGAAGGTGCTGACTTTTATCCCAGCCATTTCACACTTGGCTGGAAACCAGTTCAGTGCATAGTGAAGGTCACGCTCTGATGAAGCCAACAGAACCACATCATCCGCAAAAAGTAAGGATGCTATTCTAAAGTTCTCATAGCAGACACCCTCCTCACCCTGTCTACACCTTGAGATGTGACAAAGGGTAACCCAACACTGACTGAAAATGTGCTATCACTTTGGTTAGACATGGACCTGAAGTCCAGAACAGTGGAGTCTAATTGTTGTTTCTATTGTAATATCTATGGCAAACCTGGGACAAATACCAGACATTTTACAGTCATAAAAATAACAAATACTGACAGTGAAGCTAATAAAAACTAATAATTAGTTTGGGTCACTTTGTTTTCATTCATGAGTGCATCTTCTTGTTGGTGCTCAAGAGGTACTAGTGTAAGAAGTTTAGTGTTTTCTGTTGTATGTGTAATGGGGCCAAAATTAAATGTAATTACGTACCTGCAATTGTTTAGATTCAGTGAAACATTTTTACGTTTAGGTCCAACTTCAAGCAGCCCCTGTGTATAACACTGAACTGACTGTATTTACTTCTAGTGCTCTGACAAAGGCTCTGTTCCAAAGCACGTATTTCTTTTTTGATGTGAGACAGATTGTGAGTATTTTGTTCTCGCTGACTAGGGCATTTGAGGTGTGGTATTTTTTCTTTTTCTTTACCTTATCCTACATTTTGTGGGGAGTGAAGCATTAAAGTGATACTCATAAGAGACCAAAGAAGTTACAAAATTGAAGAAGTTTAAGCTCAAAATTGCTGGACCTTATGTTTTGCAGACTCCAGTTCAGTAAGTGTCTGCTATAGGCAGCAGAAGCCATAACGTTATGTCTGGACTGGACACTGTTCAACTTTCTGAAAAAAGTCACTATCTTCATGAGGTTTGAGGTCTATATTTCAAAGTAAATTGGCTTGCACCTTCTAACTAGAAAAACTAAATGCCGACTTTACAAAGCGTGTTTGAGGAAAGAATAAAAACATGCGTCAGTTTAACCTTGTAAACCCACAAATGCTGTTTTCTGCAGTCATCCCTCTATTTTTAAAAACTGTAACATGTTCACATCGCATCTTTTTGTTAATGTGCAAAATGCTGGGTTCATGTTGAAGCTACTTATCAAGTTCTTGGTTAGAGGAAACTTTTTACCTTCTCATGTAAAGTGTCCTGCTCTGACTTGTGTTGCCAGTTGATGCTAGATAAATATAACTGAACTAAAATTACAGGAAGTGAACTGTTGCAAAATGTGTAGCTGTAAAGTGGCTAAATCCTCTTGTAACTTTTTTTAAATCTTATTTCTGAATATAAACCTGCAAAAACAATGCCCTGTAATACAGTTTTCATCCTTTGGTTTCCTAAGCCAGAACTACAAACAGATTATTTGCAGGCTGTTTAGATGCTCTGCAAAATCTCACTTCTTCTGTCATGTGCTTCTTTGCTAATGCTTAATTATCGCTTGCAACACATCCTCAATCTGCACACGGATACTTGTGCTGTATTTATAGTATCAGCTCCTTTATTGTCATATTTTTGTGGCGCTTTGGCTGGAAGACTAGATTGTCATGCCATCTAACCAGTTTGGTTGTTGGCAAGCCAGAATAAAGGGCTAGCAGGGCTTGACCATGCCAGGTGTATGTAGTTGTATTCAATTCCGTGCTCTGTGGTTAAAATTCACTTAATTGGACGTGTCTAATATTTGAACTGTGTAGTTTTTTGTTTGTTTGTTTGTTTTGGCAGAGGTGACTGGGGGGTTAATGCAAATGTTATAGCTCGTATAGATACAAATGTCAAAAACACAACTCATCTCAAAGAGAAAAATAGCTGGACTCCAAAACAGAGGAGCAGTGACCTAGAAGTATGCACCAGACACTAAAGACAAAGGCAGGCTTTCCCTCTGTGCTGCATTGCTTCTTCACCTTGTGTTTAGCATGTATCTCTGCTGCCCTCTGTTGGATGCTTGTGGTCATTTTTTTTTCTAAACACTCAGAAGGATTCGTGGTGTTATTGTGCCACAGTTTACGGAATATTTGCAGCATTTTTATATTTTTTGTATCCTGTTAATGTTTTTTTTAAAAAATCAACTATTTGCAACCTTGGATGTCTGATTTTCTTTTTTTCTTGTTAGCTCAGCTTTCCTGAATCTGTCACCTTGCACTCATTATTTCCCAATGGCCGCTTGACTTATGGCATCTCATGCATTAATAATGTCCTCTACTCAGTGTATAATGTAGTCTGCACACCAGGATGGAGAACATGGACAAAGGAGATGAGCCTCCGACAGCTCACCTTCGTAATCGTCACAATGAGGTGGGCTGTAAAAAGACAGGAGATGTGATCTCATTACTTAAGAGAGAAAATGAGAGCTGGCTCATTAAAAGTGGTTCGCTCACAGCCTCTTCTCTTGGTTTCTCTCCCTTTTGTCCCTGCACATTCTTTTGTAATCACACACCTATCAGGACACTTCCAGAGACGTAACTGCTTTCTCCTTGACTGGCCAAGGTGACTGGGCGTCCCCAGCCGAGTGGATCTGACAGCTCGGCGGTTCCACTCCGCACGGAAAGCCTTTTAAGCTGCCGCCGGTGAAGTTGGCACGCAGCGGTAGAATTGGCCATGCGGGAAATCATTTTTATATTTTATTTTATTTTTCATCATTTGAAAATGCAATCAGTGCTTTGTTGTCCTGTACTGCTCTGTTCAGCATCAGACAGTGAGATCCAATCATTCCCCACTGAGCACTGCCAGCAGGGTGCAAGTGGGC
This sequence comes from Pelmatolapia mariae, assembly GCF_036321145.2. Lineage (NCBI taxonomy): Eukaryota > Metazoa > Chordata > Actinopteri > Cichliformes > Cichlidae > Pelmatolapia > Pelmatolapia mariae. The sequence continues at coordinate 12,175,398 of NC_086235.1, read as the reverse complement.
ACACAAGGGAGACTAAAAGAGCAAAGGCTAATAGGACTAAAGGATTCCATTAGCCCTTTTCCTTCTAATGTTACTTCCGCAGGGATGTGTATTGTTTCAGGTTCTTTAAAGGAACCTATTCAGCTCATTTTCAACTCATATTTTTATTTCCAACAACAACAACTCTCAACAAGTGTAGCTTTGCATGATTCACAATTCACAATAATTCTTATATAACTTATACCGACCCTTGGTGCAGCTACAGTATATTCCCTTCCCTCTGTCTATACGGCAAGGTTCTTCTGATTGGTTGCGTTTGGCAAACAATAGTTTTGAACAGCAGGTGGGTGGGCCTTGTGTTTTGACAGTAACTGAGATTTCCATGTTAGGGATATCCCCACTCTTTAACTTCATACAGATCCAAGTATAGAAATAACTGCCTGAAATAGAGTGTTTAGAGCACTTCAAATGCTCATTTTAGCTAATTTGAGACAAAATTACTTCTCCATATGCTTGCAATAGATATATATATGTATGTATGTATAGATAGATAGATAGATAGATACTATATGACAAAATAAGGCAAACAATAGTCTGAAACGGTGAAACACATGAAACAGTGTCCATCAGTAGAAAGTTACAAGCACAACTACTTTTGCAGAACTGTGTAAGAGAACAATGTACATGGGCGTCTGTACCGGAGGTGTTTGACAAATGATGCCGCATATCAAGTAATTCCACCAAGCGATGCGTGGTTAATGAAAATGCTAATTGGTAGTTGATGTTGTTAATTCCCCAAAGCCAGCACCCAGTCCCACAGATAAACAGCATTAATGAAATTTTAATTGCAAAAGTTGATATAAATGTAGCTAGTGGCAGGCTCTAACAATGAGTCGGAGTGTTTTTGATACCGTCTGCATTGTCGCCACAGACTTAGTAATGAAGTAGGATTGTCAAGGCTATGCTTTATGCTGCCAAAAAGTTCCCTCAGTGAGCTTTTATTTGCATAATTTCCTAATGAGACACTCTGTGTTGACAGACGCAATTGTGTGTGTCTGTCTGTCTTTGTGTTGCAAAGGAGATGAAGGGCCTAGACTGCTCTCGTTTCCCCGTTATTCTCTCTGTATATGTAAAACAGGAGTGTCTGTGATCGCTATGTTATTTTATGTGGACACGCTTGCACACAGAGGGGCTCAGGGGAAATGTCTAGGTCACCGACCTGAAATGAGCTGAGCCTCTTGCTGAAAATGGTACACACAGAAATGTAGTAATGACCCAGAAAGTTATCTGCGCTGTGGTACCTGGTGAGAAAGTGCTGTTAGGTTTATTTCAAGGAAATGTAGCTGAGTTCTATTTTGGTCAGCATGCTGTGTACTGAGATTAAATGCTGTTGTGATTTATGACTTCAAACTTTTGGGTAGCAAGTGGTTTCACATCTGGGTTTAACAGAGAGTGAGTGGGAGATTCCAAATTTAGCAGCTCAGGCACAAAGTATAGTTGTATGTATAGTATGTTGCTGAGAGGACAAAGAGGGTAACTTTGAATCTTTTATCAGTTTGACCAAATTAGGGAAATAGTCAGCAGTAGTATTTTAAATATAATCTTCAATGCTTCTCCTTCCCCTGTTCATACAAACACTCACCCACCAATTGTGGCTCAGTGTCCTGGCCAAGGGCACTTTGGCATGTGGAGGATTTAAGAAAAACTTGCTCTTTCACCTGAATAGTTGAGGGATTCTCTACTTTCAGGAGGGAGTTATCATACTGTTTAGCCCTGACTTGTCAAAAGGAAAAGAAAGTCAAGCATAAGTCACATATGCTGACCAGTGGGAGAAAGAAAAGGGAGGCAAAACAATACAAATAGTGCTAGTAATCATAAAGAGCATTTATAAATTTCAAAATGCAGTTTTTCCCTAGAACACCTGCTGCATTATAATCCCAACAAGTAACAACCGTGTGATGCTGTTGGCCTGCAGCTATGTAATTAACTTTTGTCTTTGCTGTTGGATTGTGTTATTCACTATGATTATGATTGATGGTCATTTTCTATTTGCTCTTCCAGAGGAGATTTTCCAGTCCCACATTGCCCATTGGTGGTCTCCAGATGGTGCCAGGTTAGCATACGCCACCATCAATGACACCTTGGTGCCCAGGATGGAGCTGCCAATGTTTACAGGCTCACCCTACCCAATAGGGAAAGAGTACCATTACCCTAAGGTATACTTTTTCCTTATTTAAACATCTGTACTGATGCGGATAGTTTAAATTATAGAAATAGAATGGTTTAAGCAAAGTGTTTTTATTTTTTGCTTTGTTTTTTATGGGACATTATGCTTAGTTACTCACTTTGTTTTCATTCTGATCAGGCTGGAGAGGAAAATCCAGTCATCACTCTTTATGTCGTGAACCTTAACGGCCCTCTGCACACCATTGAAATGAGGAGGCCTGATGATCCCAGGATAGGGTGAGTCATCCAAAACTATCAAACAGTCTACCTCTGTGCTCAGTCAACCGATGCACATTTTACACATCGTAGATTTGGCTCAGATTTGCAGTCACAGAAAACCGGTGGAAAATCATTGGCTTTTTTTTTTTTTTTTGGCATATCTGTACAAATAGTCAAGATGTGATTGCAGGACAGACTTTAAGCTTCAGTTAAAGAGGGTTTATAACTTTTGTAGGATTTAGAGTATTTAGAGTCCCCAGTTCAGAGACTCAAAGGTAATTGGACAATTATAATTGTGCTGTAACTGTATGATTTTCATTAAAGTGCACTATATTTTGAATAATTTGGAGATCTTTCTTCAAACCCTGGCCAGATATAGTATCTACAGCCTTTTCTATTTTCTCCTAAATGAGTTAGTAAACTCTTTAGACACCACACACTTGAGGAACAACATCCTGGACCTTAGATATCAAAGGCTTTAAAAAAACACTCCCCAAGGAGGCTTTATAGGTGACTTACCTTAGTGACATGACTAATATATTTTCATTTATTAAATAATGTAGATTGCAAAAAGAAGTGACTTTTTAATTTATATTTATTCTTTTTTTTACAGTGTTTTTTTTTTTGTCGCATTTGTATATTTACACAGTTTTCTGTGTAACAAATATATGCTACCACATTCTTGTGGCATGTCTCAAGTCAGCACAATTCTTACACTAATATGTTTGAATGGGAAGTATATTTTATCTAGAGTCACTATAACAATCAAGAAAATGGACCTTTTAATTGTCAGCCTGCATATGTTAACCCAAATCTTAGTCTACTGTTCTACAGCTTACTAAATGCCTCATCCTAAATATTTTTTTAATTAATCATTAATTATGTATATTATGTAAATCAGTAAGAACAATAACTTAAAATTTAAAGTAAAACAAGTAAAGGTTAAAAATACCTCTAATCAGGGACTTGTAACTGATGTAAGCGGCTTCCCTGCCGACCCATCCAGTGTCCAAATATGGAGATTTTATCCCTTTCCTGTACAAGGATGAAAAATGAGGATGGAAAAAATTTAATGTCCAGGATCACAAATCTGTAGATCAACAGAAAAGTCCTAAATATTAGTTGTATATGCATGTGTTATCATAGGTGATGCAAAGCAATATGGATTTTTGGATAATAAAATATTTTTGAATACAGTATATTACAGAGTCATATTATATGATATGCTGCACAGACTGGGGAATTTTCTGTCCCCAGTGATGCATTTTTCCTTAATGGAACTACACACAACACCCTATTAAGTTTAATGCCTCTATTTAGTCTCTTCATATTTACAGCCTATTTTTCCACCTCTTTATACACTGCTTGATTTCTCTGTATTCAGATGCAACCATTTTCTCACTTTTTCCATTATCTTATTTTTACCCACATTGCAGCTAATACCAATGATAATAAATGCTAAATATGCTTTCTGTTTGCCAGTGAGTACTATGTGACCATGGTGAAATGGGCCACCACCACCAAACTAGCCATTAATTGGCTGAACAGAGCACAGAACATCTCAATCCTCACACTGTGTCAGGCTACAACGGGAGTCTGTACTAAGGTGAGCACAGTGTGCATGGCACATGTGCCGCATGTATGAAAGGCTGTTTCTTTATCCCAACTGAAATCTGTTTATCTGTTTCTACAGAAACACGAAGATGAAAGTGAAGGGTGGCTTCACAGGCAGGTGAGAATGATAATACACACGTGTGTGTAAGGTGGATTTAGAGTATTAAGGCACTGAGGTACTTATCCTTTCCGTTGTAGCAGTCATTAAATTATAGCCACTGTTTACTTGCTTTGTTGCCTGGCATTTCTTGCCTGACGACATGCACAGTCATTAAATTCAAGCTTTAAATTTAACATGGCTTTGTTCTAAGCTGTGTATGCTGTCTTTTTAAATTATAACGTGGGAATGCCTTTGTATAATTACTGCATTAAGCAGCCTGCGTATTTAGTTGTCTGTAGCAGTCTTTATTTTATGTCTTGTTAAGTGAAAACACTTAGATCAACCCTCTCTGTGTATTCAGAATGAGAAGCCGCTGTTTTCCAAAGATGGTCTGAAGCTGTTCTTCACACGGGCCATTCCTCAAGGAGGCAGGGGCAAATTCTTTCACATCTCCATGTCCATCTCCCAGGTGAGAGAATATTTGTATGCCAAGTATTTGCATCACTAACTTGAAGTTAACTTGGAACTGATGAACCTTTCATGTCAAACTTTCAAAAAGTGTGGCCCTTATTAATGAAAAATTGTTTAAAAGACATTTTGCATACATAATTCCTTCTAGATGATTATTTCCAGCAGTTTCTGTCACCTGTAAATTGCCAAGGTGGTACATCTGGTGTTTCGTGCAGTGATTGTAGTGAAATATTTGCCCTGTTCCTGTCACATACAGAAAATGTTGGTGGAATTGGAGGATAGCTATCATATTTTTGCTGTTTTTGCTTCTCTACACCCACAGCCCAACATTAGTACAGACACACTGCAGTCTATCACATCTGGAGACTGGGATGTCACTCAAGTTCTGGCCTACAACGAGGAGAACCAACTAATGTGAGCATGCACAAACCCCCAAGCCGCCACCAGAACTCAATCATACTAAAAAGCATGTTACCACACATTTGCAACTGTTTACATTTACTCTAGGTTAACATATACTCACCACCCACTTTGTTAGATACACCTGTTCAACTGCACATTAACGCAAACATCTAATTGGGTTATTTAACCTCAAAAATATCTGCAGAACTTCAAGCCAAGCTTTGAATGGTAAAGAAAAATTATTTAGCTTACTTTGACTGTGGTGTGGTTGTTGGTGCCAGGCAGGTTGATCTGTTGATATTTACCCATACTCTCTTCATCTACATTTCTTTGGGTTTACAGAGAATGGTCAAAAAAATGAAAAATATCCAGTTAACAATAGCTCCCTGGGTGAAAATGCCTCGTTGATGCCAGTGGTCAGGGTAGAATTCCAAGAGTGCTTTGAGCTGATAGGAAGTCAACAGTAACTCAAGTAACAACTCACTACAACCAAGATATGCAGAAGAGAATCTCTGAATGCACAACACATTGAACCTTGATGGGGTACAGCAGCAGAGGACCCACACTGAGTGCCACTCCAATAAGCTTAGAATAAACTGAGGTTACAATTCACACCAAAATTGGGCAACAGAAGATTGGAAAACCCAAATGGAATTCACGGTCACCAGATCTCGATCCAGGTATCACCTTTGTGATGTGAGGGAACAGGAGATTTGCACTGTGGCATCTGCAGACAAATCTGCAGCAACTGTGTGACGCTATCATGTCAATATGGACCAAAATCTCTAAGAATTTTTCCAGCACCTTGATAATAATAATAATAATGGATTGCATTTATATAGCGCTTTTCGAGACCCTCAAAGCGCTTTACAATTCCACTATTCATTCACTCTTACATTCACACACTGGTGGAGGCAAGCTACAGTTGTAGCCACAGCTGCCCTGGGGCAGACTGACAGAAGCGAGGCTGCCATATCGCGCCATCGGCCCCTCTGGCCAACACCAGCAGGCGGTAGGTGAAGTGTCTTGCCCAAGAGAGAGCTGGGGGATCGAACCGGCAACCTTCCAGTTACAGATGATCGTCCCAACCCCCTGAACCAGGGTTGCCCCGTTGATGAATCTATGTCATTAAGAATTAAGACAGGATTGAAGGCAAAAGGGTGCCCAACCCATTACTAGCAAGGTACGCCTGAAGAGTCTTATGTGGTCATAAATGATAAACAGATAAACAAGTGTAGAAATTCAGCACCATGGACAGAGGCAAGCCCATCGTTTCAGTGGTTTGACAATAAAATTATTCTTCATTTTTATTATAAAGGTATATACTGGATATGGTCTTTAGGACTGAAATATTGGGAAATAGATGCTCTATTGTGCCACCTCAAACAATTCCACACAACAAACTGCCCTGAATGCACACACATAACAACCGCCTTGAGTCTCCATTGCACCCATGAGGAGTGTGACTCATTCCCATCACTCCCTGATAATTACACTCCCACTGTGATCTGACTAGCATGACTTCACATATTTACACCCTCATCCAAACATATATAGAAACACAGTTCCTCTTTTTTCCTGAGAGTTGCAGGGATTTGAAAAAATCCCAGCCAAATGGGGGTAAGATTTGTCCCATTTCTGTTCTGGGTTCTTTTATAAAACATCTTTTCTAGTCGGGGTATTACTAGGGTAGTCCCTAAGCTGACTGGGGAACACAGCTCTGCTAAAGTCACAGAGTATAACAAAAATAACAATTATACATGACTGTCATTCCATTTTTGCGTTTTTTAATATGTTTACGCAGATACTTCTTGAGCACTGAAGATGGTCCAAAGCGAAGGCATCTGTACAGGTAATAGCTGTTCGAACTTACACTGCACTTGAAAAACTAGTAGCTTTGATAGTTGGGAAAATGTGTTTTTTAGTTTCAATGTTAAAAACAAACACTCATATTTATTTCCATAGTGCGGACACATTTGGTTCATTCAACCGTCGCTGTCTGACCTGCGCCTTGTCCAACAGCTGTGGATATATCAGTGGCTCCTTCAGCCTCAACATGAGCTACTTCCTGCTCAACTGCCAAGGTAGTAGCATGTTTGAATTCAGCTTCTGTTTAGCTTATCCACTTAAAGATGTCACACAGGGCTCTCTTTCAACAATGAAGTTAAAAGGTGCATGAGTGCAAACTTTTAAAGTGGGCACCTGCTATTTTTATTACATCACAGTGCCATGTGCAAGGAGACAATGCAATACTGTGATGATAAATCAGCCATCATATAAATGGCCAATCCTCCAGTTTGCATTTCTTATTTGTTTATACTTTCAGGGAGAATACACATTAATCAACATTACTACAAGTGTACCAGTGGGTTTACTATATTACCACTGGGTAATTTTTCAACTGTTGACCCTGACCAGATGTTAAATTAGCCTTTAGAAGCATAAATGAATATTTAAAAGCCTCAAAACAGTAAAAAGCTTTAGAAAGAAGAAGTTGAAAGAGAAGTGCAGGCTGTTAAAATGCAACCACATAATATCCTGTTCTATTACACATGATAAGCATAAGCCAGAGGGTACACAATTGGATAAAATGTCATATCGTATCATAATGTTAAGCTTTAAAATTTTGTTTGTTTTGAAGTTTGTATGATAATAAATTAGCTACACTTAAGAGAATACACATCCAACACTGCTAGTCATGTATGTGTCCTTTGACTTACTGTAATAATTTAATCAAATAAAAGGGATCGCTTTTGTAGTCATTGCTATAGGTGTGTCTGTTGGTTCAAAGTGGTTTCTCTCAGTAATCTGTAGCTTTGTTTACTTGAATGCACATTCAAGTAATGCTTTTATTAAGCTTCAACATCTGTCTGTTTTATTTTCCCCCCTGAAGGAGTATGTAATTGGTTCTGTTTGATTGTCTGTTTGTTAGCAGTCTAGGGTCCACAGTTTTCAAGATATCATTTTCAAATTTTGTTTGAAAATCTCCAAGATCAGTTTTTGTAATATGATAAATCAAGTAATATATCATATGAAAGGGCATGGAGAAAGCTGTACGGGCATTTTTTATTTTTTCAATTCGATGGCCTATAACGTTACATCACATACAAAATTATAATATAAACATAATATATATAATATACATTATAAAAAATATAATTTCATGTGTTTATGTATATTTTCACAGCTTATAGAAGCCAAAGGTTTCAGCCAATTCTGCTCCAGTCATATGGGTAAAGACGATAAAACACACCATTTTAGTATATAATGCTAATAGGTCAAAGCGATGATGTCACGATGGAGATGTCATTATTGAAAATTAATGACATCAGCATAAAATATCAGCGTTTTAGTATAGCCCTTGCCCTTTGGGGGGAGTTGTGCAATAGTGCTCTTGTATTACTTCCTTTTTCTCATTGATGTACAATAACATGTATACAGTGAGTGTAAGATATTAAAACCTGTAATGATATTTTATATACTAATCATATGTTTTGTACGTAAATGTGAGCAACTATAGCTCGTAAGTGTAGCAAAGTCTTTGAAATGAGGTGAAGAATAAATAAAACATACAGTACAGTACTTAGAAATTACACTGTAGTAAAAATGTTTCTACCAATTTTCTTTTGGTGAGATGTTGTTGCTAAAATGATTTCATATTTCCGTTGTGTTGCTGGTAGGTAGTTCACCGAAAAGTGACAGCACTGTGGCAAAAACAGAGCCGGTGCTTGGATGACTTTACTTGTCACAATGTCAAAAGCTTCTTTCACCTAAAAAAAAGAGATCCCATATCATTGCACTTCTCCTACCTTTGATCCATTTCTTCAGTGCTGGTTACTAAAATATCAAAAGAAGAGACAATCTTCTCCTGGTGATCAGAGAAATATCAAAATGTCACAGCACTGTTGTCATGCCGCAGCAGAAACTGTGTCTCAGTCTGACTTGAAGCCTGTAGCCTCAATATTTAATCACTGATGTAACACTTCAGTGTCAATACTTGCTAACTGATCACCACTGATCTAAGATCAGACTTGAACTGACCAAAATGCAATCACACCCTTTGTGCTCAACCTCTGACACTCTCTGACAGTCAATAATCTTGTACCTCATGTATTTGTAGTGGAGTTCTTTCCTTCACAGCCTGCCTGTGATCTCATGTGATGACATTATAATATCATAATCACGAGGAAAGGGAGTGCAAGGGAGAGAAAAAGGAGCCAGGGAGAGAGCGGCTGGTTTGCTCTTCGACAAATACAACCACAGTGTTCCTCTATTTTATTCTCAATTTGCTAAGTGCATCAATCACTTCATTTGCTGCCCCTCCTCCCTGCAGTCTGAGGTTTTAGGGCTTTGCCTCTGTTTGTGGCCTAGATATGGAAAAGCTATTAGAGCTATTGCATTACATAAATTGAATAAGCAAAGATGTGCTTCTTTGTCTGTCAGACAAATGATCTGGTATCTTTTAGGGTTTTGTTTTGTTTTTTTCTTTTTGTGCATTCACTGAAGGACACTGTGGCATCACTGTGCATTTGTTAGGAAACATACACTTTTCCCTTGCTATAAACAAATAGTAAATACAGCAACCTATGTATTAATATTATGGTGATTTAAAAAGAAATTCTTTTTTTTAAACAGTCCATAGTAAGTCAGAGTGTCCACATGTCATGGTCAAATATAAAGATACATAGTATTTGAGCTCTGATCTTCTTTTTAGGGCCCGACATCCCATTTGTGGCTGTTTACAAGACACAGAGAGACGCAGAAAGTGAGACACAAGACAGAGAAAGTGAGTATTTCAACCAAGCAGCAGGTCTCCATGTCAAAAAGTGTATTTCCTCTACTGGCTTTCCCCCTCAAACCAACTGTAAGTGTCAGTATCTGCTAAGACTCGAGTCATTAGAGTGGATTTCATTATTTTCTGTGTTTCTATTGATACCTTTTGGATTAATTTAATGGAATTATCTAACAAATATTATGGCCGTTTTTATGCCATGGAGTTTTTATTTTATAGGTCACAAGTGCAGTGTGAACGAACAACATATGCCAACCGGCACGCCACTTTATAAGAAATGGTTACATTAAAAATAGTCTAAAGCAACCTGTGCTCAAGAGGTTCAGATGAGTGATTTAAATTAGCAGAGATTTAGTAGCTAAGTTAATTTTGGTGAAATCAGGGTCACATCAAATGTGAAAAATCTGTAAAAGCTTTTTATTACCCACAGTTTTTTATGGATGATCTTCAAACTTCACAACAATGCCGCCCTTGCTGCCTGTCTGTATCCACATTCTTAATAAAGTTTAAATGTGTGAGTTTTAAATTAAAAATCAATTTATTTATTTTTAAAGAAGAATTGTATTTACTTTTGTAGGAGGAAATTAGCTGTACACAAGCTATAACTTTTCGCCTTTTTTGGAATTTGAACAGATTTTTGACTCACCATAGGGGCTAGCCCCTAGTGGCCTTATAAAGAACTCCAATTTTGTCGCTCCTGCTTCCTCTTTTAGCCCTGGAAGCTACCTTTTGGCACAAATGAATATTTACAAGCCTGAATGGAATGAAACACATTACAAATGACCTTCTCTACATTACCATATTTGCTATATTTAACCTGACCTTGTCAAAAGGGGGCAGAAGTGTTTGCAGTGTAGTGCAAAGTGATCACCTTTGCACTGAGTCACTGTTTGTCTACAGGCCAAGTGTGGCATGACAGACGTAATGACATTACTCCTCACAATGGATGTCCTCATTAGATTATAACCTGCCCAACAGCACTATCAGCATACTGTTATTTGATTACTACAGTGTGTATGTGTGTGCCAGTCTTTATCATCTTTAAGTAATGAGATCTCCCCGACCTGAATATGTTAAAAAACAACTCTGTAAATTTCATTACCATATATTATTCGATGTATTCACCTTCACAACAGCATTTTTGTAAGTGCAATCCATTTTTTACCTGCCACTCAGCATGCTGCATTTAAAGGCATGTCTTTCTAAGTGACCTGTAGGTCTTTCTAATGTCCTGCTGTAAGCAATGGTAGAGACGAGGTCACATTAGAATTAGTGTATGAAGTCTCTTCATCTCATACCCTTCCAATTTGGCCGTCTTGATTTGGTGCCTGCTTTTACATCTCCTCTACGACATCTATGTTTAGGGGGGGAGCTTTTTCTTATCGCCTCTAAATTTTTCATGTAGCACATCTGTAAGGAGATTACTCTGTATTCTGCTCCTGTAACAAATCAGTCATTTGAAACATGAGCTGCCTGACAAAAATACTGTAAACTGTTATCTCACATACTCTCTCCAGGTATTGTAGAAGTCTATAAACTGGAGAGCAATGAGAAAGTGAGGCTGACCTTGGAGTCCATGCAGATGCCCATAGTGGAGTACAAGGAGATCAACATGGACGACTATAGTATGTATCAGACCACCAGACTCTTACTGTATAATGGCATATTATTAGGAACTTAATGCCTAATGATGGAGTCCTACAGAGCTTATTTCACTTTCACTTTTTATATTAAAAGATGCCACAGAGCTGAGGTAAACTGAGCCAAAAGATGTTTGACAGTCAAAACAATTAACTGATTCCTGATTTAAAAAAAAAAAAAAACATAAAGTTTGAAATATATTTTATTTGTAGACTGCATGTATGTATGTAAAAGATGGACATAGCCATCATGATGGCTGTCTTCATGTTTTGAAGCCAGATGTGAGGAATAAGGGGCAGGTCTGCCTGAGAACCAGACGACACTGAATGCTCATATGGTGACGTGAGCTCTAAAACCCTGCTTTAATATTTGTTTAACACCCCATGAAAACTTTGGGCCCAGATTAAAATCTGGACCCAAAGCTTTCTGGCACTGTGCCCTAATCCAGTGCAGGGCTCACTCTAAATGGAAAATAATAACTCTAGGGAAACATTCATATAGAAGTGAATGGGAAAATAGCCTTGTACTTGCCCTCTATGAACAGTTTCTTGTATGTATGTGGTTTTAGTCTCTCATTTTCGGTCACACTTTTTTCGTAAATCTCGACCATATTATGTTTCAAAAAGGATTATCTGTGGCATTTTCCTCTTCATTGTACAAGTTCTTACCAAATGAGCAAGCGGTTTGAGAGTCAGACCTGTCACATCAATTTTTCAGCAAGCCATGAAAATGCTCATCTCAAGGCTTCAAAACTGGCCTTCAGAAGCCAACAGGTGATGTCACAGTAGCTGTGTTCATAAGTTATGCTATCTGTGGTTCTTAAGCATATAAAATGGGTTGTTTTCTGTGCTACAGTCATGATCCAGCTTACTTTGAACATGCATTGCTAAGCTAGCAACTGAAGCCATAAAGTCTATTACCTCCGAAAAGATAATAAATTAAGGCATTTTCTCATAGACATCCATACAATTTGACTTAATTTAGCAATCAAAAACTGTGGCACTAACAGTTAGGAAGTTTAGTGCACAGAACCAGGGGTTATGTCCATCTTTAAGATCCAGCCTACTGTTTTGTGTCTGTGAAAGAGGCCTTAGTTGCTTTTGTGTAACAGTTGTTTGACTTGACATTGCAGCCTTGTCGATGCAGATCCTGAAACCAGCTGGCTTTGTTGAAACGTCACACTACCCTCTGCTCCTGCTTGTGTATGTATCAACAAAAGTGTGTGTCTATTAGCAATGCAGTCTCCACTCCAAGTTATATAAGGGACATATCCGTCATATCAATACAAACATGCCAAGCAGATAAATTTCTTTGTCCCTGACACCTGCTGGATAATAATTACACTGTGACAAACTGAACCTCCTCTCCACAATTTTTTCATGAGCGTTCCTTTCTTCCAGCCTTGAACTACATTTTATTCTCCAGGTCAGATCTAGGTTTCTCACCGTTTTAGAAAAAAAACGCACTACTATAATTTATTGTATCATCATTCATACCTGTAAAAATGATTTATTAGAAGTTTAAATCATTAGGACTTATTTCACCTTCTTCATCTCAGTCATAACTTGCAGTTGAAACTCTTACACCATTTAGCAGGCATGCCGCTGATTTTGAGTAAGTTTATCTATTCCATGTCCCCATTTTTCTCTGTTTTCTGTTCATCTGCTGTTGCTTTTCTTGCGCAGTGTAGCTCAAATGTTTAATTTAAAAATAGACTGCAGAAAATTGGGACATAAGGTTATGCACTTTATTTCCACATGGACACAAAGTTAGGACTGAAATAAGGATCGCATCACTTGTAGTAGCCTCAATTTCACGTCACTGCTCTGCTTGTGGTGCAGCGATGGGACACCTGGTGGCCAGATGGTGTCAGAGCAGTTTCACTTGGATTGGGCCACGGTGCTGGTGAGCAGCTTTGGCGCCATCGTGCTGCGTTGTGACGGGCGAGGCAGCGGCTTCCAGGGCACCAACCTGCTGCATCGGATCCAGAAGAAACTGGGCGTGTTTGAGGAGCAGGATCAGAAGGATGCACTTAAGTATGTGGATAAAGTCGTGCTGCTTTATTGAGAAAAACACATTAAACTGTGTAATTTGGAGAAGTCATCTGCCAGATCTTAAAGCCATATTTGTTCACTCACACACACACACACACACACACACACACACACACACACACACACAAATAAATTTACATTATCATCTGTAAATTCTTCATTAGTTACTGCTGTGAAAATATATTTCGCACACACACTGATAGCAGCTGGTCTGGCAGAACTGAAAACGTGCATTTAATGCGCAAGTGTTAAACAAACACTGTGAATTTAATATAGTATAATGTATCGTTTATTGCAAACAGCTGCTAAAACATCTTGTAGGTTATAGCTACAGCTGCTACTGTGAGACAGTTTTTCTAAAAGTCAAACTGAACCAATGTTTATCTTTGACAGTTTTATTCTAAAGGAGCCCTATGTTGACAAAAACAGAGTTGGAGCATTTGGAAAGGTAAGAATAGTGTCAGTATGTGCATTCTGGGTCCAAAGATTGACCAACATAGTCCATTCTACACTCGAGTATCTCTGTGTTAACATGCAGTTGTTGTACTTCAGGTGTATGGAGGCTATGTGACCAGCCTGTTGGTCAGCGGTGAGGAATCTCCTGTAAAATGCGGCGCTGTCCTCTCACCCATCACAGATTTTGAATTGTATGGTAAGCTGTGTTTGTTTGCAGCTTTTTGCATTTGAAAAATCACCACTCCGCTACTTGTACTAAACAAATGCAGTAACCCTGCATAATCAGTCAGGCTCAGGCAGCACTGACAGAATATTCAGAGGAAAAGGGAAGACAGATTGCAAATCTAGCACCTTTAACCCCACAGCGGGGATATCTTTTCAGGGACTGCGTCACGCAAGTAGGCACTCACGAGCATGATGGTGCAGACAAACCTAGAACTCAATCACATCAGCGCCAGACGAAGTTAACAACACCAGCCTCACCTCGGCTACCCGTGGAATAAAATGTGTGAAACGCAGAAGTGCTGTGCACCGAGGGAGTGACAGTACGAGAGACACAGGGAACAAGGAACGAGACGCGGTGCTGTTGTAGCTGGAGGCGCACTGAGTCAGGAAAGTGCAAATTAAGGAGGAGCTGGGCGTTGCGGTGTGACTGATTTCCCATCTATTTGATTTCTCTCGCTCTGCCAGAGGCGGTGAGAGACGTGCCATGACACTGGAATTGCAGAATTGCAAATGAAGACTGTTGTAACAGCCTCAAAACTAAGGAATATGTAGATGGCTGAATATATTTAGACGTGGGGATAAAAAAACACCCTCAAACAAAGAGTGATTAATGGAAGATTTGATTTGATCTTAACAACAAAGCAAATAAAAGTTAACAAAAGCCTATTTTCCCCTCTAGCTTCTGCATTTTCTGAGAGATACCTTGGACTGCCCAAACCTGACACAAGAGCATATACGGTAAGATTTTAATAATGGATTGCATTTATGAAGCGCTTTTCGAGACCCTCAAAGCGCTTTTATTACTTTTTTTTTTTTCATTTTCTTTCCAGTTTTAATAATTATCAAAATAATCTGCTGAAATGTGGTTTTTTTAGATGGCCAATTTAGCCCACAGAGCGTCTCAGTTTATGGATAAGAAGTTTCTGATTATCCATCCTACAGCTGACGGTAGGTCAGGAATTGTAATCATCTTCATAACTAAATATGTAAAAGATAAACAATAATCTGTCTCATTTGGTTCCTTTAGAAAAAGTCCACTTTCAACATACAGCGAAATTCATTGCCCAGCTCATCAGTGAAAAGGCCAACTACACCCTACAGGTATGCAGTCTTTCTTTTCCCTGTTCAGTCCAACCTCTGGGAGCTTTGTGATCCCAGTGGTGGTCTCACAGCAGGCAGAGGATTAGCCCTTCACAATGTCTGCCTCACACATAATGAGATTATAAGACCTCCTTGGGCATCCTGCATTAACACCAGGACTAATCCCTTTATAACACAATGCTCTGCTGGCGAATGTTCATCAAAGCTCATTACTGACCAACAGACACATTAGTGTGCACAGTATTAATATTAGGTCTCTACTAGTTTATGATGGGTTCAAATAAACACTATCACTTAGTTACTGTCGGTTGAAAAACACTTTGAGCTCTGGTAATATACACTTACTAGATAGTTTATAGGCTGTGCTAATACCAGGTTGGAACCTCTTTTGCCTTCAGAACTATCTTAATTCTCCTGGTACAGATTCAAAGATGAGCTGAAAACATTCCTCTGAGATTTTGGTCCGTATTGACATGATAGCATCACACAGTTGCTGCAGATTTAGTGGCTGCACATCAGTGATGTGAATATCCCATTTCACCACATCCCTAAAATTCAGTCATTTGAGTACAGTGAACTTTCTGTTGTGTTCAAGAAACCAGTTTGAGATGATTTGAGCGAAATGACGTGTTAATCGGCTGCTATTAGGCAGCTATTAGGAGATGGGTACACTGTGATCACAAAGGTAGGCTATGGCATTTAAACAAGGCTCAGTGGGTACTAAGGAGCTCAAAGTGTGACAAGGAAATATCCTCCATACCATTACACAACTGCAACAACCTGAACCATGGATACAAGGCAGGATCCATGCTTTTATTATCATTTGTGCCAGTGTATATTTTACAGGGTATATCAAACAAGAGTCATCCAATTTCAAAGTGCTTTAATTCTGCAGCCCTACACCGGTAACAAGTGAAACACGTACTGTTAGAAAGAGGGGATTCACGAGTTTCACATAGTTGCTGGTAGGTAGCAGTGGTTACAGTGAGTCCAAACATGCTCCCAAAAATTTGGGACAAGTTTAACTATCGTATGGACATATGCCATGCGTGTGGAGGGCGACATATTGAGCACTTGTGAACATTGTAAGTTTTGTATGTAAAACTTTATATTCAGCCATGTATTTAAAAATTTAAACCAAGCTTCTATGTACATTACTTTAAAAGGTATAGCCTTTTATAATCGGATAATTCTTTTGATAACACCCTGTATATGCCATCCCAGTGTTGCAACAGGAAACCTGAAACCTTCATGTTCTGAACACTTGGTGTGGTCTTTAGCTGCTCTAGGTTGGACGTGTTGCGCATTAAGAGATGCTTTTCTGTATACCTTGGTTATACTCAAATGGTTAATTGAGTTACTATTGCCTTCCTATCAGCTCAAAGTGGATTGGCAATTCTCCTCTAACATCAACAAGGCATTTTCATTCAGAGAACTACCACTCACTTTTCCAAGTAGTCTCTGAAAACCATAGAAATGGTCCTGGTAGAGCAGCAGTTTCTGAAATAATCGGACCAGTCTTACTGGCACCAACAATACATTAAAGGTTACTAAAATCTCCTTTCTTCCCTGTTCTGTTGCTTATTTGGAGCATGTCTGCACGCCTAACTGCACTGAACTGCTGTCGTATTATTAGATATTTACGTCGACATGCAGCTGAACAGATATCTAATCGTAAGTGGGCCAGACCAGTGAAACTACCTTGTCTGTTAGTAATAACAGTTCGACTACACATTTAATCCCCGAGATCCCTAAATGTAAAAAAAATCTGAAATTTCAACAACATTTTTCAGTTTTTCTACATAATTAAGAAAGAGTTGTTATTAATGTTATTAATTTATCTATTACTTAATTACTCTGCTATAGTATAAATTGTCATAGGGGAGGCCTTTATATGCAGGAAAACACTTAAACTTATTAAAATACAATTAAAGGTTCAAAATTTATGCCCTCCTTCACATTTTCCAAAGCCATCCAGTGGGCTGGATTTTGGGCCCTGGCCTTGTGTTTGACACCCCTGGTGTAAACTGTTGTTTTCACTTAGCCAGGATGGTATTATTGTAGGGTCAATACCTTATAATAAAAAGTGCTTTGAGGCAACTGATATTGTGATTTGGCGCTATATAAATAAAACTGAATTCAACTGATTGTGTGAGGTTCTGATCCACAGTCCATGTAAAATGATAGATGGCAGCCAACCAGCAGAGAAACTAAACAAAGTAATGCTGTTAGCATGAAAACTGATTTTAGCTACCTGAGATAAATCACCTTTGTTGTGTTTTTTTGTAGGTGTACACTATATTTAGATGCCTCTGTCTGGTGAGGAGGTGAAGCAGACACTATTGACAGAAAGACCAATTTACCTCACAAAACACAGAGCTTTGTAGCCTTGATTGGTCGGTTAGTTTGTGTTATTGGGTAAAACAGATTGTAAAAAACTGCTGTTTTTGTCAACTGAGTCTAGAAAGAGTGACTTCTTTCTAAGCATACACCTTAAATAAATTCATCCATTTTCTTAGTTGCTGGAATCTAGCCCTCCTTAGAACGGGGAAGAGACAGGGTGCACCCAGCACAGGTTATCAGTCCACCAAACAATGATTTAAGCTCACATCCGTGCCCATTGCTTATTAATCTTAACATAACGTGGGAGGAAACCATTGCAATCGAAGAACAAACTCCACAGAGTGAGGCAGCAGCACTAACCACTGTGCCACCCTGCTGCACACTTCAGAAGTGTATTTCATCAGCATCAGAAAAAGATTTTTAAAGACCAAAAATGTATTTTGTATCCAGTTTCTTCAGATATACCATTCAGTAATCATATTAGTAGCATGACTAGCATGAATTCTAGTGCCCTAGAAGTTCAGTAAATGATTTTGTAATTAATTTTGGTTAAATTTAAAAAAATAAAAAATTACTAAACACTGAATTCAAGTGATGTTCTTCCCTCCTTCTTTGTGTTTAAGATCTACCCAGACGAGGGCCACTTCATCCACAGTGAAGCAACGAGGCAGCATCTCAGTCAGTCCTTGGTGAACTTCTTTGAGGAGTGCTTCAGGCTACCAGAAAGAGTGTTTGAGGAGGCTCTGGAAGAAGAGATTGAAGACGAGGGTTAGACTGGCCTCATAGGGCCCCTCCTGTGCCCCAGATCCTCCCAACCCATCTGGTCATCTACCTCCCTCCATTCTGTCCCTGGTGTCCACAGTATGCAACTCTCATTTGTCTTTGGTCCATCGTTCCCCCCCCCGTGTCCACACACTGCACCTGAGACTGCCTTTTTCCAGCAGACAACACATTTGCTCCTCCACCCATTCTTACTCCCTTCCCTCCTGCCCTGAGTTGGAATCTAAAAGGCTCGTGAGAGCCAGTAAAGACTGAAGACCTGATATGAAGTCTGGGAAAATACTGACGGGAAGCAGTCTTCTCCACCACAGGGAAGGACCAGCTCCTCAAAAGCAGTGGAGAGAAATTATCAGCTCTTACACAGACTTAAAGCTGTGAGGAGAAGGAACACTTTATAGCACATAACTTGTGGGCTTGTATATTAATGAAAATCAGACCCCTGGTGAAAAACGCTAACTGGCATTGGTCATAAATGGGTGTCTGGAATAGTGGGGATATAGGAAATGTTACTATTTTTAAAGTTGTGAAGAACTTTTCATGTTGGACTGTGATTGTGTCTGTTGTTCTTACAGTATGTAAAATAGCACACAAGCATTCATCCAGCTATAACATGTTTTTCTTTTGGTATTCATGTTTGCCCTGATGTTAGTTTTATCTTGTAAATTTCATTTTACGTATTTCAGTGATGCTGACAGAATTCCCTGTTTTGAAAACTATTCAAAGAGAAAAAATACCTTTATTTATCTGACACAGTTTTATTGTGACGCTCGCGGTTATTCAAATGTTGAAAACAAAAACAAAAAAAAGCATTAACTTGTTTTAGTCACTGTGCCTTACTTTGTCAAAAAACATCCAGCTGTGAGGTTGCATTTCTAGAGTGGATTTTTAGGGAATAGTTTAACATGTTGGCAAGATTGGTACCACTTCTGACTGTTAAATATGAAGCTACAAGTATCTACTTAGCTAAGCCTAGCACAAAGACTGGGAGCTCTGGGAAACCACTATCCTGGGCAGCCTGCCTGTTTCTGGGTCAGCACCTGTTAGCTAATCTATGATGTACACTATGGTAGGTTATGGCAGTGTGGACTGTATCCTGGCCAGGAGCAAGGACTTCCTAGAGTCACCAGAGATGTTAGTATATTCATTTTGAACCCTTTTTGATAGAAACAGGCTAGCTGTACATATTTCTCTGCTTCAGATCTTTACGCTACATGAACCTTAAGCTAGCTGTCGTTTCATATTTAACAGACATGAGTAGTATCAATCTTCAGATAAAACTCATAGTAAGCGTATTCCCCTTAATGCCTTGGGAATATTAATTGTTTTCTACTTACAGCTTGAAATTGAACTAGTTGCAGCAAATTGGCTTTTTCTTTTTTAAACAGACAAATCATTTCAGAAAATATACCCACTGACACCATGACAAAGCTAAAATGTACATAATCTGCATGCACAGTTGCTTATAATAAGTATGTGAATGGTAAGTGAAGAAAATGGTGGAAAGTGCAATAGTGAAAGTGAAAAGTCCTCCTAGTGTACATCAGCAAATACACTGAGCAAGTGTCATAAGCCAAAGGGACCCTGTATCCTGAAAAATTATGCATTTACATAAGAGAGAAAAATCATTTTGGCATATCACCCAAAATAATGACTCCTTGAGGCACAATTTTAATTTAACATCTTTTATTTATTTATTTATTGTTTTGTTTTTTGAATGGCCACTTGTGTTACGCTTCAGTGCATGTTATGAGGTAATTTGCAGCACTATCCCTGATAGCTGAGTCAACATGGTAATTTTTGACATCTTGAATGTTCCTTACTGGATTGCATAAGTTACATTTCCAGTAGTATTGTGATTGAGATCCCAGTCTCGTCAGCTTGATGTGTAAATGTTATTCAAATATCATTTTATTCTATAAAACATAAAACAAAAAAAAAAAGAAAGAAAGAAAAGAAAAACCTATTACCTGAGTGTTATTTGTGCATAAAGCATTTTGGAAGTTACATTTGACTATTCATTTCTGTTCTCCTGTTGCTGTCCTTGAATTAAGTTGAAAGTGGACTTTATTTGTTGCCAATGACAACAAAAAATTTTCTTGATGGCTGTTGAGGACTTTTTTCCCCAGATGCTCAACTTTGTTATCCAAAGCATAGAAGGACATTAATGGCAGACTGTGGCATGAAGGTAAATGTTAGAATAAAAACTGATATTTTATCAGACTTTGTTTTTATTTTCTTATTTTTTGATTGTTGCATCTTGTGGCATTTTTTGCGACTTTTTTGGGGATTTTAAGCTACATTAGGGTTTATGGCAACTTGAGAAGTGCAGGACTAAAAACATAATATCCTCTTGTTAAGTGATGATGTAACAGCAACAAGCCTAGACCTCTGCAGATTCTTACTGGTACCATTCATGTGCACTATCCCAAACGTTTGGACACTTCACAAAAGAATAAAAGCAGTGCTAAGATGTCAAAGGGACATTAAGATTAGGATCAGGTATTTTTTGTAGGGACTAGTCCGAACCGCACAGCAGTATGTTAATGACTGACCTTTGTGCTGTTGTGCATGGGGTCATCTTAGTTGTTCTGCTGGCTGAAGTTTATCTCTGCCAATGAGGGAAGTTGACAGTTATTTTATTTAAAATAACTTAACCCTCAGTCTATATTTTGCCTGTACTAATGTGTTTACATTATGCTAACAGTAGCTCTCAAGTTAGTCATGAGGTAGCAGACATTACATCTGGAGGGTTAAGACTTGATCTGTTGCAGACATAAACACCTGGAGACATGACTAAGTAGTCATTCAGTGCATCCATAGTTGGTTCATCGCAGGTTGTGAAATCTGTCAGAGAGGGTGCTGCAGCAAAAACCTTGTTTTAGTCACTAGCATACTGCCATGGTCTCCCATAGTTTACATAATACTTTAAAGGTAGCCCAAGAATTTGGACCATTTTCATCTGTTAGTGCTGCTTAAGTGCTTTGTTGTTTTGGAAACTGAAGAAGCACGGTCACCCAGAAATGGCCAGTGGAAACTGGATAAACACTGGACAGTGCTCATTTGTTAGTGGACTATAATTTTGAAGGCTTGAGCTTGTTAGTTTGCCATCTTGGTTTTTGGAAACCAGACTTAACGCGCCTGAAAATCAGAGGAAACAGTAGACTAATATATTGAGGCGGTACTCAACAGAAGTTAGCCACCCCCTAAAGCATGTCCTGCTTTACTGTTTGTTCTAATTTACAAGAAACATTTATAAAATCTAATTTCTTTTGGCCACCTGGTGATCATTAAATAAAACGCATCCTTGAGGCACTTCAGCTCCAACCTAGAAGCTAGGTTAACCTGTCAAATAATTTACAGTTGCTATCATATTAGATCACATCTAAGTACTTTCTATATGCTCAACTCACGAGCTAACTCTTCACTATTTTGAGGGGAACTGAGCCCTGAGCCTGACAGTGTAATACAATACAGCAACACAACTGTAAACCAAGCTACAACATCCACAAAGCACAACATCCATTTAAATCCTGCACTATATCAATATTTATGTTGCCTGCATAAATCTTTCCATTTCAATTCAGCTGTAGTTTACACAGATGCACAGTACCACACATACAAAATCAAACAAGTTAAATTATGTGTAAATATTTTCAAGTCATGATTGAAGCAGCGAATTAGCTGCTGAATAGGAGTGGCACTTTGCTAAAATTCATCAGAAGAAATATATTTGCTCAAAGGCACTTTTAGTCCCAGTGTAAACAGGATTGTAGTTGTATATCAGCACTTTGCTCTCCCCCTCCTCAGTTTCAAATTTGTGAAAGTTCTTCCTGGCTGTGGCGAGAGAAAACAATACCAAATTTACACATCACAAGTCACTTGACATTTTCAGCTACTGACCAGTCTACAAGGAAGCAAAAATGATGCTTTCATACCCTCATTGACAAAGAATTCAGCCATATAGAAGGTGGTCTTGACTGCCGACGGGGAATGGGGAATAGAAGACCGTGTCCATTCAAAAGCATTTTTCTCTGGATGCCACTGTGTCCCGTAAATAGGATAGTCATATGCTGCCAAGAGGTACAGAAAAAAGAAAAAATATTTATAAAAACAGTTTCCTATTTTGCTAAAAACCTAGTAACATAATGCTGAATTAGACACTCAGTACCTTCCACTGTTGACACAAACTCTACATTTCCATCTGTGTTTACAGAGAGAACTTTGTAAAACTTCTTCAGTTCCTCATTTGTATTGTAAGTCTGAAAGCAATAGACATGACAGGTTAGTTACACTGCATTCAAGCAACTGCCGCTTTTCATCAAGCTGTTGACTCAGTCTAATCTCAGACGACAGAAATGAATGACATACCAACATTCCCAAGCTCCATTTGTGAGAGTTAACCGTCAGTGGCTCAGAGGCTAGATCTTTCATGAGCTGAGCAGGGAAGCCTTTAAACATCCTGCTGTCCTCAGCTTTTGGGAAGGGAGCATACCTTAATGATTAATCAGCAATTTTACAAACAAATAAACACTCTCTCATTAGCTGTATAAGGTAGTTAACCTAAAGATATGATCCTCAGATAATGTGTGGTTGGTACAGACTTGACATGAAAACTGATCAAGTTTAAAACACAAAGATGGATTTTTAAAGTCTTTACTATTTCAGTCACCTATAATATTTAATTTATTCACTGAAAAACTGTTTTAAGAATCCTTAAAATCTAGTTTCATTCATGTTAAGAAAATAAATCTTTTCCTTTCACAGTTTATACTTTATACCTGCAATGCTTCAAAAAACACCCCAAGAAAAACAGGTTACTACCATTTCACAAGTGAGAATAAGTAAAATGAAAAATGTTTAGTCACACAAAACATACCATTAGTGAAGTTCAGAGGCAATGCCACGCCGCTCGTATTGGTATATGCCAGTATTGTCTTTTTGCTTGTTAAATACATCAGCTGTTCAAACCCGAGACAGGTACCCCACACAGGAAAATAGTCGCCACGCTTGTTTGCCTGAAAAGAATTCACACTCTTTGTTATGACACTTTGTAATGACAGTGTTGGTGTTGCCCTAAAACATGATAATCAGTGTTGATCCAGGGCTGTCACTGAGACTGATCAATCACATTTTTATGATGTAGCAACTCTGCAGTTTGTGTTAAAAGGCCGCACGTAGGACAAGTTAAATTTCAGGGCTTTCTCACAGATCGGCAATACAGATATTAGTGTGTTTCCAACATAAAGCTTTTTTTTTTCTTTTTAAACGTAACTAAAGTTAATTAATTTAAATATTTTCACCTTTACTTTTGATTTTGGTTTAGTCTTTATTTTATTAGTTTATGTAGGATTTGTCACTTCATCATACTTCCATGATTTAGCATTTACAATCCCGAGCTACAAAGCAATGGCATCACACCGAGGAACTGTTCATTAGATTCTAGCAGAATCTGCGCAGATTCTAGCAGTGTGTCATGATAATATTTTTTTAATTATTATTTTTATTAATAGTGTCTTGCCTAAGTAAGTCTTCATGTACGTTTGCAGTGCTCATTCCTAAATGTCTTTGTATGACCATGTGTAAATAAAAATAAAATAAAACCATACAGCCAAAACAATAATCTGTTCTTAATCCTTAATGGACTGCATGTTACGGATTTTCAGTCAGATGCAAAAACAGTATCTTAATATTTACGTAACTTATAATAATATATTTACATTACAGTTTAAAATCCAGAGCAGGTATTTGTCTGTTGACCAGTTTAGCGTTGAACAAACCAGCACACCGCCTAGCCCCAGCCATCGTTATTTTAGTCTTCCAAACAACTTGCTATAGCAGCAACACCAACAACCTGCTGTCAGATCCACCCTTATTAATATACAGCATAATGAGCAATGAACAGCTAAAAGTATTTTAAACTTTTACCTCAATAGCGAGGTCATAAAAGATTTTAGCAGCCCTTTCATAGCCAGATGAGATGATGCTGACACCGCCGCCTGGGTAAAGGATCCTGTAAACAAAGAAAACTCAAAGTCAAAATTAAAGAAGAAAATGAGAAACATGAAATAAGATAAATATACCATAAAATCTGATATGTTGTGGTTTTAAATTAGATATATATTTTTTAAGTGGATGCACCAATTATGCAGGCAGTGCTGATCAATTAAAAAATACTAGTAATACTAACAACAATGTATTAAAAATGCATCTAAATATCTAAATGAATGGATAAGGACTGAAAGTCTGTTTACAAATGTAGGGGCTGACAAACCATTATTTCTATAATATTTATTTAATCTATAATTATTGATCAATAGCTCACATACCTAGCATGGTAATTAATCACCATCAACTTATGGTAAACTCTTCTTCTTTCAGCTCTTCTCTTTAGGGCTCACTACAGCAGATCACCTGCCTCCAATTGACGTTATCCCTACCATACCCTTACACCAAACTCCTAATGAAAATCCTTGGTTCTCAGCTCAGCGTATTGTCTTTTTGTTAGTGCCAACATCTATAAACCATATATCAACACAGGACACTGCTGCTCACTGATCGTAACCTGTCTTCTTAACCTAGCTTGAACAAGGCTTTCCCATATTTTCATGCAATGACTCAGCATCTTTATCCCTCTGTAGTTACTCCTCCCTACAGTATAGATCCAATCACACCTTTTATTGTTGGCGAAAAGCCCTAGATCCACCAAACAGGGCTCCAACTGTCTAACTGCATATGTACTGACCCATTGATTGAGTTGAACAGTGTCTTATACTCCTCCAGTGTCTGGTTTATCCTGCAGAAGCAAGAAGTTCAAGCTTTAATACAAACACACTGGGTTAGGCACACGCTATTACGCAACATCTCCTCTTATAAAAGCGTGACAAAGTATGCAGTCAGATAATAACATGCAGAGGTAATGTCGGCAGATGACAACAGCTCACATGACAGGTACAACTCTGGCTCCTGCTGACTCCAGGAACTTCACATAGGAGGCAGCTATGTAAGCTGTTTGGCTAGGTTGGGGTAAATAAACGTCCTGTGCCAGTACTCCTGTTGGAACAAAAACACAGCGCACATGTCTTTCTGTTATAATGCTGGCACTTTCTATAGTGATACAGAAACAGCAAAAAGTTTACTGTCTTACGGCAAGTTTACGGTAACTGTCGCCCGATGCTTCCCAAGTGTAAAGCTGCAAGTTAGCTTAGATAACAGTTGTAGTAAATATCGTGTTAATAACGCATTAACTTACCTATTATAGGTCTTTCGTTTTGTCTATCAGTCTGGGCTGATAAATAAAATGGCAGACACGAAAGAAAAACACACAGCAAGAACAAGAACATGTTTGTAGTTTTGAAAAAGGTCTTCTCGGGGAAAAGAAATGCCATCAAACAGTTATTATGCCAGAAAAAGTCGTCGACAGATAATAATAAGCGAGCCGCGCGTAGCTACTTAAAGCGGTACCGCCCACTTTTTTATACGCATAGAGCTACGTAAAAACCGGATTGTCTTCTTCAAAATAAAAGCATCACTCCCGCCTTGTTAATAATAACCTACCGAATAAATAAATAAATAAGTACCGATATTTTGGTAATGTCAGACTTCAATTACTTCCTCTAGTGCTCAAGCACTAAATTACGCCAAAAACATGTTTCATATATATGTATGTTGTTTTGGGGGTTTTTTCTGACAGCCTTCAGCGGCGGTTTTCATTTCTCCACATTCTCTCTTTAATTCAGAGTCTAAAACCAAAAATGAATAAAAACAAATAGGATTCATTCCAGTCATAATTTTGCCACTATAAAATAAAAGTAAAAAATCTAAGTGAATAAACATATTTAACCGCATCCCATTTTGACAGTATTTAAAGTTGTATTCATGCTGTTAGATGGATGATATTCTGTTTTTAGTCAAATTAAACACCTTTACACAATAAGCTAATACTGAAAAGGTGCAAAAAAAGTGAATAAACTTCGCCAGAATGCAAAAAAAAGTCATGCACCGAAGAGTAGCTTAGCTTCTATTAAGTGTTTACATTTTATTTATCATATTCTGTAATTTTATCAGTGTTGCACAACACATTTATATCATAGCTCAAACAGGTAATCAGCACTTTGTAGTTTTTTAGTTCAAATTTTAGAGGTCATGTCAGGTCAGGTCATAACCATAACATCACAAGCAGTCTGGTTGGAGACTTCAAGGCGATTTACATTGACACCCGCAGCAGTCAGCTTCTCATGTAACTGTTTGATGACATCCTCAGTCAGCGTACGAGTGCGAGCCAGGATCCAGGCAAAGTCAATGTTAAAAACTCCAAAGAAGTCAGAACAAGAGTACACCAAAGAATAGGACTGGTAATCTGTGGAGAGCACCCAGTAGGGACCATCTGCAACACCTGGATATAGATACAGATTGTATATTAAAAAAAAGTACAGTGGAAAGTACTTTGTATTTTATTTTGACAGTAAAACATACAAGCTGTGTTCAAAAAAGTACCTTTAAAGAAGTTGACACTTAGAACAGCAGGTTGAGATGGTTCTTTAACTTTGGCAACTCCCTCAATTGAGTTTATCGTCCCATCAGACCTGTAATTTAGGCAAGAGCACATGGGGTGACAGGGTAGGGTAGTAGTTTCACCTAGATAGATATAGGCACATTTTTGACCAAAAATAATAATTTTTTGCAAAGCAGAAAAACAGCTGAAACCTTACAGGAGCTCCGCATTGTGAACTTTGACTGTTCCATCGGACTGAAGACTGTATGTAGCTTGGTTGCATGTTCCTCTTTCAAACACAGCTGGAAGCTTCTCAATTTCGTACCAGGTACCCATATACTAAAGAAAGAAGAACTTTTCTGCTTATTTTATGACCACACGGAGTCCACCAGTAACAGTGTTTTCCTTCAGTAAAACAACTACCTCCAATTAACCTAAAACATAAAATAAAGCGAGGCCTAATAGAGCTGAACACACTGCACACAGTTTCAGGTTAGAAATCAAAGTTCAGCAGAGTGTAGTCATTAATAACACTAATAATTCAATATTATACCTTTGTAACGTTGAAGTCTTCTTGAACAGATGGCTTGGGGCACTTGCCAACATGAAAAGACTGACCGTCAATTGTTGCTGCAGTCAGGAGAAGTGCAAACAGAACCTTTAAATAAAGTTAAAGCAACTGATTAAGCACAGTTACACTAAACTTACACAAAAATAAAAGTGTAACAGTGTCACAGCACCTTGAATGCCTTCATGTCCAAAAAACTTGCAAAAGCTGTCAAAGTAAAAATAAGAGCAAACTCTGTTACCCCACAACTACTGCTCTATTATGTGAAGGCAAAGGGGTTTGGCTATTTGGTTAGCTTTTCTTTCCGTGCCAGATCTTTGTAACCTTTGTTTGAAGAACCATATTTAGACTGTGTTTGCAAAGCCTTTAACCTCCAGTGCAACACTAACTCAGAATGACATTCAGTGCAGCAAAGGTACTTCATAGCATAACTATCACTGCTGAAGGTATGGAGTGGTAGGGCTGCAGCCAATTAACATTTCTTCTAAACACAAGATTATTTTATTCAATAATCATACAAGAAGCAAAACATCCATCATGACTTCAAATTAGCTGTGTTAAAAAGTGAAGTGCATGAAAGCTTGATTTTGAAAGTCATGCACAATGTCACGGGTGCAGAAGCACCTCTTCCTCTTTTCCTCTGTGCGTCATCTGTTTTCCTACTCTTTGTTCCTTTCTATGGTCTACTGTTTGTTTATGTGCCTGAACTGCTGCTGTACATAACTGATTCAATATCTGTGTTTAGTATAAGATACTACATACTTTATTTATACCACCAGCCAAGTTGAGAAATCCCTATGTTATTGCACCACAAACTGCAAGGTGCTGTAAAAAAGACCTTTAAAATCTGTCCCTGTGGCAAAATAAGTGAATCAGTCTGCCCTGGAAGGTGCCCCATGTTCCATCCAGTAGGTGGTGGAAAGGCTAGTAGGAAACCTCATGATGGATAGCACTTCTAGTCACCTGCTCTCCACCACAGTTTCCAAACTGATCAGAACAGAGATCCTCAGAGATTACCTAGATATAGTCAGGCTAATATCAATGCATTTCTGAGAACTTTGGAACCAGTGCCATAGACAGGGGCTGAACTCTGTTCCATCTTGAGTTCCCCTCAGCGATAGGCAGCAGGCAGGGGTCATTATACTTATAACCCTTTGTCTTGCTAACTAAAGGTTTTCCCCAGTGAACATTCTCAGAATGGAGTAAGTGTGAGTTGACAACTTTAAAATATTACCTTGAAAAGGACTGGAAACTTCAATTTCTTATGACTAAAATACATGTTATGATATTTCCAGATGGCCAATAATAAAGCGCGATTTACATCAGGAAGGTTAATATATTAGAATTGACGCTAGCTATTTGTCAACATATGACGGTTAACATCTATAACAAATCAAATAAATAAACGGAAATTAAAAAGGCAAGAAAGTTGAGAAGAGATGAGAGAAACACCCTTCAGTCATATTATGATTGTTGAGGATGCATGGTTTATCCACCACAAGGCACTCAGCAAAGTAAAACAGAGCATTTGCAACGTCACAAGCACCTCATCCAACAGATCCAAGTGAAGCTGGACACACCATAAACAATAAATACATAACTACACATAACAATTTTCAAATTTGCTTATCTTTCATGTGTCTTAAAAATATAAATTCAATATATCTGATTTCTAAAATCAAATATCAGAAATGGTCTAAAAAAAATCCTATATTGGTCACGCTCTAATATTAACAGCATCATGCACTGACTTGAATTAGCAAACAACACATCTTTCTTAATTGGCAGGTTGACAGCAGTGATACAACTGAACCAATGCACAAAGCCTTTGTGCTATAAAATCAAAACAAAGCAGATTAAATAACCACAGGATTATTATTTTTTTCTAAAATAAAAATGAAAGAAACACAAGTTATGAAAAGTCTTTATTCAACATAAAGCACCAATATCTATACAAAACACATGCTTTCACTTTTGACCTTAGACAGTTTCTAGGGTTTCTTTCCAACATAAAACTGAATGATTTGTTTTAATGGCACTTTTACACTGGATGGAAATTATTTTTGATGTCGCTAATGTTCTCCCGAATTCTCCAAACTTCTTTAAAACAATGAAAAGACAACATATGAAAATAAAAAAAGAAAGAAAACAGGCAAAAACTTAGAAGAAACAGTCATTTGACAAACAACACATGATAAATTACATTCTTAAATTTAACCATCTGATTTCTTGTTATGTGCTGTGACAGTATAAATAAATCATTGAATTTAAATTAAATACCCTTAAGAGAAAGAGCTGATAAGATGAAAAAAAGCTACAAGACAAACACGTTTTAAAGAATGAAAATGTTGAACTAGAAAATATCAAAAATGAAGTACAGTGCATCAAAAGTTACTTTGGTGGCAACACTGGTTGTCCGAGGGACGTGTTGGTTGTGGAGAGTTCTGGTCTTAATAGAACTTTTTTTTTCCTGAATTGGTTTAAAACCCTTTCAAGACAACCTGTAAACATAGAAAAAAATATGTAAGTTGCCTTTTACACTTCCATTGGAAAAGTCTTTGGACTGCCACGCTTCAGGGCAGGTGCAGGTTCCTGCAGCCATCCTCAGTCTTTACTTCCAGTCTCCTGAAGAACTACCAAAAAAAAAAGGACCTCTCTCATCCTCAACATGCCTGCACAACTGAGGGGAAAACCCATGAGTGTTACTTTATGTATGGTTTGCATAATATAACACAGATGTGTCTTGTTGCAAATGAGCCCACCTTTCTTGAAAAAAAAAAAAACTCTGGGTGCTGCGTGTATCATTTTTTAACATGACTAAATCCTTAGCACATTGCATTTGAGATGTTAGACTATTAAGTACGAAGGACACTAAAAAGATTAGCAGCCCATGTTAGCATCTGTCCTGGGTTTTACTGTATTGTATATGCCAAGCTGGAAATCTTTTGGACTGCTTTACAAGACAAAGGGTCGTTTCTATTCATTTCTTTGCTAAGCAGTTCACAAACTGGTTTCAACTCCAGAGTGTAGCAACAACCTAATATTAGCTTACCTTCCCAGGAGATACCTTGCTGATGTCAGCAGTTTGTTACTGCCTCAAACCCTTTGTGTGATGCCAGTAGAGGGAAAGGTGTCAGAATTAGTAACATTCATGTTGTAAGTGTGAAAGTGGAGTCGAAAAAAAAAAGAACAAAATGCTACACGTAGCACCAAAGATGTGCTGAAAGCGACATCCTTTTTCTAAGAGGGGTGCTCAGATCTTTTCCCAGAGGTTTTAACTTCAGTGGAGGCTCGGATGGGTTTCCTCTCAAGAGTGGTATTCAGGGACAGGGCGGTTTACGGGTTTTTGTGGGTCTCAATGCACAGGACAATGTACTCGTTGGAACAGCTTCGAGTCTCTTGACCCAGGAGCAGACCTGAGGTCAGGCTTGATGACTGGCCCATGACGGATACATGGTCTGCTCGCCATGTCTCGCAGTGCTTGTCTGTTGCGCGGAGCCCCTGACTGGTAGAGCCGTGCCAAACACTCTTCTGAGGCCTAATAGAAAGAGAACAGAAAATATCACTGCTGTAGACAGATGACCAGACTCCAAGAAACAAATTCAGTAAATGAAGTGTACAAACCAGAAGGGGTCAGCTAAGACATCCCGGCCATCAAAGGAGTAGATGGGTATCCTAGTATTGATCGGCCCCCCATTGCCGGTGAAAATTGAGCGCCAATTCCTAAACATCATGTCTCCCTGTGGTGAGACAGCGGGTTCGATACATTTTAAAAATATATGTTTCGGACATGTTGAAATTTTGATGCTAGTGGTTGTTTACAAGTAAAAAGCAGCACTCACTCTGAGGTTGGTAACTGGCAGAGTCTGCCGGAAACCTGGATAGACAACGTGAACCAGGTCTTGTCTGTGGGATGAAATGAAGGCACGGTAGTTGGGAGCCAAACCCATCGCCTTGGCCTGCTCAAAGCACATCCGGTCAGCCATGTCAAGCCCCATCATGTCCCCTGAGTGAGGCTGGTTCAATGCCACCAGGTTGAGCTTCAGGGAGAAGACGGAACAGATCAGTGTTAATCCGAGGTTGTTCAAGAGACAACTAAAAACAAATCTCTTCACAAGGGCTTCGATGATAATCAAGCACTCACCCTGCCTTTAACAGAGTGTATTCTTTGCATGGTGTCTCCTCTTACATGATGTGAGGCTCGAGGCTAAATGAATCATTGAAAATAAATGTTAGAGAGATAGAAAGAGATGAATACTCTAACACCAAATTCCACAAAGGCATTTTTTTATATTGACAGGTTATGCAATAAGTACCTCATCTTGTGGGATAATGTTATTGGAGAGGTAGATCAGGCTGCCAAGCTGTGTGAACACAACAGAAGTATAAAGTTAGGAAAATATATACCAAAAGTTGATGTATTTGAGTTCACGTTGCCCTTAAATCAATAATAATGATTTGATTCAGTAATATTTTCTGTTTTTTTCCTGTTTGCAGCTCATTAATCATTTATTAGTTTAATGGGAAAAAAAACTTGGACCTCAAAAAACTGTTTCCAGCATCTATAAAAGTCCAAATATCAGACTAAAAGGATCAAGTGCCTCTTATTCTGAACTTTCTGCAGTTAAATCACATGTTCCAGTGCATTGACCTTAGCTATTTAGAGAGAGAGGGAGAAAGATGTTATTGATCCTACAAAGGTAATTATTGTCTTACAGCAGCAGGACAAAGAAATCTAAAAAAAAATAAACAGTGTAGTTAAAGTGGCACAGGTGCAGAGTGAGAATCTTATAGCTTGAGAAAAAAAGTTTAACCAAAAAGTTCACATATACAACGTTGATAAAAAAAAAACCCCCAAAGAAAATGAAAAATAAAAATAGGTTAAGTTAAAGAAGAGTAAAAAGTAAGACTGATATTGTGCAAGAGAGTAGTGTGAACTGAATTAATAATATGTACACTAGAAATCCAAGAAACTGCTGCAAGAGGGTATAATACAGAAATATGTGTGTGGAAGTTTATGTCTGACAGGTGTGTTCACCTGTCACAGAAAGAAGAGTTACTGTACAGTTTCACATAGAAAGGTAGAAAGGATTTCCTGAAGCGTTATGGGAGAAGGGTTAAATCAGTATGAGTGAGAATGAGCTCTGCCGCCTCATTAGGGTGAAGTTGAGCAGGTGAGATGTGTTATTCATGATCATGATGGAGAGCAGTTTGTTCTGTGACCAGTGAATTAATATGAACATGAAAGTATTTCTGTAAAACGGTTTTACCAAACTGATAAAGCACCATTGTAAATTAGTACCTGGATCTCTTTCCATCCCTGGGAAACTTTAAGGAAGAGACTTCCTGTCGTTGTAACAAATGCCAGAGTGCCCTCTGCATCTTTCACTGTTTGCTGCATCATACTCTCACGAGTCGAAAATGTTTTCAGCTAAGAAGCAAATGTGGAAAAGCACAAAATGTGCAGAAAAAATCAGTTAGGAGAATCACGGGTCTGGTGTTATATTAATATATAGCTCAGCTACAAATAAACTGACTTACAGATGCTGTGTTACTTGAAGGACTAGCAGGTCCAGGTGGTCCAGGAGGTCCAGGAGGGCCTGGGGGGCCAGCAATGGTCAGACCTGCAATAACAAAGATCTCAGTATCTTCTATGTAGAATATTGTAAGTGATTCTTTTATTTCATTGATTACAGTAACTACACATCCTTCAGACGATTATATTTCTTATATTTGCAGTTTAATGAGTTTTACCTGAACCATATCTCAAGGATGACCCAGAGGGCCCTGGAGGTCCTGGTGGCCCAGGAGGTCCAACAAGACCAGGCTTGCCATAGCCTGGTATACCAGGAGGGCCTGGCGGCCCAGGGGGACCAGGGGGGCCGACCACTGATTCTCCTTTGGGCCCCTAAAATATATAAAGGACAGAATTACTAACACTTTAAGGTTTATTCTTTCAAAAATATACCATGATGCATAAAACTTACCACTGGTCCTGGTCTTCCAGGGATACCTGAAATCCCTGGGAACCCCGCCTCTCCCTTTTCCCCTTTGATTCCCTGGTCACCATTTATCACCTATTAGTGCATACACAGGCAAAACCATCACACAGTAACCAACTGCTGACTGAAAAATGATTAAGTGCCAAAAACTACAGTCCTTTAAATGTCTACTTAAAGACTTCGAAAAGTAAGTCAATCCATAAAGACTCCCATGTAAAAAGACCAAACTTTAAAACAGAAATAAAGTCTGGTACAAAACATGGTTGCAGTTTACGCAGCCAACTTTCCCCAACAACTCTACATGGACTGAAACCGTTTTCACAACTTGTTAAATTTCTATTAAAGTTTAATTCTATCTGGTGTGTGGTTGGCTTCACTGACAGGCAGAAGTTGACAAACATGGCTGTAGCCACCAGCTCCCTGCTAGGCTTCATCTCACCAATTTCAAATGCCAGAACTCCTGTTGGTATGTTTTGGAGTATTTTTTATATGAGTATTTAAAATGATTTAAAAGGCCTGCTGAATTATATTAACAACCTGTCCAACAAGTTTGTGGTCCAATTCAAGTGAGTGAAATTCTAGTATTTTATTTGAATGTTACTAAGTACTTATTAGCAGCTGCCTTTGCCGTCATCCAGTCAGAACATGTGGTTGAACGTTGTTAATAAAGTTTGCTAAAATTAACTAATAATTTGGCACTCCACTCTCTTTCTTTACATGACATAAGTCTCAAATCATTGAAACTTTTTTCCACTGGTAACAAGCAGTAAGCTACATGTGTCATGGGGTCTTTAAGCCTTGTATGCATTTTACCAAAGCATAAGATTTAAAAACTGAGGCAGAGTTTAATTGTTAAAAATACTTTCAAGCCATCTTTTTATCCAGTAGTTAAAAAAATTTTGAAAATCCATGATAATGATTTGTGGGATTTTTTCTTTCTTTTTTGTTTTTTGTCATCCAGTATAAACTCTGCTTTTCCTTAGAATATTTGAGCGAAGGTGCTATAAAGTATCTGCCTATATATTTCCAGCTAAACTGTCTCCAACTGGTTTATCACTAATATTTTCTTTTATGTCTTCACCCTACTTAGCTTTCAGAATATTTTAGACATATTCTTACAACCTGATCACAAATCCACAAAACAAATGGCTATATTCACCTTTCACATACAATTTGTGGTTAAAGTTCAAGCACATATTCCATAACAAAAAAAGAGAAAAGAGCAACCTTTGTTTTTCCCTTATAAAACTTACCCAGCCTCCTCTTTGATTATATGACACTAGAGGAGAAACAAAAACACCAAACAAACAACACTTTAATTCTTGAATCACAGCAGGTTAAAGCAGGAAAAAACTACATAAATTGGCCCTTTAAAACTCCTTTATATTAAGATTGATTTTTCTCTCTGATAATTCTTATTATATTTAGTGTTTTTATTTTAATACTAAGGAAGACATTTTTAACTCACTTGGTGGAGCTGGTATCCCTGGAAGTCCCCTCTCTCCCTTCTCCCCTTTTATTCCTGTCTGACAGTTACCTTTGAGACAACAAAATATACTGTAAATACTCTGCAACTTTGGGTATGTTTATTAAAAGTATTTTGAGTGTAAAGGCAGTCTCTGGCAAACCATTTCTGTAATTAGTTGGTTTTTAATTTACGGGAAACAGATAAGGTGACCAAACCTACCAGCTGCAATGGTTCCATTTGAATTAAGCTGAAATAACAGAAAAAATGCAGATTAACAACATGCAGTGACACAATTCCTTGTCAGTTTACAGTACATTATGGTACTGATACATCCGTTTTGCACGTTAACACTACGCTTGATCAGCAACTGCAAACACATGCAGATTTTCTACAGGTGCGACTTTATAACTACCTCCTTTTGTTTCCTGCACTTAGCCTTCATCTTTACAGACTTGAAATGCATCATGCAGGAATATTTTGGAGCAGCTGTTAAAATGTTCTGAGTGATAAAAGGTGTTACAATGAAAAACATGCGTGTTATCGGTACACAGAAGGAAAAGCAGAGGACGGTGTGAAAGAGATGGGAAGAGAGAAAAAAAATGGCGTGGTAGACAACAAAAACAGTGCTGTACTTTTGTGCACATGAGGTTTGATCAAGATGCACTTCAGAGTCGGCTCAGCATACACTCTAAAGTCCAGTGGATAATTAATCTACATGCTGACTTTTATGCAGCCTGTGTCAGAGAAAAATCAAGTATGCACATCAGATAAGCAGACAGACTTTGTGCAAAATCAATATTACACAATACAAATATAATTTTACCAGTGGGATTTTACATAAAGCTCTCTAACACAGGCTGTACTTAAAGCTGTCGATTTATTATGCTTTATTAGTATACAGTGCAGCTGTACGGTCAGAAACCTACGGGCATTTTGCAGTGTGGTCTGGGGGGTATAGGGAACACTGTCTTTAGGAAGAAAAGGAAACAGTGAGCAAATAAAACATATAATTTAAGGTGACAATTGACAAAAACTGTGTAAAAATTTAAAGTGTTTACTCCTTTGGGGCAGTTGAATATTCCTGGGCGCCCCGGTGGTCCGGGAGGGCCGGGAGGTCCCTAAGAAGAGTAAAAGAAGTAAAGACAAAACTGAAAAAACTGAAATGAAACTCTTTGCCAAACTGGCACAACTAAATCGAAGCAACCTAGGCTTCATGTGAAGATTATGATCAAAACCAGCTGCACTATATTAATACATAGAAACCGTAAAGCGTGACTCACTGGCAGGCCTCGAGAGTCCCCTTTCTCTCCTTTAGGTCCCATGAGGCCTGGGCGACCCTACAGACACGGAGAGTCATTATCCAAAAAGCATTTAAGTTTTTAGAAAAGAAAGTCCAACAATTCCCGCAGGGAAATTTGGGAGATTGGATAGTTTGCTGAACGAGTCAGTGTGTGATCAAATTTAACATAAAACCAAATCAAACAGGAGTTTCAACACATGAACTGAGAAAATTAGTTTGGAGAAAGCTAATCATGTCAAATATGCACTGTTTTAGTTCATCTTAATCTTCTAATTTTTGAATCAATGCACAGAAATATGTTAATCTACTCTTAATTAGACAGTGTTTGGAGAGTCCATGGTGCTTACTGGTCTTCCAGGGAGCCCAAATTCTCCCCTGTGTCCTGGTGGTCCTATGGGCCCCTGTTGGGAATTAGAAAAAGTGATGAACCTGATGATCTGTATCAGTGGAAATAAAAGCAGCATTCATTAGCATTTACTTTGGTTTTCTGCAATCACTTACTTGAATTCCAGGGGGCCCTGGTACACCGTTATCTCCCTGCAAACAAAGCTATATTTATGTACCATCCTGCACTCTTCATACACATACACAGAAAACTTATACCAGGGAGTTAGGTCTAGAAAGTGAAATATAACCTTGAATCCTTTGGGTCCCACTGGCCCAGGCAGGCCTGACATCATGGATCCATCTGCTGAGATGACAAATCCTGGCTCACCCTTTTCACCCTGTGTGTACACACAAGTACATTTAAAAAAAAAAAAAAAAAGCAACTTCCTGATAGTTTTCATTATAGTGTCCATACAGAAAACAAATCATGTTGTATGTACATCCCACTTACTTTAAGTCCAGAAGGTCCTTGCAAACCTGGCAACCCCATGTCACCCTTTGGACCCTTTGGTCCCTGCAAATAATAATGAGATTTCACAATTGAATAATTGATAGTCTATATAATGAAATAAGTCAAAGAGCGACAGCGGTGGGATGGTTTTCCAGTAGTATTTTTGTAACCAGAAGAGTCGCCCTCTGGTAGCTATTAGAAATAATGCATTTGGTCTACACTCAATGAATTTTGGTCAGGTACTCACAGCGGGTCCCTGAGCTTCAAAAATCCCTGAGAAGTTAAAGGCACCATCTGTGTCGTTCAATAAGAGCTGAAGACAGAGAAAAGGAGTTTTAACAGTAAGACGGAGACTCACTAAACACCATCATGTTTAAATAGTAGAGTCACCAAAAGTATCACTACTTACATCCTGAAGGTTGATGATGGTTCCTGGTGGTCCAGGTGGTCCTGGGGGCCCAGGCAAACTACGCCCATCCTGTCCTGGCTCTCCCTGGAAAAAAAAAATTAGTTGACATTTTTACCTTTTAGCACACAGCAGTGCATGTATGCAGTATCTGTCTAGCAACTCGTTGATGGTTTCACCTTTTGTCCTTGGTCACCTTTGTCCCCCTTTGGTCCCTACAGACACAGGATTAAACATTAGCTGTAGTTCTTAGTGCCACTTAAATATGTCTGTTCTCTCCGACTAGTAAAAATATAGTATGGGTAAAATCATTAAAAAAACATAAACAAAACACATATATATAATTGTTGCATTTTGTAAGTTGGTTAACCTTACTCTCCAGTTGCTGCTGCATCTGCAATCTACTTTGCAACCCAACCCCACCCAAGCTACGGCTTTTTATGCTGTTTTTGAGTTACATTTGTTGTCACTGATGCATGCAAACTAGTGCAGACTGAAATAATTTACAGCTTGACTGAACATCATTTATTTAAGCATCAGTCTTTAAAAAAAGGGCACACTGCTTGTTAAAATGTGTCAGAATTATTTAGATCACTGACCTCTGCCCCAGTCAGTCCATCTGTACCAGGAATGCCTGGGTCCCCGTGAACACCCTGCTCTCCCTGCAGAAGGAATGAAGAAAAATAAGCATCATTATGATGTAAAAAGGTGACTTGATTTCTGTCTTAAAACTGAGGAATTCTTTCTGAAAAACTGATAAATAACCAAATCAATGATATTGATTATAATGTTCCAATCTTTAGGGACACAGCATTCAAGTGGAACCCAGTGAGAAGCACAACAAAGCTGGCTGTGAACCTGTAAGATGACAGAATCTTTACTTTCTAGAGCACCATGGAGCCTAAAGCCGACATCTCCTCTCACCACAAGGCCTTTTACTTAATGGTCATTTATGGACCTAAAGCAAGCAGACTTTCAAGAAGCTTGTCTGATTTGATATCTTCAGCAGACTAACCTTTTGTCCTGGCTTTCCTGGAACACCAACAAAACCATCTTTACCCTATGAAAAGGATGAAGGGGACAAAATAAAGAAATCTAGATTTAAAAAAACAAATTGCATTTAGCAAAAACGGCAATTTATTGTATACATCACTGAATGCCATCCAAGGCCTTAGACTTTAAATGTTCACCCATCCAACTTCACCTGAGAACATTTTTCAGGGAGAGCCATTCACATAGACACACACAAAAATATTTTACCTTGGGTCCTGGAAGTCCTGGGAGTCCTGGAGGTCCCTGTGAAAATCAAACCAAAATCAAACCTCGGGTAATAACAGCAGCCGTTCGTGAAATGCAAAAATTATAAGACACTAAAATTGTGCCACATTTGTACC
This sequence comes from Pelmatolapia mariae, assembly GCF_036321145.2. NCBI lineage: Eukaryota > Metazoa > Chordata > Actinopteri > Cichliformes > Cichlidae > Pelmatolapia > Pelmatolapia mariae. The sequence continues at coordinate 12,136,528 of NC_086235.1, read as the reverse complement.
TGTGGACCTCTGGGTAATGTCGCTGCTGAAGCAGTTTCTAGCCCCGATCCTTCCAGGTCCTAAAAAAAGTGCAAAGGCATCTAGCAATGAGCCAACATGTTTTTTGGAAACAAGGGCTCACATCAAATTTATGCACAGTTAATGATCAAAACTTTTGTTATAACACACACACATGCTGCAACATTCACAGACAATTCATTTGCACTGTTTCTGTGTTGACAGGGAGACTGGGTTAAACATTGCATAGTTATTATACATTCTTTGTCATCATGCTCTAGTTCTACAAACAAATCACTACTCATATCAGCTAAAGTTGCATATTATTCTTTATGATTTTCTAATGATAAAAACGACAAAACATTAGATATATTATCCCCATACATTTAGTAGTGAAACACACTATACCTCAAAGTCTGGGATGAAGTTTCTTCCTGGAGGCCCTGGGGGGCCAGGAGGACCAGGCAGACCCCTAGGACCAGGATGTCCTTCTGGACCATCTGCTCCTGGTAGACCTGGGAATCCTGGTGGGCCCTGATCTCCCTGAAAGAGACAAAATGTTTTTTTTTTTTTTTTTACTTTTAAAAGTAAAAAATATTTTAGCAGGTAAGGAGTTGCTTTAACATAGCACAAGAAACCATTTCCCTCAATGCAAGCATAAGAAGTGAGCAGAATTATGATTTCATATATCGATAATGGTGGTTTGTCAATGTATCAAATATAATGAATAGCAAAATAAGCAGATCTTAACCTTTGGCGGGAGGTAAGTGTGAGCAGAACTATGCTGTAGTATTGTGAGACGAAATAAAAAAAACAGAACACAAATTGCACACATTTCTATTATTGACTCTCTACTAATTTATTCTTTGACAGTTTTAAAAATAATTTAAAAAAAGATTAAAAAACACATTTCAATCGACTTCAGCACCGATTAAATGACACAGGCAGACATCGTCTTTCTACTAACTCTAACTCACTTCTCCACAGTTCCCTCCCATGTTCTCAGCCTGTTACAATTCAAAACAAAGAAGCGTAGCCATATAAATAAGCAAAAAAAAACTTCACTGTTAGCAACACTATTACAGATTCAGAAGGCAGATTTATAGTATCTGTGTATTGCTAGTTTTTCCTTCCTTCCCTTCTTCCTTCTCAGATCATTCTGACAGCATGCTTCTTCAACATAGGAGGAGGAGACTTCAACCTAGAAATTGACAGGCTCAATCCAGCAGTGAGTCAAAGGAATTTGAAGTCCATCATTCTTAAATAATACAAGAGTGAATTTGGTCTTTACAATTCTTGGCGTTCGTATCACTCTCAAGGATTACACCTTCCTTTTACCAATATACCACTCACAATCTCGCTTAGACTACTTTCTAGTTAGCAGCTCCATTATGAGCGATATCACAAATGATCAAATTCAGAAAAGAGTCACGCCACCAATTAGGAGCTGGAGATTTAATACATCATTACTGAAAGAACGAAACTTCATGGGCTGGGCGCTCAGGTATGCACAGGCTCACTCCCGGTGGCTGCTTGTCAGGGCCTGGTGCCTGTGGCTCGGTCGTGCCCCTTTGGGGGGTGGAGTGCCCTCGGCCTCTGGGCCTGGGGCTCGGTCCACTCTGGCACAGCTGGCTGCCGGTGTAGCTTAGGGGCACATCACTGCAACCCTCTCTGGCTTCTGCTCCGCAGCTGCTGGGTGATCCCTCATCTGGGGCTCTCCTCAGCTCTTTCCGGTAGAGTGGCACGGTTGCCCCTCCGTTGGTCTTCCTTGGACTCTTGCGTTCTGGGGGCCTCTGGATGTCTGGAGCCTGGCTCTCCCCCATACCTGCTTCATGCCTATTGCTCCCCACACCCTCTAGCAGATCGTTACATGAAGGAACCTTTTGAATACAAGTGTGCTCATGCTCACAGGTTTACACACAGGTGCTCACAGACACAAACTACACCTTTCTTGGCTGCTACCTCAAAGCGCACTGTGCGCTGTCGATCTTACGTGCTGCGCAATAATAGTCAATATTTAGTATTTACACATAGATTATCGCGATGATGTTGTTTATTATATTGCTCTCTTTTTTGCTTGTTTTCTCTCTTTTTTTTCCCTCTCAACAGGTGATTGAGATATATATATATATATATATATATATATATATATATAGTGATTTGCCATTTATCTCCATTCCTCTTCCCTGCTGTTTTTCTTTCCCTCCCTCTCTTTCTTTCTCCCTTTCCTTTCCCCCAGTCATGTCTGTCCCATATGTAACAACTGAAAATAAAATAAAATAAACAATAAAAACACAGGTCAATCAAATGGACCAAGGCCGGGATGGTCCACTTGGTATAGTAAATCCGTTGGGCATCTTTCTTGGCCTTTAGACAACAATTCTGATGGCAAAAGAACCAAACAGGACAGGTGGCAGAAAAAAAAGGAAAAAAAAAAAGAACAAAACTTCATTAATTATTTCCAAAAGGAATGGGCAACATATTTAGATAATAATGATCTGAAAGGAATATCACCATGTTGTCCGGGGCTTGGTCTGTGACCCAGCGTTTTGGGTTTATTTTGTATTTTTGATTCCTTATGTTTTATTGATAACATGTTCAAACAGCATCTTATGCTGTTATTATTAGTTAGGATTTAGTTGAGTTGTATTCTAGTTTTTGTGTCATCTATGTCTCCTTGGTGGTGTGTCTTTTTTGTTCTCCGTGTAGTCTGTCTTGATACGTGTTCTATGGAAAACAGGAGATGTAATAATGTAGGGCAAAATATTATCTTAATGTTCATATAAGAAAAAGAAGGAACAAATTCTTGTATCAGAATTGGAACAAAAAATCAAATTAGAATCCTGCCCACGCTGAAATTGCAAAATTTATTTACAAAATGAATCTACCAAAACTAAATGACGAACATATTGTGGTTCTGGATTCACCTATTTCAATGTATTAATTCCATGAAGACTTAAACCATTTCTCAAACAATAATGCCCCAGGGCCAGAAGGTTTTCCAGCAGGGTATTACAAAGACTCTTGGCCTTTGCTAGCGCCTATATTTTCAGAATTTTCATGAAATTGTAATTTTCAAAACACCACCACTGACCACTACAGTCAGGTAACCTTAGATATCTAGGTATAACATTTTTCTGCCAAGCTCTCAGACCTGGTACGGTTGAATCATTTTCCTTTATTAAAAACAGCAGAGGACGATCTCACACGTTTGAGAAGTTTGCCTATATTACTAATGGAAAGAGGTACCACCATTAAAATGATGATTCTACCAAAAATAAACTACTCATTTTCACCAATCCCTAGTAAACCCTCTCTTACCCATTTGAATCAATCCAGATAATTATCAGAACAAAACACAAAGTTTTTCATCATGTAATGAGAAAGGGTGTGGAGTGTCCAGGAGACAGAACAACTATTGCTGGGTGCAACTTGTCTTGGACCCAGACCAGTTAGTCTTGCCCCTTCACTTTGTCACACATCTCCAGATGAGTCTTCATCTGCACACTCCAATACACTCTTTGTGGTGGAGGTGGTGGGTGCTGACTCAGACCCAGACTCAGTGGTGTTCCGAGGCATTGACATTGCTGGCCCCGGGCCAACCTTCTTCTGCATCATGGCGGATTTTGGGGAATGGGGGTGCCTACTGAGCCAGTGGTTTTCTGCCAGTGCTGGTGCTTGTTGGTCCCAGGGTGTTTGGGTGGAGGTTGTCAGCCCGCTCCCTTTGTGGCACAGGTTGGCCTGGACTTCCACCATGTCAGGGAGGAGTAGCGCTGCCAGGTGGTCCTGGGCGCCTCGGGCACTGGAACCCTGGGACCCTGCTATCGGCTCGTACCAGGGTGGCCAGCCTCTAGCAGGGTCAAGTGCCCGTTACCTCTGGTTCTCTGGGATTCTCACCCTTTGGCTGTGGGCACCCCATCTGGGGCTTCTCTCCTTCTCCTCCTGGGATGGACAAGCGAATGTCACAGAGATGTGTGGCCTCAGGTCTTGGGCCGTCTTGGGGGTTTGTCCTGGTTCCATCTCTGTGTGCCTTCGGGCTTCTGGTGGGTATTGTTGCAGCTTCCCACCCTCATTATGAAATACATTTGTGACAAAGACTTTCTCACACTCACTGGCTCTCTCTCTGTCTCTCTCACTCATACACACACACACACTATAGGAAGATTTGTGGATTTATGTATCTGTGTATTATCAAATTTCTTGTGTTCACGTGCTGTATGTTTGTTTTGTTCTGTTATTTGGTTCTTACAGATGCAGCAGTTGGCGATACATTGTGCATTTCTATTTGTTTCTATCATCCCATTTCTACTCCTCATCCCAACCACCACCACTTTTTTTCTCTTGCCTGTCTTGACTTAGACATCGTCATATCCATATATAATATTAATATATAAAATAACACAAAAATAAATGAATAAATAAGCAGATAAATGATTCACATGAACAAGAGGAGCCTATAGAGTTTCTGTATAGCTGTTCTTGCAAAAGCTAAATGTGTTCGGCACCACCATGCACTCAGATCACAAGTCTGATTGCAAAACCTGCCAGCAGGACAGGATTAAAAAAAAACAATAACAAAAAAACCCCCCAAAAAAACCCAATCTTACCTTTGGTCCTGGTTGACCGCTCACACCAGGCTCGCCCTGTTAAAAACATAATGAAAGAGAGTTAGCTCGTGTTTAATGGGGAAAGGTTGTTCTTTCTGGTTTCCATGAAAACAAAAACAGAGTGGCTATTGCAATACAGACTTGTTTACACTCGAGCCCCTTTGGCTTTATTGGTCCATTGGGGCATCTCATTAAGAGGCTCTTTGTGTTAGGCGGTTATAGAGTTTTTGTCTAATTGTTTATGCTAACAGAGCACTTAGAGGCCTTCTCTAGGGAAATCAGAGAGGGCTAAAACAAAGGGTTGTGGGGTGGAAATCACACAAATGAGAGCCAAAACCAGTGAGAGGATTTTTAAAGTCTTGTCTTCTTAAAACCATGTCTTAAATAGTGACAATACAATGATATGTTGATCATTAGCCTTACCTTGTCTCCTTTCTCCCCAGCAGGCCCAGGATTGCCATCTTTTCCACTGACTCCCTGCAAGTGTAACAAAATTATTTTTTCCCCTCAAGAAAATACAAGCATGTTTGGATTTACCAGAATAACATGTACATGTATTACAGAGTTGGCATAGTTTGCGTAATTGTGGCTCTTATTCGGATTTTTGGACAAAAGCGGGCTGCTTGGTGTGAGCTCATAAAAGCGAGCTGTTTGAAATGAGAACATATTAAAGCTCTTGAGCTTCTGGGGTCTGAAGTGAATAAAACTTTCATGAACCAAAGCAGCTTTGCAGTGAATACTCTATGCCTGTGAGTACATCATTCACACTGTTAGTAAGAGCTTCTATAATTTAAAAAAACAAAAAGACACATTTCCCCCAACAGATGCTACAGCTGCAACCAAATTCAAGCGCTTGTTGTTCATCACTTTAGCTCCTGCCGTAAAAGCTGCGAGGATAATGGAAAGAAAGGCCTGATCCATTTACTGGTGTGTGGGTGCAAATACAAGCTTTTGAAAATGAAAAATTTTCACAAGCCTCTATGTAGTCTCGTGAAAAACAAAGTACATCACATGATTTAATGACGTTTGTTTAGGCTCTGAGTTCTGGCTACAGAATTTCAATCAGGTTGAAGTCTGGACTAAGCCCAGGCCACTGCAACAACCTAATCCTTCTCTTTTTCAGTAATTATATTGTAGATTTGCTGCTATGCTTGGGATCATTGTCCTGCTGTGTAACACAATTTCAGCCTAGCTTTAGCCATTGGAGAAATACTTTCAATAAATACTTGAGTATACAGAGGAGTTCATGACTCAGTGACTGCAAGGTGCCCAGGTCCTGTGGCTGCAAAACAAACCCAAATCATTACCCCTCCACCACTGTGCTTAATAGTTGGTATGAGATGTTTCTGCTAATATGCTGCATTTGGGTTTCATCAAATGTGCTGCTGCGCTTTATGACCAGACTTCTCTACTTTGGTCTTGTCTGTCCAAAAGAAATTGTTCCAGAACTCTTGATCAGTTTTACAAACCTAAGCCGTGCAGCCATGTTCTTTTTAGAGAGAATGGGTTTTCTCTTGGTGACCCTTCCAAAGAAGCCACATTTGTTCAACCTTTTTCTAGCTGTACTGTCACAAACTTTAACATCTAATATACTAACTGAGGCTTGTAGAGTCTGAAATGTGGCGCTTGGGTCAGACCTTGTGGTGAAATTGTTGGACCATCTACAGTGGGGAAGATTGTGACCTTGTATTAACACACACCTGATTGCACCAGACCCACAAACTACCAACTTCTGCTTTTATACACTTTCTGATGATCAGATAATCAAGTGCATTTGATTAGCAGCTCCTGGCTGCTGCTTAACCTCTTAAACCTTATAAAAGTAGTAAGGGCGTACTTGATTTTTCACAGAATTTCATAGTCCTGGGAAAACTTCATTTTTCACATGATTATAAAATGAGGTGGCAGATATGTTTATGTACTATATAATTTAATTAGTGTATGTAATGTATTTCAAAAATGGAACCACTAACTCTTAACTGCAGACACATACAATCTTTGTCCATTCTGTGCATCAAGCAATGGCAGGAAAGCAGTAAATGAACATTTTAAATGGCATTAGGGGAAATACTGTCTTTTCAGCCCATTGTACCTGACCAGACCCTGACTCTGAATCAGACCCAGGGCCACTAAACCACCCCTCAGTCACCTGAAAACAGAACCCAGGTCAGAAATGAATGTTCTGAAGGCAAAGACTAAATGAAAGATGAATTTCAAAAAAACTTAATCATAGAAATGTTTCATGCAAAATTCAGTTTGTTTGTTTTTTTTTAAATAAAAACTGCTCTTGATTTTAATTAATTCTATTGTGGGTGTCAGGTGGGTCCTTTGAAAGAGTTTTAATAGAGTTTAACTTAGAGTATACCTCCTGTTTAACTTTTTAGCATAAATTAGCAAATGAAAAATGAGTTTATTATGTGTGAGCAGCTGTGAAATCTACTAAAGAAATTACATTTCCAGTGTCTGTCTTGTCCTTCCAAAGAAACCATAATACTGTATAAAGTTGAGCCGCTAGAGTTTACAATATGTAGAAAACATATTGGTTTATTTAGTATTTTTAAGCTGCTGCATTTAGATTTGGCTCTAACTGAAAATGGACCAAGGTAAAACTCACAGGAAGTCCAGGTTCACCCTTTGCTCCATCCCTTCCATCTTTCCCAGGAGTCCCAGGTAGTCCAGAAAAGATGTCCTCAGAAGGAGATCCTGGGGGCCCTGGCAGTCCTGGGGGACCAGGAGGCCCTGGGGGACCCTGATAACACAAGAAAACATTACAGTTATAGGAAGGTAATGTAGAAAAATGTTCTGTAAAACAGGTAAACTGTAGTGTCGGTATACAGAGACAGAGAAAGCAACTTCACCTACCCTAATAATCTCTGTGTCACTGTCAAAATCTTCAAATCCAGAACCCTCCTGATGAACACAAAGGCAATGACCCCTCATTTAGTCAAAAGGTAAGTCACTTATACTAAATTTTTATGGTTGGTTATAACACAATGAGCCTTTTTTCTCATTCCACAATATAAATATTTTATTTTCAACCTAAAATATTTATTTTCATCCCCAGTATGAATATCACTGCTGTGTAAAAATGTTGAGGAACATAATGAAAAAGATGGGTGTATCATCAGATCTTGCTGATTTCTGCTGCAACAAACGTGACTTAGCTTTAGCATCACACAAGAAAAATACAACCTAACAAATTCATATCAACATTTGGAAATAGAATATGGGCAGCGTCTACATGAAAAGTTTACATATATGAAGGTATACAGAACAGAAACAAGGATTTCACAAGGATTTCTTAGGTGAAATATAAACTGGAGCTAATTTTAGTTACTTGTATGAATCAAGCACACCTGATTTTGCTTAAACTAAGAACAAAATGAATAAATGACTGACCAGGAACACGGAGGACTTGCTAGGCTGCCCTGGAGGTCCTGGAGGACCCGGAGGGCCGGGTAGTCCAACACCAGGATCACCCTGAGAGAGACAGAAGAATGTTTGTGTTATTTTCTACATTTCAACGATTACTTACTTATTTCTTTAATTATATATTTAATTTTACAAATCCATGTTAAAATTTCTGTAACCACCCTGAAGGTTTTTAATTAATACTGGTTTACCTTTTCTCCCTTAGGACCAGACTCCCCAGGTAGTCCTGGAAATCCTTTTGCTCCCTGAGAGAGACGACAATCACGGCAGCACACATGAGCTTTCCCCTCTGAGACATTAAATAATAACTTCCACATGAAGGAAACTATATATTTGAACGAATAGGAGGATTTTACTTACTGGTGAACCAGTTTCCCCTTTGCTCCCCTGGAGAAAACACAAAAACAGAAAGCAAATCAATCATGTTTAAATGTGACATGTACGCCTGACATAAACAACACAACAGAGTAAAAAAAACAAACCCATCCTGTGCTCCGTAAACGGACGTCTGAATTGTTTAAAAATAGAAGCTTGTGAGTGCCTCAAATTCACTGCACAAACGTGCAGGTTAAACTCACAGGCTGTCCATCTTTCCCTGAAAGTCCAGGTGTGCCTGGAGGTCCCTGTGGTCCTTGTGGGCCTCGTTGTCCAGGCTCCCCTCCTTGTCCCTCTGCTGAGGCTGGTCCTGGAGGGCCTGGAGGTCCTGGGGGACCAGCTGGGCCTGGCTCCCCTTTCTGCCCTGGATAAACCTGGAGGGACTAAGGAGTTATGATTTTGTATTTTTTTTATGTAGACTGCAGTCACACTAATTTAAAAAAAAAAATAAAAGGAAAAAATGGGGCAGAATCAGCTGTAGTAAGTGGGACAAACTTGCTCTACAGGAAACAGTTTCTCTTTTCTCTTTTCTCTCTCTCTCTCTCTCTCTCTCTCTCTCTCTCTCTCTCTCTGTTTATTTTAAAAAAAGAAGCACGTTTAATGTTAACCTCATCAACCACGTCACTTCCAGCCCATCTAGAGTTACAGCAGAGTACCAACCATCCTCTTTTAAAGACCTTTAAAAGGGGATTTGAACTGCCTTAATTACATAAAAACTGTAATGATCTTAACCCAACCTTTACCCATAGATTGTCAGGTGGTCTCCCGGTGAGCTGGTGGATGTGCAGAGTGCATAATATCTTGGAACAGCCACATTTATGTTATATAAATTCAGAAGATAATTCCGACTTACAGTGTCAGGTGTGGAAACTGAAGCACCTGTCTGAAATGACTTTGCTGTAACATAAAGAGAAAAAGGAAAAAACAAACAAATTTGAGCACATTAAAATGGCACTGTGCTTTGGAGTCGATGAGTAAAGCACAGATGAACAGGTTGAGCACTGGATCATAAGAACAAAGGGAAGGAAGCTACACTGTGTCTTCAGCACCATCTGGTGGAAACTCTTGGAAATGCAACGAAGGAGGAGCCGATTTACTCATGAATTGCAGCACAAACGAAGGGAAGCATGAAATAATTTTGCTATATCACTGGACTACTTCTGAAAAAATATATATTTTTAAAGTGGCAGATAATTGCTGTTTGTTGCCACAGGACAGAGTTCCTGAGACCACATTAAAACATTTACATGAATGCATTTTACCTTGCACCGTGGTCGCCTCCACTTCCTGCCCAGAAGATTCCTCAAAGTCGTCATCTTCGTCATCGCTTGTTGGCATCTCAGTGGGTGGAGGTGGGATCACAATGTAAGTGGGGGCCAGCTCTGGCTAATAACCACAATGGTAAAACAAACAAACAAACAAACAAACAAACAAACAAACAAACAAACAAACAAAAATTAGTGTGCATCTTTAGACCAACCTTCAGCAGTAAACATAATATTCTGCAATCCGGAAATTACAGCAAACTAGTTATAGCTGCGGCTGTGGATTAATTACGAAGCCTTTCTTTTTTCTTTTTTCATAATACAACAAAGAGTCTCTGTATATGTGAACAGACAACCAAACAAGAAAAAGAAAGAAAGCGAAGCGTTTGCCACAGTTGGTAGGAAATGTTTGCTCTCAGATCAGATCCAAATACAGTGTCACACTGACAGCCTCATTCCACGCATTTCTTAGATTATTCCAACATTACGTCTACAAGATCTGCTGCGGTCATAAAATGTCATGACCGCACGCCTAGAAAAGCCCGCTGTCCTGCTCATGAATGATAATAGAAATGACTGCAGATGGAAAAAAGGCTGTAAATCATTTTCTTTCCTGAAGAGAGTTTTTGATTTTAATCCATCGTCTGACAGGCCTTTGCGTGTCCAAGGGAGACGCTTATTAAGTAGCTCAGACTGCCTGGAGAAGAGGTCGCACACATCTGGATTGTGTGTTCATACAAAAGGGACTGAAATACATGTACATCAGTGAAGTCATACTTGGACCACAGATGGTGATCTGTGTGAATGAAATCTCTCTTATCTGCACTTCTAGATGGTTTCTTAGCTAGTTTCTTGGAAGGCAATCACCAAAAACTCAAGTGTCTTCGACTCTGTAGCTTAAAGTTACCAGAAAATGACTAAAAAAAGTAATTTAATTACTAAAAATTGATTTGTGGACTGAGTCTTAATATTAAGTTAAGTTTTTAAAGTTTTAATCAACAGGTTTATTTTAAATCATTATGGGAACATAACTTTTCTCTCAGTGTTTTTTATACAATGACACGTTGGCCATCTTCTTGGAGTGCAGTTAAAGCAGAATTTGCTGAGAGTAATATGAGAAGACAAAGTGACTGTCGTGTTTGTACGGTATGCACGAAGCCAACAGCTGCTTATTCAAGCTGATTATGAAGACGGGACAAAGATTTGGAAGTGTAAAATGAGTTAGTTTGTAGGAGTACCTGGACAGTCATGCTCTGCAGTGTCTGCAGTTTGACTTTCCACGCTTTGGATAGAATTAGGCCAGGGGTGTCGAACTCCAGGCCTCGAGGGCCGGTGTCCTGCAGGTTTTAGATGTGTCCTTGATCCATCACAGCTGATTTAAAGGCTAAATGACCTCCTCAACTTGTTTTTTAAGTTCTCCAGAGTCCTGGTAATGAACTAATCATTTGATTCAGGTGTGTTGACCCAGGGTGAGATCTAAAACCTGCAGGACACCCGCCCTCGAGGCCTGGAGTGCAACACCCCTGAATTAGGCTTTTCTTTTTTAGTGGGCTTTTTTTTAGAAGCCATTTCCTTAAGCATAGTAATGTGATACTATTTGCTATTTGCTATAAATTCATTACAGATTGCACAGAGCTGGCAGCAAATATCATCATGTTGGTGTCTCCACAGGTACTGAGAGGACAGAATGTTTTTCATTTGTGACTCGCTGGTGCAAATAAATGGGGTAAAAACAAAAGAACAGTGCACACACCATGGTGAACTCTCTCTCCTCCACAATCTTCTTCACTTCATCTTTACCCTCCAAGTCTTCATCGTCACCGCTCCCGTAGCCAGAGGCCTGGAGTTGAAAAGGAGAGCAGGATAAAAGGAATTAGAAGACAAAACACAGAGAAAGTTGGAAAAGTTCAGCAGACCAAAATTCCATCTGAGTTTTTAGCTGCAGGATGTGAAAATTAAATGAGGAAAGAGGCCAAATATACACATAAGCAAAACAGCCTTATTCCAGAGTTTGGTTCCCACGGTTACTGACATGTTATTGATTTTTTTCACTGAAACTTATCTTTAATTTAAAAAAATAAAGAAAAAAAACAAACAAACACTGGATATCAGAAATGATTAATGTTCTAAACAACATTATCAGACTGACTGTGGTTCGGTCAGGAATACCAGTGTGTGTGTGTGTGTGTGTGTGTGTGTGTGTGTGTGAGAGAGAGAGCTTGTTTATGTTGCAGATTACAACACCCTGTAAAGGTCATGACTTTTTCTTTTTGCTTTTCCTAAAAATAACCTCTGTCTCACAAGATTACGTATTCCTTCTCAGTATATTTTGCTACCTTGCTAACACAACAAAGGACAATATTATGGAGGAAAATTTATCTCCATAGCTGGTAGTGGGCTTGATAATATGTGTAATTTAAGACATTTACTTTAAATGTAGTGCACTTTAAAGATTTTAAAGGCAAGCAAATAGAAGAAAAACTGGGCAGCTCACCAATATTTAAGAGGAAATTACAAACAAGTTTAAATAATTTCAAGCATGTATTAAGCTGGACCTTGTATTTATGATTACAGCAATCCCTGTATGTTGTAACGCCACTATAGTTACAAAACAGGTAAATTTATGGCATTTTGAACATTTTCATATTTAACGTTTTACCTCTAAATGATTAAAAAAATGTGTGAAATGACTTTTTTTGTGTCTCAAAAATCTAAAACTACTGACATAAACTATAGTGTGACAGTAGGCCATTTCAAAACCAGTTGTTACAAGCTGACTTAAAGCACTGAAAATAACCTGCCACTATTTCTGGGAAGCTGTTTGACAAGATTATAAAATCTAGCTGCTTTGACCCGTTGTCACTTTCATTTGCACCAAAGCAGGTGGAATGGATTCATGATGGTTTATGTCTTTAAATGTTTAAATGTAAATGTTTATGTATGTGGGCGTCAGAATTGAATTTTATGCAGTACTGTATGTCTACCAGCAGGGGGAGCCATAGTTCCAAGCTTGCAGTGTTCTAGAGACGTTTGAGGAGCTGAACTTTTCTTAGTTTCGAGTGTTTTCATGCAGACTCACATAAGGATCATCCTCCTCACACTGGTCATCTGGGGCCGTGGGATCTGCCTTCAACAGCAGCTGCTGGATGGAGCCCTGGAGAGGAGAGTTCGTGTTATATTGCACGCTAATTTAATTCATTCTATGTCATTAAATTTTATAGAAGCTCCGAGGACATTTTCCACGCACACACACACACACACACACACACACACACACACACACACACACACACACACACACACACACACTAATTTGGTCTGTCTGCATAACAGTTTATCTGTCTCTCCCTCACTCATTAGCACGCATAATTTACTGCATACACACTGAACACATTAACACACACATTCAACACTGCTGCAAACATCTGGCTGGGAAACAGGTGCATTTCTGTATCTGCTCCAAAGACAATTTTCCCATCAACCTTAAAGCACCAGCCCATAATTTCAATATTTACTTGTGGCAAATTAACACAGAAGATTAAGCCATTTCAAATCCTTTCTGTATTTATACAATTATTTCTTATAATCCTTCCATCAATTTTCTTTGGCTTAATCAAGGAGGAGGAGAGGCTGGAGACTATCCCGGCTGTGATAGGACGAGAGGCAGGGTACACCCTGCACAGGGCTATCACTGAGGGACAGATAACCATTGCTCCACCAGGAAGGAAGTTTGAGTGCCCAGAGAGAAACCATGTAGACAAAGGGAGAACACAGAAAGTATTATATATGATGGATTTACATTTAAAAGGCCTGTGGAAAAAAGGTAGGGAATGACTCTCCTAAGACAAGCCAGTCTCTACCCCTGTGGCCCTGTGAAGTATAAGCATGTATAGCTAATGCTGTGGTATGTCTTAAATTGCTCAACTAATGATAATATATCGATCTTGAGCACATTTAGGTAACTGTTATTGTTATTTTGATGAGAATTGAATTGAAATGAATTGAACCTGCTCCATGAAGAGACCTGTAACAGCATTATTAGCTGAGCTATTTTAACTGGGCAACTTTTTTCTTTTGCTGCATGTGAGCTCATCCACAGTCTTGGAGGGTGTCCCAGGATACTCTGGAGGACGACAGAGGGAAACTGGAAGGTTGTGAAATAATGCAGCACCTTTAAACCTTTCATTCTAAAAAAGGCTGTTTCTTTTTGGAAGTTCATGAATATTGAATTTTGGTAAGTCTCTTGTATACAGTCCATACTTGTCAGTTACCTTTAGCCAATATGTGGGATGACTCTGAAAGGTAACCACTAGAGAAGGGTCCCATTCCCAATCCGAACTAAATTTGTTTAATATAAGAAATTTTTGGTGACCAATTTTGTCATTTTATATCATTTTAAAATGCAGGTTATGACTATTTAATGGAAGATTTTACACTTACACAGAGATAGCTGCACCTGGTTTCTTATTTTGTAAAGGTGCGCTCTGACAGCAAGGCATCCTTGCAGAACCTTGGAGGTAATGTGTGACATGTTTATGCCCTCCAAGCCCCTCGCTGGACTGTAGAGCTGTCAGCACATATAGTTGTTTTATGCTGGCAGAAACTCAAACTGTCTTTGTTTTATCATGGGAAGGATACGTGTCATGCTTTCTTCTGCTGTTAGGCAACGATGATAAATTACGCTTTATTCAGATTGTGTCATTTGTGAGGTCTGCTGTAAATACTTGTCATAAAGGAAGGAATGCAGTTTTAGAATGAACAGAAATTAGAGAACAATATGAAGGCGCACACATGTTCAGTGATTGCAGCTGATGATAAACATGTCATAATTCTGACAAGTTATTACACAGTAAGCCAAATATCTGAAGCCATTATCTACCAATGTAAGGAGGAGTAGTAGTTCATATTAAAGGTGGTTAAAGGTGGGTTTATTTAGTTCTCAGTCAAGGACCAGTGCACTCATAGTATAACAAAAGGTCATTTAAATCAGAGTCAGTGGTCCTGTCTTCTTATTGCATCTGTAAATACTTGCTAAAGGCAATTTCAGCCAAGTTTGTTGATACTGGGATCAGGCCAGATGACAAACAGCTGTTTTTAATGGAATGAAGGACGGCCTATGAAATTTAATGGCGGCAAAGGAGTGAGAAATAGCGATATAGGGAGAAGCAGAGAGGAAGGCTAAGGAAGGGTGGATTGGAGCTGGGGATAGTGAACCAAATCAGAGACATCTGCTTGGTGCAGTAAACAACACATCTGACACAAACAAAGAATGTGCCACGCAACCTTTTCCGCCTCCTTTAAACGACTATAACATGTGGATTTGCCCCTACATTAAAGCCACAGCTACATGGATGAATAATTTAGTCGGTTAGTTTGTAAAAACCTTTTTTGATTACGTGAATTTAAACACAGGAAAGCAGTTGGAGAATTTCTCGGCAAGTTTCTGGTTGCATTTTTCAAAAGCTCGCCACCACACACAGCTGTCTGTAGCAGCGACAACTGAACACACAGTTGCACATAAAGCACATCCAACAGGTGAGCTTACAGTTTAAAAAAAAGTTAAAGCACCAGTTCGCTGTTTGTAGCAGAGTGTATAATTATGGTGTAAAAAACAAGCTTTACCTACCAACCAACAAACCCGCAAACAAACAAATGATCCAATGAACAAACCAACCTAAGTACCAGTGCACCAACAAATCAACCAACTGGCCAGCCAACCAACTAACCAACCAACCAACCAACCAACCAAAAATGCTACAAAGCTGCACCATTGATACTCTCTGCTTAATATATTGTCTAATAACCCTAGCCTTTCATTCCTTTTAATCCAGGTCTAGCAACTAAGCATCACAGGTGTCACCTCAGACTCATCTGAACTTTTGTAGGTCTGGGATAAACATGTGCTGCTCAAAACTTTAGAGTCAGCTAGTGTTAAATTTCTGTCATAAGTCACCCGTGAAACAAAACAGACAACAGTAAACAAACATTATTCCGGGCACAAATTCAAGAAAACACACCAGAGAGCCTTCACACACGAGAACTGTCAGTATCGCTAATGGTACACCGCAAAACAAAGCAGTACTAGCAACTTCATTTCTTAAAAATGTAAACAAAATCAGTCTAAAAGTGAGCTGAAGATGTTACTAAACGAGGTCGGGTGCATCGAAAATGACCAATGGAAAGGAGGCCAAGTCCTCAACTGGTTTCTACAGAAAATTCACAAAAGTCAGATGATTTCAACAAAAGTATGTTTGTATCAACAGGAGTATAGTTGTGCACTGGCTGCTTAGTTATACAGACATTAAAACCTGTATTTCTGATTTTTTTTGTTTGAACATTTTGTTATTATGCTTTATCACAAGATGACTTCTTATATTTACATTATAAGTGTATAGAAATAAAAATACCCTGTCTATTGACTGTAAATTAATATAGAAGTGCATCTGTGAGTGAATCACTGTGGAAAAAGTCTGATCAGTTGCTATGGAGATAAATAACTTCATGTAGCTGTTGGCATTGCACTTAATGCTTCCTCATCTATGAGAAAGTGCAAACATTGTCTGTCTGACTTCTTTTGTTAAACTGTTACTGATGTATCTTCAAAACTTCACAGTAGCTGAAGTATTTCGCAACATATCAGCCTCTAGTTTATGTAGCCGCGGATGCTGGATGACATGTGCCATCGGGGCTGTTTATATATATTTTGAAGTCTGGTTATTGCTCACAGACAGACACTGGACTTTTCAGATGCCAGAGATGAGAAACTGTTCTGTGCCTGCAGTTACTGGCAGTCCCTGGATACTATGGCTGCCACAGGCCAAAGCATGCGAGAAGACATCCAAAAGGTCACTTTGCACTACAGTGTTAAAGGCCAACACACATTTCATGTTGCGCCCTACATGGCCTGTGGTTCAGTGAAGCCAGTTTAATATATGAGTAACTAGTTCAGCAAGGACGAAGATATTTATTTGTTTTTGTGTGTTCATGTAATGCTGTGGAGTAGTGCAGTGCTGCAAAGAGCTGCTGCTGCATCGAGGCTGTTTTGGAGGAGGATCAGTTTGAAAGTTGAACAGCTGGAAACAGACAGTTACTTCTGCTCCTCTTTTTCTGAGAGATGAGGAAAGAGGGAGGAGAGGATGCACGAAGAGAGCCAAGAAAGGAGTGAAAGAGTTTATTGGCAAGAGAAAGAACAACTCTGAGCCCCAAGTGGTGATATCATCCAGCTTTATACACGCTACATAGGGCTTAATTTATTCATGCTTAATTTATGCTACAGCAGTCGTGTTTGCTGAGGTATTTGCTTATGGAGAGGCTATGTAGAGGGGTTTTAACCACCGCAAACATGCCACTGTGCATTGCACCAAAATCCCAACTGCACAGTGCTCGATGACGCTTTGCGTTCATTTAATGCTGATTGTTTGAGCCCAGACAGGCAACGCAGTGTTAGGAAAGTTCACCTGACATGGGAAAAGAGTGAAAAAACCTCAATGATAGAAACAAAGTACAGAATGAAAAGTATGGACAGTGGCTGCAGTAAACACTTTTCATTATTTTTAACATTGTTTAAATGAAGCTTTTTGTATGTTACAACTTCAATCTACAGCCAGCTGATTGACCCAACAACAAAAGCAAGAGTAGTTCACAGACGGTTGTACCACATTCGGTATTTCCAATACTGCCCCATCTGACAACAGGTGCTCTCTGCAGTTAGACAGATTGCACGAGTACCTGCAGAGAGCTCTACAGTCAGCAATAAAGAGCTGATGAATATCAACAACAAAAACCCACATGGCACAGACTGTTCATCAAGCAGGGCTCTAACAATGACGGTAACAACAAAGTTTGTAGCTAAAGTTCTGATTGGCTAGCAGGTCTTAGCCTTAGTATCCTGATAAGATAAGATAAGATTGATCGCACGGTGGGGAAATTTGTGCGTTATTTGTGCATTATATTCAAGGTTAAAAGAAGCTTTACTTTCAGACTTCTGTGTTTTGTAATCGATTGAGTTTTAGCCTAAAAAAGCAGCTGCTCCAGTCCATTAATTTGCTATTTTTTGATTGTTGCAAAGTTACTTGCATCTTCCCAAAACAATCCAGCAGTCCAATCGGAGAGCAAATGTTTAAAACAAATTCTCCACTTCAATGAAACCTCAAATACAGCCATTACTACTTGTCACAATGATGTTAAACTACATTGTTTATCCTAGTTCAGCTTTAGGTAAGTGTGTGATTCGAGGCTGTCCCAGATGAAAAATGACCAACGTGAAAGACTTTTGTCAATATTTTAATCATGGTTCTACATCACAAAGTGAGATAGCTTCAAATGTGGGTAACTATAATTTGCTAGCAACCAGTATGCTGATATTAAACAGTGTAGATGTACAGTATGTGGCCTTAAGTTGGGTAAAATAATAGAACAGAATAGAAATTGTAGGTACAATGGAATTGTGGCACAAGAAACACTGAAAGCAGAGGAATCTTTTGCTCTTTCTAAAAGTTGTTGTAATGCAGCTACACTGGCATTTTTAGTCCGGATATTACAAAAATATTTTGTTTCCACAAGGCTTTGGCAGGACGCCAGTGGCTATGACTCATGGGACAAAACAGCAGTAATTTAGTCTCAATTAAAATGACACTGAAATTGAATTGCAGGGGAAAGAAGCCTCACATTTCTATTGGTCTATAACCCTGCATTGCCCTTAAAGCTACTATAACACCAATATAAGTCCTCCTCGATTAAATACATCACTTTATGTACTTTAGACAGCCTGAAAGGGTTACTGGAAATCATTATTCATAAATTAAACACAGACCAAGATATACAAGATTTGAAATGATGCTACAGTGAGTTGCTTTACATCTTAAATGAAACTGTAGCTCCTGGTGATCTATGTACGTACGTCAGCGCTGGTTTTAAACCACAATAGGTAGGAGAAACCTAACAGATTGTTTCAGCAGTGAAATGAACTCCCCTCAGAGACCAAAAAAATTCCTGAATAAACACACTCTGCCTCCCCGGCTCATTCTATTTCTTTGAAACTCTCCTCACGTTTCACAAATAAAATCTTAATGACAGAGAGCCCCCCCCCCACCCCAAAAAAAAAACAAAAACCCAAAAGCTGCTTTGTGATAAGGATTTCTTTCCACTGTTGTGTAAATGGAACATCTTGTAGTCTGTCCGTCTGATGAACTTGGATAAAAAACACATCACGAGAACAAAAGGTTAAAAAGTGGCAAAGAAGAGGACTATATTTTGTTTTTAAAGTCACAGGTCATGTGCTTTTCTAGTTCAGCCACCGGTCGTGGGTTGATTTATTCGGGAAAAGTACTGTTGGCATGTTTTCTAAAATGAACTTAGGTCTCTTCTTATTAAAATGTAATATTCTGACAGTTCACTGAAGACGTTTCAGATAGATATCTTGATGACATAACAGATATTTTCTGACCCAGACTAATACAAACTATTTCCCCCATAGATATGCAAAAAAATGCTTTTACACTAAGCTATTTTCTTCATCATATCTGCAGTTGCAGTGTGATGAACAAAGCTGAATTACAAAACAACAAATCATAGATAATGGGGACGAAAGTGCTGAAGCATTTACTGGTTTATTTTCTTTTATAACAGCACTGCTTGCACAGGCCAGCGTTGCACATGGATTTGATTTCTCAGCACTTCTCCATAACACGTACTTGCTATAAATGCACAGGGATATTTTTAACTACCGTGAGGGATTTTAGCCTCCACCCTTTAATATTTACTATTGTTTGATTTCTCATCTTTATAGGGAAAGAATTGGCAGCCGTAATCACAGGTGCACTCAGTTTAAATCATTCAAAAATGAGACTACTAGCCCTGGTGCACATATGTAAGTAATATACAACCTGTGATTTAGGAGCTCTCATAGGACAAAGAAGTGCTCATGAGTAGACTTGGTCATTCATTTCTCGCCTCCCGTGGCAGTTGTAAAGCTGCCAACGAAGACTATTGTGTTCATGTCTCAGATGTAAAGTCGGCAACTGTCCAAACACCACATTTGTTTCTGCAACTAGCCGTGGATTCAATATTCATTTCAAAGTCATTGATCCAAACCCACTGACGCTTGGGATGAGGAATAAGCACAGCAGAAATACAGCTGTTGTACAGAGCTGACAAAAGACAGTGTAGGAAGTAACGAAGCGCTCACGTGGCTAGAAGGGACACAAACAAGCACACATCGACACTTACCACAAACCTCTGCAGGCCCGTACCCCCGGCATTCCCTACAAAGATCCCTGAGCTGGACTCGAAGGTCAGAGGCTGAGCACTCCTGATGAAGGCAACCCGGTGGTATTCCTCACAGTCCATGTAGAGGCGCACCTACGTGTTGGGACAAGTGCACATGCTTGAGCTTTAAAACCATGTGAAAAAAGGGAAAATGTAATTGTATGGAATAGATGATCTGTGCATTTAGGCACACAGTAAGTGTATGTCTGAATTTTGTGACATAATAGTCACATGTAAGGTCTGAAAATGAGAAAACTATTTAGCAGCCTGTTGCCATGTTGGTGTTTTAAAACCACATATGACAATACAGTAGCAACTTGCCAATCACAAGGTAGGCTGACCTAAAGAATATCACGCTTTATTCATTCTTTTGACTCTAATGCAGACTATAATTTACAAAAACAGCATCACACACAAAAAAGGACTTTAAACTATAGATTGAGACCACAAACTCAGAAAAGTGTTTCCTGAGGTCACAGATAAAGATGCTGATTGATCATTTTTCCATAAACTTTTATACCCTCAGACTTTGTTTTAGAAACATGAGTCACCCCCTGCTGGCCTTAAGAAATAATGCAGGTTTAAGATGCTTGTGATTCACTTTTCAGACCTTGAAGGTATATCTACCTTATGTATAGTGTCTATGTACAGAAAGGAATTGGATTTATCCAGAAAGTGCAATAAAGTGCAGATGCACAGCAGTCACACAGCTCAGTTTCAAACAGCTTGTCCACAAAGAAAGCAAGTCGAGGTTATGTTACAAATCAAGTTGCCAAATCCCACTTTAACATAGCATAGAGTACAACAACAGATAAATAACACACTGAAGCACATCTTTAATCACCTCTGAACCCTGCACAGTGAGTGTAAACCTCGCCCATCTTCCTGTCAGGTCGCCCATTTTGAATGAAGCAGCTTCCTGGGTGCGGCCTCTTGTTTCTGCATCGGTGTAGTACAGCATGACTCTCTGGGACCCATCCTCCACTTCAGACAAAGCCACACCTAATTGTACAATCTGAAGAACATAAAACATGTAGAAAAGCTTTAATAGTTTCCTGGAAGGGAGCAAAAAACAAAGAATAGATGAGGTAAACAGTGTCCTCACTTTCTGATATGCATCGGTGATGGCAAACAGCACGCCGCCTTGCCGGGTGGTCGGTTTGGCTGTGACTGTGATAGCAAAGTCGTGATAGAACGGGTCGGGGATGAATGACTTTGTAAGCCGCCCCACGTTGGCCTCCGGGCCGAAGCTGTAAGCGGGGTAACCCTCGAAGCCTGTGACGAAGGAGACGGAGGGAGGGAGGGGAATGCCAATTAACTCTGTCAGGTCCAAAGCTCCCCGAGGACCACGGTCTGCAAAAGACGAGCAGAAAGGAGGAAGAATCTTGTTAGAGGAGGGAAAAAATATAATACTCATCCAAAAAAAACCCCAAAATAAAACAAGAATTAACACAAACTGATGTCAGGAAATTCAGACCAGGACATTGTCCAAACATTGGACCAAATGCGGAAACACTACCTGAGTCTAATTACTTCATATATAGGTAAGAGAGATCTGTGAGCAAATAACTGTGTTTATATACAAACACATACAAAAGCTCGCAACACTGAAATTCATTTTCTAAACATTCATATGCAAACGCTGATCAAAAACACTCACAAACATCACTAGAAATAATAACTGGCCTTTGAGATGAGACACTCCAGCTTTTGGCACCTAGCTCTTGACAAAATA
This sequence comes from Pelmatolapia mariae, assembly GCF_036321145.2. NCBI lineage: Eukaryota > Metazoa > Chordata > Actinopteri > Cichliformes > Cichlidae > Pelmatolapia > Pelmatolapia mariae. The sequence goes on along the minus strand of NC_086235.1, from coordinate 12,114,851 downwards.
ATCAAGCTGCCATGTGTTATTTGGTGTGCTCTGTGTTTTGATGGGTGCTTGAAGGTGATGGAGTACACAGCCCATAGAGGCAGTGGGCTAGTGGCAGTCTACAGCTCATATTTACTTCTGGGCCCCCTAGTGGGTTAATCCACTGGGGTCAGAGAGAAATGTTGCTCTAAAACTCCAAGCATTCCACAGCTGTGGACAGAGAGTGTAGGTGTGCTGCACTCATCATGTGTCATCATTCGGCTGCCGAGACCACTGAAAAGATAAATGTATAAAAATGATAATTGATGTACAGAAAAGTCGTCCGTTTCAAGCCTTCTAACTTCTGTCTTTAAACATTCTGGAGTTTGTCAGACATAACCAATAAAGTTTGAGAAGGAGCTTCCATCCCAACCATCATTATCATCGCTGCACAGTATGCATGGATGCACGACTCTGCCACAATGTGTGTGGTGACTAACCCCCCTCCCCACCAAATAACATGAAAACCCATTTAGCAAAAGCTCACAACGCTCTCCGTTTGTCACAAATGTGCAGGCCGTCTCCCCCACACCTGGTTCTCTTTAGTAGGAAGACCCTAGGAACAATCATCTGTTCTTTCAGTGCGTATGGGCAACGGGATATAGAGCTTGGGCATCTGGAAGGCATTAAGCAAAACTAATACACACATGCTGTGCAGTGGCAGCTCCTGTAAATTAGACGTACCGTGTGGCGTGTGTACGTCTATGTGCAGAGGAGCGGCGAAGACAAAAGAGGGGGGAAAGAGAAAGAGAGGCCGAGACAGCGAGTGCAAGCATGATGTGTGCGTGGCCGTGTGTGGCCAGTAAATCTCCCCGCTGGAGGCCAGGCACACTTCTTCCCCCTCCTTCATTAATTGGATTGAAACTGCTACAGACTGTGGCAATTAAAAAATAACAGCGAAGAGGAACCCACACCCCTCTCCTGTGTAATGCCCACTGGAGCCAAGCTCTGTAATTTCACTACCAGGTTAGAGTTACTTTTACTGAAATGGGATACAAAAGTTGGTCTCCTCTTTTTTCCACCATTTCCTCAAAGATCTTTATCTGCACTGACACGTCAAAATATGCCATTTCAGATTTTCTTGACTTTGTGTGAGTCGAAGATTGCAAAACTTAGCCAATTTTTCATACAATAGTGACATGTAAATCCCAAGCCATGCCCTAAAATGTAACCTGCTATGTCATTATTGTACACTGGAGTTGTCATTAGGTAACCAGAAGACTAACAAAATATCGCCCAATGTCCATCTTTCATATACAGTCTATGACGTCATTGTAGTTTTATCATTACTAGATTCCTACACCAGCAAAGCCAAAAGGTATCCATCTAAGTAATCTGATTGCATTGTAATGTAAGATTGTCCTATTTGGAAGTGAAAGTGATGTAAAAGAAGTGCATCCAAACTCACTAAACAATGTCAGCGTGTACAGCACAGTAACTTAGTTGTAATGTTTTTTTAAGAGGACTTTAACCAGGAGCTGTAATTATTAAGATGATACATTAAAATTCAAGAAAGCTTAAACAAGCACTGAGAAATATTTTCCAAGTATTCTTTGACCCATTTCTGATTCCAAAAAGATCCTTGGAATCAGAAAATCGGTGACTGGATTGTTGGCTGCTTCATCTCCAGACGTGAACATTGCTCTATATCTTCTCTCTGTTGTCAGCGGTTAAGGTTCGCCAAAGAACTTCTGCCAAAATTCCCACAGAGCTGCCTGTCACTCGCTGCCTCTTTTGCCCGAGAGTGACTTCACTGCAGATGTTCCTCCACTAGGTCAGACAGCTGGACAGATCACCATGGAAATGTGACTACACTCACTGTGTTAGCTCTAGTTCTCATGATGCAGCAAGACCCTGTGATTGTACTGCGTCATGCATGATCCCAGTGCCACATTTGTAAGCCGGCAGCTGATCACGTCAAAGGAATATTCATATCTTACCACTGTGAATAAGGAAAGTAGAGCAGTGAAAATTTAAAACATCCCAGAGCAAAAAATGATGTCAGCTGCGAGAACCTTGTGACTAATTCCGGTCGGGGTGTGACTCTTCTCAGACTAATCTGCTTTGGCTCAGTCTGAGCACCATCTGTACTGGAACAGGGCACGAGAATGAGAGCAGAGGAAGGCTCAGGAGATACAGTGCAAGTCCTCCAGCTAGCTAGCATTCACAGTAATAACTTCAAGGTGTATAAATGAACTACAGTGCTGCCACATGACTGAGTCACAGAGGAATAGTACTGGGTTTAGTCAGGTGAACTCCCTTTTCTTAAGAAAAAGGGAGGGAATTAGGAAGAAAATGAAAAGCAAAGCAAATGTTGTTAATTTCACAAGATACTGTTTGCTCACAGTGCTTCTAAACAGCTGGGTTTAAATGTAAATAAAGTGACAGACTTTATATTATATTTCCAGTTTAGGATTTCATGTTATTGTAAGGAGGCAGCACAGTGGTGTGGTGTTTAGCACCATTGCCTCACAATAAGAAGTTATTGGGTTTAAATCTAGATGAACAGATGGATGGGTCTCAGCAGCAAGCAAATGCTTTTCTCTTCTATATGAAGAAAATTCATTACACTGAAAATCGTCTATAGATGGCTCGACTAACGGCAGCTTCAGAAGGCAGAAGGAATGGGAAAGGCTTCAATACTAAAGAAATCACTATATCAAGTGGAGGAAGAAGGGCTGAGGAACAGTGTGAATTACAACTCTCCAATGTAGCCATATATTGTAAAACTAAAGTGTTCTTTCACAAGGAAATGAATGTGTAATCAAACGTGTGTGTTTGATGTGTGTGTGTGTATCTTTTCTGTGTGTTTACAGAGAAGCTTGTGTTTGCCTGTCTGCTTTCTGTCCAAATGAGCAACGCTCTATCCAAACACTGCTATCTCTGCAAGACAGAGGATGAGTCATTCTCTGAATAGAAGAAAGTGTCTTTAAGAGTGACTTCAAACTCATGAGAAATGTTGGCATTTTCCACAAAATTATGGCCTGGATAACAATGTCACATCGCTGGTGCAAGTCATACTTGCAAGGCAGCTGTATGATTGTGTCAGATTTTTCTGCCATTTCAATGATATATCAACCTGACACAGATTATATTCAGGGAAATGTTTCAATAGTTTCATGGAAAAACTGAAGAATTCTGATTTCTTGGTTCTGTGTGCAGTGCTGGTATTCATGGTGCAGAGCTTTGGTGCATAACAGTGATGCCACCAGTGGAGCAGGCGTAAATGAACCCTTCCACTGTATCTGGGATGGTAGCTGGGATAATCAGCACATGTCCTTGTGGTGTGTTTGCAAAAGGGGGAAAAAGGGATTGCATCCATCCTTTCATAACTTATAACTTGACTTACAAGTAACAAATCAATAACCAGCTACCCATCCATGGGTGACTCCAACTTCACCATCTTAAACAAGTTAACTAACTATTAGACACATGAACGAGGTCTCCACTTGCTACAGGCTTTGGTTGGTGCATGCTTGCAGCAGATCTCCAGAGCAGGTGGAGGACTACTGTTGCTAGTTGCATTGCATGATTGTAAAGTGGCAATATATCAAAAGAAACAAAAAAAGACCAAAAAATGACAAGCCATGTGACTTCTTCCTAATGATTGTGTTAAAAGACACAGGACTCGTAATAATCAGTAAGACAGTACCAAATTCCACAGGCTGAAAATGAAAATAAATGCAACCGTACATGCATCTGTGCAACTAGTTTTCTTATTAGAGAAAAGCCCTCCCCATACTGGACCCAAAATAGAGCAACGCTTTAATAAATCACTTGAGTGCACATGTGGGTAGCGTGCCCATGTCCACGGTGATTGTTTTTGGTGTGTAAGAGATTAGAAGAAGAAATATAATGGTTAGGAGGCCTTAGCTGGTTTTCATACCAAATGTATAATCTGTATTTCAAAGATAAAACTATTTATTAGTGGCAGTTTATTTTATACGATCAGGAAAGCACACAGTACATTAAAACAGAAAAATGGGGAGATAAATGTTCATTTTAGCAAATATTTTACATTAAAAATGTTAACATAATATAGTGTTTTCTCCTAAGTGAATTTGCTGGTTGAATCAAAATATCCATGTCATGTCATGGAGATTTTGATATTTTAATATGGGGGCAGCATGGTGGCGCCGTGGTTAGCACCGTTGCCTCACAGCAAGAAATTCCTGGGGTCAAATCCACCATCTGGCCTTTCTGCGTGGAGTCTGCATCTTCTCCTTGTGTCTGTATTGGTTTGCTCGGCTGCTCCGGCTTCCTCCCACAGTCCAATGACATGCATGGGGTTAGGTTAATTGGTGATTATGAATTTGCCATAGCGTGAGTGAGTGAATGATTGTCTGTCTCTCTGTCTTAGCCATGTGACAAGCAGGTGACCTGTCCACGATGAACCCTGCCTGTCACCCTGCGGCAGCTAGGATAGACTCCAGCCTATCCCCTGTGACCCTGAACTGGATAAGCGGAAGAAAATGGACTGATGGATGGATGGAAATCAAAATATGCAAATAGGAGTCCATCTGAGTAAAAACAGATGAAATTAAACCACAGATCTCCGCAAAAGTGAATGAAACACTCCAAGTAATGCTTTGTGCTTCTTTTTTTCTTAAACTGATGCCATCTGTTTAATAAATCACACATTTACACACAGACTCGCATAATTATGTAAAAATTCACTTAAAGCCTACTTTCACACCCCTTCTTTAATACACTAAATTTGAAAAAAAAAAAAAACTACATTTATGTTATTTGGAAATTGTAAAAAAGATGCTGGAGCAAAATTGTTAATAAATAATGTTGAAGTAGAGCAAGTTTCTCATACAAAATTTCTGGTTGTGATAATAGATAACAAAATCTGCTGGAAACCTCACATAAAGCATATACAAGCTAAACTGTCAAGAAGCATCTCTGTACTGAGTAAAGCTAAACATTTTTTTGCCTTCCAAATCACTCCGGGTACTTTACTGTTCACTTACATTGTCATATTTGGAATACTGTGTGGAAATCTGGGGAAATACATACAAAACTTCACTTCAACCATTATGTAAAATTCAGAAAAAAGCAATCAGGATGATTACTAAAGCAGGATTTAGAGGCCACACTAACATTATGTTCTTGAAATTAAAAATCCTGAAGTTTATGGATCTTATAAAATATAAAACTGCAAAAAATTATGTACAAAGCCAGATACAATATGTTACCAGGAAATGTACAGAGGATGTTTTTTGACAGAGAAGGGGACTATGAATTGAGGGGAAAATTAAATCTGAAGACTCTTAGTGCACGGACAAAGGTTAAAACCTTTTGTGTTACTATTTGTGGGGTAAAACTGTGGAACAGTTTTACTGTGGACCTACAGCAATGTTCAAGCATTAGTCAGTTCATAAAGATGTTTTGAAAACTGCTTTTGGAAGAATATGAAACTGATAAAGTTGATCACCCATTGTTTATATAACTATGCTAAATTGTATCTAAATTATATCTATCACTGTAGCTATGTTTATACATGTCCTCCTTGTTTATTGTGAGGGGTAAGTGATGATGGGAATTAGGGGTAACAATGAATAGTGGGATTCAATAGAATGTTGAGCATGTGGTAGGGATTAATAAGTATGTTATACTTCTTCCTACTCCATTTCAGACTTTTAGACGCTGTTTTATTTTATTTATTTTCTTTTTTTGTTTTGTCTGAGCACATATGTGTGTATTTACATATATATTCGTATTTGTAAATGCAAGTATGTGTACTTGTGTATATATTGTTTTTTTTCTGTATATGTCTGAAATAAAGATACAATAACAATAACAATAACGGGGTCAGGGCACTTCCATCACCCACAGCTAGACAAATAACAGCAAACACTGGAACACTCTCACACTGACAAAATACATTGTATGTCTGGTGGGTGTATGCACCTTGAAATGGATCTTTTTATTTTCTTAGGAGTCACAAAAATGTGGTGATGATGGATACAGTCTGAATGATGCCAGTCAGAGTTACTGAGCTGTCAGTTAGTCTGCAGCAGTTTGAAATGAGCTGTCACATCTGATCCAGGACTTTAGAATCTAATCAAACCACTCAAATCTTTTCACATACTATGACAGGAATCTCACCAGATCAGACACATATTATATATGTGCACAAAATCTTCTCTCAGCACAATAATCCCATGACAAATGACTCAAACTTTATGCAACTACTTAGAGATGAAAGGCGTTGCTGTTACACAGCAACTTCTCTGTGGCTTGGAGTCACACCACATCTCACAGAACACTCATCTCTCCCGGACTCGAGCTCGCCTTGAAATCATTTTAACCCTTCACTTTTCCCAGACACCTTTTAGCTTTAATGAGTCGCACTGTTACTCAGAGAAAGGCTCATACAATCCCAGCGAGAGTCCTCTCTCGCCAGCAGAGTTTTAAACATTAAATATCAGATTTTCCTCTAAATGAAAGGAAGACAGCTGCTAACAATTTTGTCACCAGGCAACAAAAAATCTAGAGCCAAAAAATTATTAAAGTGAATGACGGCTAATTCAAAAGATATGAAATCAATTGCAGATATGCATGACTGGTAATTGTTGTAAAAGTTTGTTTGTCATATTTCCAGCTTTAGTGCTTGGGTTTGATTTAATGCTCAGATCAGATTTTGCTGCTCACGTTGATTTGTGGTCATTGTCAGATTCCTGTGTTAACCAGTCACGGTCCTGAACTGACCAACATGAGCAACTAGACAACTTCTCCTGCTTTATGCTGTTGTACTGACATAAACACACAGGCCACTGAAGCTCCAGTAAAAAAAACGAAAAGGTTTCCAGTTGATGTGCAGCAGAAGCCATGGCAGAGAGGATGAGGATAGAGAAAGACAATCCATTAATGACGGCTTTTTTATGGAGCAATGTCTGCTTCTTCTGGATGGGTGTATGTGTGGATGCAGAGGGAGAAGCCAGGAGGTTTTGGATCATGATCTGATTGGATGAAATCAGTTTCAGCAAAGCCAAAATTTAAGGATGTGAAGGAGCACTTAACTACATCTGTCTACATAAGTCTCCTGGCAAGGCTGTTCCGTTAAGCGAGTGACATAAAAGTCAAATGAATTCTGATTTTCAGATTTAAAAAAACATTTTGAAAAAGTGTCACATATAAGGATCAAATTCAGGCCATAGAGAAACATTCTCTCTTTCTCTTTTATGGACTGTGACAGTTACTTAAAAACGGTTTAATTTGGAAAAGGGGTATATAAAATTCCCAGATAAACATGAATTTCCATTATTTTTCCACATACACTACAAGTGGTTGGGCCTCCTAGGGTATAATGAAGACCACCCACATGCAATGGATTTATACTCAGTTACAGACAACTCGATCAGTTTCCTACAGGACAATCCTCACAATCTCATTTTGAAACGATGAGATGTTTATGAGAGCCAGTTAGCTCTGGTTGTTCCCGTCTTGTGTTTCCCTACAAGCAGGCTGCTCGGGATGTTGTGGTGCTCCTTGATAAAACCTAGATATCAGCTGTCAGCTGGTCTTTGTTTTTCTCTGGCTATCCAATCCTACTGTAGCTGAAGGGCAACTCTAACCAAAGACTGAAAAAAGTGCAGATCTGTTACCACGACACTGAGTTCACTGATGCTGCTAAGCACAACAAGGAGTACTATCACCAGACAGACAGCTGGAGCTTGTCAGAGGGAGGAGGAGCTTACTGGGGAGGTGGTTGATTGCTAATCCATCACTCATTGTCACAAATATAAAGTGCAGTTTGGCCACCTTTTAAGTCATGATTTCCCTCTCTGTCTTGCTAGATAAAAAAAAGTCACATCTCACATCCTTTGATTCAAAAGTATCACAATTTTTAAATGATGTCAGCCATGCTGGGAGAAATACAAAATTTCTGAGACTACACAGCGCTGCCAGGTATGAGACTAGGTCAGTGTCACTATTAAGAAAAACGCAGCAGGAATGAGAGTCAGTAGATCTTGTTTAGGGTGGTGTTGGAAATTTCACTTCTCTCTTTATCAACATCTGACACAGAGAATAAGCCTGCATGTGTGTGGAAGCGTGTCTCTCTTGATTTTAGACATTGCACTTTGCTTCTTGTAACATTTATGTTTGTAATCCTCGAAAAAGGGCACATCCTGTTGTTAATTCCACCAAATCTAATTGCCATGCTCGAATTATTTATTTTTAAAAGCTTTGTGACCTCCACATTCTCCCTCAAATCCCTTGAATGACACGCTCATGCTCTTGTGGGTTTATGAGACATATAACTCTAAAGAATGAGGCAGAAAGTGATAAGCGTGTCATGGACATGTGGCTGTCGTGTTCAAGGAGAAATGCGAGGTTCGTATGTCTCAGGAATGAAGTAACACCTGCATGTGTGGCTCTCCTGTATGTTAGGAATGCGATGCTCAGAAAAAAAGAAGCCTGTGTGCACAGGAACAGACTAATGCACAAAGAATGCCTCAAAGTCAGCAAGCTACCAGATTTGCTCAATTCGGTGCGGCATTTCAGACGAGGTTTATCCGAAACAGACAGCTTGTGGTCGATACTGCATCTTTATTTATTGATCCCAGAGGGGAAACGGATTACACGGTGTTGCAAGCACCTCGCTGCAGCAACCGAACCACAAGCCACACATGGAGACAATACTGTGAAGATTATGATTTGTATGGGAAAATGTCTCCTACTGTTTAAAGTCTGGATTCACCCAAATATTGGGAAAAGTCTTTCAAATGCTATTTAGCCACAAAGATATAGGTTTGGTTTCTGTCTATTGTAGAGCCAAACCGAATCTTGTTTGATGCACTAAAACGAAGAAATGTGTTTCAGATTCAGTGTTCTGTAATCCCGTTTTCCTTCTGTACATTACTGCAGGTATAAAGTCAGGATTGCAACAGAGTACTGTAAATTTCCCCTAGATAAACCATGAGGGAGCACAGTTACAATAGAGTCCTTCATATATTCAGAAAGGCAAACAGACATCACAGCCAAACGCGGTTTCCAAAGGGGGAATTTACCTCTTACAGCTTTAATGTACAGCAGAAGCATGAAAGGAGCTTGTTCCCAGCCCCCCAAAATGTCAGGATGACCAGGGAGTTTTCTTCATCTAAAGAGACTTTTGCAAAAGTTACCAACCTTTGCAAAAGATGAAATCACACAACATGAAAACTATTGAAAATGTGTAATATTTAATGTTTTGACTTTTTTCCAATGATGACAAGCAGTTGACTCCAACAGTCCTCAAAGTGGCAAGATATTTTCCACAATAAAGCCAACAATGAGTTCATGCTCTAATAGCCCCTGAAAAAAGGACATCAACAGCACAGCTGATTATCCTATAAAATGGAAACAGCTTTTACAGCCATTTAAATTTCAGCAGCTTGTAAGACGAACCAGATGGTTTACAGGAATCGGAATAAATCGTGGCATCCACGCTCATGGAAAAGAGCCATGTGCGTATCTACTGGTATTTTAATTATATATGAAAAAACCTTTACACCGTTTCTTCCCTTATTAAGACTCCATTTGATCACTTTTACTAACATACAGGACTATATAGTGGAGCCAGCCTCCACCAGACAAGTGAGAGAATCAGACAGCAAAATTATTAGGCAATTTTCTGTTCAAACTTTTGGAAACTTTTGAAATAACAGAGGAAGCAGGATGCAACACGCGTTGCCTGATATTGAGTAAATGAGCTGCAATTCCCTATCAATGGCTGATTACATGCACAAAGTACTCATGTTGCAGCTGTGCAGGAAATAAACTTCAGTAATCCAGTTGGAGAAGGAAAAAAAGGACCTGCCTACACAAATTTATTGTTACCAGTAACGTCACTGGCAATCACATCCAAATATTGTGTGCAGGATTTCATAACAAATCAGTTTTCCATGACCCATTATCTTCTTGGCTTGGCATCTAAAACAAAACCTCTGCCCACATCCTCAGATAAGTCCTGCTCAGAGCTTTGGTCATCACTGGTACTTTGGTGCTGTCTGAACGGTCTCGGTATGCAGGCATAAGCTGCTAGTTCACATGAGTGATAAAGGAAAAGCCATCCTTCTGTTTTTTTTTCTGCTTATCCAATTCAGGATCACGGTTGGCTGGAGCCTATACCAGCTGTCATAGGGCAAGAGATACTCCCTGGACAGGTCGTCAGTCTATTAAGGGACTAACACAGAGACAGATAACCATTCAAATTCACACCTTTGACTGATTTAGAATTACTAATTAACATAACATGAATGTTTTTGGACTGTGGGAGGAAGCCAGAACCCACGCAAACATGGGGAGAAAACACAAACACCACACAGAAAGGCCCCGGCCTTCCAGTAAATTCAAACACAACACTGTGCCATTAAAGGATAAATAAAAGAAAATGCAATTAGTTCATTCAGCAAAGGACAATGAACCCTAAACCAGGAATGTTTTCAAGGAAATTCCACAGTAGTCAAACATAATATAATAATGCCAGGGGGAAATAGGCTGGATGGAGAGCTAATGATAAGTGGATTTTGTCACATACAGTAATACAGTTCTTTAATTTCAGTTTAGTTAGTTTCAAAAGACTGGAAACACAGTGTTTTAGAACCAGTTTTGTTTCTTCAGTGATGATGACTGTTGTTGAGTGCAGGGGCAGCTTCATCTGAAAATCTACAGTAAACAATTGCAAAACTGACGACTCTTTTTAACACGTTTATCCAGCCACAGTTAGTATAATGCAATCTTGAAATTAACTGAAAAGTGTTGCAGTTTTGTTTGAAAAACGTTGTTTTTGTTGCCAGTGAACAAACATTTGCGATCCAAGAAATGACTCGCTGTACCTACCGCAGCAACACGTTCTCTCTGAACCCCGTTGATGCCATCTGCAGTATTAAAACCACCAAGCTGTGATTCGTTATTACAGAGACTACACACCGTGATGCTTTTCTGCTTGTCTGAAAGCTTTATGAAGACAACTGTCAGCACAGGTGAAAAGTGTCCAGTTTGTGGACCTCACCTCAGTTTTTCACAGAGTTTAAAATGAAAAAATAAGCTGCGACAGTGAATGCATTACCAAAGTGAAATCTTGTTTTAACAAGTTTCTTTTAAAAAGCCCACACTTTGCACATGGACACAACAGGAGCCTTATGTCTGTTTGGCAAAGTGAGGTCTGGAGTCGGCGTAAAAGGCGCTGAGGAGTGAGCACAGCGCATTCTTGTGTTTCATCCAAAATTCATCTCGGGGAGCAAGGCAGTGAGGCAGACCAGCTTCTCCTCGGCCGGTGGTCTTTGTGGACTATGGCCCACTTAAAATATGTTAATGTATACAGTGGAAAGCTTTTAAAGATGCACTGACTTAGGTTTTTTGATCACCTCTTTGATCAACGCGCCACCCGTAAATTGCTCAGTTTGTACGCTGTTTGCATTAGCATAAAACTGCAGAGGATGTGGACTTGAGTCAAATGGGTTATGCACATTACAAGGTAACCACCGGATTCATTAAATATTCACAAAGCACACAAATAGCTGACTGTTAGGATGCATTACGGAAACTAAAGTGCAAATTTTTTGCCCTTTAGTCTCCCCAAAAGGAAGCAATAATTAAAAATCACGTCAACATCCGTCCAGAAGAAGCTGTGCTGCAGACTGGCCGATGCTTAAGTGGAGTTTAGTGGAAAGACTGCTGCATGTTTTACAAAAGGTTAAAAGGTCTAAGTGTGACTAAACAAGACTGTGGACGAGGAGCATGCAGTGCTTTCTTAATGAAAACAGGGTAAAGCATCTTGGAAGAGGGGGGTCATGAAGGTTAAAGCAGAATGTGCTTACAAGGTCACGATTCACGAGATGTTAGACTTCAAGAACCTTGTTTTTCTATAAAAATGTTAAATTTGCCAACATTAGAGTTGAAAGCTAAGAAACCTATTTGGCTCTGTAATACAAGAATTGAGAGTGTCCTGCAGATCGGGACCTGTTTTGGTCAGAGTATGAACCAGTGACTCAAGACTCTGGAGTGTTCCCTTTTTAAGTCAAAAGACATGACAGGAGCTGGGTCACTGATAAGGGTCTTTTTTCTCCATGCCTGTACAAGCTGACAGATCCGGGGCTGAAGAGAGCCAAAAGACAAATAGTTGTGCAGTCAGGTTAGCAGTGCCAAGTACTCACTGTCTCAGCTGTAACACACATGCATGCAAAAACACTGCAGCCACCTCCCTGCTGCTTCAGAGTTTTTTTTTTTTATCTTAAATCTCAACATGGGGCACCAACTTGGCAGCATTGGCAAGAGAACAGTATCAGCTTTGTAAAGTGAAATATTTCATGAATTTTTGCCTCACTTTTTCACTTAAAGCCCCTAAGGTCAGGTCAGTTTTTAGTGAAACGCCAGGGTTACATGCTGTGTTGAGAGGCACGTTTTTGTTTTAAAAGACACAAAAAGTTCAAATTTGACTTCCTAGAGAAAAAATTATGACTCCTTATTCAATGTAAATAAAGCCTTTGTGCGAGTGATATTCAAGTACTGTTCACAACAGTCAAATTCATTACCCTCTCTTTACATATTTGTCTGACTGAAAAGGCCAAAAACAGCCAGGAGAGAGATAATGTTCCCGACAAGCAGTCTTGCCAAATTTTAAGGTTGCTTATTTAAGAAAAATCTCTGAATCATTAAAAATCCTCAATAGCTGGAATGATATTTTATGCTGATAACACATGGTGGCAAATAAATTCTATGAGAAATAAAAACCTATCACAATATTGGGAGTGAGACAGGAGGACCAAATACAACAGAACCTCGTCTGGCTTTTTCCACACACGGCATTGATCTCCACCTGAATGACATGAAGGCATTTAGATTTCATTAAAAATTGACGCAGCACACAGCAACACCGCAATCAAAGAAAGCTTGACTCAGTATTAAACTTTTGTCTTGTCCTGTCTTTGCTTCAAGAAAAAATTTGGTAGGAATGGACGGCTTTAAGTTAATTAGAGCAACTACAGTCTGATGTTAAAAGCGGATGTCTGCAGGGTTCAGATGTCACGGGGCTCCGTGTAAATGGCATGTTGTTTCGGCTTACCCCAAGCTGTGTTCAACCAGCTGTAGAAACTGCACTCTGACCAACGTGTCAAAATAATAAAATAAAGTGTCAATTTTTGGCAGCTTTCCCCCAGATTGTCTACTGTTCAGTGCAAGGATTACCTTTGCAAAGTATCACTTCACCATGAATAAAGCAGAGAGAATTATGTATTGGTTGTTTCTCAAATGAAATGCGAATGAAGGAGCAACAGCGGGAGAAAGAAAAATACAAAAGAAGACAGGTAGTGATAAGAATGGGTAAGATGGAGACAATCGATCATCAGTTCAAAGAAGCCAAAGAGAAGGTAAAAGGCTTCTTTCCCACTTAATCACCTGCAGCGTATTGCCATTGCTGTGGTTTGTCTCGCCTCCTGTCAGAAAAGAAAAGCAAGAATTGGACACAAGGAATGCTCCCTGGTTAAGAGACTGCGATGGAAATACCGAGTAAGACATACTATAAACTCAGAAGGATCAACATCTGCAACTGAACACAGCCCTGTGACCTTTTCATCTTCATCCATATCAGCTCCTCAAGCCATAAAGAAATCCCTTAAGAAGCCTTTTCCTTGTTTTCCAGGGATGAAGGCCAAGGCTCTGTAGGCAGGCTAAGGTTTGTATTCATCACACAGGAGACACTCATGTAGCTTATCCAAAGTGTTCCTGCAGAGGGAGGGTGTCGGGGGGGGGGGAGGTCTGAGCGATACCATCTGCTTTAGCTCTGCAACGGGAGTTGTTGATTACAGTTTGAAGAACGGGCCGTCGGCCAATCCACTTGCAGTCGAGTCCATTCACTGACTTAAGTGTGGCTGTATCCAGCGGCGCCAGTGGACTGTCACAGTTTAAAGACTCTTGACCATCCCAGCTGACCCAGATGACCTTGTGTTTATTCAGTTATTTCCACTCCATTCACAGACTTGCAGAGCTGCAGTTTTAGTAAGCAAAACCCTTAAGAGGTTCTTGTTTGTCATACAAACAAGGGCAAAAAGAGACAGGGTTTGTCATGCAAAAGGCTTTGTACATGACATAAAGAATAAATAGATAATAATAATAAATAATTTTTGGAGTTCATGGGTGCTGCTGGATTTAGCATCTGCCAGGAGAGTATAACCTGTCTAAATGAATGGGCATCTGTGAAAGAGGAGTATGTGAGCAACCCACAAACCTTGGTGTTGGGGTGTTTATTTGTGAACTCAAGGTCCTAGCATGGTACAACAAGGATAGCTCGAAGGTTCTACGCAGAGCTTTGCAGACCCACGTTTATATATTGTAGCCATTTACTGTCATCTCAAGGCTGTATCAAAAATGCAGACTAGTCTTTTAGGTTAGGTCCTGCCTACTCCTTTGTAAACCCCACAACTTCTTTTCAATCAATTTGAACACACTGCTTTTTGGAGGGCTGAATGCAAGTGTCTCTCTCTAGCTTCTGAGTGGTTCTGAGTTCCCATATGCCTTCTCTCTGCATTACCAAAGAGCTAAGATCCCCTGTAAAGAGACACAAAGTGAATCTGCAGTCAGTTAAGGGAATTGCGGTTTATCAGCATGTACAGATATGGTCACTTTAGCAAGGTCCTCACAGAAATGATTTTCCTAGTTTGTTGTAAAGAAATCTGACTGGTCTCAGCCAACACATTTAAAATGAACTGGAGGACGTCATCAATGAGTCCCCTTCTGGGTCAAGAGTTGATTTACTGCATGAAGCCCTTTTGATTTCCACATTACTGTGAGTAGTTTAGCTTGGATCTTCCACAACTCTGTTGCAGCTCCTCCCTCAAAGTTTTCTAAGTTATTGTGTTTGATTTGAGGATTTGCAATTATTCCACTACTTTGTAACCAATGTTTCAATGTGTGCAACAAACTCTCAGACAGAGCTATTCAGGTGGATCTTTCCTCTTTGCTCAGTTGCTAAGTGATCGCTTCTTAAGTCTACAGTAAAAAGCACCACACCAAAGATTCACTGTGGATCAAAAGAAAGGTTTCAGAGCAAACAACTATGCAGCTGTTTTGCATCCCAACAGTTGCTAAATTGGGTCAAAATGCAGTCCAGGTTCATCCTGGGGAGGAAGTGACCCCAATCCTTGACCCCAGTGTCTTACAATAACCGAGAACACTCAGCAGCTGTTAGCATCATTTGTCAGGTCAAAAGCAGGTCGAGCTCATTGGCTTGTTATTTTAGTGTATTTCCACTTTTCTCCTAACGGTTAAGGGTGTCTGAGTCTTTTTAAGGAGAACTGTATGCAGTATGAAGACAGAGATTTTGTTTGTTGCAAACAAGGGTTAGAAATGACAGATGGTATAATTTACCCTAAATCTAACATGGATCTGCAAAAGAGACCGTGAGAAGACAGAGAAGAGGATATGACAATCTTCTTGATTTTGAAAATAAAAATCAAGCAAAGGGCAGGATGAGACAAAGAGTGAATAAAATGTGAGTAAAAGGTGTGGAAATAAGGCTTCAATCTTGCAGTTTTGTTCCCCTTATTTCCCAGGTTTTGAAAGAATGAACAACAGATTGCCTGCTCTTCTTCACCTCTGATACTGGGTATATAAGAGTACACAGATTTGGGATTTTGTGTAAAATAAACTCATAACCACCTTCCCAGCAGTGCAGGTGCAACCAGTGGCTACACTAAATCAGTCAAGCTCCTGAAATACCCGAGAGCCTGTACTGCGTCTGCTTCAGCTGATCCTCAGCAAGATGGATACATTGGCTCTGTTTTTACAGCCAAGGCTATAGCTTTGGACACATTTTATGTTCCATATTGTCAGTGTGTCCATGATAATCCACCGAGACCTTCGGTATCTCAATAAGCTCTCAATAAAAAAAAGAAGAAGAGGAAAAAGAAAAAAACTGACAGATTTTAACAGAATATAGTGGATGCTAATGCAACAGATGGAAAGACTTATGTAAATCAGAGCCATGACATCTTCGCCTAACCCCTTTGACAGTTTTAGGATAAAAAGGGGAAAAAAAGGAGAACAAAAGGTTTTAATTTTACAGAGAAAACCTGTAAATCCTTCCATTTTATAATATAAAATTAGCGTATATTCTTTTTTCAAATAAACTTAAATCTTATAATGAATATTTGGTAAAACATTTATAATGACTAGCTTTCCACCTGCTAGAGAGTTTGGAAAAAAATACAGTGCATATGACTTTTTTTGTT
This sequence comes from Pelmatolapia mariae, assembly GCF_036321145.2. Classification (NCBI taxonomy): domain Eukaryota; kingdom Metazoa; phylum Chordata; class Actinopteri; order Cichliformes; family Cichlidae; genus Pelmatolapia; species Pelmatolapia mariae. Next base: position 12,098,616 of record NC_086235.1, on the reverse strand, counting down.
TTGAAAGGGAAATCAAATCCCCAAAATGTAACTTTGTGTCCCTAAAACAACTATTTCACCTCTCTAATAAAGAGTCTTAGACTTGCCAGATGAATCCAGTTGACTTACGGAGCCATTGTTAAAGTAACCTAATCCAAAAGCAAATGTTACAACTGAGCCTTAGTTCAGCAAAGCTGTGTGTGCTAACTGTGTGTACTTTTGCATGGGTGTAAAGCTTTCCAAAATTAGAAACTGGCCTCTCTCCTTACTGACAGTCACTCTATAACAGAGGAGTTTGCACATAGCTGTTAAAAGCCAGAAAAATCCGCAAGTGCTTGCTGGCCCTCTGACAAGGTCTTTGATCCTAACATCTGACCTGGACGTGACTTCCTCATCCAAGACTAACTGACAGCATGACGATGTTGTGTGATTTGCACGTACAGACTTCAGGCTTTACGTTGCGATTCATCATGGAATGGGACTTTGCAATGTCAGTTTTTGACATATTGGAAGATTAAGTTGTCAACTTTGTTTTGATTTTACCGCCAGCCATTGCCATAAATAACCACAGGTGTATTTCTCCCTAGATTCCAAGTGCGAGGCAAAATGAAGGTGAAAATAAGTATTCAATGCCTTTTGTTTGTCAGCAAGCTTATGCAAAAACTAACGAGCCATAATTCATGAGATTTGTTCGAGATGTGGAACATGGGCAAAGGAAGAAACTGTTTAATTTTGGTTTGGATCCAGATTGCTTTGTTTAAAACTGACAGGATATGGCATTAGCCTTGGCAGAGGATGACAACTCTGAGTGCCCTTCAAACTGCTCCAGTCTTTCATGGAGCAGTTTACTCCATGAAATGTATATAAATATAGGTTAGTAAAGCAAATTGGTTTCAGCCCCTCTGCCTTGTACTGACACTACATACAAATTGATAACAAATGTTGAAAATCCAAAACACCTGTCAGGATAGTTTGGGATGAGCAGCGGCCATATGAAATCACAAAGAATTTGCTGCTGTATGACTATACAGCTCTTATTATGGGATGCTTTGATGTAAATATGATCCAAGTTCTTCCAGTCTGATCAGGTTTGACCTGATTGATGAGATAAGTCAGTGATAATAAAAGAGTGTATGAAACAACTGTAGCCATTTATTATTATTATTTCATCCATTCTTATCACTTAGCTGTGACTAAACAATCCATCATGTATCTCTGATGCCATATGACGGTCCAACAGAAAGATTAGCCTAAAATAATGTTCTGTGATCTCTCTCTGCCTGGCTATGAACAATAAAATTGTCAAGTAACCCTCAAGTACACAAAAGAAGACTTCATATATTAGGATAGGGGCTCAGTATGAGTTGCCAGACTTAAGACCTTGGTATGAGGAAAGCAAGAAGAATGAAAGGAAACTTAAATTTCTTATAGCTGAAATATATGGTGTGATATTTCCAGAGCCTGACTCGCATCAGCAAGGCTGATATATCGGTCGATAGTAACAATTTGCCATATCGATACTGACATTTGTAACGGTCAGTAAATGAAAATTTAAAAACTAAAGTAGTAAAGAAGATAGTGGAGAAACTCTTCAACCATGTTATCGAGTGCTGATGTTGCATAGTTTTTTGCTAAAACCAAAACTTTTTCCACAAGTCTTCACAGTCTGGTTAATCTCAAGAAGGTATCAGGGCATTGTTAAGCTGAAAAGATCCAAGACCTTGTCATTTGGATCAAATAGTTGATTTCCAAGCAGAAGCTTTGAAAAATTGTGTTTTTGATTACAGTTCAGTCAGAACAATACGAAGGATTTTACTTCCTCTTTGAAACATTGGAGAAAGACATATTTGCTCGATCTCTACAGAATGAGAGGAAATCAGAAAAACAAACTTTATGCTAGCTGCGCAGCTGATTTGGATTAAAAATTACAACATAATAGAATCATCTAGTTAAAAACTATGTAACTTCCTACCGGACAGACCACTAGGTTTGCCTGACAAACCACAGGCACAATTTACCAGCATTTCACTGTTGCAGTTAATTTAAGGCTCTGCTTGCCAGATACATCCTGCTAACAACCATGATCCTTCCAGTAAAACCATTGCCTGTAACTTCCCCACATTCCCAAGTTCATTGTGCTTTCGTGGGTAAAGACGTCACAATGGAAGGAGGTCCATTTGGGTAGACAGATTACTTCATGCCATGACTATTAATGCTGAGTAAACAGAAAAACACAGCTTATTATCCCATTAAAATATGGTGAAAGCAGCTCCAGTATCGATATAAACTGAGTTTATTGCTCTTTAAAAAATTTTTTAAAATAAAAGCATTAAAAATTATCCAACACGTATTCTGCAAAATGGTGACTGTGCCTAAAACCCCCCCACATTTGGGCGTTGTGGCCCGTTCTGACTTAAAATTGAATAAAATACAAAAGAAGGTGGTGAAACATCGAGGAAATGGCGTTGTTTTGTAGGAACAAAGAACAACATAGTAACTAATGATTGCTTAAATTTATGTGGAACGGCCGGATCTACTTTGCTGTTTTTCCTCCACACTTTGCTATGAGAGGCTGTTGAAATGTTTGGGAGCGACACAATGGAAGGCTTATGGCACTGACAAAACTGGTCTGTCTGACCCAAAATTTGATAAGTAATCTCATGACCCCAATTAAGTTGTCATCTCTGGTTTCTTGTTGATCTAAAAGCCTGGCCAATTATAGTTAATAGGTAGACATTTTCAATTAAGTGCAGTGAAAACATCAAGACTGTTCTCTGGGGCTGAACTTGCTCTTGAGTTAGAAACCTTTTTGGAAAATTGATCTGTTTTTCTTTCTGCTCTGGTCAAAAGAAGCTGTTGAAAGCTTTAGGGGTCTGGGCACCAGCCTGGGATGTCTGATGTTGCCTGAGGCATTGAGTGATGACAGCATTGTTCAACCAAGACCTGAAGAAGAAGAAAAACAAACGTCTCCAAAGTCACCTAGAGAAGTATTTGAAGTTTCTGTCCAAGCCTGTTTGCTACTATACTACTAGCAAAGGGTTTAATCAAAAGAATTATTAAAGATAAAATTAGATTTAACCAGAAACATTTTAAAGAAACTAAAATTAGGAACTTTAGCAGCATAGAGTTCCACTGCCTTTACATACTTAATAAACAAATGTTTAAAATAACAAGAAAAATGTGACTGTATCCTTGTGTTTTATCTCTTGACCTAACACTGAGGATAATCAGAATGTGATAGCAAAGCTAAAAAGCTTTAAGGCTAAATAAAACTACTTTTAGTTAACAAACATATTCATGTTAGCTTTTGGATTGCTTTGCTTGACAGCAAAAAATATATTTCTCATTTTCAAACTGAGATGCTACAAGTACGAATAAATGCAGTGCAACACATCTAAAACACATAAGTTGGTGGAGAAACAATCAAACAAACACTTCTCTGCTCAGACTAAAATGGGGTCATCTTAAATGTTTCAGAACTGAGGGCAGCATTGTGCTACAGAATCATGGATAATCTAGCACTGGCGAGGATGACAGAGCACACAAAAATGGAGAACACCCAAGTGCTCGTCCTCATCAACACTCGAGCATTTTGTATAGATATTTAGAAGTCCCGTGGGAGTATCAGAAAATGTTCTGACCATTTCAGATGTTTTATAATTACACTTGATTGACAAAAATTGCAGAGAACGCAATAAGTGTGGACACGCCTTGAGCTTAAATGATGCCGGATACAAGAAAAACAAATTCCATCTTTCAATACATTTCAACCAGAGACATACAAAACAAATGTGACTCATTACAAGCCCAAGACTTCAGTCAGAGCTGGAACAACTGAAGAAATCAGATTCTAGATGTTTGACTTGATTTGTATGAGCACACAGGCTTGGGGTTATGTTTACTGCCCTCTAAAGCAACCCACTTAAAACCCACAACCAAGCTCCAGTCAAACACTTTTCCTTTGTAAATGGTAGTGGAAATGATCCTTAAGCTTGCATATCCATTCTTCATTGTATCTTGCCTGCTCTTAAACCACCTCATGTGCTGCAACAAAACAGATTTACTGTCACATATTTATTTATTCATTTATTTTTGATGGAAAATGATGGAAGATACTTATGGTTTTAGCGAGGCATGAAAGAAAAAGTGTAGCATGTGCACCAACATAGGCACTAGGAGTGCTAATAAGAGCTTAACACCAAGAACAGCAGCAGAGAGCAAACCACAAACCAAAGTGAGAAACTGACACAGACCATTTCTTTTATTATTTTCGATGATTGTGTGTTAAAGAAAGCAAATAGACAAATTAACATTAAAGGAGAGAAATGGCATGAAAGACTCAAGAAGAGAGGGCCTGAAGCTGAGACAGATGTTTGTTGATGTTTACTTGCCAGTGGTGGTGAGACAATGAAGGTAAATTGAAACCAAACCATCAGCTAGGTTTGTGTTGGGATTTTCAGGAAGTGAATCGACAGCGTGCTCACAAACATCCCAGCTGCAGACCAGCTGAGTGCACACAGACACCGCCGCTAATCCCACCACCCACTGTGAAATAATCGAGATCCTCCCAACAGATTCTCTCCGGGAAATACGTCTTCTACGACTTCTCACCATTGCCTGTGTTTATACTGATCTCACAATGTTACACTTCGGGGTGGGAAAGAGAAACACCCATCCTGCTCTAATTTCAGTGAAATTCATCAAAAAAGGCATCATGCAGACCTCCTTTTAGGAATCAAGCAGGTGGTGTTTACATGGGGTAAACACAAGAACAAGGCAAAAAAAGTTAACGTATTCAAAGTTCAGGTTTCTGTGGTGACGAGTTTAAACATGAGAAGTTCTTTGAAGTCTGTTTTTTTTGTTGTGCTGATGACCACAAGCCATCTATCAGCAAGACAGGAGGCAAGAGCCATGGGGGTTCAAGGCTGGGACAGTATATCAGTGCAACAGCTGAACTGTGACTCAGTACACCCTGCTTAAAGTCTGCCGAGTGTGAACAAAGATCAGAAAATCTTTAAAAAAGCAAAACAAATTGGATTACACAACCAAACATATGTAGACACCATATGTATACCATACCTCGGTCCTGCATAACACAGAGATAATGGATGATTTGGTGTGAAAGAATTCAATAGCTTGCACAGAGCCCCACTTCAATCACACACCTTTGGGATGAACTGCAACAGCATCACGCTTTATCGCCCATCATCAAAGCCCAACTTTACTTTTGTTCTTTTGTGTCAGAATGAGAGAGGATCCCTGCAGCCAAAATCCTGCGTGAAGCCTTTGCAGAAGAGTGAAGCAGATAAATGTCAGTCACTTTGGAGTGAACGGAAACGTACTACCTTTTCAACAATTGCGGATGATTAGTTAAAGATTAGATGTCAAAGTGCCACCTTCAGTCCCCTTGGCTGATGGAACAAAATGGCTCAGAATGAATGAACAACACATTCTTATCTTCACTAACACCATCATCCTGGTTTAAAGCAGGAAACAAGCTCAAGGGTAAAGGTGGTCTTTTTTTAGAGCAAAGGAAAGGAAAACTGGAAAGGAAAGGATGCCTCATAAATCTATCCTCACTGATGACTGCTCTGTCATTACAAATGCCCTCCTCCTGCAGCACACACGGTAACAATGTGCTGCATACCTATACAACAACATGCCCTTATACAGGCAAGTATGCACTACTAAACAAAAACCCAGTAATTTTCTCATTGTTATCCATACAGAAAAAGCACTGTGGTACATTAATGACACCCGCAACCCTCACATGCAAGCATGTTTTTGAGTCACAATGCAGTTGTTCACTCTATGACTTCATCACAGACTCAGATGCTCCTTTGCACTATGACAGGGCATGCCCTCTCGCTCTGTGGTCCCCACACAGCTGAACAGACACCTGCTTGTTTCGACTGTATCTTTCCGGCCTGACGGACAATTTCCATACTGTTAGAAATTCCATGTTTTCACCCATTGGCCTTCTGTAGTGCAAAAGCCAGGAAGCTGGCCTCTCCCAGAAAAATAAACATGGCGATTCAGACCACATTACATTAACATTAATTGGAGTTTTGATTCACCTCTAAGCCCTTCTGACGACAGCCTTTCATCATCCCATTGCCTACAAGAACACGGCAAGACTTACAGGTTTAGATTCTGAGTCATACTTTATACAACATACACAAACACATAATGTATTGTGGTTCAGCAACATCTGTTTATAGCTATAACCATACTTAAGTACTGTGATGTTCCAGTACTTACTGCAGAGAAAGCTTTTTTCTCTGGCTTTTGCCATTAAACAGCTCTTCAAGGACAGACAGCAAAGGTACTTTCTCAAAGGTACTTCAATAACAGGGGTTTTCATAAAAGAAGATTTTTACTTAATATTTTTTCAGTTACCTTCCAATCAAAAGAAATCCAGTTGTAGCATCTACAGCAGAAGTGATGTACAACCCATGAATGGTCAACCAGGGTGTCACTTAAGATTTGGCCATAGTTAAAAAAGTACATTTAACACACTTCTTTGTTGGGTCCTACAGTACCTACTTTGAGTGCATATGTGTTTTCACAGCTTAGACTGTATAAAAAATAGACACAGCCACAGTGACATCTTTGGTCTCATTACCATATTGGGATTTCTTGTGTGATGTCATGTGCACATAGCTTGGTAGTGGTCTAGCAACCAAAGCAATCACAAGATTTTTGCCATCTGGTTGGGAAATACATGTCTGTGAAAGTTCTTAGTCATCCAGTTGGGGAATACACATTTTCCCTCGGTGATTGGCTGTCTGTAGGCCTGGGGCTTTGGAAATTATTTTCCCAGGACTGGCATCAACCTCTAGCAACCAATCACAACCGGTCTGGGAATACTAATTTTTCCCACATGACCGGTGGTTGTCAGCTGGTTAAGGCCAGTCTCTAGGCCTGTGTGACTGGTGTCTTACTCACTTGATCCTACATGGTCACTGTGATTGTCACACATCCAGAATGGCTAACAAGTTAATGCCACATGGTCAGTGGTCTTATATCTGTAAAACATAAAAAAGTACAGTTTTTGTACCTCCTTGTTGGCTTCATGCCTACATGTGCCTGAATATTATAGACACAAAAGTCCAAAAGCAGCAAAAGGCTAGAGACCAACAACTAAATTTCAGCTAGTAGGGAAGATACATAGCTAATGTTCATGGTGATACCACTTCTAGCTAGCTATCAACGTTGTTTTGCTGTTTTTTGGTTTATATGCATTTTATCTTCAACATCCTAGATAAATCTGTGCTAAAGTAATACTAGTCCTCTCTTGGTGATGGCATTGACCAGATGGATTTGAATTTTAATAATAAATGTAAGACTATTCTTGATGAGATCGCACCATTTAAATCAGTGCGATCAACAGCCTACTCAGACCCGTGGATAAACGAATCAACTCGATCAGCTAGGCGACAGTGCAGGAAGGCTGAACGAAAATGGAAAAAAGACAAGTTACAAGTCTCTTTCCTGCTGCTGAGAGAGAGCCTATCTAGATATCAAGTCATCGTAAAAGCCGAAAAATCTAAGTTTCTCGCAAGCATTATTGAGACCAACTCTAATAACCCCCGAACTCTTTTTTCAGTTATCGAATCGGTCTTGAATACCTCCCCCGTGTCCCATATAGATAGCTCCATTGAAACTTGCGATAGGTTCTTGCAGTTTTTTATTAATAAGATAGAAAGGCTTCGATCTACGTCTACCCCATCTCTGTATAATGTCCCATTAACATATACCCCCTCAACTGTTTTTGATCAGTTTGAGGTTGTATGTCTTAGCCAGGTAGAAGATCTTTGCAATAGCATAAAGACATCATCCTGCCCCTCAGATGGAGTCCCAACCCATTTTCTAAAAAAGATTATTAAGGTAGTCGGTCCTGACATTTTAACTATTTTTAATAGCAGTCTCAGCTCTGGAGTAGTACCAACTAGATACAAGCACGCTGTAGTACAGCCAGTACTTAAAAAACCAAATCTTGATTCTTCGGTTCTTGCTAATTTTAGACCTGTCTCCAAGCTACCGTTTCTGTCAAAAATCCTAGAAAGGATTGTATTTGAGCAGCTACAATCCTTTCTAAACAGTCATAATATTTTTGAGAAGTTCCAGTCGGGCTTCAAAACCCACCACAGCACAGAAACTGCCCTCTTAAAAATACTTAATGATATTTTATTAATCACTGACTCAGGTGACCCAGCTGTGCTCCTGCTCCTAGACTTAACTGCAGCTTTTGATACTGTCGACCACAGCATTCTGATCTCCCGATTGGAGCAATGTGGTATCAAAGGCATCCCCTTGGAATGGTTTAGGTCGTACCTCTCCAAGAGGACTTTCTCCGTGAGCCTCGATGATTGTATTTCTTCCCCAGCTCCTTTTAATTGTGGTGTCCCGCAGGGCTCCGTATTAGGCCCAATTCTTTTTCCAATCTATATGTTGCCTCTAGGCCTAATCTTTAGGAAGCATAAAATCTGCTTCCACTCATATGCAGATGACACCCAGATTTATCTTCGGTTTAATAAAAACACCTCTACGCCCTTGGAATCGCTAGTCAAATGCCTCGACAAAGTTAAAACCTGGATGGCCTCAAATTTTCTTACCTTCAACGAGGATAAAACAGAGGTAATTATTTTTGGACCAAGTTGTAATTTCAATGCCCCAGATTTGGACTTATATAACCTAACATGTGCTGTTAAAACGCATGTAAAAAACCTGGGGGTTTTCTTGGATAGCAAACTTACATTCGAGAAACAAATTAATTCAGTTGTCCAGCGGTCCTTTTTTAAATTAAGGCTCCTATCCAAAGTGAGATCTTTTCTATCCTTTAGAAACATGGAACGAGCAATTCATGCGTTTGTTTTATCTCAACTGGATTACTGCAATTCACTTTATGTGGGTGTTAGTCAATCCAGCTTGGCCCGGCTCCAACTTGTACAGAATGCTGCAGCTCGCCTTTTGACTCGTGTGAAGAAACACCAACATATTACTCCGGTGCTTGCTTCCCTTCACTGGCTTCCAGTGCGTTTTAGAATTAAATTCAAAATTTTACTTTTAACTTATAAAGTGCTAATTGGCCAGGCACCGGACTATTTGTCTGACCTTGTGCAGCTGTATACGCCCTCTAGAGCCCTTCGATCAAGTGATCACCTACTCCTTACTGTACATAAGTCTAGGATGGTTCATAGAGGAGATCGGGCATTTGCGGTTGTGGCACCGAAAATGTGGAACGATCTACCTCTCCACATTAGAAAGGCCCCAACTGTTACTCTTTTTAAATCGCATCTTAAAACATATTTTTTAACTCTGGCTTTCGAAACTGTAGGAGAGTTACCAATTCTTTTATCCTAATCTGCTTTTAAATTTACCTGTTGTTGTTGTTAATGTCACTGTTTAATTGCTATGTTGTACAGCACTTTGGTCAACGCCCAGTTGTTATTAAATGTGCTTTATAAATGAATAAATAAAATGAAATACAGTAATACTACAGTAATCTGTAGTATCTGTAGCATAAATAGTTGTAAACCTTTTTAAAATAAGTTAAACAGCATGGCAATCATGGTTAAATGCTTCAGTCATAATGTGACTTTGTGCACAACTTGTGTGATCTCAGGCAGCACTATATTGTCAACATTTACACATTACACTAGTAGTGTACTACATAGAAGTATATTAATGCAAGTCTCTGATTGAGATATGCTGCTAAAAGAAGGGGTTAATGGGAATCTATAGCAGTGGTGGGACATTTTGACCCAACAGAGACAGAATTCATACCAAGTGATGCAAAAATTCCAAAAATTCAGCCAAATCTTGAGGAATTTCCCAAACAATACCACATGTCAGAATAATTTTGGGCAAAAAATTGTCATGGGATTAATTGTGTGAGCACAAGGACTGTCTGTGGCAGATTTTCATGCACATCTATCTAGAGACTTTACAGAGATTTCACACGGAAAAAGGAAGGACTTTGACCTGCTAGTAGCACTATAAAGACAAACCTCCTGGGATTAATAGAATTTATCATTAAGGGAAAAGCTGAACAAAATGTCATGACAAAGTACATTCACAGTCTTCAATCTGTGTTTTTCTTCTCTCTCTCTCTCTCTCTCTCTCTCTCTCTCTCTCTCTCTCTCTCTCTCTCTCTCTCTCTTAAAGGTCATTAAGAAAAACAACCTATTATATGTAGAATAAGAGTATTGATATTTTCCAGACATAAACAGCAGCGGCAGCCGGTAAAGGAGTCAAAGCGCAAAGCTGTTTGATCCTCTTCATCCAGTGCTAGATTAAAGACCAAGGAAAAGAAAACAGTTGACAACATCCAACAAAGTGCTTGGAGCTCCAGTATTGAGGATAAAAAAAAAACAAAACCCTTTGATGGCCAAAGCTTTGATTTAAAGGAGCGACAATGGATGTTCAGATAAGAATTAATGAGAGGTTTAGTAAAGATAAGTTATCTTAGGAATTTGAACTTGCCAACATGCTCCATCAATTTCCAAAAAAGAGACTTAAAAACCAAGAAGGGAGGTCAAAGTGACATTAGCGATCACACCTTTATCTTCCCACACAGAAACTTGCTATACTTAACACATCCTGTGTTTATTGTCAGGTTTCATGCCTTATAGACGGCCATCCATCTCATCCCACACAGACTGCCACTTAAAATAGTGGCTTGTTTTGTCCGGGATAAATTTAGCTATTCCTGTTTACCCTCCAGGATAATGCATGTGTTTTTAGTTAAGGGTTTCTTTTGGATCATTTGCAGAGGCTGTATAGCAGCTTTCCTCAAAGTCTTATTGTCAGCAGCACACAGCCAATGTCTTTGTAGCTGCGTTTTCATGGTCTTGTGTTCATTTTGAAAGATTTTAATGAGAATATTAGAAAAAGAAATCAAAAAAGACAAGATCAAGACCACATGACAATCAGTCACAAGTGATGAATGAAATACAATCCAGATGAAGACAGCAGTTGGTACAGTGGACCAAATATGGAAGATGGAAGTAAACAGTAATAACCTGGGCTGCAGACATTGCAACAAAAACAAGCCACAGTACATCTTGAATCAGTTTGAGCTTGCTGACATATGAAAGTGTAAACAGCCACAAGAATGGTTCAACTCATTTATCTCAAGAAGAGACACACGAGGCCACATATTCTTATGCCTAAATGACTATAAAAGAGGGTGAATAGGTTATTTTCCAGTGTCTAAATGTTTAGGATAACTCCTCTGCGTCTACTAGGTGAGACATTTCAGGCATATCCTGCTGGGAGGAAACCCCAGAGTGAAGAAATGCATCTCTAGGCTGACCTAGAAATACCTTGAAGACTCCCTGGAAAGGCTGGAGGCGGTGGCTGGAGAAAGGGATGTTTGGGTATCACTGCTTGGACTGATGCCCCTGTGACTCACACTCAGATAAGTAACAGAAGACAAAATGATAGGCCGATACATGTAATAGTTTGCAGAAACAACTTCTAGAAGTGCAGATTTAAAGTGTGAAAAGTACAGAAATTTGTGGTGACACCACAGTGGCGACAGCCATCTTTAATATGCAGTTTGTGACAAAGCACCTATCTAACCACAAAGTCTTGAAGGCAGACATGTGCAAGATTTTCTTCTGTTTATTTGGTCACCTTCCCATGAAGGTCAAAGAAAAACTAGTGAGCATATTTGGTCTTCTTCATAACCTGCACAACCATGGTGTGAATTCTGTGCATATGCATCTTCTCTTTTTGCTCTATAGTACTGGAAATAATGTAATGTTTGCCTTTTATAAAAGATTAAAAAGGCTGTCTGAACTGAAACAAACTAGTTCAGGAATTCTGATGTGATTTGCTAAACTTTTCCTGAGCCAAAACCAAAAGGTATACAAGACGAAGTGCAAGCTAAAGCAAACGTTTGATTTGTTATGGCAGTGCTTCCAACAGTTAATTAATTTTCATGTGAGTTGAACATCTCAGAAGAAAACACGTGTCAGTTACAGCACATCATTACAGCATAAAATAGCAAAGGCAGCAATATTTATACTGTGTAACCTCGTACGGCCCATTGGCAAATTTGTCACAGTTTATAAACACGTGGATGTGGTCAAAGAAACAGCTGGCCTCTCTTAACATTCGGTGGTAGTCAGAGTGATATCACCTGATTGTTTCCTTTTTGGTGACAGCTTTTGTGCTCGGACCTCGCTCTTGTGATGTCTCCCAAGAAAATCAAGCTCAGTATTTTATGAGTTGACTCACTTGTCTGCTATGTCATCTTGTGGATGGAAACTGGACATTTATTATTTTAATCGGAAAATGTTACAGACTTTTAAAGCCTCAAATGTTGTATGTAGGGGTTTTTTTGGCTTAGCTATGAAATCACAGTTGGACAGGGCTGAGAATCTCCCTATGAAGTAGTTAGAATAACAGTCTTAATCAAAAGCTGACATGTTACCTCTGTTCAAGCCTACAATCTAGATGACCCACATCAAAACTGGAGCCAAACCAGGATCTCATCAAGTCAGAATCAAGACCAAATGGATGTGGAAATATTACATATTGCTATTACATAGCCCTTCCTTATAGTCAGTGTCAGCATGCATGTATTATTAAAACTATGATTAAAACTGGATCTACAGGTTTTATCGTCATATAATAGAGTGAATTTCATCAGCTACTATGAAACCAAGGCTTTTGGATTAATAAGAGTTACACCGAGATCTTCCTCTTTTTAATGGTTAATGCAGCATTAATCCAGTGGCTTCCAGCTAAAATTAGGAGCTACAGAAGCCCGGTACTTCCACAAAGATTTATTTCCATTTCCATTGTTTTCATCACACTTGAAGTCTTCATCTGACACTGACAAAGCATGACACCACCCCAGGAAATATATCCAGCACTGTGCAGCTAAGCCTCCAGCTACAAAACCAATCTTTGGTGGTTTAACACCAAAGTCGTTTTTGGAGAAAAGGTTGACATTTCAGTGAGTTAAATCAACTCTTTTATACTTGCGTGACCTATATTGAATCTATCGTTTGGTTCTTTTGCCAGTGATAATCTTGAGGTCAGTAAAAGTTGCTTGTTTTATGGCACCCTGATTGTTACTCTGATGCAAGTCAAACCTCATTACCCTGATGACCTTCACAGAGCAAATATGAGATAAACAGAAAACAGGCCTGCGTTTACCAGGAGAAAAAAATGCTTTGCTTTGGTGTGAGAATCAATCTCTTTTAAATTCTGTTTTATTTTGCAACACGTTTATATATTTAAACTTGAGGTTTTCTTCTGGCTCAACATTTTCTCATTCAAAACAGCTTCATACAAAAGTCAAATGTGGGTCATGTGTGCAAACCACAGTCATTCCCCACCCTATTTTTTCCTATATCGGTAATATACTTCAAACAACACCCTTCAACCTCTCTAAGGACTTGCATCATGACAATAATCTTCTGATAATCATCGCCACCATTGTCTTCATCATAATCACCCTGATCACTATAATTACCCTCAGCACCAAGTTCAGTGTAATCACCACATTCTCTTATACTCGCATCATCAGCCACACTGTCTTATCATCCTTCATTGTTCACTGTCCTGGACGTTTATTTTATTTCAGATAATTAAAACCATTATCATTGGACAATAATTACCATGTGGACACCAGCTGGAGAGCTTTGCATGCGTGTACTCATTTTGTCGTATATAAGCCCATGCATGTGCAAGTGCACATACAGAGTTGCTGCTCTATATATGGAGTTTGTTAAATGCATATGCACTCATTAGTGAAGATTGAAAACAGGGAGTGTCCTGGCAGGTATTCATTTATTATTCTTTTGGATATGAAAACAATAGGGCTATAGACTATAGAACAGCTATTTGGATCCTACTCATGTTGGACCAAAGTGGTTTTACAATTTATTTTTGTGTGTAAAGAGTTTCTTTACTTATTAATGGGATTTTCAAAATGGTGTTCTCGACATATTTAACTTCAAATTTAAAAGAAAATCTATACGTCTACACATTCAACACAATGTCCCATTTTTAAAACCCTGAGCATGTGTGGCCTTCCACATCTTGGGTTTTTGGATCCTTGAAGTGACCACTCCAAGTTATCAGCTCATGTCAGGAAGCTGCGTTAGGAAGATTCATCACACAGGCACATATCAAATGCCTTCAACCAGCGATTACCACAATTACCTGCACAGCAATCATTTTGTGAAATTATTGCGCTACAAGAAAGCCTTGAAAGATAACAAAATCTTTACATGGCTTTAAAAGAGTGACTATTGTACATTCGTCTCTCTCACAAATGTTATGAAGGATGGTAATTAGCGATATATTGTACACTAAAGCTGTTTTATATATAAACTTTTGCTGCAGACCTGGACATGATAACATGGGAGTCTGAAAACTGACTCACTTTTAGGGCTAGCTTAAATTAGCCATTCAAAGAACTGCAGTTTTTGGCACTGCTATGTTGGCTTAACTTTTTAGCCCTGGGGGCTGCCACTTGGATAGTTCAAATGACTCATGTAACTCTTTAATACATAACTCATTTATTCATTCACTGACAGACGCTGTAATGTTCCAGTCATGGAATTTCTCTTTGTGTTTCCAGCTTTTAGTTCTGATGCTTCCAGCTAAAAACCATCCTCACACATTAGTAACAGACATAGCTAAGAAAAGCAGCTTGCACTATTTCACACTAAGAGAAAGGATTATATCATTTTCTCCTTTTTGAAATCATGCACAGAAACGTGAATGTTGCCACAGCGACAGCTCTGTTTAAGGATATTTACAACATGCAGCTTGGAAATATGTGTCCCTGGTGCTCTCTCGGGCAAGTGAGCCAGCGTGCGCAAGCACACTCTGCTTTTTTTCCCTTGTCTTGAAAAAGTGAATCATGGCAGAGGATTATAAATATGGCAAACACACAAACAGCCTGAGAATGGAGCCTCTGGCTCACCCAACATCTGCAGGATCTACAGTAGAGGAAACTGGACCATGAAATCACATTTTCGAAAATTTGTTTTAGCGCCACCCACCTCCTCCTCACACACATCAACACCAGTTCAGCTTGGATGCAGAGCATATTTAAAGCTTGTTTTCATTCCCACGCGATTATATTCCATTTATCTCTTAAGAGGACAGGCATATTAAAAGTGGTCATACTTTTTTAAGCCAGCAGGAGCATAGGTTGTGTTTAAGTCCTAATATCAGCAAGACCACTAAGCTCCATAAGGGCCACATTAGGTAACGAGACCCTGTAATCATTTAGCTAAGCCTGGACAATGCTGCTTTTGTGACATGGGGGTCTTTGTGGTTTACACAGGTCAAGATATCCTTACAGATAACTGCAAAATGCTAATCTGGATTCCAGCACACTGACGAAAGCAGTGATGGTATATTGGCCTGTCTGTCTGAAGCGTAGCATGAAAACTAATAAAGTGAGGCTCTCAGAGATAATTGGCAATGACCGTCATCTATGACATGCACCTTCCAATGCTCAGCATTGCATCATCTCCACTCCCTTAATTATACAGTGCTACTGAGTGCAGACCTTGTCTGTCAATATGCACATTGTGAGGTTTTACTGGTATCCAGTTGCAATGGAAAAGAAAATCTGCAAGTCTACCAGCACTAATTGGAAACATGTTAAAGTGTCCTGAGTGATGTATTAATCACTACAAAGAAAACCTAGGTTTAAGCTGTGAAAACAGTCTCCAGAAACAGCAAAGCAGTGCACAGGGGTTCAGAGAAACAAGTCAGCCAAGAAATAACTCAAGAAATAATACGGAACAGAAGCCTAGAGGAATCTCCCTCGTTTGCATCAATGCTATAAATTTAAAAGCACTGGTTTGCCAAAGAGTTTGGGAATGCCGGTTTGTGTCCACATCCATCCATCGCACCTCCACCTCATCCTCCCTAAATTTGCATTATAATCAGTGTTGTGTAAGGTGACTCTAGAACCATCCCAACTGAACTTAGGCACCAGATGTTCTGATGATCAGCTGGTCTGTGATCACATTAACTTCAATTGGTCTCTTATGGATAGGTCTACAGGTGGGCTGAACTGGTCTAAAATATACCCCATTAGAGAATCAACTTTAGAGAGTGGTGACAATTATGTCACACCAATAGTAACCCTGTTCTCCTCAGTGTAGGGCAGTATATGTTTCTTCATTAGACATTTAAGGCTCCTTCATGTATCTCCTGCTCAAGTGAACCTGGTTTTATAACACCAATATAAAACATCCCCTAGGATGTCAAACTGGGGCCTCATTTTGAACACCACTTCAAAAACCAGGCTCAAATTCTCTCAAGACATCTCCAGGGTCTTTGCTACATTATGCACTTTAATTATCACCAACATGTGAGTAAAGAGCCTAGAAGACTTGTAGTGAAAGGGAGAAACAACAGCCAGAGATTTAAAAGAAATCTTATGCTGTCTTTTAAATGTGGTCAAATATACAACATTGAAAGCTGATTCTATTACTTGAACATTAATTAAATCCAAAATGTCCTAAGCTACTCAGCTAACCACATTATCAACAGAGTAATATTTACACGCACTTTTTTAAGTAACAGAAAAGTCCCTTTCAGGACTAGAGTGCAACTGCTCCATCATTCATATTCAACAGCTGAAAAACCTCTGAACCAGCAGAAAGTTTGCCAACAGCAGGAAAAAAAACTTCCAACAAGAAAAAAACCCAAAAAACAGTCAACAGCCACATACCGTCCAGCAGCTGATAGGCAGACGAGCAATGGCAGCAGAACCGGAGGGCAAGGAGAAATAATCCAAAGAGCCAGGGAGGAATGCTGCACAAAAAACACAACTTAGGAATAAGAAAACTTGCTAAAAGTTCATCAATTCAACTTCTTTACAGAAAACACAGTGGGTTTCATTTACCGTGGAGTCATCTTTAGTGTTGGTGAGTTTAAGTCCACGCTAAAGTTGCCCCGTTTATATGTGGTGCTGATAGAGACAGTGAGAGAGAGAGAGAGAGATGGAGCTCACTCTGCCTCGCTCTCATTCACTCCAAACTAAAAACTGCTCTTTCCTCCTCCTCTCTCTTGCCCCCTGATTCTCTCTCTCTCGCTCGCTCTCTGGTTCTCAGTCAAACAAAGGCAGCTTCAGTGAATCGGGACTCAAGGGGCCCTCGTAAAGCTGAAATCTGACTCCCAGCGTCTCCTCTATGGACCACCGCTTTCTAATCCAGCCCTCCCCTCAGACATCTCAACTCCAGATCCAAATTAACACTCTCCAGTTAAACCACCCCCCCTCCACCAGACACACACACCAACTTTTCTCCTGCTCCCCTTCACTGGTGTGGTTTCTCTCACTTTCTCAGCGCTTGGGAGCACTTTTTGTGTGTGGCCTTGACTTGCTGGGGTAAGACACTGTAACATCTGCAGCATTCAAAGCTTTCTTTAAGCAAAGACAAGAAGCTCTGTCAGGGTCAAAGCAAATATTCAGATAGCTTAGACCAGAGCTTACATTATTTGTTGGCATCACTTCAGTGCGTTCTCTTTGTCAGGTTCAGCCCACCAAAAGCAGAATCCCCTAATCCACAGCAGCACCTGAATTATTAGAAGTCTGGTTCTCCTTCCAAACAAAAATTGGCACTGAAAAGAATTTTTTCTTGTCATTTTGAATGAAATTTAGTTTCTAACATCCATCTTTTATTTTGACTTCCAAATCACTGCTTTGTCCTCCCTAGACACACCCTTTCAGCTCTTCCTGCAGCAGGTCATCACGGGCCATGTTAGGAGTTTTGTCTCCCCAGCCTCTTGTAGGTCTTTCCTGGGTTCTACCCTTTGAACATGCCTGGATGCGCCCAGAAGGAAACCTGATCAGACACTTAAAAGCATCAACTTTAAGCCTCTCATACGTTTAAACTTTTTACCGTCTCCTAAAGGGTGAGCTAAAACCCCCTCTGAAGAAAAGCTCACCCGTTTGCATGAAATATAATGGTATCACACCTCATCTTACCCATCCTATATTTTCAAGGCACAGAGGCACTTCATCACATTGAATCACTCATTAGCTGAATGTTGTTCCAGATTCTTTCACCCTACTTTAACCTCTGGTGACTCCTATAGTTTCCAAAAGACTTCTGGTTATATAGAAATCTGGGTATGGGAAAACAGTTATGAACTTGGGTCAGTAGTTTCAGGTCATATTGAATACAATATAAGGTTAATTTAGGGTTAGGGGGTCAGGATTGGGGGTTAGGGTAAAAGTTTGTATTCATGAGTGAATCATAATTGTTGCTTACCATAAAAGTCCTCATATTTGGAGCTGCCTTCTTGACACAAAGTTTTGGTTTTTTTTTACTTTCCGTCCACCCCTGATCTGCCAGTGCATTTACTGTCTAGGGCATCAACTTGCCAGAGTTGTGATTTGGCATTTGTGCAGGCCACAGATGGTGAGAGCTAAGTCCTGTTTTAAGAGAGGTCTGGATTCTATTCCACTACAAGCCAGCTACTACATTTCTTTTCCGCTTTCTCTTTTTTTCTATATTTGATATCTTAAAAAAAAAAGGCATGAAGCCAAAATTAAATCCAAAAAATAACAACATTTAGCACATTTCTCAACTTAGAGATTTTTTGTGAACTTTGCTTCTGTTTTCACTCGCTATTTAGTCAGTTTTAGGCATCAGAGCTTCTTGACTAGGTTTATAAAAAGGGGTAAACATTATTCCTACACTTTGAAAAACAGCACTTAAGGGTTTCCATTGACTCCAAGAACCAGTATATGTCTCATCTTTCCATTGGCATGACCAGGTGCATATCACCACTGACACTAAAGGACACCTGACATGCCAGCTGCTTTGAAAAAATTGCACTATTTCACAGCTCATAGGCTGACTGCTCACAGGCTGACTGCTACCCATCAAAGTGTGATTAAACTACAATATCTAACTCACCGTCAAAAACAGTAAACTCATCAGATCCTGAGATTACTAAAATCCATATTTTTGGGTGTCTTATGATATAAAAATAAAGTCAGAATAGCAGAAATAGCAGACAATGTAGCACACACTACAAAGGAATTTTGTGATAATAGGTTAATCATTTCTGCTTGTGATAACACCTCGGTGACTCATCAGACCCAATGTCTGGACTGAAGAGCACTTCACACGGGAGCAAAATGGAATCTGCTTTAAACAAACACGTGCAACCCCCCGCCAGTCTGGCTGCAGGAGCCAATGTGGTCGAGGGGAGGACAGATAAGGATGTGTTCAGACCTTGCGTCTGACGGCTCAGACAGATAAGAGCCATCATGGACTGTGAGTGATGCTATTAGTGAGGCAGAAACTATGATAAGCTTTCTTCACATAACTGATATCATACTGACTGACCAGTGCTTTCATGAGATGCTGAGTGTCTTTTTACCCATATCTTTCCTTCTTTATGCGATCTGTTATGCTAGATAATCAGTTAATGAGGATTTATTCCATTAAAATAAAAAGCTGTCTTGGATGTGAAGTTGCAGTTGTCCAGCTGTAAAAGGGCAAGAGGCAAGGTACACCCTGAACAGGTCACCCGTGCATCACAAGGCTACAGAGAGACAGATTCATAATTAAAATCACACCTATGGCCGATTCAGAATGACTAGAATCAAGTCTTTGGACTTTGGAAGGAAGCTGGAGTACCCAGAGAGAACCCATAGAGACACAGGGAGAACATGCAAACTATAAAGCCTAAAATCCAGTAAAGAAACAGGATATCAATAAGTACATCTACAACAAACCACAAAACTTTCCCTAACCTAATACTAAACCAAAAACATCTCAAACAACAGATATAAATGAGTTACTGTTATCAAAGTTTCATGAGGGGAATCCATAACCATAGCCCTAAAAGAGATCTGACCAAATATAGGGTACGTGTCCAACCTTCTCCACTAGAACAATCTATTGGCAGTGACAGTAATATGGGCTGAAATTACATTTACTCCAAAATGTATTTCCCAGTGCAAGGTAATCCCTGTTTGTTCTTTGAATATACTGTTTTCAATGAGAACAGTCATAAAAGAAAACAGTTATATGGCCTATTAAAGTCTGATGGTCATGTGGATACTGGTGCTGTGCAAATAAGCCTCTCTCTTTGTACACAAACTAGAAATTTCCAAATGACAGCTGAAACAAAAGTGGTGAAGATTCGATTTATAAACTTGTCAGAAAAGCTCTTTTTTTTAAATTGTTTGTTCCTGGCAAAATCCTAACTGAAAAATATACTGACCGACTTTCTGTGCTGCCAAGATTACTTATTACGCCCCCTCTCCACCCACGAGCACCTAAGATTTTTCAGAGCTCTCCATAGTAGTCTGTGTATTTTGAAGTAAACAGAGTGAAGGGAGAATTCTTTTGGATGTTAGAGACACAAAGACAAAGAGCAATAGACCGGCGTTTCTATGCAAAGAAAACAGTAACAGAGAGAAAGGGATTTCAGTCTCTGGGTGGCAGCAGCTTAAAAGGGGTCCAGTCTGAGGTATTGCTGGTATGAGTCAGTAAGATACCAGATCGTCATCCCTCTTTAGCTAACAGCTCTGAGAAAGCAGGCTGAGCTGCCCCAGATGACATCAAAAAGCACCAAAAGAAAACACATTTGCTTACAGTGCCTGGCTTTCAGTTTGTAAAGAATAGCCTTTTTTTTCAAGGGAATTTCCATGTTTAGACTTAACTGTCTGTGGTTTGAAGCACACTGCAGTGCTGCTGAAAAACAGTCAGGGATTTTTAATAAGACAAAACCACCAAGAGTCTAAATAGATTGTGATATGAAACAGTCAATAAATCTGCCTTTACTTTGATGATATTTGAACTGCCCTCAATCGATGTAGAGAGATCTGATAACAGAAAGAGTGTTGTAGAATAAAGCAGGAGGACGCCCTGAGAGCTGATAAATGTTGAACAAATGTGGAATGGGCTCAAAAACATGCTCGCAATTTCAATATTTCTTATCTTACCTCCTCTAACCTTCAGATAAAAGCAGTGAGAACAGTGACGATAAATGCTATAAGGAGAAAAACACGGAGAGCAGGTGAGATCTCTCTGAAGTGATCCATACTGTCACCAATATGATTCTTTTAACTGCTTTTTCTTTTATAAAACATAAATTTAACTTGAAAGGTTTTCACGAGCAAACGATTCCAGTCACACTGGCCAAGTTGGAGACTGTGCACACCAATGGACGCTAATCTTTCCCAAACATTTTGTACATGCAGAACAATTAAAGTGTTTTGAGATAATAGACCCTCACCAACCACTTTATTAGTTATACCTTTCTTCTACTGGCTGGGCCACCTTTTGCATTGAGAAGTGCTTTAATTGTTTATGGTATAGATTCAACAATTTGGCAACACCATCCACGATGTAAATCTCCACCACATCCCACAGATGCTTGACCAGGTTGCGATCTGGTGACTGTGGAGGCCATTTGAGTACAGTGAATGGTGAATATGGGCTCATTGTGGTCATAAAGAAATGAAGACAGTTAGTAACAATCCTCAAGTAATCTGTAATCATGAACAGTTGGTACCAAGTAACCCGAAGCGCCAAGAAAATATCCACAGCATCATTACACCACCAACAAAGTCAACCATTGATTCAAGGTGGGATAGATCCATGCTTTCATTTTGTGAATGCCAAATTCTGACCCTAACATCTGAATGGTGCAGCAGAAATAGACTAGTTGTCCAATTCTGGCAAACTGTAACCTAAGTTTCTCATTCTTGCTGCTGTAGACCCTCTGCTTTAATGTTTAACATGCTCAGAGATGTTCTTCTGCATAATTTGGTTGCAATGGTAGTTATTTGAGTTGCTATTCTTTTTGTAAGTTTAAAGCAGTCTGGCGATTCTCCTTTGACCTCTGGGATCAACAAGTCATTGCATCTGTTAACCATGTATTTGATAAGCACATCCTCAGAGCTGTGGATGCTGGTCTTTGAGTCATCCTTCTTGACCAATCTGGTGCTTTTTCAATATTTCTCCTAATGGTTCAGAGTTCAGGCTACTCCTTTTTGCATGCTACCCAGTGTGCAGATAATCTGCAAGCATTGCATCAAATTCCACTCCTACACAGATGATACTCGTATTGCCAATAAACTCTGCAGCTAAATTCCTCCTAGCAATGTGTACAAAACCAAACTGCAACATGCTTCCTACTGGAATTCACTTGACTTTATTCATGACATTTGACTTTTTTCTGCTTTTTAATTTTTGAAGTCAGTCACAGGAAGGGAACACTCACAAAATAACCTTTTTAAAAATTTGTATTCAACCTCCCAAATGTTTGCTTTTTCAGAGAAGGGACAAAAAGAACTTCTTGTATTTTACTCGGTCTCAAAAAAGCAAGTCTTACCAATGTTTCTTTTGGTGATGCCATGTTCTTTTTAAATGAAAGAAAATCAATAAAAACGTGCAGAAACCTTTTCAGTAATCTTTAATGCAAAACACATCCAGTGGGTGTAAATCAGACCAAAATAAAGTGGCTTCTTTGCGTTTTCAGACATTCAGCATTCATCATCTCCCGTTTTTCAGCTTTTCACCATCTCTCTCTGACATAACTGACATGGTCTGCACAGCTCACGGGGTTGGGAACAGAAGTTTCTTGCATTATGAAGCCTGATCACAATTATTTGTATTGAGGGTTCAAAGGTTGCACTTGGTTTCTGAGGTGAGATGACGGTGGAGCGGCAGAATGTGCTTGTGCGTGTCTCAGGTCAACATAGAAAAAAAATGCTTCTGATGTTCTTTAAGCTGAAATTCAGAAAGCTGTATTAACAAAAGGGGCCCTGCTAGTGAAAACAAGCAACTGGCTCTCTATTCAGTTTCAGAGTGATTGACAGGGACAAGGTCAAACTGCTTTCTCAAAGAGAAAGACGGGTTTTAAATAAATTTAGACCCTGCCTAGCCAACAGACAAGGCAAAAAGAAATATATTTAATAATTTAGAACTGGCCAAGAAAAAAATAAGTTTTGGCTCTGGATCAAGCAGCATATAAATGAAAAATAGGCTGTACATTAAGGTTAAAAACACTATAAAAGGCACTGGTACCTACAATTTTAGACCTTTGTTTATTTGTTTTCCTATCATAAACTATTATAAGATTGGGATAAGGAACAAAGCTGGAGTTTGTCTCTGGAATAAATAAATAAAATAAACACTTTCTTGTCATGCTTACATTTTATGTCCATCTATCCACTTTCTGTCACTTATTTTGCTCCAGTGGAAGGACCCAGACTAAGCTTCATATACACTATATAACTTAAGTAGAGTGGTCAGATCCCTCCAGTTATTTACTCTAATAAACAGCTAAAACGCCTCCTGATCTACCCAAAAAACCAAGGGACAGAAGTTTGCTTACATCATTTAGCTCCACTTCAGGGTTTCCTCTCCACTCCTGTTACTTTGTAGGAATGCACTTACAGGTGTTTAACCTGCCGGTGAGCGAGCCAACCAGCAAGAGATGCCAGAATTGTCAAGTTACATTTAAAATCGCATTTATCTTTAGATTTACTGCTACAATGCGGAGGTAATTATTGCCTCCTGGTGTAATCATCCTCACTGGTTCTCCTGGCTACAAGTGCCAAACTCAAGTGCTTCCACTGTGAAATGCCAAAAGTCTGACCTCTGAGCTGGCCTTGTGCGACACTTCAATCTCCTTGCAAACACACTGACTGCATGCACATTGGAGAAAATCAGGCTGCAGAGTGCATGGCAATTATGAGGTTAAATTGTCATACTGTGTTTGCATTTTGATTGGAATTTGAAGTATAAATAAAAGTAGCCTGAACGTAATGGAACATCAGTCAGAGAGGATTCAGTAGCAGCAGCAGCCAGATATTGTTCATTCATTCTGTGCTTGGCTGCAGCTGCAGCTCTGAGGGGAAAACAGGCAGAAAAATGAGACGTGCTTAACGCGGGTGGTGTTTCGATTTCAGGCTGGAACTTTGTAGTTTTTTTTACTGTATGCTGTTGTTAGCAACGTCATATCCATCATAAATATACTATCAACCATTTTATTTTTTTTACTGTGGTAAAATAGTTCATTTCGGGGAGGAGAATCTTGTTGTTAAAACATACTCACATTTTGCCCCTGTGATTCATTTGTGTGTGCTTCTGTTTATTGTGGATACCACCGGGCATTTAAACCTTGTTTTTGTTTCCAGCTACTTTCCACATTTGATGCCCAGACAGCTAACTCATCAGTGAAACGACATTTTCTGTGCACAAGTCATATTAAAGTTATAAGCAGTGTCTTCTTCGTCTTCTCTGTATGTAGTTGTCTGATATATAAGGTACGAGAACACAGAGCACGACACTAGAAGAACACTGAAATGAATAACATCTGGATGTAATTTGATATGTTAAACGCAAAATTTTAGAAGGCTCTCAGCTTAAATTGTGGGATGATTCATAAGCAGAGGGAGACATGGATTTCTGTGAGCTCAAACCCACATGAGCAGCAAAAACAATCAGGCACATTCCAGCATCCACCTTTCATGGTCCAAGGAAATCATCTTCATTAATAATGGTATAACAGTTTTATAAGTTGTTTATTTTTGTCTTTTTACAAGTCATTTGGTGGGTTTACCCATGTTCAGCTTGATTTACTAGTTAATTACTTTTCATTGACAATAAGCACCCATTTAGCAAGAGTTGGAGTGCAACACACCCTGGACAAGTCGCCTGTCACGGGGCCTGTGATATTTAATAACAACATAAGCGTACTGTGTCAGTAATTATTAACCTAATACACTATATAGGTCACAGGAGTTTCAGCTTTATTATCAGAGGAAAATATTTCAGTGAAGCTTGTTAGGTGATGTCAGAACCCCCAAATATTCTCCTAATTTCACACATTAAGGGACAGTTGTCAATAAAAGAGTTTGCAGAGAGAAGCTAAAAAGTAAGTGTTTTAAGCCTGCATTTGTTTTAATGACACATGTAGTTGCAAGGGGATTTCCTACTTCATACTATATAATACTGAGTGTACTTTGTAAATTCTAAGACTCAGAAAGGAGAATTTTCCAGGGTATGGCCATCAGGGTGGGTTTTGCCACTGACCTCTTTTTAGGCTACGGACTGAATTAACTACTACCAAGAGAAGTAGGCCTACAAAGTGCTTGCTAGTTTAATAAAGACTAAAGTTGCAGCTGTTACACCTTTGTGTCTGGGTCATGTTCAAATTGGGACAGGAGTTGAGAAAGTAGTGAAAATGTAAAACTTTAGAGTGCGTGTACAGCTGTTTGCTTTGGCTGCCTAGCTAGCAAAAAGCTCATTTAATCAAACCAACACATGTAAATCCCACAGCTTAGCACTAATGCTATATAAACCAATCATACTGTTTAGCATTAGTTTTACGGCACAAGACTAACAATTTTTGACAACTCAAACTGTGGCTCCGACATCTGCTGAGACAGAGAAGCTCATTACTTATGACAGTAAAGGCATCAGGAGGACAAACATTTGAAGGCATGTGCACAAGTACTGACTCTTGTAGCTGCTTCAGTGTCCATTTATTCTAGTGATGCTCAGGGAAACGTGGTTGCTAAACACAGATGGAGTGAGGCCTGCAGCTTCTTGTCTGGTCCAGCCTGTCCTGTGGACAGGACAAAACACTCGCTGGCTTTTCTCACTTACTGTCAACTGTCTGCCAAAAAGGTTAGCATATATCTTCTATTTCTTTTTCTTACTCTTGAACAGTAGATCTGATCCATTCTGATTTCATCTTCCTGGATTCCAGGTGTGAGAAATAAGGTCAAGAAGTTCGTGGAAAAGTCTTTAAATTTACCTGCATTTATATTTCTCAGCTTCCTGTGCTTACATTATAAAATAATCTGGTAATCTACAAGATAATCTACAAGATAATGTACAAATCAAACAAACTTGTTCTACAATATCTCAAGATTGCTGTTTGCTTATAGTTTATATCTGCACAGTAAACACTGTGATTAGTAAGGTGGGGTTGCTGAGATTTCTCTTACTTATGAACATATACACACTGCAATCAAAGAGTTTACGCAAAGGTTCATTTTCTCACGCCCCAAACTAAAGAAAAAGCAGAGTTCAAAACAACAACCACATCCAATGCAGCAAAAGAAATAAACTTTAGATTACAAAATGCCTTCCTCACAATAGTTTGTCTTCTTACCATCAAAGCACTTGAATGAAACATAATGAATCACTCGCTTTATATACTGAGATGTCTTGGGAGGAAAGATGTCCTTGTGCACACAATCTGGAAGTTGTTCATAAAACAAAAGACAGACTGCTGCAGACATTTGTTCACTGCTTCTGGATCCAGGTGAGGAATTGCCTTCGGGGAACTTTTACATCATGGCTAGCATGCAATGAGGAGTGCTGGGAGCTATCTTGTCCAAAAGTCTGGTATTAACATCTGACTGGGACAATCCAGCTTCTTCACATCAGGGTTGCAGCTCTGAAGCAAACCCCTCAGAGCATAACTAATCTCCATTGCTCAGTCCAATATTTCCAGTCAGGCCTCTGACAACTGATGTCTCAGCTGTGGGCCGATCGCGTTTTTGAGTTTCAATCAAAAGTCACTTTTCCAGATGGAGAGGTGAATTTTAGAAAAACAATAATTCTTACTCTCTTCACTAAATTGTATATGCTCTTTTCTCTCATGTTACTGAAAGTATTGCTTTGTTTGGGCCAAATTCAAAGGTTTCACACATTCACACAGTGATGTGTGAAATGAAACTGGGAGCAAATACAAGTTACTGAATAAGCTAAAAATCTCTAACTTGTCTTTTAGATGAGATGTAGGTTGCAATGTATCTGGAAATTTGTTTTTTGAGTTTGTGGCCTGTTTTGGGGACATCATTTGCTTCACAGATGAATTAAACTAAAAAAAAAACATGAAATCAATAAATTAAATGAAAATGTGTTTCTGAAAATATATTAGCAGGTTTTTCTGGACTTTTGTAACACACTATGGTAATTGTTAACTTTGCTAAGCTACCAACTGCTAACAACAAACCTTTGACAATAAACACAAAAAGTTCAATAAAAGTCCCCAGAGCTTAGACTTACCACACCAGATGATCTTTTTGGTTTGCATGTTTATAGCTTTGTTTTTAAAGCACATTTGTTAATAGTTTTATCCATCTTGAAATGATGAATCGAATTGTCTGGTTAGCCTGTTTCCATTCCCAGAGACATTTCATACACTTGCATTCTCCCTAACCCGCTGGTGTCCCCTGGATAAGCAAAAGTGCCATTCGATGATCCACCAGGTTACGATCATCGGATGGCATCGAATGGCACTTACACACTGGGTAAGTTTCAGGTTTTAAAATGTAGAGTGAATGGAGTTATTTTAATCAAAGCCACAGTTGTTTCTTTGCCTAACCCTAAACAGCAAGTAAAAGCAAAAGTAAAAAGTGAATGCAAACAAGACTAATCAGTGAGTACTGAAAAGTGAAGGTCCTTAAAGGGACACAACAGTGAGACAAATATGTTACTAACTCCCTTTAAGCTCCCAGATGCTGACTCTGTCACTTAATAAATGAACAATAACTCTTGGCAGCCAGAATTGGCACAGCCAGTGCATCAAGGAACCAACGCCCATCTGTGCAGTGATATTTGACACCCTGGGATTAAAACACACTGGTATTCTTTGTCAAAACCAGGCAAAGCAGGCAAAGGCAAACATCTCCGTATGTCATCCAAAGGGAAATCCATACGCAGATGGACACACTGCACTTTACAAAAAGGCAAACATGGGATTCTTTGAACTATGGCCACCAACCAAGCAGTTTTCAGGTTTCTGGACTGTGACACACCTATAGGGCCATGAGTGCAAGGGGTAAAAAAGAAAGTGAAGAAATTATGACAATGAAGGCACTAAACTGCTGTGGTTGTTGTCTAGCAAAGTGTTTCAGATCAGAAAATATTTGAAACTGACTTAGACATGGCATTGGAAAATGGTCAAGCATCTGGATGAACCAACTACTTCATCCCTGGGCACTCATCGGGGCCATGGCATATTTCCGAGATCTTTCCTTTGTGATGTAAGGAGCTGCTTTAACTCAGTCAATCCACAATATTGCCAATCCACACCCTGTACCTCACGCAACACTGCGATGACGTCAATTCTGGATTTTTGACTGGAAAGATATAAACTACAAGCCTTCCCTGCATTTGTGTAACTGCACAGGTATTGCCAGTTTTGTTCCTAATTTAATTTAATCAAACACTGACAACTTGTGTGGCATAAAAGATCTCTTTTAAAGGCAGAGATGACTAATGAACAACAGCACTGCAGAATCTGAGGTCATCTTTAAAGTCTGACCCACATATTATCTCCAGATCTAAGTCTGCGGTTAGTTTTCATTGCTGGGAAAGGATTCTACAGTCATGCTAAAAAAAATTGGCAAGAGCCCAAATGACTGTCCTTGCTAACCCAGGGTGGCTGCAAACAATTCTTTATTGGTCAAATTCTTTGATTAATCAGCACCATCGTTCAGACTGTTGCAGGTCTGACGGGACTTCCCTGGTAATCTTTTGAATTTTTGTGGGCTCTTTTTAATTGAAACCAAATTCTATGACTACAATGGTGAGACATAAATTAAAACAAGTTTGCTGAAAGAAATGGATATACTCAGGCTGGACAGTGATCACACTTGAAGGGTTTGTCCTACATGAGCTTGTAAGTGTCTACGTATGTACAAAAACTCCACATACACAATTGCTCAACCAGTGATGACACTTGCAATGATGATAAACAAAAGAGTCCTCCTCTTCTTTTAGCCTCCTTGAATTATTCCTTCTTTGTTCTCTTTGTGTAGAATAAATCCACAATCCTTGACCAACGTTCAACTTACTGTCAACACTATATTGCACTCCATTATCCCCTAATCCCTCTTCAAGGATCTGCCTGAACACATATGGGGGTATGTTATTGTAAAAGGCAGTGAGGTAAAAGCATGATGAAACTCAGTTTTCAGTGGACTGTCTGCTCTCAGCTCTGACAGATAAATAAAGGTGGATTCCTAATTGCAAGAAAACTAAACAAATTCTTGCTTCTTAATGCGAGTCTTAGATTTCAACACAATTCATCAGTGTTGAACAGTGATGGCCAACAGACTAAGTAAGTGAAAGGCCACACATTGACCAACTGGATAGATATGTGACACACACAATGTTGAGACATGTTAAAACCCATAAATTTACGTAGACATGACAGATGCTTTACAATAATCTCGAGTTACTGTTTTGAATACCAAGAACTTTGTTAGAAAATACTGAGTTTTCTGCCACAAGCAAGCATACTTTAAATTTTGTCTCTAAGCCTGGATAAATGAAGAGTTCTGAGCCAGAAAGTGTATCTTGTGTAAAATCTTTGCAAATGTGCAAATCATCAATAAGATTTCTACATCATAAACCAGGATGGCCACTGGTGCTTTTGATCAGCAGGATGGTGGAAGAGTATAAAGTTCAAAAATCCAAAATAAATTCTGAAAGTATAAATTGGGTTTTGCTTTGGATTTTGTCATTTTTTAAAATTCCCACTGTATCTTCCTCTATCTTTAAACCTCGGGTCGTCTACCAGATGCATGGAAGCTTGAGGGTCCTGCACAGTACCTTTGCTGTTCCTCTTCTGAACAGGAGTCTCGGATGTTGGATCTGCTGGAGCCACTCCCCAAGTTTGGGGGTCACTGCCCTGAGTGCTCTGATTACTATGGGAACCACTATTGCCTTCACCCTCCACACCTTCTTGAGCTCCGCTCTCAGCCCTTGGTATTTCTTGAGCTTCTCTTGTTGCTCTTATCTAAAGTTGCTATCACTCAGTATAACTACAGCTATCACTAAAGCCAACATCCTCTGCTTGTCCACCAGCAGGGTGCTTTATTACATTATACTGCAAACAGAGCATCATAAAGGGATTTTTTTTTTGGGGGGGGGGGTAAAGAAAGCATCTTCTAGTAATAGCTATAACTTACGTGTCAAGTAACCAATAACCCGACCTTCCAAAAACAGAATAGTTATATGTTTTAATATTTGTAGGAATGAAAAAAGTAACACAACAGAACATGCAGGAGTAGTGGTGCCAGACAACTGATAAACTGATGCATTATTCCTGATGTACTGCAATAAAGTCGCCAAGGGTTTAAAAAGCTGTTTCCCAAAGGCTGCACACAAAACCTATAGTGTTTTTCATGGTTTCATTGGGATATGTAAACACCAATGTTTATAGACATCATCTAGCCATGAGAATATAATGGCATACAGCACAAGAACTGACTCAATGAAAATTAGCAACTTGATATATGTAAAGCAATTTAAGTCAGTGCAAATACATTCAGCATTTGACTGTTCCAAGTTTTAAAATGCGAGAACTGGCAACTTTTTTTTCTCCTTGATTATAGCAAACCAACCATCTTTGGGTTTTTGATTCAAAGCATAATGCTATCACCGTGTGCTCCAAAACACTGTAATGACAGAAGCTACAACTTACATTTCTTTTAGCCACATTGGTATTAAATGTGAATGAAAAACAGCTCACAAATGCTTGGTAAATTTTTCCAGCCAAAACTTGGTGTAAGGAGAGTTGTGTCCTATGTAAGTTTCCAGTCTATGTCTGGAACTTTTTCTGTCTACTTTTTTAATACTGACATTTCGAAGGGAATTTTTGAGCACAAAATACTTATGAAATAAGTTGGCAATATTGACACTTGACCATGCAGTGCACATCCTGAATT
This sequence comes from Pelmatolapia mariae, assembly GCF_036321145.2. Taxonomy (NCBI): domain Eukaryota; kingdom Metazoa; phylum Chordata; class Actinopteri; order Cichliformes; family Cichlidae; genus Pelmatolapia; species Pelmatolapia mariae. Next base: position 12,067,913 of record NC_086235.1, on the reverse strand, counting down.
ATGAAACTATTCACTACAGAGAAATGTTCTCACTCCCACTACTGTCGGCTCCCTGGGAGGTCAGAGAAGCTGGAATGTAAAGCGTGACCTGGAACCCCCCATGTATCACTAAAAGAGATAAAACTCAGTTAAACTACTGCCAAAGTTGGTCTTCACAGCATGATTCTAGTTGCTACACTTTCATTCTGAGTCAAACATGAAAAAAAAAAGCCTTCATTACAGGAAATGCTTCTGGAAATGTTCCTTGTTTGTGATGAAGGGTATTTTTTAAAGTCACGAGCTCTGATTTAGTTCTGCAGTTTTCCATTGTGAGGAGTATGTTTGCTTTAAAGAGTGTTTTGCAAAAAGGATTTTCCCCCTGAGGTGATTTGGATATTTTTTTTAGATCTATTGATACGAACACAAAGACACACACAAACTCAGAGTCAACAGAAAACACACACATCATTGTTTGCTTGGTCTCTCGTCTTACTTTTGCTTGGCTTTCCCCGAACAAACCTTAATTTATCAACACAGTGGTTATGGGGTAAATTCATCACATTTAAAATTTTAAAAAACTGCAATTTTGGCCTCTAATGATCTTGTTATCTCAAGACAGAGATAAAATAATCATTGTGCTCACTCTTTTTACTTTTCAGCACATCTGTTTCCTTCACTTCTTTTAAATTCACGATTTGAGGTTTAGTTCTGATCAGATGTATTCTGCTTTCCACTTGAATTATAACTGCAGTTAAAGAATATCCACTTGATTAAAATACTATTTTTTTAAAGAGTCTATTAAATCCCTTATTTGTCCAAATTTTGAGTAATGTCTCAAATAGGAAACGTGCGTAATCCACTGCACAGGCCAAATTATGATTGGTTGAAAAGTTGGCTTGGACAAGGCAAGGGAACAAATTAAACAGCACTGACCACTAAAAGGAAGAAGCCTTAAAAGCAAAGTTCATGGAAGAAATGATGAAAAGGTTGAGCAAAGGCTGCAGTGGACAATTTCAAATGTTTTTAGCCCTAATTTTCACTCCACTACAGAGACCAGAGACGTTTTTGTACAAGATGAGTTCCCTCTACATATTTCGGAAGCAGACAACCAAAATGTGGCGACGTAAGTCTGCAAAGCTCTGCAGCAGCATCATTCTCAAGTTGTAAGTAGCCTGTTCTTTCCTCGATGACCACAAAATAAACTGCCTCTCTGAATTTCCATCACATGCACATACACACACTCATACAGGCAGGACATGGAAATAAGAATGAATGAGTCAGTGAACGTCATTCTTGGGTTTAATAGTCTAGCTTAATTCATCTAATTAGATTCAAGGAGTCAAGAATGTTTATAAAGAATCTTTTAGTTTATATGTTTATAGTAAATGTTTAAGGATTCAAGTTTAACGTGATGAAACACGATGCCTTTGAATGGTGTGGACATAAACTTTGGCATTACTTAATAGCAGATGTACTTTATGACCTCTGTAATATGAAGAATACACTCTTGAGCACTCTTTTTGGAATCAGGGCGTGAAATTAATATTTCCAACTGGGAGATTTTCCCTGAATTAAATACACTTTGAAAAGGGTGAAATCCAGCCTGCTGCATTAGGGTCAGAAGTTAGAAATAATAAGTTGCCAGCTTGGGTGAGACAAAGAGAAGTCAGCTAGTACGCTCAAGATTGCTGGCTTGAATGCTTGTTTATAAAATAGCATGTCTCAGATGACTGTTTTTGTGCATTATCTTTAATTGTTAAAAAATGGCCATAATAAACAAAAATGCTGACCAGACAATACTAATTTTTTCTAGCCCCGTAGCAGCTGTATGATGACTGACAGGCTGAATAACAGCAGTTACTGCAGGAATCAACATCTATATATATTCTGCTCTGTAAGAGTAACAAAGAGCACAATTGACACAGACAGACACAGAAAATGTTTTCTTAATAAAAATGTTTTCAAAGTGGGGTTGACTCCTAATTTCAAGTGGTTTTTATAAGAAAGACCCTGGAGGAGAGGATAATCATCCATTCTTTTTTTAGTGGTGATAAAATATGTCTTTAAACAGTCTGGAATGCTCTGCAGACCCAGTCGTATTTTTTGTTTTTTGCACAGGTGGCCAAGCTGCAAAAATGTTTTCTCCAGATATGAATGACTTGTGTCAGTGTTATCATTTTAATTTGAAATATACAGTACAGCATTAGAAGGAAAGTTTAGGCAGCAAATTCATGCCAACAAACCCTTTCAGCTACTTTCAAACACTGATTAATTCTGTTGTATCTTTATTTGGCATCAGACACTGTGCGTTTTAAACTGAACACTGCTTCAAAACTAAAGAGCAAAGGTTTTTTTATGGGATGTGCAAGAAGTAGTTTTATTTTTCCATGTTTCCTAAATACTACATCTTGGCAATCTTTGTGTGTGTGAGTATATTAAATTTTTAAATTCTTCAGGTTATTATCAATCATCAATCCATCACATGAAGGTGGGACTGGAGTGCTGAAGCTCTCAAGAGGGTTTGGAACAGGGATAAACCTCTTGGTCATCAGTTGTGTCCTCCACCTTTCTGTCTTCATATTGAGCCCTTTTCCATAGAGGCCCCACCTTGGACTGAGCTGTGCTCACCGAATCCCAGGTTTGGGATTTGACAGGGTGTATATTTTCCAAAGGATCATAATCAATCCACTCCACTGTTTTGCCAGACATTATGCGTTTGCCAGGAGTTATGTAAATGTATTTCCATGAAACCTCTGAGTTGCAATGATTTGGATTCAGTGTGTGTTTTCTCAAGGGATGAGGGGGACGTACGCCTCTGTGCTGGCAGGTATTTCTATTTTTTGGCAAATTCATTTCAACCAAACCTCAGTTTCCAGTTTTGGGATCATCTGTCAGCTTGCAATAGGAGGGGCCCCCGTGTTGCCAGGTCTGAAGCTTAACTAGCACGCCTCTTTCCACAGGAACCCCCGACGTTTTGTTTCTGCGCTGATCAAACGACGTGCCTGTGGCTGCCGATGTTTGACATGGAACACACATGGGCTCACTTAGTGAATAGCAATCCACACGGGCTCATAAAAAAACTACAATCAATGACTTCTGGCTTTCATTTTTTTTCTTCCTTTATTTAAAATGTTCCTGTCCGGTCTAGAGTAACACCAAAGCAGATGTTAACTGGTGTAAAGGTTGCTTGCTTACAGTCACCACTTAAACTTTATTTTTCTGTCTGCTCACCTGGAAAGTTTTTATTTCCTCTGAGTGGTACTTCAGTGAAACAATTGTTCAGTAGGTTTCTGATTATGGTTAATTTGACTGCATCTCATTAATGTATTGAGTGAAAATCCAGTTTGCACTTTCAAAACAGCCTTGAGCGTGTTATAAAAAATGTGACTTTGATCATCTAATGCTCTTCAAGTGGAAAGAGATGTAAAACGTAATTAATTCAATTTGAAGGCAGGCTTTAGTTGAGTCAGCGATACAGATGGTAAATCACTACAGTAGAGTGATTGTTTCTGGTGTGACCCAGACTTTCCACTACTTTAACAATAACAGAGTCATTAATCTCTTATATCCCTTCTTATCTCTCACACCAGTGACTAGAAGCTAATACCTCAGTGTATGTGTCACTGTCCACATCCTGTTGTGTGTATGTGCAAAGGGAAAGATGGGGTATAGTCTGTGTCTGCTATTGTAGCTGCAGGCTATTTATCTACATTAGAAATGAGTGATATCATCAGATACTGTTATCTTCACTCTGGGATGGGTATTTTGCACCACCTGTTCATATAATCTATGTTTATGCTATGATAATCTAATGTTTATGCTGATAAAAAGAAATTTTGCTTCTCAAAGGTGAAAAAACTGAAAATGAGCTGGAAAATAAGAGGCCTTTTTTCTGAAGGACACTCAGTTTTTTTTGTCTTTTTTTACATTGATGAACTACCTCTTAAGGAGTCACATCATCACTGATCTCCGCCTTACAAATTTCAAATGTTTAACATATACAGTAGTGTGAAAAAGTGTCTGACAAGCTAAGAGATCTCAAAAAGCAACTATGATCCAAAGAAACACAGTCACTGACATCTATCAATCTGGAAAAGGTTACAAAGTCATTTCTAAGGCTTTGGGACTCCAGTGAACCACATATGGAGAAAACCTGCAACAGTGATGAACTATCCCAGGAATGGGACCAAATTTACTCCAAGAGTGCATCGACGACTCATCCAGGGGGTCACAGAAGAACCCAAAACATCATCCAAAGAACTGCAGGCCTCACTTGCCTCAGTTAAGGTCAGTGTTCATGACTTCACCATAAGAAAGAGACTGGGCAAAAATGGCCTGTGTGGCAGAGTTACAAGAGGAAAACCACTGCTGAGCAAAACATAAAGGTCGCTCCCAGTTTTGCTGTTTCAACACCTGGAAGACTTGCTGTGGTAAATGAAACGATGAATTCTGCAGTCCAAAACATTCTGAAGGAGAATGTCCAGCCATCCGTCCGTGACCTCAAGTTGAAGCACACTTGGGTTCTGCAGCAGGACAATGATCCAAAACACATCAGCAGGTCCACTTCTGAATGGCTTAAGAAAAATCAAAATTAAGACTTCGGAGTTGCGTAGTGAAAGTCCTGACCTGAATCCGATTGACATACTGTGACGTGACATTAAAAAGGTGGTTTATGCTTAAAAACCATCCAATGTGGCCAAATTACAACAATTCTGCACAGATGAGTGCCAAAATTCCACCATAGTGCTGTGAGAGACTCACCAGTCTTGCAAATGCTTGATTGCAGTTGTTGCTGCAAACATAAAACAAAATAGGAAATCAGGAAACAGGCAAGCACTTTTTCACACCACTGCAAAAAATATGGGCAGTTCTTATATTTTCCTATATAATTAATGTCTGAAACCTATTACTGTATCTAATTACAGGTACAAATGGTAGGTGGAAATGTGGTTGTACCAGATGACACACCTGTGGAGTTCTGGATATGTCCAGGAAAATGTACTGGTACTGACTTAGAAGAATGAGGTTTATGTGCAGAGCTGTGGTAACTACATGAGTGATGACGCTACGAAGAATGAAGACATGGGAAAGAGATGTTGGAGCAATGTTAAATAGAGAGAAGGCACAATCAGTGAGTGTCAGTATTGCTTTATGCCGAGAAAGAGCACTACAGATCCAGTGTTTGCTTTGAGAGTGTTAACAGAAGTATAGGGAAAGTCAGAAGGAGTTGTGTGTCTTTGTGGATGTAGGGAAAGCATAATAGGCCAAGGTGGAAGTCACGAGTGGCAGAGAGGAATGCGAAGGTGGTGCATGTTTAAGGGCAGCAAGAAAGTGATGAGATGTGGAGTGGCTGATGGGTTCAAGGTAGGGTGTTACATCAGGGGTCTGCTCTTAGCCCTTCTTCATTTGCAGTGGTGAAGGAACGGTTGACAGATGAGGTCAGGCAGGAGTCATTGTGATCTGTAGTGAGAGTAGGGAGCAGGTGGAAGAGAGCCTGGAGAGGTTGAGGTATGCTCTGGAGAGAAGAGAAATGAAAGTCGTAGAAGCAAGGCAGAACAGTGTGTGAATGACAAAGAGACAGGTAAAACAGTACAGATGTCACAGCTCTGACTTCCCAAGTGGTCATTCCAACTTGAACAGGGATTCTAGCTGACAATTCCAAGTGGGGACTCGGTTTTCCGACTTTCTACTTCAAATGTATATCGCCCTTTGGGTTTTGCAGTCAGATCCACCCCTTACTCAAGATGGTTACAACAAGGGACTTCATAAATAAAGACTATGAGTACAATATTGATAGGAAATCGGATATGTTAATACACTCTCCTGGACGAAACTACACTGTATGGACAAAAGTACTGGGCCACCTACACATTACACCTACAGGTGCTGCTTAGCCATGGAAATCCATGCCATGAAGCTCCCAGCACATAATTGTTGTGCTGGTGTTAATGCCAGAACAAGCCTGGAACTTTGCAGCATTGGAGTCAGCAAATCATTGGGGACTTCAGCATTCAGTAACCCCGCCCTGTAACTGTATGTGATCAGAGTTGCTGTGTTGCTTCTTAAATGCTTCCAGTTTGCAGTAACACCCCTTAAAGTTGATTGTAGAACATTTAGGAGGGAAGCAATTTCACCCGCCCTGGGTTCTTGGACCCTGTCTATGTGGAGCTTGCATATTCCACTTATATCCACTGGGTATTCAACACAGATAGCAATCTGTCCAAGATGTACCCGGAGGTCTCCTTCACCCATCCACTCCTTCCAGAGACTCTTGGGTTAGTGGTTAATGAAATGGATGGATGAATGTGTGGATATAACAGCTTTACTGTTAAGGTATTAGTTAATTTAAAAAAAACAAAAAAACAATTTCTTTTGAAAAACAGTACAGTAGATGGTCAGAATTTCCCTTAGGATTCCCCACATTTCAGTGCCACAAAATGCAAAAAATAATAAAGAGCCATGAGAACACCAGTGGCAAACCAGAAGTAAAGTAGAAGCTGAGAACAGGAAAATTACAACTATGAGAAAAATAACTAACCCTATAAAATTAGCAACACAGATCAGATCATTTTTGTTCCCATGGCCTTTTATTTGACAGTCATTCACCGTTCACCGCTCACTGCAGGCTACATTTGCTGCTTTGGTGGAAGGATTACCCATAATGCTTCACCTCCTCATTCCCCTGGAGACCTACAGCAGGCAACTATTTACTACTCTTTAATATTTAAAAGAAAAGACACAAAATCTGCTCCTTGGGGACTTTTACCCACTCTGTGCAGCTTAAAGATTCATTGGATTGTTCATAAAGTATGCAAGATGCACAGAGGGTTTATACAGCAGTCGCTCCTGGGTTTATAAAAGTCAACTGCCAAAGATTTTAAATACAGTACCAATGTGAGTTTTTCACTGCTTGTAGCACAAACTCATGAGGAAAAAGTACAAGCTAATGCACCCAAAGATAATAAAATGCATTGGAGATGCTTCAGCTTTAACTCTGCTTGAGTGACCAGACCAATAGAAGAAGAAGTACTGAAAAATGCAAGACAATTATACCCATTCAAAATATCCAAGCTTGGTTTTACATTCCTTTGGACTGTGGGAAAGAGCCACTAAGATTATTTAAAATACTTTAATAAGATGGACTTACATGGATTGATTAAAACATAGTGACTGGCTTACACCACTGGATCTTGCTGTCTTGTTTGTTTTGTTGTTTTGTGTGTGCGAGATGTGTAGTCTGTGTGACGGCCAGCATACAAACCATAAACAATATAAAAGAATGATGAAGATTTTGATTTGAAAAGTGAAGCTTAACTTACCAAGATCTGAAAACCAAGAATATTTCAGGGCTACCCAGAGGTCCCTGTACCTCAGCAGATGCTTGTTTCACCTCCAGAAGACATCTGGAAGAAGTCCTACATGAGAGGTTCCTACTTGGGGAAAACACAGAAAGGTGTGGACCACCCAAAAACCATCTCATAGTTCTTGCAATGAAAAACAGTAAAACAATGCATAGTTTTTACTTGATGTCACAACTCTGTAGGAATGCCCAGATGGAAGCAAAGCAGGTCTTCATTCAGATGTCCGTCAGTTTTGACCAGGTGTGTGTGTGTGTGTGTGTGTGTGTGTGTGTGTGTGTGTGTGTGTGTGTGTGTGTGTGTGTAAGAGAGAAAAGCCAAAGAGTTGCTCATTGGCATGCCATTCAGCTAGCCACTCAGTTTGTGCACACTTTCAAGCAAAGCATGGAATATGCAATACCAAACACATTTCTGCAGATGCAAGTGCAAGTGCAATGGGTGTGGCAGCCCAGTTTGTTGCTGGTGGATTTGAAAGTGAAACTGGTAACACACAGTGTGGACATGTCCTAAGATGCTACGTTAATCTAATCAAATACATTACAGTCCCAAACAACTGTATAGAGAGCAGGTAAATAGCTAGAGTTGTCTATTTTGCACACATCTTTGATTTGAATGAAATATTTTTTTACATCAAAAATATTCAACTGCCTGTACTTTGTATGGCTGATTCTGACTCCTCACAAACATGGATATGTAAGCATTGCCTAGAAAGAGGCCTCGCAGGGACTTTGCTGTTTTTATAGTGATTGAAATGCTGCAGCTTATGCTCTATATGGATTATACATAACCAGGTTTGTAAATTTGAAAGTAATGTGAAACATTTTAAGTATGCTCCACAAAGTAATCAAATACAAATACTTGAAAGTGGAATAAAAAAAAGAATATACATTGTGAAGTTACTCCCTGTCCAAAGCTCGTGTCTGTCATTTTCCATAAATCTTTTTTTTTCCCCTCCATCATACAGTCCTAAAAATATGAAGTAATCCGCTTTATGTTCATCATTCATGTGTCTCAAGTTGTCATCTTTAGGAGTTAAAAGAGGAGACCCATTTGCCAGTTGTGATATCAAAGACAATTTGATCACCAGTGAGTATTAATTCGTCACTAGTTACCTCAAAAGCCACGATTCCCCTTCACTTCTCCTGTCCGTTATCTTGCCCTTGCAAAATGCTGGCAGACGCACATATCCAGTCACACAAGAATGCAAGCTTTACAGGCATAATAAATCCCTTCACATACAGTCGTATGTAGGACGCCACTGGTGCCAACTGTCATTTGAAAGCCTTGAGCGTTTTCCAGATTGAAAGCATTCCTCTGGACTGAAGACAGCTGAGGCCTCTTTCCTTCTATCTTCAAGGTATTGCTGCATTTTATATCACTGTGCTTTAAATTTGGTGTGTGTGTGTGTGTGTGTGTGTGTGTGTGTGTGTGTGTGTGTGTGTGTGTGTGTGTGTGTGTGTGTGTGTGTGTGTGTAAAAAATGTGAAGAAAGCTGTCTGTGTGTACAGAAAAAAGTGGCACCTCAGTGGGAGTGTTTTAAGAAGCTGCTACATGAACAAACACGCTCGCCTCAGGTGAGAACAGCGGGGGATCTGCACACACACTTTTGTGTAAGGCCGGCAATTGTGGTGGCAACACAGATGTGGACCAGACCTCAGCTGGTAAAGCAGGGGGAGAGGTGCTAAACGAGAGTCGACTGTGTGAGCGTTTCACTTGATTTCTCATTATATTTAAAAGAAAGTCTGAACAAGTCTGAAAATTAAGAAAGGAAAGCAAATATAGATGGTAAACTGGACATTTCAAATTTTTTGATAACTTAATGACTATTTAAAATTTTTTTTATTTTTTTTCCTGACAGTTGAGTAAGTGTGAGTAAAATCAGCTGCTTCTTCAGTGAGTTTCTGATCTGAGTTCCTCTAAGTGAGCTTGATGTGCCAACCTTCGACTAGCCCATCAGATCGCAGCAAATGAGCTACCACAACAAGCTGGAGTCAAAGACAGTGATGTTGGACTGTGCGATTAAAATCCTCTGTGGGGAAGCGGCTGAAGTGCAGCCTAGACTTTAAATCAGCCTTAGGAGAAGGCCCTGTTTTCAAAATAAGCGTGAACTGCACTCTAGTAAACTGATCACATAGTTAGCATTCTTTTTATTTTGTTTAACGGAGGTCAGAATCCAGCTTCCAGGTGCATTACTGCAACATACACCCTGCTAGACTTCAGGAAAAATGTGGGGAAATTTATAGCAATAACATAAAATGTTTATCTCCCAAAAATCCTCACATAAAATTATGCTTTTTTTAAATAAAAAACTTAGTGACTGCTGAATTTTTTTTTTTTAAATCATGCCTATACCAACTGTGAACCCCATTATTGTTCAGAGATTTTATAGCATTCATGTGTGCAGATATTAGAGGAGAGCAGGGAAACAGGCAGACTCACACAGAGCTGAAATGATATATACGCACTTATTAAGGAACTAACACATTATTAGTTCCTTAATAACATTGTCAAGTTGAAGGTTCGTATCGTCTCACATAGCAGCTTTTATTTTATCCCCACCTGGCAAGTTTGACAGGTTAGGTTTGCAGTGGTGGGGATAGCACTGTTAGTGTTAAGGAGTTTTGTCACCACACTTCACCATCCATTGTTTTTATATATGAAAAACACCTGGTCGTGTTTATTACCCATAGGGGATTTCACTGGAAGGAAAACAAAGACTCATCCTGGAAACAATGTTATTACTCATCAGTAATGAGGGAATTCCCTGTTCCTGTCCTGAATCAGCTGAACTTTGACTCTCTGTATCAGGATGTTGTTTAATCCCCTTTTTTAATCAACAACTGATTACTAATAATGTAGCAGAAATCAGTTTGGTGCTTTCAAGTACACTCTAAAGTGCATTTAAGTATCACATTTGGTCCTTTTTACAGATTAAAAAAGGGGCTATATATAATTGGTAACAGAGTAGAGCAAAGCAGACAACAGTGACCCTTTTTCTACTCCACAAGAATGATACTGAGACTGAGTCAAGGTCTAGACAACTTGTCAGATCAAGGAATTGACAAGAAAATCCAAAAATTCTGACTGGGAAAAAAATGTGTATGCCAGTTGAGGGCATTCGATTTTATTGGGGACACTGTTAAAGCGAATAAAGAAGATTTTTTTCACTTAGGGAGGGATGGAAATCTCGACATCTTTATGTGCCATTAATTTACAATGGTAAATGACTGGCAGTGATACTAATTACATGGCTTACTGGTGTCCAAAGACTGTCACTTCCATTTGGCTGAGCGTAAAACTGATCTGTCATCGTTTTTGTGGCTCAGTAATTGTCAAACAATGAGTCAAAGCCACAAACTGCCCTCAATACAGTCGCAACACAGAATTTGATTGTGGGAAAACCTTAAGCTCAAAAGCAACCTCTCTATATATATAAAAACTCCCATATATGACTGTGAATAGATCCCGTCCACAATGAGAAAGTAAAACTGAATGAAGACTCTGCTGTGGTGGATTTAGCTTTGTTTTTAATTCAGACCTTAGGAGCACTAATGCCCCATTTCAGAGATTTCAAATACACAGCTGACTGACTTAGGAAGTGCTTATACACAAACAAGTATCTAAGCAGCGCCTAATTATGCCTGTTATTATTTTTAGTATATAAAACGTCTCAGATGTGATCTTCAGAGAAAACCACTGCAGCTGGTTTCACTTGAAATCAAGGCCAACTCTATCAAACAAGAGTAATGCGCTCTAATAGAAACCTGTGCTGGCTGCCACGTTATCTGCCTGGGAGTCCCTGTTTTGTTTCTGCAGGATTTTTTCCAAATCCACCTCTTAGAGGAAACAGCCGCAGGAAAATCAGGAGCTGCAGCCGACAGGGATGGAGTGGGACGACACAGGTGGCCTTTCCATTTGAGTGAGGGTGGAAATGCACGCGCACGCACCAAAGCACACAGAGTTCATCCTAAATGTGACACAATCTTACCTAAAACAAAGTAAAATCATTAACTCGTCATATATTTTTACAGGAATTTTTGTCTGACACATTGTTTATACATCATGTAAAATACAGGATATTTCTAGCTGTTTCTGTACATTAACTACATCCATACATCCATTTTCTGACATTTATCCAGGGACGGCTCATGACGGCTTCGCTTTCATGCTGAGATTTCTGATCATCACGACAATGCGTTGCAGCATCCACTTTAAATCCATAAGCTGAATATAAGAGATGGTCTGTGGCATAGTGTTTTGGCACCTTGATTTGAACACATTGCACATCTTGCTTTTTTGAAACATGAATCAAGGCTTGTGACTCCTGAGATAGCTCTGCCCTGTGTTAGTTAACTTTACTCTAAATGTGACCAGAAATCACAAACTGAATATTTTGTTATTAAATAAGACTTGAAATTCAGACTTTAAGCTCATTGGGAAATTGTGTAATGAGGTCGTTTTCCCTCATGAATCATGTTGCTTCTTTTTGCAACCAAGGGAGTCGCCCAGTGTTGGCTATTAGAAAGACTGCAGGTTTAAGAAACAAGACCCAAAAACTGTCTTTTAATAAAGTCTGTGAAAAAACCTTAACCTAATAGCTCTTTCTTGCCTGCCACATTAGTGGATGTCATCACACAGCCAGTTATATTCGCCGTTAATGCACTTTTTTGTCAATTTGCAATCTTCTGCTGCACGATTGCAGAGACTCCATCTATGAGTTCTGTGCCAACTGGAAGTGACGGACTTATTCACACAGTCTTACCTCAAGTTCGTCCAGTTTGAAAATTGCTCCAGCAGCAACAGCAAATGTGAGAAAATTGAGAGGTGTGGCTAGTGTGGTGTGGTGCCATTCACGAGGGCAAGAACAAGGGCTAAGGCCTCAGTCACATAGTTCTAGTGATCAGTCAGTGACCCCCTAAAACCTCCAGTTACTAAGGTAATCCTGTACTGGTTAGTAAGTAGTTGCTTAAGGTTGCTGAGATTCACTGAGTGAAATTGATGGCAAAGACAGGGTGCAACATCAAAAACCTGTTTCTGATTGCTTTGGTTGCCCTTGGTTTGCACGGAAGATGCAGCTTGTCTGCAAACCACCGCCTGGCAACCATTGGTTGTCAACCGGCTTCTAAACATGTGTGTCTGGGATCATTTTAGCATGCTGTGTGGGAAAAATACACTACAGATTTCACTGAGCTCATTTAAAGTGGGGCCATTTTGCAAAGTTAAATAATAAATAGATTATTTTGTACATAAATTACATAAAATGCATTTTAAAGGAGTTAAAGCAAAAACAATATCTTATTTTAAGCCAAATCAGAATAAAGGAGAGAAAATACTGCAATAACTCAAAACATATTCAATCCCTAATGATGATAAAAGAGAACTGAAAGTCATCGGTGAGAAAATTCAGTACGAGATATGCACCTGAATGAAATACCTGCTAAATGCAAATAAGAGATCCAAAGCGCTTTAACAAACTGCAGCTTTCCTCTGACGTGTTGTTATTTAGCGCTCTGCATAACAGATTCATGGTGGGTTGAAAATAATCTGGTGTTTTTACTTTCCTCTCTGTGCCTCTGCCCTGTCTCACAGAGCCACAGAACAGATGCCAGTGTTGGCTGAAGTCTTAAGCTTGTGGAGAGATCCCATTATGACAATGTTTTTTGCCTAAACTATGAGTCTCCTTGCATTTTACATGCATCTTTAAATCAGCATCTTGTGTAGAAAAGAGGAATATTTTGTGTGTGAGTCCAAGAATCAAAACATGAAAGCCTGCAGTGTGTGTGTGTGTATGTTTCAGTGTGAGTTTGTAGCTGCTGGTATGACTAAGCCTCTTGTCTTTTTTGTTTGTTCCTGTTTACTCTCCAAGCAGCTCCAAGATGAGGACTCTTAAAGGTCGTCAAAGCACACAAAACACATAAAATTGTCATCTAGCAAATACACAACAGTGGTCTGATACCTTTAAAGGAAGAAGCAGCTGGATCTTGAGCCAGCATTGGTCGGATGCACTCCTTTTGTGACAGATGTACATATAAATTCTGCACTAAATGCTGTTTGTTTTGTTATCTTAATAAGTTAAGTGCAAAACATCCAAAGTACTCTTACTTTGGATGTTTTGCACTTAACGGGGTCACAGAAGTTAATGAAGCAGCTGGCTCCATATAATTTCTGGATTTGAGGCTTCTACAGAAAACTTAGTGGAAAAATTTATTTAATTTTGGAGCAGCCTTTAGCAGCCGAGTGATTTATTTGCCCCAGGGCATCTCATTCAGCACAGTGTGCTCTGCTGAAAAGACCCCATATTGTAGCTTTATAGATTTAACATTTTTCACAAAAGCCAAACAGTGACTTTCAGCTTTGTGTTGACCCGGCATAACCCGTAAATTCAAATGGAAAAACTGCACTTTTACTTACTTGTGTTCTTTGCCAGCTATCTACCATGTTTATCTTCTTTTCTGCGACTAGACTTCTGAAAAGCTGCCATGTTTAGCCAACTTTGAATTGAAGACAGTGGTCCTTCCACTCTAAACACACTGCGTCTGCCACTGAACTGATCCTCTGCATCGAGTTTGTTTCTCCTGCTGCTTTCTTAAGCCTCTGAAATACATAAGAAGGAGGAATGTGTGGCGGGGGGAAAGCAATTACAGCTAAATACACTATAAGCTTTAATGAGTGGAATCAGGAAGCTCATTTGTGGGTGTTTTGCTTGAAGAGTGACAGAGGAGGAAAAAACCAGGAAATGTCTCGTCGTTGGAGCCATTTACATCCTGTTACATGTCAATAACCTACCCGCCTGTGTTGACATATTTAGAAAGGGCATTGTTCAACCTGAATGCATTTTTTTTAAAGTTGTTAATACATTTTTGAAAGTGTTTTTGGATGACAGAAAAAGTGACGGCACTCTTTCTTCTTCTTCTCTTTTTCTTTATTGATATGACAAAGTTGTGGCTTGTCGTGTTCACCTCGCTGAAACATTCGCCAAGCTTGAAGTGCTCTCCCATAAACTCCCACTTCACAATAAATCAAGCTGAAAGCATGAAAGAAGCAGAAGCCTTCAAGGCGGACCATTACCAAAGCTGGCCTGATTTTTGGAGGAGAGACTAATGAAGCAGATGGCTGTGATCCATAGAGTTTCTAAAACTCCAGGAGTCAGGAGGTAATGATGACTTCTTTTCTCTTATCTCTTGAGTTTTAATACTTGCATTTTTAGAAACGATTATAAGAAGTTGAAGTCATTTGGCTTGTTCAAAATGCGGGGGAACCACTTAAGAAAACTCACATCTTGCCTTTGCTATCTTCATGAAAATGTTGTGACTCTGTAATGATGAACACTTACCAGCAGAACCTGTTGGTCTGCATGGCTCCCCTGTTCAGATTCTGAGGCTATCACTTACAGGTAATGAATGCTCCCCCTACCTTCCAAAAACCTCATCACAAACTTTTACTGGCTTTCCCACAGGGATTACCGTGTCTGTGTGATATTTGTGTGGCTGTCTGTGTGTGCATGCAAGGCTAAGTTATCTCCAAGGTAACAGTGAAGGACTTGTGGAAAACAGAGAGGGGAATGAAGTGTGGCAGCTGACTCAAGCAACATTATCAACTGTGCGAGATGTGAAATATCCCAAATAAAATGTGCGGCATCGCCAGTGCTGATATTTTATTTGCCACTGCAGGTTTGCAAATTGGTGTTTGGAGGTAACTTTCCTCCTCTTTCTCCATTTTGAGCTCATGCTGACTGCAGACATCAGCTGCAAAAAGAACATTAACAAATCAGCGAGGATCACTTTGAGCCATTAGAGCATAAATGCTAAGTAGGTATAGCAGAGAGGTCAGTGTAAGTGGAGATAGTCAGTGCTATGACTAAAACAGGCCCATTAGTGACTATTAACCTTCAGCTTAGCGATTGGGGCCATTTGGGACCACAGCTGTATGTTTATAAGTGCTATTCTGATATTTGATTACTCATGTTTTTCACACTTTTTAAGGGTCCTCAGCAATGTTCCCTCTAATTTTTCATGTGTCTGAGCGAACACACAAACTCGCTGAGCGATCCCTTGGACCACCGTGAGCGACATTAGACGTGTGCACTGTGGTCACGCCAGCGTCGAATCCATCCAAGTTACATGGTTTATTAAAATAATAAAATTACAGCATTTACATTTCTGTTAGACTACTTTTAATTAACTGCTTTAGCGCACTTTTATTAATTAAAATGACCATCTGATGCCACATTTTATTAATTAAAAAATAAAAAAAAATCTTTTTCATGACCTGTGTAGTATGTTAACAGTATTGGAAGTAAAAATAACTTGAACTCCAATTTTGAAAACACAACTTTCTTCTTCTTTTTTTTAAATAAAGCTCTGACTTGTATTATGAGTCTGTGGTCTGAGAGAGAGTCCTGTAACTCTCTGTCTGCAAAATACAGTATATAAAGACCAATGTTGGGCAATTAATTATATAGTTAATTCTTCAAAAAAGTAACTGAGTTATGCAAACAACAAAGTTTTTTGCAGCTGTTTACCTAAAAATGCAGCCAAGGCCGTTTTTTAAATAAACATTTCAAACTATTTATAGAACAATCAGCTGTTCTGCATCAAATCTGATGCCACACAAATTATTTGTGCCTCTCCAAAAAATAATTTCTGTCCACTATGAGATAAAGGAGAACAACAGCCTGATACCTGCAGGCCTGACAACAGGAGATGTATCACTCCTGTAACACCTGTAACATTCAGCAGTCGCCTCATTGTTCTGACACACACAACAAAACTATTGACTACACTACACACTAACTACACAAGATTTGCGCTAAACGTTGCAAATCTCTCACATCTCAAAACACCTCTCAAAACACCTCTCAAAACACCTCTCACTCCTAAAACTTCCTCCCGTTTCTTAACAACTAGATGCCATGTTTTGATTGGTCGACATGGTACATTTTTCGACCAATAGGAAAGAGTGGAGGGTGTTTTGGTTATGTCTTTGCTCACAGCCGGAGAGAGCTTTCGAGCGTTTTCCTTATAAAACGCAGTTTTTACCGTTTCTTCCTGCAGTAAATATAAACAACGCTAGTATTCAGGAAGAAAACCAAACATTGCATATTTTTTATCATAACTCTGGTTTTACGTGGCCCATCAACACAAGTTAAAAACTGGTATAAAGTCCACACTTTTTCCGTCAATTGTTCGTCTGTCCTGCTCACATCTCCAATGGTTGTACACGTTGTCATTAACGTGGCTTCACTCCACATCAGCCACGCCGCTTTGCTAGCTAAAACAACGGTGTCGGCACATATTTACTTTAATTTCAATTCAGGTTAGAATTTTTTTTGTGTGCGCAAGGCTGATTTTCTCTGCGCAGAGACCGTGCCAACAGTGCGCAATTGCGCACGTGCGCAGCTTAGAGGGAACATTGGTCCTCAGCAGAGGATACAATTCACTAGCTTGACTGCTTGTCGGTTGCTAGTCAAAAGTCCAGATTTCAGTTGCCTAGGTAATCCTATATAGATATATACACATATATATCCTGGCCTATATGTTTACTGGTCATGTCATATGCCAACAGAAGTGTCCTTCACTCTCACTGGTTGTCACTTCACTCGCTCAACGTTGAGATTAAATTAGATTACCCAGGACTAATCCACACTGTGTTGCCAGTGGTTATTTAAATGTGTCTGTGCTTGTAGTTGCTGGTTGTCATTGACTTTCTCTCTGTGGTTGCTATGTCATTGTTTGTCAGATCTTGTCTGGCTTGGACAGTCATTTGTTCTCTCTGTTAGTCAACTTTGGTTTAAAGCAAATAAACCGAACAGCTTGTTTATGATGCCCAGGACGACTCTGGAGAGATCTAGAGTAGAAAGATTTACTGCCATGAGGTAGATATGTAATGCCTAAAGTGACTATGAAAACAGCTCATCCAGTTGTTCAGTGTCTTCAACTCCATGCTGACTATGTTATTAAGTAAAACTATAGTCTGCAGTGTATTTATTCTCCCTAATTCTGTGAACTGGATAAGCAGAAACAACTGAAGAGTGAAGCGGTGAAGAGGAAAAGACTGCATTCACATGTTAATTAAGCATAATTTAAGGCGTTTGTACAATTTCACTTGCAGGGACCACACCTTAAATACGATTAGACAATGTTTATAGAAAGAGAATGGTGGGAGGAGTGATCAAAGATCAAAGATCTGGGCCTAGTTTAGGGAAAACATCAGTGAGGATTGGGGAGGTGAGAACTAAATGGGGAGGGATGGTGGAGCAGTCAGGGAAGGAAGTGTGTGAAGTGTGGTCTGCTAGTGAAATTCAAATAAATTATCTGCAGTTAACTCCCTTTATAGATGTCATGAAGGGGGAAGTTGGATATAAAATCCAAGTAATATGTAAATATGTTTATTTCTCTTATAAAGATGGGCATGATCATGGGAGTGTGTGGAGAATGACTTGCATTTGAATCCAGCCTAAAGTTGGAGGAACAGCAGGCTTTAGCATATGGCTGTCATCAATCCATGTGGCTGCTGCTTGGTTAAATAATGTGTCCAGCTGTTGATTGCTCCCCAACATTTGGTGTCTGATCAGTAAAGTTTTGCTTCATAGGAGGTATTGTAGCCTGGCTAGCTGGATAATCTGACCCAGTACCCCAAAGGTTTGTGAAAACCAATCTGGTCATTTTTACCTTTGAGTTTTTGAATGAATTAAACAAGAAAGAAAATAATTTTTTTTTTCTGCCAAGCGAAGCTGAGGTAGATTCTTTCTGGCTCATATTTATTAGATATACATAAAACTGGTATTGACTGGCTTGAAAATACCTTGTGTGATTATTGACATGGTTGCTCCGTGAACTGTGATGCAGCTAAAAACCACTTTACTCTTAAAGTGAACTATTAGAATCCGTCTTTGTCTCTTGTCTTTTATTTTTTTTAACTTTGGAAAGGTAATATATACACATATTATATTCTGCTGTCACTGAGATCAACATGTGAACTCCCAAACAGGAAGTACATAGCTGTCACTTGCTAGCTGCTAACTGTAATCCAAAGAACGTAAAACATACTAAAACAAACACACTGAAAGTCACACATTGTCAATATTATGCACTGAAGTCAAGCGTGCCAAGAAACCTGCGGGGGCTTGCTCCCGGCTCAGATGACATGTGGGTGCTTTTTACTCCACCAGACATAAACTGACGTCTTCTACAGCGATTAATGACATCAACAGGGGATCACCCACTGCTGTTACTCTACTCGAGTTCCATCATCTGGATTTTAAATGTCTGACTATACGTCCAGTGAATGTGGGGGAGTAAAAAAATCAAGTCTGTAGATGAAATCAAAGTACCTGACCAACATTCACTGCCTAATTATGAAACTGAGTCAGAATATAATGATATGATAGATCTGTATCATTTTTAGCAATGTTAGCATAACTACAGGTATATTTAAGCTTAGTCATTTGTTCTCTCTGTTAGTCGACTTTGGTTTAAAGCAAACAAACCTCAACAGCTAGTTCATGACTTGTGCAGCAGCTCAAACATGCATGTCAGAGTTTTCATTTATCCTGTAAAATGTATTAACATCTCGTGGATGAATAAACAGACATTTCTTTCTGTTTGAGCTATCTAGATTTACATTTATGATCTAGAGTGAAATGTGTTGCTGACGAACCCGGTGACATTCTTAAATCAAGGTGGCATACATGCTAAACATATAGGCAGTGTAAAAGATGGATACCACATCACCTTGATGTCATCTACTGGTTTTGAACTACACCTTTTTGTTAGCATTATGGCTACTTTGATACTGTTCTTTTGGAGCCATATACCAAACTGTATCCATATACTGTACTGGTGCAATCCACAGACACAAATTTAAGCTTGTTACGGCTAAATAGACTAAAACCTCAATCAAAACTCAAATCACTTATTATTTATCAATAATGAGTTATAAATAATTATCCAGAAGGCACAGATGGAAAAACACAACTTCAAGGTTCAGTTCAGCAACTTCAGTCAGTTAAGATCAGACCAAGTCGAAATGGGTGAAATGCTAATTGCCTTCATCTGTCACTCAAATCATGCCATGGCTCTGACTCCATTATCCATAAGAGTCAGTTACAAAAAAACAATAATAAACAAAATACCCATAAAGTGATTATGAAGGTAAAAAATGAACCATAATGGTGAAAAGAAAATGTTCAAGCCTCTAAACATGCTTTTTTAATACTCTAAAGTTGGATATTTTAACCTTTGAGTCAATAGGAACAGACCTGCTATTGGAATCAGCCTCAAGTGGCCATTAGAAAAACTACAGTTTTGCAGATTAATGCACTTTTAACTCAGATGTCAGAGCTGGAGAGTGACATAATATCCGAGTTGACTATAGCTTCTGAGTACTAGTAAATGAAAAAACAGGCTTTGTTTTGCTCCCTAGCAAGGTAGAGCCATTAAGCCATTACTAGTAATCTTTAAGTCTAATGCAGTGCCTGTTTTTTTGCTCTTAAAGCATGTCCTAATCTTCCACTGCAGCACATTTCCAAACATAGCCTTTGTGTTTAGCTTATTTTGTGAGTCACACAACAGTGGTAATACAGAAATCTGCAGTTTTGCTACCGTTTATGTCCCTTGTTGCCATCTTGGATTGCAAAGTCAGGTCTGACCTGAGGGTCAGTTAAAACTCCTTTTGTTCCAGTTAAAAATCTTGACTGGGAACTCAAAATTTCCAGCTTTAATTTGAAATGGAATCCAGCATTAGCAGTGACATTTTAGCAACCATTCTACTTAAGCAACCACTGTACCCAACTAAACTTTCACAGACACTTTAGCCTGGATAACACACAGTCTTTTCAAACTGACTCTCATTTTTCACCTTGATATTTAGCCATTCAGTATTTTAACTACATGTAACTAATTTGTTTCGGGGGGGGGGGAGTAAATCATGATGGTACATTCACATTTCTCAGTACACTGAACACCTCTGGAAAACAACCATGAATGAAATATTTGCAGCACCAGTCCTTTTGTTGCTCAATGCGCTCTGCTCTGTTGGCTCCTTTGTGCCAGCGAAAGATCTTTTTTCCTGCTCTGCATTGCTTTTTGTTAGCATTATTATACATGCAAATTACATGTCATGCGGGTGGTTGGCTTAAGCCGAATAATGGATTCCAATCTTTGCTCAATGGCTCACTAGAAGATTGTTTCCTTTGTTTTCTTGTTTTTAAACCAGATGTAGCATGTGTAATTTTGCAATATGTTTAAATTTCAAGGTGGCTTAAAAATAAATCCTTTAAATAAGATTTGGTCTCAAAATTACTGACAATGTAGGAAATATAAATGGAACAAATGACAGAAGGAGTTTATATTTATTTTAAGTTGTGCATCATTTATACTTAACTATGAACTCTGACTTTTGAAGATCAGGAACCTTTAAAGAAGTGGATATTTTAGGCACTGCAGAAGCACAGCACAACACTGGTCCACGCTTCCTTCCCGAGGCCTGCTTTGCAAAAAGAGAAGACAAGCCTTCCATTTAAAACACCTAGGTCCACAGAAAGAGGCCAGGCTCAGGAACATCCTCTGTGCCCCAAAGGCCAATATCCTGATCTACTAGTGTTTCCTCTTAATGTTGCTCCTTGGGAGCTGGGGAGGCTTCTGAAACTGTACTGAGACCTTTATGACAGCAATAAAATTCCTTCAAAATGCCAAAAATCAGTCAAATCAAGGAGACTACTGTGTCATCTCATCATCGTGCTCCTCTTCACCCAACTCTTAATACAATGTAACACAGTGGGCAGCTTAGTTATTATTATTATACAACTTGTGAAAGCATTACTACAAGAACATCTGGGTCACCGAAGACCACACAGAGAGTAGATTTGAATTCATGTGTAACAGAATATTCATGTTTAATTAATAGTTATTACAGTCACCTGATTCTACAGTGGGGTTTTGGTTGTTTTTTTTTGGAAGTTCAGCAGTTTCAAGGTCTTTCATACACCAGTCTCGAGAGTCTTGCATTGCATGGTTCAATTTTTTCCTCTGTTGCGTTTAGAGTTAGAGCTGTTAACAAAAAATTGGTAAGATTTTGGTTTGGGTTAACACAACAGTAACCCTGCTTACTGACAAATGATGCATCAGAAATGACTGATTACTCTTACTCATGCATAACATCACAAACGCCAAAGGACTCTTTATAATAGTGGCTTTGGCAAAGCTGCACCCACTGAAGATGTGAGGATGTAAATGTGCTGGTAATGCAGACACATAGGCAGGCAAAGCTGACACGGCACACAGAGCACAAACAGAAAAGGGAAAGACAGGTCTTCATATACACATGTCGGTCGTAACTGGTGATGAGACATCAGTGGGAATGAGTGGCCAGTGGAAGTAATGAAACACTGAGGAATCACAAAGGAGGGAAAAGAACAAAGGCAGGAAGTAAAATCATAATGAGATGAATGAGAAAAACTAGGTTTCAGACTGTAAGCAGTAGCACTTAGACGTGAAGAGTAATATTAAAGATAATGACAGAGACAGAGAACATGGAGGGCAGGGGGAGAAAATGGCATTAGGAATCTGATGGATACCACAGGGACCACAACAATCACAGTTTGATTCAAAAAGCTGCATCAAACTTTTTGTCATGTGCCTTCTCCTCTTTCTTTCTGGCTCTCTTTTACCTTCTCCCCCTCCTTCACCCTGCATCCTCTCACAGGGGGAACAACCTCAACAAGCCAAGTCTTGTGAAGTTTTTCATTACATCCCATCCTGTGCTCCTGCATTGATTTCCACAGGTCCTCTGGTTTGAATTTGGTTGTTATCGCTTTGAACGTGCCTTTAGGGCAAAATAAACATTGCACCTTTTTGACCAAAAATGGTCATTTCAGCTCCCGAGAGAGGCATTTCGAAACCATATCAAGCCTACGAAGAGATGGACTCTTGCCAGCATTGTCCTGACGGTTTTCACATATGATTCACAGTTTGTTTGAGCTGTTCCTTCTTAATATGCTTCAGGAATCAGGCCTGTTCTGCGGGGGAGAAGATGTAAGAACAATGGTATTTAGATTAAGTGACACAACCCTCCCACGGACTGTACAATGAGTAAGCTGCTTCCTGTGGATGTCATGCCAGCAACATATGAAATATATAACTGAGAAACAAATGTCTAATTTCTTCTTTTCCAGCTCGGAGAGGATGAGACTCATTCAGAAACACTGATTCCAGCTTAATATTGTTTACAAGTTTTTACAACTATTAATTGAAAAACCTCACTGGGCCAGTCATTGGGTTCTAAGTTATAGCGTTATGGATAGAAATAACATCCAAATGAAGGGACATAAAAATCAATAACATGGGACTAAAAACACTAAATACACTCTATACACTATTTCCATGTCATAATATGCGTGATATCACTGCTGGCAAGAGGTTCAGCCTTATCTGAGTGTAAGGTTTTATTCCAAAGCTGTAATGGCATACAGCATGAGGCATGTGGTGAACTTGAAATAAACCACAGCACCTCTCGGGTTACACATGTAATGGCTCAGTAATATATAGTAAGCTTGCAGCCAAATCCACATTATAAATGGCTGTAAATGTCTTATTAGTCAATAATGAACTCAAGTAAACTGGGAGAACTGAGAACTGCCTCTCTCTTCTTCTACACCTCATTTTAACAGTAGCACCTGAAAATCCTGTTTTTTATATATTTTGCGTAAATGTAATTTGCTGTTTTTATGAACTCATGCTGTTTAAACTAAATGCCTTAATGTCACTTTTTAAAAAATTGCTCTAATTTTGTTTATTTTATGGGAAACAACCAGCAAAGTGGTTTTGCAGCATGTTTTTTTTTTTTTTTTTTGGCTGATTTAACTAAACTACCTAATTGAATTAGTTGTGACTTACAAATGTGGAGACTTTTACAATCTCTGAAAACTTCAGCTGTGGGTAAGTTTCTGGTTTGGAAGGAAGGAATAAACAAAATTGTGCAGCAACCAAAGGGAAATTTGGGGCTGAATTTTTTAAAAGCTAAAATTGGAAGTTGAGCTTGTAATTTATGCTTGGTTCACTCTGATGATAGCAGGTCTTTCTTTCGAAGAAGTATTATCCTTTGTATATACTTTATGTGTGAGATAGCTTATGACACTACTAAACTTGTCAGTCATTATGGAAACAGTGGTTATTTAAAAAGAAAAAGGCCAATACCATGCACTGTGCAACACTCTGTCACCTTTGCACATTTGTTGGCGAAGGCTAAACTCGCTCACTAATTAAAAGAGATGAGCAATCATTCAAGCACGTCCACACGTCTTCCACCACACAGAACATCTCATGTGGTGGAACTCATCTCTATAATAACCCAATCTCAAACCTTTAATCTGTGTCCTAGACTTTTCATTCCACTTTTCACATGTACATTTGTTTCCTCTTGTGATTTTGTCTCAGTTTTTCACATACTTACTGTGTTTTGGCAACTCCCATTCGCTTATGGAGTCTGGAGTAAGTGCGAAGCATGTTCATTGGTGATAATTGGGCATTTTTCAACTTGGCTGTATTGTCTGAGAGAGGGGCTCAAATTTGAGACCTATTTAAGCCAAGAAGGGAGCTGGTGGGTTGATTGGTGAGCAAGAAACTCTGGTAGGCTACCTTACACACAGATTACACTAACATTGGGTTTGGTTAATAGATGAGTGCAGCATTACCAACTGGTGGCATTATGACTTTGTTGCTCTATGGATACAAGATAACAAAACCACACAGAGACTTTTATTTGGTAAAATTATAAATGAATAAAAAGTATATTATTTATATAACTATACCAAAAGTTGAGATAATATCATGTTACATTATCAAATGTAACGTTTTTAGAATTTTATATTTAATAGAAATAATAACAATCATAATCATAATAGTCTATGTTAATAGACACACATTTTTCCCCTTTTTGGTACCAGCGTGACTTTGGAACTAAAGTATTTAAACAGGAAGTTCTGCAGCATGTATGATATCATGACAAAGCAGGGATGTGACATCATGGCAATTAGTAAAACAGGTTTAAAAAAAAAAAAAAAGAAAATCATAATGTCTCTATTTTAACCCAAACTGTCATGTCTTTCTAAACATAACCAATTTTTCTAAATATAATTTATAATATAGTTCTAAAAATATAAAAAATAAAAGGTAAAAATGTGCAAGACGAGTGGATGGATACCAATCAGTGCATCTGAGACTAAAATTAAAAATCACATTCAGGGACATAAAAAGAGACGTATCATTCATGTCTTAATTAATATATCAGAGCACATTCTTCACGTTTTGTATTGTGGAATGTTCTGCAGCATGTATGATATCCTGACAAGGCCGAGTCTAAGAGATTAATAGAGGACGTTGTGAGCATCCTACTCCAACCCAGTTTTGTTTGTATGGTTCCTCTCTGTTATGATGCAGTTTGGGCCCTGACAGAGCTGACCAAACAGTATTTTAGGTGAGTGAACAGCAACTTCAAAGAGTAATTTTGTCCAATCACTACAAACAGGTTCTATAACTTTGAGAGAAAGGGCCAGAAGAAAGAGGCCACAGCTGGGGGGGAAATGATTTCATCCTTTTTCAGGATAATGCACCAGCACAGAGCTCCCAGTGAAGTAGTTTTTTGGCTGAGAGATGCATTGCAGTACTTGAGTTGCCTCCCTCCTGTTCAAATTCTGATCTACAGCCAACCAACTTTCTTTTTTGTACTCAAGGGGACTCAGTTTAAATGAAGGAAAGAAGGAAATTACCCACTGCACAACTCTGATCAGGGGAAGATCGGAGTGCAGTGGTGTTTAGTTGCAGAAGAGGAATATTCTGAAGGGAAAAGGAGCTGAACAAAAGCCTTAGTCTTGACATTTAATGACCACACCTCATACATGTTTGTAGATCTATTCTCAGTTTATACCACCTGTCTTTAGATGAATGTGAACAAAGGAATATAGTAATATGGAGTAAAATAATATAAAGAATTATAGTAAAATAATATAGAATGGCTTGTGGAAAATGTATATCATACTAATGCTTTACATGCAAAACTGTCTGTGCTGGTTTATTTGGGTGGAGTGTGAAAACTATTAATATTCAGTGAGCATGAAAATAAAAAGTCTCTCATGACTGCATGTGTCAGATAAGGTCAGTGGAAGAGAATGGTCAGTTCCATGTTAGTGGATTTTTTGAAATTCTTCACTTCTCACATAGATTGCCAGAGGAGAGTGAAGCTGAACCAATTGCAGGAAATAACACAACCGTGTACAGGGGGGCTTTCCAATGTTGCTATGATACCAATCACCACAAATAAACTTTGACCCCTGAGAAGTGAGTGGGTGATGGAGAAAATAACTCATTAAACATGATTTGTTTCCAAACTGGTGACTGGCCAAACAAGTTTTTTTTATCTGCAATTTTCTAGTGTTTGTACTTGTGTATTTCTCTGTTTGTCAAGTGTAGCTTTGTCGTCCCCACCCAGCTGAATCAGCGGTTTCCTGCAAGGAGAGCTGTAAGGAAGGAACAGTCAGGGGTCTGCAGTTTGCAGGATAACTAAGCAGCAAACCAGTCAGTCAATAATGACAAAGAATTTTCTTATGTATAATATATTTTTTGAAATTTTAGCCGTTTAATGGGGGTCCAGTATAAGGCACATGGAAAAGAAATGAAGCACGGAAGTCAGCAATGTCAGCAATTTGAGCAGTAAATCAATGTGCGTCATATGTGCTGTGAAGGTTGAGACATTTGCCAGTTTTTTTATAGCATCCCCAGGTAAGCTGCATTAGCTGATGACCCTCCCATGTCTCATGTCCCATGTTAGATAGAGTGCCTTAAGTGCACAGAATAAAGAGCTGTATTAATTTATGGCTAAATTTGACCTGCAGCCTGAAGCGCTTTGAGTGGTCAGTAAGACTGAAAAAGCCACGTAAATGGCGTCCCAAAGTCTACCAAGGTGGGTTAGGAAGGGGGCAGGGGCAATGGAACACACATATGCATGTCTACAACTTGAATTAACAAAAAGAAACACAAACTACAGGAAAAACAAACAAAAAACATTAATGACAGCAAACAGCTTATTCTCATCCCAGACAGAAGATCAAAAACCACAAATTTCTAAAACTGCTGACATCTCACAGACATGCATACGATGTCTGATGGTGCCATCCCATACTTGGCGATGGAAATAGTGAGAGTAGGAGTTGTTTGTGCCCAGACTTAATGAAGTAATAAATGAAGGTTTAAAAACAGCTAAAAGGGGAATGAGTCAGCTAGTAATAAGCTTAAACCAAAGTTTTTAAACCATGATCTTTTGGCTAACACTCCAAGAAGCAACAGCCTAATGCAGACTTTATCATCCTTTAGCACCCTGAGACACTGTGTACTCAAAGGAGAAGATAAGATTTCTGGCTTTTCGTCATCTTAGACTTCAATGTGATCAAAGTCTTGTATACTTTATTAAAAAATACAGAGTTTATTTTATTATGTTGTAAAATATAATTTTTTGTTTATTCTTTTTTGTTAAAATTGATGCTTGGTTGTACTTAACAGGCCTATATAACGTCTCTAATATTCTATTGCACCAGTGCCAAAACCAGTTCAGCCTGAGATTAAAAGCTTCTGGGGAGGTTTGTATTTTTTTAAACAGTAAAAGGAACATAAAACAAAATATGCTTTTTCATTTAAAACGGTTTTTAAAGCAACTTTGAGAATGACCATAGTTAGCAGTCTGTAACCATGGTAGCAGCTGTTGGAGCTTAATGCTACCTGGACAGAAGAGAAAAGATGGTGTTGGGCAATATAACATTTAATAGCTAGCATGCTATCATTAGCTTATTAATTCACAAAATTAAATCACTCATTTTTAAGATAATCATAACTGAAAAATTGACCTAGTATTAGACTTTGAGCAAAAGTCAGGAGTTAAATAAAATCATTACAATTTTTCCCAATAAAAGTGGACGTTAAATCAAATCCACACACTTCAAATCAAGCAAAGTAACTTGAATGCAGGCTACAAATTTTATTTGGCTCTATGATATTTCAATCTGGACCTAATTGGTGGACCAGCGTAGCCAAACCAGCAAACTAGTAGGACAAAAATGCAGAGACTGCAAAGCTACTGCAAAGCTACTGCACAGCAGCTTTTACTGAAATCAAGTCCATATCTTTGTGTTTCTATTATTTATCTTCACTTTTCACGTGGAAGATGGCGTGCCCTCACTAATGATTCTTTCTGTTAAAAGGGAGTTCTTCCTCCCCATTCTCACCAAGTGCTCCTCATAAGAGATTGAGAAGATGGTTGCTTGGAACTGGCGCTATATAAATCATAGTGAAACGAAATGAACATGACAGCATTTATTAATCCAGGCCCGAGCATCACACCGTGCCAGCACATGCTCTAAGTAGCCACGCAAAGGGTGTAAAACTGACAGCCAACGCACGCCAGAAATAAAGATTATCTGCTTAGAAATGCAGAATAAGTCATGCATAACTGAATACTGAAATAACAGTAAATAGGAACATGCTCGAAATTTACTGTCCCGCTCAGGAGACCTCCAACATCAGCCATCTGCAGTAACAGTAAGGACCTCACAGCATGTTGTCACTGTGCTGTCGATTCTCTCTGTGCCGTTGTGTATTTGTGGAAAATGTGAGCCAGACCACAGCAGATCTCCAAGCCACATGATAAGAGCCTCCGCCAGAGGAACAAGCTCGCAGCAAAAGCTCATAGCAAAAGCTCATGTGGGAGTCACAGCTGGCCATGCTGCATGATGCAGATGAAAGACATGCTTAGTTCACTGTACTCACTGATTTTCTTTTTTCTTTCTTTTTGCATTGTTATTGATAACATGCAACCAGGACAACAGCATTTCTTTGCTGAAGATTGTGTTTTTTTAAATTTAACTTCCTGAAGGTGAACAACACTCTTCACCTGGAGCCACTCTAGGTGAAGCTGTGCACCCAAAGATGTTTCCCTTGAAAAATACCTGGCAAAATAGAGCATACAAGAACGTTCCCCATAGATAAATAGTTAAAGTTCTAAATTTAATCTATACAAAACAGTACATTCCTTACACTTAAGTGTGCTTACAGACAAGTGTCTGTTGAAATGAGTCCATATCTTTGTTGCTATGGTGAAGTAGTCCATTTCAAGCTGGTAGCTTAAATGAAACCAGACTAAGAGTTTGCTGCCAGAAAGGGAAAGAGTCTATATTCTTGGGTGGCTTTCAATGCTCTGCAAACACTTAGCAGTTACATTTGATGCCCTGGCTGTTTGAAGATGACACAAAGGCACTTGCAAATGGATGAAGAGGGTTGGATTGCAAACAGAAACGAGACATGAGAAGTCAAAAATAGAATAAGAATAGATACAAAGTAAAGTGCTAAAGGTTCATTTTTTATTGTTTGGTCCCACTCATTCAGGAAGGGTAGGATAGCTATTGTATACAAAAAAAACAAAAAACTATCATTTTCTCATATTAAATTCATTATAATTTTGAGATTCAACCATTCAGGCCAAAGCAACATAGTGTGAAGTTCAAATTTAAATATCATACATTTGATTCACCTGTTAATTTTGGCAGAACTTCTTATTTTTTAAATATTATATACCTTTATTTTCCATAAAGTTCCAGTCAAATCAAAAGGCTTTAATAAAAAAAGGCCTGGCTGAGCCACACAAACTAGAAATATATTTAAAATGCAACAAATACAAGAATTTATAAGGTACAGCTATTCAACTGCTAGTTAATCCAGATATCTAATCAGCCAATCACATGACAGCACCTCAGTTCATTTTGGCATGTCAGTAATCATGGTCTAGACCAGCGGTCCCCAACCTTTTTTGCGCCACGGACTGGTTTATGCCCGACAATATTTTCACGGACTGGCCTTTAAGGTGTCGCGGATAAATACAACAAAATAAAACTAGTACCGGTACCGGAAAAAAGAAGATTTATTCATAACACACGTGAAAAGACCCAGGAAAACCGAGTTAACGATAAAAACGATAACAAAATAACGCTGAAAACCGATAAAAAACTCTGAAAACCATACATTTCACACCTGAGCCTCAAGTCTCGCAGCCCGGTACCAAACGACTCACGGACCGGTACCCGTCCGAGGCCCGGGGGTGGGGGACCGCTGGTCTAGACAACCTGCTGAAGTTCAAACCATGCACCAAAATAAGGAAGAAATCCAAGTTAAGTGACTTTGAATGTGGCATGGTTGTTGGTACCTGACGGTCTGAATATTTCAGAAACTGCTGATCTACTGGGATTTTCCCCACACGACCATCTCTAGTGTTTACAGAAACTGGTCTGAAAAACAGAATAATCCAGTGAGAGACAGTTGTCTGCACAAAAATGTCTTCTTGAGACCTCAGAGGAGAAGTGACCAGACTGCTTTGAGCTGATGGGTAGGCAAAAGTAAGTCAAACAAACGCTTGTTAGTATGCAGAAGAGCATCTCTGAACACACAAGATGTCAAACACTGAAGCAGATGGGGTACAGCAGAAGACCACAAGGTGCCACTCCTGTCAGCAAAGATAAGGAAACTGAGGCTACAATTCATACAGATTTACTAAAGTTAAACAATAGAAGACTGGAAAACATTGTCTGGTCTAATGAGTCTCATTTGCTGCTGTAATATTTAGATGGTAGGGTCATAATTTGGTATAAATAATATAAATGCACCATCCATCCTGCCTTGTATCAATGGTTCAGGTTGGTGGTGGTGTAATGGTGTATTGCTTAAGCACCACAGCCTACCTGAGTATGGCTTCTGATCATGTTCATATCCATCAGCGTCTGATGGCTTCTTAATGCACCATGTCACAAAGCTCAAATCATTTCAAGCTGGTTTCTTGAGCATGACAAGATCTCAGATCAGCAGAGCACCTTTGGAGATTGGTGGAAGATCTGGGGATGTGAAGCCAACAGATCTGCAGCAGATGTGACGCTAACATGTCAATGTGGACCAAAATCTCTGAGGAATGCTTCCAGAAAAATTACGGCAGAGAAACAAAAAGGGAGGTTTGTCTTTACTCTGAGCTTTAAAATAATGCAATTAAACACCAGTTTGCAATGCTGTGCAGTGTTTGGGCATCACTAAGTGAACACAGCCATTGCTCATTATTTAAAAATTTTACAGCATAAACCATTAATCCTGAACAAAGTGCTGTAATTTTCTGTCCTGTGTGCTAATTCTGTTCACAAGCTGTGAGTTGGAGCATCTGGATTTATCTGCACGACATCAGCTATTCGCACATTCCGTGCTAATAAATTTCTACCAGCATCAACACCAATGCACACCGAGGGGAAAAAATAACACAGGACAGTGGAGGATGAGTCACAAGCTGGAGAGAATGAGAGGAAGGTGAGGAACAGCTTTGGCAGCACCATGGAAGAGACATCTCAAAAAGGAGTAAAGGCAGGAAATAAAGACAGAAACTCGCAGTGTGCTTGTATTGATGAGTCAGATTCAATATCTGATGAAAAAAGTGAGGAAGGGAGAAGAATATGGGTCCAAGAGTAAGGCAGAAGAATTGATGGCAAGCAGTCAATGAATTGAAAAGTAAGTGATGGTGAAAGGAAGGGAAAAGACCAAGAGTGAAAGTGGAAACAAAAAGCAAGTAAAGGAGGAGAAGCAGGAAAGGGACATTAAAAATGAGCCTTAGGTTAAAAAAAGAAAAGATAAATGAGATGAAAGTCGACCATTTGCTAGTCAAAGCACAGAAATCAAGAGAATGAGAAAAGATGGAAAATTAATGAAGGAGAAAATAAAGATCTGGGAAATGAAGAGATCAAGGGTGCCAAATGAAAATAACCTATTAATACACAGGTATTGGCCCACAGTAAATGATGCACAAACATATCACCTTATGTTGGTGCTGTTAATACATCTTCCAACTATGTGAGGTCTTCTCTAAACTTTAAATTGTTTGATGGGTAATGGAAGCCAACAGACAAAGTTGGGTGTTAAACACCAACAGTAGGGGACAAACTGGTTCTCCACAGGGAGAAGAAATGTCCTTTTGTAGATGTTGTGGTTAACAGCAGAGGACGTTTCTGTATCTTGATGCTGGAAAGATTTCATTTAAAATGTCCCAACATACACATTCGATCTAAACTTCTGTATCA
This sequence comes from Pelmatolapia mariae, assembly GCF_036321145.2. Classification (NCBI taxonomy): domain Eukaryota; kingdom Metazoa; phylum Chordata; class Actinopteri; order Cichliformes; family Cichlidae; genus Pelmatolapia; species Pelmatolapia mariae. The sequence continues at coordinate 12,036,435 of NC_086235.1, read as the reverse complement.
GCGTTGGGGCATGTTATTCTTGTGTCTAAATATGAAACTCCACCTCCCTCTACTGGCTGCAAACACACCCACTTCTGCACACATGATGCATGTGGGAGCAGAACTATTCAATGAGACACACTAAACACATTTCTGGTTTAGTTTAACACTTGCCAGACATGCAAAGATATATTACTGGACAGCAACTTTACATCTTTAAGAAAAACAATGAACCAATAAGTGAATTCAATTTACAAAAGCTTTGATTCTCAGATTAGTTAGATCACAGTGAACGATGAAGATATTTTATTTTTACTTTATTTAGGGGCAAGTAGGTAGCGTTAACCAATGCCACACAGCATACAGCATTTATAGCCTAAACTAATGCAAAGGAACACAAAACTCAGCACTGGGCAAGAAAACACAGCCAGAAGCAGTGGAGCAATGTCCATCAGGAGAACCGAGACATTTCATGTAAGTGTCATTTTGGTCTGCTGTGAATTGGAACAGTGATATTATAAAAGTTTAGCGTTGAGGTCAGGTCTTTGGGAAGCTTAATGTTAGCCTTATTTATCAATTCTAAAGCTAGTTATGATGTGTGTTTAGGATCATTGTTCTGTTGGAACAGCAAGTTGTGTCCAAGTTTTAACTATTTAGCTTTTGATTTCGGGTGAAGTTGAAGGAGGAGGCAGTCCTTCTTTATTATTATTCCATTGATTTTGTCCAATGAATCAGTACCACTGGCAGCTAAACAGCTCCAAAGCATAACACTACTACCAACATACTTTACTGGCACAGCGTTCTTAGATTTTGGAATCTGCCATTTTTTAGAAATGAGACAAAAGTTCTTCCTAATTTGATCTCCACTGAGTTCCTTGGAATTTCTTATCGTTCTTAGTATTGGTCAATGAAAGTACTCCGGCTTCCTCCCACAGTCCAAAGACATGCAGCTAGTGGGGTTAGGTTAACTGATAATTCTACACTGTCACCTATGGGCAACTTAAGTGTGACTGGTTGTCTGTCTCTGTGTGTTAGCTCTGCAACAGACTGGCAACCTGTCCGGGGTGTACCCCACCTCTCGTCCTAAGACAGCTGGGATAGGCGCCCCCGTGACCCTGAATTGGATAAGCAGAATAAGCTCCCAATTGCACCACAGAGATTTGATGGTGAGCATAAAAGCCCAACACATCTTCTCTTCAAACCTTCTGTTTTAAGGGAGTCGGCCAAAAAGAACAAGGTTGGCTTAAAGGGAGAGGAAGTAAAGTACAGTTGGTGAGCTGAAGGGCCGCACAAGGCCAAAAAATAGATAAATAAAAATTTAGAGCTGTGAATCAAGCAAAGCTACTCTAACAGAGTCTAAAAAATACAAATAATAATACCAGAATGCAAAAATTAAGGTAGCTATAATTAATATTTTTAACTGACAGTTTGCTAACATAAAGCCACAGAATTCAGTGTCTTGTCATGTTGTTACCCATCAGTACAGCAGGCAGATGCTTTTCAGGTATACCTGCCAATCAGCTGTCTGATCTACAGAGCGGAGTTTTTAAATCAGCCACATTCTGATCTGGCACACACCAAAAGCAGAAGTAAAAAAAAGACTGAATGCTACACTTGCGCTATACAACAGATGGGCAAATAAACTGCATACATAAAGGGTATGAATACCATAGTGTTGCTTACACTGTACATTTAAAATGTATTAAAATGGCAAACAAAGAGGGGAAAAGAGTCATTGCAGGTTCAACACCACAGGTTTAGTTCAGCAAATTCAGAGTTTTACGAGTTTATATATAGTCTGCTATATGGTGGTCAGAGTTTCCCGCACATTAGATAAGTGTCAGATTTCTGACTGCTGCTCATCTACAGAGTGAAAATGGCCTCTGTGGAGAGGTGATGCAACATGTTTTTTAACTGAACATGTTTTCTCCTACTGTACCACTTTGTTCAGACCTGTTCTTTGGTTTTAAAAGATGAAAACCACTTTTGACCTAATTCAGGACTATGTGTTGTTACTGAAATGTTATATAGCTTCTGTGTGAGACACAGGCTTTATATTTAGTCATATATACATTCACTCTATGGCACTATCTGGTCTGTTAGTGCCTTCTGGAATATTTTTAAAATATATTTTTAAACAACATCGTATAGCCTTGATGTTGATATTTAACACTTAAAGTGTAATGCTAATTTTATCCACATGGTGGAGCTGCAAATCTGTGATATCTCCAGTTGGTACTTCTGAAATCAACAAAAGGAGTGGGGATGTTTTTTTAAGAAAAAAGAAAAATTTAAATCCTGTTTTTGTTTGTTGGGTTTTTTTTAAATGTGGATTTAAAAAATGGTTACTAAAGGTTTTAAGGACAGTTGTTTTGTTTTAATCACTGATTACTGTTTTGACTTCAACAGAAAAGCTCTGTGAAAAACTATTTGCCCTCTTTGAGATTTTTTTCTTCTCTCTCGCTCTCTCTCTCTTCTTAAATACATATTTTGCACACGTTTAATATCAAACAAAGTTTCATATTAGACAGATAACCAGAATAAATACAGGATTCAAATAATTATTTGACTTATTAGGGGAAAAAAGGTATGAAACTTACTTGGTTCTGTCTGAAATTGTAACTGACCCCCATGTTAAATCATGAATGAACTGACATTAACCTCATTTGTTAGAAAGTTGAGTTCAGTTTCACTTGCTACACCCAGTCCTGAGTACTGCTAGACCTAATGAATCATGAAACCACTTGAATAGAAAGTGTTTGACAAAGTGAAACAGACTAAAAGATTTTAAAAAGCAAAATGTCAAGGCATGATCTAAAGAAACAGCTGAGAAACGATGTCACTGACGTCTATTAGTCTGGAAAGGGTTACAAAGCCTCTTGTAAGGCATTGAGACTCCAGTGAACCACGGTGAGAGACATTACGAACAAATGGAGAAAACTTGGAAGCGTGGTGAACCTTCCCAGGAGTGAGTGGCCTACCAAAATGACCCCAAGACCACGTCATCAAGGAGGTCACAAAAGAACCCAGAACAACATCTCCAGAACTGCAGGCCTCACTTTCCTCATTTAAGGTCAGTGTTCACAGTTCAACAGTAAAAAATAAATACAATAAAAAGAGAGAGAGACTGGAAAAAAATGGAGTAGATGGGAGAGTACAAGGGCAAGAACCGTTGCTGACCAAAAAGAACACAATGGTTCGTCTCACATTTGGCAAAAATTGATACCCAAGATTCTCTGGACTGATGAGGCAAAAGTGATTTTGGGAGGTTTGTGTCCTGGTATATCTGGTGTAACGCTAACACAGCATTTCATAAAAAGACTGTGATAGCAACAGTCAACCATGGCGGTGGTAGTGTGATGGCCTAAGGCTGCTTTGCTGTTTCAGGACTTGGACGAATTGTCATAAGTGACTGAACCATGAATGAATTCTGCAGAAAATCTTGAAGGAGAATGTCCGGTCATTAGTTCATACCCGGCAGGAGTGATCCAACAATGATTCGAAACACTCCAACAAGTCCACATCTGAAAAGCTCTAAAAAAAGATGAAAAAAAAAGAAGATTTTAAGGACTAAAATGCTTTGGCACAATCTTAAACAGGCCGCTCATGCTCAAAACCATCCAATTTGGCTGAATTTAAATATTTCTCAAGAGAAGAATGGGCCAAAATTCTTCCACAGTGATTGAAAAGACTCTTGCCAGTTGCAGTTCTTGCTGACAAGATCATACAACCAATTGTTAGTTTAGCGGGCAATTCCTTTTTCACACAGGATAAAAAGTTTACCCTTAACTGAAATTATCATTTAACCCTTTAAGACCTACCATAGAACCAAGTCCGCCAGAGCTTATATTATATTTTTACATGCTGTAGTGCCAATTTTGGGAGCATTTCAAGTTGATATACATCAATACAACCATTACAGCCCAAATTTTAATAATATGTATGCATTAAGTGCATAGTAATTACATAAATTGCAAAAAAGTGCAATAAACTACAAAAAAATTGAAAATCGTTTTTGTTTTTTTAACATATATTTCTAGTTAGAGAAATTTAAGAGGCTTATCCCTCAAAACTGTAAATACAAAAAAGTTGCACAAACTAGTTTCCCACCACAGGAAATTTATTTGAAGTGTCTTCATAGTTTTACTTTTGAAATACACCAATTTTTATATACTGCAGGAAAAACGAAAATAAATATTATAGTGCAAATTTGCAAAAAAGCAGCATATGCATCAAAATAAACTATTTCCAGCAGTGCAATTTGAGTTCTAAGCATCCCAGAAACGACACAGAAAGTCATAAAGTCAAAGATAACTTTTAAAAACACCAGTATAGGCTCTGAGGCCCTGACAGTAAAAAAAACTACATTTCCGCGAAAATGACGTCACTTCCGGTTTCGGGCAGGTAATGGCGGACATGCGAAAGTTCGCGCTGACGTCTATTCCAACGTAGGAAGTGTTATGAACAGCTGATCGGATCGGCAAAGCGTGTTTCTGGAATATTATGTTTTTGTTGCTGCAAGCGCTTTTTATGCAGTTTTTGCAAAGCTATATGTGGAAGAAAACCGTGACCTAGGACAAGCTGATGGCATAAGATGTAAGTACAACTTCTCCGGTTTCATATGCAAAAAAAATTATTGCGCTAGCTTACGTGGTTGCAGTGATACAGGGATTTAAAAATAGATACGCAAATTGTAGCGGGGGCGCTACGCTCGGCTCTAAAGGGTTAAAAGCTACACTTTGTAATCAATCCGGTTATCTCTGTCTAGTGTTAACATTTGCTTGAAGATTTAAAACATGTAAGTGTGAAAAATGTACAAAAATAAATAAATAGGCAAACACTTTTTTTCACAGCACCGTAGCTCTCAAAGGACATCCACACTGGATTTGTTTAAGCAACAGCTAATGAAAATGTGAATGAGGTTTATTAGTGCTTTGTGTTTCCCTGTGTGTCTGTCTTTAAGCCTGGGCCTCTAATCACACCTATTAAGGCATTTATTGGGTGACCTGGTGTGATAATATGAGGTCACCAGAGTTCATTTTCAGTTTCTGTGCAGCCCTGCTATTGGTCAGTACCCCCAACAGTGTGTACCAGCATATGATTAGCCTCCAGGCCGAGACTGTCTCAGTGCACATACGGTGGCCTAAGATTAGTGTTAAGTAGTTTGTGAAGACGGCGCTTAGATTGGAAGCGGCTACATTTTAAGCGGCAGAGCTGCTGCCTTTGCTAAAATTACTCTTTTTGTTTATGCTGAACAACAGAAGTTCAAGTTATGTATGATATCATTATTTTTGTTTTTGTGCAGCACAACACCGTGTGTATGCTTATGCCCTGTATACACTTCTTATAGCCACTGTTAAAAAGACTATTTATATTTATAGAATACTGTCCTTTATTAACTTGTGATTTTCACCTTCACTGACACTGTTGGCACCCAAAATCTCTTTAAATCCTCTGTAAATAAAGTATTTAAGTAAAAGTTACTTGTGAAAACACAACCTCCCACAAAAATCACATCTTTTTGTTTTTTTAATCACTTCATTCGCTTTACATTTCTTGGATTATTAAAACGCAGAGAGAGCAGTCCTGATACCATCAAATGCTCAGTAGTAAACATGAGACAGTTTATCAAAATAAATATTTCTTTCAAGTGAAAGTATTTTTGGAAAACAATATCTTTGAAGCTCGACATCCGATGAGATGACTCAGCCTGGCATTTTTATTTTTTTCCAGTGCAGGGAATGTGTTCAGCTTCTCGGTATATCACACTGGCTGCGAGGCTCAAACTATTGAGACGTAGAACAAAGATGAGAGGCTGATGGAGACACTCCGCTGTAGTGGCTCTACAGCAGTGAATAGGAAGTTGGATGAATAGGATTTGGAGGGGTGACAAATCGAACGGGGGATTAGGTGTCTGTGTTTGTGTGTGTATGGTGTGAGTGTGGGCTCCACCAGCTGGCTGAGTCCTCCTTCCCATTAACTGAGGTGTGTGTGTGTGTGTGTGTGTGTGTGTGTGTGTGTGTGTGTGTGTGTGTGTGTGTGTGTTTGTGAGACATGAATCTCATGTGTTTGCACTAAGCCCACTCTGGAAGATCCCCTGTAGGTTTCAGAAGTTATTATATACTTGCAAATATGCAAGCTGTTAAAACCATGTGGAGTTAACGTGCATATTAAAAAGGAGCTCCGTGTGACCTCAGGAAACCATTAATGATGCCTGTGGCCCTCGAGTGAACTCTAGTCTTACATTTGTAGTATGCTAGCTTGCATTAACCAGACAATGATGAGATGTAAATAGCAAATATAGCACATTTCTACTTAGGTGAGCACTCAAAGTGCTTTCGCTCAGTCACACACTCATTCATACAGCACTTTTATCTTTCATCTAACATTCACACATGCATGCACATGCACACACACACACTTATATATATTTTAGCATGCAGACTGGAAGAGTTGAGGACTGATCCACCAATCTTCGGGCTGGAAGACCCATCACTCTGTTTAAAGCTGCCACACGATGTATGTGATGTGTAAAATTATACTAACTTATTTATCAAATGAATATGTTAGCATCATGGATCATGTTAGTAAAAATAAAGTAATGGCAAGCTAGCAATCTAGCTATATCCACTCAGGTAGGATTTAGGTATTGATAATGTTAGCAATGCATGGAACCCAAATCTGAAACCCAGCAACCCCTCAGAAAAAAAATGGTTCATCCTAAAGACAAAACACCCAAACCCAAGTTAAAGAATGTTGAATGGTGAAACGCAGTGAGGAATGTTTTAAGAGAGAACAAGCAAAGGAGAGCTACCTCATGACTTTAATATTAATTTTTACCAACAAAGGTTTACTTTCCTGTTTCCATTAAAAAAGTGCTCATGAAACCTGGGGACTGGGACCTGAGGCAGTAGTTTTTAAACTGAAAGAACAGGTGGTGAACTGCTGGCCAATCATAAGCCTGCAATAATAACAGAATGCACTGATAACCGGACCTTAGGAGATACTTTTCTAACAAGTTTATGGGCTGAGTGACTTAAAGTTTTATTAGATGTTACCTGAATTAAGTCCATTTTCTAAATTTTAATCAAGCAAGTTTCCAAAGGGGAGAACATCTGCTTTTAGGACATCAAGAAGACGATGGTGGAAAAACATGCTAGTTTTAGCCGACATTAGCTTCTCTGCAGACATGGACAAATTTCCTCATATATCTTATCTAAATGTAGAAGTAAACTTTCTGACCTTAGCTTGCTTGCTTTTGTGTCCTTATGTATAGTTTGTGCTGCAGTTCATGTGTTGGGAGCTGTTGTTTGTTGACTTTTATGACTCAGTTTCCAAGCTACTGTTAGCTGCTGTTAGACAAAACAAACAGAAGCATCACATCCTTTGGTCTTTTGCAGAAAATCTCACCTGAATCTTTAGAAATATTTTTTTATGAAAATCCAATAAAAAAGGTATTGAATACTTTAATATAGGAATAAAACTAAAGTCAGTATGATGGTATTTTTACCATCATATCTATTTTTCTTGCTTCAGTAATAACCCATAGCTAAATTTAGCTTGTTCTGTTTTACATTAATTGAGAAATCTGAGTTTCGCTGCTTAATTAAATGACTAAACTAAATAGGTTAACATTCGTGTATGTTCACTTTTCTGTCTATACATATTGCTATTTCCAGCAGGCACCAAAAGAAAAAAAGAAAAGAAATCCAAGTGGGCGCTGTCATGATTGCAGGCTATGGTACACACATGATGTTGAGGCTCTGCTGCCAAATGATGTGGGCGGAAGTGAGTAAAGCAAACTTTCTGTCTCCACAAATAGATTTACACCCTTTAAAACCACGAGGCTTTATTTTAGAATTTGGCTTGTAAAACGTGTGTAAAGGCCGTCATGCATCCAGGCTCTTGCTGTCAGTCGCAATCTAAGAAGACACTTTATCACAACATTTCACAGCAGACATTCTGACATGTTAGAGCAGAAAATTGATAACATTAGTGAAGGCTGCTACCAAATTAGTTTTGTCTTGTATGGCTCATTGCAGCGGCTTAGTCGGACACTTAAATGGAACAGAGCTGTCGTTAAAGTTATTAGTTCCACCTGTCCCGCTCCTCCAAGTCAAGATTTCATTTTCTATTTCTGTTTTGTGCCTTTATTTGCCAGTCATAGCCTGAGAGGATGTGCAGAGACAGACACACACATACCAGATATACATACCATACATTCTAGACATGTAGAAATGCGTATAGGAACAATGTGTACTGTATGCTTGCAGAGAGATTAAAATATTTGGGGGATTATGTGTGAAAAAGAAGAAAATTAGTCTGTATCCAGAAGAACAATCAAATAAAATAAAAAAAATCACTGAACCATTATTGAACATTATTAAATGTCAAAATTATAGATAATTGGACTCGTGCTACATGTTACACACTGAATAAGACAAATGATTCATATTCTTCCCCTACAGAAAGATATATACACAAAGACAAAAGTATAAATAAATGAATATCTGAAAAGGTTGTTGAGCTGAGTATATTAGCTATTGTAAACCATGCAGTATTTATTTTGTTATATTCTCTGGAGGATATTTTTTGTTTTTATGAAAACCTATTTAGAAGAGTACACCATAGTTGTGATGCATAGTTGATGGTGCAACACACAACTTTACAGATTGTCATTTACATGTTGTTGTTACTGTTTACTATCATCAGAGAGCAGCGTCACAAACAACCAACCCCATGGGCAACTCTTGCTTGTGTTGCCTGCTACAGAGAAAATGAAAGTTATAATAAAGTTATAACATAAAAAGAGTCTAAGTGTAAGGAAGAGGACTCCCTTACTACATTTATTTATATTATATTATCTGTATAGCACTTTAGAGCACACCTTTCACTTTATTAAAAGCACCTTATCAAGCACTTTATTTAGCATTGCACTTTAAGCATGGATTTGCACAGTAAAACATTTGCACACAAGAAGTTTAATTATTTATTGAATATTTACTGGGAATTTTAAAATCAGTTGGTAGCCTTGTTTCAGATCCTGCACAGCTGCTCCTCATCAAGGAATGTGGTGGTTGTCTGTCAGGAGAGAAGAATGGTGATTGAGATTGTGATTAAGGTTTACCAGTAAGGAAAACTAATGCGCGCGTGCGTGTGTGTGTGTGTGTGAAATCTAGGAATAAAAGTGGTGCAAATAAGTGTTTGTAAAATAATGATTACTCACCTTTCTTGCCTGTGTCCACTTCAAGGTGTTTGGGCAAATGTTTCCCTGGGGGTCCAGACACCATTTAAAGGTTCCGGGAGAGACCATTGGTAAAGAGAGTGTGGTGAATCTTTTTGTGTTTGGGTTTTTATAATATTGGGTTTGGTGTAAAATTAAAGTGTGAAATATTTATTAATATAAAAATGTGAAATGTATTTATGTATTTATTTATTCTAATTGAGATATTGTATACTGTGGTGGAAGGTTGGGATTTAAGAATTTACCTGAGAGTGGAAGAATGGTTTAGTCTGTGACAGCTGAACATATTTAAGGCTGCCAGTTGTCATTAGAGGGTGGATTTGTGCTGTGAAGAAGCTCGACGAGTTAATTGTTGTAAGGAGAGCTGTATAGCAAATAAATACTTTTTGTTCCACTACACTTGCCTTGGTCCATCTTACTGTGTTTCCAGCCGCTAAGGGCCGCCCTGTTACATTAAGTGAAAGTGACAGTTAAAAGCAATTAAAAGATATTTTTATGAACTTCTCCATTTTACAGTTAACTCCTTTTTCACTCCCTTCCCGTTTTGTTCAACTGTCAAACCATTGAGCATTCAACCCATGTACCGTGCCATCCATGTTGACCTATGTGCTGTTGGTTTTTGTTTTTGGAGGCCTGCACAGATGCAAGCTTGTATGTCTTGCATAACTGTCTTTTACAAATTTTTGGTATTTTTTTTGAATAGCTGCATTTGCCAGTAAGCGCTGAACATAATCTTAACGAGACATCTATTAATGGTATGACTTTCTGAAGATGCTAATTGCAAGGTGCTGTTTCTCAAACCTGCTACTCTTTGACTAAATTAAGTGATCCTTCAGCAGCCGCAGGTGTGATGTGACTCCACATGGAGGTACATTAATCCTGGAATTGGACGGTGCAGGAGTCGGATTGGAATTGAGCCCAAGTGTAATGGCAACTTCGGACAGTGAAAGACAGGCTTTAAAATAAAATGTGCTTACTGGAGAAATGACACAAAGACACTTAAGTGACATCCAAACAGGAAGCAATAACCACAGATTGTCATTGACACATAACAACAAGCATAAGACACATTAGCGTACCAGTGTCTCTCTTTTCTCATGCTTGACACAAGTGATCAGGACTTTTTTCTTAAGTATTTTTATTCATGTTTTCAGGCCTAAAGATGAATAAAAATACTTGAGAAAAAATCCTGATTGAGGTTGCCATAATTCATGCATGACAGGATTAAATAACAATAATTACAATGAAACACGTCATACATCTATAGTAGCATTAAACGAGGTGGGTGGCAGGGGATGAAGTGACACATCAGTGTCCAATGTAGTGGTTTATGTACAAGTATACCATCAACACCACCAATACAAGAAAACAGCCTTTGAATAGCTGCTCACTGTAGTGACCACTATGCGTGAAAGGGTTAAAGCGCCAAGCAATGACAGCGAAGAATATCATACCAACCATGGACGCTGCATTTTTGTGGAGTGCATCTGTAACAGTAGCCTACCATGTTAGCCCTGTCTCTTGGGGGAAAACAAGGATTATAAGCCTTTAAGAGGTTATTGATTCATTTTGACCAATTAATTAGAAGTTTTTAAAAATGGATATTTGATAGCAGATCATTCATCTAATTTCCAATCAGCTGGTTATCTGTCTAAGATGATCAATGCAACTGAAAATGCTGACTTCAGCCAACCTTAATGCTGTCATCTGACTTCTTTTAGAATAGCAAGGTTATGGCTGTCTACATTTAATATTGTGCTACAAGTTTGAAGCTAAATCTAGCAAAAGCAGGAAGTAAACGTCAACTTCAACTGAAAATGGTCACTGAGGACTTCTACTCATTGCACACTGAATGTGATCTTCACTGGAAACGGTCCTTTTTTCCCCAGAATCCAGCAACAGTTTGTTTTTTTTTCAATCTGCAGCAAGAATGAAAATAAAGGGAACATTACGAGTCATGCATTCTTGGAAAGCAGTAGGCTTCACTAATGGATCCAAATCAACAAGCCAATTATCTGTGGTGTAATTATCTCCGACAGGCAGCACGCAAAGACTCGGCCTGTCATTGACTGGCTGCTGGATTCGCCCTTGTAAGAAATTGCTTTTCAAAAATTCCTCTTTTGTTCGCCTGCATTGGTTTTTCAAGGAAGATAGGGGAAGTCAATAACACATCTAAAGTTTATACCACCGCTAATTTAAACTGAGGACCAAGGCTTGAGGATGTGGTCATTCTAACCTTGCCATTTTTATTGCAGATTATTAGTGAGTAGCGCATTCAACTAAGGCTGGCAGCTAAAAAGCGAAATAACCAGCATATTACACTGGTTTACATCAACCTCTGCTTCAAGGTTTGATGGCTGTGTGTTCAGAGAGACTCTTCTGCACTGGTTGCAATAAGTGATATAAAGAGATGCCCAGTTTGAACTTTAGCAGGCCATCTTGAGCAGCCGTGCCACTCGCCCGCAAAGAGCTGAGGAGAGCCCCAGATGAGGGGTCACTCAGCAGCCGCGGAGCAGAAGCCAGAGGGGGATTGCAGTGACGTGCCCGTGAGCTCCGCTGGCAGCCAGCTGTGCCAGAGTGGACCGAGCCCCAGGCCAAGAGGCCGAGGGCACCCCACCCCCGAAGTGGCCCGAGCTCCAGGCTCCAGGCTCCAGGCTCCAGGCCCCGACAAGCAGCCACCAGGAGTGAGCCGGTGCGTACCTGAACGCCCATCCCCAGACACCAAGAACCACCAATGCACCGATGTCTGAGGGTGTCTGCCACTGGCAGGGGGGAGTGGTGGGGGGAGATAGGCCTCCATACCTTGGAGGGCCTGAGATGTCCCTAGAGAGGTGACGTCTGATACCCGACCTGACATATAGACACAGACAAACAGGCACACACAGATACAAACATCCATTCCCACCCTCATGCTCTCATATGCAAATACTCAGCACTCACCCAACGTGGAGACAGACATAAATAGACACTGTACACACAATCACACTCCCCAAACGTACTCTATACCCCAGGTCTAGGTACCCTTGCCCCTAGAGGGGGAAACTGCACCCAGACCCAGGTAGTGTTACCCTCTTCCCTGGGGTGGAGAGAAGCAGACCGCCCCATCTTGAGCATGTCTACATGCATAAATGCACTGAGTTGCTGTCTTGTGGTAGGTTAATTAGATATTGGAGTTTATAAGCAGTTGAAATGATTAAAGTCAGTGCATGGAGCTTTAAGTAAGTTGTGTTTTCTTTTTTGTTAACATTTAAAGAAGGATGTATTCCACTGCTATAGCACAACAGCTCATATGTTCAGCTATGTTCAGCTTACATGTGTTAAAATATTTTCACACTCTCCGCATCTATTCGCATGAATTTGCAGCATTAATTTTTATGATCAAGTTAGATTTTTCCAGTTTTTCTCATGTGAATAATAATATCTGACTAATCAACCACTGCGGTTGGCAACAACAGTGCTTGTAGCTTAAAACACGCACCGGTACTGAATAGGCAATGATATGGAAATAGTAAAATAATACTGTTTTACATTAACACATGGCTAAATGCTGTTCCAGGTCAGTCAGCTTTCTGAAATTATTTACCCATGTGAACAGTAAAAGGCCGTCTTTGTGAGCTCATAAACACACATGCGCACTGTTGCAAATCCACACACAAACACACACACTTAATAACCATCCCCCGCCTCCCTTTGACTGGCCTTAAGAAGTGTTCTGTTGCTGGTTAATGAAGAGGAGGGAGGTGGCGAGGCAGGTGCTGCTGCAGGGGAACAGTGGGCCACTTGTGGTTCCTTTGAGGGACTCTCCACACTCGTCCATCTCTCTCTGCCCCCCTCCTGCACGTTCACTTTGTCTCATGCTGTTTCACCCCCACCACCATCACAGACAAGTGTGATTCCTTGCCTCCTTGCCTGTCATTTCTCCCACTCTTAATCATTTCTTTTCTCTTATCCTTCTCCTTTCCTTACACTGGATAAAGATAAAACAAACAACAACAAAAAAAATCCTAAATCCAACAACAGTGTATTTCCTGGACAAATAGATATGTCACATCCTAAGATGTGGAACCCAACATCAACTCAACTCATGTTTAAATTACATCGTTTATCTAACCAGCCAAATTTTTGTACCTACTGAAGCTTGGCTGGTTGCTGGGATAAGTCACAGAAAGAAATCAGCTTTTAACATGTTTGTGAGTCATTGTTTTTGTCCTTGAAATACACAAAGATTCAGTACAGAACAAGTATTCAACAAAGCACATTGTCAAACAGGATTCTTTTAGTAACTTTTTTTTTCCTCTTTGAATTGAATTTTGAACCATCAATATGAACAACACCTGCACTGCAGATGAGTCTCCCACCACAATGACAATTCTCTCAAGGGTAATGGGCTCTGAAAGAGGCAATGAACTATTAAGAAGTGATCAAACTCCCATTTAGGACATCAGTACAACTCATTTTTCTGTGCTTCGTCTCACCACAGACGGCTAGCTCTGCAAAAACAAAACCTATAGAAACCTCAGATTCCAACTCAGTATGAAGTCTGGAAGTCTTCTCTACTCTGATAGACACATTAAAATCAATACTGCACTGATTTAGACTCTGCAGAAACTGCTTTTCAGATTTTAATGAACGCTAAACGCTGTGTGCCATTTATTTGGGAATCATCTTTTATCTAACTTACATCCATCAATGAAAGGTGCAGAAGCATGACAGTAACTTTGCACCCACTGTTATCACCACCTGGTGGCCGTAAAAAATAAAAAAATAAAAAAAAATTAAATGCTGGTTTTAAGCACTTCCATGTTGACTTAGACCCATAAGCAGCATCCAGTTTTTGCAGATTCTGTGAAATCTTGATTAGTTGGTACTAACACACTCAAAGTGTGCCAGTAAAATATCTCCCACATCATTACTTCAGCGGCATCAGCCTGAATTAAGAGATGTTCTTCTGCAGACCTTAGTCACAATGATTTGCTATTTGAGTTCCTGTCACATTCCAGTAATTAAATTCAACTTTCTGACTCAGTTAAGGTCAGTGTTCATGACGCCACCATAATTATGAGACTGGGCAAAAATGGCGTGTTTGGCACAGTTCCAAGACAAAATCCACTGCTGAACAAAAGGATTATATAAAGGCTCATCCCAGTTTTGCCAGAAAACATCGTGATGATCCCCAAGACTTTTGGGAAAATACTCTGTGGACTGCTAAGACAAAAGTTGAACTTCTTGGAAGGTGTGTGTCCAATTACATGTGGTGTAAAAGTAACGCAGCGTTTCAGAAAATCACACCAACCGTAAAATATGGTGGTTGTATTGTGTTGACCTGGGGCTGTTTTGCTGCCTCAGGAGCTGGAAGGCTTGCTGTGGTAAATGGAACCATGAATTCTGCTGCCTATGAAAACATCCTGAAGGAGAATGTCCCAGCTATCTATTAATGACCTCAAGCTGAAGCACACTTGGGTTCGGAGGAAATCAAGAAAATTAAAAGAAAGACTTCGGAGTGGCCTAGTTAAAGTCCTGACCTGAATCCGATTGAGATGTAGTGGCATGACCAAAAACCCTCCAGGGTGGCTGAATTACAACAATTCTGCAAAGATGAGTGGGCCAAAATTCCTCCACATTGTTGTAAAAAATTCATTCCAAGCTATCACAAAGGCTTGATTGCAGTTGTTGCTGGTAAGGCTGGATGATAGAAAGTTGATGACAAGAAGATATGGGGGAAAAAAAGAAAGAAAAAGAATTTGAAGAATTAAAGAAAAAACCCGGGTGGGGGGCAAAGACAACCACAGAGAAAAGACATGGGAACTGAGAAAGAAAAAAAAAAAAAACTAAAACTAAACCCTCAAACACCAATGTGTCCTTTAGTAAATAGATGTATTTCATAAGAGATTTTTTTTCCACTCTGTGGCTGGCCAAGAGAATAGCTCTAAGAAAAACATAAAATAAACATAAAATTTGAGATCCCCCTCCCCCCCCCCAAAAAAAGCCTTGTTACCTTAATGATCATCCAAATTGTTAAGTAAGAAATGTAATGGGCTAATGGGTTTTTAGAACCTTTTTAGGAGTACATTTCTACCTAGTTTAAAACAACAAAACAAACAAAAAAAACCTACATCAGTATAATGCTGTTAGATACTACTAAAAAGCTCAAGATTAAAGAATACATTAATACATTATAAACCATCAGCCATTTGTGATGTACAGTTTAGATCCTCCAAAGCACCATTAACCAATGCAAACCCTGCCTCTGTTGTGTTTTCACATGGTTAAACTTGAGGTGAGGATCATCTTAATATGAGGAGACATTACCGGTTTGACATAAGGGAAAAATAAGTGTTTCAACACTGCCCTGAACAACTGTAGGAGCTCACACACAGAGCAGCCATGAATCAAATGCCCTCTCATCTCAAGCGACCAGGCGCAATCTATTTCTCATTCTCTTCTTATTGTTGACACACTGTCATTGCTGGGTCTCGCTGCCTAGCAACAAAATCCGGGCAGGCGTTTTTCCAATCTTCTGTCAGGGAGAAGCTCCGCCCCTCACCGTCCCTGGAGGAATGATTGAAAGGTCACTTCACTCCTCGCCTCGTCTCAGAGCAAAGATTGTCTTTTCTGAAAACTATGAAGAGGGTGTGCGTGTGTGTGTGTGTGCGTGTGTGTGAGAGAGAGAGCGAGAGACCGGGGGAGGACACTTGAGTGTTGGTGCAAAACATTCGGTGATGAGTGGGCAGAGCAGCAGCTCCACAGACCTGGTGATCGAAGTTGTAAAGGGGGAGGTTTTGCTGCCAGATCAATAATCCGACACTTACCTCATCGCACGCTGAATGTTACCCTATCGGACTGCTCCATTGTTATTCTTCAATAGGTCAAAGGCCCTGTGGAGCACTATCAAAGGAAAAGTGTTTCATTTTATTTATTTATTTTTTTACAAACTGGGTCATTGTATTGTATTTTTGGTCGACTTTTGTATTCATTAGGGCACATTTTACGCACCCTATCCATGCTGAAATGCTGGAACAAGCTACTGAATAGTGTCATAGAAAAGTATTGTGGGCAAATATAGGTTAGCTTTTGCTTTATGTTCAAATAATTTAGACTTCGTTAGCCCAGAAATTACATTTTATTAAACAGACATGGATAGCCAAAGCCAGCAAAGCCTTGTGTTGTGAGCATTTGTAGAACTGCTTTGCAAAATTATGATTGTTCATTTCAGGGTCTCAAATACTGGACTTCTGACAGATCCTGATGGCATAGTTGAATGTTACTTGTATCTAAATGGACCAGCACATTTAAAGTGTCTGTTTTTTAAATCAGCTACCAAAGTGTCTAGTGCTCTTCACAGACCACTAGACATAAACCATAGACCGTCAAAGGTCAGTGATAGTCTGCCAATTCAAGTGGCAATGGAGAAAACAAAACATCCAATGGTGATATGAAATGGGCAAGTTCCAGGTTGATGTGACTACTAATGTGAATAAGGGATATTGCAGGGAGACGTAAGACAAGATAGCAATTACATTAGAGGGTTACCTATGCAGTCGAAGCCTGGAATATCTGCTAGGAACCAAAGCGATGTGGGTTGAGCTAATTGCTTCCTGTGTTTATGCTGCTTTAGTACTGATTAGCTGTGGCGGCTCGCCCATCTGCATATGAAGCCAGAGGAAGTGTAGCAGTTGAGGGGCAGCATTGGCGTTTTGTTTTACCAAAACTCTTTTTCAAGATTTGTTTATTAACTTTTAATTGAGATGGGAGTTACCAGCAGTCTTGATTTCATAATCTGATGGTGCTCTACATAGCTGGCTTAAAGCCTTCTCTCCCTCTTCGTTTTTTTTGCCCGGGCTTGGTTCTCTGTGATTTTTTTCCCCCTCGTCTATGTAAGTCAGCATCTTTGCACGATTAAAAAAAACAACAACAATCTTTTAACTCCAACAACATTGTGGACTATTAAATATTGTTTTTCCTTTAAGCCATGGACTCGATCTCTCACTTAGGGTGGAAGCAGTTCCATGTCCGAATCGCAGACAAGCCCCAAAATGTGTTTTTGTCCGCAAATCCATAGCTCAAAGCAACCCACGCCCATCAGATTCAGACCCGTCTCACCTCCTCCCCACCTCAACCTGGCCATATAGAGAAAGGGTTTAAGTCTCCCCCTGCTTGATCTTTATCAGTGTCTACACTCCTGGGGGTCCTGTCCTACTTCCTATCATTGTTGGACTCTGCTTTTCTATGTAAGAGAGTCTAAATGCCAGATATTGTGTCTCATGTCACTAGCCAGGGCAGTACTGGACAATGAGAGGGAAGTCCCTCTTAATAAATTTTGCAGTAGAAGGTTGGAGGGGTGTTAGTACTGTAGATTATAATGCTGACAGCTTGGAGATGGGGGGTTGTGTTTTGTGAATCATTTTTACTGGCTCTTTGGGTCCTAAAAACTACTTAGACTTAGGAAAATATAGAAATTCGGGTTAAAATATGACACAACACTGACAGTGCATGCTGAAAAACTGTGCATTGAGAATGTGTTTCAATATGATCCGAAGCATCCATGTGAGACAATTTGGGAGTGACAGACCATAGCAAAACCTGGTGCTTCATGGCACAAACGTCAAAGGACACCTTGTACATGTCTTTGAAACAGAGTTTGACACCCTGAGAAATGAACAGGCTGGCACAGAAAGCAAAGGCAAATTGATCCCTGCACAGATTATCGGTGCGCTCAAAGGAAAATGAGTTTATCCTCGTTTTGTGACATTTCAAACACATGCTTGATGATTCCTATAAGTTACAAATAATGGACAAATTGTTAATTATGTTAGTTTTCAGATGTGCACGACTTGAAAATTATATTTCTGTCTTTTATTTGCAGCTACCCGCTTTGTGGTACTCAGCCATCAGGCACCCAAGTGTTTGGATTTCTGTTGTGTTGTGTTGTGTGTAAGTATTCATTGATTCTCAATTTAAAGCAATGGCTGAACAATTTGAAACAATGACTGTCAGTTGCTTGCAGTCAAGCGATTAGTGAGTAGTATAGAATTTGATCAACACATCATCAACAAACTGCAGTGTGAAGACAAGAAACCCTTTCCAGCCTGACAAATGTCAGCGTACAAAACATCCCCCACAACAACACATTCTTCAAGACCGGATAAATGTGTTACTTAAGAATTCATGATTGTTAAAGAAGACAAAATATTTGTCATATTCTACCCACATCAGCTGGACCATTAAAACCACTGACAGGTGAAATGGATACCACACTGATGGAAAACCTTGGGTTTTGGCAATTATCTGCATGACAAGCCCCATAATTGCCAGACAATGCACCCTGCCACACTACAAAAACTGCTCAGGAACGACAAAGAGCCCAAAGGCTTGAACCGGCCCCTAAACTCCCCAGCAACAACAACTGGAACAAACCAGATCCACAGACACTCCACGCTGAAACTCACAAGACCGAGTGGATACATGTTCCTAATGCCAGAGGACACCCCAAGAGGTTCCGGTGGCAGAAGTGGGACCTACACAATAATAACTTTGTTTTGGGTGTTTTTTCAATTATTGAGTTACATATGATAATGTGGTACAAAATATGTTAAAACCCGTCTGATTAACTGACCGCACATTGCAATTGTTGTGAAAGGAACAGAAAAATACATTTCAATTAAAAGTGTTCAACAGGAAGTTATGCCAAGACCCCAATTACATATTCTCAGAAGAAGAGTGAAATTACATTTTTATTACAAAAAGGAGGGGAAAAAAAGAGTGAAAGCTATGAGGTGGAAATTAAAACAAATTGACATGCATATTTCATTCTGATGAATTTGACAGAGCCCATTAACTGCACTGCAGTGGTGGGTTTTTTTATTTTACTGAGGTGAATGTAGCTGAGGGTTGTGATGAAAAGAGAATGAAAATGGGAGCATGGAGGGGGACTGAGGTGGAGAGCTACATTTATGGAGCTGAATGAATTTAGTCCCATCTCTATGTGAGGAGACGTGACGTGACTACATTGCAAAATAAATGGTCTGTCGTTCACAGCAGATTGATAATCTATGGGTCTCTCCTTGAACTGTAAGCATGGACTGTAACTTCAAGAAGCTTCGATCCAGATGTTTTCGAGCAAGACCATTACGTCAGACCAATCAATGATGACCAAAATCTTTTGAACTGTGTGTTTGCACGGTTGCCCGATACAGATCACTAAAAATCAAATGCGAAAGTAGAGCAGAGAGTTTAGTTTAGTTTAAACTTTAAAAAAAATGTGGTTTTGAGACTTGTTCATACTCTTCTATCTCAGCCCTCTGAGGTCTACGTCACAGATGACATCCCTAACCCTAGTAAGAAATGTGAATAGTTTTCGATATGCATCAGTTAGACTGATTATTTTTTTTCCTTGTTCCCTGATTGCCAAGACTTGAGAAAACTACTTTAAAAATACAAAAATCACACACTGGGATTGCCTAGGATTAGAGTTGGGGTTATGCTGGAGCTGAGGTTGTCATCAATGTTAATTTAGACCTCTGAAAGATTTTATAAAGACTTAACAAGAATGAGATTTGACCTGACCTTAAAAAATTCAATCAACAGTGCAGTGATTAAATCAGTATGGAATGTTCAAGGCTATGCAACACTATTAAAGGGTAGTTAAAGGGAAACTGTTAGCATTCTTCAAACTTTAGGCCTCAAATTACTTCAGATTTATGTACTGTCTAAGACCTGTCTCTGTCAGGCAGACCTGACATAAGGATCAGCAACAATGTGGCAACCAGAAACTGCACAATTCAAATAAAATTTAATGGTTATAATGGGAGAAATAACCATGGCAAAGACCGTTTTCAGAGGAATAATTTTGTTTGTTTGTTAAGCAACTTAACAATGACCTTTGACTCAATTGAGAAATTAAGAAAATGAATGAACCAGTGTTGTAGCCACACAAAACAGAGTTTAGCAAAGATTTAGTCTTTAGGCACTTTGTTACTAGCAGTCCGTGAGAGGAACACACAATTTGTTCCAGTTTCTTTATTTGAATCCATGAAAAATGCCAAAGATAACACAGTTTGACAGGCATAAAATAGCATTTTTGCACCAACAAGGTCATTCCCAGCGAATTATTGGCTGAAAACTCTCAGCATGGTGTGCAGTGTGTTCTGAAATGATTTGACAAAACTGAACAAGTAGAGAACAAAAGAAGTGACATGCCTAAAAAAAAAACTTGATAAACCAGATAAATGATATCTGAAAGTCATATCTTTAAGAAACAGGATCAAAATCCAGCAAAGACCTGGTGCAGGACATGCAAGATGCACGGAACATTCAGGTGATCCATGTAGTTTCTGTTGAAGCCTCATCAGATCCAGTCTCAGTGGAAGGCTGGATATCAAAAAGCTTTTCTTAAGGAGGAGAAACAGGGAGAAAAGCCTGATGTATGCCAAACTACACAAGAGCTTAACTGAACTGGCAACAGGTCTTATGAAGTGATGAATCCAAATGTGAAAGTTTTGGTGCAAGTTGTCTTCCAAATGTATAGAGATCAGGAAACAGGTACAACAGCGAGTTTCTACAGCCATCTGTACCACAAGGTAGAGGCTCTGTCATTGTTTGGGGCTCCATTTCAGCCAGTGGTGTTGGAGATCATGTCAAAAGAAGAAGTGTACCATCAGAATATGATCTACCATGCAATACATGTCATCTGTAAAGCATCTGATTGGGAAAGCTTCATTTTTCAAGATGAAATAACTCTCCCAGTGCAGTAAAAGCATACTTGGATAGAATACACACTGAAACTTTATCAGTCATGGACTTGAGACAGGTTAACAAAATTACAAGAAAACTCACCTAAGAGAGTTCAGGCTGAAAAACTTGTCTGAAATTATTTTAGCTTTGTTAATTTAGACTTAAAACTTGACTTGGACTTAATATTATGAAACACACAGCTATTAGAAACATTAACAACTTGCATTTCTTCCTGCATTTTACTTCAGACTTGGTTCAGACTTGAGTTTAACACTTAAAGCAACGCTAAAGAATACTTGAATTTGTCTTCAGTTGTTCAAGATTAACTCAGACTTGTGCTTTAAAGCTGTAAAACTGCTTTTTCTCAGTTATCACTATTCATTTTCTCTAGGAAAATATAATTAAAAGCCCATGCCCCTGTTTTAATACTCATACTGCCTCGCCACACAACAAGGTTGAATTTCAAAGACTGAACATGCGATTGTAGATAAACTTCAAACATGATACAAAGCCAGCATCCATAGTGTTAAAAACTTCCATTCAAGCCACTTTCATCTGGTTTTTCCTTCCATCTAAAAAGCCACTCCTGTGGTCTGATCAATACCGTTTCAAATTTTTATCAGACAGAGAACAAAACAGACACAGCTATAGGCAACCTTCAAAGCTAAGTCCCCTGGATGCATAATGGAAAAAAACTAACAAGCCCATCTCTCATTAACATTCCCCCACAGTCACCTTCAACAATGCATCTGCCTTTCTGCGAGTGGCAGCACTCAGTGGGGAGATGGATTTCTCTGTTCTCGTGTTGGAATATTTTAATGTGTCATCAAAGTGGCAGCTCATTCCTGGCACAGCGAAACACTAAGCCAGAGCCAAACACTGGAACAAGAAGTCTGTCTGAGGGATAATATTAGCATACAGCCTCTGTGGTTTGATACGAGAACGAATTCAGACAAGACTTTATTGACTCTGAGGCAGCCTGAATGGCGCAGTGATTGTAGACCTTTGTGCCACTGGCATGAAACAAGAGATTGCAGTATAGGCTGTGGAGGCATGTAGCGTCTGCATGAGTGTGTGTGTTTGAGGGTAGCTTCTTTTCTCCGACTCAAGCAAAGCACCGTGAAAGGTCTTTTATAATTTTCTTTAAATCTTCGTTGGCTTTTCAGGCCTGAAGAGCAACCAAATACAACAACCTCTCTCTCACATTTCAACCTGTTCATGGAAACTGGAAATCAGGAGCAGTCAAAGGTTCACAGTTTGACAGGAGCAAAAGCAAAAGCAGCAGTGTGAAGCGCTTCTTTAATGTAAAGTTAGCTGTTGGAACAGTATTATTTACATTGTACCAAAATTCTCAAAACAGATAGCCACAATATTCTGCCATGGTCTTGCTGCAGCATGACACCACAGACAGTAAACAGATGGACCTAGGCCTCGCAATGTTGGCTTTATTAAAAAACAATCTTTGAACTTTTGGGTGGAGAATTTCACTCACCAAAATCAAAGCATAAAGGTTTTAGATGGCTTGTTCACCAGCTCATATTATTTCCCAGCTCTTTCCATTAAAATACTTCAAAGTTAGCAAGGGCACAAACACTCACTGGTTAGCAGTCAGGTGAGGCCTGATGGACACTGATCAGTTACAGCTGCCTCTGCTATCAATGCCTAGTTGAAGCATGCTAATCCGGTGAAAGCTGTAATGTTCTAGGAGGAAATGGAGCTGATAATGTTAAGATTTTCTTTGGGAGTGACCAGGATGAACAAGATTAGAAATGAGAACATCAGAGGTCCAGCTCAAATTGAAAAAGAATGAGTGGCAAGGTTGAGATGGTTCGGACATTTGCAGAGGAACACCTCAGAGAAGATTTGTGGTTGTGGTGAAGGAGGACATGCAGACAGTTGGTCTGACAGAAAAAGACAGGGTGAGATGGAGGCAGATGATCCACTGTTCTGACCCCTAAAGGAGGCACCTGACAGAAGAAGAAAATGATTGAAGACATGTTGAATCAACTTGAGAGAAAATGGAATAAAAGGCAGCCAACATCTAAAGAAGAGCTTTGAATGTCTTTCAAAACGTATGGAGAACTATTCCTTAAGACTACTTAAGAAAATCACAAGAAAACATGCCTAAGACAGTTCAGGCTGTGTTAAATAAAGGCGGTTACACCAAATACTAATTTTCAAGTTTTTTTTTAATTGTGCAAACTCTGTTTAAGTATTATATTCTGTCTCTCTACATATGCTTGCACATTTTAATAAATCACAGCACCTATTCCCCATCTTCCTACCAAAATACAAAGCAATGATGTGTAGTTTGAGACCTTTGCACAGTACTGTAAATACGGAAACCAATTAATAGATGAATGAAGAAAGATGGAAATAGCCTAAAGATGTTGTTTTAGAAATGTAGAAATAAATTCAGTATCTGATTCAGTGCATTAACTAGGAGAGCCAACATGTAGATTGTAGATATCTAAAGATTTATGTGCCATAACATGTTCATATAAGAGCTGTCTGTAACCATATAACCACCATCAAACTGTAAAATAAATAAAATAAGATTTATATATGGAAAAGACTCCGACCGCCTTTTCTAGCACGGGGAATAATGATGAAGTCAGTGAAGCGGTTTCTTTAGTGCTGCAGTGGTACTCAGTCTAAGGTTCACAGCATTCAGAATGAAACCATCTCTTGTGTGGTTAAGAGCGTCCACACGCAGCTCTTCACACTCTAGTTCCTCTGAACCACTGTTAGAAAGACAGCTCTTGTACTTTGCTGCACTTTGCCGTCCACAGCCTGTGTGAGTCATTTCCTCTTCAGAGGGTCTGAGCACTTCAGCCGCGGTTCAAAAAACTGCAGCGAGAAGAGAGGCTCCGGCTAAAACCACAGCACTGGGATCAGTATTTTTAACCACCACAGAGCGGGAAAAACAAACTCCCCACATTAACTCTGCTTGGCTGTTAAACTGAGGATTCAAATCCTGACATCCTCGTTCCTGCTAGTAATTAGGCGTGCGTGTCATTTTAATGCTCTCGGTTACTTGGAAAGTGGGGTCACCTTTCACAGAGCCAGACCGTCAGTCACCACCACATGAACCCCTGCCTCCGGCTTTACACCTGTTGTCTGCTGGGAGACACAGAAAAAGTGTGAGCAGTGTTAGCAGGCCCGGCCCTGCACCCTGATGGGGATATCTGATCCAGGGGTGGGCAACAGCTGCAAAGTGCTCTCAGCACTGTGACGCCAATCACCCCTTTAGATCTCGCTTGCCCATGATGTGCTATGACTGTAGAGGAATTTGGCAGAAAACAAAATGTGTGAGGAAACTGTAAATTTGAAACTTCTGAGAATGCAGCGTGAAAAATGAATTACTCAACCCTCTGTAAAAAAACAAAACAAAACAAAACAAAAAAAAACATGGTCACCTTGCACATGGTTTACTCCCTTAAATACTAAATTACTCCTGAAAAAGCAGCTGCAGACTCATGCACATAAGTCACCATGGGGCGGTGGTGGTTGTGGTGGGTGGGGGGTGTGCAGCGAATTTAATGGGGGAAAAAAATATGAGCTACAGTTGCAGCTATTCACCCCCTGATGACACTGGTGATATATTTCAGAGCTGATGAGAAAAACAACTTTATTTCAAGTCTCACCACAAAAAAACAAGAAGAAAAAAAATGCTTGCTGTAGTAATGAGGAGAAATGTGGCAGGGTTAACGCCCACCTTGCAGATTGTGCACTGGGCCAGTTGTCTCACTGTTGAATGATTTCAATTCTGCAACTGAGTAATCTGTGACTGAATAATGCTGGCAGCGCTCCAGCACAGCTAAATTGAAAAACTTGGGAGTAATTTGGCCCGTGATGAGAAAGAGATATCTACACTGCTGAGTTTCTGCGCTGAATTTGTGTTGTTTTATTCATGCTCGAACGCTGATAAAGCGCCAACTGTAAATAAAGGAAGGGGCGCTGAGTCGACTGAAGCTGTTGCAGACAGTTTTCGTTTCTGCACCAGCGAGATGTATTCTTATTTGTTTGGTGAGATTTGAAGGTGATATTTCCCCTTCTTTGCCTTCTTGCTAAAGGTTAGATGAGAAGATTAAATGTGTAGCTGAGGTATCAGCTTAGCATGAAAACAGGAAACAACTAGATATGCTCTGCACAAAGGTAACTAGAGACCATGCTGCAAAGTGATCCCACCATAGACGATATAAAACAAGGACATAGCCACTGTGTTATCACCCACTGCTTTGTGAACTACTATTTTGAAGCTTTTCAATTCAGTTTTATTTATATACTGCCAGTTCACAGCAAGCCATTTAAGTGGTCTTTATAGAGTCTATGATATTAGAGAGAGAACCCCAACAGAAGCACTTGGTGACAGTGGGGAAGAAGAACTCCTCTTTAACAGGAAGAAACCTGCAGTTAACTGCCAGGATATAAGCTTTATTAAAAAGGAAAATCTGAAACCTAATCTTAAAAACAGAGATGGTGTCTCCCAAATGTCTCAGGTTTAGCATTTTGAACTCCTTTTTTCAGTTAGAAGGGACCATATTTGGAAAAGATGGTTAGTGATATACAGCTGTGTTAGGATTTCCCTGTTTCATATAATTTACCAAACAAAGCTGGAGCTCAGCTTGGATAATTACCACTCAGCAGGCCAGATAATTTATCCATCCATCCATCTCTTTTCTACCATTGATCTGGGTTTGGGTAGAGGAGGTAGCAGTCTAGGCACCTCTTTCAACGCATCCGGGGGGTTAACTGAGTTTTTAAAAGCTAGCTAAAAGATATGGATCTCTCTAGTGATTCCTTAATTTGCCCCAGGACCTCCTCCTCGAAGGACATGCATGAATAACATCACCTAGGAGGAGTCAATGCCATGTACCTCAAGCTAGTTTTGGAAGCTGAAGAGTCAACCGCAAGGATCTTTGCCTCTTGACTGACACCCAACCACAAGGCACCAAACTCTCAGAGCCCCTGGTGTGGTTGGTGGGCCTATTAGAAGGCAGATCAGTTTAGCCTCTTTAATCAAGGCCTGGCCTCTGCCCTGGTGCTGCTGTCCTGGGCAGGCTAAACTAGATCTTTGATTTAAGGTTGCAATCCCCCAAGGGGAGATATCCACCTCATTAGATAATAAATTAAGTTAGATCATCCTGGTCTTTTTTCAATTTTTAGAATTATTTCTAACATATATTTATTTCATTTTTTCATTGATCTTTCAGTCTGATAAATACTCATCAAATTGACTTCTTAAACTTGGGTGACTGGAGGGTTCCTCAACCTTATAAACAAGATAGTTGCGTAACAATGAGCCACGAGATTGCACATTAACTATCGTGAAACCAATTTATTAATCCCAAGGGCTGTTCACAAAGAACTGGAGAAATGACTGCAATCACAGCACTAAAAGATGGCAAATATTGTACTCTTAGGCCCCTTCTTTGGTTCAGAGGTGGCGATCTACCTTTTACAAACCAGTGCTCCTCTCAGTCCAGGATGTGCATATCCTCATCATTGAAAGAGTGGCCAAACTTGCTTTAAAGCTCCTGGCACACAGTTTTTGTGCTGATGTTAATGCCAGAGGACGTTTAGAACAGTCATCTATTCACCAAGACCATTTCTGATGAGGCTTCAGTGAATAATAGATGGATCAACTGAAGGGCCTCATGCATCTGTCAGATCTGTGTCAGGTCTTTGCTGCTCTGCCCCCCCACCCGTTTCTTAAGGACATCAGTTTTAGATATTGTTCATCTGCTGAGCTTATTTTTTTAACCCCTGACACTTCTTTTGTCCTCCAACTGTCTATTTTCCTCCAATCTTTTAAGGTCACACTGGACTGCTAAGTTATAATCAGTGTTGGGGAGTAACAGAATACACGTACCGCCGTTACGTATTTAAAATACAAAATATCAGTAACTGTATTCCGTTACAGTTACCGTTTTAAAAGGCGGTATACAGAATACAGTTACTTTGTTGAAATGAATGGATTACACGGCAGTATTTTCCTGTTTCATAAGGCTATGAACTCTATATTTTTGGTGTCCACGCCGGTGGAAACCCAAACAAAACACGTATTAAGAGGCTCTCATGTCTGTGTCTCAATCTCGCGGCCCATGTCACCCCTACTTGTGGCCCGCATAATGACGTGAAGAAATATTTTAAAAAATGATTCACAAAAATGATTTAATATGAAGGCAATAGGCAGAGTGTTACAGGCATAGCCCTAAATAATGTAGCCTCATGGGCAGTGTAGTCCTGCTGCAGGGAGAATGGACTGCCATACTCGTTATGTATCTGTGAGCGAGGGAGGGAGAAAAGGAGTCGAAAAGTAAGAGATGTCACCGACCAGAAACAGGAGATATATATTATTATATTTACATGCTTCTATGTATACAAAGTTGACCCAGACAACAAAGTAAAGCTAGTTTTCGGCTACGAGCCCGACACGGAACCCGACGTATTAGCCAGAGGTCCCTTTACGGTTTGGAGCCGCGGACCTGTTTTATATCCGCGCGAAATAGCTTTCTATATGAGATCGCTGCAAAAAGTGCAGCCTTACCTATTGTCCACCCTACTGTTACTCATTTTATATTAAGATTTTAAAAATCTAGTTGGTATTGGTATGGTGAGTAACCTGTAGTTGTAAAAAGCATGATAATATATTAAGTAATCCAAAGTATTCAGAATACGTTACTCTCATTGAGTAATGTAACGGAATACGTTACAAAATACATTTTGGGGCATGTATTCTGTAATCTGTAGTGGAATACATTTTAGAAGTAACCTTCCCAACACTGGTTATAATGGATTTTTGGCTAATAGTTCTTCAGGAATGGTCCTGTTGGTGCAGAAATGCTATTTTGTGCCTGTGTTGGCCTTTGCACTGAAACGGGAACAAATCATGTGTTTTGTGACAGGCACTTTGTTACTGGCAGGCTAAGGATTACAATCTAAAACTGGTTCTTTTATGTAGACACTGGTTCATCCTTTCACTTAGGTACCTTTTTATGGTCATGATTCATAGGTTTGCATTAAGTAGCTTAGCAAAACAAATAAACAAAACAAAAAACCTCAAGTACAAAAACTGGACTGAAATGAGTGAAAAAGTAGCCAACGTCCACAGAAAAACTTTGAAAGACCTTCAGAATTTGTTTAAGCTAACTAATAACCACAAACAAAAATAAAGAAATTAAGGGCACTGTTTTGTTTTTTGTTTTTTTGGGGGGGGGGGGGCACAGTACTCCATCTCATAACTAAAATGTAAAGAATCACACTTGTGAGAGCTATCAATCTTTCCTTACATGCAACAGAATAAAGTAATGAGTATTTTTGAAAGATCCAAGTCAGTTTTAGTAATTTGACTTAAATTTTAACCCAAAGACTTTATTTAAAACATGAGTAAAACATTGGAGTGGCCGACTTATATAGCCAGAGCTTAAATATCAAACTACTAATAGCCTACATTATTTATGACATTCATATATGTGTAATTTACACATACAGTTTGGTAAGACTTCCAATGTAAATACCAGTGAAACTGCTTGAGGAATTCAGTGTCACGATTTTTTTTTGACCTGATAGTGTGTGCCTAAGTATACCCCTTACATTTCTGACCATGTACAAGTAAACTCGCAGATAAACCAAAGTTAACCTCACTTGTATTATCTGTACAGTTTGGCAACCTTAAAAAAACACCCACACAGACACACAAACATAAAAGAAGGGTCTGAACAAATCACATTTAATGCCCTGGGCTTTATTGTCTTATTTTAGTGAGAGTTTTGTCACATTTTTTTAGTCTTTTCAGCCTCCAGGTGGGACAAGTAAACCTCAAGGATATATCCTGCCATTGGACTGGGCATTCAGATTCTGACAAAGACGAGAAGCACTACTAAGTAATGCTGCCTTTGTGCCTAACTCTTCATAGAAGAGAGAACATAAAATTCCCCAAAGGAAGGCACCCAATACTTGTGGTTTTTGGCCTTGCAGCCGTCTGGAGATTCTTTTTTCAAAGAAAAAAAAACATAAAAAAAAAAAAAAGAAAAAGAAAGAAAAAAAAAAAAAAAAAAAAAAAAAAGAACTTGAAGGAAGAGAGGAGAGAACTGATGCTTTCTCACAACTCTCTGCCCCTTCATTAGCATTTTTTGTTATTAAAAACTGGAATGACGAAACACGTACAGCGATTACTGTCCATTCACCTCCCTTATCACCTATGCATGAACAAGTAACAAACAAACAAAAGAATGAAGTCTTTCAATAAACGAAGGCTTACAATCAAGTTTACCACAAGAGAGAGAAAAAAAAAAATACAAAAATAACTGATTTTCTTTTACATAAAAATGTTTGTGGGATAAAACAAATATAAAAACGGGGGACTCCGCTTGCATGAAAATGAAGGACAACCCCATAAAGAACAAATAAAATATAAAAGCAGCATTGATATTCATCAAAACCATCAAAAAAAGAATGAAAATACAATAGTGCTTAAATCAGAAGCGGCAGAAGCTTCTGGGAAGAGACTTCATCCCTGTTTTGTTACTTGTAATTGGGATAATGTTAATGGAAGCCCCCTGAAGAGAGGAGTGCCTCTCCATGAGGGAACCACACCACCTCCTCTTCAACCACCTCCTCCACCCACTTCTCCTGGCCTCCAGGTCTGTATGTATGTCACCACTGATTTTAACACAATCCAAAGAGAGAAGCACGGGGAACCAAAATAAATCTGTGTGTGTGTGTGTGTTTGTAGGGGGGGTGAGACCTGCTTTGTGTTCACAATATACAAAAATACCCAGGAGTCCGTAGCTACCTAACATTTACTACAGCACAGGAACCAACAAAGGTACAGTGTACAAATAAAAACAAAACAAAAAAAAAAACAAAAAACAAAACAAAACAAAAAACAAAACAAAGAAACTGTAAACACAGCACAATAAATAGATAAAAACAGCAGGCTCCGCACCATGCACATGATGTAATAAAACTCTTCTCTATACAACTCGCACGTCTCTCACACTCGCCACAAGTTACTTGGCTCACTTTTTTTTTTCCTTTGACTCCCAAGTGCAAAACATCACAAATGGACAGTTCTGTATTCAAGTAGTATATATACACTGGGTGGTGGGGAGGATATTACAAATATGTAGTTACTGTACAGATACTAACTTTGCCATATTCATAATTTACAGGTGTCAATATTTTACTTTTAACAGTAACAAAAAAACCAAAAGGGAAGAAAAAAAAGGTTTAAAAAGTATGAGAGAGATGAGAATTGCGAGCGGCTGCGGCCACACGTCCCGTCTGCGAGTCCGAGTCCTGCCGTCCCTTTTGCATTCCCGATGCTACGATGCACAGCACCTAAAGAGCGGACTCTTCGCTGCACCGCTACTACGTCACCTCCATGGCCACTGTGTTGTCTGCTATATTGTTCAGTGCTGGCTTCTCTTCATCGTGATTTTCCCTGTGGAGACAAAGAAAAACATTAATCCATGCTGTTCTTCAAACTTTTCTCTCACAGACTTTATGTGCCACTTGTGGCTTGCTGGCAGTTATTTTGGTCATATCTGCCAGGTCCAGCTGACTACTTAAACCAGGGATTGTGTCTCGTAATGCAAAAGCTTTAGCGCTTATCTCGAAACAAACATGATATAAAAGTTAGTCTGAGACTTCTGCAACACTGACAATCTTACAATAAAGTCTCTTGTGAGTTGTTTTGTACAGTCTGTGTAATATGTGATGACTGAATGAATACATATCAAAATATCTCTTCCTCTATGCATGTTTATGTTTCTTCAATTCAGGTAGGTTTATGTTGTGTCTGGGCAGCTTTGGTTCTGCTGTAAACTAATTAAAGATTGTGACAGTGTGAAGTCAGTCAAAACGAACAGAAAGCAATGCCACAAAGAGTAATGATGCTGAAAACCTTTAACTCTGAAAAGGTGTGTACATTCAGGATGGAAGGAAGTGATGTGGCAACTATGCCAATAAACAACAGGGGGAAAAAAATATTTAAAAAATTGTAACTCTGACTCGGGTTTTGAACTGAAGCAACGAATAGTGCTGACTGATATTACAAAAGTGACCAACTGTCATCTATGTAGTGATCAGCAGCGAGTTTTACTCAGATTGAACCAATATGCAACCTCTGAGCGCCAAATCTGCCTAATATTTCAAGAAGTCTCTGTCCAGCTGTCTGTCTGATGATATTTAGATCAGCAATTCTCATATTTTGGCTAAAGATTGTCTGGGCTCTGTTACCAGCGTTTCCCCGGCACTGACTGGGGAAACACTGGTATTTTCTTGGTTATTGGGGATGACTGGACACGTGTAAGCCTCATTAGTCAATATGCAGTTAAGGCAAGGAGCCTGTTAATGTCACTTCATGTCCTGAACAAAATTAAATTCCCCTGAATGGAAAGTCAGAACCTCTTTCATGGGGGCTAAAAAGAACTGAGCATGAGCATGTTGGGATAAACCCTTACCCTAACCCAGGAGTTCTCAAGGCACCAACAGATGGGGGATAACAAAAAATTGAATGGAGAAAAATTTCTTGGGGAATTAAACATGACATACTACTGAGGTCTTTTTTTCTTCTTCTTTTTAAATAAATAAATAAAACTCAGCTTGAGTGAGGAAATAATTTGTTGGGGTGGGGCGTAAAAATGTTTTGCTTCTGAAGCAGAGCATGGCAAAAAAGCTTGAGAGTCACTGCCCTGACCTAAACCTTCTTTTCTTCAAGTGTTAGCACTTAATCAGGCTTTTGAAATTGTGTGAAAAGAGACGCTGAACTAAATTTAATCACAAAACTAAAAATGGTTCTCATAAAGATAGCTGGACGTGGTTGTATTTTAATTGATTTTTTGGCTTCGGTTTCCTGTTTACACATGACAGCAACCCAAACCCTTACATGACTGCCACAATCTCACACAGTGATCATATTCAACAAGTGTATCTTTCTTTATGGAGGCATGTGGGACATTTGTCCAATGCTTCTTATAGGGCACAGCATAAGTACAGTACATATAACAGAACTTAGCAATTTCATGCTTACTCAGCATTATCCCAGTTCCCTTAAGCTTAACAATAAAGATTAGTAAAAAACAAACTCATATTTACCTGCCACACATTAGAAATGCTGAGCAAAGCCTCACCTGGAGCTCATGTCCATGGATGTTGCTCCAGATACTTTGGGGATCTGCAAGTTGGTGGTGGTGGACAGCTTTAAGGCAGAGGATGGCACATTGCCAAGGGTCCGGGGGATGTGGCGTGCAGCCAGGCTGGCGGCCGACGACACGCCCAGACAGATGTTGTTCCCGAGGAGGACCTGAGTGGTGGCAGGGGTGGCACTGGCAGCGCTGCACCCCAGGAGCCCCAGTGCCGCTGCTGCATGAGCGCCGGGGTTGGAGTTGAGGGAGGTGGGGACGGCATTTGTGGGCGAAGGGGTGGCCGAGTTGGAGGAAGGTTGGAGGAAAGTGGGGGCTGCGGTGGTGGTAGTGTGCGTCGTCTGGTTGGTCTGGTGATGGGCTGCTGTTGTGCTGGATAGGTGCAAACCTTTGAAAACACCTGGTGGATGAAGAAAAGGTTTCATGAATGCAAATGATAACAGCTAATGTAGTCAGGCAGCCACACAAACCTGGAGCTATAAAGTTCCCTGTGCAATGACAAAATACCATTTTAGATCAGAGGTGCACCTGCACAATCTAATGCAATCCTAACCAACAGTGCTGCAATAACTTCCATCTCTCTGAAGCTTATGTTAAGTTTGTTGACACCGTCAGAGGTGCTGATGCAACACTATGGTAATTGTGAGGCTGTTGGCAGCGTTATTTTTTTGTTGTTGTTGTTTGCTTTTTTTGGGCTTGTTTTTTCTCCCCAGCCTCTGAGGTGACATGAACGCACAATCTAAACCAAGTATTTCCAAAAATTGAGCCCTAAACACATTACTTTAAATTGGTCTCTCCAACTATTACGTATCCTGGAAATTGTCCCTAAGATCTTTGGCTCATGCTCCTTTTAACATAAAGATATATGCACATTGCGACTACATATTTCCGTCACTCACCTGCACCTGGGAGGATCCCATTGACTCCACTCGTGACTACCGGTACTGGGTCCTCTTTGGACTTACAAGCCAGCAGCTGATCGGTGGTGACGAGGGCTGAAGCAGCAAACTGGGCGCTGGCCTGGTCTAATGTCTTGGATATGAGCGCCTGGAAACCAGAGACATGTAGAAAAAAGAAAACGTGGGTCTGTGCCAAAAGCTTGACTCCTGTGTTAAAATGTATGAAACTGCTGAAACAACTGAGCTCAGCACTTTTGCTGCCAAAGCAGCTAGGGGCATTAATGCTGCTCGTGGGAATGAGGATGTGTCCCATTTCCTAAGGATGAGGGAAGTGACCTTCAGCTGTAAATCAGTGGGAGAAGTCTGGCTCATTTAGTTTGACTACTTGGCCAGAAAAGCACATTTTAAATGTGCCACTTGGTTGCAGAGAATGACACAAGTGTTGAGAATCATCCCAGCAATTCTGGCCAGAATATTACACTTCTGTGGTAATACCACCTCCTCCCTCATAATACTGGACGGCTACCTGCGTCTACTACAATAAAAAGGTACCGAAAGGGTGTTAGTGTCTGTCTACACTGACCTGTGTGTTGGTAGTTGTAGGAACAATGTTGGCTTGTTGCTGCTGCTGTTCGCTCTGCTCCAGCTGCTGTTTCT
The DNA here is from genome assembly GCF_036321145.2 of Pelmatolapia mariae. NCBI lineage: Eukaryota > Metazoa > Chordata > Actinopteri > Cichliformes > Cichlidae > Pelmatolapia > Pelmatolapia mariae. The sequence continues at coordinate 12,002,773 of NC_086235.1, read as the reverse complement.
GCATGAGGGCCAGCTGCTCCTGGTGCTGCTGGTACTGCTCAGCCGTGAACACTGTGTGTGAGATAAAAGGCAAGGGTGAAAAACAGGATGTGGGAATGCGCTTTTTCGCTTCAAGATTCCTTGGAATTAAGGGCTGACACCCACATCAAAAAAGGAATCGATAGGTTACATCACTACTTATTTTCCCCATCCCTAGTTATCACATGCAATTACAGATGCAGTATACATCAAAGTGATACAAGAAATTCTGTTGAAGTGAAGCTGCAATTTATGTTTTGCACAGAAATCATGCATTTAAAATTTGGAAAAATTTTGAAACAAGATAATAGTCACTGATAAGTTTGAGCCCATTTAAACAGGGTTTCATATAACCCATGGCCATGTGACGGCAAAGAATTTATTGACCGAGCTGATTGGCCACCTGTGACTGTTTCTCCTCTAATCCCAGTTACAAATTTACTCGTGAAGCAAACTGGCTGAAGCAACACCTACTAATGAGGATTTTTTCTTGTATTCAGTATTTTCATGTTAATGAAATATTTCAAGTTACTGGGAGATAGCAGTTTTGCTTAGCAGTGTGGAAACAGCAGGAAAGTGATGCTGGTGGTGCAGGCCTCAACACTATTAGCATATAAGGTTGAGCCCGACTGGCTTCTACACATCAGTAAAGGCTGCAGGACTGTTAAGGGTGTGCGTTTATGGTCAAGCTGTCAGCAAGCAGATTATGGTTGTTAAATCAATTCCCAGATAAAAATTGATCCTGAAAATGCTTACTATTGAATTATTTACTCATTTGTGACAGTATTGATACCAACAGTGCTGTCTTTGCCTCCTCCAGCTTACACACAACTTCAGCTAACACTGCTGCCGACAGGCAGGCACACAGTCCCCCTTCACTAGCAACTGCAGTAGTTCACCTTTACAATGCTGAACAACACAAGAGGTCACTACTCCTCCTGTTTCAACTCCTTTTAAGTAATGAACACTTATCCATAATGTTAACCCTGGCTGGTGCATGCATACAAGGTAGCTACTTTTAGCAGCTACCCAACAGTAACACACCCAGCTTCTGGGAGTCACAAGCTAGTGTACTCCTGGTGCCTGTTAAAGGCTCAGATAATTGGCAGAGCTGCGACAGGAAGCTCACCTGGCATAAAAATCAGTGACAAATGAAACATGTGGATCAATGTGCTCTGTCAACCTTTGTGGAAATAAAGGAGCCACATTAGCTGTTTTCTATCGTTATGATAGCAGCAAGCAGATAAGGCAAATTTAAAAAAGCTAACTATAGGTGCAAGAGCCATCAGTTTGTCCATTTGTAAAGTTACCAGATGGTTAATTTAACAGGACACCACAGTTGTATTTAAAGACTGTGGTTTCTCTTGAAGTCCCTGATTAAAGCTCTGAAATTTCTAGCATCATTCAGAAAAAGGGGCCGCCAATAACGGTCTTTTATCAAGCCACTTCATCAACATGCTTAAAGATGAAGAAAACTCATCTTTTCAGCTGCTTCCAACGACCAACACTTTGTTTTACATAGAAATGAAGGTGCTGAAGTAAGAACAAGCTGAAACAAAAACATTTCTAAGCAGATGTTGGGTTTAGCGTAATTTTTTCATCTGGGTGATTTCTTTGGCTGCTGATAGCCTGCAGGGATGTCAAAAGAGGGAAATAGTGTTTGGTTTACTACATTAAATAAAAGCCTTTAGATACTTTATTAATAATGTTATATAAAGTAACTAAAAAATGATTCCATATTGTTAGAATTCAAGTTACTCCCGCCTTTTTAGCAGACAAAAGAAAAACGTAGGCGGCCAGTAAACCCGATCTGCTGGTCCGGCGTGGTGGATGAATTTAAAATAAATTACATATACATGCAGCATTTATTTATTTCAAAATCATTCAAGAATGATTGTTAATACAAGCAGTTACAGACACGACTTGGCTTTCTGTAGATGTATATAAATGTAGTTCCTTTGGGGGGCTTTTAGAGAGCAAGATCCAAAGGTTTGGTTGGTGTAGGCGTGTTGCCACAGGGTGCAAAGTAGAGAAAAATGTATAACAAGCTAGAAAGACCAGTTTGAAGGCCTCTCAAACACAGTCACACAATGGTTTATGCTCCGGGGGCATGACTGTACATTTCAAACCTGTATATGCACAGTGATATAAGGTTCATGCTAGCAGGGCTTGTGGCCACTTCGTGAGCTTGCACATGTTGGAGAGCTCAACAGTGTACAACACTGCACTGTGACTGAGAACGTGTCAAGCTAGGACAAGAATAACAATAGCAAACAGGGACATATTTCATGTTTTCATACATGGTTTGTATTACACTGCATTATAAACAGCAACATCTCTATCCAGGTTTAAACTATGGCTCAATGATTTGAAAAAATGAGCTCAAATGCTTAATAAGAGAAGACAAAACCCCCAAGAAAATGTAGTTTACAGTTATATCTGAAGCTAAATAGCTTCTCAGATATCCACCAATTACCGGCAGTCCAATTAAATGACTGCCACCTCATGACTCCATGCTGTGGACATGCACACAATCAACATCATTTCATTTCATGTTTTTCAAAAGTGGCAGCAAAGGCTGGGCAAAAGACATTTTAATTAAAAATAAGATTTTGTTTTTGAATAATTGAAAAAACAGAAATTTTGGTACAAATGTTCACTACTTGCTTTTTAGGAAGTTTGTCCTATAAAGTAGTGTGTCTTTGCCCCTCTCTGAAAACCCTAACTCAACTATTTAGTTAATTTTGGGTCAATAAAATGTTTCATAGATCAGCTAGACTAACAGGTGCCCTAACGCCCTTGCTTGGTCAGGAACCAGCTCCTTTCCAGATAACCTTGTGCGCCCCACCTCCCCAACGTCTGTATTTTATCCATTTATTTATTTCACTCCCCCTTAACCACTCATCCTACTCAGGGTCACAAAGAAGCTGGAGCCTATCCCAGTCACAGGGTGAGGGAGGCTACACCCTGCAGGGGATACCAGACTTATTTTTTAATTACAATTATATTTAAAATATAAAGAAATTTGGTTCTTTAAAAAAAAAAAAAAAAAATCAGTAATGCATATCATCTCTTTTGCTGAATACAGAAGGTACTTTCAGCTGCTTTCTTTATTTACTAAGGGACAGCCACAGTAGATGGATCCACATGTTTAGTTTGGCACAGATTTTACACTGGATGCCCTTTCTGACGCAACACTCCCATTTATCCGGACTTGTGACCGACAATATGAGCACACAAGCCCCATGAATTTGTGTCTCCTCTTAAACTGAGGATTTTTTGCAATGTATGACGCTTAATGTATGAACAAATCTGCTTGGGCCAAATGCTTACATGTCAGCTCATTCTGACACAGCTGCCAGACAACCACTTATTTCCTACACCAAAGTATTGCAGGACTGCACTGCTCCTCACAGCTTTCAGCTGACTAAACTTTACATGTTGCTTATCTAAAATGTCCCATCACAGAGAGAGGTGGAGTATCTGTCCGAGTTGACCGTACTTGTTTACAGCATCCCTTACAGATGTAAGCACTGTCAGGAGCTGTGAGGGCTGAACAGCAAAACAGTGAACTGGTGATATTGAGTAAGTAACCTGGCAGTTGCATTTCTTTCCTTTTTTGTAAAGGCAGACGAAATGTTGAGAAGACATGGAGCAAAAACTGGTTTCATCTGTTCTTAATTTCTGTCATTACACAACAAAATCAATAAGAGTTTCCTCTTTAACTTGCCAGTACTGTCAAACAAATAAGTGTAAACCAAGTCAAGCCAGGCTTCTGATAAATTCATATCCTCTTTAAATTGTTACCCAGTCTCTGAAATCACCACCCTGTGTTCCTATCTCCAGCATTGATTCACTTCACAGGATATCACAAATCTGTTTATAAAAAGTCATGTTCTAAGTGAATCCCCCAAGCCAGGGGAACATATCATTTTATGTATGAAATGGAAAGGGGGAACGAAAGTACAAAGTTTGTGATTTTACTAGGCATGAGCAGAGCAATCTACCTTTAAGGTGCCTCATCAAAAAATGTTGCACAGCTCACATCACAAAATAAATGCCAACTAACAGCATTATTGCTGCATTATGCGTGGATAAACTTAACTGCACTGCTCCATGTGCAACCCAGAAAAACAATTCTGCAGGATGTGTTTTTGTAAACACAAGTTGAGCTGAAAACTGACAAAATCAAGAAACGATAAGAAACAATCATAAAGTACAGTACGGTGCTCTACAAACCCCACTCCAAACAAGTCTCCAGAATCTTAGAAGATGGCTGAACACCCATAATTAAAGCAGCTGTAAAATTAACTGAAAACAAAACTGTATTTCTTCCTGCAAGTGTGTGTGTGTGTGTAATACAAAATGATGTGTTTATAGTCATGGCATGGAGCTAGCAGTGGCTGCACACTCTTGATGCCATAATAAACTTCTTTTGAGCACAGAATGTGTTTATAGAACTGTTGGGACATAGTGTAAAACTTCAAAACACTTAAAAAAAATCATTTGATCATTGGCAAATAAACAAAAAAACAAAAACAAACAAACAAACAAAAAAATCAATAGCAACATTGTGTAATGCACACCAAAAGAAAAAAAAATCTCTGGATGCAGCAGCCAAAGCTGGAAACTAATGCAGGTTCTGTAGTGAAAAATCAATTCCTGGACCTCTCTGAAAACCACTGTCAGTGAACACAGTGGATCACTAAATGCAACTGAAATGTTTACCATGCAAAAAAACCCAATGCACACATGTACAGCAGTCTCCAATAGGCCCTAGTTCATTTTAAGTCAGACTAAGGTTTAAAAGGAAAACTCTGCATAAAAACTGGACACTGAATGGCCCATCTGTTATTATTCCACAGTCCAAAATTTCAGTAATGAAGTTACACGACAGCATAGCACTGTATCTACACCAGTATTTGATAACACTCTGCTTTCAAAACTAGAAGAATTGGTTTTCCCATTTCAGCGCTCTCCAAGCAAGCACTGTTTAAAGATGAGGTGATGCTCAGTGGTACCAAGGCTCCAAAACCAACATTTTACTGTTTTTTAAAAAATTTGACGCCAGCAACACATTTCCAAAAACAAAATTTGCCTGTACATTTTATGTGCTGACCTATTTCCAACTAAAGATTGTTTAAATAACTTACAAATTTACATTTTACTCAGATGAACCAATTTCTTCGAACACACAATTCAGTGTTTTACCATCTTCCACTGAGAGCTATGACAATAAACACAAAGTGAAAACAGCCTGCCCAGAGAGCCCCACATTTATGATTTAAGCCTTTCTGTATACTTTTTTTAAAGCCATGTAGACAACTAATGTTATTTAACTGCATGCGTAGGGACACTTGTGACTGAGTAATGCAAACCTATCCCTAAAAAACAATAACCAGCATGGTAGAGCAAACAAGTGACTTACCATTTACAGGAGTGGTGGCTGGCCCAATGCGATTCTGGGCGCTGGCTCCTCCAGACAGGGTTCGGTTTAGTCCCGACACAGTCCAACTAAAATCCCTAAATCCTCTGCGTGACAAATCTCCACCCAAAGGGTGATGAGATAGCGTCCGTGGTCTGAAGTGCCTCCAGCGGCAAGATTTAATGTTCAAAAGAATCTGGCTGAGGTCCTTCGGTTTTAATGACGACAGGGGTGATGAAGATGGGGGAAGGTGGAAGGAGCTGGCTGGGTCCGAGGTATTGGTTTCTGAGGTACTGGCGTTGGAGTTGTGGAGCGGAGAGCTTGGAAGTGGTGAGGCGAGTGGTTCGGGCTCTGGGTCAGAGTCCAGGCTCTGGCAGATGTTGTCTACATCTGTGTGCGCTCTGTCCAACAAGATCCTAAAACATCAACATGTTACGTGAGCTTTTTACTACCAGTCATTAAAGGTCTGTTTACATAAAAAACATGCTTTAGTCATTAACAGCACAACATCAAGGTCCTACGATAATGACTGCACTGAGTGAAGCATTTCCCTGTTTGCCATTGAAATAATAAAAATGTTCAATGGAGAGGACCTCATATAGTGGGCTATTTCATGAGAAAAACAGAATACTTTTGTAATGACATAAGTCTAGCTTAATACTTCATAGGTTCAGCTGGGTAAAATTTAAAATTAGGAGACAACTGCTGTTAGAAGTCTACAGCCTTATCACTCAAAGTGTGCAAGGCCATGTTCTAGCCCTATTAAAAAATATACAGAGACATTTTAAGATGTTATAATATTTAAAATTGTGCTTGAAATGTCAGAAAACAACCCAAAACATAATGCACTGAAGCACAGTACTACAATTTATACGTATGTCTTACAGGTTTTAGTTAAGAGTTTCTTTTTTTAAATAACACTTTATTTGAAGTTTAAGACCAACTTGCAGTTAAAATACACATTAAAACTGAACATAATCAAATCAGTTCTTTGTGTTTTTAATGTATTTTTAAAAAGTGAATGAAAACATTTGAGACCATTCCAACTTTAAAACAATTTAACACCTTTAAAGAGTGTTTGTTACAAAATATCTTCTTAAAAAAAAAAAAAAACTTTATCAACCTACAGACATCCTGTTAAACAAAACAAGAAAGGCAAACAACTGAACCGTCACTGACACTACAAACCCCACAGCCACACTATTCTTAACCCACTTTCCATGTTTCCTAACACGATCAAGTATTACCATAGTACATTATACTGAAAAGATGTTTCAATTCAGAGCTAGAGGAATCCTTCAATCTCCCTTGGGGAAGTTGATAAGGTCACTGCAGACACAAACAGAACATTGCTTATCTCATGTGTGCCTGGGGACCAGATACTGTGCGACCCTCGTTTGGTCTCTTTCACACCTGGCACTGAGGAAGCTGCTACCCAGCTCAGTGTATTTAACTATCTGTGTAAATACTGAGGAGATATCAGAAAAGGCTGCAGGGCACATTTAAGTTTTGTTTTTTAAACTAAACACATGCTACAGTGACAGGTAAATTCTAAAATGGGACTGTCATGTTCATTTCACCTGCCAGTTTGATATTTATAATAAAATGTGCCTGCCAAACGGTCGCTGGTAACCTGCCAAAGAGTTGGAATGGTAAACAACCTTGGCAGTGACAGCTAACACTTGGCTCAATTTTCTCTGCTCCATTTGATACTGGCAACATTCCTAAACACATTTCATATTTAATTTCTCCAGAATTTGGAGAAGTTGGTACATCATGAAAACCATGAATAGTAATACCTTCGTGTCACCCTTATTGTTCTTTATGTCAGCAACAAGGGATGAAGTGCTTCGCAAAAATAATTAAAGAAATAACACTGTTTTTTCTTTTTTGTTAGAGTGGGGTGGGGCGGGTTGATTTACCCAAATGATCAACGCATGCATGAACCTCAAAGGCTCTGTAACAAACAGCCAGACTGAACTCACCTGCCGCCTCTGCCCACACGGCGCCTTGACAAACCTATGCAGCGCCTTGGGATGTTCAGCGAGGTCAGACAGTAGCGGAAGCGTGGGTCGCCGAGCCCACCATCCGACGGGCTTACCCAGGGCCAGCTGCCACTCTCGTCTGGACGACACTGAGGGAAGATAAAGGGGAAAAAAAAAAAAAAAAAAAAAAACCAACCAAAAAAAAAACCAAAAAACAATTAGATCTGAGAACAAACAGAAGTTGAAAATAAAACAGGTGATTTCATTATTGCATTGTTCTGTCCAGTAGAGTGTGGAAGAGAGAGCAGCCAGACTGGCCAGCCTGCGTTGGCACTATAAATAGAAGCACAGGAGTCACAGGAGGGCACTCACAGCGTAGTACTGACAGCCGGCCTTCCTCCTGAACGCATAGCAGCCATCTGGGTCATTCTCTTCTTCTGCCTCTGAGGAACCTGAATGGATCTACATGACACAAAAAATGTAAGTAAAGGAAAAGCTAGGGACTTCAATTCATGCCCTCCTAAAGGGAAAATAAGAAATGTATTACTAGCCAAACATGGTTTTTACAGATGGAACACACAATATCAGCTAGGTCACACTGCTTTCAACTTCTGTTCCATGTTTGTTCATGTGTAATATTAGTCTCTGTAAAAATCCCACTGAAATCGCATCACAACTGAAGGGCTGGAACCAAATGTTACCTGTGAGAATGGTTCTTCATCTGAGCTGGGGAAATCATACTGGTTAAGGTCCTTGGGATTGAACACAGAGGGCCCTGAATGTTGAGGCGCTGACAGAGGCAGGATTTTGGGTTTCTTTTCATATTTCCTTTTGGTTCGAACTGCCTCCGTCTTCTCGGGCTGTGAAGAGGGAAAGGAAATGAAAACATGTTTATACTGCAGTCTGTGTAATCAAGAACACTTTTTCATACGCGACAATACTGCTGGCGGCAATTGAGTGTTGGTGGTCTACGCACAGGCGCCTAGAGTGTGTGCAGAAACAACAGCAAGTAAAGAGAGGCATTGATATGCAGATGGCGGCACGTGCCAGATGCCGCTGCCTAGCCAGATGGCTGTCCTCCCCCCTCCCTCCTAAATCTACCCTGTGCCACCTTTCACCCCCCAACTTCCCCAGTGGGACAACCCCTCCCTGTCTGAACACGGTCCAACTTCTGCTAGGATTAGTAGGATTTCATTCAGTCCTTACACTCTGGGGACAAAGCAAACAGAGAGGCAGGGAGGCTACAGTGAAGAACGGCTGTGCCTAATCAATGGAAGAAATAAGGGTTGGAGTGACGAGGGAGGAGGGGTAGAGTTAAACTGAAAATGAACGTGTGTAAATAAAAGCAAAAAGTCAGCCAGCTGGTAAAGGGGAAGAGGAGGAGGCAGAAGATAAAAGAAGGGGAAATGGGTGTCTCATTGCAGGGCAAGGGGAGAGCTGGTGGACACTGGAGCTAATGAAGTTCCGATGACACTGAGGTCACAACTGTGCAAAGTAATTAAGTGCTATAATATGTAAACAAAGGGACGTTTGGCTTTATATCATTAAATTTAAAGGATAAACAGGATATTTATTGTGGTAAAACACTGTTCAACATTTGCTCCTGTGTGTTGTTAAGAACTGTTATACTATAATAAACTTGAGTACAAATTTGCAGTTTCTTGTCCATAAGGGAAATTATTTTTAATAATTTAGACCTAGCTGTCATTTCAAACCATGCACCCTTTCAGAATGAAAATGCCAAGGTCTGGTATGACTCAGTGTGCCAATACAGAGTACAGCATTAAGCAGCTTGAGTGAATCGACTCAACTAAAGGACGAATTCAAAGTCAATACAATTTCCTGTAGTTTGCTCGCCATTCTGTTTCAACACACACACACAGACAGAGCTGAAAGGAGGGAAATGTGTTTGTTTTTTTTGTACAATTCCTGATGAACATGTCCTTACTTTCTTGTAGTCCTTCATGTCCAAGTGGTCCTGATGTCTGTACTGGTTACTGCTGGACAGAGGAATGATGGGGATGGTGTAAACAGGCTTCACCAGAGCCCGCTGTGCCAGTGCTTCTGCCATCACCTCACTGCCAAAGTCTGGCAACACATTCCTGGTGGACACAGAGAGAGAGGCAAAATATGAGGAAAATCAAAGCAAAGAAGTTAATGTTTTTAGTATTACAACCGCACTCCTGCCAACTTCAGCTTTATCAGCTCACATAGTAAGTATGAACAATTATTGGTAAAACAAAGCTCAATCGGATATTTGACAACAGCCCATCTATAGCTGATCCAGTTTACTACACAATAAATCAGCAGCAGTGTATGAGTTGCCGGAAGAAGATAATGCATCAATAAAGAAGCTGGAAGTGTACAGGATACAAAGTAACAGTGCACTCAACTCCAGATCTGTAAAGATGGACAGAGTGCCCGGTTTTTACTGGCGATGACTTCTCTTTTTTTGCTGCATATTTGTTATTCAGGATGTTAACAGCAAAGCAATGGCGGGTTGGATGCCTTAGAAATATAGAATGCTTCCGAGTTTCACAGTGAGGAGCAGAGTTTGTTTACTTAAGACTGGTATCGGATCAGAAATGAATAGTTGGATCAGTGCATCCCTAATATTTACTTCAGGCAACATGTCAGTTTAACAATAACATTAGACGGAATAATACGAAATATTATACACTTAGGTTCAAGTTGTTTTTATTCGCTTCAGTCTTAAATTTTGTAGATGACATACTGTCATGAAGACACCTCGGCCTCGAACAGATGCATTTACCACATAGTTTTAGTTGACTATATTAAGCTTGGAAATTTGTGTAAACTACTTCAATTTATCACTAACATTACCATGAATAATGTATAACTGCTAACATCATGCAACCACAGTTTAAACACAAAAGAACCTAAACTTTGATACACAGTAAGGGCTTGAGACACACAAATGACAGACTGCACCCACCAGACATTACACCTGAGCCCCTCTACAGCAGCATAGCATCATAAAGTGACCGGGAAAAACTACCTACTGGGAACAGAGTGGTCCAGTCTGAGAGTGAGCACTAGCTGTGATGCGCAGGCAGAAACCAGGCCGGGATAACAAGAGGAAATTGAAATGTCACTACAAATCAAAAGCACTTCAAGGAGAAGGGTCCAATTTAAGCTCACCCTGACAGCTACTTTCAGAGTAAATTCATTCCATTCGGATGTCATGTTTAGATGGATTGCAAAGGCTCCACTGGGGGGTGGAGGGAGGACAATCCAAAATGGAGTTTGGAAAACACAAAGTTTATATTTTATAATACAGAGATACAGACCACTATACTGCTTAAAAGACTGGGGAAAGCAAAGCCTTGACCAGGACCCAGACATCACTGAGCTAATGTGGTCCAAACACTACTGAATAAACAAGGTGAACTTTGCATGGAAAAGTGCATTTAACTGTGACCCCAATTAACAGGAGCAGTGAAGCCTGGCCTTCCAGAAAATATGTGGCTGACTTTTGTATGATCGGTCATGCAGACAAGCATTGTGCTGAATTTCAGACTTGGCAAGTAAACAACAGGCTAATCAAATATGGAGGTTCACCACATACACTGTCCAAAACACCACGCTGTTATCATCTCAGCTTCTTAAGATGTTATCAGAAAGCATTCCCAAAACAGGACAAGGGCACAGCCGTTAGCCATTACCCTGAATGACCCCCTTTTGAAAATCTCATCCAATCAGATAAGTGGGGCATGCGGTTTGCGAGTACAAGTGAAAAGGTCTCCTTTATAGCAACTACTTGTCTGACAAGGTGCAGTTTAGTCAACTTTCTTACCTCTTTTCCACAATTTCCAGTGTGAGGTGCAACAGTTCCCTCTTGCTCTTCTCTCTTCTTTTGATCATCTCTAAGATGGTGACAGCTCGACTCAGGTCCCTGCGCAGCTTCAGCATCTTCTCATATGAGGCCTCATCATTCTTTCGATTCTGAAAACAGAGCAGTGATGATTCAGTGTCAGAAATCTAAATTCCAATATTTTGCTTGTGAATACTGTATCAATACAGAACCGTAGCTGCAATTGAAAAAAGGTGATTAATCACAATGTTATGGCAATAGTCAGCAAATCACAAAATCTAAAAAAAATCTTTTTTAAACACCAAAATAATGTCATATTGTGAGTTAAATATTGTGATAATCTCATTCCGGGAGGTGCCTGGTGGATGCCACCTTAAATTAGTTTCCATTTTAACTGAAAATCTTTAAAAAGGTTAAGGTATGGAAATATTAAACTGCTCATCTTTCATCTTAGGGGAACACTACTGTAGGGACAAAATATTTATCTGCCTCATCTGAATCACTTTAAAGCCAATATGTTTGGACCATACCAAAACCGATGGGAACTGCTTATATAATTACGTTGGTAAAAAGATAATACAAGGATTCCAAGTTTTTATCTTCAAAAGTTGGATTGGTGAAGCCCCAGTAGACTTCTACAACTCAAATTTGCACATAAAATGTAGGTCAGCATAATTTATGTCCTTTTATTTGCCTTTATCTTACTCATTTTTGCTAGAAAGTCCTACCTTCCTAGTTTGCATCTTCTCTGTCCGTCGGCGAAAGGCCACATAAGGGTCGCTGGTGCTAGAGCCATCCCTCTTCTCCTGCTTGACGCTGGGGATGAGGCAGCCACCCTTGCTGGTTTTCCTCTTCCGGCTCCAGTAGTCAAAGACCTCCTTGATCAGTTCATCGTCCTCCTTCAGCAGCAGTTTGGCTTCCTGTAGACTGACAAGCTACAGAGCAACACAGGCCAGACCAAGTTAGTGTAATGGCCTGAGCCACATCATTCTGGAAATAAGTGCTCAGCTATGTATAATAATTAAGTCCAGCTGGTTTAAACAAGCAGTCACTATGAACAGACCAAGACACAACAAAACAAAGGCTTTAGATTTTAAGCAGTCACGCTGCCTTCAGGCACATCACATAAACTCATATTTTGTCTTTTTCAAAGTCACGTGAACTGCTTATTAGTCAAAGAAAAGTCAGAAATAGCAACTCTTAAAGAAACCACTGACAAAGAGAATGACAGGCCTCTCAAATGACTAAAATACAAGTTATGAAACATAATGGAGTTAATGCAAAAAGTGACTCAGAGCATACATTTTATTCAGTGTAAAGTGAATAAAAAGACTTGTGTGCATGCAAAGCAATACTTTCCCCACACAGGGTTACATATACCTGCTGTCCACTGCCTTTTTCCAGCCGGTCTATCATTTCTTCAAACTGCAGAGCAGTGATTTCCATTTTCTTCTTCAGCTTATTCACAAACGTCTCATCCTCTGAATCTAGGTCATAGTCTGGCTGCTCTGTATCCAAACTAAAAGCTGTGAGAAAAAAAGAAAAAGAAAAGAGTTGGTTACTGGAGAGACAGATGCAGCCAAGACAATATTTCAAAGACATTGCAGGAATGAGGCTGCTGAACTAAACAAAACATCACTTTTCTGAACAATACCAGCAGAGGCTGCAGTGTGTATCAAATTGATGAATCAATATTAGATGACTATGACACATTTCAGTCAGCAAAGCCTGGGCTTACAATACAGAGACTTTATAATTCACCATCATTTTGTATTTAGCAACAGCGCCTTTCAAGCAATGTCAATAACACAACCCATAGGATATGAACTGCTGAAGCCTTTATCTTCAGCCAACTGCAGCCGAACTTTGCTCAAAAAATAAACAGCATTTTATCATAACAAAGTGCTGTGCTTCAGTTTAGTTGTGTGCTTTCACCCATTCAATAAGGCAACACTTTAGGACAAATATGAGATGTGAATTTAATCTACTATTTGAACATAAATATTGCCCCTGGCTTTGTATTTTTTTTTGGCCCTGCCAATCTGACATTGAGATTCTGCAGAAAATAAATTAAAAGTGGCTGTCACTACTGTGGCCCTCGGGTGAAAAAATAAGATGTTTACTGCACAGCCACTATCAGAGCCACTGTAATCAACACATTAACCTGTCAAAGCCAGTGGCATTTGGAAAAGCTTGCAGTGTTACCCTCACCGCCCCTACATTTAAAATGTTAAGATGACTGCCAAATTATGGTGAAAGTATCTGCAACAGCAGTCTCAAAGTTTGACATTTCGCTAATGCAAACACAGTACATTTCATGGCTACAGTAAATGCCAAACAACAAGACTTGATCTTAAAGTTTTCTGAAGAAAAAAGCAACAACTATGTGTGTCAATATTATGTCCACATGAAAAAGCTCTAACTTTCAGAAAACCGTCCAGAAAACAAAACATACAATATAAATACACATCTCTTAGAAAAGTGCTTCTAATTACTCACAGGTTTCTCATCAAAACCACAAACACTAAAATCTCTCAATCAGCAGGATAAACACCCTGAAGCTATCCGGTGCAGCCAAACGGCAACATCACCACATGCTCACAGACCACTAACACAGCTAAGAAGATAATCCACTTGCACGCAGCCTGCTACTCACGCTGTATGTGAATAAGCTGCTTTGGCATTTTGAACTCCCCGGGGTAGAGGGACTCGTAGTGCGTGATGTTGCACTCCGCCTCGGGGACGGGGATAACCATGTTGTCCCGCTTCTCGCCATATACCTGCTGCGCCGAGATGGCCCGCTGGAGATGGTGCTCCTGAAAGAGAGAAAGAAGCTGCTGTTTAGAAAAAAAATGTAAAGACTTCTGCAGTGATCAGTATCTTGATTTGTCAAGAGACATTAGTATACAAGGAATTATTAAAAAAAGAAGAAAAAAAGACTCCGGATTGTCAACTTGTAAACAAGATGGTTTAAGAAAACAAACTAAAAAAAAATATTTTAATTACTTCAATACTCATTTTACACATCACACTCTTCCCCCCCCCACTTCTTTTCATTCTGTGGTGCATCTGCATGTACGTACAACAGTGTGTAATGGAAACAATGAGAATGACTGATTTAGTTAAGACCAAAAGTTGTTTCATTATGAGGTGCATGACATCGCTTCGCTGTGCTTGCACAGGACTAATAACCATAAGCAGTCCAGATGTTAAAGAACGCCAAGTGCTTAAAGTATTGTACTTAACAGGATGATAAATGTGATCTGTGGCCTCAGACCTCTCACATTAAAGAGATTACAGCCTAAACCTCTCACTGGAAGAGCTCCAGAGGAAGGTCTGCGAGGGCAGAGCTGTGAAATGTTTCATATACATAACATCGAGTATCCGTATGTAAAACCAAAGGATGCGCGTCAGGACTGGCTGATATTAGCCTTTTTCTGCAAATGTCTTAGGCTGGCCAGTGTTTATGGTCTGGCTGGCTTTCATCAGTATATTGGCAAATAAGATGGCAGCGGCTGATGTTTATCTATTGTGTTGGCTCAATTTTGCGCTGCCTAAATGTTGTTTTCATTCTGGGGATTTCTTTAGTTCCCTGGCACAGAAGAAGTAATACAAAAAACATTGGCATCGCTTATTGCTCCAAATGATTAGTTTTAAACATCTGTCACACTGTGAAATACAGAACTGTGAAATTCTGAGCCAATGCAGATGTTTGAAATATTTTGGCTGATAGTAGACTGAGGTACTGTTTACATCTTGTTGTGCTAGAAAAACAAATCTATACTCAGTATTACACCCAAAATTAACCAGGATTTAGTTTTTGTCTTCCTTGAAATCAACACCAGGATAGTAATAATGTTTTTCTTAGTTGGGTTTCATTTAATGAAGCATAAACGCCATCGCTGGTTATCAAACAGCAACAGATACCACAAGCACAAGCACAGACTTCAGTTAAATAAGGAACCCCAGACTAAGCTTTGTAAATCCAGCCTTTCGTATGCCTGTTTAAGAGGCAGGAAACCCCCTGCAAACCAGTTTAAAGTCTACAATCCCTTTATCACACTAACCTTTGAATGAAATAAACACACAAACAAAACAGAAATTTACGCTTAACATATAAACATCAGCTACTGCAATCAAATTTGTCAGTGCAAAGCATGATGGCAGTTGTTCAAATACAAAATGTTTCAAAACAGGAAAGGCCTGCTACATGAATGGTCATCTCTCCATCCCTTGTGAAACCCTCACTGGCTTCGTACGGTGCTGCCAACATTTCCTCTTCCTCTAGGGTGTATTCATCATCAAAGTCAGGGACAAACATGTCAGCCGCTGGGTCAAAATAAATAAATAAAAATCACACTCGTCTGAACATCCTGCACCTCCTGGGTGTGAATCCTCTTCAGTTCCCTTCGCTCATTATCTTTCAGTGTTTGTGTGGCATTTCTTAGCTGTCGTTTTTAAACCTAATCTCAATTCATTTGTCTAGGCTTGTCTGGCAGGCAAAGCATAATATTTATCATAGTTTGTTATGTCTATATAATGTATGCCAACACGGTAATGATGTCTCAGAGAAATGAGTCATCAGCAGGAGAACAGCGTAGGAGTATTAGCAAGTGCACTGCCATGTCAATGAGTTTGGAAAGGTGAGCTTCACAGTCAGCCGAGTTGGACTTTGTAGCATGTGCTTTGTGGCAAACGCCTCATTTTGAGCACCCCTCAGATAACCCCACTATCACTCACAACAATGACTCTTTATTATTTACTGCACCTCTCAGGTGGAACAAATGGAGAGAGGAAAAAAAAAGTTTACAGAAATTCTGTTGCCTATGTTGAGCCCGTGGATCGTATTAAAATACCTGCAAAGTTTCTTCAGCTGCAAATCTGGTACTCCAACTTGGCAGCAGAAGCATAAACGTGGGCAAATGACTCAGACGGTTTGACTCTTGAACTCAGCAAGTACAAAATGTTTTCATATTACACAACTGATAGTTACCTGAAATATGTGTTGTTTGGAAGAATCCCACAAAAACATGAATCTTTTTTCCCCTGTATAAAACAGTGTCTTAATTTTCCAAACAGCATACTGCTCCTCGGTGTTCAGAATCAGTGTTATTACTAAATGACAGGAGTTTAAGCAAAGCTCTCGCTTATGCCCTGGCATTAAGATCTGCATCAAAGACACTGCAACTTACTAGCACTGCACGCTCACTCTGTAGCGCACAATATCTGTAGGCCTTTTATTTGTGGTCGATGCAACAGACGGCCAATCAAGTCAAACCAACTCAAGGTCCGTCTTGCTCTAACAAGTATTTTAACAGAGCTCCTACTCATTTTACACTTCACACACGTTTTCTCAACTACAGTTTATTGGCTAGATTCTGAAATGTGGGTCAATGTTAAGAGATACCAACTGCGCCTGGCAAATATGACCACAAACAAGCATTCCCTGACAACGACTCAGTTTTATACACTTCCACACATGCATGGGTGTCTGAACTGCCTTAAATATAATTCAAAGCCATGAAGAGCTCTGCATGGAGTAACAGGGGAACCCTATCAGAGCTGTGAACTGGCATCAAAGGACACAGCATGTGCCCAGAGCTGAACCATCTGCCCCTTGTAAACGCAAAGAAAACATCTTATTGTGTCAACTGTGAAAGTGTTCACCAATGAGGATTTTAGACATCATCCACAACGTCCTAAATCACAGCATTTCCTGCTTGCCGCAGGCTCTAAAAGAGCACAAGAGAGAAATACACAACTTTTTACCAAGCACTAACTTGATCACAATCTAAAGCTTGAATAGCACTCTCAACCAAGATTGAATTTGGCACGGTTACACAAATTGAAGGGTCAGGACAAAAACAAAGCGCCAGATTCGGCTGCGAGCGTGAGCAGGCTGGGCAGGCACACTTATTAAAAATTTCACACAGCCATGTTCACTGCCCACAAACGCACAACTTCCTGCAAATTAGCCAACAGCTCTGTGTCATTGTACATTTAAAAAGTCCTTCCTGGGTTAAACCCAAACTGCAGAAGCTGTGGTTCTCTGAGCTCAGCGACTTAAAACATTAAAAGTTACACAATAAGCTTTGCACGCACATTTGAGATCAAACTTCTCATATCTAAATTAAAAGCATAGTTTAAGTCTTTGAAACACCAGCCTGTATTGATAATTACAAGCAAAAATTGAAGCACAATGATGCAAGAAATCAAACCACTCCAAACTAGTACTCAACTGAAATACATTTGTTACAAAATGTACTTAACTGTTGTCTGCACTGTTCCTCAGCAACTGTTACAGCTTAGAGAGTACTGCTTATCAAAGCGTTGTCTACTGACATGACATGAGCTTATGTAAACTACATGATCCAGTGTTTAACTGGCACAGTGAAGGATGCGTTTGCTCATAAAACCGCCACAAAGAAACTGCCCTCTCTGAACCCTACCGTCTGACATGCTGACGAACCCAGGAGCTTTGTGAGATAAGGAACCTGCATAAAGCGTGCACGTAAGGTGCCAATTAAACCTGAGCCTGGCCCAGACCTGCCTTTGCGAGCTTCTATAAAGGATATTGCTTCGACAGGTTGCAGCAGGCAGCCCTGAGCCTTCTCTGACCTAAAGATATCCTGATCTTTCACAGCTGTGATCCTCACAAGCATGGTTCACAGCCTGGGATTTCCTCTGCAGAGGAGTTGGGCGAGTGTCGGATAAAAGGATTTTGTGAATGGCACATGAGAACAAGTGAACCAGGTTATTACGGGACCCACAGCAAAAGCCTGTGTTAGCCAAACTTTCAAGTTGATGTGCCATTATGCAGTTTGAACTTTTGACAGTTTATGGATGCTGAAAATGACTTGTCCTCATGGTCTTGCTTCCAAAAAAAAGTAAAAATAAGGAACTGGGACTTTAAGTAAATTACATTTTATGCCTTTTCTTATGTCCTGCTTTGTACAATCAAGTTACAATGATGAAATGAACATATTACAAAAAGCTAAAGGTTCAAATGATGAGTTTAGCATATTTACAAGTATCATACAAGGCCTGATGCTCAGGCTTCACACTTATCTGAACACAATTTCTTTTCTGGCTCTGCATGATGTCAGTGAAAGCAGATCTCTCTCATATGGTCAATATCAGGGAACCAGCTTAGGCTGAGCACAGCGGCCACTCCCAACTTCAGGTCAAGCCTTTTGTTTGTAAGATGCAGCCAATAAGAAGAAAGCTGGCTTAAATTTAGAGGAGCTTGCACAGTTTGCATCACGCAAAGGACGAACTGAGGGGCTGCAAGGAATTAGTTTGAGCAGTGGATCATGCAAAGCTACTCTAATAGCTAATTAGTAGGCTTACTGTTCATTTTATAAGAATATGATGATTCGTGATCATGTTAATACATGATCACGAATCATCATATTCTTACATTACGAAGCATTGTATGCTTCGTAATGTATGCATTTGACTTATTATTTTGGTACAGACAACGTTTTTGGTCTTGTGACACATCTAGTGTAAAGTGGGCACAAGAAGTGAAAACAACTGGTTACAAAGTAGCTTCTAACGGCTTTTCACCCGAGAAAACACAATCTAATATTGAACCTCAGATTCTCTTGTTCTTCCCACACAAAATGTTCTGGGACTCAGTGGCAGTTCTGCTTTCTGTCACGGTCACAGATGCAGATCGAGGAGAGACAAATGAAAATCTATTTTTCACAGCACCACGCGTTCCCTCCATTAAATGTTCCCAAGAAAAATAGATGACTCCAATAAAAGTTGCCATGGCAACAAAAGTGTGGCCTCCAGCAGGTGTTTTCAGCTCAACGTGCCCAGAGGAAGGCGAGGAAATGAGGGTGGCGCATTTCAGCAAATCCAAGCACACACATTGTGTAAAATCCACAAGTACTGCTAGTTTTCCACAGATGAGAAAAAGTGATTTATGTTGAACAACACTCAAAATTCAGTGGAGAAACAATGCCGCTCAATATCAACACTCACAAAACACTGCATCACGCAGGTGCATAAGTACTATACGATTAGTATGGGGGAGGGGGATGTCCTTTCAATTTAAAGCTAAAGTGGTCACGAATGCAAGCCCCCTCTAAAGTATTAACATTTTAAATTTAACAAAGGTTAACTTAACACACACTTGTCAAATGACCCTGTAGTCAAGCTGTAATACAGTAGCTTTATGGACGTAGTGTGCAACAGACATCATTTTTGTCCATTTGTTTTTTCTGAAGGAGATCCACACGGAGCATTTTGGTGGCTGTGTTTTGTTTGGCTTTACATGTTTCTCCTGTTTGCACAGTAGCATCCAATTTTACTGTGCCACACATTTTAGTAACACTACCAGAAATCAGTGAAAATTTTAGAAATCACTCAAAGTAAGACCGTTAGTCGATTAAACAAACTGTTCAATACTTTGTGTGTTAATAAATACACACAAAGAGAAATCATGACTGCAAACAGTGTGAAGGATAGATGTAGCTTCCAGGACTGAAAAGCGTATACCTCACAGCCAGCAGGGGGCGACTTCTCTAGGTGAATAAGGACGTCTACTGTTACAGATGGGAAAACTAGCCTCAACTCCCTTCCCCTCCATCAGTAAACCATTTCCTGCTGACTTAGCATCGTACTAAATAAAACACTGAGGCAATTCTGTAAATTATAATTAAAGACAGGAGGATTTACTGGCTGATGTATTATGAATCATAAATTGTGGCATCGCAGGGACAAAGTCCATCTCTAAAGCATTTTAATTTTGTAGTCAAAAACGTGGCTTACAGATTTACCTTTTAACTTCCCCAGACGTTATGGAACAATTCAATGTGAGTGTAAAGGTAACGGCCACTGGAACACACAAACTATTTACACTATGCAGGACATGGTGCAAGCAAAGATGTCCTGTTGCATTGCAAAAATAGATTGGGTCAGAAGTTAATTGCTCGCCAGAGGTTTGAAGGTTTAAATGCTGATGAAGTTAGTCCCTTGATTATATTATAACAACAACAACAACAAAAACTTCCACCTGCTTTAGATTCTGGTTACACTTGCAAGCTAAAATTCTGAATTAAAGAGACAAAGTCATGCATATGCATTGTGACGCAACAAACACTCACAAACTGTGCCTGCTGGTAAGTTAGAACAACATAACTCTCAGCCAACATTTGGGTATTTAGTCAGTGCAACAACACCCCACTGTTGCTGGACAGGATGTGGGTCAGGGAGCTAAGCCACGCACAGGCTTGTAGTAAAACTGTCCTCTTTATCTCTTCTGTCACACTGTTATGTAATTTCTGCTGTGTATGTGCACAGTAGGTTGAGGAGGGTATGAAAGCAGGATTTCAACTTGCTTTACATCCCATCTGTGGATCATGTTTGTGTCTGCTGAGGCATCCCAGGGGGTGTATAAAAGTGAATGAGAAAAATTCAGTGGGGCCGACCAGATGAGCAGGTAATGCATGAGCAACTTAAACTTTGTCTACAATCAGAAAAACAGCTTTCATTTCAGGTATAAACTCTAAATGAAAGGCTTTGTGGTCAAAACATATAGCCTAATCTGTCTACAGGCAAATGCAAATTTGTGTATTTGGATATAATTTGAATATGTGTAATCTCAAAACACGTGAGTAAAAGCAGAACCATATAATACAGTGTTAAAAAACAAAAATCAGACTAACACTACAGTACAGGCACCTCAGTGGGCCAAACTCGTGCAATTATTAAGGAAATTCAAGTAATAAATAAGTAGTTGCAATAAGACACTTTCATAAGAGTAATTTATGCTAAGCCCAATTTTCAGAAACATAAGGGAACTTTTCTATCGTCACCGTATTCTTGCCATCGACGCTTCTAACCAATAAGATACTTGGAATATGGCTCCAGAAATGAAGACTACATCCGCGTGCTGCACTACATGAATGAAACTTCCCCAGGAATAGCACCGTCATGGCTACACCATGCATGTCGTAACACAGTTTACAGCCATTGCACCACGTATATGTGAAGAGGTGTGCAGTTATTAATCATAAAGCAGAGCTCTGGGATTTATTTATTTTTTTAAACTCCACATTCTCCGCGTAACAGGCAGCACACATGGCAGGGCTGTGGCTGTCAACACGAGGCGCCTAGCTGTCAACCGGGGCTGAAGGCTCAGTGTCTCCCCCTGGCATTTGCTAACGAAAAGTACACCACGTCCAAGGCCTATCCCGCTCGCCTTTACCAACGAGAAAGTCAACAAAATGGTGGAACAGATAGAGGTCACGTGACTTCTTTGTGCATTGAGGTACTGCTTAAAAGGAAATAAACGGACACAACACGGCTTACCAATAAAATATCACAATATTGCAACCTTATGCAGCCACTCATGGTGAAACGGGTCAGTAAAATTCAGTTTTCATCGAGCTCCATCGTGCGCACGAAAGAGAAAATATGGCGGCCATTTTGCACAAGCTTGCGCAGGCAACATAGCGGCGCCTCGCGCTATGAAAATGCCGCCAAAGATCCACCGCCAGTCGGGCAGCAATAAAATAACATACCGATTCCTCCTCTTTTTCCATCCCCGTTGGCATCTGCGGTACTGCCCGGTTGATTGAGGCATATTCGTGCAGGTCCGGCAAATCCTCGCAGCGGAAGACGGGCAGGGGCTTACTAGCATCCAGTGCCCGTGCCCGAAACGACAATTTACTCATTTTTATAATAAAAGATGCAGCATAAATCTATTCGATCTGCTAGGAATAACAGCAGGTCTGCCTCGAGTTCTCATGGATGAATCTGTGACGGTCTCTGAGAGTCAGCCGGTCGATTGAGGGCGGGCTTGGGTCCGTAGCAGCGCGAACAGAGCCGGGCAGGCCCGGGTCTCGATCGCTCTCTGTCGGTCTCTTTCTCTCGTAGCACCGCTGTTCCTCCCTGGTTCAATACGCCATTGCCAACATGGCGGACATTACAAACTCATGCAGCTCACCGCTCGCTCCAAGCGGCCCAACCCCCTCGATCACACAAACAGCCATTCCCACGCAGTTTCGCACGCGTGCGCGTTCGCGAGACCCTTGGGGTACGAGAAAAGGGAGGAAGGAGGGGCTGAATCGACAGCGGGGGCAAAAACGCTGGATGCTGATGATGGGATGTGAACTTCCTAGGCTCGGGATGTTCTTATCCTGTTATACGACAGGCTGATGCTGACGTATGAAAATACATATATTTTACATCTTCAAAAAAAAAAAAAGTATATATAAATATTTTTCAAAAATGTAAAAAGGACGTAACGCATTCATTATGCCGCCACATATAGAAAGATCGTATTAACGACTGATACACCACCGTAACTCTGAGGTTTCACGGGTGTTTTCTAGCACAGCAAGGACGCAATTCTTCAAACTTGTATCGTGTGTTAAAATTATTATGAACAACCAGAACATGCTGTATCAATTAGTGAATTGTTTTGCAAATATCGCCACCCTGTGGTGCAAACACTACACTTTTAATTATAATTGGACTGGCTTGTGTTCATGCGAATGCACAAAACGGATTAACATGGTCAGAGCCAGGAAGTAGTCCGATGTGTCGTCATCACAGCCGCAACGTTACGCCCAAATACTACAGAATATATAAAATGCTCTAGAAGGTAAACGCAACAGGAACAAAACTGGTTTAGGTTGAGCAAAAAACAAATATGAATTCTGGCCTTATTTGTGTTGTTTTATGTAGTGTTCTCTTTAAACAAACAAAAATGAAGAGCAGTGCATCCTGGAAACTGAATATAAAATACACTTACTGTAAAGAAGTTACTGTCCAGATATATAAAAATGACAGTATCTTTTATATATTATACTATTATACACTATTGATCTAATGACTCTAGCGGCCACTGAAGTACAGTGAACTATCATGTTCATGAAAAGTATGATTTAGATGATTTCAGTTTCATGACATTATGTGTGCCACCAGAAGATGGGCACACTGGTCATTATGGGATAAATATGGTCAGTACCAGGTTAGTTCAGTTACTACTAAGGGGTCCAAAGAAAATATCCCACACAACATCATCCTGATCCATTAAAATGCAGTATGGATCCACACTTTCATGTAGTTTACAACAACTTGTGACCCTTCCAAATGTAACAACAGAAAATGAAGACTCAAACCTGGTAACATTTTTCCAAACTTCTACTGTCCAATTATGGTGGGTACTTGCAAACTGCGGGCTCAGTTTTTCGTTCTTAGCTGACAAGAGTTACACTCAGTGTAGTCTTCTGAGCTGTGGATCATCCGCTTTAAGGTTCACCGTGTTGTTCATTCACAGATGCTCTGTGTAACCACTGGGTATTTGAGTTACTTTTACCTTGCCCATTAGCTTAAAGCAGTGTGGCCATTCTCCTCAGACCTCTGGCATCAACAAGGTATTGTCACAAACCGCACTGCTGCTCCCTGGATATTTTCTCTTTTGTGAACATTTTCTGAAACCCTAGAGACGGTTGTGTGTGGAAAAGTCCCAGTAAGTCAGCAGTTTCTGAAATACTCAGACCAGGCCATCTGGCACCAACAATCCCAGGTTCAAAGCTACATAAACCATCTTTCTTTCCCCATTCTGATGCTCAGTTTGAACTTCAGTAGGTTGCGTTGGCCATGTTTACATGCCTAAATGCATTGAGTTACTACTAAAGAAAAGGTCTACCTAACAAAGTGATTACATCCCAATATAAAAAAAAGCATCTGAATCCAGGAAGAGACCTTATTCATGTCATTTTTCAAGTGCATTACTTTACCAAGTGACCTTTACTGTGTATTTCATATTTGACAATGTGCATCATCTTTTTGGTGCCTGGCCAGTAAGAATAAGAAGTACCCCAGAGTGCTACAATAACTCTTTCTAATCGGTACATACATGCCGTTTTAATCACAACAATGTTTCATGCCTTTTTTGGCAACAGAAACAAAAATACACTGGTGCATATAATGCTTTAATTTGTTAAGTGTCAATTTGCTGTGATTAACTGTAGTTTCATCTCAGCGAAGCTTCATCTTCTCATTGGTGGTTGCCAGTACAGGAAATGCTGCAGAAAAGTAAACCTACCACCCTGACTGGTCCTTCTGAGATGTAGTTTACATCTGACCAAATGTTAGATGACACATTTCTCACTTTCATTGGTGCATCATTGTCAGCGTCACATTTTCTCACTGCAGAGAGCTGAAAGAAATCAGGGAAGCCACCAACTTCCAAACTTGTTCATTTCAGCAAATGTTTATCACAGCACATTTGCTGGTCTGTTTCATTCAATGGAACAGTAATTAAATGCAATAGCTTCTTCATTCTTGACCTTTAAGCCATTAGCTGCATGAATTCTTGTTTTCCATTTTAATGTTTGATCAAGAAAGTAGGCAGCCTGAATCAGGATATTTCTGGCTTTATGAACTCAGCACTTGTTACTTTTAATATTACTGCTCCAAGCTGATTTCTCGGCATGCAAACATGTACTATTATACACGAAGACTCAATACAGAAACTGAATATGAACTCTTACTTAGACAAACTCCAAACTATACGATGTTTTCTTTTCTATCCTGTGCATGATGCATTCACCGTTCTGCATAAAGCAAGCCAGCCTGATCCGTTGCTGCCTTACTGACCCATCAGTAAACTAAGCTAATAGATAAGATCTGCTCAGGATGCTGGAAAGCAGAGCTTTGCCAATCCGATATTGACAGAAGCATCTGAGAGGCTTGTGTTTGGAGCGATTTCGATTTCTTCACTTTATAAAGCTAAAGATAAGGCTGTTAACCAACTCTGTAAAACCTCTACACCACAGAGCCCCTACATATACTATAATGAATAGGCACAATATTGAGGAATACAAAATGGGAAGCTTACAGTTTTCATTAAAAACTACAGCATTAATACGCATATTAGGAGGAGGCACAATAGATGGGGTTGAATGCACAGACCAGCTAGGGCCTTTTTGTGTGAAGTTTGCATGTTTTCCCTGTACATGCCTGGTTTCTCGCTACAGATACATTGGCTTGTTCCATTTCCTTGATTTCCTTGATCATTCCTGCACTGCAGCCTGTTTGTTCTTATTTTTATGCCTCACCCTCCTCCCCACTTTTCCCAGTTCTCACACCCCTCATTAGTACACAAGGATCTGTCTGACCTGGGGCCACTGCCAGTCCTCACCAAGGCCTTCAATCATAAATCTCAGACCTGCTACTTGCGAAATCGATGTTAGATTAAGCGGTGATTCTAAATTCATCATAAATGTGAATCTATGTCTCTTTGTGTTAGCCCTGTGACAGATTGGCATCCTGTCCAGAGTTGTACCCCACCTCTTGCCCATTGACAACTGGAATAGGCCCCAGCCCTACTACGACCCTGAATTGGATAAGTGGAAGAAAACCATGGAAACCAGCTCGCCTCCCCTTACAGTCTTCATCAAAATCACTGAAAATAAGAAGAAACGTAAATAACCTGAGGAGATGGGTGAAAATTTTTGTGGCGATGAATACAAGATCCAGGCGAAGATTTCGGTCACAATAATCATCATCATCCATTTGGGAGACATAGGCTCACATCTGTAGACCATAATGGAGGCCTGTGAAACAAAATGAGTCAAAAAAAGAAGTGCTTATAAACATCATTATTACTGGAAGTTATTACTGGAAACAAATATCATTTCTAAGCCCAGAAGACATCCCAGCATCTGCTGTGAGATTTTCTCCTCTATAGGACACTGTAACTCTGTATGCAGGTTTACAATGGAGAAAACCTCGACAATTTCTACATCTGCTATCTACGTATACACTAACGCTGCCAAGTAAACGTTTGTACGGATGAATTTTCCCATATCCATTGGCTTTGGACTGTTTTGAAGCACACAGAGCAAGTTTTGCTCCTGCAATAGAGTACACAGTAGAGTAAGCCATATATGGTGGAACAGAGGGGTAAACAGAGCAGGACACGACAGCAAAAAAGCTGTAAGGTATCGTTTTAGCAAATAACAAGCAATTGGGCACCGCTTCGACCCCCAAAATATGAGTTTTCGAGGGCTTTTTAATTCGTTCAGTTCTCAAGACCAGACACAGCTGCTTGCACAAAGAACAGCGATATAGAGGCTAGCTTAACGCTAGCTTAGCCCAGTTACCCTGACCCTGCGCCATTTACCAGCCAGCTAACAGTTTGCAGACAGCCCACCAACAGTTTCATTTGAGCTCGCAAGTGACTTTAAAGCCACAACTTTCGCTTCCCACGGATACAACACGGGGAAAACAAGCTTGAGCTTGACTCGCAACTTACCCGATGCCAGCAAACCGACAGGGGAGGAGTAGGAGGAGGATGGTGATGGTGGCAGTTGTTCTTCTGGCTGTCATGCTAGCCTAATGCTAACGCTTGTTAGCTCCCTTCTAGGACGCCTCAGAGAAAAAAAAAGAAGGATATTCAGTTTCTTTTTATATGTCTGCAAAAAGAGAGGTCATTGGAAGCCAAAGCAAGGGTAAAGGAGGAGATGTCCTGTCGCTGACGAAAAACTTGGTTAGTTAGCTTAGGTTACTTCGACCAAAAAAAAAAATAAAAACGATCCAAAGTGACCACCAAACCACTTTACAGGCGGATTGTGATTGGACGGTGAAAGCCACCAATCACCTGTGGAGAACTCGGGGAGGATGAGCTCACTAGTAACCCCGCCCACCCACGAATAACAACAACAGAAGTAACAATAATAATAATAATAGGAAAAATGTTGTCATGCATTAATGCGAATTTATTACGGTAGTGTGCAAATAATAGGATTTAAATAGGCTTTTAAACACAGACGGAGTCAAAGGGCAAAGCTTATTAGAGCCACTTTCTGAACAGCAAATAATCAGATACATTTTTTTTCATAACATAGCTGCAGTATTTGTTACATAACTGTCTCCTGGGCTGGTCACCTCCCTCCACCGCCCTCTGCCCCTCCACTAGTTTTGTCGCAGGGCAGGGCTGCTCCTGCTTCCTTCTTCCTTCCTTTTCTGATGCTCTGATATCTGCACTGCACATTTTTCATGATCAGACACAGTCCAAAGAGAATGCTGCATAGTATAGTGGAAGCATATGGAGTCATTTTCTGTGCTGCTTCAACACCACCACCACTGCTGCTGCTGCCGCCGCCGCTTCCCACCTCCCACTACCCCCACTAGCTGTTAAAGCTGCATGCACGCCTGCCCAGTGACTCTGGGAGTGGAGGGGAGGCATCACTTTGATGAATATTGCTTTGCTCAACTCTCCCAGCAAGGTCATCAGCAGCCATCTGTAGGCAGTGGAAAAAAACCCTAATATCCATTTAGATCTGAACATCCCATTGTTTCTCTGCGTTTACACGATTCAGCCCAGTGCACCGGTTAAGTGGTTGGCACATACACTAGCTGCACATTTAAAGTTGTGCAGCATATCTGTCTCTATATCTGTTTAACAAATGCACAGGTCTGCTGGAGTACAAAAAAAATAATAATCCCAAGAGTCAGGATTTTGCACTGGTGTCAAAAATGTCATCTTCTATAGCTACAGTGACTCGAAGCACCTTCCATCCTTTCCTGCATAGTGACACTTTCTTTTCCTCTCATCTAGAGGGCAGTGGAGACCTGCGCAAAGACGCGTGCTTCTGCTGGAATTGCAATGCAGAATGCAGGATGCTCACCTCACAATCTCTCGCCTCCTGAGCCCCGAGTTACACAGCTGAGCCAGCCATCAGCATAAATGGGAACCCCACACCCCCCACCCCCACCCACCCAACACATATGCATGCCCCAACAAAATATTCAGCTATATGTAATTAGCCTTTGTGGAATTTCAAAATGTGAGGGCATAACTTTGCATATATCCCACGGACAGCAAGCTTGTATATAAGAAGCAGCTTATGATGGAGGGGAGATGCTCTTTGAATATGTGTGCGTGCCGTGCATGCAGTGAAGGATTGAAGACAGGCAGTCCAAGGTTGCGTGTTTGAGATCAAAGGCGAGTAAGTTAGACATCAGCATCAACATCCACCTCACCCTCAGCCCCCCCACCCCAACCCACCAACCCACACAGACAAGTTGGTCCCATCTGTTGACAACAGTTCAGGGGGAAGGATGTTGTTTCATTGTGCTTCACGACGGGGATCCTGATTGAAAAGTTGATCTCCTTCCACGGCTGCTATCAGTTCTCTTTATATTTCCAGCTGACAACTGTCGTGATGGCACTTTTGTAGATGGGGTTGTCCTTCTGCAACACAACAAAACAAGTGTCACGACATGACT
The DNA here is from genome assembly GCF_036321145.2 of Pelmatolapia mariae. NCBI lineage: Eukaryota > Metazoa > Chordata > Actinopteri > Cichliformes > Cichlidae > Pelmatolapia > Pelmatolapia mariae. Next base: position 11,974,251 of record NC_086235.1, on the reverse strand, counting down.
GTTCTTCAGTATTTCTTCACTTTCCTATTGATTGACTGGAGGTGTAGGTGAATGAATCTTTTACTTTTAATGTAGTCATACATTTCTGTTTGCTATTGCTGAATTTTCTATTGCCTCGGTATTGAATTTACCCCACTTTATTGTGTTAACTGTTGATAGGTCTCTGTACTGGTGTCCCCTAGACAAACTCCTGCATTTATTGTACAGTCTGTGACAGACTGAAGGATTTGTTTGGGCAGGGGCTCACCCTGTTCCAGCGTCTCTGCTCCAGCGCTCTCTGAAAGCGGGCAAACTCCCTGCGGTCATGGATGCTGGTGAGTAGTTTCCATAGCAGCAACAAAGCCACACCCAGCACCACAACAGAGCCTGAAAGCACTGTGGTAATCAGGATCACATTCGGCCCCGGTGGGAACTCTTGAAAGACAAGAAGAAGCCACAGCGCTTTAACAGCCATAGACTGCGTGGTTGTGAATTTCAGATAAAATTAATGTGCTTGTACAATCTCACTGTGGCATCATTAACCAACTTACAAAGGGCAGACTGCAGAATACAAAGTCCTAAAGAATTCTACAGACGTGATTTGCATTTATGCCACCATCAGCCAATAAGGCGCATTAAAGAGGTTTAATCTATATCTCTGTTGGTGCCCTGCCTTTCCCTTATTACGATAATAAAATGTGTTTTTACATAAAACAATTCCCTGGGGCTGCTACAACTGACAGAATGTATTCATCTAATGTTGATATACTGGTGTAATCATAAAAAAAATAGAGCATTTGGCTCTGCTTACCTCGTTTGCAAGCTACATAGAAAGACTTTTCTCTTCCTACGGTCATCACCAAAAAATGCACTATACAACCTTCTGAGTCCACTTCCATTCACCTGCGAAGGCCTGGAGAGAAAGCCACTGTTGCCAAGACACCAGTCTGACCTACCAAGGCGAGGTTCAGGTGGGCACACTTCATCTCGCACTCATTTGGACTCAAGCCCACTGAGAAGGCCCTGCATGACACACATTCTCTGTGAAAAGAACCATAATCAAAAGTGAAAATGTGTTTAGTTATAAAGGCAATTAAAGCACCCCCAACATGCTCTCAATGTAGGGGGTAACTCTTCAGAGAACTCTGTTAGTTATGCAGTTCAAGCAATCATTTATTTAGTCACTTTTAATATAAGCAATCCATTACAGTTAAGTTAGTGTTACCCATTCCTTTTATTGCCACAGAACCAAGCATAACAGATTAATAATGCATTTCTTTCTGTTTGTCCGCTGCTTTTTTGTATGTAGTTGTTTATTAGTATATTAGTCAGTGTGCATGTGGATCTTAGCCAGTGAGGTGAAGGAATTTGCAACATTTTACATTTGTGGGTGAAAGGGAAAAGAACAACAAGGGAAAAGGAAACTGTGCCTGGGTGATAATAAGTGTCTGTCAGCTGTGAGGAGCTCTACTTCAAATTTGATTAAGGATGTCTGCAAACTAACTAAGCACAGCAGCTCCACAGCACTGGTGGCACATTGAGGAGGAGAATGATGGCGGTGGTGGAGCTCAGGAACAGAAGAGGTAGCTTTTAGTTTGGCCAGAGCAGTCACTCAGAGGAAAATTAACAAGCTTCTTGCTGGTTTTATGGCGTAGTAGTAGGCTGCATACAAACCGACATGCACTTCATTTCTTGTATTGCAAAGGCAGCAACCTTGGAAAGTAGCAAGTGACTAACGTTACTCGACATATTCATGATTATAAAAATGTCAGCTTTTAAAAAAAGAGTGTGGCAGAATCTATCATTTTCATGTTTTCTTAATTGTGCCCTGAACTTTAAAGGTCGTAGTAGTGGTGCAAGTTACAGATGCTTGGACAAGAAGGGCAAAGCTCACAGGTCGGGCCCTGGAAGCGCTTGTCATGGCAAATGCAGGTGCCGCAGTGGCAGTTGCCTCTGCCTCCACAAATCTGTCCATCCTGAGACAGACACTCGCAAGCTCGGCCCCTGAATGCTGGGAAACACAAACACTCCCCACACACACACCTGCCGCGCCCTGGGACAGTAGATGAAACAATTTTAAAAGAGACATACTGGCCTCCTGTTATTTTTTTGTAGATGTGTTCCTGCTACTATAGCTCCACATTGTAGTCCTCGGTACTGATCACAGCTGAAATCACTGCACTCACACAGCTCCCCATAGTACACATGGCTGGGCTTTTTGCTGCTCTTTTGACAAACACACCTCCCGCAAACGCACTCTCTGTGCCCACTGCACACTTCAGATGCATTATCACGGCGACAAAGGTGTGAGTCAACTGCTGTGCCCGACTCCTCTTGCTCGCATTCACAAAATGTCCCGGCTCTCCCTGCTTTACACCTGCAACACAGGAACACACATCAGCTTGTTTCCCCCCTTAATAACCTGGAATTAAACTTGTTAGCCAAATTGATGCCGTCAAGCCACTTCACCTACCTGCATGCGCCACACTCCAAAGTGCTGTTGCCATGGCTACAAGAAGGACTGTGTGGGACCCTGTCCTTTTGACATGAACACTCACATATGGGGCTCAGCAGGACCTCAACCTCTTCACTATAGCCTTGGGGCTTAATAATAAAGCGGTATGGTCTTTGTGAAGCAGCCACACACAGAGGTGCTGTGATGCTTACATTAAAGCTCACCTAGAGGGGGGTGAGAATTCCTTGAGCACCATTATAATCCTCCACTAATGAGGTAATCATAATCAGCATTACCATCAGAAGAATATATATGATACCTATTTGGGGGGGGGGGGGGGGGGGTGAGGGGTGGGGGTGGGGGGTGAGGGGTCAGGGGGTCAGGGGAGGGGGGTTTTGCCTGGGGGCATTGCCCCCCACACCCCCTTTGCCGAGCTTAAAAACTGACATCTTGTGCACGTACGAGCACGCGCGCATGCACTCTCATGTACGCGCTTTCAGTCTTCCGAAAAGGGACACTTCCTGCGGTCCCACTGCGCATGCTCTGTCTCCTCCTAGCAGGGTGTTTTTTAATTAAAGGTTCATCAACCGCTGTAGGCATTTCGGGCTTTTCACGGTAAATTTACACAAACAGGAATGACTTTGTCTTTTATTCTATAGAAAGACTTTTGTTGTCAGAAAATCAAGCTGAAACGTCAGTGTGTTTTATAAGCAGATTTTCTACAGTTAGTAGCTAGTTAGTTGGCTGTTTCAGACTTTAAGACGCTGTTTATCTCAAGAAATGGTGAATAAGGATGTGGAGAGAGACCAAACTTTTATCCCTTTCATTAAATAACTGCATCCCCCCCAAAAAAACCTTTCACCTAAGAACAGCGCCGTTAGTTCGCATTCATTTTCAGTTAAAATTTAAAATAATTAAAACAAAAATAGGCGAGGGCTTTCCCAGACATTCTTTAAAACACAGATGTGCAACGCATTATTTAATTAGTGTTTATCAGCCGATGCGTTTTAGTTTTCAGTGTGAATATATACAAACAGGAGTTACTTTTGCAATAGTGTTTTTACACACTCTAACCGAAATGGTAGATTTTGTGTGTTTTTAACAACTGCACTTTGGGGAGGGGGATAGTTAAGGCGAATTTGAGGTCTGTGCTTTGGGGTGGGGGAAGAGGCATAAAGGTTTATAAAAGCCAGCAAACTCGATCCTTGAGCCTGACACCCGCACGTTAGTTTGTGTATTCGACCGTAAATTTTTAGAGAAAATACGCATTGAATTTTGATGCAATTTTTAAAACATAGATGTGCAATACATTATTTTAATGTCGTTTATCAAACGCTGTGTGCGTTTTGGTTTTCACTGTGAATGATTTACTTTTGTAAATGCAGGATCACATTTTTTTAATGGTGCTTTTGAGACACTGATCTGAAAGATAAATGCTTTCGGTAGAAGCAGCTTTGCTGGATTTGTTTTTTAACTTGGTGAAACATAGTGCGAAACTCGTAATTTAGTATTTTTACAGGTTTTAACTGCGTTGTCTTTCTGTCTTTCTGGAAAATGTTGGTAAACTTGTGACATGAGAGCATGCACCGTACTCTTCAGACCTGTCAGCTTTGCTCGTTTCATAGATCCTCTGTTGATAAAACTGATAAAACTCTAGATGTAAAATTTTAAGGCTACATATTATTTATCTCGCACTAAGTCTGCTTGGCATATGCTATGTATAAAGGCTCTTTCCAAAAAAGTGTAGAGGCGACTTTAGCGTGATTAATTTATTACAATGTCAGTTTTCCCTCCTTTGTCTAGCTGGTGCAAGTTTTTTGTTTATTTGTGAAACTGAGCGCGGTTGTGGACAATTCCGACTGTGCTGTTTGATTTGTGTTTCGTGCTGGATCACTTTCTTTAATTGTTACTTCTCTGCGAGCAGTGAAGAACCAAACTAGTACTTCAAAGTTTAGAATCAGTTTTGCCCCAGTGGCCAGTGCGAAGTTGTGCTGCAGATCCCAGCATGAAAGCTGAGGGTCCAGCCAGCCGGCAGAAAGGCCAGTTGATGCCTCGATGGGCATTGGAACCGGTTTTGCCCGCACAGAGCGTTTCTGACATGCTGACGTTGCTTATGCATAAGAGAAAAGCAACAGTACAGCGGGCTTCTCTGCTCCAGGACATCCTTTCACACGGTATGTATGTCTGTCTGTCAGCGCTAATTATTCAAACCCTGTTTAAAAGGCGACTCATTTGTTGTCCAAAAACATTTCCTCTAAATTTGCAAAGTTACTGATTTAAAAATATATATTTTCGATTTTAGCTGGATGTCACACTCTAGACTCTTGAGCATATTTATATAGCAAAATTCACAATGGTATAACCATGTTAAATAAAAGATGTCCAAGTGTCCACCAATGCACTCCAATGCATGCCATTAATTACCTCTATAGCTGAAAAGAGTCTGTATCTATAATTTGTGGATCTGCTGATTTGTGTTTAATGTGGCACTTTTTTTTCCACGAAATGCAGATGATGAAATCGTCTTTATTTGAGAAAGTGTCCCTAAGCTATTGTTGTTCATACTTACTGAGTTCCCTAACCACTTCTTTGCTATGTCAGCAAACTTTCTGAACAGGAAAGGTATCGTAGATTTAAAGACACATCTTCATTGAAGCAAAGGCAAAAAATTGGAATGAATTTTATGTTCATATTAAAGAGTGAAAATCCAAAATCTGCTGCAATCTTTTGTATTAATGATCTCTCTCTCTCTCTCTCTCTCTCCCTGTGTGTGTGTGTGTGTGTGTGTGTGTGTGTGTGTGTGTGTGAGTGAGTGTGTATAATGCTGTGTGTGTGTGTGTGTGTGTGAGTGAGTGGGTGTGTATAATGCTGCGTGTGTGTGTGTGTGTGTACAGGAGAAAGGTGATGCCAGGAGCTTTTTTAATGCATTTCGAATCAACTTTTTTTTTTTTGTTTTACAAGAAGTGTATTTCATACATTGGAACAAATGTAATCTTTTCTATACTTTAGAACTATGAAACTCTAAAGATTTTAAGTTCATGCACATTGTCAGATCTAAATCTTTCTGTCACTATGATTTCTATAAACGCATGATGTTTATGGGGATAATGTGAAAAATCTTTTGTGGGCTCTAATAATGATCAGTGGTGATTGAAGAGGAAGCTTGAACCCTGGCTCTGGAGATTTTCATGACAAGTGACAGTGCAGACATTTGTTAATGAGAGAACATGTTTTATCATCATAACGACTGTGAATTTAAGCGTCGTTAAAGTGTCACTTCAGCAATGCTGCCAGGAGAAAGAAGTGTTGACTCATGTTTTTTAATAGAAGACTTAAAACACTAAACTTTAATTTCTGGGGTTTATTTTAAGTTTACAGAATATAACGTCTGGTATGACAATGAGTTTTACTTCTCACTGTCTGTATTATGTATCCATTTATCATGTATGCTACTTTGCTCTGTGGACTAAAATGTTTCATTGTATTCATGAAATAAACCAGAATTTCAATGTCCGAATCTTTTACTGTTTTTCTGCTTTTGTTCACTCCAAGTTTGATGAAACCCACAGCTCACTAACAATGTGGAGCAGTCTCAGTGTATTTAGCTGCTTTTTCCCTAAACACAATCAGTTGACTGAGAGAAATGCCTGTAGTCCTCACTTTGGTCATTGTGAATGTTGAAGGAGATTTGTTTCATAGACACCTTATACTAGTGTTTCCTACACTTAATCCAACACTACTATGTTCTACTTAAACCCAGATTCCTTTTATAGTTTGCAGTGAAATTTGTTAAACCATTGCTTAATGGGACAGCAGTACAAGTCAATCTTCCCTAACACATTGTAGATAAGTTTATCGCTGGACAACACAGCTAGCAGTCTCACACACTCTCTAGGTTTTTGAAGTTTTGTGTGTAATGGTTTATTCTATCACACCTTACCCTTTTCTCCCAGTATCACAACAGTATGACTCCCAAATTACGGAGCAGTAAACAAACAAGGACTCTGAAGTCAGAACAGAAAGATACAGTCGGAAGATGAATGATTGTGTTTTTATGATGCGTAGTAAACTACCCCGTCTTCTTTTTCTCTGTGTTGTTGTTCTTGTGTGTGTGTGTATGCTTTTAAAAGTCAAAGTATACATTAGCCACACTTACAAAAAACATTTTGAATTTCATTTAGAACTGAGATTCTACGTTGTAAGCAGAAATCTTATGCTCAGCCAGAAGCGTGTTTCCCCACTTTCACAATGCTGAGGTGTCAAATCCACAACCCCCAACAGATGGTTTGTCACACACTGGGTTCAAACACTCAAAAAGCAACACAACAGCAGGTTCAAGAAGGACAAGCCCCCCTTTATTTGCACAGCCTCACACACTATAGATTTTTAAAGTTGTGGTGTACAATGGTATAGCCACAGATGTGACTTCTACTTTTGATAAAGATCTCTCCACATGCATATTTCTTAAGAAATGAAGTGTCTTTATTAAGCTCTTATTTATACCTGTCTACACAATAATAGACACCGTGTGCTCTGTGACATTATAGTCTTCTACTTCTGCTTCCACTGGTTTGCATTTTCAACTCCGAACCTTTCAGGTTGTTATGAACGGTTTATATTTCTAACATTTTGTGATGTAAAAGTGAATCATGCAGCTTTTTTATTTTCTGTCTGATGGAAGGACTTAAGACACGAGTTATTTAAACAATTCTAAATGACAGTGTGACGGCCATAGTACTTTATGCGGGTGAAATATGTTAAGGATAATGTTTCTCAATGTAACATGGCAAAGAACTTTTGGTTAGGATACAACATTTTGTAAACAGGTACCTCAGAAGCTGTACTGTCAGATCTATGCATGTAAGGTTAAACTTTCCACAGTACTTCCACTTAAGTAAGTAACCAAACACATAAAGTCACCCTCACCAATAATCAACTGTTCCTTGAAAAAGGTAGCACAAACAGACAACTGACTCAGCAATGATAAGTAGAGCTACCCTAGACTGATACTCAAGCAGAAGAAAATTAAAAGTTGTTTTGGCTCGAAAGATTGAAGAAAAATATGTTTAATAATTCAACAAGACCCTGCACCTTCAACACATGTGCATTCAAATTTTGGAACAGGCTCAACATTGCTGTTGTTCAATAGTTTTTATCCACTTTCAAAAGTCATTTTATGGCTTTAATATTTCCAGCTGATAAGGAGACTTACAGCATTTCAAATGCCCGTCCAAATGCTTTAAACATCCGCATTGTCTGTAACAACACCATCAAACTGCAGAGCATTGTTTTTACTCAAATTCAGCATTTTCTGATGAAAATTTAGCTGCTTTTTTTTTCACTGTAACACCCTCTCAGTGCCATTTTTTAGGATGATATTCTTGGAGATTCATTTTTTATATATATACACTTATGCTTTGGGAGTGAGGGTATCTAATACGCACGTTGTCACTGTGTTTTGTACTACCAACTGTGAGGGCTCTGCTTTTACTTTGAGAAGTCTGGTTTTATTTTGTCTCGTGAGTGTGTGTGTTTTTCAAAGGAGATCTTCATCAGTTTCATTTTGTTACCACAAACTTTGTGTAAAGTTCACAACAGAGGTAAAGAGATTTAAACACACCAGTTTAAGGAGGCATGCAGGGGTTGGACCAGTTGCACATGACAGGTGAAGAAGAGAGTGTCAGCGGAGATGTGCAACAGAAGCAGAGGGAACATTTTACAAGATGATAAATGGCAGATTTAGATGATTACGGATTATGTTGACAAGATTAAAAGACACGTCCGTCAGAGTTCAGCAACATTTCAGTTTGATTAAATTAAATTTGTTGTTTTTTTTTGTTTTTTTGTTTTTTTAAATTACACAGGGTTTATTTTTCTCCTTTGATAGTAATCATATTGAACATGTCAGTGATGGAAACAAGAATATAAAGAAAAATGCTAAACGTGTGTCTAATTAAACTGTTCCTGTGAACCATAAATCATCCTTTAGTATGTTCGGTGTTACAAACTTGAAAAAGCACAGAAAAGATCATCGGACATTAATCTAATCAGTTTTCAGCCTTCATTCATATTGAAATGTTGAAATCTTTCCTGCTAGACCAAAGTGTAGCGTTTGATACCGTTGGCCATTACATTTTATTACATCTATTATTAAATGGAGAGTCCTCTTCACACACTGAAGTCAATTATGAAGCTCCACGGCTTCTGTGCAAAGACTAGTTCTGTTTACATTATACTTGCTTTAGAAGGCATAGCATACATTTTTACTGCTATGCAGATGATACCCACTTTTATTGGTTAAACTGCTGGTATGTCTTAGATACATAATGAGCTTTAATTTTCTGCTTCTAAATTCAGATAAAACTGAGGTTATTGTAATATGGCATAAAAATCTTAGAAACACTGTGGCTAACAAGATCCTTTCTCTGGGTGGGATCGTCTGTTGTAGGGATTAGACACATTATAAGTAAAATTGAGGCACACAATCCCGTCGCACAACATCAACATTTATTTATATACAAAAATAAAAATGCTTTTTTTACATAAAAGAATTGTAACTTTACAATTCATCACCGATTACGTGGGTACATAGTCCTCATCCTTAACCCATAGTGGTTCGGGTAATTCCTCAGCGCCATATCAGGATACATGGTTGTTTTTTTTTGTTTTTTTTTAAAAGTGCTAAAATGTATGATACATGTTTAAAAATGTGCTAAAATGTATGATACATGTTTGAAAATGTGCTAAAATGTATGATACATGCTTGAAAAAGCGTACATGCTTTTAAAAGATGTGGCAAAATGCAGATTGCGTTTAAAAAAAAAAATCAGTCTTTCAGAGAAAGCATTAGCGGGCTCCTTTGTAACATTCTGTGACCATCCACAGCTGTCCGATTTTCACCACATCCTCCCCCACTAGATTGTCGTAGGCCTCGGCGATGGCATCAAAGACTTTCCTCACTGATTTGAGCTCATGCAAGAGAGTCTCCGCCACTGTGCCGACTTTGACGTCGTCCGTTTTGATGTTCCGGGCAATCAGCAGGCGTTGAATGGAAGGAATGAAACGAGTGGTGAGTAGCCTTTTTCTGATGCTGTAATAATTTTCAGCATAAAAGTCATCCTCCAAGACTTGCACACACTCGTGCTGTTTCTGGTTGGGGTGATCAAACTTACAGCCGTTGCATTCTTCGGTGCGGTACTTGTTGATTACTAGGTTGACTAGATGATACACTGCGGTTTTCACGGTATCTATGAATAAAGAAGATGCCCAACCGTCAAGCTCGTCGGCTTGCTGCAGTTTCTCCAAGGGGCGATAGTAACCGGGCGTGTCGGGTACTATTGTGCCCTCAACCGAGGAACTGGCCAAGGAACTGTCCTCCTCAGCGCGACGCAGGGGTGCAGAGTCCATCTTTCTTTCTGTTTTTGAGCTAAAAAAAAAAAAGGTTTTTGAAGGAATGAGAAAGCGGTCTTCTTTTTAGAGTAAAATAAGGTGGGCGTGGTCTGGAAGTGGGATGTTCTTAGAGGGGCAGGTAGGAGTGGCAGCGATTTTTAAAACCGGAGAGCTGGCCGTCAACTTTGGAAAAGAACGGTAATGTCCTTTCTTATCTGTTGGGGTTGAATATCTCCATGAAAAAATGACACCTTGCAGCCCTTCTGCTCAATCAACCATCAATGTGGCAGAACTTGGTACATACTTGGTATTTGGTACTATCAGGGACGCTGGGCAATCTTTAGTCTCTGAAGATCCATCCACAAACCCTACATTTGAAGATTGGAGTGAAGACACACCGTATTCACCAGTGTCAGAGTGGAGCGCACCCCCTTCGCCGCCACAAGTGTGGACTATGGACACCGACGACGAGGAAGATTTTTTGTATTTCGGCGACTCTCCCGACATTGATGAGATAGACTGGGCATGGCCGCCCTTCCTAGGCCCTGAGGAATTACCCGAACCACTATGGGTTAAGGATGAGGACTACGTACCCACGTAATCGGTGATGAATTGTAAAGTTACAATTCTTTTATGTAAAAAAAGCATTTTTATTTTTGTATATAAATAAATGTTGATGTTGTGCGACGGGATTGTGTGCCTCAATTTTACTTATAATGTGTCTAATCCCTACAACAGACGATCCCACCCAGAGAAAGGATCTTGTTAGCCACAGTGTTTCTAAGATTTTTATACCATATTACAATAACCTCAGTTTTATCTGAATTTAGAAGCAGAAAATTAAAGCTCATTATGTATCTAAGACATACCAGCAGTTTAACCAATAAAAGCGGGTATCATCTGCATAGCAGTAAAAATGTATGCTATGCCTTCTAAAGCAAGTATAATGTAAACAGAACTAGTCTTTGCACAGAAGCCGTGGAGCTTCATAATTGACTTCAGTGTGTGAAGAGGACTCTCCATTTAATAATAGATGTAATAAAATGTAATGGCCAACGGTATCAAACGCTACACTTTGGTCTAGCAGGAAAGATTTCAACATTTCAATATGAATGAAGGCTGAAAACTGATTAGATTAATGTCCGATGATCTTTTCTGTGCTTTTTCAAGTTTGTAACACCGAACATACTAAAGGATGATTTATGGTTCACAGGAACAGTTTAATTAGACACACGTTTAGCATTTTTCTTTATATTCTTGTTTCCATCACTGACATGTTCAATATGATTACTATCAAAGGAGAAAATAAACCCTGTGTAGTTAAAAAAAACAAACAAAAAAAAAAAAAACAACAAATTTAATTTAATCAAACTGAAATGTTGCTGAACTCTGACGGACGTGTCTTTTAATCTTGTCAACATAATTCGTAATCATCTAAATCTGCCATTTATCATCTTGTAAAATGTTACCTCTGCTTCTGTTGCACATCTCCGCTGACACTCTCTTCTTCACCTCTCCTGTGCAACTGGTCCAAAACCCTGCATGCCTCCTTAAACTGGTGTGTTTAAATCTCTTTACCTCTGTTGTGAACTTTACACAAAGTTTGTGGTAACAAAATGAAACTGATGAAGATCTCCTTTGAAAAACACACACACTCACGAGACAAAATAAAACCAGACTTCTCAAAGTAAAAGCAGAGCCCTCACAGTTGGTAGTACAAAACACAGTGACAACGTGCGTATTAGATACCCTCACTCCCAAAGCATAAGTGTATATATATAAAAAATGAATCTCCAAGAATATCATCCTAAAAAATGGCACTGAGGGGGTGTTACAGTGAAAAAAAAAAGCAGCTAAATTTTCATCAGAAAATGCTGAATTTGAGTAAAAACAATGCTCTGCAGTTTGATGCTGTCGTTACAGACAACGCGGATGTTTAAAGCATTTGGACGTGCATTTGAAATGCTGTAAGTCTCCTTATCAGCTGGAAATATTAAAGCCATAAAATGACTTTTGAAAGTGGATAAAAACTATTGAACAACAGCAATGTTGAGCCTGTTCCAAAATTTGAATGCACATGTGTTGAAGGTGCAGGGTCTTGTTGAATTATTAAACATATTTTTCTTCAATCTTTCGAGCCAAAACAACTTTTAATTTTCTTCTGCTTGAGTATCAGTCTAGGGTAGCTCTACTTATCATTGCTGAGTCAGTTGTCTGTTTGTGCTACCTTTTTCAAGGAACAGTTGATTATTGGTGAGGGTGACTTTATGTGTTTGGTTACTTACTTAAGTGGAAGTACTGTGGAAAGTTTAACCTTACATGCATAGATCTGACAGTACAGCTTCTGAGGTACCTGTTTACAAAATGTTGTATCCTAACCAAAAGTTCTTTGCCATGTTACATTGAGAAACATTATCCTTAACATATTTCACCCGCATAAAGTACTATGGCCGTCACACTGTCATTTAGAATTGTTTAAATAACTCGTGTCTTAAGTCCTTCCATCAGACAGAAAATAAAAAAGCTGCATGATTCACTTTTACATCACAAAATGTTAGAAATATAAACCGTTCATAACAACCTGAAAGGTTCGGAGTTGAAAATGCAAACCAGTGGAAGCAGAAGTAGAAGACTATAATGTCACAGAGCACACGGTGTCTATTATTGTGTAGACAGGTATAAATAAGAGCTTAATAAAGACACTTCATTTCTTAAGAAATATGCATGTGGACAGATCTTTATCAAAAGTAGAAGTCACATCTGTGGCTATACCATTGTACACCACAACTTTAAAAATCTATAGTGTGTGAGGCTGTGCAAATAAAGGGGGGCTTGTCCTTCTTGAACCTGCTGTTGTGTTGCTTTTTGAGTGTTTGAACCCAGTGTGTGACAAACCATCTGTTGGGGGTTGTGGATTTGACACCTCAGCATTGTGAAAGTGGGGAAACACGCTTCTGGCTGAGCATAAGATTTCTGCTTACAACGTAGAATCTCAGTTCTAAATGAAATTCAAAATGTTTTTTGTAAGTGTGGCTAATGTATACTTTGACTTTTAAAAGCATACACACACACACAAGAACAACAACACAGAGAAAAAGAAGACGGGGTAGTTTACTACGCATCATAAAAACACAATCATTCATCTTCCGACTGTATCTTTCTGTTCTGACTTCAGAGTCCTTGTTTGTTTACTGCTCCGTAATTTGGGAGTCATACTGTTGTGATACTGGGAGAAAAGGGTAAGGTGTGATAGAATAAACCATTACACACAAAACTTCAAAAACCTAGAGAGTGTGTGAGACTGCTAGCTGTGTTGTCCAGCGATAAACTTATCTACAATGTGTTAGGGAAGATTGACTTGTACTGCTGTCCCATTAAGCAATGGTTTAACAAATTTCACTGCAAACTATAAAAGGAATCTGGGTTTAAGTAGAACATAGTAGTGTTGGATTAAGTGTAGGAAACACTAGTATAAGGTGTCTATGAAACAAATCTCCTTCAACATTCACAATGACCAAAGTGAGGACTACAGGCATTTCTCTCAGTCAACTGATTGTGTTTAGGGAAAAAGCAGCTAAATACACTGAGACTGCTCCACATTGTTAGTGAGCTGTGGGTTTCATCAAACTTGGAGTGAACAAAAGCAGAAAAACAGTAAAAGATTCGGACATTGAAATTCTGGTTTATTTCATGAATACAATGAAACATTTTAGTCCACAGAGCAAAGTAGCATACATGATAAATGGATACATAATACAGACAGTGAGAAGTAAAACTCATTGTCATACCAGACGTTATATTCTGTAAACTTAAAATAAACCCCAGAAATTAAAGTTTAGTGTTTTAAGTCTTCTATTAAAAAACATGAGTCAACACTTCTTTCTCCTGGCAGCATTGCTGAAGTGACACTTTAACGACGCTTAAATTCACAGTCGTTATGATGATAAAACATGTTCTCTCATTAACAAATGTCTGCACTGTCACTTGTCATGAAAATCTCCAGAGCCAGGGTTCAAGCTTCCTCTTCAATCACCACTGATCATTATTAGAGCCCACAAAAGATTTTTCACATTATCCCCATAAACATCATGCGTTTATAGAAATCATAGTGACAGAAAGATTTAGATCTGACAATGTGCATGAACTTAAAATCTTTAGAGTTTCATAGTTCTAAAGTATAGAAAAGATTACATTTGTTCCAATGTATGAAATACACTTCTTGTAAAACAAAAAAAAAAAAGTTGATTCGAAATGCATTAAAAAAGCTCCTGGCATCACCTTTCTCCTGTACACACACACACACACACGCAGCATTATACACACCCACTCACTCACACACACACACACACACAGCATTATACACACTCACTCACACACACACACACACACACACACACACACAGGGAGAGAGAGAGAGAGAGAGAGAGATCATTAATACAAAAGATTGCAGCAGATTTTGGATTTTCACTCTTTAATATGAACATAAAATTCATTCCAATTTTTTGCCTTTGCTTCAATGAAGATGTGTCTTTAAATCTACGATACCTTTCCTGTTCAGAAAGTTTGCTGACATAGCAAAGAAGTGGTTAGGGAACTCAGTAAGTATGAACAACAATAGCTTAGGGACACTTTCTCAAATAAAGACGATTTCATCATCTGCATTTCGTGGAAAAAAAAGTGCCACATTAAACACAAATCAGCAGATCCACAAATTATAGATACAGACTCTTTTCAGCTATAGAGGTAATTAATGGCATGCATTGGAGTGCATTGGTGGACACTTGGACATCTTTTATTTAACATGGTTATACCATTGTGAATTTTGCTATATAAATATGCTCAAGAGTCTAGAGTGTGACATCCAGCTAAAATCGAAAATATATATTTTTAAATCAGTAACTTTGCAAATTTAGAGGAAATGTTTTTGGACAACAAATGAGTCGCCTTTTAAACAGGGTTTGAATAATTAGCGCTGACAGACAGACATACATACCGTGTGAAAGGATGTCCTGGAGCAGAGAAGCCCGCTGTACTGTTGCTTTTCTCTTATGCATAAGCAACGTCAGCATGTCAGAAACGCTCTGTGCGGGCAAAACCGGTTCCAATGCCCATCGAGGCATCAACTGGCCTTTCTGCCGGCTGGCTGGACCCTCAGCTTTCATGCTGGGATCTGCAGCACAACTTCGCACTGGCCACTGGGGCAAAACTGATTCTAAACTTTGAAGTACTAGTTTGGTTCTTCACTGCTCGCAGAGAAGTAACAATTAAAGAAAGTGATCCAGCACGAAACACAAATCAAACAGCACAGTCGGAATTGTCCACAACCGCGCTCAGTTTCACAAATAAACAAAAAACTTGCACCAGCTAGACAAAGGAGGGAAAACTGACATTGTAATAAATTAATCACGCTAAAGTCGCCTCTACACTTTTTTGGAAAGAGCCTTTATACATAGCATATGCCAAGCAGACTTAGTGCGAGATAAATAATATGTAGCCTTAAAATTTTACATCTAGAGTTTTATCAGTTTTATCAACAGAGGATCTATGAAACGAGCAAAGCTGACAGGTCTGAAGAGTACGGTGCATGCTCTCATGTCACAAGTTTACCAACATTTTCCAGAAAGACAGAAAGACAACGCAGTTAAAACCTGTAAAAATACTAAATTACGAGTTTCGCACTATGTTTCACCAAGTTAAAAAACAAATCCAGCAAAGCTGCTTCTACCGAAAGCATTTATCTTTCAGATCAGTGTCTCAAAAGCACCATTAAAAAAATGTGATCCTGCATTTACAAAAGTAAATCATTCACAGTGAAAACCAAAACGCACACAGCGTTTGATAAACGACATTAAAATAATGTATTGCACATCTATGTTTTAAAAATTGCATCAAAATTCAATGCGTATTTTCTCTAAAAATTTACGGTCGAATACACAAACTAACGTGCGGGTGTCAGGCTCAAGGATCGAGTTTGCTGGCTTTTATAAACCTTTATGCCTCTTCCCCCACCCCAAAGCACAGACCTCAAATTCGCCTTAACTATCCCCCTCCCCAAAGTGCAGTTGTTAAAAACACACAAAATCTACCATTTCGGTTAGAGTGTGTAAAACACTATTGCAAAAGTAACTCCTGTTTGTATATATTCACACTGAAAACTAAAACGCATCGGCTGATAAACACTAATTAAATAATGCGTTGCACATCTGTGTTTTAAAGAATGTCTGGGAAAGCCCTCGCCTATTTTTGTTTTAATTATTTTAAATTTTAACTGAAAATGAATGCGAACTAACGGCGCTGTTCTTAGGTGAAAGGTTTTTTTGGGGGGGATGCAGTTATTTAATGAAAGGGATAAAAGTTTGGTCTCTCTCCACATCCTTATTCACCATTTCTTGAGATAAACAGCGTCTTAAAGTCTGAAACAGCCAACTAACTAGCTACTAACTGTAGAAAATCTGCTTATAAAACACACTGACGTTTCAGCTTGATTTTCTGACAACAAAAGTCTTTCTATAGAATAAAAGACAAAGTCATTCCTGTTTGTGTAAATTTACCGTGAAAAGCCCGAAATGCCTACAGCGGTTGATGAACCTTTAATTAAAAAACACCCTGCTAGGAGGAGACAGAGCATGCGCAGTGGGACCGCAGGAAGTGTCCCTTTTCGGAAGACTGAAAGCGCGTACATGAGAGTGCATGCGCGCGTGCTCGTACGTGCACAAGATGTCAGTTTTTAAGCTCGGCAAAGGGGGTGTGGGGGGCAATGCCCCCAGGCAAAACCCCCCTCCCCTGACCCCCTGACCCCTCACCCCCCACCCCCACCCCTCACCCCCCCCCCCCCCCCCCCCCCCAAATAGGTATCATATATATTCTTCTACCATCGCTTCAACCGAGGATGGCCGCATGCTAACAGAATCACTCACACAATTTACCACACACAGAGCCGCGGCTACATGCAGCTACGCACCTTGTCACCTACAGAGATGTTGGAGCATCTCCTCCCCTGTTCTCCATGCCTCGGCCTGTGGTCCTTACAGTGGGAGTATAGGAGATGTGCTAGCCCAGTGGAAACTTGCTGTGCTCCATAGCAACCTCAGAGGTCAGTGCCTATAGCCAGTAAAGCAGTTAACCTCTCAAAGATGAGGTGGTGTCAGCAAGCTATACACATGAGGCTAATGACCTCTGTAGGAAGGGAGTTTGTGGCTCACTTACACTATATGCTTCAACAATTATCTGCAGGATGTTGTGGGAGTTGTTGGACAGCATTCTGACCTCACATTTTGGGAAGATGCTTCTTCCCAAAGAAGAAGGGGTGCTTCTTCCCAAAGAAGCATCTTCTTCCCAACAGCATCTTTAATGTCAAATTAATGCTTATGCGTTTATTCAAAGTCTTCCAGCTGGACTAGCAAAAAAGCAAATGTTTCAGAGAGATTATAAGAGTTGATAAGTAAAGATGGTGGCGTACAACCTTTGCCCTTCCACGAGCTAAACTAGCATACGAGCCTGTCGTGTTGTTGCACTGATGCGTGCCAGAGTAGAGGTTCACGATAGTTATAACAGTGTGGTCGGAAGCAAACTCATTACAAACAAAGAAGCAGGCATGTATGCATTTTTCATGACTTACTGTATTCATAATGGGAATGATCATGGCAGTTGTTCAAGTGCTCTGACAGAAAGATCCAGAGAATACAATCATGTCAAATCTCTGGACTGAACTACAGCTAATTCAAATGTGTATCACATAAACTGTGTGTGGAAGGATGGCTTTAGTCATTCATTAATTTATGGAAAAAGTCAATTCTTTGACTGGTTTTGAATGAACCAGCTATGCAATTAAATTAAAGTTGTGGAACCTTTCATTTAGACAGGAGGCGTGCCTGGAGCTATAACAAGGATGGCTGCCAAGCAGATGACTTACTTAAGGACTGTGGAACGTATGTCAGAGCACAGGGGCTTGAATAGCTATGGTGAAAATAACCCCCTCTGATGGCTCAAGGTAAAGATTAACTTTAATTCTGGATTCACCAACATATAGCATAAAGATTCAGAACAACAGTGAACTGGCAATGTAGAACAGCTCATTCCTGTGTGTTATAGATGTCAACTGTGTGCTTAAAGTTAGGGTATTTTCCGTGAGCGGACAGAATCTGCAGGCAAATCATCAGTAAAGTTTTTCGTAGCTTTTTGCTTTTAAGTGGAAATAGGTGGCATTGGTCCTTGATTAGGCACCAGCACTCCATGTGCAGAAAATAGAGAACTGATAGCGAAACCCTTGCAATGAGTCTCATCTATCTTCATTATAATGCAGTTGAGTAGTTTAGTTTACTTCAGCAACTGAGAGTTGCAGTTAATATTTACTGGAGCACCAAATGCACAGTGGAAAACAGTTCTACAATAATGCACATTGTTTTTTTGGTTTTTTTAGGTCTTTAACGTAAAAGGTAACCAGTGAAGATGCAATGTGGTGAAGGTTTTTGGCAAAAGTGCAATGCAAGTGGTTAAAAAAATAATAGATCTTCCAGAAACTGCTACATAATTTTACTCAGTTGGCATCCAAGAGAAGAGGGAAGTGGCAAAACCAGCAGAATTTCTAGCTTAAAACGTAAACATTTTTACAGCAAATAGTAGAAATAAATAGTAAAATAGTACAATAGTTGGTTTTCCCGTTTAATACAGCTATACAAATCAAACTAAACTGAATAAGATTTAAAGTTATGCGTGGTAAAAGAGTATGTTAGCTAACATCTAGGCATTCAAAACATTCAAGACAGTTATCAGTCTTTCCAGGAGTGGGCATCCTAGCAAATTCACCCCATGGTCAGACATTTCAATGCTCAGAGAAACTGCTAAAAAACTCAAGAGCTACATTTTAGACTCTACAGGCCTAAAACCCCCCAAAAATGGCTTGTTTGGAGGGGGTTTCCACGAGAAAGCCTCTTCTCTTTAGAAAACAACATGGCAGCTTGGCTCAAGTTGCCATGTTGCTTCTGAACAAAACACAAAACTTCTGGAAAAATGTCCTTTGGATAGATGAAAAGAAGTGGAAATATCTGGCCATAATGCACACTGTCATGTTTGGAGATAATCAAACACAAAACATCAGCACAAACACCTCATATTAACTATCAGAAGGGTGGTGGAGGGATGATAGTTTGAGCTTGTTTTACAGCCACAGGACCTGGGTACCTGGCAATCATTAAGTCAACCATTATTAACTCCTTGGTATACCAAAGTATCCTAGAGTCAATTGTGAGGCCATCTGTCTGACAGCTAAAGCTGGACTGAAACTGGGATCATGGCAGCAGGTCATGGGTCATTGGGGCCATTGCAGCAGAACAATGACCCCAAGCACAGCAGAGCAGCAAATTTACAACAGAATGATTGAAAAAGAAAATAATCAAGGTGTTTTAATGGCCCGGTTAAAGTCCAAACCTCAACCACATTGTAATGCTGAAGTCAGACCTTAAGAGAGCTGTGTATAAAGAAATGCCAACAAACCTCGATGAAAAAGCTATGAAGAACAGTGGGCTAATATTATTCCAAAACAATGTGAAAGACTGATAAAGTCGTACAGAAAATCATTGCTTCAGGTTATTGTTGCTACAAGCTATAAAACCTATTGAATCATTTAGTTTTTCATGTGACTGCAGAAAATCCTTTGAAAACTCTCATGGAGTGTTATCCAAGCTAGCTAGCATTAGCTAATCAATGCAAATATGATAATTTCTGGTTCCAATAAAACAACATGCAGACAGAAGAAATGCCAGACTTGAGGCTTCCGAAATGTAGTCCATAAATCATTGGGTGATGTCATGGTGGATACTTCCATCTCTTAAATGGGCTACAGTCAGCTTTAGATAACAACTCAAACAGCAAAGCATCAAAATAAACACAAGCAAATAAATATAAATGATAAATTATTGCAGATAGGCCCTGCTATACCTTATACAAAAGGTGCGACTTTTTCAGTGACAGCAAAGATGATCTGGACGTTCTTCTGTCTCAGTGTTTCAGCAATCTGAGCCACCGAAGGATGGTCCTGTCACAGTGGAGTCAGGGCAGATGCAAATTGCAATGCATAACAGTCAGGCCAGAATATATATGTGTAATAAGTAGTTAAGCATGCTCTGCCTCTTCCTTCTATTGCTGTCCTCCCTCTTTCCCTCCCATCTAACAACTCTTTCTATTGCTCATTTCATTCACTCACCCTAACAGACTTTCCATTCCCTCCAAATAGATAAATAAGTACCATTCAAAGAGGAGTGACGCCCGCATCTTGCACATCCATTTTCAGCCTTGGGTGGCCATGCATCCAGACAGAAATAGATTAATAATGCATCCATATTCACTCCACCTGTCTGGACTGGAATGAGGTCAAGACACTAACAGTCTCATGAACCTAATGAGACACCTATATGGATGTTTAACACACGCGTATAAAGAATTACACTCACAAGCACACATCCAGGCGTGCACGCTCTTTGAGCACCTGCACAGCACACACCCACCCAGCCTTCTATACACAACCCGAGTGAGATTAAGAGATGAAAGCTTTGGTTTGAATTACTCCACAAACACTCCAGCTGTTTCCCATCAGGGTGTGCCTGTCAGCATCTTCTTTACCCAGGGAACTGTGCTGTTGATTCTGACCTTTAAATCACTGTCTTTGACTTTCTCTGCAGCTGCCTGGACCTCTATTTCACTGCTTGGATTGCAGACGGGAATCAATTTAGCACGCGTTGCAATATCTGGTCCATAGGATAAACACTGTATGCTCCTTGGGACCACAGTCATCCAAGCATGCATGAAAGTAAGTGAAAACACATATACCTCTGTGATGGCTCATTCTGGTAAGGTAAAGCTTCGGTTTTTACCTGTGAGTATAACCGTGGGATTTCACAAGGCAGAATTAATCCGTTTTCTCAACAAGTGAGATGAGTTTGAAAAGAAACTGACAGACAACCCCAGCAGACAACGAGCAGCATTATTACCCGATTAAACTGTGTTGCAGAGCAATAAAAGGATAGAAATCTGATATTTACACTCCTTTTAGTTCTTGCAAGGTCTTTATTAATTCATGAAAAATATTTGTCTTTTGTTGCTCGTGTATATTTTGGGTTTATAAAAGCTTTTTTAGTGAAAATGGATCTAAAAGTAATTTGCATTGCTCCGAAATGCTATGTTTGCTAGAAGTAGCAGTATCTATCTATCTGTCTGTCTATCTATCTATCTATCTATCTGTAATCTCAAAAGTATCCAGTCGTCTGCCTCAGTAACATTCAGTCCAATTCAGTTTTATCTATAAAGCGCCAAATCACAACAGCAGTCGCCTCGAGGTGCTAAACATCCCATTCTTAATCCACAGGGTTTAATATGGATTACCCATCGGAGTTATAACAGCTTCGGCTCTTCTGGTAAGGCTTTCCACAAGGTTTACGAGTGTGTTTATGGGAATGTTTAACCATCTTCCCAGACCTGGTTTGCCGTCTCTGGTCTAATTCATCTAAAAGGTGTTTTATGAGGTTGAGGTCAGGACTCTATGCAGGCCAGTCACGTTCTTTCACACTCGCTCGCTTATCTATGTCTTTATGGACCTAGCTTTGTGCACTGGTACGCGATCATGTGGGAGCATGAAGGCGCCATCACCAAACTGTTCCCAAAAAGTTGGGAGCATGAAACAGTCCTAAACGTCTTGTTATGTTGACACATTAAAAGTTCCTTTCTTCAGAGCTAAGGGACTGAGCCCAACTCCTGGCCCAACTACCACACATATAATCGCCCTTCCACCAGAGGCCATTGAAGGTATTGGAACACCTGAATTCAGTAATTTGGATTGGTGTACCTGTCTATAGAGTCCAGTGACAGAGGAGAACACACTTTTTTGTTTACTGTAGCACTACAAATCTTTAACCTCCTAAGACCCGAACTCTTCCACGGCATGCATTTTTCATTTCTCTTTGATATTTGGTCACATTGGGGCCCAATGAATGTAAAAACAAAGAATTACCAGATTTTTTTTAACCTTATTTTTGTTTTTAAGAAAAATAAGAGCCAATATGAGGATATTGGTTTAAAATTTTGATAGAACAGTAGCAGAATAGTGTCCTCGTAAGTGGATATCAGGCCCTTGTACAGCAAAATTGAGTATTTTGGTCTAAATAACCCAAAATGTGATGTCCACATATGTGGACGCCAGGTCCTAGGAGGTTAAGGAACAGATCACATCATGAGAGTGCTTGTTTTTTTCATGGGCTGAAAAAATATTATCCATGGTCTGCTGTAGCACACTGAAGTAACATGGACATATTGTTGATTTATGCATCCGTTTTTTTTTTAACAGGGGGCTAGAGCCTATCCCAACTGATAATGGGTGAGTCTGTAACAGGACTAATACAGAGAGACAGACAGTCACTCAGCCCTATGGCCAATTTAGAATCACCAATTAACCTGACATGCATGTCTCTGGACTGTGAGAGGAAGCTGGAATACCTGGAGGGACCCAATGCATGCACAGTGAGAACATGCAAGTCCCATGCAGCTGACAGGTTTGAACTAGGAATCCTTGTGTTAACCACTGTGCAGTTGTTGAAAATGCACTTTTTTCTCTGGATATCCTAAAACCATTAAATAAAACATTAATTCTGCAATGATTTTCAATGTTTGGCCCATTTCAGTGTAAGTCCAACTATAATAGACCTATAATGAAAAAACCATTTAAGCTTGAACTTTTTTTCTTTAGTGAAAATAAAAAAAATCAAAGTTCTTCTAAAAAATGTATATATTTGTAGCAAGTGACACTTCCCATCATTTGGAAGCACAATGCAGGATAATTTTCCATCTCCAGCAACATGGAAAACAGCATCCGTGGAGAACACCAGCAGACGGGTCACGTTTCTCCAGCCAATCTGCTGCTACAAGTGAAGAACATTTAGTCAATAAATTACCGATTGTCAGCAAATTGAACACAGTGACCACGACCTAAGTGTTTCTTACAGACTTCTAGAAAAGAATTACCTTCCTGCTTTTCTATGTAATCAAATAACTGTGAATGAGTAATACTTTGTGCCTTCAAGTTTAGGGCTTAGATCAAAAACCTGTGAAATTCAATTATAGAAATCAAATTTTCATGTTTAAGAGCTTGTGAGTCTAAGATACACCCAAAAATGAGCGATGCAGTTTCCCAAAGGAAGCTTAGTATTCTGTAATAGCCCTTTCATCTATTGTCTGCAGTCTTTCCACTTCCTCCACATAACGCCCACTCAAACAAAAGCAACAATATCTGTATTGCAGTCGAGCTCCCTGCTGGGCTTTCTCACATTACCTCACACATGGTGGCCTGCATCAGGGCATCCAACCCACCCTCTGGTGAATCCAGGTTACTGGAGATCCGCTGCCCCCCTACCAGCTCTGTGAAGAGGCTTCCGTTGGTGGTGAGGCTTAGGATGTTGTGGTAGGTGAAGGGAGGGGTGCAGGGCCAGGGCTAAGTCCTTTTACAGGGATTTCTGAGCATGTCCTTTGCAGTGCTGATGTATAGCATCACTGTCTCTGGAAAGGAACAAAGGAAAATAAGAAGTACTGTGTGCTGAGAAGTGAATGAAAAAAAAGGATAGGGTGTGGGGGGTGGGGGTGGGGGGGATAACTAATGGTTTCCTGTCTCCCAACAGCTACCAGTTGTCCTTGAGCAAAGCACCTAATTCCCAATCACTCCAGCAGTGCTGCTCAGTGGTCAGTAGTAAGATTATGATTATATTGGGCAGCT
This sequence comes from Pelmatolapia mariae, assembly GCF_036321145.2. Lineage (NCBI taxonomy): Eukaryota > Metazoa > Chordata > Actinopteri > Cichliformes > Cichlidae > Pelmatolapia > Pelmatolapia mariae. The sequence continues at coordinate 11,950,675 of NC_086235.1, read as the reverse complement.
CCCAGGTGTATAACTAAGTAAATGGGGCACAAGGGTATTCAAAAAAAAAAAAATGAATATGCAGATATAAAAAGTTATAAGAAAATTGCATTAACCTAAATTTCATATGATAAGGAAACTGAGGCAAACAGACCCAATCTGAAGTCACTGGTGATATTCTTCATTTCTTTCATGAGGTCAGCCCCCAACTTTTTAACATTCATCAGGTCATCCTCCATGGAAAAAGACAGATCCATCAGGTAGTACAGGTCTATGGGGTAGTCCTTCACCTGTTTGAACTTCACCTCAAAGCTCTGGGGTTCTCCTATAGATGGGAAATGTGGAAATTCTACTGCAAAACACACCACAGCTATAAAAGTAGCTAGTTGTGGAGGGTTTCTACTTTTACATTGATATTTTTATGCAGTTGATACAAAAAGATTTTGTGGTTCATGGTTTCTTTTGTGTGTGGGTGTCGCTGGGTGTTTTCGGTCTCCTAACCGGAGTCATTACTCAGCCAAGGTTGTGCACAATACCCTGTAAACCTGATTTGGTCATTGCTTCTAAAGGTGTTTTTTTTTGACTGACTTACGACTGTTTTAGTTTCATAAGACGAACAGGAAAGCTTGAAGGAAAGCTGTCATTAGGTGAAATCAGTCACAAGGAGAGAGCTGCACCAAAAATCTCGAGACTACTTTGGTCACTAGCAGATTGCCACAGTCATCCGTTATGTCTACATGGAAGACCTTGACTTGTCTTCAAACACTTGTTAATTTCTAGCTGAGTGATATTAAAAACTTGAGAAGGAGTAACACAGACTAGAAATGGAGAGAGTTCACTTTCAAAATACAACTTATGCATCAGTGCTGAAGCCAACACATTTCACCAGGTGGAACTTTAAAGGCAATGCATTTTATGTCTCACTGTTCAGAGTTTCAGTACTGCTTATAAAAAGTATTTTTAGCAAACTAGCAATCTACTAGTGACTCAAGCAATTGCAAGGAGTTTTTTGGCCAATACACATTGTTCCCTAGCAAATATCAATCCACTCTGATCCACCATCCATTGTCTTCCGCTTATCCTCCCTGCTACCAGGCTGGAGCCTACTCCAGCTACCATAGGGCAAGAGGGTGAGAGGCAGGGCTAACACATAAAGACACTCACATTAACACCTATGGGTAGGGATGGGTATCGAAAACCGGTTCTTGTTGAGAACCGGTTCCCACTGTTTCAATTCCTTGGAAGTGTTTGCCATTTTTGCAAACGATTCCCTTATCGATTCCAGTCACCCCGAATGACGTCACCACGTTGCGGAGCGTCATTTACCTGGCAGGAAACATGGCGGCTCAAACGCTAAAAAGTTTGCTTATACTTTATACTATACGGATGACAACAGGGCAACTTGCAATACTTGCAAAGTAGATATTTCATTTAAGGGAGGAAACACTACGAATATGCAAAAGCATTTGCTCACAAAACACGCGATGACCTTAAATGAATGTCGTCTTTTTAATTCCGCTCCGGACTCGTGAATCTCAACCCAGCAGCAGCGGTAACGTTTGCGCGTCCTCTCCCGTTAATGCGGCAGGTAAATAATTAACTAACGGTGCATATTATGTTAGCGCGATCTGCCTTATTACAAAACCTGCCATTACTGTGCATTTAGGTGACCATGATGAGAGAGACAGAGTCTGGCTGGCGCTCGCTGGCAGTTCTCGCTGCAGTCTACCGGTAGCGTCTCCTTTCAGGCCAGAATGTCACTGAGCAGTGACTAAGTTTGTGGTAAAAGGCTTGCACCCATTTGCCACAGCAGATGCCCCCGAGTTTCGGGAAGTGAATGTGTTTAATTGTAGGCAGGCACATTACTATTCTTGTGTAATTGCTACAGAATAATTTATGTTATACTTTGTTATTGCTACAGAAGAATATTTATTTTATTATTTTACATTTACAATTTTTCCCCCGGGGACACTGTGACACCCCATTGAAGAGCCGTAGGCTGGATCTCTTAAGATCTCACTGTTGGGTTTGTAAGGCCATGTTACTCCTAAATTTCTATCTTGTTCAAAGAGAAGATATAAAACAAAGTTCTAAGCTAATCAACCTTAGTGTTCTCCTTTTTTAAAAAGAATCGATAAGAGAATCGATAAAGAATCGAATCGTTAAACAGAATCGAAAATGGAATCGGAATCGTGGAAATCTTATCAATACCCATCCCTACCTACGGGCAATTACTAGTTAATCTAATCAAATGTCTTTGGACTGTGTCAGGAAGCTGGAGTACCCAGAGAGAACAACAGTGCTAATCACCGCACCACATTGCTGCCACCCCAGCAACCAGTGGTTGCAAAATGGCTGCAGACTGGTCTTTAGGGCTGTGTGACTCGGGCCTTATTCACTTGACTTTGCATTGTCACCATGATACAGTACATGTAGTGACCTTTCCTTCCCGTGATGTTATCACGATAAAGGCTAAGTGCTTAAAAAATTGCATTACACAAACTAATGACATTGGCTACATCTGTCTTTTATGCGCAGTTTGCTAAAGCTAATAAGTGACATTACTAATGTCATTAAAAAATGCATGAATTATACTGGTAATTTATACCCACCTGGTCTGAGGTGCAGCAGGACAGTCTGAGGCTGGAGCTGGGTCACTACTCTGTGCCGGCGTTTATGTCTTTGTTCTTTAGGATGAAAGGTGATCTTCCGGTTTTTCAGAAGGACAGTGGAACCTCTAGGGTCCTCCAGGTGATCAAAAGGACAGCCCCTCTTTAGCAGGGCTCCGGCTGTGTCGCAGTGCTCCCATATGTGCTGACCCACTTCTAGAAAATTCTTTACACAGGTTTAAGTTAAGTTCAATGCCTTACATCAACACTGACTGTAAAAAGGGCAAAGTCAGTGCTGCAGTTAATGGAAGCAGTACAGAAAGGATGTGAATGTGTGTGTGTGTCTCTGTGTGTTTCTTTTAACTCAAAAAACGAAGCCCTTCATCTTTCAACAACATCGTTAAAATGGAACACATATGATGTTCCATATTCAAAACTTGCTTACAGGGTTTTCTGTTGTTATAAAACACATGCTTACATCACTGTTTAATACAACACAACATGCACACCACAACATATGATGTACTAAATATACAGTACTGTGCAAAAGCTTTGAACCACCCTCGAATAGTTTATATTTTTGCTTCCAAGGAGACATTCATGCAGTTTTTTTTAAAGGCGTCTTGAGCTATAATTTTTCAGACTTTCTGAAGGTCTTGCTAAGTTTCCCTTTGGACAGTGGCTCCTTTTTCACTCATTTTCAGTTCAGTCCTTGTGTCTGACCATTTTTAGAGGGATCTTTTTTAGTTGTTAAACCATTGAACTGAGAGAAAGAGAGATAGGAAGAGATAACACAATTTAATAGACATAAAATAGTACTTTTGAACCAACAAGCTGATTCTATTAGCTGAAAAGATGCGATATTTTGGCATCGTGTGCAGTCTGCCCATAAAAAATTAAGGAAACTGGAGAACTGGACAAATAGAGGATAGAAGAAGTGGCATGCCTAAAAAAGCCATAGCATCATCAGCTATTGCTATAGCTATAGCAAAATGAAGATTATATGAAAGTTATGTTCTTCAGAAATAGGAAAAAGTGCAGCAAACACCTGACACAGCACCTGTGAGAGGTGCTTGAGTTCAATCTTGATCAGAAATGTTCTCAGTTGAAGGGTGGCTGTCGTGAAGCCATTTTTTAAAATATTCACCTTCAAGTTCCTTAGATTGCACAGACTCTGTTTTTGCCTTCTATATTTTGCCTTCTATATTTTACACCTATTTCCCAAGCAGCATATGAAGATATAAGGTGTGGCTTGAGACTTTTACACAGTACTGTAATTTAAGTAATTAAATATGTAATTACTTAATTTTATTAGGATTAATCAGTAATAGCATTCAATCTTACAGTTTTTTTTAATCGGTTTGGTACTATTTTCATAACTAAAGTGTGCATTTTCAAATCTCTCAGTACAAAACTCACATTTGATCACATTTGTAACACCACTAGTCATTCTTTCAAATCTGATGTCATGATTTCATTGTATTTGCACATATTTACATTCCACGTAATCATTGTATCAGAACACATGATCATTGTGATATATTTTGAGAACATTTGCTTTAATCACGCTCTTTTTTCAACTTAGTACTTTTACTAATCATTTCATCCAGGAGCAAATAATACAAGGTAAGCGATTCAAATTGTCCTTGGTGATGAATGAGTGTAACTGAACTGTAAAACTGTACACAGCAAATATTACACTTATGTTCAGAGATCTATCTCTATATCTATATATCTATCTATCTATCTACACACGAAAAAGGGAGAAAAAAACCAAGTCATTTACATAAGCAAAATATTGTCATGGTCTGGGCGGGCCTGAGTAACTTTCCACAGCATCAGCTCTCCTCCTCTGGGTGGAGCCCTTCCTGCCCCTCCCCGTTCCTCAGCTGCAGGCAATTATTCTGGCAGTATTTAGGAGCAGCGCACACTATGAGTCTTCGCCAGATCGTCTGCTAACCTCAGTTAGTTCACAGCCTCATGTTCCTGTGTATTTATCAGTGTGCATTACTTACCTCTCTCTTCCTATCTCCTAGTCGGTACTTGGACTCATCATTCCAAACCCTGCCATAGCCTCGCTCCTGGATTCCGGTCAGCTGCTGCTTAATCCTTTTCAGACAAACTGCCATTCACACCTGCCTGCCTCCCTGCATACCTGTATTGGACTCAGCACTCGCCTGGACCTCGCCTCGCCTCCACCTCCAGCTAATCCCCGCCTGCGAACACGTAAGCCATCCCAGCTTGTTAAATGGAGAAACGCTCACAACTCCTTGGACTGTTCTGATTTTCCTCTCCTACGTTTCAGTGCCCTGGTCTACCACAGCTTCCACCAGCCCCACTCCAGTCTCAGCAGTTTAGTGACCTGACTGTTCCATGCTCGCCCTAGCCCCGCACCTCACAGACACCACGCTTTTTGCACCAAGCTTAATCTTGTTTTCTGTCTTGAATATTTATGTTAGGAACACGTGTAAATGTTTGTTTTCGCAAATCACTTCGAGCTTCCGGTCTTTGGTTCTGCGCCTGAGTCCATTCCACGCCACGGGCCTCTGAGCTATGACAAATATATTTTTATTTTTATTTTATTCTTATCACTTTTACACAATTAATCAAGCCGGTCATTAACATTGGGCCATAAATTTTCATCAACATCAGTGGATGTCTTTGTTGTTCAGGCATTTCCACCACAGCCAACTCCTGCTGGTCAGTCAAAACACATGGGTGACCACCACCAGGTTGTCTCCTGTTAATTCTGAGGACAATCATATACTGTCAATATTGAAGTATTACAAAGTCACATTACTGTAAACTGACAATTACATGTTGTTCTTCTATACAATAGGGTACTATTTTTTTTTTAGACGTAAAGTTGCTATAGCAGACATACCGGTTTTCTTGGCGAAAAGTTTGGATGATAGAGCTGACAGTTGACCTTTGTAAATTAGGCTGTACCAACCTGGCAGCCTCAGCCATGGTAAAGCCTCTGTTAACCACATGGTCAACAATGATGGCCCGGACTTCATTAGAGATGATGGTGCGTTGTCTTCTGCCTACATTTCTCTGAAGACCACCTCTCTGTCGAGGAGCACCACCAAGGTTTCCTCTCCCTATGAGTCTATCCTGCTCCATATTTGAACAGTGCAAAGTCTCAAACACAGTTCTACTTATATGGTAACTAATTGTGATCATCAGGGGGAAACAATTAGCAATTAGTATTTCTAGATTGAAAGCTCTTGCAGCAATGTGTAACTTACAAATGACCAGACAACCATCAGTCAAGTTGAAAATCCATGCACATAATGAATGATTCATTGATTAAACATTAAGATCAGTTGAATTGAATGACAGACAAATGTATTAAACTGAATAATAAGAGATGCAAATCAAATATTTTATAGTGGTAACATTATGAAAGGCAGTAACTGTGAACGAAACATTTATTTAGATGAAACACTTATTTTGTGTAGTGAAAAGGATATTTTGTCATTATGTGTATTGTACTAACACAATTGGAAATATGCTGAAATGTTTGAAAAAGGTGCACTTTTGATGATCTGTTGTGATATAAGTACGAAGAGTTTTGAAAATGTACCAATTGCTTGTGAAAACTGCGCCAAACCAATTTAAAAAAAAAACTGTAATACAAAATACAAACTAGGACTTAACCCATCCACTGCTAACTTTTCAAGGTCTCCACTTAAATAAATTGGAGATTTCTATATCCACTAAGCATCTCTCTGTTAAGGGAAAAGATCTGGAGTACTGAAAAACTTTTTGTGGACCAAAAATATACTTGGTGCTCAGTTAACAGTGAACCCGCCAAAAAAGAAGTCACAGAGTATTTCCAAGGCCATTCACCTCCTAAGTATACCAGGCACAATGTGGCCCTGCTGCCAGGCACTCTCCACAGCTCCTGACCCCTTGACTTTCACATTCGTGATGTGAATGGTCTGCAAGAGAACAGAAACCAGCAAGAGGCTCCAATATTCCATCATGTGAATGCACCATAGAAGAAGAAGAAAAGCAAACTTTGCTTTTTATGCTCTGTACTGGATACATTTTGGAAGTCAAGTAAAGATCAGATCAGATTTTCCTCTCTCTGTTTCTCATAGCACAAAATCACAAATTGTCAATGCACATTTTTCCTTGTCAGTCACCTAGCAACACTTTTCTTACAACTCAAAAAACATTCTATAGTTTGTACTTGACCTCCCATGTTAAAAATACAGGCTTTGTGGATTACATTTCAAGCCAATATATGATCAGAACCACACTGTTGGCTGTTTGTTATCAGTTTAGTCACACTAAAACTCTGTATGCATCAATACCTCCTAAATCTTAGTCCATAAACAGATTATTTTTTTTAAACTACAGAGGTATCTTAACTGTTTCAGCTAACAGAATCTCTATAAACTGATATCTGCTTATGAATACGCAGATAACTGTAGTCTAGCAAACAGGTGTTTTGTAGCACTTTCTGTTGATCAGTCACACTTGAGAACATTTTGTTGTGTGGATACAGGATGTCTTGCCACTGACATACTCCCACCATGTAATAATAATTCAAAAACTGAAAAACTAACACCGAAACCAATAAAAACTAAACTAAAAAGAAATCATTTTCAAACAATAAAAACTAAACTGTAACAAGAAAATCCACTCTGGAAACTAACTGAAACGGAACTGAAATAAACCCCCCAAACAAACAAACAAATACCCCCCCCCCCCCCCCCCCCGAAAAACAAGAAGTCAGAATGTAATTAAAAAAATAATAATCATAATTCAAACTCCCCTGCAACCCTGAATTTGATATGCATAATGAAATAGGTGGATAGATGGAAACAATGGCTGGTGGACAGAACAAGAAGTTTTGAGGCACACATATGTTTTTTTAACTGGATACCCTGCTTATATGTTCAAGTATAGATGGTAAATAAAAGATGGACGCAAGCTTTAGGGTCAGAAAAGTGCCATAAACCTGGCTCCCGGGTATTTGTCTGACCTCTTGCAGACTTATACCCCCCTTAGATCTCTTAGATCAAGGGATCTTTTGCTTTTAGCCGTACCAAGGTCGAGGCTGGTTCATAGAGGCGATCGAGCATTTGCAGTCATAGCGCCTAAGCTGTGGAATAATTTACCCCTATACATCAGACAGGCTCCTACAGTCAATCTTTTTAAATCTTATCTTAAAACACATTTTTATTTACTGTCTTTTAATACAGCATGAGAGATATTTGTTAATTCACATTTGGTGTTTGCTATCAATACTCTAAGTTATTTTATTAGGTATGTTGTATTCTTGTACAGCACTTTGGTCAACGCTCTTGTTGTAATTAAATGTGCTATATAAATAAATAAACTAAAAACTATAAACTATAACCTGCATTTTTGGCAATGGCCAGCAGGGGGCGATACATTTGGTTGCAGAAAGGAAAAGGAAAATGACCTCTTGAGTATTTTCCTGTTGAGTGTATGGTCTTAATTATGAAAGTGAAAAAAAAAAGAGATAAAGGGAGGTATGCTTTAGGGTTACTTTCTTATTTAGAGCCACAACTATTTGGAAACAGTTGGACTTCACATGGTGGGCATACTGGTGGCTAGTAGAGTTTATGGCCAAACAAAAAATACTGTTGCCCCCAAAGGATAAATCGGCTAACTAGCCGCTGGGTTCCCTCATTCGTAGTGAGCTAATGCAGTGGTCCCCAACCACCGGTCCGTGAGTCTTTTGGTACCGGACTGCGAGAGTGGAGGCTCAGGTGTGAAATTTATGTTTTTTATCGATTTTTATCGTTATTTTGTTATTGTTTTTATCGTTAACTAGGTTTCCCTGGGTCTTTTCCCATGTGTTATGAATAAATCTTCTTTTTTTTTGGTAGCGGTACTGGTTTTATTTTGTTGTATTTATCCGCGACACCTTAAAGGACGATCCCTGAAAATACTGTCGGACATAAACCGGTCCGTGGCGCAAAAAAAGGTTGGACCGCTGAGCTAATGTACCTGACTGTTTGCTGCAACTTCATATTTAGCATTCAGACACACGAGAGGGGAGTCTATCCTCTCACAACTGTCTGCGAATGAGTAGTGATTACACAGACGAAAGAAATCCTGGATATCTTTCTGTGAAGGCAACTAACATAAGTGTATTTTATAAAATTTGATTCAAACCCATTTGCTTTTATCAATGTGACACACTGCAAAAAAATAAAAAATAAAAATTGCCCCACAGAAGTGAACGCACGTCCACCTGCTGTCCCATCGCGTCTGGAACTGCGCTGCATATAAAAGAGAGAGCAGCTCAGCCTGCAGCAGATGACAAGAGCAAATTTTGACTGGCAAACAACTGGTGGGATCCGGGCTACAATCTAAATGAGAATTTCTGAGCGGCAAGAATAATGAGACAGTTTACTTTCATTGCATCCTCAATGAGAAAAGTATTGACCCACCTTGTGTTCCTGTGGCTTTGCATCTGCAGTACAATAACAGGACAACAGCAAATAGGATGCTCATCTGGAAGAATAAAAAGTAATTTACTGGCTAAAATGTTGACCATTCTTTCCTCTCAAATCATTAAGGCAGAGTGGAGTTGTAATTGCTGTTTAAGGAAAATAATCTCTGCACTGAGCAGCTTACAAAAGACTATGAATTTGACCTGTGGGTGTTTGGTTTATACAAAAGATATAAAAGGCACTTACCTTGACTGATTCTACTGTGTGTAGACAAACGTGAAGGAGAGTAGGGGTGCCTTCCCTCTGGGGGAGGGACCAGATGGTTTCTTTATACACATCCTGTGCAAAACACGAGCTGTGGGACTTTGCCACCTCTCCCTCCCTCTGTTATCCTCTTTCCTGTAGCAGCCACAAGTGGATCAACTGGCTTATGTTTCAGGGTCCTGAGCAGCAAATGATCTCTTCAAGTAAGGCCAAAGATAAAGAGAATAATTCCCCAGCTTTCTGCTGAGAAAAGCTGAAGAAAAGAAAAAGACACTTACTTGTCATACTTGTCCTCATATAGCACTGGGTCGGTGTTAGAGAGCACACGCTATCTCTTACAATCTTTGCACAGCTCTGCTTTCTCGATTGTTTGGCCTCGCTGACCACAGCATGCGACTAAAGCCCCAAAAGACATTGACCCAGCAGCACACAAGCTAAATGAGTTTTGAGGACACAGTTCTTGCTCAAAATACAAAGGCTCAGGACTTTCCTCCACTTGCAAGAGGAGATATTTTAAACCTCAAATCCAATGCGTTGAATTTGCAAGGTGGAGAAGTCAAAAAATAAGCTATGTGAATGATAACGGTAGCTTTATTTGCATGCAGCTGGTGGGAATAATGAATAATAGTATGGTTTTATCTCGCGCAGCAATAGCTGACTGATCACATAGCATCACAAGCTAAAATAATAGGGGGATTTTCTGCAGAGCTCTATTAAAGACAGCAGTAAATATGTATAGAAATTTCCTCGAGATCAAGCGGCTCTCACTGCCCACTCTAAACCTACTATAACAGCAAAAACAATGGAATTAGTCAGTGTGCAAAAATGAGCTGGCCAATACAAAGACGCGACAGTTAGTTTGCTTTCCCGTCTTAAAGATAAAGGATTAAACAAAAAGACCACTTTCCACTATTGCTGACTTCGATTTGGTTTAATTCAATTCAAATTTCTTTATCAGCCCGTGAATGGAATTTTATTTGCAGAGTTTAAAACAGAAATCCATAACAAATCAGCTCATTCTCAAGCGTGCAGTCAAACTTTACAAACAGTTCAGGAAAAAAAAGGCAAAGAAAATGAAGTTTTCTCATAATATATGAAGCGATATGGTTCTAAGAGCAAAAAGTTACTGACTCATTTTAAAGCAAAATATAGAAAAGGCATCAAAGGACAGAGAAAGAAGACCACGCAGTGTTGGCTCAGGTCTTTTAAGGAGATTTTCTTTGCCCACCACCATCCTACTTGTATGCTGTTCTCTGTGTTTTTTTGTCTTTACTTCCAAATATCAACCGGCAGCTCTTCTGTTCTGCCCAAAGGGACATTGATCTCGGGTCACTGAGTATGGGCAGCCTTTGAGAGGCGAGTGTTAAGTGTCTGTGCTCCCTGCTGAAGAAATAATACACAAACCTCTTCCAAATTACATCATAGTATACATTTTTACAGCTTGGTAAAGCATCTTCTTCGCTGTATCCGTGAGAATGGAGCTGGGGGTATTTCCAAGTTGAACTTGTATTTCAGTGGCAACCTTAAGGTCCATTTATTAGCACTTTCTAAAGATTCCAGCTGCATCCCACGGCCATCTCTAAAGTTTCATTATCAAGAGCAAAAATGATGTGACCTTGAAGTTAATTTTGCCCGACTGGTGTTTGGCCAAGATAGTTCAACCTGATACTAAACAGCTTGTAGTATTTGCCAGCCGAAGGCCACGATAAGGGATTGAGAGCATAGCATGGAACATCTTGTTAGTTAGCATTTTGTTAAAGATATTTACGAAAGCTAACAGTGTTATGACATTTTTGACCATGTAAATAATATGAACAAGTTGTGTAAGTGTTTTATTCTGTTTGAAGAGACCACTGCCATTGGGGTGTGCCAGGGAGCCCAGTGGTTGCCATTGTTTAGGCAGGGTGTGCGTGTCAAATCAAAGGATTTCACACTGAAATGATCAATGTGTTTTGCTTCACTAGTCAGTGGTTTCAGTGTTGTGGCTAATTTATATATGTGCATCAGTGGTTTTGAAAATAATCTAGATTTTTTTTTTACAACCATGGACTTGAATATTAAACTTTAATATAAAAACTGTCTCGTCTCTCTTGTGCTGTCTTTTTATTGCGCTCTCTTACACTTACAACTCTTACAATTGTCAAAAACGATTTGAATCCATAGACAGTCCAAGCATTAGTTTTAAAAGATTTAACAACAAAAGGAAAATCCACCAGATACAATGCGTGATGTCTGATAAATAAGACTGGATTTCACTGGCAATTATATTTGGCATCACACTTGCATTTTAATCCAGCCTTTCCACGCCTTTCCCCTCCTGTAACATATTTGCATTTCAATTTAAAACTTCTCACTGGAAAATAACACATATTCTTAAGAAGGCTCTTTGCTGTTGTTTACAGCTCAAACAAAGTATGCAGGAGAAGATGCAGCTCTTTATCCCAGGGCTTCTTTTTAACGTGATAGAGGCCTGTTACTGTATATATATGGGTTGTGCTTTCAGTGTTTCCACAGGACTGTGGGTGCTCCTATGTAGGAGGAATGAAAACAAAGGGAAAGACAAGAGCGCTGTCATACTTCCTTCTTTTTCCTCAAAATATGCTGTGTGGTGATGGGGGAGTTTAAATAATAATAAAAAAAAAATAGATCAAAGAGGAAACAGCAATATTTTATCATCCTGGCTATGATTATCTCCCATTGCTCAAATGATAAATTTTTAGGTTTTTAGAATGAACCTCTTCACAGGCAGGTGATGTCGTGACTCATAATGATCTAAATGAGACCTTGAATCCATTAGTCTGAGCAGTGTGAATAACCAGGGGCTGGAGATTTTGTGGAGGTGGACAGCTCTGTCTCTGTATTGGCCAGAACCTCAGAATCAAAGGATATTCACCCACAAGAAACTAATGGAAGATGGAAATGAGCCTTTAGGGGAACCTGGGTTATTACTCTGGTAGAAAAACCTGACTTCAATCCAGAAAACTTTCTTGTCACAACACCTGTCCCAGGCACTTAGGCTCCCTGTGGTTCGTGAGCAGAGCTGGGGCAGCTGGTTCCATCCTTTCATTAGCCTTCTCGTGAATCTAATGCTTTAGTTGGATGATGCTGATGCTCCTTGTGCCCTCTGGCTCGAGGTTGTATGGCTCTCTGAGGCTGAATCAGTCCAGCTGCTCTTCCCTGCTGCTGCTGCTTCGGCTTTGTCTCTGGTGGCATTAGCCTTCCCAGGCTGCTGGCATCAGTGGAGCTTGTGGTGCTGCTGCTGGGGCACCGGGAGGAGCTGCGTGATGCCCGCTGCCTGAGATTCTGCGAAATAGATCTATGGAGGTTCGTCATGGAGGAGTTGGCTGCCATGGTGACCACCCAGGGGTGGCGGACTGCTTGTTCGGCAGTGAGGCGGGTGGCTGGGTCCAACACTAGCAGGCGCAGAATGAAGTCCTTAGCCAAGTTGGACACTGAAGGCCAAGGCTGTGGATAGAACAAGCAGACTATTAACGCACTCACCCAAGAAGATGACAATTCAGCCTACACAACCCCTCACACACACACACACACACACAGACACCCACAGCGCTCTAATAGCTGGGTATCTAGAAGAGGCGCCTGCACAGATTCCGAGCTGCTTCAAAGCGGGATGCAAGATTTCATTCTAACAAAGCAATAAAACTATGATCCCTGAGCTCTGCAGGCCTAACAAGCAGAACTAAACTCAAAAGAAAGCTAAATGTCACTGGGCAAAAGGAAGCAGCAGTCTTGGCTGAATGAATACAAAGACTGGGAGGTAGGACAGCTCTGCTGCATGTGTGGGATTTTTTTGGGTGCACGTTTAATCTTAGCCTGCATTAGCTTCACAATAAAGGCAGCAAAGATGAGCTTCAGTGGAATCCATTGCAAATCATCCGCCTTGTCATGACCCAAGCTGACATTAAAGAGTGCTTTGAAATCGGCAAAGCCATCTTTGCAGGGTGAGAGAAGACATCAGAATCATTATCATAATTCAAATTCATTAAATTATTCATCACAGCCTTGGTTCTTAGTCAGGGAGTCAACTTTCTAGAGGCCTGCCTCGGGAAAGTGATGACCTTTGTGCTTCCATCAAATTTTAAATAAAAATATTATTGATACAGATTTTCAACTAGATTGATCTGGAATCAAAGCAAAAAGAAAAACAGGCAACTGGTTAATGTTGAATGGTCATAATCATTATCACAATTTTACAAAAATCCTTGATTACAATTAAACTAAGAAAACATACATATAAATATATTCAAAACAATAAAAACTTGACATAATAAAGCAATACTCTAAGTAAAAATGACAACAAAAGGTCGCTGTGCTTGATGTGACCAAGAAGTTTCACATTTAAAAGAAATTAACTTCTCTAATTGTACAAATTTCAGATGGTTCCACTTGTCTGGCTTTTAGCAAATTAAATCCATTTTTTTCTAATGTTGGCATTAAGAGACAGTTTTCATCTTAGAACCTGGTCCAGTGCCATACTGATTTATAGTTTCACATATATGTGAAGCCAGAGATATGCCAAAACTCACTTATATGTTTTATTTAAAGCACAGTTTGTCATCCAGCCAAGCACATTTTTTTTTTATTTTTTAATGAAAGGATATTTTCAGTATGAGAGTTTTCACTATGTGTCCTGCTGAAAGTAGTGATGTTTACTTCTAAAGGCAGCATTTAGCTCTGAGTTTAAATCAATTTAGGATTGAATTGTAGGAGTACAGTACCACTTGGGCCACAAAAGGAACTATCGTCTATGAAAGACTATTATTTAAAAATAGAGATGAATTGTAGTCCTTCTAAATTTTGACACTTTTAAAAAAATGGCAACTAAAAGAGGTCCTAAAACAGAACCCTGTGGCACACCTTTGTTAACACTTATGTAACTAGAGTAATTAGCAAACAAATTGCATGGTTTTTCCATCAAATTTGGTTATTTCAGTTATTACTGAGTAGTAATGAGCACAATGAAAAGATCACTTTCTTAATCTCTGTTCTCTATTTCCATATTCAGCACAGTGAGCTCAAATATTTCTCTGGCATGTTTGTCTGAGGACTGAAAAAGCTAAACACAGTGAAATCAGAGTGTAAAACTCTCTGCTTCTTTGCTCAACCTTGCTCAGACTAAATCTCACTCTTTAGGGAGGTTTCGCTCTCCATTTTAATCCTGAAATACATTTCTCTCTCCTTTTTTTGTCTCTGGCGGAGTAATGACAATTAATCAAGCATGAAATTGACAATCGCGAGACTGTTGCCGGTGAGAGGAATTCAAAGAAGTGGGGGACTTTCTTATTCTCACAGTGTAGTGACTGGGGGTGGGGTGGGGAGTGTGAGAGAGAGTGTAAGCACAGCACAGGGTGCTGAGCTGCCAGCAGAACGAGTCTTAAAAAAAAAAGAAAAGATTCTCAGTCAAACTTTCTTCTCACACTGTTGTTATTTCACACCTGAGAGGCAGGCAGAGTGACACTGTTTGATTGAGCTCCCACGACTAACAAGTCTGACTTTCCCCTTTATCTGGCGCTGGTGGTGATTTGGTGAGGCCTCTTATTACCTTGCCATGAAATACACACTTGATAGCAGTTGTGGCTAGCAGATGCCTTTTGTCCTTGATCTGAAATAACGGGAATACATACGTTTAGTGCCTGATGGCAATGTATGAGAAAAAAGCTGGAATTATGCAGTAAAAGTCTTTGATGCTGCTGTTGAGAGGTATCAAAAGTTTCCCTTCCTCCTGTACACCTAAAGAAGAAGAGACATAACTGAGTTGCCTCCTTGGAACCGAGCCTCCTTCAGGAAGTTTATCTCTCCCCCTTATTTTGAACATTTTTCACGTCAAAATACACAAAGGCTTTATTGCGTTTAGAGGAAGGGGGCGAGAGCTAGTGTTATACATCACTGCTGAGCTGAGAGCTAGCCAACGAGGGGAGAGAAAGAGAGAGGAGGGAGATGAGTGGAGTGCAGATACGGTATAAGCAGTGGAAAAACCTACAGGGCTTGGCTTATTGAGCAACATCTTGTTAGAGTGAATGAGAAGCTCCAGTGACTGTGTTTGCGCCACGCTACATCTTTACCTGACAAAGCTGTAATTGCAACAAATGAAGAAAACGCTAGAAGCTTGGATTGCGCTAATGTGATCAGGAGGATAACGCACTTTTGAGTAATGAGTGTTACCGGCTCGGCTCAGGCCCGCAACAAACAAAGTACAACCGGGTTCAATTTCCTGATCAGTTTATCTAATTGAACATGTAGTGGGGTGTGGACGTGTCAGGTGCCAGTGGTGCATGGTAAATGTATGCAGGGTGCTGGACAGGGAGAAGCAGAAGATGCCCAGAGAGTGGACTAAAAGAGCAGGCGTTATACCCTTTGTCACTCTCACCTCTCAGGTGCAACCATCAAGGCTCCTGCTGGGAGTAAAAAGGGAGAAGCAGCAAGAGCAGATCACATGAAGCACTCCACGAGTGTCTGTCTCACAATTTACTGCAATCTGATTCACCTGGCAGCCTTCCCTGAGCAAGAAAGCCAAGGTAAATATGCTTCATCATAATAAGTCCAAATAGAGAAGGTGGCCTGTTGCTAATTCAGGTGAAAGTCCCAGCTAACCCACAGTAATCAAAATATCAATACTCGGATGCAGGAGAGAGTGGGCTGTCATGTACAATATACCGTGGCCAAGTGGAGGCTGGGGCTGTTCACATGGTGCTCACTAGGGGGCAGACTGGCCTAACCATTACCCCATTTGGCCTCCTGCTTGGAGATGTAGACATTTGGGCTGGGTCAGGAAAGTGTGGCTTCCATAACACAGCGGCAGAATGCAGAGGAGGTTACCAGGGTACCTGGACATAACTAATGCGAGGACTGCTGCTTTACATGCAAAAGACGGCCACACATTCACGCTCGCAGGCACACAAACAAAATACAGTCACACAGATGAGATGTCCCTGATTATGTGCAAAGAAAATTATTTGTCTTATACAGAGAGAAGGGACTAAGTGATAAGGCGTTCAAAGCCCTTGAGGCTACATCCGTTCCTTCTTCTGTCCTGCTTGTCCTCTGCCCCCTCCTCTTTTCCTCACTCGCATCCTCCCTCACTCCCCTGCCATCAATCCCCGGCTCCCCCTCTTCCTCACGCTCACTACTGAGCAAACGCATCAGTGTGAGTTTGCACTACAGGTCCTCAGGCGAGGAGCTGCTGCACCTGTGAGTGGAGCGTGCATGGCACGTATGAATGTACCGTTTGTGTGTCTGCTGCTAGTGCAATAAAAGAAGGGGTGGGGGTTGCCGGTGAGACAAAGGGACCCAATTCGTGGGAAGGTGCCAGCGGCCTTCTGCATTTCCGATTCAGTCTCACCTTCACCTCTCTCCTCAAACCTCCCCCATCCCACTCACATTTTCACGCAAAATTACACACATACATGTGCCCAAAGTCCCCGTTCAGCCTGAATAAAAACAAAAGGTTGCTGATACATTTGGAAAAATGTTTGTAATTGCAGCCCCTGTGTATTAATTTACATAGTGAGGAAGAGGAGAAAAAACAGTTATGTCCATCTGTACCTGAAGTTAATCCTTTTTGCTACACTGCATCATTGAATACATATTTATACATGGTCTCCGATGACTGCAGTCTGCTGTTAATGCTTAAAAAAAGCCCATGTGTTAACCTGCACAATATAGTTGAAATGCATGTGGTTATACAGAAATATGCTAACATACTTAACATGGCTTTGGGCTGGGTAGAGTGAAACTTTTAGACTTAAAAGTAATAACTCATTCCTGTAACACTGTAAATGCAAACAATACCCTCACTTATATTGAGTTATCTGCATTGAGTTTTTGCTTTAGAGTACAGCCTTGCATACTTGTTTGATTTAATAATTTGATCTGGTTTAATCTTCTGCACTGTTAATATTTAACTTTAAATCCTTAAGTTAGCAGGGCAGGGATTTTTGTTTCAGTTATTTTGCAGTCTGACTTCGAGTCTTGTGGTGATTCAGATTCTTGTTTTGATTAGTGCTCCTGGTCAGTGGTGTTGTTAGGGTTTGTGGACCTGTTATTGCGCATGGGGAACAGAAATGTAACAAAAGTGGGATTTTTTAAATTCTCTTTTCTTTTTAAATGATAAAATTTGCTAAACCTAGGTTGTCCAAAGTGCATTTAATTCAAACTGAAATTCTTTTAGTTCATGTGAATTATCCTCCTCAGTAATAAACACTCAAAATATTATTATTCACCCTTATTAAGCAGATAGGCATATTTTATGAGGCAGCAAGTCTACATAATTTTTATGCATTTATTTATTTATTTTTTGTAAAGCCCATTAAACAAATTTGCGTTGCTGTAACACTTCATAATGCAAAAGGGGCTGATACGCTGGATAGGTAACAAAAATCTAATAAATGTACCGGGCTTGCTCTAATACAGCACTGCAGTTTTTCAATAAATAAATAGCAGCGGGTATTTGCTTTTTAAACCATATCTTGATTTACCAGATGGTTTCCACTGTTTAATATTATCACTTGTTGTGTCAAATTGTACTAATTTACTGCATCTCTGCCATCTTGTTGAAGCAGAATGTGCACTGCCAGCAAATGTCTTCAAAGGCTGTCTTGGCATGCTGACTGCATCTGTGATCATACCAACTTTATTTTTAGTCCTTTTTTTCCTACTGACCACAGAAATCGAATTAATTATGTCTTCATTCCTTTCGACTGCTTTACTTTCAGTGTCTCGCTATGGCATTTGCTTTGCTCGCACTGTTACGCCATACTGGGACACTTGATTGGAACGAGCCATTGTTCATGTTATTGGCAACACCTGCGCTCCAGTCTCTGTGGAGGTGAAAATGCACAGATTGGATTGACATCCAATCACATTCACTTGTAACATCTCAAGTCAAGAAGATATTACTCCACCACCCCTGTTATTCAATAGTAGTACGCCGTAAGACACTGAGGATCCAGTCAGTCAGTGTTCCCCTTCTTGCTGCGAAAAGCACTGTGTACATTTTTTGGGAAGGGGGCAAAGTCCAATAGTCACTTTGTTTAATTGGTGGACATATCATTCCAACTGATGCGCTTCAAGTCAAGTTTAGTATGTGAAAGAAATTCCTGAGGCACCCAAAGAGAGGAACCCTTCTTAATGACATGAGGAGCCCTTGTGATGACAGACGTCCACGTTTTGTGGGTACTTGTCAACCTTCACTACATTATTATCACAGCGTGCGCACTTAACTGTGTTGTCACTCTGCTGGAGAGGGTGGATACTCGCACATGACAGAGAATAAGTGTCTTGTCAACATGGAAATGTGATTGATGGCTGATCTATCAAGCCCTGGACTGTTACTCAGCCATGTATGATGTCTTTATAATACGACCATATGAATTTACAGATTGATGCCTTGACTGCATCTCACTGAGATGTGAGAGACTGAGCGTACGGTTCTATAAATGTTGCTTTTAGCTTTAATGTCAAGAATTTTTCCTCACTATCATGGCCTACATATGAGCTATGTCAAAAACCACCGTGAAAAACATAAAATAAGCTCTTGCATAAAGTCTAGAAGGATTTTGCATTATTGTTCAGCTGGTGGTCAGTGCAGCGGTAAACACAGGGATAATAGTCCAGGGCCTATGTAAGGGAGCCTCTTGTATGCCAGACTAAAATGTCAGACTGCATCCCTAAGAATCGAGCCAGGCTTAAAGCCCAGTGAATAATCCAGCGTTGTGTGTAATCAGCGTGAAAGAACAAGCCCGAACTCACTACTGAGCTTGACTGAATAGGCTGTTAAAAATACCCACTTCAGTTATATGACATAGGGAAGTGGGGAGAAAATCATGCAAGGCCCCATTTCCCACCATTTCGAAGCATTCTCAAAGAACCAAACCAAGCGAGAAACTCAAAGACATCACAACAAACTTTCACATTTTCGTTCATGTGCTTTGCAATATTGCAGAGGAAGAGATGAAAACAAGGAGAGGTTCACCTTGTTACCACACCAGCACTGCAATGTGCTGAGCTGACTTTTTTTTCCTACTGATGTCAGGCAAGGATGGAAGGATGGTACTATTTCTGGTAGTTCTGATAGTGTAGTGATTAAGGTATGAATTATTATTGTGTGGTGAGTAGATGTAATGACCATATGTGAAGAAACGTTTTGCATAATTTCAGAGCATGCACATCATAAATAATGCCAGATTATACTATAGGGAGAAGACCAGATGTCAAAATGAAAATCAGGGATTTAGTTAAAACTACATTTTTTTTAATGATTATGCTGGAAGCAGATGCACTTCATTGGGTGAGGCCACAGCTGGCCAAAGAGTTGAAAATGAACAAAGACGCATTTCTAATAGATGCTCAAGGTTACCTTGACAGTTTTCTCTATCTTCCTCCTGTTTTCAAGATTAAGATTTAATGCGTTATGCCAACACAAACTGGGTTTTGCCCTAACAAAAGTAAAGTTGGTATTTAAAAAGAGAGCGCAATGGCAAGATTGCTTGTAAGAGGTGGAAACTTGGAGATTTTTGCAATTGAGCCTCCTGCATATGCATTCCTGGCAGTTTCTTTCTCAAGGCATAAAATATAGAAAGAGGAATATTTAAATCAAGCATGAAAACTCATGCAGGTGCAGGATTTTCACAGCCTGCACGATCAGATTTGAAGTGAAATAGCTGAAGAACTGAGAGAACAAAGGGATGACGACATGGACTTTGAACCCTATCTTGAAAATAATCGTGCCTTAGATAGAGATCAAACACAGTTTTCCCTAATAAAGTTTTATTACAGTCAAATTAAACTGTTAAAATTTCAGGACCATGGACAGCGCTAGCAGTTTTCACCATAATCTCATGAGTTGTCCTCTAACACGACCTGCACAAATTCAGCTGCATGCACTCTGTGTATCTGTGCTCTATATGCCATGGATTGTCAGACATGCACACACACGCACACACACACACACACACACACACACACACACACACACACACACACACACACACACAAGATTCCCCATGAAATCTGAAAAAAGAAAAAGTGTTGCACATGTTGACGGTAAAGAAATAAACTTTTGTTAATCAGGCATTTCCTGTTAGTTTTTTCTTTTGAAGTGATCTAAGCTGTTTTAAGAGAAGAGCGCTACAGAACCAATGTCAAAAAATATTTGCACGGTTTGCAGTCCCACATTAGAGCCTGTCAATTACTGAAGAATGTTTTCATTATAATGATTCTCTGCCACATTAGGCCTAGATTTAACATATACACGTATGACCTAAATTTAAATGCTTTTCTGGTTGCAATTAACAGGCTGTGCCTGTCCTGTTAGGAAATTACCTGCAGCTGAATCTCATCACTCAGTTTGCGATCATGCTCCAAATTGAATGGCTCTTGGGAGATTGGGCATGTTATATTGAAATAAACCAACTGTGCCTGTGTTTAGAAAATAGTGCAACATGTAGATCACAAATAAAAGTTACCACAGCACTATTTGGGAAATATAAAAGAAGTATAAAACTTGATCATAATTTTGCATTCCTTAAACCAAGCAATCACTGTGCTAGCAACAAGCTACAGCACGTTAACAGTCACTTTAAACAGACAGTTTCGTTGAGTGTTGCTAGAGTTCAGCATATGAATACCACTCTCAGTGGGGGAAAAGTCACCTCACAATATAAAATGCAAAGAAAACACATTTAACTGTATAAAAATATGATTTCAGTATGGAATTATTTTAGCACTCTACCTAGTTAGCTGCTAAAAGGCTAATATTAGCTATGTGCTAGCAACCTATACTGGCTTGACCTAAGGCACTTCGAAACATATTAATGTTAATAATACTTTAGCTTTTAAATCATCCACATTCTACACCAACACAAGTGACATGCTACTACTATAAATTGGTTTAGGTTAATTTGAATACTTATCAGTAAGTCGGCCTACAGATTTTCAAGATCCCACAGTTTTCCATTTTCACCTGGTCCTTATGGCTGATATCCACTTGTGTGTCATTAAAGGGTATGTTTTTCAGTTCAGCCTGTAAATTACATCTGTGGGCTACTTTTCCTGCTCATAGTGTCTCTAACAACATTGCCATTTTGTGTATTTTTCATTTCATGATTAGCAGAAAAACATCAACAAACAGGCACATTTACCCCCCCAAAAACTTAATAAAAAGACACAAATTCTTCTTGAATCTGCTGTGGGTGGCACTTAAATTCACTCTGTCTTCATATTTCATTTATTCTGGTCAAAGAGTTTTAGCAGTAGCAGAATGTGCTTAGGGTGCAAAATGTTCTCATTTAGTTTATTAAATCCTCTAGAACCTCTATTTGCTATCCAAAATTACTTACTAAACATAACTGAACTCTAATCTGCAACAAAAAGTCCAGTAAACTTACATTTCCACGGAAGCTATATTTTCCTCTCACAATGGATCTGTAGAGCCGTGTGCGGCTGTCATCCTCAAACGGCACGGTTCCACTCAGCAAAATGTAGGCAATTACCCCTAAAGCCCACATGTCCACTGCACAGGAATAGGGTCTCCTCAGCAACATTTCAGGAGCCATGTACTCAGGTGTTCCACAAGTGGTCCTCAAAGACCATGACTCTCCAGTTTCCTCGTTGCCTCGTTCAGAAATCTCACACCTGGTGAGTGTGCTGGCAAAAGCAGACAATCCAAAGTCGGTCACCAACAATCTGGAGTCTGCTCCGGGGTGGTAGTACAGAAGATTCTCAGGCTTTAAGTCTCTGTGGGTGATTCCCAGGCTGTGCAGGTATACCAATGCAGCCAGTATCATCTGGATGGCCTGGGTAGCATCTCGCTCAGTGAAGTGGCCCCTGCTGACAACACGGTCCAAAAGTTCCCCTCCTGTGGCCAGTTCCAGTACCATGTAAACACGCTGTGGAAACTGGAACACTTCAACCAGCTGAATGACATTAGCATGGCTCACCCGCTGCAGCACTGCTAGTTCAGAATCACACACCCCACGACCCTCTGGGGCCTCTACCTCCATCATTTTTATGGCAAAGGGCTGGCAAGTTGCCCTGTGCTCCACACGCACAACACGACTGAAGCTTCCACGACCAATCAGGGCTTTGATGTCATACCTGACAGGGCAGAAGGGGAATGGTGACTCATTACAGCATAACTATCTCATGATACACTGCTGCAAAGCACTAAATGTCTCTCCCTGCAGCTGCAGTCCTGATGTATGGGAATATATCTTTTGCACTATGCTATACAGCATGCAAAGTCGATCAAACCAATACGTATGATCCTGATTTAGATCGCCAATAAACAAGGCAATACTTTATGCAAGCTTTGAATTATGGGATGATGAGCAATACACATGTTTCCCCTTAAAAAGGCATCAGTTTTGTTCCTTTAATTGTTTCTAGGCCTTTATCTGACAAGTACAGGAAGGCGGTGTTCCGGCATTAAAACCCCCAGGGATCTCAAATGACTGTCTACCATTATTGCAGGATGTTGGGTTGGAAAGAAAGAGAAAGAGGAATGTTAAAAGGCTCCTATGAGCACTGCAAATGCAGGCTTTTCCACTTATGTTTGGCTGTAAATTGCTATTGCCAAATAGTGTACTGGCCTAATGATTAGTGGATAAAAGCCATTCTATCAGTTGGCACTTTCCTGGATTTTGAGAGGCCTAAATTTCAACCATCCACCATGTTATAATTGAATCTAGATTTTTTTTCTAGTACAAGATTGGCAGATTTAAATATCATGGATGTACAAAATACAATTTCCAGCAAGCATAGCAGGAAAAATACTGGCTGCTTTAAAAACTCTGAAGAAATAATTATTCAAACTGTGAACACTTACCGTGCTGTGACGCGTGGCTCAAACTTGTCTTTATATCTGGGAACCTTGTTCCATTCTTGTCTTTGTTTGATTTGCTGTTTGCTGCTTGATCCTAGGTGAGGATTATCAACACTGGCAGAAAACCATGGACTTTTCTGCTTCTTCTTTTGTTTCTTTGGCTCATCATCATCCTCATGTCCTTTACTGAAAGCTACTAGTGACTGCACCACACTTACATAGCTTTTCTTAGATGCCTCAGGCAGCACCTTACTGTTCCCACAACCCATTTCTAAGACCAACATTTACCATGGAGGGAGCCGAGATTCCCCTTCATCTGCTGTGAACCCAAAGTGGCCTGAAAATAAAAAAACCCCCCCCAAAAAACAACTACCTGCTTGAGGTGTGTACACAGCAACAGTAAAGCTCCACCTTCCCACTAAGTTTGAATTTGTCAGGTGTGTGAAGTGATCCTTTCAGTCACTTGTGGTAAAAATGTCACGTAAACAGCAGTTGTTTTGAAGCTATTGTCACTCCTTGTAGATTGTTTCTATACTGCCACAGTAGCAGGAAAAGGAGTCAGGACTCCTGTCACTAGGCAACATAACACTGTAACCGAGAAAAAACTAAAAAGTGGAAAAAAAGAGAACAAATTCTTCTCCAAATTAAACATATAACTAAATAAATAGTCTTTCTACATGCAGATATGCGAGTGCCGGGAGTTAAATATTGCTGATGAGGCATTTCTTTTAATTTTAAATAAATTTAGCATGGGAGTCTAAGGAGATCCAGCCTCAGGTGGCAGCTGTGACTGTTTTTTTTTTTTTTGGGGGGGGGGGGGGGGGGGGGGCGTCGCTTCAGGTTTCTCCTTGCTTGTTGGTCACAATAGTTGTGACTAACAAGTCCTAAATCATGCCTTGACTTGCAACATGTTTTATTCTGTGGGATCATTTAAAAGCTATCTTTTGCACATAGACATCTAAAGAACTGAAAGTCCTGTTAAAGCAAAGGAGTCGCCTCCTGCTGGATTAATTTTGGGGTTATTTCCATTTAAAAGAATATCTCTCTCTCTCTCTCCCCCTATATATATATATATATATATATATATATATATATATATATATATATATGTATGCATGCTCCAGCCTTTAGATTGTAGATGTATGATTCCTGCCTGGATTAAAAACTGGATGGTGAATTTTGCTCTACTTCTATGTGCCCCCACATTTGTATATACATACATTTCAGAGGCCTGCGGTAACTGTAGTTTTCAGATTAAAGTGGTTCTCACACAGTGAAAAAAAGTGGTGGATTTTAAAGCACCAGAGGCCAGCATAACAATCATATTTGTGAGTACCAGAGTGCCAAAAATACTGGACTCCCAAAATGCAGCTCAATAGCACCCTGATGACATCATCAGGTTTATTCTTTCCAGCTCTGAAAAGCTCACTTCAGAGCTACAGGAAACATTATCCAAAATCCTGGGCCCCATTGAACTTCATGCGTAAAAATCAACGGTGGCATGGTGGTGCATTGGTTAGCACAGCAAGAATTTCATGGGCTCAGATCTTCCTGGGGGCTTTCTGTGAGCAGTTGGCATGTTCTTCCTGTTTCTGTATATTTATTTATTTTTTTTGTCTCTGGGTGCACTGATTTCCTTTCACAGCCCAAAGATATCTTTTAAGGTTAACCGGTGAGTCTAAAATGTCTATAGGTATAGATTTGAGTAGGTGACATGTTGTATGAATGTGGTCTGTGATGTAAAAGCACTGTGAGCGGTCAGTAAGAGCTGAAACTGCTACATAAATACCAGTCTATTTTTTATTTTATTTTTAAAAAAAGGGGGTTTACAATACACAGATGCAATACAGGATTCCAGGATTCCTGCTACATTTCTATCTCCTACTTTTGTGTCTTTTTGTGTCAGAAACCAATGCAAAATGTATGTTCACTGTATTGTTTGATTGTTAAGCACAGTCTGTCTTTCAGTGTCCCTGTCAAGCCTGTGAGAAGCGCTAAGCTACTTTTTTCTATTTTCTGCATTATGTTGTGCTGCTGTCATCATATGTTCATAATCTTCAGAGAATGGAACGGGGAAGGCGGGGAAAAACAAAAAAACATACAGCCTCCTCCATGCCCGCCTTTGCCCAGGACATTGTTTCGAGGAGCTAAACCTTGAAGAAACTGAAGACGACAGGAGGAGATGCACTTATTTATTCATGCAAGGCTGCTGAGCAGAGGCAAGACATCACAAATGGGGGGAGAAGCTCCCTTTTACCACAAGCACGCTGTACATCGAGTTTAAATTATTCTTTTTCACTTGAGCGGCACAAAAATAATGTGCTTATGAGGTCTGTATAATGAGTTCATGTTTATGAATAAATTGTGCATGAAGTTTGCATGCTCATGAACATTTGAAGCTCACAGAACAAAGTAAAACACATTTATAGAAAGATATCCATAACTTCTAGGCACTTCTTTTATGATACTTGAAAAGGTTATTCTGGGTTTTGTGACATTTCTATGGCAACATTATTTTAATCAGTTGTTTGTGGTATTGTCAGATATATATTTTTCATAACTTTTCTGTAGGTAGTACTTTGCAACTCGAATATATATATATATATTTTTTTTTACAGTTGTCTTAAGTGGATCTGTGTTACTCTGGGTAGACGAAGTAAACTTAAACACCACCCTTTTGGTGCATTTTTTCCCCTGGACACTGGATGATGGATGTGGTTGAATAGTCAATTTTGCTCTGAAATTCTCCCAGCTGAGAGTATTGAGCAAGAATGATCTGAGTGGCTGTCATAACAACAATGTCCAAGTTCTCAAAGTCTAAGGAAAGGTGCTTCAGTGCTTCCCTTATTACCTCTAGTAAAAGATTTGCTTGTTCCTCCTTTATGAAAGGAAAGACGATAATTCATCTGTTCATGAAATCGACTGACACAACCCATACATGGTGCACATCATGTAAATGTTAATTAGAAGTGCATTTTCCATTTCATATCAGCGATTGCTGATCCGGGTGCTAAAAACACAGCTGAACTGTGAACAATTTGCTGCTGTAATACAATCTTCTTGTCATGGTATTGCTCCTTTAAATCAAGATTATGAGTTACATTAACTATATCAAAGTGTGGTTAAGGTTTGCATTAAAAAAAAAGGTGAAATCAATTTTTACTTTGTCTTAGATTCAGTCTCAGAAATTCTCTCCAGCAGAAAAAACAATATTTTTTCTCTTCATTTTATAGGTGGTATATTGCCTTTTCTTTAAAAGATTTATTTTTTCTCAGGGCTTCTCATTAATATGACTTAGATGAAAAAATAACAACACTTTGAGGGGACGTAAGATGCACATTTTGTAGTCCATTTTTGTTGTCCAAGTTGTTTGAATCAGCGGTCCCCAACCCCCGGGCCTCGGACCGGTACCGGTCCGTGAGTCGTTTGGTACCGGGCCGCGAGAGTTGAGGCTCAGGTGTGAAATGTATGGTTTTCAGGGTTTTTATCGGTTTTCAGCGTTATTTTGTTATCGTTTTTATCGTTAACTCGGTTTTCCTGGGTCTTTTCACGTGTGTTATGAATAAATCTTCTTTTTTTCGGTACCGGTACTAGTTTTATTTTGTTGTATTTATCCGCGACACCTTAAACGCCGGTCCGGGAAAATATTGTCGGGCATAAATCGGTCCGTGGCGCAAAAAAGGTTGGGGACCGCTGGTTTGAATGATGCACAGTTTGTACTATGTATGCCAAGAAAAGATCCACCACATCATTACACCACCAGAAATATCCTGAACAAGTGACACAAAGCAGGATGGATCCATGCGTTCGTGTTGTCGACATGACGTTATCACCCTGTCATCTGAAATGTTTTCCAATCTTCTACTGTCCAATTTTAATGAGGCTGTATGAATTGTTTCCTGTTCATTTCTGACAGGAATTCCACCAAGTGTGGTCTTCTGCTGCTGCAGCCCATCGCATGTTGTGCGTTTAGACAATCTTTTCTGCATACATTGGCTGTAATAAGAGGGGTAATGATACCATTTAGATGCTCAGTTGGAGCCAGGTCTACATGTCTAAATGTTGACTGATTAATCAGATATTTTCATTAAGAGGTTTACCTAACAAACTGGCTAATCAGTGTATATAACTGGTTGTTTGAATTTTTTTCCACTCTATACCAATACTAAAAGTTCTCTGTATATATTTTACAGTGATGCTGATGAAGACCCTCAAGCTGAAACGTGATGGTCAAGTTTTTTCTGTAGCCCTCTGTACTCTTTCTACAGCTTTGTAAAGAATTTTACCCTCTTGCCACTTTCTCTGTCTTTCATTTCTTTTATTTTCTTGTATTTATTAAAAATGTGCGTCACTCTTGCTTTGTGAGAAAAAAAATCATTTCCTGTGGGCCACCAAGCTTATTCCCATAAAAAGGTCTACAGCATGGCACGTATGTACATATATATATTTATAAAATCAAATCAAAGAAAAACAGTAAATGGAAATGCTTTCAGGATATGAGCAGAGGTTTAGCCCCTATTGCGTAATATTTGTTTTGCATTATGAGGGATGGAAATGTTTATTTATATGAAAATGTCAAAGACGCTATTATGC
This sequence comes from Pelmatolapia mariae, assembly GCF_036321145.2. Classification (NCBI taxonomy): domain Eukaryota; kingdom Metazoa; phylum Chordata; class Actinopteri; order Cichliformes; family Cichlidae; genus Pelmatolapia; species Pelmatolapia mariae. Next base: position 11,922,947 of record NC_086235.1, on the reverse strand, counting down.
ATCGATGTGTCTTTTCAGAGGTGTAAATTGTGTTGTCACTGGACAGAATATAAGGCTGCATCATCAGATGCTTGTCTGCTGCTATTTTTTTTCCCAAAGGAGCCAAAGGGGATTCTGGGCCTATCAGTCTGTTCTTCTGTCACACACTGTCTATCCCTTCTCAAAGGACTGTACACACACATATACCCCACGCCTCCTCCATATACAGACACACAGAGCCAGCAGAGGATAGACATCACATCAGCACTGAGGTGGTAAATCGCCCTTCAGAAGCCTTCCTCGAGGGAGTCAGCAGTTCAGCGTTTATCGAACCACTATCTGATTACTAAAAGGCTGTCCTTGGTTATAAATGAACCCACAACATGTGTGTGGTATTGGTAATACTGGAGCCTTGGGGAAAAAAAACAAACATTATGGGTTGAAGTGAATCGGTTTAAGTCAGAGGAGCGGTCAGAGCACAGCTGCCACTTGCCAGTCAGTTCATTACTGTTGTTATTGTAGTCGCAGGATGCGATACCTGCATGTGAGAGGAGTGGACTGATGCTAGAACAAACTAAAAGCTGTGGACTCAAGAGGTTTAAGCACAGGTGAACAAAACGCTGTAAAAGAGCAGGTGTTCCTAGTCTGGGAGTGGGAAAAAAATGGGTTTGAAAAAAAAACAACAACTAGAAAAATAGTTCAATGAATACTTGAACTTTGAAAATGTATGCTAAGGTGGGCGAGACAGCATGGAGCCTATTCTGGTGTGCACTTGAGATGACAACTAGCAAGGATGATTGGAAACAGCATGTTTAAAAAAAGCTGGACCTCCCAGAGGTTGCATAATTCTTTCTTTCCTTACATTGCCTCGACTATTATTCAGAATGAAAACTATACTCAAATGCATGTGGTCTGGGCATGTTTTCCATGGTTTGGTTAGGCCCCTCGGCTCTAATTAGGAGAAATTTTAATGCTTCAGCATTCAGTGATATTATAAAGAAGAGTGTGCTTCCAGCAGTAGTTTGTGCTCGACCCTTTCCTTTTTCACCTTGGCAATCCCCCCACCCCACCCCATCCCACCCGACAAATTGGCACAAAGCCAGGTCTATAAAGAAATACTTCTCCCAGCTTGATTTAGAAGATCCTAACTGGCCTACACAGAGCCCTGACCTAAAACACCATCCAACAGCTTTGGGATAAATTGGAACTCAGACTGCGAGTCAGACCTTATCACCATCAGTGGCCAGCTTCAGTAATGCCTTTGTGCTGAATAGGAGCCAGTCTTTAAAGCCAGGTTTCAGTATTTTGTAGGCCACTGGAGTGGCATATTAATCACTATGATTCACAATTTTCTAAGAGTAAATATCACTTTTTAGGTTTTTTTTTTTTTTAAGTTTTAAATTAAATGTACTTTCACGAGTTTTATGTTCTGCTTTACACACACGTGCTTGCTCATTTTTGGTTCTGTCACCTGTTTTGGTTCAGTTCCTATATATGATGCATGTTTTTGATGTTGTGCTTTGCACTGCTTCAAATCACGCACACAGGTTGGGAGCTTTTGAGGAGCAGTGTGTTTTGTCTTTTATTTTGAAAACTGACTGGATTCTTTATACCATTCCCATCTGACTTCCTGCCCTCTGTACGCTTGATGTAGCTTTTGGGGGAAAAAAAAGACCCAGTGCTATTTTAAGTGACACAGAGTGTAGAGCTGCTTCTGGGACCCTGTTCCAGGTTTAGTACACACACACACACACACACACACACACACACACACACACACACACACACACACATATCCTTCAACACGGTGTTCAGCGATTGATTTCTGGATCACAGGCAGGAGGACAGAAGACAGACGAGACAGGGAGATGCAAATTAGGGAAACGAAAAAAGGCCACTGGGTTTAGAGGTGCTGTTTTATTGTGGTTAGAAAGTGTAGTTGAGTAGCACAGGTTTATTATTTTTTCTTTAAAATGAGACATTTGTTCTTTTAAACTCAATCTTTTCTTGTCAGACAAAGTCTCCATTAGTTCTTCATTTGTTGCCCATAAATTATAAAATGTACCCATTAAAACCTGAACTCAGTCATGTCCACCCGATTCATTAATGTCCCTAATGCACACGCATGCTGATCACCCACCTTCATGTGCCAATCACAGCAGTTCGCTGAACCTCGCAGCTTGACGTTTTCTGTAAAAAATCAAATGTCTGGCACAGCAGAGGGGAAAGAGCTCGACTCTAGAAGTGGATCATCATCTGTCATTTGGAAATACTATCATGGATTTAGGACAAATGATGTTAGCCAAGAAGAAATTATATAGAGAATTATATAGAGAGTAATGTAGACTTGTGTGTGAGCCACAGAGCAACACAACTAACCACAAACAGCAGCATAACTAATGCATGAAGGCCAAGAAAAACAATGCAATGGTTGCTAATGTGAATCATCAGCTCAACATCAGCTCAGACGTTCATGAGAGTGAGTCTCTACAGTGCGTCATTGTATCCATCCAGCTCACACGCATTCTCTGAAATCATCAACCTAATCACGTTTGAACAAAGATACGTGTCCAGGAAACACAAAGGCTTCAGGAAAATGGTCAACTTACTGGACAAAGGATATTTTATCCCCACATGCAATTGCTTTTCTAAAATAGCAGTGTGCACAAAACATCACAAGGGAAATATAGAGGGATCTCACAGGTGCTGAGTACTTTGCTACAAGTGTTATTGACGTCCATCATGTAGATTCAATGAATGGAGTGAAAGGCCCCGTCTAATTTTTTTTATTTAGTTGAATTAACATATTTTTTTCAATTTCTAGGAATGTAGCACAATATAAAGGAGAGAGCAGTGCTCTCTTGATTTAATTTAACACATTTAATGAAGTTTTAGTACAATTTTTGAAATGATATTTGATATTTTTCTTCAAAGAGATCCACTGAATTCAGGTGAACAAAAAGGACGTTTTATTTTGATGCAGCTGAAGATGTAAAAGCAGTGTTCTGTTTACATGAAGAGGTCATGGAAACGTTTCTCACATAATCATTTCTGGTCCTATTGTGCACGTGTATTGTGCAGCCCTAACTTGAAGAACTTTATCAGCCTGTTATGTCATTTTGGAGGAAGTTTGAGCCATTCTTCTCTATAACATAGCTTCAATTAACTGAAGTTGAAAGCATGCATTTAATTACAGCTATCTTCAATCAGGCTGAGATTTGGACTTTGACTGAGTCACTTTCTTTTTAATCAATTCTGTTGTAGATTTGCTGCTGAGCTTGTGATTATTGTCTTGTTGCATGACTTTGCAACTGTCAGACAGATGCCCTCACATTTGACTCTAGAATATACTTCTTGTTAAAATAAAGGATTTGGTGAGATGGAGCCTACTACCTCTGTCTATAGCTGGTCAGATAAGCCTAGTTAAGATAAATGTTTTGCCAAAATTGCCCTTCCTGTTTCTGTGTGTCCCATTTTTATCTCCAAATCCTTTTTCAGGAAACTTGATGGGATCGTCTTAGGGTTTGTTTGGAATAAAACACCCTCAAGCATCAGTAAAATATTTCTACAGAGGCCTTGGAGGTTGGAGGAATGGCGCTACCAAATTTCCTTTTATTACTGGGCATCTACCCTCCATATACTGCAGTACTGGCTGCATGAGAACGATGCACCTGACATCCCAGAGTGGCTGAGAATGGCGAGTTCTTCCTGTGTACCATCATCCCTGACTGCTCTGGTCTAGAGCTCTAGAGGTCCAGACATTGCAGAATACTGCAGAAATGTATCAGGGAAGATAACCCTTAAAATCGGGAATCAATTACGTGCCACCATGGCCTGCAGATTTTAATTTGAAAGCTCTCATCTGCAGGGATCATATTTTTAGGGCTTTGCTAGTGGAAGGAGGCTTTATCTACTTTGTGTATAAAATCTTTTATTAAGTATTTCATGATCTGTATACTGAGGATGTTTTCCCTTCCTCTGAACAACTTGTAGCTGAGATGGGATCCCGAAAAACCGACTTTTTCAGATACCTTCAAGTTTGCAATTTTATTCGAGGAGTGACCCACCATTTTCCCTCTCAACCTTTAACTCCACCTATTGACACCTTTTTGCTTCCACTTCTGAATAAAAAAAGGTGCAATTTCATCCAGCTACAAAAGAAACCCCTCTTCAGAGTGCCCAGTTGTCGGGTATTAGTTCACTTTCGGAGCAGGACTTGGAGGAGTGTATCCTCCTAAAGTCCTGGGTGATTTCCTGATCCAAGTCCACTCATTAACTATTAGTGCTAGACATGGTCTGGTCCAGTTTAGGGGCTGTACCATGCAGACTAATCAAAATCAAGCTTTCCAAAAAAATCTACACTGTTGACTCTGTCTGTGATAGATGTAAATAAGCTCCTGGCTCACTGATGCACATGCTCTGGTTCTGTCCCTTTGGTCAGAAATTTTCAGTAAACTGTCTGAGGTACTTCAGGTACACCTAGATCCAACTGCCTCAGTTGCTCTCTTTGGTGTGACACCTGGCGAGATTGTTTTGCCAAAACGTGGCCCTTTTAACTCTCGTCTGATTTTGCTCCAGTGGAAGTCATCCTCCTCTTCCTCACATGAGGCCTGGATCAGAGATTCGCTTCATTTTAATAAGTTGGAAAAGATCAAATATACTCTACGCGGGTCAACTGCAAAATTTTTGAACACATGGAAACTCTTTTTCAACCATTTAGAAATATTACCTTACTGTGTAGCTATATCTGGGTGAAACTGGCTGCCCCAATTCTATTCTATCTTACTCTGTGTTGTTTCATTCACTTTTATTTTCATTCATTATTTTCCTCTCTTACTCATAAGGTAATCTATTTTTAGTCTGTTTATCTACCAAGATATCCTTGAGTTACTGTGCACAACTGTGAATTTCCCATTCTGTCTTACGGTGCTATTATTCCCTGTTTATGAAAGAGCTTAGGTTTGTTGTAGATGCATAGCCACAATGCCACTTTGACCTACACTTTTAGGTATAGCATGTGACTGTACTGTAATTTTAACAGTTTATAAAATTAAAAAAAAACCTAAAAACTAAAACATGTCGATGATCATTTAATCAAAGGCATTTGAATAGCTGCTGCTTACCCTCCCACCCTCCCCCGTTCTTTTCTCACACTGCTTCAGCATTATAGCTTAGGTTTTTGTCTAAATAAACAACGAGACAATGCAACATGTCATCTTTTACTATATTAATATAATGTATTTAAATAATTTTAAGACCTGCAAAGGACCAGATGTAATGTAAACCCTTAAAAGTGAAAGAGCATGTACTTTCTTTTTTGTTCAGATTTAATTTGGTAGTGCACACAAATTGCGCGCTACTAATGTTTAGAGAGCACGCCTAAGTGTGAGATGAAACCAGAATCTCAATCTTTTTTCCATTATTTTCTTTGAGAGAGCTGTCTATTCTTCTTCAATACTCCTCTCAAAATTGAGTCATAAGTGCAAATTATTTCCTCAAGCTACAATATTTCCAACATACAGGGCACATTTCTAGCATAAATCCCCGAGTTCATTTGACTCTTGGTATTGGCTTTAGATTCATGGGCAAACAAGCGCCGGTTACAACAGGTTGGTAAATAAGCCTGTTACGTTACAAGAAAATATATCTGTCTGCAGACGATGAGCATGGTTTCCTTAAACCGTGGTATCATTTCCACAATCAGACATAATGCTAAATCTGGTTTTGGTCTGGTTCCATGTTCCTTAAATCCTGTGCACAGCAGATAACTGCTACCAGAGAGACCATGTGTTGGCTGATAAAATAACATTCTGCTGCCGTTCATCAGTCTCCGAGATTTGCTCTCCCATCCATGATGGGCCAAGCCCCCACATGACCTTTTTCTTCTGCACTGATCCTACATGCACCATTATCCAGCTGATTAATTAAAGTTATCCACAGTTCATCAGTGGAACACTGGGCTGTAATTGTTGCAAATAAGCAGGGAGCTGGACACAAAAAGTATGTTTACTTATTACAAGCTGCTGAGAGCAGGAGAAATCAGTGTTTGAGGAGAAAGCTTGCTTTTCATGTCAGAGCATTTAAAAGCAGCCTAGTTTAATACAACACTGTGGAATGAGCCCTGACTGCACACGGCTATGCAGCAATAAAGTAGAGCTGCTGAGCACAATGGTAGTGAAACAAAACTAATTACAGTGACAAGTGAGGCAGGCGCCAGGTCTGTCAACAGAGGGGGAGGATGCTACATCTCCCAAAGGCAAGACCCTTTGGGACGGCTGACGGATACTCTAATTTTCTTTTCTGTGAAGAGCTCGGAGGTGGCCGAGGCGTACCAGACAAATTGTCTGTGACGTCTTGATTGAACAAATCACGAACGTCCGGCGAGTTGGCAAAATTGGATTCAGCTGACAGATACAGTCACCTGCCCGGGCAGCGCTCCGATGTCAGGCCATGAACTCATAAGTAATTAATGAACGGCCCTGCTAATTACTCTTTAGCAGACTGAGGGACAAAGCAAACAACTAAGGGTTTGGCAGTCACTGACTTTGAAGATGAAGACCCACTGTGCCTTCTTTGTAAAAGAATACAATGAGTCATATCCTGAGAAGTCTGAAGTAATGCCTAGGTCTCCCCTTAAATTACAGATATAAATAACTGAAGTAATTATTTGTGGAACTGTGTCATCTTAATCTCTTCTGCAAAGAAGCATGCATTTAAATGCAGTATTTTACTCTAAAGGTACAGTACTGTGCAAAACTCTTGAACCACCATCCCTCATTTTTAAAAATGTTTTCCTTCTATTGAGCCAGATTTACAGTGGCCTTTGGCAATAGTTCTCCAGACTTTCTGGAGGCATTTCAAAGTTTTTCTTTGGGCATTGGCTCAGTCTATTTCTTGTACGTGATAATTTTCTCAGGAATGATTTTTTATTTGTTAATCCACTTAACATTGACCCATGAATCATTCAAGCATAAAAACATAACTTAGTGGAAGAAGCACTCTAGTGTTTGCACAGCTTAGCAAAAAGCCTATTTTAAATTATACCTTTTGGCATTTTATTACTGGCAGCTTGTTGCAAACAATAACTTGTTCCCATTTCTATAGTTGAATCTATGAAAAATGCCAAAGATAGCACAGTTTGATAAGAATAAAATAGTAGTTCTCCATCAACAAGTTGATTACCAAGGAACGATAAGCTGAAAACTGTTATCCCAGTATGGTGTGCATGCAGAGGAGAAAAGAAGAAGTGGCAGGCCTTAAAAGTATCTACAGCAGATGAACAGAATCATCAGAAGTCATATCCCCAAGAAATAGAGAAAAAGATCCAGGAAAGAACTGACACCGGACCTGAGAGATGTATTTGGACCTTTAGTTGATCAATCTACTGTCTGTCAAAACAAGACAGGGCTGACTGTCAAGAAGCCATTCTTAAGGAAGGGAAACAAAGAGAAAAGGCTGAGGTATCATATGCAAATCATATAAGCAGTGGACTGGAAATCAGGCAACAGGTATTATGAAGTGATCAATCCAAATTTGAAATCTAAGACACTCAGAAGAAGCCCAAAAGTGTCTATCTGCAATCTGTAAAACAAGGTGGAGCCTCTGTCATGGTTTGGGTTTACATTTCAGTCGGTGGTGATGGGGATCTTGTCAAAATTGCTGGAAAAAAAAATATAATAAAACAAAAACAAAGGAATGATATCAGACATGGATTGGCCTCAAGATCACAGAATCAATGTTGGATCATCTTGACAGAGAACAGAATATGCATATGGCTTGTGTACAGTGAAGACATGAGCCATATGCAAAGCTTTATTCTTAAAGAAGTGCAAAGAAGAAGAATTCAGGCTGTGCTGAAGAATAAAGATGGACGTATTAAAAAAGACTTTTAAGCTGGTTAAATTGATACAAACCTGTTTTTTGCTTATATTTTTTCCATGTATGTTTGCTCATATAAAAAAATAAGGAGTTGTTCAAGACAGTATTGTTCAACCTAGACACCGAGGAAAGTTTACCTCCGAAGGTTCTTCAGTTCGAGCTAGAGCTCTGTCTTCATGACACAGAAGTCACTATTTTTAACCATCAGATCTGACCTTTAAAAACACCTGGCAGCAAGGACGTGAAGATAGTTAAAACACACACACACACACACACACAGAGCAAAGCAATGACAACAAAAACCAAATGAATCACAGGATTATATATAGCCACACACACACACACACACACACACACACACACACACACACACACACACACACACACACACACACACACACACACATATTAGTCAATGAAATGATTAAAAAGCAACTAGTAAATGTTTAATTAAAAACTTGACATTTAAACCAACAAGTTTCATGTCAACTGCACAAAATAAAACTGACACAATCTTAGAGTGCTGGCGTAAAAGTGAGTCATTTTAAGTCCTGTGCTTACAAATAGTTATGCTGCTGGGGATAGACTCATCCACCCTTTTGAAATATTGACTGATAAATTTAAGGAAGCAACATTTTTCTCACACAGATATATTGCGTTTTTTATGGGAGAAGTCTTCAATTATTTAGTCACCCAGTGGCAGAAACTTCAGAGTTTGAAGTGATGGAAATCTAATATCTGTATCACATCCATCAAGCCTTGAGGGAAGTTATTCAAATGGAGGATTTGCTTCCAAGAGATGAGCACACACACTCCTCTCACCACGAACACCAAAATTTAATTTGAAAATGGGCAGCAGGATTATTCCCATTATCCTGCTCTCAGACATTCATTTTTAAATGACAGACAGAAATATGTAAGTGGCTGTAATTATATTGTGAGCACAGGATGGTTTTCCTTTAATTTTTCATTGTACTGGTGGTTTTTAGATGTTATTACTGGACGTTGCACGGAAGTTTAATCAGCTGGGCATTGAGTTTCATATTAACACCTCAAGAGTTACAAAAATAGAAATTTAAATAAAAAAATCGATGGTATGACTCATTTTATCGACAATAAGATCATTTCAATTCGTGTGACAAGGGTGTGGATGTGACACTTTTATATGTGTATGAATAAGTGCAGTATAAAAAATCTGCTGCAAGTTTTTTCTGCTTTCTGGCAGTGAAAGTAATTACACCAAAACTGACAACACCTCCTAAGTTTTCACCGTGCTCCTAATTTCATGATATGAAGTCAGAGCCACAGCCGTGGTAACTGCTGTTTTTAGTGTAGGTAAGCTAATCATATGCACACACATACAGTACATGTGGACGCTGCACTTGTTAGGTTCAGTTCTTTCTATTTTATTTATTTATTTATTTTTATATTGTGAGGCTTTTAAAATGAAATGCCAAATCTAATAGAGAAGAATTCTTTCGGAAATTTTTGCATGAATAAATACGTTGATATCTTGAGTATGTACACTCACCGGGCAGTCTGTTAGTTCCATGTTGCTTGTACCTGGTTGGACCCCGTTCATGGCACAGATCAGCAAGTTTCTGGAAACAGTCCTCAGAGTTTTTGCTTTATGTTGACGTGACAACATTACACAGTTGCTGCAGACACATCCATGATGCTAATTCCTTGTTTTACTGCAGCCCAAAGGTGCTCTTTTGGATTGAGATCTGATGACGGTGGAGGGCATGTGAGTACATTGTCGTGTCCAAGAAACCACTTTGAGATGTTCTGACCTTCGTGACATGGTGCATTATCCTGCTAGATGCAGCCATCAGAAGATGGGTACACTGTGATCATAAGGAGACAGTCACGGTTGGAAACAATACTCAGGTAGACTGTGGCATTTAAATGATGCTCAGCCCGTAATAAGAGCCACTTAGTACCAGCTGGAATACCCTGAAACCATGAGCTGACTTTGGATAAGTAGAAGAAAATGGATGGGTGGACGGACAGATAAAAATGCAGGGAACACAGCAGCTAACTTGCACATTTGACTGAAATATAGCTAAAAAACTACATGAACTACATGGTTGTTCAGACAGACCTGTGTACCAACCAGAAGATAAAGGTAGAGGACACGTGTCAAAGACAGGAACACTGAGAAGAAGAGACTTTGCTCTAAATGGCTATTCAGCTGTCTACAGCTCTTATTTTATGTCAGAAATATTTGAAAGAACTGAACAGGCAGCTGTTTTTATTTTTCCCATTTTCTGGTCATTTGTGCAAAGTTGGCGCTTCTGTAAAGTGAATCTTAGAAACTGTATCTGTTGACTTAAATAATTTACCAATCAACAGGTTTCAATATAGCCAATTCAAACACATGATTGCAAAAAGTATCTAAAGAATTTAAATACTGATTTTAAAAATTACATTAAAGAAATTACTTTTACTATTATAATAAGATGCAGTGTTTTTATAAAAGAAAATACACACTTTTAATCACAAATAAACATTTAGCATTTGTACTGCAGAAATCCACATGAAAATTCAGTGAGTTATAATGAATGCTAATTGTGGATCCAGGCGCCACACATACATGAATTCAAAGAATTGGCTTCCTCTGACCAATGAGGCATCTACATATGCATCTTTATGAGCTATTACTGGTTGATATAAGATGTGTAGATGTCATATTAGGTGCATATGCAGACTCATAGGCATGCAGGGATCAAATGAAAATAACCTTTTACTGGAAGCGAGGCAGTAGTGCTGTTGACAGCAATAACAAAGTCCATGAACAAACATAGGATGCACTAAGGGTTACTCCAGGAACTCTGACACAACTTGGGAAACAGAAACAGTACGATGTGACAAGGAACTGAGACAAACAGGGAATAAATACACAGGAGGTGATGAGGGCAAAGTGGAACTGTGCGGGGCCTTGAATAATGAGACACGGGAAGTAAACTAAGAATAAGGCACAGGACTGAACAGGGTGGTGGAGACTTAACTGTACATCTTTTTACTGTGGAGGAGGCTGTAAAAATTTTGTGAAAGGAGTCCGATACGTCTGTTAAATGCCAGCAATACTGAGGTGAGTTGTTGAGGATATCCTGGTTTTTTCTGTCAGCAAGTACTGCTGTTATCTGCTGTTAGCCAGTGTTAGTGAAAATTTATGTGAAGTGGAAATTGTTGGATTCGGGCATGAACAAGTAAGCTTATAACCAGCTGTTGTTGTTTAGCTGGCTTTGTTGTGTTTTCATCACTCATCCAAGTGACTTCCTCAGCTGACAGCAGGTTTTCCCTGCCTTATAAACAACAATTGGCTGTGAGGTCAGTTGCTTGATCATTGATATGCAAATTGTCATGACCATGGAACAACAAACACTGATCATTGAGCATGCATCAAGAATTTTTTATGCACATTTTGAAGTGTTAGATTCTCCCATTCATTTGACTTCAGTTTTCTCCAAGTGCAAAGTTTCTCTTATGTGTCTCCATGCAAATTTCTCAAACACACGTTAAACTAGAAAATGAATAATTTTGTGTCTTTATATTTTACTTTCTAGGACTTACTTCACTTCAGAAATACACACAGTAGCTTTCCTTCAGTGCACGTTTTCCTTTAGTGTCAGACTGATCAAGGATGCATCCCAACTGTGTTGATAATCCCTATAAAGAGCAGATAGAGCAGTGTTTTCTTGTTGCCATGCCAACTGCCCAACTGGGGAGCTACTCAGTGATTGCTCTTGTTTTCTCTTATTTTATTCATTTTTATCACAGAGAGAAAACTTTTTAGTCTGTGCACATTCATTTTAAGGCTTGTAAAAGAGATTTTGCTCCCCCACAGGATGCTCTTTTAAAAAAATCATATTTGGCACAGCATTCCTACTGGTTGCACATTTTAGTCACCAGCTTTATTTTTGTAAATTGCAGAACAGAAGCATGGATGTAGGGACATCTGCTGTTTAACTACATTAAAATCAATTGAAATTACAGGTTACATGAGAGGTTATTACTCAAACTTTCCCTATTATATTCATCTGTGGCGATTCACAGCAGAGAGGATCCAAACATAGGAGAACAGAGACAGGCAAAAGTAAAAAATCCCAAACTTTAATAACACCTGAGGTTACATGCAGGTTGTCATCTATTGAAGCAACCAAAGCAAGGATGAGGAAAAAAGGCAAAAGCCAGAGAAAGACCAAAACACACACTAAATAATGTACAAAGGTGAAGACTCGGACAAAAGTCTCAGAACAGAAGACTCAGGCAAAAGTCTAAGAACAGACTAGAGGTCGCAAAGAACAACCCTAACAAGAAAACATAAGGAAAACAAACTTGAGAATGGCCGATGCCTGACTGCAGTGGACCTTTGGTTCAAAGACAGCCTGGCAACTCAACAGTGAGCAACTAGGGTACCAGGTGTATTGACTAGCTCAAATAACACAGGCGATAACCAAAATTGGTGGAAAGAAGAACAAAGATAGGTGAAACGATAGGTAGAACGTTGACATTAACTGAGATTTAAAACATGAACAAAAAGAAATGGAACAGCAATCAAAGCAAACATCGAAAACCATGATGACATTAGCTGTGCAGAGAATATTGTTTCCCTCAACTACGAGCTACCAGATGTACCAGAACTCAATGCATGTGCTTTCAACTGCAATGGATGGGCACAACAACTAGTTTTAGTTGTGTTACTGTCATTTTCACATTCAGTGGTTCCCACAGTGACATGATACCAAAGCTAGAATGAAAAAGTTTCCTTGTGACATGAGTGTTGTATTACTCTACAAACAGACAAACACATATTGTAGTGCAATTTTGCACAGATAGTTAAAGCCCCAACAAAATGACTCCCACTGACTTTTTTCTCAGTGTTTTCATATCTGCAGTGTTTAGTAGTTTAAATATAACTCTGGCTTTTCCTGTGCAGATTTGAACACAGTAATCACATCTGTGTACAGACCAAAATTACCGGACCAAGACTCTTTGGAGGAGATGTTCTCGGTCTGGTTCCAAAAGAACTCCAGAGGTTTGTTTATGGTGTGAACATGATCTGACCTCAAACAGACTCAACTACCAAGTGTATGTTGCAAGTCTGAGCTAAACACCAAACAACACAAACATGCGAAAACTTACCTAATCCTGTGCATTTTGGAAAACTGCCCTTGAGCCTCACAACTTCTGAACTAAAGAGTTACCTGAAAGATTACTCGCTTGATCTAAATCCCTATTGTGATATTATCTGCAAATATTATTTGCTGGTGTTATCTGAAGAGCTGTTGATTAAAACCACGAAAGACTCACAGCCAAATTTCCCTATTTTTAAATCACATTTCTCAATAACTATTTGATGGCTCAACATGTCATTTAGATCATCTTGGTATTGTCAGTCATAGTATCTAGAGTTTGAGTGTCAGTGACGTTTCTGTTTCAGGTCTCATCAACATTTGCATGGTTTGATATTACATTATTTATAGACATTCATTGTCCCCATAAGGTTGGATTTTTATTAACTTTGGTGGCATTTTAATTTTCCCATCCCACTGCCATCATTAGCTTATCATGTAAAAATGCCAAATCCTGCAAATACCTGTGAAACTAATGACAATATCATTATCAAAAAACACCGCTCCTAAGCCACTTAATGACCACAGACCTGTGACATTTGCCTCTGTTATAATGGAGTAATTTGAGATGATAGTTAAAGAGATGCTTCCACACACAGTGCAGGCAAATCTGAACCCATTCCAGATTGGTTTTAGGTCATGCAGGGGTACTGATGATGCACTGGGCACTCTTTGGTCCTGGCAAACATAGAGGGTGCAAAGACTTTTGCACATTTAAAAAAAAAAAGGTGTCTTTTTCTTTTAGAATTTTGTAATTAGCCCAAGGCTTTAGCAGGAGAGTTTGCAAGTATTCATTACATTCATAAAAGCTGGCTCGATATGTTGGCTTACAGTGTGTGAATATAAGGGTGTTTTATCTGATGTTCTTCTCTGCTGCTTTGGAACACCACAGAGCTGCTTATTTATTTGTGCCATACACCAACCAGCGCTAAAGCCAATACGTGAGGCAGCATATTTTTAAGTTTGCAGACAGCGCAGTCAATGTGACTTTACTGAGTAGTGATGACCTGATCTTGGCTCTGTTGTTAGGACTGGTGCAAGTTGTCCTTATTCAACACTAAAGAGGTGATCGTGGATTTTAGGATGGATTCTACAACCATCTCGCCTGCGGTGTTAAAGGTTTGTGTACTAGTCTAAACACCTTGGCACTATAATTGATAATCAGCTGACCTTTGAGTTTGAGGTGGATGTTCTCTGTAGAACTTTTATTGTGAGCTATGTGGTTTTTCTTTCAACAGCCCTTTTTATTGAATCTGTTATTACAGTTTTTTTTTTCGTCAGCTGGTATGAGTCACTGAACCTAAAAAAAGAAAAAGAGACTTAAAGGTATATTCAAAACGAACAGCGGAACAGGTTAGAACTTTGAACAAGGCCTAGCCACCCCTTATCTAAGGAGCTCAAGTTGCTTCTGTGTGGCTGCATGGCAACACGCAAGATAAATAGACATAAAAGCTCACTGTGTTTCCAATGCTGCTTTTTTCTAAGTGTGTTTGTTTTCATTTGATTTATTTATTATTGTTTGATGGTTGTGTGATTTCTGCTGATTGTATAACAAATTGCCCCTTGGAGGATAATAAAGACACCCTTGATCAGCCTCGTCTGCACATTAAGATTACTGAAGGAGTTCTGAATCTTGTTAAAAAATGATTATTCATACAAGGGTTGAAAAAAACAATGGATGTTCATATGCAAACTGTATCCAGTTAAAGTGTGGTCTAGATCAGTCATTCTCAAAGTGGTACGCGGGCTTCTCTGGTAGTACGCGTACCACTAGTGGTACTTGGGCTCTCTCTGGTGGTACGCGGGAAATCTCCAATTTTTTTTAAGATTAAATAATATACCATTCCTAGCAAGGACAGCGTGCTCTCCATGAGCTCGAGAGCAGTACCATCACCCAGGCCTGAGAGAGAGAGGAGTTTCTTGGCCATTCTGCATCGGAGCAGCGCCTTGAGAGCGGTGTATTTCCCTTGGGTTGGGGGATCCCGGAGGAGGGTCATCACACGGCAGATGGACAGCGGATCCAGCGAGGCCACCACATGATGGTATTTCGTATCGTCAGCCGAAACGCCACGAAGAGCAAACTGAGTTTCGACGTGCACGAACCATGAAGGAGGGTCGTGAAGCCAAAAATCCCGCAGCTTAACTGCCACAGGAAAAATTAAAACGTACAGCTCTGCTATCACTTCCGACATAAATGAAGACAGAAAACTAAACAGCAGTGATGTTTGTAGTGTTACTTAAGTTGGGCTAGCTGGTATATAGTGATGTGCTATGTGGTGGGTAGCTACACAGCTATGGTTAGCATAATATAAACCCTCAATGAGGGTTCCCGATGGTTAGGAACAAATGTAACTGCATGGCAGGATGCTGTTAACGGACCAAACTTCAGTCAGGAGAACAACTGCAATATAAGGTTAGTCATTAATATACTGCTGCATGGGCTGGGCTGTAGTTACATCGTAAGGTTTTAAAACTGAGCTTTAAAATGAATAGTGATGACAAAAACCGAGAGAGGCAAACAGTAATCACTGACTTTTTTAGGGGCTTGTTCAGATTAAGTAGAACAAGATGCAAAGCATTAAAAAATGTTAAAAACTCAACAGCCTTAATAAATGCAGAGTAGTGTGGACCCGGAAGCAGGGTTCATCAGGTCATCACTTAAAGATTGGATATCCCACCTGCTGTGAATGTTTTAATGCAGTACAGTTGTTATTATTATCACTTGTCACATCCTGTTTATGACAGTTAAGATAAATAGTATTCATATAAGAAATAAAATTGTCTTGTGTAAACTGTATGTGGTGTTAAATAGGCCTATACTACTGTACTTTAATGTTGGTTATAAGGGGGGTACTTCAAGAGCCATATATTTTATGAGGTGGTACTCATTGTGAAAAGTTTGAGAACCACTGGTCTAGATGAACTTGTAAACTTCTGACTCTTTGTGTCTTTCCTTAGTTTTGTGTTGCACAGCTGTCAGTATATTGCACCATTCTATAATGAGTAAAACTAAAGACCCTGGTATTAAAAAAAACAAACTTGAGTTTTGCTTTAAGGCTTCCAGCTGTTGAGGTGTCATAATCAACTCTGAAGGCAAATTCAGCTGCTTCACAGCATTTAGGCTTAAGAGTACAGTATATTATACATAAATTCAATAACATTTTCAATGTTATAAACCAGAACGAAGTAAGAGAAAACCACTGGGATTCAAACTAAGCAGCTGCAGCTGTTACTTTGAAAATTAATTAATCACTTGGTAGAAAGTTGGCCCGTATCTAAACTTGGACATCTTTGTGTTGCAGCTCATCAGCTTTAAATTTAAATCAAACATTGTTAAGCAGAGAGAGACACAGAGAGGAAAAAAACAGCTTACTCATTTCAAACAACTTTGCTGTGTTTTGTGTACTCCTGATGTTACACTATTTAGCTTGATGCCACAGAAGTCCTAATCCTGTGATAATGACGCCTTGTGCACTCTTGACAATACCTTGCTGTCCTTTTCTCCTCTCAGCATTCCTGTCAAACACCCATAAGCATGGTAATTAACGCCCTCTCAGGTGCTATAACATGGCATACCAATGGCCGTTATCTCTTCGCCGTCTTATCGTCTCCTAGCAGCTCTACCGTGGAATATATGCCTCCTGGGTAAAAAAATGGACTCAGTCAGGCGACTTATTATCAAGCCAAATCATTGCAGCCCACTCAATGAGCACAAGGTGTCAATAAGGAATGGATGGAGTGACATTGCATGTGAGCTGCTTGGTTTCATAAGTTATGTGCATGAGACTAATGAGAGGGAAGGTAATGCGAGTGTATGTACAGTTTCACATAATGTTAGAATCCATCACCTTCAGCAAAGCAGACGCTAATGGGGAAAGCCACTCTGCTTTCCCCAGCAGGGCAAGAGACCCTTACAATAGCCAAGTCCCTCCTTGGCTATTGTAAGTAATCAGGGTACGCCCGTTTCTTCCTATGTTAGACAGTGTTAGAGTGAACTGAAGGCTGCATAAGGATATTATAGCATACAGCATTGCCGCGGTTGCAGTATTGGTTATACTACTTGAAGGAACAGCCCCACCGAAAATACAGCACTTTTTCCCTCTCAGTGAGCACAGATTGGATGATTTGGAGGTGAAGAAGTTAATCTAAAAGGTAATGATTCTGGTTATATGTAGTTACTCTGTTTTTTGGACAATTTTGACATGTTACTGCCACACCACAACCCCACAACACAACATAACAAATAAAAGGATTAATATGTGATTGAAGTGCAGACATTCAGCTTTTTTCAGTTTTAGGTGAAAAGACATTTGCATTAATCCAGCCAAGCTATGGGGCTGTTTACATCAGTGATTCGTTGGGCTACTGAAAGAACAGCTCTGTGCCATCTCCTATTTCTTTATATTTTGGTAGGAAAATTAGAAATAGGCGTAGCAATTTATTGAAACATGTAAAAGTACTTGGACATAAAATATATAAGGCGAAAACAGAGCTTGTATATTTCTAATGAGCTGAAAGTCATGGAAATGACAAGAAAACGGCTAAGAGAGTCCATGCTGTGTTGAAGAATAACAGTGGTCATGCCAAATCTTAAGTATGCTTCAGGTATAATTTTCCAGGCTTCTTGAAGGACATTCAAAGGATGTTGGCTGCCGTTTGCTTGCTCTTGTCAAGTTGATCCCACACTATTTCAGTAACTTTGAGGTCTGGGCTCTGGGGAGGCTAATCCATGACTGATGGTGTTCCACTGTGTGTTTTTCTATCCAGGTATGCTTTTACTGCATTGGCAGTATGATTGGGATCATTGTTATGCTGAAAAATGAAGCTGTTGCCAACGTTACAATTTTCAGATGTAATTGCATGATGGATCAAAACCTGACGGTACTTTTCTGTGATCATAATTCCATCAGGCAAGATCCCCAGTCCGTCTGGCTGAAATGCAGCCCCAAACCACAGCAGAGCATCCACCATGTTTTACAGATGGCTGTAGACTCACTGTTGTACCTCTCTCCTGACCTCCTCTATACATATTGATGGCAGTTGGAACCAAAATTTACAAATTTGTTTTCCTCATGCCATCAGACCTTTTGCCAGTGATTTTTAATCCAGTTCTTTTGTAATTTGGAATAACTTTTCTTCCTGTTTACCTTCCTTAAGAATGGCTGTCCCACCCTTCCATTCAGACCATTTCTGATGAACCTTCAACTTCAGCTCCAGATGCATCTCTTAGATCCTGTTTCAAGTCTTTGATGGATTTTTTCCCCCTATTTCTTAAGGGCACGACAGAAACTGCTCATCTCCTGTAGATAGTTGTTGCCGCAAAAATACAATTTTATGCCTGTCAAACTGTTAGCTTTGACATTTTTCTAGAGAAATTGTAACAAATTATATGTTTTTGTGGCAGGGAAGCTACATCTTGAAACTGGTTCTTTGCTAACTTGTCTGTTTTATGTAAACACAACACTTGTTCATAATGTCATCCCTTGGGTTAGGAGCCTTTTTATGCTAGAATGATTCATAGGTCAGTGTTAAGTGGCTTAACAAACCAAAAACATTCCTCTGGAAATGGTCAGATACAAGAACTGAAAGAAAGCAACCGATATCCAAAGAAAAGCTTTGAAATATATTCTGAAACCTGAATTGTGTATTGATTGGTAATAACTGTGTGGGGTTGGTGGATAAACATTTAGTCCGTTACTAAAGTGAGGAAAGCTAACCACTACCAGAGATGTGCAGTAACGCGTAATCCGATTACTTTTTTCAAGTAACGAGTAAAGTAAGGGATTACTATTGCCAAAAAGGTACTTAGATTACTGTTACTTTCCCGTAAGCACGCTGCGTTACTGCGTTACTAAAACCGTGATTTTTTTTGCGAGAGTGTCTCATGACAATGACGTAAGCGAGTGCGATGCTCGTGGCAACAGCTGTGTGCAGATCAACAATGGATAATATAACGAGTGCGGTAGAGAGTATGAGCGTGCAGCGTTTAACGCGTGGAAGTACTGACCTTACTTCGAGTTTGATTCCGTAAAAAGTAACAAAAACATTAGCGTCTGCTGTTCACTGCGTGGGAGAAAACTTCTTTTTACAGCGAAAAAAACCCCTAAACTTTTGAGCGAGCACCGAGTACGCTACCACGGAATGTGAAATTCACAGAGAAACTCGTGGATTCTTCCACTGACCGCTGCGGCACACCTGCACCAGGGCAAACCTCCGCCTACCCCAGTCCTGCTATACAGGTGAAAATAGAGCAACTGGACCGCTGAGTATTTGATTTTATTTATTTTCTGCTGTGTTTCACTTGCATTTATTTGAAAGAGTGTAAACATAAAAAACTATTTTATTTTATGTGCTGGAATATGCAGAAAATAGGCTTAAATGTTAAGCAAATTTCTTCCAGTCAGAGAATGTTGCATATAATTTAATGTTTGCTTCAAGCATAAAGTTAAAAGATTAAAACTAATAAAACAAGTTTTAAAAAGAGACTTTTCCATTTGATTACATTTTATATGATGGATTATGCAGAAAAAGTAGAATTGGGCTGAAAGATCTATTGCTTTATTACCTATTCAGGTAAATCATGTTTTAAAAAAGTAACTAAGTAACTAATTACTTTTGAAAATAAGTAATCAGTAAAGTAACAGGATTACTTTTGGGGGGAAGTAATCAGTTACTGATTACTTTTTTCAAGTAACTTGACCAACACTGACCACTACACATAAGTGCATGGAGTTCCCTATTTATTTGTATTGGTAATATTAATATTATATGATAATATAATATTAAGATAATAGTAAATAAAATACTCTTCTTTGTTGAATTAATTAATTAAAATCCTTCATTAATAAACACATTACCAAGATGTCCTCAAGCAGGACACCAGTGACTGCCCAGCTTCCTTATAATGCTACGGTAATCCTTCACAAACACAAAGCCGTCACATCACTCAGTACGTGTGATATGCAACATAGATTTAGTTGTCAGAAATAACAATATTTAATCAGGTTTATTCATAATTGTGGCTGATTGATTGATAATTGTTTTGACTGACATTTGGCAAGACTCTAATTGGGAGCTTCTGGAGCTTCTCAGAGGGATTAGCATTTGTCTTTGCCCCCCCTCCCGTCAGATCATTATGATGTACTGCAGGTTGATTGATGGACAGATGAATAGAGTATGCCAATTTGACTCGAGTGTGTTAAGACAGAATCACCCGTGTGCACTCATCGCCCACACACATATGCTTGTGGGTGATGAGAGCACATGGGTGGAAAACCCCCCCAAAACAGTCACTCTTGATTTATGAATATGAACAATAATTAAACAGTCATTTTTTTTATTATTTTGCAGCTTTTCAGTTTTAGTATGAGGCACAGAATGTGTTGCACTGTATATGAAATCTATTACTAATTTTCCCTGTTACAAAGCTTCTGTGTAAAATGCTTTCTAATGTACACTGAATTATATTTTTCCAAGTTGCTGCATCATTAACCCAAGAAATCTGTTCGCTATTGATTATATTTAGACTATTGAAGCCCTTAATTGTGTTTTACTTTATTTTCTTTGTTAAACTGAGTTCTTTTCCCATTTGTAATTTTTCCTGATTGAGCCTTTCCCCCCATTTTCTGGATTATTGACCTAGTCTAGTTTATTTAAGCTATTTGCAATGCATGTCTTTATGCATACATGGATTCAGGTAAGGAGATGCCAGACAGTTGATTGTGTTATTCTAGACACAGTGTTTTCAGTGAAACATTTCATTTATCTGCGTGACACATAATGGTGTGAATGTTATGGTCTTTAACGATCTTAGAACTGTTCTTTGTCCAAGGAGGAATTTTTAATCATGTATGCTGTACAAGACTTTTGAGCACAAGTTGGGCTTTTTTTGGATTTTCTGTAATCCACACAGGGTCACACACAGGAGATATCCATACACACCTATTAATATTTGGTTAAATGTTCCTTTGCAAGTTTCACCTTGACCAAATGTTTTTGGTCAAGGTGAAACTCTATATGAATATGCTGTTTTTTGGTCAAGGTGAATAATTCTGACATGTTATTTGACCGCTCATCTTGGCAGAATTGGTGGAGGTCATTTAAACTGGTTGGTGTGTTGGCACAGACCTGGCCTTTAGGCATACTACACGAATTTTCAATACGGTTGCTTTTTTTTTTTTCTTTTTTTTTTTTTTACTTCTGAAGTTCAGGAATAAGTCTATATGAATATTATATATTATATTATATTTTGATTTTTATTGACTTCAGTTGTGCACATAAATATAGGTTGTTTTTCTTTAAGTTTGGCCTAAGGAGTGATGCATTTGGGTGCTTCTTTCCCAAACGTAATATATGATCCAGAAAGATTGTTTTTCTCTCTGGGCCAAAACTCATTTAACATGACTGAGGCAAAGTAAAAAAAACTGTTCTGTGGTCAAACGAATGGAAATTTAAAATCCTTTTTTTGGAAAACATGAACATTTCATCTTCCAGACTAAAGACCAGAAAGACCATAAGGGTTCAATGCTCAGATCAAAAGCTAGCATCTTTGATATTATGGGGGTAAATTAGGGCCTGACAGCTGGAACTGACAGCTTACACCTGGAAACACCATCAATGGTGAAAGTTACATATCAGTTTTAGAGCAACATTTGTTCTCATTCAGGAGTTTTATTCAGTCCTGTTGGTCCTTACATATTCAATGCTAAACCACATGCTATGTCTATCATGAAAGACTAGCTTCATAATTGAAGGGTCCAGACCTTGAACTGGCCTGCCTTCAGTCTGGATTTTTCAACAATTAAAAATATTTGACACAAGAAGACCCAGGACTGTTGAGCAGCTAGAATTCCATATCAGACTATTTGACATGTGTTGCTTCTGTAAATGTTCCAGTTTTTTATTAAAATTAAACATTTTATCAGTTCAAATATTAGATGTTTCCCGTGTTATACTGTAAGTTAATAAAATATAGGTTCATAAGATTTGCAAATGATTTTTACAAAATTTTATTGACATTTTACTCCTAGCTTTTTTGATTTGGATGTGTATTAACATCTTTCTCGAGTAAACCTTTGACACACAGTAATTTTTATTTGTTGAAGCCTGTACATACTGCTTTGTTTTGAACCCTCTATTGACAGCACACACACACACACACACACACACACACACACACACACACGCAGTTAAAAAAGTACGTCCTGTTGCTCAGCTGTAGCCTTGGCCACAACCTTTCCAAAGCCACTGCACAATTCATTTGATTCATGGTTCCATGAGTCAAAGGCTGAATGCCAACCTTTCACAATGCCAGCACAATAGAGAGACTCATGACATAGACAGGGGGATCATCTGTTACTACTGTTAAAGACACAAAACAACAGCAAGGCAGGGGTTTACTGTATCTCACTCTGACAAATGGTACCATTTTTAAGTATGAAAACATCCCTGTGCTATAACTGGAACTGATATTTTTACTGCATATAAGCAATCTCAGAGTTTTTCTTAATGCAGTAAAAATATTTCACCCCATTAAAACCGTTTCCATTAGAAATGGTGAAACATGACAAACAAACTTGAAAACGTATAAACTCATCTAGACCAAAGGTTTAAATCTAAACATTTAGTTCTTCTGTAAAAAAGATTTCAAGTGATGACAAAATAAGCTGAAAGTCCCCAGTGCATTTTTTTCTGGTGCTTCAACCTAAAGGTAGTGTCCTGTCTTAATTCCTCTACAAGTCTGTGATGTTTTTAGTGGAAAAAGCTATTAATCAACACTGAAACATTTTGAATCATCAAAAATCAAGCTTTTAAAGAAAAATGCTGGATGGTTCAGTTGAACAATCAGCCTCCTTATGTCTGCTAAGGATGGTCTTGTACTATAATCACTGACCCTATTGTATGTATTGACATATAAACAGCAAAATCAACACATAACATGTAAGAAACATGTTGGCAAGAAATGTTCCCAACTTGCCCAGAGGGCCTCACTCATATTTATTTGCAATATGCTTTCCAACTCTGAGGAAGGCCAAATAACTATATACGTTTTTTGCGGTGGCAAGCCGTGTGAAGTTTGTGAGAGAGGACCCAAAATGCAGGCACAGAAACTAAGGATAACCTGTACTGGAAACCTAACAAAACAGACCTGAAACCTTAACCGTGCAGCGGAAACACAGAGAGACTCAAGGAGACAGCACAGACGGACCAGTGACGAGCACAAGAGGACACACACTATAAATACACAGAGGGAAACGAGGAAACTACACACAGAAGGGAGACACGGCTGAACCTAATTAACGTGACGAAATAGGGAGGGTGCAAAACTGAACACACTGACATCAGACACAGACCTTCAAAGTAAAATGGACTCAGAGACGCGGTACAGACAGAAAACAGTGGGAACACACGGGCAGACACAAAACAGAGGAAGCAAAGAACCAAAACCCTAAGAACTAAAAAGTCTAAACCCACATACATAGACAGAATACATTAGAACACAAGATCATAATAATAAACACAAAACACTGGGTCAAATGACCCAGGACCATGACATTTTTCTTGTATATTACAAACAGGGCCGGAGCTTTTTCCTCTCCATGCAGCTTGGAATTGGGTCAAGTTGTGCCAGAAATTCATACTCTGCAACAAAGTTTCCAAAACTACAGCTTTTTAAGAAGCTTCACAAATATACAACAAATTAGTGACACTTAAAATGTGTCAATGGCATGTGGCAGTATTTTTTTTTCCTTTTCCAGATTTCCTGACTTTCTAATTTAAATTCCAGTTTTAGCTTCAAGTTGACAAGATTAGAGTGTTACTGTTGATAAAACACCAACAGTTCAGTCCCAAATTAATCTCTGCCTGAGATGAAACCAAATTAATTTTGTGGGCCTGACAATGCAGAGTAACAAAACACTGGAAGATGGAGTGCTGAAAATAATTTTGAGATGAATTGATATTCTAAGCTGTGAAGGTCATAAACCCTCTGGATTAAATGCAGACCACATTGTGTTTGCTGATTGATTTTTGGTTGTGGCTATTTTTCTTCAGTGAGCACTGACATATTGTGCATTAACAACACACACCTAACTAAAAGAAACGGTACGCTGAACAATGCTGAGGAGTGAAAAGCACTTTCAGATGCAGCTGTAGAGCAAATGTTGAAAATAATGATGACGCTACATTTTAAGAATATGTATCTTAAAGTTGGTCTGAAAATTATCTTAGGGTATATTTCTGTGGTAACCTTGTAACTAAGTTCATGTGTTGGTTCCTTAATATATATTCAGATCTATTCCCTTCCACCTTTTCATTAAGCCTCCAAGCACCGCTGTTTGCTGTGTGTCAGCCACTTGCCTCATTGTTGATTCTACAATTCCCTGCAAACGTGAGATATGCAGCTTGTTATTTCAACTTTTTAAACTTTATGAAGGGCATCTGTGAAGAAATTACATGTACGGTTGGGTGATAGTGCAGCTGCTGTGATGGGCTGATAGCCACACTCATCAGTCAAAAGATCAGCCTTAACCTCAACATAATCCAGCATCATTCACCAGTTACAACCTGTGATCAAAGATACTGCAGAACAGTGTCCCAATTTATATTCTGATATTGAGGTCTGATCAGTTCACCTGTTTCTGAAGAGAAAACATGAGACTTGAATATTTTATTAAAATCATGAAAAATGAAAATATTACAATTTTATTAAAACATTTTATTATATGCTTTGCTGTTATTATATGTTTAAGTTCAGAACTTCCTTACCTGATTGTCTTCATTATTTTAAATAGTTTTAAAATTTTGCTGCTCCCTTTACAAACTTGAGCAATCTGGTTTATAAGGGTCAAGGGCGTAGATTTGGCATGGACGGAAGGGACATGTCCCCACCAATATCCAACGATTAATGAATTATCCCCACCAATAATTTGATCTCTTCGAGTAAAGAAAAACAAACCCGATAGAAAGAAAAAAACGATCTGTCAACGTCTCATTCACCCAGCGGTGCAGAAAGAGTTAAATTACGTTCTCTACTGGAGTCCTACCTCATGTGACAAATATGGCTAATGTGATTGGCTGTGCCTTTCAGGGAGCTCTGTTTAGTTTTAGCAGCGGCAAGCCTGCCCTGCGAGGACCTGCAAGGAGGAGAGGAGGATGACAGCAAAAAGGAAGAACCTGGATATAAGAAAGTATTTTTCAAAGAAACCTGTAAGTCACTTAAAGTCAAGTTCACTCATAAAATGTGTCCGTCATAATAACATTACAGGCTATGCTAGGCCATACATGCCAACTAGGGGTGCAACGATACACAAAATTCACGGTTCGGTTCGATACTTTGGTGTCACGGTTCGATATTTTTTCGATACAAAAAAATGTTCATGCTTTTTTAATTTGTCATTTATTAAAATTATAAATATATATTTTAACTCAAAAGTACAGTTTTTAAATTTAATGTTGCTGAAACGACAAAGTAATAAAAAAATAAATATCTGATTGAGAAATCACTCATCTTTGGAAAAGAGAGTTTATTACAGAGAAATGGCTCTTTCCAAAATAAAAGCTATACTATACGCTTCTTCTGGGCTATATTCTCAGCAGCATATTAACCCTCTGGGGTCCAGGGTATAATTGGCCGTTTTTGACTACTTTTGATTTTACCTCTATATTTCACCTTTAAAATATGTTTTTCATTATTTTCAGCACAACCTCAAATATCTGAAATTTGAGTTATTTTTTCATTTTGGCATACTATATTAGCACAGTTGATCTAAATTCAGACAAAAAATTCAAAATCCGAGTAGAAAAAAGTTATATTTTTTACTGTAAAACCCACAAACATGTTTAACGAATCATTTTCATAACTTGAAATGCAAATAGAAATTGTACATTTCTAAAAATTATGCACAAGTTTTGCAAACAACAAAGTGATATGGTACTATTTACCTAAAAATGCAGCAGAGGCCTCAGGCGTTTTTTATATAACCATTTAAATCTATTTACAGAACAATCAGGTGTGCTGGATCAAATAAGAAGGCACACAAATTATTTGTGCCAGTCCAAAACATGTAGTTTTTGTTCAGTATAAGACAGAGGAGAACACCACAGGCCTAAACCCTGCAGGTCTGACAGCAGGAGGTGCATGAGTGCAGTTTTCCATGCGTTTACACTGGAATCTGCCTTTGACGGCTTTTTTAGAGCAAATATGAAATTCAGCAGTCTAACTGACACACAATACAAAACAATAACTACACAACACACTAACTATAGCCTCCAAACACGCTAAACGTCACTAATGTCTCACATATGAAAACTCGCTCTCTCTCTTTCTTTTGCTCGCCCGCTTTCCGTCACAGGTGTCACTCCTAAAACCGTCCCTTTCTCCCTAAACAACCAAGTGTCACATGTTGCCATATCATTTTTTTGATTGGCTGACATGGTAAACTCTAACACCAATAGGGAAGGGGTATTTTTTGTTATTCTTTTTTCACTCGCAAAGGGAGAGTGCTTGCTAGCGCTGTCTGTAGAAAACGCCATTTTTACCGTTCTTCCCGCTGTAAACACCACTGTTTTGTTCAGAAAAAAACATCGCTTGTATATTTTATCATAACTCTGGTTTTACGTGGCCCATCGACACAATTCAAAAACTGGTATGTAGTTTGAAGTCCGCACTTTCGACCCAAGTTGAAATGGAGACTCTGACGTGCTGCATCTTGTAGCTGTGTCGTCTCAAATTGGTCATGTGATTTTGACGCGCCGGCGCGTCCAGCGACCCCAGAGGGTTAAACATATCAGGTCCCCATAAGGAGAATCATGTGCTAACGGCGGTCTAAATGACTCGGGTAAAGTCTGTAGCATGCGTGCTTGTTGTTTTTGTCTGCTTCCACTTGTCTTTGCACTAGGATGATGTCGGAGTAAATGTGCAGTCATATTCGTTGTGTTCCCACTAGTGCTGTCAGCGTTAATCTGAAATGACGTTGCCACAACACGGCAAATCTCCGTTAACGAGCTACCGCGGATCGCCCCGTGCGTGGGGCTGAACGGCATCAACACGTTAACGAGCTAACTGCGCTAACGCACTAGTTCCCACCCATGTAATTGAGCATTGCGTGGCACATCCGACATACTGTTTTACTTTTGTCCATGACGCGCTTACCTTCAGGGTCATACTTCACATGAAGACCAAAATAGTTCCAAAGGCCAGATCTGAATGCGGGTGGGGGAGGTTCAATTTGCCATGTTGCAACGAGCTTAGCTTCTGTCTTGCTAGCTTGCGCTGTGCTCAGTGGATCTGCGCTGGACAGTGCAGCCTAGGCGGAGTAGTCGAACGCAGAACCACTGAGCTCTCAACACAGACAGCATCGTCAGAAGAAAAGTTGATAAAATAAATTAAAAATTTTGTATTGTTCGATACACATGCGTACCGAACCGAAAGCACTGTATCGAACGGTTCAATATCGATACGAGTATCGTTGCACCCCTAATGCCAACCCTCCCGATTTTTCCGGGAGAATCCCGAATTTCAGTGTCCCTCCCGAAAATCTCCCGGAGCCACCATTCTCCCGAATTTCTCCCGATTTTCCACCCGGACAACAAAATTGAAAAACCATATCCCAGATTGACCCTGCCAATTCCAGTTTTCAACAATGGCTACTACTACTGCAGCTACGTAGTTTTAATATTACTCTTATTACTCTTTCTGGGTCGCAAATTAAACTTTTAACATGTTTTCAGGCGAGAATGTAGATGTGTAAACTTCACATATCTGAGCCGGGGCGAACAGTGACTCCCGGCACATCGTTTTTGGCTTTGGCCCACATCAGTCTAAAATCGTATGTAACCATGAATAACGTGTTGCCATGTCCACCAGCAGAGACTGGACAGTATAGATGTAAAACAAATATGCCAGCAGTTTATCTCAGTTAACAAGAGGAGAAGGCATGTGTTTGGCTCCTTCACATAGGGGACACCAGTAGTCCATGTCTGTTGCTGTAACAGTAGTTCATGTTTAGAATAAAAAATCCCAGCTCACTGATTTGATCGGGGCCTAAAATGTTGCATAATTTTGCTGAGAGATCTTTTACTTTGTGGTAATCTTAGATGAGTAGTTTTATGGACAAAAACCACCAGGTCATTCAGTGTTCCCTTAGTGCTAATGTATCAGAGATGTTGGTGTACTATAACTGAAGTAATGTTGTTAAGGCCTTAAAGTCATATTCTTTTATTGTCATGACTCTATTTTTATTTTTGTATGATACCTGATTTATATGGAATATGGCTGAAGTAAACTAAAGTCTAAAATACTTAGTCATTTGTTTAATAGTAATTTAACATTATATAATTCTCATATAAAACTATGAATTGTAATTTTAAATGGTTTGAAAGCATGTAGAATATCATATGTAGGCAAGTACATTTCTCCCCCCTTTTTTTTTTATCAAGAAGCAAAGACAAAAAGAGGGAAAAAAAAGAAACAGGGAAGGGTTTGGTGGTTGAATCATCCGTCCCCACCAGTGCCAAAACCAAATCTACGCCCTTGATAAGGGTTACAATCAATAAGATGATGACCTGTAAGATGTCTTAATCTACAGACGTGGAAGGATTTTGACTAATTTTCAGTTGTGCACCAGGAGCTTCAGCTTGTCTTTCTATTCTGTTTAGAGGCAGTTTGTGATGTTCTGTGGAGGGAGTAGTACAAACCTTTGCATGAAGTCTTTCTGGGTAATTTCCTGTACTTACAATACTCTGACAGGTTTCCAGAAGTCCATTTTTAGACTATCAAAGTCTAAAATGCTATAATGCCTCTTTAATCATTTGAACTGTCTTTTCTGTTCTCCGATAATTAAAAAAAGAAATCCTTTGTAAACGTCAATTAGTCTTTTTACCTTCATAAACCTGCATCACACAACACAGTGTGTCACTGGAACACAGAAGTGATGGATTCTGACAATAGGCCTCTTTTGCTGATATTTAATTAAAGTTATAAATTATTTGTGATTTTTATCTGTGCAGTTATTACTGTGGAATATTAGATAAAAACAAATGTGTTTTCTTTCAAAATCAATAAAATCTCTAAGTAACTAAGCAGAGTACAATATGGTACTTGATTGCATTCACCTTACAGTTGTAGATTTATCTGCAGAAGTGGTTAAATGAGCTCCACTGATAAATGGCACTGCTATTGCATCATCTTTAGTATTATAGTACTGTGCATGGACTTTTTAGCATAACTTTGTTTGGTCTCACATAAGCAGACCTTACTCTTTCTATATTAGCTGTATTAATCAGTTAATAAGTTTAATATTCGTGAAGTCACGCCGAGTAAGCCGTGTTAATAACCTCCATGAACCTCTTTATTGGTTTCTACATGAGCTCTGGTAACCAGGATGGAGTTATGAATCTCTTATTTATCATTTAACATTACAGTTTTGAGCCAGTAAGAACACTGAATGCTGATAAAAAGGCTTGCATGTTTGCTCCGTCTTTGCAAATCAGTCATGCATTTTCCAATTACAGCTCTACAGTCACCAGACCATTCAGAACCACCAGAGCAGAGACAAACAAGAAGATTAAGAAAAAATGATATGACACACAATCACATCTCTAACCAGACCATGACAGAAATAACCAACACAGCCGGACCCTTCACAGGAAAGGCAAAAATGGAAATCTTTAAACTGTGAGGGCGAAGTGAGAAATAGGCAAAAAGATATGTGGTGACGACAGAAGTTGTTGTGATTGATTACATGTGATGTAGAGCAATTAAAAGAAATTAACAATTTGCATTTTAATAACATTATTATCATCAGTTAAATGAATTCATTAGTCTTGATTAGTTTGGTATCAGTATGACAAGTGCAGCTCAATAGAGCGTGATGACACTAATAGAAGGCTGAGGAACGCAACAGAGCTGAGACAGATAGGAGGCTTGTGGTGAAGGGGGGTCATATATGTATGGGGAGGGGGGGATTTTGTAAGATAAACAGCTTCTAAAAACTGTGTATGAAGAGTGCTGCACACACACACACACACATGCAAATCACATCAGTGTTTGGCTCAAACTTGCATGTTTTTTGCCTTAGATGTTGAGCATATAAATTTCAAATAGTGCTGCAAAGCTCCACAGACTTTTGCAATGGGTTTAAGTGTTCCATTGTTTGGACTAAAATTACCCTAACTCTATAAAAGATGGGATCTGACTGGGATTTCAATATGGGAGTGAACTACTGGAATGAAAAACAATTGGTAGATAAAACAGATAAAAATCAAGTTTATGACTGATATAATTTAATGCATTTTACATTAACTCTAAGAAGGTTTGATCTGTGCTGAAAAGCCGCCCTCTGAATTTGGTGGAGTGCAAAATGACGCACTTGATATTAACAAAGTCAGAAGTAAAAACATTTAAAGGGAACATGCTAAAATATTAAAATATACACTACATACACATTAATTTTGGATATAGAGAAAGCCAGCTTGCCGTGATGTTCTGCTGAAACCATGTTATCTAGCTAAACCTTGCAAGCCGACAGCATTTGGTCCGTAGGCTTTGTATGTGAAACCCTGGCTGCTTTTGAAACTGTCATTGGTGCATTGCAGTTAACAGGAGGGGAACTCAGGACTGTTTACCCAGCTTAGGTAAGACTACTCATACTCCTCTAGTTATACTGTCACTAATAGTTTGACCTCAGAAATAGTACACTGAAATAGAATGAGCATCACTTCTGAAACATTCAGCTACATTTGGAGTTCTTTCCAAATGGAGGGAGGATCTGAAATATCATTAGATGTGATAAAAGAGGTGATAAAATCTAACCCAAGTCCAAGTGTATCAATCTGAGCAAGGGTTCGAGATTGCCTTTAGAAACACAGAGTGGTCCTTTAAAAAATACTAATGCTATTTCTTTTAATTAATTTAAAACTTTTGGCCTAAGAAAATGTCATTCCTTTTTAATATCAACCATTTATTTGGTCTTATTCAGCTTTGCTGGGTTTTTTTTTTTTGCACCAAGTCTTGATTAAGTGTTGTAGTTAAGTTAAAACTGTTATCCTCAGCTAAAAGACACCCCCACATAAATAAATAAAAAAAAGTTCCATATATGTGTGATTTCTCTTGAATATTATGGAAATTAGGTTCACTTATCTTGTGCTAATGTGAGCGCAGAAAAACAACTTCTCTAGAAATCCACAAACCTTGATTTGTTTCATGTATAGCGAAAAAATATCTTTCTGTGGACAGTATCATCGTGCACAAGGAAGTATGCAAATACCTGTTTTGGATTTTAAGCTTTAAGTCTTTTAAGTCCCACCTCAGCTTAGCTGCAGCTAGCTGTTCATTTGGTTGATGAATCACAATTCATTACCTTCGATTTGCAGTATTGCAATTAAAACCAACCAGTTAGTAACTGAACCTTTGTAAACACATGACCATAACTGAACTGAGCATTGTTCCCAGCAGATGAAATGATTAAAACGCATCATATCAAACACATAATTTAAGATGGTTGAATCCTTGAATAGAGTCCATATTAAGAGCTAATGTAATGCTCTCAATGGGAAGGAGGAACCAATTTCTCCTTAATCGGTAGATTAGCACCAACATGTCTCACCTGCTCCTTGCAATTAGTACAATTACTTACCAGAGCTCTCCTGGGACTTCTGCAGGCATGTACGTTATCTGCATTATTCTATAGTAGGTCCTGATGGGAGAAGATTATTGCTTCCACAAGCCAGCTCTTACTTTTGTTCCTCTCTTCTTTGTATATCCTGTCTGTGCTCAAACAAAAAATTTAAAGCAGGGATTTTTAAATGCATCATGACTACAGCAGCCCAACTGAGGATTTCTTTTTTCTGTCTTTTAAAAAAAATCCTACTGAAAGTGTTGCGTGGGGGCTTCCCTAGTGCTAAAGCTTAGGTAATTAATTTAGCCAAAAGCAGTGCAATGCAATGTTAATTCTCTTTACTGATCATCATTAATTAATTAACGGTTACATTTTGAGATAAGACAACTGCAGACATTTATGGAGCAATAACACAGAGGCCATTCAGCCAAGATCTGGAAAAGCTGATAATACTTCAGGGAACTACATAATCTGTCTGAGCAACAGAACCACGTGTAGTACCTGTGTGTGTGTGTGTGTGTGTGTGTGTGTGTGTGTGTGTGTGTGTGTGTGTGTGTGTGTGTGTGTGTGTGTGAAGTGAAGAAAAGTGGGAGTGGCTCTGATGGCTGATCTGACAGAGCCTCTTGTGCCTGATAAAACTGTACAAAACAAAATATAAGATGTTATTATGAGATATAAATAAAGATATGATATAGTGTAAGTATATACAAAACAACAAGGGCTCTCTGTCTTTGGGTTAAATAATATTCATTTGTTCTTTTTTTTAAAAAAAATTAAGCACAAAAACAAGTCTGCCAAGATATTTCAGTACTGTAAAGCACAGAATGTTTGACTGGAAGATCCTAACACAACAAACAAAGAAACAAGTAAAAATAACACACGATGGTAGTATCAAAATGGACTCAAAAAACAGACTCAATAGATCACTGGCAGGTTTACAGTTTTTATTGAAAAGAAACAGCGAGTTAACTGAAAGAGGGCAAGTGGCTCAGCAAAGAGGTCTCTCAGAAGGAAAACGACTGGGAGCTCTGCCAGAGAGAAGAGGATAGAATGGCCAAAATGAGTATGAAATAATCTTGCAATGCTTGAGACTAGAGTCTGAGACCTTACTCATACTCTGAAATTCTGAGGAGTTATTTGCTGGCAGGCAGAGAAGGCAACAGCAGAGAGTGAGCCGACAGGTGAGTTACAGGTAAGTATTTTCCTTTGCAGAGTAGAACAGAGGTTGGCTGGTGTCAGTAAAACCCCTCAGGAGGAGTGAGACAGACAGGCTTCAGATGGACAAACAGCGTTACCAGGAACAAGAAGGTTTCAAAGAGGACCTGATTAAATTCATGCTGACAATAACTATCTGGCAGAGAAAAGCACCGTCAGGCTTCTCTTAAATAACACCACCCTGATGACTTAACTGATGGATAGAAGGAAAAACTCCACCCACAACTCCACCTGATAGAGTGAGAGAGAGAAAGACAAAAGATGAAAAACCTACCTGGACCACTGCAGTTGGCAGGAAAGAAAAAAAAATCTGAAATTGACAAACAGGATGAATCAGAGGGCGAATAAATGACAGCACGGTGAAAACAGGAACATGCTACTGTTATTGTGTGAAACATTACTGTAATTACTTAACATTTGTAACACTGTACTAAATTCAGTGATCAGATTCCAGTTACAGTATTGTTGTTAATTGCATTGCATACATTTTTGAATTATCTGCATATGGGCAAAAATGTTTGAGTGGTCCAAAAATTTTGAGGAGTGGCGGTAAAGATATTACTCCTTTTTTGCACACAGTGAAAAGAAAATGAAAAAGTGCTAACTGCCCAGAGTATAAACAATTGTCTGCCACTGAAAACATAGTATTGACTCTTCTTCTGCACAGACAGCATGCTAACACAAAGCTAGTAAAGTACCCAGAGTAAAGTTAAAGCTGACTCAGTAGGTAGCACAATCAATGAGAGCAGTGAAGTATATAAGCACTGTAGCCTCCATTTTTACCCGCACTTGTTTCTACAGGGGAAAAACTTTGATGTGATCTTTGGACATGAGGATCTAACCTTCAGAATGAACCAGAGACCAAACTGAACGAGGCACAATCCGCACAGGAAGTAGGAAGAAAAAGTCAGAGGATATCCTCAGAAAAGAGGACGTTCTTCCATTCAACCAAACATTCAAACAGTTCTTACCAAAGAAATTTGTGACTTTCTGCCATAATAACTGACTAGATCATTTTGGATACTTATAATTAGGTTGTCCTAGCAATTACAAATATTCATCTTCTTTTGGCTGCTACACAATCATCTGCCTCCATCTGGACCTTTATCAGTCAGGTATGGAATTATTCTCATCTGCATAAAGATTTGGCAAAAAGTTGGTGCTGGATGTCCTTCCTGATGCTGCAACCCTGCCCATTCATTCAGGCTTGTGACTGGCCAAATGAATACAATGGCTTGTGCTCCGTCTCACTACACCCCATGTTCTTGCAATAGGAAATACCAGATACAAAAGTTTATTTGAAATGTTCAGATTTCAATATTAGATTGTGAGCTGAAACATCAGAGCAACATCAGCCAGTCCTGCAATGAACAACAGTTTCAAAATGAGGTGTTAAGCTGGCTGAATGTGTGGTTATTGAGTTGTTTTTGGACTGTAGCCTGGTTGTGTGTATCTTGGCAAATCTGCTTGAGGGGAAGCCCTTTGTGAAAGTGATTTGTACTTCCTGTTATCACCATACAGACAATTACCTGGATTTACTGAAAGTCGGGATAAATGATAATGAACCCGTGTTATATCATATTATACATGTTGCAGCATCAAATTGTTTCATCACTTTGTATCTGAATAACTGTGATTTGTTTCTGGTTTGCAGATCTTTCCAACCTTTGACAGGAAGCATTAAACGGTCAGACATTGTTAACAGTGTGCTGGAATGAATACATCACTGACAACTGGCTGCATCATGTCCTTTAACAACGTCTGAATGTGTTCTCTTTCAGAATGTCTGGGTATGGATTTATGTGTCTAGCTTTCTGACATTTCCTTTTGCTTTACGTTGGCTCATCTGACACTGAACACAGTTGAGAAGTCACTTGCACAATTAAACCACGTTAAACAGGTTAACAGGTGCTGATAAAGGCACAGAAACATTTTTATATCCTTTGTACTGTAACAGGAACTCAGCGGGGTGCACTGTATGTCTCCGTGTCCTTTATGACCTGTGAATGGGTGTATGTGTGGGTGCTTTCTGTCTGATATCTGCTGTTGACCATGTGGGTGGATGGGTACGTGATGTGTATCAGCAGTGACTATTTGTGCAGAGAGGTCTTCCTCTAAAAAGCTCGCTGCCACAGGAAGAAGCACAAGTCTGGGAATACCTTTCCTCCAAGACCAATAAACAGCTTAACCAAGTATTTCACAGTGTGCTCCTGGGGGAGTGTGAGCCACTGCACGCAGTGCAGGAACAGGTCCTCTTTTAAATCCTTCAGCTTCCTCTTAAGTAGGAGAATTGATATACAGCTACGCAATCTCCATTCATTTGTGAGGTCATTTATATCATTATTGCTTTTCTTGTGCGTGGGAAGGGCGAGGCAGTCTCCTTCCAAGCAAATGGACTTCACAGAGTTCAGGAAATTGAATGGATATATTCAGTGAAATGTGTGCGACAGGAGGAAATATCAGGCCAAGAAAAGCTAAAATTTCCTCTGGGGCTTCATTGTGTTTGGATTTGTTGCACCAAGCAGAAAGTTTTATGACATACAATGAATACACAATATCCTACCTGCACTGAAGTCAGCAATAAAGGTATTGTGCGTGTGTGTGTGTGCGGCTTCATACGACATCTAGTGCTGCTAATCCTGCAGTAGATGTGGCTGAAGCACAGAGTTCAGGGGGGAAAAAAAGCCCAATCTTTTCACAAGGTTTGTTTTATACTAGCAGGTTATAATTTAAACGGGCGAATTAGACCCAGGAGCTGACAGGTGCTCCTAATGCACTGCTAATGGCGAAGCAGAGTGCCAGTTTGCAATTTTCTCCCACTGACTGATGACTGAATTCCACTCCCCATCTGAGTGTCCTCAGGTATCTCTTTGTGGAGATATCCATAAACAAATTTGTGGAGGAGTAAGAAGACTGAGCTTCTGTCATGATGCATGTTGGGATTCTCCATATTTAAATGCACCTACTAAATGAGATCTGGTCCACTTTCTTACCTCTTCCAATAACCTGGTTATTACAAACGGATCCCCAAACCCCTGCACTCTGCAAATTAAAGACCTTTTCTTTCACCGGAGTCTATGATATTCAAATGGTTGTCAAATATGTCTCCTAGGATTGCCGGAGATGTGAAGGATTTTTTAACGGTCGAGGTGTTTAGTGAAAGCCAAAAAATAGATTACAGCATCTGTAATTGATGATTATGCTCTAATAGACTTTAAATACCTTGTGGATTGAACTGTTTTTAATAATGCTCAGCATGAAGCAACTTTCAGGGGGATTCCCAGAAAGATTCAATAAGTATACAATAATCATGATAAATGACACGTTGAAGTTGTTTGACTTCATTTGCCCCTCCTCAGGAGGAAGCACACTTAACACCGTGTATAAGGAGTGAGTGTAGGCAATGACAAAGGACCTGGGAAAAAAAAGTTGATGAACAAAGTACTTCAGGAGTCCTGAAAGTACCAAGTGATTCTTTATTCCTAATCCATAAATGACCAGCTTGGCCTATTAGGAGATGATTTAAAGTGGAGACCTCTCGACCCTGAAGACAGTTCATAATCACTGCAAAATCATTAAAGGGTGTGTGAAGCATGGCAGATAGATAACAAGCTCTGATTCCTCTCCCATTAAAGCTGGCCTGAGTCCCAAAAGTGGTCCCACTACACAGGCTGCTTCACAGGCATTTGGAGGCCGAGGGTGACTTTGAAAGAGTGCTCAACAAAGCCTTTGCCTTTACATGCAGGGGAGCGTGGCTTCGATTGTGCACCAAAAGCGCAA
This sequence comes from Pelmatolapia mariae, assembly GCF_036321145.2. Taxonomy (NCBI): domain Eukaryota; kingdom Metazoa; phylum Chordata; class Actinopteri; order Cichliformes; family Cichlidae; genus Pelmatolapia; species Pelmatolapia mariae. The sequence continues at coordinate 11,886,340 of NC_086235.1, read as the reverse complement.
TTTATAATCTGTCTGACAACTTCCCCCCAGCCGGCGCAAAAACGCATCACTCATAGCGGCTGCGCTTTGCATATTGCGAGTCAAAAGCGTTTAATGGTGAGATGTAACTTCCCTCTCTTTCCATTGATCATGTGGCAGGCTGCGACTCCCATGAGCTGTGTGCATTAAGGCCAGTGACAAGCGGAAAACATTACAAATGAGCTTTAGCAAATTTGCAAGGCAGTGTCACCTCTTTGATGTATAGATAAGTGGTTGCTGACTTTTTCCCTCCTTCCGTTAGTCTGCTTCACTCTCTCCGGTTAGCCCCCCCCTTTCCATCCGTCTCCACCTCTCTTCTTCTTCTCCTCTTCTGCTTTTGGATTAAACAAAACTGATGCCTGTGAAAAGTCCCCGTGATGAACGCATCGTCGTTCTGATGAGGCTGAGGGTGAGAGTGTCATAAATCATGCCCTCGAGAGCGAGGCAGCGGGGGGAAATTGTACTATGATAAACACTGAGAGGTGGAATGAGCAATAGTTTTGTCACAATACGGAGGCGCCCACATCCCCCTTCCCTGTGAAATGTGGCTTTGTGATTGAGCCTGGGCAGGGGATGAGCCGAGAGCTGTAATTCAGGCAGCTACAGCCGAGGAAGGTTTTTGAAGCCACATGCATGCGTGACACAAAAGCGAATGATAAATTGTTATCCAAGCTGCGAATCTTATTCTTTTTTCACTGCTCTGCCAGACTTGGTAGACAAGTAATTGAGAGAGAACATGCAAACAAAGCTAATGATTTTCCTCCCACTTTACATTTCTTTCCCTGAGGCTCTTGTCTGCGAAGCTGAGCTCATACATCTTTCACTAAGTACAGCTCGGTGTCTCCTGACCCCCCTCGCACATTTTGAGGCAGGGAGAGTTAAAATGTCTACTTTTCCCTGACAAAAATAGAAGTCAGTGTCTCCTCCACTCATGATTGCATACTGTCTGGACCCTTTTTTGGTGAGGATGAGTTTGGTGGTGTGGATGCCTGGGGGGTGTTTTTCTTTAGATAAAAGAGTATTTACAGTTAATGAAAGGACCAAAAATTCCTACAAAAATAACTGTAGTGTGTAAACTATGGGGTGCTAAGGTTCATGTATATCAAGTGTGTTCTTTCAGAAACAGGGCTGAGCTACCAGTACTTAAAAATGGGGATTGGCTTATTCACTGGATGTAGTTGGTGGCCACAGTCTCCGGGTATGAAAAGTAAAGCCAAAGTGAAGAATCAAGGTGGTCGGATTGATTCAAATCAATACTATCGGTATTGATAACCCTGGTATTGGTAATAGATCAATATTAGTGTGATAGCATCAATGCTTTGTTTCTATCACCTAAGTTCAGTATCTAGCCCACAGATTTGTGCTAAACAAATTATCTTTTGGAAATGAACTTGCACTATGAAAAATGTCTGAACCTTTTTGTGTTGACTGTCACATCTATTTAAATTATCAGCTTATAGCACAATAAAACAGAGGTTAAGTCCTTTAGAGACGGGCACATTTCCATGTCTCCAAAAAATCTAATTTCAATATACACGAAAAGCTGAAAGGTGTATTTTGTTGTTTTAACTAAATATTGTGGAAAGTAAAAATCATAGTGATTTAGTGGTTGTTAAAACGTATTCAGAATTTGCTAATTGATGATAATTCATCTCATAAGTCATGGTACACTGCTTTCATTAGATAAGCTGCCTTTATATGTTAAATTCTCAGTATTGGTATTGATATCAGAATACTGGCCCTGTACTAACTTTGCAGTATCAGCACCAATAAAAAAGTGGGTAAAACCTGCTTTATTTGTGATGGCCAGCAGCAAGGGCAACTTTTGTCTGGTTGTATCTGCTAGTTAAGTCTGATGTCAGTCATCTCAAATCCCCAGAATAATCAAATATTGAGAGTTAAAAATGGTCATATTCTTTCATTTGCAATAAAATCATCAGTGTTGATTATACTTGTTTTTTTTGTTTTTTTTAAATATATTTCACTAAATAATAAACCCATACCACTGCTTGAACGTTCACATTGTGAACAGTCATGCTAATGTATAAATCTTTGCATCAAAATAAAGCTGGTCCTCTTCATTCATTTCACTTAATTTAGTGCTGCTCTTAGAAGAAGAGTTTTACAATAATAAACTGTACCAACCACAAGGCTAAATAAAGTGCTTTCACCTTTACCCTGTGCTATACTATTATTAATTAGACAAGTACATCACATAGAAGCCAAATATATATTCTTTCACTCCATTCATTCTGCTTTTGTTTTGTTCATTAAATTCACCATTTTCCTGTAACCTCCATTACTCACACCAACGCACATCTTTACCCAAATGGACTGAGATTACATCGGTGATTTCAGTGTTATCTTCGTGACCTGGATGGATATGCTGACATGCTGTATAAGCGCCTTTTTATGGCCTTCTGTGTTGATGTTGTTTTTCTTAGCCTTCGTGTGTTAATTATACTGCAGTTTGTGGTGTGTTTGCTTTGCAGCGCAGACACAACTCTGCAACACAGTCTAACCAGTCTTGGTTGCCAAGACGACACCTTCTGCTGTCCCAGACATTTGAATTTTATTGTATTTTTCTCCATTAAAGGATGCCAATGTCCATATTTTGGACAGAGAAGACAGATGGTTCGCAAGAGGAGTGAATGAAGCCATCTATGTCCACTGTGAACGACCATCTTTGAATGGAGGCTGTGGCTTATGACACCAACTGTCTGCCATCTGTAATCCAATTTTGAGATCCCTTCCCAGACGCCTTAACGCCCACTCACATCCTGGGCCATTTGACCTCAGGAAATCACTTGACAAGGTGGGGCTAGGCTTCACAATGGGTTCACCCGGAACCTTGGCTGATTGTGACCCACACCCGCTTTCACACCTTGGCTCGAGTGATTAGATAGAGGATCAATAGGGGGTCCATGACGCTCTTGGGGACACTCCCATAGGGCTTGAAATCTAGGACTCTCCACATATTGCTCATAGAACTGAAGAAGCTTCTCAGATGAGAGGTGAAACGTCTTCAATAAACTTAAAGCTGTCCAGACACTTTTCTTTCCAAGCTCCTTAGACTACGATGACCTGGATGACTGAGAACCTTCACAGACAAATGTCCTTTAAAGGAGTGTTACTCATCCAGACCAGTCCAGGAAATTTCACATTGCACCAGGTGGGGAACAGCTGTAGACAAAATATATGTCATCCTGTGACGCAGTTATTCTTCTAGTGTGAAAAAACCTGCACTGTATGCCAAATGTAGCAGAGATCTCACAGCAGTTGAGTATCTTGACACAATTATTCACATCAAGTGCCCAGATGAGTAAAGAATGTACATTTAGCTAAGAGATGAACTCTTAATGAGTTGAGTTTTGTACAGTTCTTAGATTTACATTTTTTTAAGCACATGGTCAACCTAGTGATTTAAAGAGTCCTTAATTTTCTGAAATTTTGTTTGCATTATATTGGGGGATGACACATTTTGCTTAATCGCGTTTATTTAATTGTGGGAATTGTGATCTTGATTTGATTCAGATCAAATTTGAATAATTGTGCAGCCGAACTTTTGAGACATCCATCAAAAAGAGGACTTAAAAGGTTTAGTTGAGTTGGAAGTTAAGAGGAAATTAGCAAGCTAGTTTCCATCTAAAGATATGCCATGTTCTCACTGAAGTAGTTTTCTGAAAACACAAATTATTGGATATACAGTGGCTTGCAAAAGTATTCGGCCCCCTTGAACTTTTCCACATTTTGTCACATTACAGCCACGAACATGAATCAATTTGATTGGAATTCCACATGAAAGACCAATACAAAGTGGTGTACACGTGAGAAGTGGAATGAAAATCATACATGATTCCAAACATTTTTTACAAATAAATAACTGAAAAGTGGGGTGTGTGTAATTATTCAGCCCCCTGAGTCAATACTTTGTAGAACCACCTTTTGCTGCAATTACAGCTGCCAGTCTTTTAGGGTATGTCTCTACCAGCTTTGCACATCTACAAACTGAAATCCTTGCCCATTCTTCTTTGCAAAACAGCTCCAGCTCAGTCAGATTAGATGGACAGCGTTTGTGAACAGCAGTTTTCAGATCTTGCCACAGATTCTTGATTGGATTTAGATCTGGACTTTGACTGGGCCATTCTAACACATGGATATGTTTTGTTTTAAACCATTCCATTGTTGCCCTGGCTTTATGTTTAGGGTCATTGTCCTGCTGGAAGGTGAACCTCCGCCCCAGTCTCAAGTCTTTTGCAGATTCCAAGAGGTTTTCTTCCAAGATTGCCCTGTATTTGGCTCCATCCATCTTCCCATCAACTCTGACCAGCTTCCCTGTCCCTGCTGAAGAGAAGCACCCCCAGAGCATGATGCCGCCACCACCATATTTGACAGTGGGGATGGTGTGTTCAGAGTCATGTGCAGTGTTACTTTTCCGCCACACATAGCGTTTTGCATTTTGGCCAAAAAGTTCCATTTTGGTCTCATCTGACCAGAGCACCTTCTTCCACATGTTTGCTGTGTCTCCCACATGGCTTGTGGCAAACTGCAAACGGGACTTCTTATGGTTTTCTGTTAACAATGGCTTTCTTCTTGCCACTCTTCCATAAAGGCCAACTTTGTGCAGTGCACGACTAATAGTTGTCCTATGGACAGATTCCCCCACCTGAGCTGTAGATTTCTGCAGCTCGTCCAGAGTCACCATGGGCCTCTTGGCTGCATTTCTGATCAGCGCTCTCCTTGTTCGGCCTGTGAGTTTAGGTGGACGGCCTTGTCTTGGTAGGTTTACAGTTGTGCCATACTCCTTCAATTTCTGAATGATTGCTTGAACAGTGCTCAGTGGGATGTTCAAGGCTTTGGAAATCTTTTTGTAGCATAAGCCTGCTTTAAATTTCTCAATAAATTTATCCCTGACCTGTCTGGTGTGTTCTTTGGACTTCATGGTATTGTTGCTCCCAGTATTCTCTTAGACAACCTCTGAGGCCGTCACAGGGCAGTTGTGGAGCTGTTTTGCAAAGAAGAATGGGCAAGAATTTCAGTCTCTAGATGTGCAAAGCTGGTAGAGACATACCCTAAAAGACTGGCAGCTGTAATTGCCGAATACTTTTGCAAGCCACTGTAACTAAGAAAATGTAATATCATGGTTAAACTCAGAGGAAAGATTAAATTGTTCTCTCGCAAAGTTCATGTTGAGATTCCCAGATCGGCAAAGACAAACACTGTCCTATTGCAGGAAGAAAATGCAGATAAATCGACAAAACTTTAACCAAGAGAATATGTCTGAGCCCACCCACAACAAGAGATTAGTCATTAAAATGTTTCTGCATGGTTGCATGGTTGCATGGTTTGAATTACTCGTTATGAAAAGGTTCTGATCCTGAGCTAAATATCCATCCTGAAATCTAAGTGTGCCTGAGGGTGATTCTTTTTGGAAGCATTCACATATTAGTTGTCCATGACACCCCGAGCACATAGTGTATGCTCGCTACGCAAAAATAGTGTTGATATAAAGCCTGGCAGGTTTGAGAAAGGTCGCATATTGTTTTTGGGAGTGTTTGTTTCTATTGAATTAAAAAGGAAAAAAAACCAAAAACATAGACATAAACCACTACAACGCAAAAGACGACATCCTCAATCAGTGCAGTAGACACTTGGACTCATGAATAGACTTACAGCTTCACTTAACAGGCGGATAGACATCTGTGAGAAAATTACCCATCTTCTCACAGAATTTATGACCTCAGTCAGCATTTTCCTGATGAGTTTATAGCCTTGATCACAAGTTTCAGACTAGATGATAAAGCACGGTATTCTTTAGGCCAGAACTAAATTGTAATTGACAGATTTTGACAGTATGAAGGCGGTCTGTCTCCAGTTTCTCATTTAGAGCCACCGCTCGCTCTTCACATCCAGTTCCAAAAAGCTGAAGTGGTGACGACTTCACTAACAAATGGGTGATGTCACTTTGACTACATCCATATTTTACACATTCTGAGTTGGACTTTTCATTTGACATTACCAGCTCGTTAACTTCATGCATAATGCAGCAGTTGTGAGGACATGGCCCATGTCAAAGGTCACACTTGGTTTTTTTGCATTGTTTTCTGTTGTTTTTAATTTAATACATCCCTCTCCTCTGCTTCCTGCCCTTGTGTATTTTCCACCAGTGTGATTACTGCTCTGCTTTAACAAGTGTCACCTGTGTTCAGCTCCCCTTCCCATTATGTACTTAGTTTTCCTTTCTTTCTCTGTCTCATTGTATTTGAAAACAAGTGTAAACAGAGAAATATTCCACGACGATGCAGAATTAGCCCATAATTGACCTAAGGGGTAACCCCTATAGTGGGTCCAGTATTTAGAATGACTCACACATCTCCTGTTTTTGCTGTAAGTGAAAAAGGACAGTTCAAGTCAGTGCCTACCCTGATGCCATTCTAACAGATCTACTGAACAATCTAACATGGTCTCTTATAAGGTGATAACTTCAAGTAAACACGGACACAGACAACAAACAAGAAAGCAGGACCAAATTTTGAAAATAGGCCAAAAAGATAATCTTTCAAAACTCCTCATCTCTAACAAAACATGTTTGATTCTTCTTTATAGTCAGCAGTCTGCAACTACTGTTTATGCAGTGATTTTACTATTTCATGTTTTAGAATCAGCCTCAAATCAGTTGCAACTGGGGCACTGAAGTCACATCCATGTATTAACCCAACTCTCAGCCGTTATTCCACAGAATCTCATTTAAATCATTGCTCATTATTAACACCCCAGTGAGTATAACCCAGAATGAACTGATTCTCCGTGACACTAAAATATTTCTATGACGTTAGTAGGGTTTGTATTCTTTGAATGCCATTTTGTTATATTATAGTGGCAGTGTGGGTGAGCAGAGGTTGTTTCATAAACAGAAAGCCAGAGGCTTTCCTTGAAAACTGCTACAACACGCATAAACAACGTTTGCCATGTTTGATAGTAAGACAGTTTTACGTTCTGTATTACACAACATAATACACAATGTAAAACTGTATATTTGCATTAAATCTGCGCTCCTAGGCAGCTGCACTTGCAAGCTGTCTTGCGGAAACAACATATTCTATATCATTCAATAAGCAGTCTGCTCATCTTTACCCACAGATGTCATAATTCATATCATTGCTTTCTGTCACCAACTCGGGAGATTCCCAAACATGTCTTTCTTACTGCTGCCATCATTGACTGCAGAATCCAGCCACTGGTTCTTCTGGCTGTCTCAGGATAACCAAAAGGATCTCAGTTTCATCACTTTGTCTGTCTATGGACACTTTCTTAACTGTGGCAAGATAAACAGAAAGGCATATGAAAACCTGCTCAACCAGGTTAATCAAAACTGCAGTTGCCATGCTGAAACATACGCACACATACACACAGAGAGATTCAAAAGCATGAAACAATACCAGCCTTGCAACTGTGGCTGGTAATTAAGCTTCCATTAGGCACAGCTATAAGCCATCAATACATACACACACACTTTCTGTGGACACGTCTTCTGTCGGCAGGCTTCAATCATCCACCTGCAGAAATTAGAAGTGCGAGAGTTTTAGCAGACACAACATTAACTGTGTGGGACATTATTAAAAGGCAAAAACAGCTCTTGAAGTGTGACTGAGTGAGGCTTTTGTGCTTTTGTTCAGGCTGAATCTCAAAAGCTTTTTGAAGAATTGCCATTAAAACTTGAACAGCACTTTACTTTGGTCATCCCCTGACTTTTTATCTGCTGCCACCACCAGCTGGTCAAATCTTTGCTTGTCCAGCCCCTCTGAGGTTGAGGATTTGTGGCTGAGTGAACAAGTATGGGACAGACTTTGCTGAACTGTAGTAGGTGTACAAATAAGAATTTATTTTTTCCTTAACATGTGGGGATTTTGATGGGGTGACTATGTAACCACAGCTTTACACAGTAGCTCATCTGGCTCGGGATAAATGACAGCTCCCAGGTTATTTTAATGTATGAAGTACAAAAACAAAGTGATGCGTTTTGGTTGGCTGCGCTGCATAAGCCAACAAAAACTCCAGTGAGAAGTCGAGGAGGCTCAGATCCATTCATATCTAGGACAAATAAATCTTGTTCACCTCCCAGTGAAAGTGTTTGTGTGGTGGTCCATCGACTCTGCTGTCTGTTTTGGCGTCTTTCTGGCTGTTATTTTGGGCTACTCTTTAGCTGGATTTGTCTTTATTTTCCTCCAGCTTTCCTTTTGAATATCATTGTGGACTTACTCATTTCCTGATTTATTTGTATTAGTATTGTTATTCTGTTCATGCTGTGTTCATTCATGTTTTAGTATTTAGTGTCGGTTCTCGTGTATCTTCTTGTTAAGCCCTCAGCTCTTTTCAGCGTTCCCCTGCTGAGAATCTTCCTGTTTTATTTTGTTTTTTCCTCTCTCGTGTGTTTTGCTCTTAGTTTTACTTCTGGCCTAGTCACCGCTTTAATTAGTTTCAACCGTGTCTCGTTATCCTCCTGTGTCCCCTTCCATTGATTGCCTCAGTGTGAGTATTGAAGCCCTGCCTTCCCTTTAATATTTGTCAGGGTGTTTGTGTTGCCTGTCCTTGTGTGCTCCTGATTATGTTTATGGATTTTGTCTTTTGCTTTGGTGTTTTGGACTTTTCTGCACTACCTAATTAAAGGTCTGTTTTCAGTCTTGTGTTTGGGTCCAGCTCCCAGCTTCAAACTATGATAGTCTGAGTTCAGGAGTAGTAGTACAAGAAGCTTAGGCCTGAGATGCAATAGCAATTCTTGGGGAAATGGAAAAGAGCATGTAAAATAATAACTATAACCTATATTGCTAGAAATGTAACCTTGACCTTGACCAGAATATGGATAGTGACCTATTAGGCTTACGTTTCATTATATTGTGACAACAGATGGCCTGCAATAGCATGAGCTCATCAGCTGTATGAGCTAAAAACAAGCTGATTTTCATAGTATTGTGTCTGCTAAACATTTGCATTTTGGATTGCAATTAGAAGCATATTTGCATTAATTTTTTATCTCAATAGCTTAGAAAAAGATTATTCAGAGACCTGAAACCCAGCTGACAAAATGTTAACACGTGGCTGAGGTGTTCACACAGGCTGATAGGCTTTTGAAGGCTGTGCTAAAATTAAAATCCATTTATTTGTGATTCTGGACAGTGTAAGAGTCAGACAGCGACTTTGAACAGAACTGGTTGGTTGAAATATTACATGGTAGTAAAATAAACTGACTAAATCATCTCTATATGAGTGTCATAACACTTATGTTCAGCAAGAAAACGTTTACACAATCAATTATAATACCTGATATTTGCTTGATAATTGAATCATAATCTTGAGGGATAAGAATTGTGATTCCTAAATCAGTCTCCTTTTTCTCCTCACTGAAACTACCCAGCATAGCTAACCCGATGCTTAAAACAGATCTCAGTAGCTGCTTAATTCTAGTCTCTCCCACACTTCGGGAGTTTCTGTTAAGCAGCATAAAAAGACCAAGCCTTCATTTAGTTAGCAAAGATGGCTTAATTTATTGTGTTGCAAACAATCAGAGACAAATTGTTACAGGTTAGTTATGTCTCGCTCGATCAAAATGGATTTGCTTTTCTACTGAGATGGTTTAAGGAAAGTTAATTGCACTGAAGTAAAAATGTAATGGGTCCAAACATGAGGCAGCTGTATTCCTTATTTTCCTTTATAATCATTTCCAAAATGATGCGGTTGTTTCCTTTAATTCAAGTGTTTTGTTGCAGCAGATGTGCTTCATTCACCTCCACACACCAGCTTATTATGTGCCGACTAACTCACTCTTACACGAGCTCATAAATGTCTGCTTGTGCAATTGTTCCCGCATCAATACGCAGACTGAAACAAAGCATTGGAGCAGTCTGTCAGTCAGCATGTGAACATCGTGCAGGAGCTAGCTTGCATGTCTCTTCGTCAATAATTGAACACATCCAGGGTGTGATGCGGTGTTTGGGTGCATTCTGTTGGTGCCATAAAGGTACTCAAGTGTGAGCAAAACACAGCCTTACTGTAAATATTAACCATATTTAACAGCATGGAAAGCAATTACACAGAGGTTGAATTAAACCATAATGACCAGTGAGACAAATGAGGACGTCACAAGGATATGTCTAATAAAGACTTAACGACCTGTTTTAATGGCAACAAGCATATTTTGTCAACAAGAACGTCTTTGCGTGTTTGCTCCGGGTACCCGATGATGGACAGTCTCTCCCAGAAACAGCGTGTCTCCTGAGCATAGCGCTTATGCCAGTTTTTTTTACTTACCTCTGGAGCAATCACAGAACTAGACATGCTGGATTTGACCTGACAAAGGAGTCTTATTACCCTTCCATAATTGGAAAGCCAAGCGAGGAGGGGGCGCCATATCATGATTCCATTTACAATATTTACAACTCAATAAACATTTCGTTTCATCCTCTGTCCTTCATGCCTGTGAATTCCAGATAACACAGAGGTTAAAGAGAACACTAAATATAAATTGGCTCAAAGAGCATATGGAAGTGAGGACTGAAGGATGCCTTTGAGATTGCCACTGCTTTACCTTCACATTACTGCCAAATGATATTGGGTGTGAGGCTTGAATTAGCACTGAAATCAGGCGTGGGATACAATCAGGCTTTTGAGGGTCTAGGAGCTCCAGCAGACATGTTGGAATATCCGTGGACCGCTGACTGACTCAAAGATGACTTGAACACAGGCCGTGGGCTTAATGCATGTTATCCTACAAGGAGTGGTGCCACCCGCTCCTGTCTGATACAGCTGAAGCATGTCGTACTGCGGCGCTGTGAGAATTTAATAGTGGGAAAATTGTTAGGTTGTGTCTGTGCAACACAAAACTGGCTGAGCATACAAAAAGTCATGTCAAAATGCAGTTACCGGTGAGGTAAAAGCCAGCCCCTGTACTTAATTCTGATCCTCCCACCACTGGCAGCTGAAGTGGAGTTTGAAATCATTATTACAGTTTTTCTTTTTTTTGCCTTTGCATCATTGCAAATGTTATACAGGAAGAAGAAGAGGAAAACATAGCTATTTATTAACATGTCAGTATTATTGTATTATTATTTAGATACACATGAGAACAACCATCTCTAGCGCTGTAAGAGAAAAAGAGAAATGTTCCAGTGAGGAGCAGTTCTCTGGGAGAAAATACTGCTGTCTGAAGACAGACAAGAAGAATGGCCAGCCTGCGTCAAGCTGGCCATCAAATAACCATCAAATAACCACTTGTTACATCAGCTAGGAGTTAAACGCAGAAAACTGAGGCTACAATTCACATGTGTTCACCAAAATTGGACAATAGAAGATTGTTAAAATGTTGCCTGGTCTGATGAGTCTCAATTTAATGCTAAATTTCAGATTGTTGGGACAGAATTTGGTATGAAAGCCTTCTATCACCAGCTCAGACTTTAGACATGGTGGTATAATGGTACAGGGGACTACCTGAGTATTATTGCTGATCACATTCATCCCTTTATGACCTGCATATTATCCAGGATAACACACCATGTCACAAAGCTTGAACAGGACAATAAGTGCACTGTACTCAAACGGCCTCCACAGTCACCAGATATCAAACCAAAAGAGCACCTTTAGGGTTGTTACATTGATAGATGTGGTGAATTCAACATCATGCATGTGCAGCAGTACAAATCAAAATCTGAGAATGTTTCAGCACCTTGTTGAATCTGTGCCTGAAAACCTAACAGCAGTTCTGAAGGCAAAAAGGCAGTCAAATCCAGTACTAGAGAGGTGTATCTAATGAAGTAAGTCTAATGCCAGCTTTCCCAGTGCATTTAACTTTGTTTTGGCATTTTCATGTGAAAATGAAAATACAAGGTGAGTTGCTTTTCCACACTTCTGTTGCCCAAATCATTGCTTAATTCTCCAGGATGTACTCCATAAATGCAGTGCAATTACTGAGTATTAGGAAGCCAGGAGATCATATATGATTGATGTATTCTTGTAGACAGCATGTCTGTCTACCAGTATAACATCAATATACTCCTGGCGAACATTCCTGTCTGCTTTCAGTCTGAATTTAGTGTACATGAATTCTGAAGAACACTAAGCATAACACGCTGACTGAAGTGCTAAAATAATTACTAAAAAAATAACCATCTGCTGCCCAAGCCCTAACAGATAACACCGCACACACATGGACACACATACATCCTTCCTTGGCTGCAATCCTGCGTCTACAGTGAACTCCCAGGGAGAGCTTGGAAAGTTACTAACAGACGTGCTGCTTGGATCTACGGTGTATTAGCCTTGATGAGGATGCAGTGGTGTTTAGCAACGAGGGGCTTCTGCCGTGGAGTTTGTACACTACATTAGCATCTGCTGGGCCATACGATAGGAGATAAACCTGAAACAGGCGCGATGCATCTTCATTAAAGTCACCAACTCGCAAAAACACTGCCAAACACTCTCTGTGGCCAGATGCCACCTTTAAGCTTGGTTTGTTTGTTGTTGTTGTTGTTTTTAGAAACGGGTTTGACATGGACAAGCGAGAGAGCCTCAATTTGGGAGAGCGCTTCGTGCTGCTGCCAGGTAAATTTAGACATCAGTCTTAGTTAAACAATTACATGCTAAGATGGTAATTTACATAGTTTAATGGCAGCAGGGTACAACTATGGAACAGGCTTCTTTTCCTGCAGCTGTAATGCGTTAGTCACCCATTCAGACAATTTCTTCCCAGTATTACTCTGTCAAACTAAGTTTGTATACTCTGGTGGAAATAATGTGTTTCTCTTTCAGAGAAAGATGCGACTATGGACCATGTCTTATGTGACAGCTGGTTTAAATGAAGCTTTTCCATTACAGAAGCTCAATACACTATGACAAGTTATAAGAGCAGTGATATGCTCCGTTCCCATCAGCTTGTCATTATTTGGCCAGTATGCAATTTCCATTAGCTCTTTTGTTGTAGTTGTATTAGCAGATCATCACTGGTTTACATTTCTAGCAGTCTTAGTAATGATGCTGGATGAATTATGATTGAATTTAGTGGACCCACAACTTCATTATTGATTATCAATTCACAAGCAGGTAAGCACCTAAATTTAGTTCATAAATATTCCGATAATGTTCAGGATGTGTAAAACATTTAGAAGTTAAACTGGTGACAATAGCTATGAATAAGTTAAGTTGTTTTGATGTGCTTATTACAGAGATGGTGCATTTGCGCTGTAGCTAAATACAAACTTGAAGTATTTGTACATAACTATTTCCACCACATGCTGATTTCTTATACCACATTTCTTACTAATACTTTTAACTTTTATGTATATTTTTGTAAAATGTTCGTTATAGACAAGAAAAATATATGTTGAGATATTTCCACCATTCAAAACTGTTAAAGTTTGTCACAGACTGGCCAGTTATGGTTGTTAAATATCAATAACATATTATTGTACCTGTCACACAGTAAAATTTCAGTCTATATTTAGCTTTGATGATGTCATGCATTCACTATGGCATCATTTTGATAAGCTCATGCAATGTCATAATTATTTCCATCCAGTTTTTATTATGGGAGTGTCAGACCACTAAAGTCCTCTTCAGTACATCCCAAAGACATCCCAAAGATTCTCAGTGAATTAATGTGTGGACTCTGTGGCGGCCAAGCCATGTGGGAGCATCATGTCGTGACTTCTGAGCCTCTCTCTGTTATAATGTCTGTAAATAAACTGCTGAACTGTTCCTGGTCTGAGTCCTGTGCTTCAGTCCATATTTACTAAGAACTTCAGAGTCACAGATTGAGCACTTCTGAACAGGTGAGTAAACAGGTAGGCTGAATTTTGCCGCAGAAGTGTATGTGTGGGTAGATTTGGCAGAAGTAAAGATAACTGTGACTGGTTGAGGTTGTTTTAAGTCCTGGTTTGATTGCTTACTTGTTTACTTTGTTATAGCAGGCTGCAGGGAGGCAAGCAGGCAGGCCAGAGGTGCTAAGGGGAGGTGGAGATGAGTGGTGGAGAGTGGGAAGGCAGGTGAGCAATTGGTAAGTGTTTCTCTTTTGAGTAGAAGTAGACTGGCTCCAGGATACAGTTGAGTTGGATTTGCAGGAGTCAACTTGAATTTCCCCACAGGGAAGCATTTCCAGCCGTCAAAACACCAAATGATTACTATGAGACACACAAGAAAGTGGAGTTAGAAAATTCCAAAGGCAAGAACAGAGGGGGAAACATTGGTAGCCTAATTACTACCACTGAGGAGGCAACAATCTGGCAGATTGTGGAGGCTCAATCTGGTCTTTAAATACTGGCTTGATGAGTCGATGACAAGAGCCTGTGAAAACTGGAGGGCCTGCCTGCAGATGAGCAAATCTAAAGCACCAGCCCACTGCTCCACCTGAGAGGAGAAAGAAAGAGAAAAAAAGGAGGAAAACAAACCTATCTTGCCAGGACCATGACACTTTCACAACTGAATGCTGCTATTGCCATTTTGGAATAACTAACGGGAAAAAACCTGGTTGTTGTGAATTTTTAGGCAGGCAGCTCACCTCATTGTTTGTTCACATTGCTCAACCTAAACTTCCAATCCAATAGAAAACTCTTACCTTCAATATATAATCTGCGGTTTTGTGTTCTGAGTAATTTTTCTCTTTTTTCATGTATCCATCTACTTTTCATAAGGCACTAGGCCTTATTTTTTCAAAATACTCATTATTGGACTTTCAATACATTCAAATTCAAAGACTCATTATACTACACTACACTACTTCCCCAGCTATTGAAATAAAGCAGTTAATTGAAATGGGGTGGATTATCTCACAGCTGCATTTGCAATTAGTATGCAGTCATGGAAAGGAAAAATTCTATATATTAGAATAATGATTTGCAGTTTCAGTGCCTAGTTTGCGATTTCCATTTGATGCTGCTCTACTCTAAGTCTTTTTCTTGTACTGAACTTTTGTTTATAAGCTAATATACAAGTTCTCTTATGTCAAAGCGCCGATCTCAGGACTTGTATTTTGAATGTTGGTATAATGTCACCTATCAATATTTGTCATCTAAGAATCTGGACAGTAAGTGACATTTCTTAGGAGAAGGAAAAAACAAAGCCAAAGTTCAAGGACCACTAAATCCAGAAAACTATCCAGACTTCCCCTTTTCACAGGTTTCATGATGATAAGACTGCTGTAACTTTTCATTCACCTGAGATTCTGTAACCAGCCATCAATTCGCCCACCTGCTGAGTATGCCAGTATGATAATTTTTGGGAACAAGAGTAGGTGTGTGGGGATAAAACACAGTACATCTGATGAAAGGAAAGCCTTGTGGACTGCATTAGACAGATTAAAGAAGCTGAGATCACCTGGTGAGTCTTGTCACAATTTGAACTGATCAAGGAAAATTCTACTAGTCCAGATGATTTACTTCAGAGGGAGAGACATCTTCCCGAGAAACACTAATCTCCCTCCGGTCACCCTGCGTCTTGCAACTGACATTTCATCTGTGCTTTGGAATGATTGTACTTTGGCATTCATTTCATTCAAACAGAGAAGGTCATTGTTGTTTGTTCCTAAACTCAGTGCTGAAACACAAAAACAAAAACACAAAGCAGGTTACTTTCACAAAAGAAGACAGTCATAGATCATAGCTTATCTCTTTACAAGAGGAGTTCAAAAAGCGATAATCCATATAGTTGATTATCCATACTGCTGATGTGCAATCCTTTCTTGCTTCTATGCTGATTTGGGCCACACACACACTGGAAATTGTACTGCGAATCCACAACAAAGTCTTAAAAAACGCTTACATGGTTCAGATCATGAAATAACTTTTAACATAAGGGGAAAAATACCTGAGTAAATACAAAATGAGGAGTTCATTTTCAGAAATCTATCTAAACCTAACTGATCTCTGTGAAAAAGTAGTTGCCCTCCTCCATTGTTAAATCGTGGATCAGATGTGATTAACCATATTTTTTGGAAAGCTCAGTTCATTTTCACTGGCCACATCCGGGCCTGATTACTGCCAGACCTGTTTAATCAAGGAAACATTTAAAAATAACCTGTACAATAAAGTGAAGTAGGTTAAAATCTCAAGAACCAACACATTATTCCACAATGTAAAGAAACTCAAAAACAGCTGAGAAATGAAGTCATTGACATCTATTGGTCTGGAAAGCCATTTCTAAGGCTTTGGAAGTCCACCGAGCTATGGTTGGATTATCATCCACAAATGGAGAAAAATTGGAATTGGTAAACATTCTCAGGAGTGTCCAACCAAACCTACCAACCCTACCTCATCTATTACTTACATGAAGGTCATAAAAGATCCCAGTACCATATATAAAGAACTACAGGCCTCACTTGAGTTCATGATTCAAGATTAACAAAGAGATTATGCATAAATGGCATCCACGACACGAGTTTCAAGGTAAAAAAAAAACAAAACATTGCTGACCAAAAAGAAAAAAAAAAGGCTGTCTCACATTTGTCAAAAAAAAAATGCTGATCCACAAGACTTTTGGAAAAATATTCTGTGGACTGATGAGGCATCAGGCATAAAACTAGCACAGCATTTCATAAAAAGAACATCAGAGCAACAGTCAAACATGGTAGTGGTAGTGTGATGGTCTGGGGCTGGTTTGCTACTTCAGTCATTCTACTTCTGGATGACTTGCCCCAATTTGTGGAACCGTGAATTTTGCTCTCTACCAGAAAATCCTGAAGGAGAAGGTCGAGCCATCAGCCGGTGCCCAGAACATCAAGCGTACTTAGGTTATGCAGCAGGACAATGATCAGAAACCCGCAAATCCATCTCTGAATGGCGATTTTGGAGTGGCCTTAGTCAGGAGTTAAATTCAATTGAGGTGCATTTGCATGACCTTAAACAGTTTCATGTCAGTTCATGTCACTGGATCAAAACAATTCTGCAAAGAAAAGTAGAGTAAAATTCTTCCACAGTGATGTGAAAGACCACTTGATCATTTTGCTACCAAATGTGGAACAAGCACTTAATAGGTCTAGCATACAATTACATTTTTACACAGATTTAGGTATATTTCGATAATGTATTAACTGAATAAATGAAATCATAATTTAAAAACTGTTTACTCATCATTTAAAAACTCCGTTTACTCAAGTTGTCAGCAAAATTAAAATTTGTTGTTCCAACTATGCAAAAAAAATTAAGAAATCAGGAAAAAAGCTAATTTGTTTTACACTATAACAGCCATCCCAGCCTGGAAATAATACATTTTCCATGAGTCCGTGCTTTGATTAATAACAAACTCTCCATCTATTGTCTAATTATCTGAGTCTGGATTTTTTAGTTTCTTGCAACATGAGAGAAAATGACATGAACTCAAGCAAAGGACTGCATTGTAATGGAAATGTATACAGAAGTTTTGCTGTCAACAAATGCATCATCACTTGGAGTACTCACAAAAATAAATAAATGCATAACTAAATACATTTCTCTTCTTTAGTAGAGGCTGTTGTTTACATGACTAATGCTTTACAAATGTTTACGTAGGTTTTCTAAAATGACAGTTGCTTGTGCTCATTCATGTTCATTCTTGTGCTGGGAGCAAAACTACGCTGAAGTAGAAGCTAATACAGACCCTAAAATCAAAAGCTCTACGAATCTGTCCCCAGGCCCTGCAGATACCTCCTCAAATAATTCACACCATTTTCGGCAGAATTATGAGAAAAGTTCCTCCAGGTCCAAAAATGCGCCTATTATTTACACACATCTCAGCACAGCGAAGGAGAGCTTGGCATCATGTCCACTTCACACGCACTTCAACATATCAATAAAGCATATGGGAAATTATTTTACAAATCAATAACCACACACATAATGCTCCAGTGTGAGAGATTGAGCTGAGGTATGCCCACAGTGAACAAGGTCACATACCCCCTCAGACTTGCTCAAACACACTTCAAATCCATCAAATTAAATTCGATAAAAAGCCTTTGCAATTTAGCAGTATTCTCAAATGAGGTTCTGAGAGACCAGAAAAGGGGCAAGTACAGTTCAAGTTCAAAGCCAAAGGCTCATCTTTCATGCCGTGGCACTGAGGGACACGTTTGTTCGCTGCTGCAACAATGATCTGTCAGTGTTAATGAGTGATGAGTGGAGATTTATTTTTGCTGCAGTGCTGCGTTAAACAAATCACTTCATAATCCAGTCCTATAATATCCCCTATTATAACAAGGATGCTTATATCAGTATGAATGAGTGGGAGAGACGCACTTGTAACCAAATTATTATTTGGGCGCTCGAGGGTGGATGATTTTGAGGAATTTACAGAATATATTTTTAAAGAAAAAATGACAAGAAAATGTTACCATCTCATCCTAGAGGTCATAGGGTGAGAAGGATGGTACACCCTGCATCTGTGCCGTAGGTACGTCGTACCAATAAACCCACATGACTTACGCCATAACCGAAACCAAGTACATGATTGAATGACTGTAATTGGTCCATTCACTACTGTAATGTTCTCCTATGCATTTCCAGCAAATCTCTGGTCTCATAGGGCTCCCAGGATGCCTGCCATCGAGCCCTGTTGCGCTAGTGTCAGCAACATATGCACAGCAACTTGAAAATGTGGAGGAATGTTAAGTTCAGCAATGAGTCCCGATTCCACCTACCACAACTGGATCATAGGGTCAAAGTGTAGAGAAGACACAGAGCATGCTGTGCTGATTGCTGCACCAATAGGTTAACAGCTTTTGGTTAAAACAGTGTGATTGTGTGGGACGGCATCTATCAAGATGCAATTCTGCAACCAGTGGCAGTCCCATAGCTTCACAGTCTGGGACTGAACTCTATCCTCCAATATGACAAAGCTCGCTCCCAAAGAGCGTGGTTGGTCTTTGGGCAAAATTTAGGAATGGAGAGGATTGAATGGCCTGCCTGCAGCCCTAACTGCAACCCCATCGAAAACTTTGGAATCAGCTTGGGAGAACTGTTCCTGCCAGAGTGAACAACACAACCACACAACCACACTGGCTCACTTACAACAAATGCTTGTTGAAGAATGGGATGCCATCCCACAGCAGTGTGTGACCAAGCTGGTGAGGAGGAGGTGCCAGGCTTTTATGGATGTGTATAGTTCTTCCAGATGTTTCTGAAGCGCCCTTGTTTATTAATTTAGTAAGTGGTTAAGATGCCAATATGTTTTGTATCTTCAGACTTCAATAATCTAATCCAATCAACGATACTATGATAGTATGATCAACAGCAGAAAAAGCTTTTTTCAAGATTTGACGCGTTTTTTTCATGGGGACAACCAACATTCCCAACTCTGCTGCTCAACCCAGAAATGCATTTTCCTTATAAATATGTGATCATTTAAGGGGAAATAAACAGGCTTCCCTATTTTATTACCAAGAAGCATTGTCACGCCAAAGAAATATTCAAGCAAACATAAATGTCATAGTCTGGCTGAAGGAGACTGTGTGAAGTGAGGAGGTGGACCCAAGTGCAGACACTCAAAACTAAAGTCAAAGGAGTTTGCAAAGAAAAGCATCTGGACTTCTTAAAGTTGCTTGAAGACGTTTCACCTCTCATCCGAGAAGCTTCTTCAGTTCTAAGGTCAAATGGCCGAGAGTCCCAGACTGAACTTAAACAGATTGGGACTCTCGGCCATTTGACCTTAGAACTGAAGAAGCTTCTCGGATGAGAGGTGAAACGTCTTCAAGCAACTTTAAGAAGTCCAGACGCTTTTCTTTGCAAACTCCTTTGACTATGATGACCTGGATGACTGAGAACCTTCACAGACACTCGAAACTAAACTTGATTTTAACAAAGCGTGAGCCATTTATTGGAGGCTGATAAAACAGTACAAGAACAAAGACGAAGGTGAAACAAAACAATAACCGTAACTGGGAGAACTAAGTCTAAACATAAAAAACCCTGGAACATGAACATAAAAATAGAAATCTGCCATGAGAAACCCGAAACATGAAGACTTGGCATGAATTGATAAACCTGGAAACTTGGCATGACTTGGTAGCAAAGCAGGACGAACGGACAAGGAATTGAGTGAAAACACGGAGACTAAATACTCACATGAGGTGATCAGGGGAAGTGGAAACACATGGGGAAACACCTAATTGAATGACACAATGACGCCATAGGGGAAGTGAAATTAAACACGCTGAACATGGAACACCAGACCTCTTCAAAATAAAACAGGAAACCTAATGGGACGCAGACATGACAACACAAGCTTGATGACATAGCACACGCAGACATGAAACACATAACAGACTAAGACATGCTGACTTAACATGGCGAAGTGATGACGAACACGTACACTCTAAATACACAGAGAGGAAAAAGGAAACTGGAGCTAGACAGACATCACAGAAACACATGAAGGGCGAGAGAGACTTAAACACAGGGGGGATAACACAAAGGGGATCTAAAAATCATTGAACTAGCATGGCAACCTAGGCAAAATAGAATGAGCTGAACTTAAACATAAACCATAAGCCATAAAAATATAAGCCAACTCAAAACACTGGGTCACACGACCCAGGATCGTGACAATAAATGTCCTTACTTTTTGTGGTAATTGTATATAAAATTAGCAGAACATTGGTTCTACTTACCGCCTTAATTGCTGTGAAAGCAGTAAGGATATCTTAGCTTTTCACACACTCCTTCTGCATATCCACCCAACACCTTCTCTGTCTACCAGTGCTCTGTGTGCCTTGCCTTGCCTTATTCTTTGTAATGTTTCTAAAAATATAAATAAATAAAAGAATGGCTGAAAAGTCTGAAAAGAAAAATCCCCCCAAAAAGAACTGCTGAAAGACTACTGCAGGAATAAACATGTTCAAATCAAACAGTCCCTGACATTTAGAGCAGATGCAGGCAGCCTCATACTCCTTGCACCATAGAACATGGGCTGCAGCGACATCTCTATCTTTGATGACAGTCATTTCCACTGCAACTATTGTTATTCCGAAGTCAGTGATAGGGTGCTGGTTAAATGGGAAAAAAGCCTGAATTCAGTCACATTTTTCACAGTTCTTTTTGCTATTTGTGCAGGGTGAAGAGGAGAGAACAGATAAACAAGCAGTGTTGTTTTGCTATTCTTGGAAACCGACTGTATCCACCTGTATCATGTTTTCATTCAAAACCAATTTCTAGAAAATGCCAAACAAGAAGCCAGACAATGAAAATGTTCTGTCTGCATAATTATGAAGATAGCTCTGTAAAGGTTAACAAGACTTGATTCAACAGCCATCAAGGCATAAAACAGACTCTGCATTTATTAGGAGAATACTTACTTTATCTTACCAGAAATACATTTATATGACTTGCGAGAGCTCATAACAGTAAGCAAAAGTGACCTTCAAGCATCTCCTGGGGCAAATTAAGCTTGATATTTTTTCTCCAGATAAAGTTGTAAATGTGGTAAGTAACTCCAGGTGTTAAAATTCAGACGATGTTTCAACGCAATTTGCTCAAATAGTTTTGCCATTCAGACACAGCTCAAGTGGCAATCATAGGCATGTTTTCTCTTTGTCAACATGTTTGGTAAAAAGCGGGGATGCTGTCGAATTTCTGTGAATCCACACAATTCCCAGTGATCATTTGTCAATCAGACATTGTGCATTTGTGTTCTGTCTTCTTAGTTGGATTTCTTTTGAAACGGCATTCAATCCAGCCCCCTTCACCAGAAAGCAGCCAGGCTGCTGCTCTTGTTTGTTTATTGTGGTTCCATACTTGATGCATTTTCCAGTGAAAGTTGCTCATCTGGCGAAGGACGCTGAAGATTATTATAGCTATAAGCTAAAAAAAAAAGAAGAAAATTACATAGAATTTTCATAATTGTGTTTCTGGTGGTTTTGTTAATAATTATTTCAAAGAGAAGACCTTTATTTGCACTTTGCCAAAATTAGCTCCCAGCCTTCCAGTCTCTCTCTCTCTCATTTTTTTTTATTAAAGATTTGGTGGTATGTGCATCCTGCAAATAAACAAGTAATAATAATTTACCAATTACATGTATACTCTAAGCCCGGTTTGAAAATTTATACAGGAGTTAGGATGTTTATGAAACAGAGGCTGCCTCATAGTATGAGGTGTTTCTCCACCCAGCTTAGGCAATGAAACATGTTTACAGTCTGCCGGTCCAAAATAAAATAATAGGGATGGCTATTCAGCAGCTGCACACCATCCCAAAAAGTTTGTACTTTAGTTATAGTGAAGTTTTTGTGCTTTTATTGGCATTCTACCCAGCACTCACTGGAGGGTATTCATCTCTACAATGTACCCTTAAAGTCTATTAATCCTTTCTAGCATCAGCGCATAAGTCAGCACCTCACCTTCTTCTTCAAATATGGTCATTTATTGTTCCAAAAAAAAAAAAAGAGACTGAAACAGTATGTAAATCTGACTCTTCTCCCTCCTACTTACTGTGGTAGAGCTGTTCAGGCCTTTTGCTATCTTTTAATGTCAACACACCTTCAACTTGTACTCACCTGCCTTGTCCTCTTTCTTCCTAGAGAAATTACCTGCCAGCTTGCCTTTCAGTGCTGTTCACTGCCTCCTTGTTGGAGGAAAACACACGCGCAAAACCAGCGAGACTGAGTTGAGTTACCAGTTTAGATGTTTTGGAAATCTCTCATCTGTTTTGTACTTCAGGAAAGTTGGACTTGGGTTTTTTGAAGACGAATGATTTCTTGATTGGACGTTCTTTGAACAGACCTTTTTGTCCATATCTTCATTAACAACCTTTGAACTTCCACTTGAACGATCTGCCTGTGAACCCCTCTTGCTAAACTGCAACAAATTAAGTTTAATTTCAAATTTCAAAAACAAAAAACCCCCCAAAACAAAACAAAAAAAGCTACTTGGTCTTGCTGAGCCTCTTCCATGTTTTGGTAGCAGCTTGGGGTGTGAGCACAGAACAGCTGCAGGGTATCCTCTTCAAAGTGATGCTTGTCAGAAGATCATCTTCCCAACAGATGAAATAATTTATCCCATTATTCATCCTCTCACACCCAAACAAATGTTCTCACTCTCTCATCTTTGCAACAGAGAGAAAAAGAATTCATATGTGAAGGTCCTCATTAACTTCAGTTGAAACTTGACTGGAAAAGCAGGTCATCCAGAAAGACTTGTGAAATTAAAAAAAATCAACAACAAAAAAACAAAACTTTTTCCCTCTTACTAAAAGAGTCTTTGTTGACTCTTTTTGTTTGTTGTTTTTAGATTAAAATAATCTAGTTTCAGTAATTTACTTCAAAAGTAAAACCATTCACAAACTTTATAAAGTGCTATGATAATCACGTGGATGAAGAGCAGCCATGCAAAAATGAATTTAGTGCATGGAAAATACAAAAGAAAATCCTTCCCTCACTCATCTGTTTTGTTTGAAAGCCTATTTTATGAATAGTTTAGTTCAATTTAATTAAATTTTGTTGAAATAGCACCAAATCACAACAATAGTTGCCTCAAGGGACTTTATACTGTAAGGTAAAGACTCTACAACAATACAAGGAAAGTAGAAAAACACAAATATCATATGGCCCACTATGAGCAAGCATTTTGGGAAGGAAAAATTCCCTTCTAGCAGGAAGAAGCCTCAAACAGAACCAGACTCTGGAATGGGTGGCCATAGGGTATTCTAGAGGCTACTTTTTAAAAGCATTTTTGCCTTTTGTCAAGTCAGTGTAGAGAATGGATAGAAAAGAGGGGTGTAGGCTGATGGTAAGTAACATACAGGAAATGCTCTGGGGTTGACCTAAGTGGAGGTCCCTCAGTGGGACTCAAAGCTGTAAAACGTGAGCTGTAAAACTGCTCAGCCAGGTTACAGGCTCCTGAATCACAGACACATCTGTCAAGAATACCTACCTGTGGATGCTTGCTTATTTCTCTAACCTTTTGCGCATTTATGAGGTTAAGGACTGTTGTAAATCTGCGGAGAAAATTGAGCTAGTTAATTCTGCAAGGTCACAAAATCAAACCACAAGTCCAACAGGTCAGCTGACCTCAACACCAGACCACATGAAGTGCTGGCTCAGCCAAAATCCTTTTTTGAAAAATCATATAGCAAGTAGTCTTTTTAAGTTGCTTTGCATCTGCAAACCCCTTGGCAACCCATTTCCACCTGCCTCCATTCATGCTACATGTGACTTGGGGTGTTTTCACACCTGCACTGTTTGGCAGTTTAAATCAAACTCTGTTTTGCAGAGACATGAACAGTCTAATTGAACCCTGGTGAGGACCAAAACAACTCCACCCCCCCTTGGAGGAGGTAGACTCAGTACAGTTCTAAATGAACTCCAGATCAGTTTATGCATGGTGACAATGGTCCGACCTTGATATGACTAACCAATTTCTCCTCCTGCCTCTCTCTTTTCATGTATGTGCACATGGAAGCACTGGGAGGTCTCCAAACAGAGGTATTCTGATTAAACTATGTTACTGTAGATAGAAACATACATTTTTGTTTTACTATACTGATCTAACTGAAAAGTATTTGCTCAACAGGCCAAAATTAACACAGACACAGTGAAATGAAGCCAAACAGAAAAGTTAGCTTTTTTTGACATGATATAAAACAGAAAACTAAATTTCTTGATATTACTTTTTCTTACCTTTTATTAAATTATATTCCATATATATTTTATTATCTGAATATCATATGAATATAGAAGTATGCTGTTTTCTGGGGTGACTCTGGTATATGGTAAAAATATGTTGATAAACCTTAGCTATAAATCACTACATGGTTGCATATATCTTTTGAAGTGTCCTCAGTTTACTATCTCATCCTTTTCTTGGTTCTGCCTTTTTGTGTTTTGAATAAACAACACAATACTTAAACTCAGGCCTTTTCCCCTTATCTTGACTTCCATACCGTCCTTGCTTATTGAAGTCCAGGGTTTACAACTTCATAAAGCTCAAATACCTTATAAAGATAACTATCCGTGCAAATATTCTGGGGTTTTTAGACCTCACTTGTCTTACAGCCGTGGGACCATGGGATATCACACTCTGGGAATAATGACTTACACTCCAAAGCATAACACTTACATCCATACGGGCTTGTTGGTTTTCTGGATGACCACGTTTATATTGTGAATGTCTTCAAGGCATGTAAGCTTGAGTCAATAGGTGTTGCTGTGCTTCTCTCAAAGCTGCTATTTCTGGAAAATGAATAAGTTTATGTCCTCACCACTTAAATATAGGTGTAGGGTATGTGCAAGAAGAACATTGCAGCTTAATGAGGTCAACATAAACATAATAAAGTCAACACCACGTCTTACAACCCACAGAAAAGCTTCTACGTAGAAGGCCACTACATAAAAGAGTAAGGTAGTTGCTGTAAATTTGATTTTTTTTTCTAATAAACAAAAAGGAAAATAACTTTAAATTAAAATTAAAAATTAACAGATCTATTTGTATAATGAGGTTGACTAGTCGTTTAGTCACTACATACTTTCTCCTTAGACATGATTACAGTTACACTACATTTAATTTGTTTCTACATTTCATATTGATTGTAGTTTGGGCAAATACTTTACCTACTACTCGCCACAGAATTCTAGTCCTTCAGAAACATTTTTCTTTTTAGATTTGTAGCATACTCACATTCATTTATGCCATCCGCTCCTTTATTTCAGAAACTGAAGATTCTTACCATTTATGACATCAGTGTCTATCAGATATGCGTCTTTATTTGAGACATATATTTAAGATATATTCTAGCGAGGAAATATCCCTGAGCAGCTTAAGACTTACTTTAATGTTAACTCACAGCTACATTCTTACTGAACTCTTTATTTGACTATATTTCTCACTTGTGGAGGTGAATTTTCTATAAGATTTATGGGTTATAAATAATGGAATGGTTTTTCCATTTGTTAAAAGTCAGTTCCTCTATAAAGAGCTAAAAAAGGTGTGTGAAATACAATCTAATCTATGCTTTGTAACTGCTTTTTAAAAATATTGTTGCCCATGTTTCATTGATAGAGATGTGTATCACTTCTACCGTGCAGCTATGAACAAAAAAAATCCTTTTTTCTTTCTGCCTTGTCACCTTAAAATACATTGCGAACCTTGAGCACCACTTATTAAAAGATTTAAGTGAGTGTCTAAATATTTAAGCGTGCATCTTTACTTTTGACCTTAGATTAGAGACAAAATAAATCCAAGCTGGTGCAATTATTGTTTTTTAAAGTAATTAAAGATGTATGCTGTATATTTATTGTATTCTACCCTGGAAAAGGAATGGTTCAAAGAAATCAATGAAGCCAGTGATGAGTGAATGTAAACATCTGACCACAACTGTACTCCTCCTGCACTGTATGTTATTATTTTTTTTAATCTTTATCATTTTTTGGTGTTTTTTTAAGTTATGCAAAGCAATTTGCTGAACTCAAAACTAAAGGAAAGCCATGGAAACATGCTAGCAACTAAAGCAACCGGCAAGGGTTTTTTTTTGTTTTAGCACCTCTTTGCAAACAGTTTCACTTTACGACTGCCAGCAACAACTTGCCTACTGGTTGGAGAATACACATTTTTCCTTAACCACCGGTTGCTGCCTCAGGATCGTTGATCAGCCATTAGACTTGTGTAGCTTTTGCCTAACAGATTTAAACCAGGAACTCATCAAAAATACAAGATGCATCACCCCCTGCGGATGCTATTTTAGGCTGTTTATTCTGATTGAAGTGTTTACATGGAGCATTTTCTATTCTGTTTGAGCTTTTAAATCAAGCATAATCAAAACATCAGGATCTAGTGTTTGTAATTTGCACATGTATATATCAACACAGGAATGTCCTCTACTTTATGCAGCTATATATGATTGAGGTCTAGTCAGGGGCAGAATGAAGGACTGGCAGGTGTGTGTAAATGCTGCAACTGATCATTTCTATCATATCATCCTCTGGTTGTAGGTCTGGAAACGAGTGACATGCCTCTGCTTCGCTGGATATGCGCCATTCCTGGCTAAACGAATGATGAAATGAAGCCAGATGGGAAAAGAATCAAAACAGCTTCCTGAGAAAAAAAGGCAAAGGAGTGACATGGAAAAAAAAAAACTATGAATGTCAGCCAAAGTCACAGGAGAGTGCACCATTTCATACAATAGTGATCTCAATCCTACAAAAAAAAAAAAAAAAAAAAGAAACAGCAGAGAGAAAAGTTACACTCCAATGGCCATGAAACTATTGATTTCATAGAAAAAGACTGCTGGAAAAGCAAGCACAACTTCTCTCGGTCCTGACAAGTCTTGTGCCTGATCATTGTTTTCGGGGCTGCGGCTGAATTCATCCTGTTGTCTTTATATTTGTGTGACACTTCACATCAGCTTGCAAAAAACGAAAAACATAAAAACAACTCTACATCATGCTCGACAGTTTCTCAAGTGTGAAAACATTAACATAGCAAAGCTGTTGGAAAGCTTATTCATTTCCTGCTTGTTTTCTGTATTCAACTAAATCCCTGTGCATTACAGTATGGTTGAGCACGATCAATGACATTAGCCGTCAGGGGTCACTTTAGCCTTGCATGTGCTGTGATTGCTATGTAGATCAACCAGGAAGCTGTCTGTGACATTATATCTGTCTCATCAGATTGTGATTGATGAAACTGGTTGACCAAGGTTAGGATCATGATATTTGACCTCCACTGTGAATGTGCCAGAGAGAGAAAGAGAGATTAATGCACTTTAATAAACCAGTCACAGCAGTGCTGTTATGGAGTCTGACATACGGTTTCATAAATGGCAGAGGTTAACATGCATCTTTGCAAAGCTTTGCCCCCGCTGTTCATCAAACAGTAGGGTTAGTTGAGCAGAGCACACTAAAACGATATTGTGTGACAGAACTTCATGAGCATACAAGGACACGTTCATTCTAAATCGTGCCTTCTGGTCCTTCAAACGCCATAAAGAATAAGCCACTGATTCCCATGTGATTCATGCTGTCACCAGCTCTCCTTAGCATGGATACTATTGCCCTTTTTCAGCACAGCGTGACACACAGCACAGCCCTACAAACTCAGAAATAAGGGAGGGATGCACAAAGGTCACCGACTGACAGGACTAAGACATATTGTGCCCTGAGGAGATCCTCTGAGGAGCAAGCATCTTACTGGCTGCCTTACATTCGTGAAAATCGTCATTCGTATTCCAGGACAACAGTCATGCTTCAAAAGTCATTTAAATAAGCTAAGATTTCTTTTTCTTTCAGGTGTCATTAATGAGAATAGCTGCAGGCGGATAGCATATTATGAGTTTTTTGCTATATAAGAAAAAGACTGCAGGCCATTGAGCATTGTTGCTGGTGCATCGATCTCAGCAAGAGGACATTCAGAGAAATCAATACGAGTGTGTGGAAAAGGATCAGCCACCTTTTCAAGCAAATGCATTGATTTGCAATGAATGGCAACAAGGATGCTCTCCTGTGGTGAAAGAAGTGTCCAGATCTTATAGTAGTAATGGCCCTTTAAAGATGCATTTAGTATGCTTTCCCCCCATTTCAACAAGAGGAAGAACATATCTATTATGAATTCATGATTTGCTGTTAAAGACAAATCCAAAGCTCTCAAGCCAAACTTAGTGATGCAGAAGCAATTCAGTCAAATTTATTTTAATGTTGAAATTGAATAAATTGCAGAGGACTAGTTAGCCTGTAATTGAATGCAATAGAATTGGTCATAATAGTCATGGCTAACTCATTCCATGATTTGGGGTTTCTCTTCCCTTGTTGTCAGATTGTCTCATACTGTGTACAGTCTGGTGTTCCAGCCAGTGCGCCTCATGTGTTGATTTTCTTGTGTATGACCTTTTGTAGTGTGTAGGGGCTTTGCCTTTCTCCTGCATCTTCTTGGATTGTTTGCTTTACTATC
Organism: Pelmatolapia mariae; assembly: GCF_036321145.2. Classification (NCBI taxonomy): domain Eukaryota; kingdom Metazoa; phylum Chordata; class Actinopteri; order Cichliformes; family Cichlidae; genus Pelmatolapia; species Pelmatolapia mariae. The sequence goes on along the minus strand of NC_086235.1, from coordinate 11,857,445 downwards.
TTTACCACTGCCTGTTGGATTAGGGATTTGAATTTACTCGTCTTGCTTCCTGTGAGTCCTGCATTCATGTCCTTTAACAGCTCAGGTCGTTTTGAGCACTATATATTGATTGAATTTGTAGAGGAGAAATAACACAAATTAAAAACAACTAACGGATAACAACACTTAGCATTTGAGTTCAAACTTCCGTATCTGTTTAACATACAGTATCTAGATGAATGCACCAGAAGATCTCCTGCACTGTTACTGCCTCATTTCAACCATAACTATTGTAGTGAAAAGACTATTATTTCCATTTTTAGATATTTGTTGTCATGGCGCTGATCACTTGCCTCCACACTCTTGCAAACCTATATGTGGAAAGAATGAGATGGGAAATGCAACAGGAGACACCAACAAGAGATATGAAAAGGAGAGCTGGGGTACCGAGGGGTTGCCAAGTGGCTTGCAGATGCATAAGAATTATGGGCAGGTTCAAACAGTTTAAGCAGTTTTGAGTTTGTTTAGTTTAGCTTTTGGTATGTCCTGTTTCCTCAGTGTTTCTGCATTAAAACTACTACTTGGTAATTTTAGAATAAGTCATTTGGATTTAAAAGAAGAGAACCCTTTAAAACATGATTATAGAAAGCTCAAATTTTTAAGGTAGCAATACTGAAGACTTCACACACGCACATTTTCCATGTAATTATTCACAGAAGGGACATTCGTCTCTTACATAATTGGAATTTCTCTCTGTTTCTGTTTTTGATAGCAACCTATGTGAAGGTTCAAGAAGGTCTCTACTAGCAATATCTATGATAATGACTATTCAGTGGAATAATAACATTTTTATAAATACATATTTTTTCTCGGGAAATGTAGCCGACAATTTAGTAATTTAAATAATTACATTTAATTACAACTTCAGAAGTAACTACTTACTCCCAGTATTGAATACACCTTTGCATTTCTTTTTTTTGACCAAGGATGAACCTTAAATGTGTTCAAAAGTTCAAAGTATTTTTATTAAAGTAATATAAAACAGAAATACTCAAGTACAGCTCTGTCTCTAAAACACAAAAACAAAACAAAAAAAATCTTCCTTTATCCAATGTTTTGTTTTTATAATTACTTGTCTGTGTTTGGTTTTATAGTGTTTAGCCTCCAGCCTAAAGCTCTAAAAATACTAAATACACTTTAAATGAAGCTCTAAATACACTTCCCATTATATACTATGCCCAAAAGATTGGTAAAAGTTTGAGACAGAATCAGATAAAATCATGTTTCAGTGTTCATAGATACCCCACACACTCAAAGGAATTCACATAGATCCCCCCACACTGCAGTCATTTCATGATTCATAAGCCCAAATGTTAGCTGACTACCAAGAAACCAGACGTGTATTGAGAAAGAGCTTTTAGTTTCATCAGAACCTCACTCACTGTCCCTCAGCATATGTGTGGATGCTTTGTGTCAGGGAGCCTGAGGGGGGAGCAAATGAGATGAGACTCTGATGCTGGCGGTTAACTCAATGTCTGTGGGGAAGAGGGAGGAGGCGAAAGATGAGACAGAGAAAATGAGAGGCAAGAGAAATGCGAGAGAAGACAGGAAAGGGGGGGGAGATGAGAGAAGGTGAGGTGGTAATAAAGAGAAGAGACTAATACAGCAGAAAAAAAAGATGAAAGAAAAAAAAGAGCCAACTGCGTGGGACAGACAGGCTGAGGCTAAGTTTAGAGAGTGCAGTGCATGCACTATGCACACGACATTAAGAGTTTTAAATGCAGAGCAGCCTTTTGCTCAGCCAAATAGCTTTTACAAAAAGTCTCTTTCCATGTTTGCAGTACTTGGGATTCGGTGCTGCACATTTCCTGCCTGTGGACATTAGAAGAAGATATTTATAACTTGGTAAAGGTGCAGACTGTTTGAAATAAGGACTGCGATATTTTACAGTTTAATGCCACAGTGTTTTGCCAAAAGTATTTTCCTATGATTGTATTTTCTTTATTTATTTTCATTATTGCATGTGTTTGCTCTGTGTAGCAGGATCTGTGTCGTGTACTGTCAGTCTCTTCTAGCAGGATACATGTCCTGGAATCCCTGCAGTACTTTCTGTAGATCAAACAAGGGAATGGCCAGGAATGGCCAAGCATCTAATGGACGAGATGCAATAGGAAATGCATGCAAGCAGTTTACATAACCATGGGCCAGTGCTTCCTTTAGAATGACTACTTCATTTATATAATTCTTACCTTCTTTGCAGTTGCAGTAGCACACTATAAATACTCCATTAGCAACCTCTGATATAATAACTGTCAGAGTTATACTGCTGCACTATTATTATTGATGTAATAGTTTAGCTAGAGAGACAAGAATAATATTTCCCTCTTAAATGCCATGCATTGAATATACCGGATAAAATTAATTTTTACCTAGGTCAAGTATGGGTAGTTTCTTCCACTACAACAGTGTTTCGCAAATGGGTGGATTGTATAGGGAGGTAAGATATATAGTACCTTAGAGGTACTTTGGAAGTGGATAAGCGATTTCTTTTTATGCTAAGTTTAAGAACATTACTTGAATGCAATTCCTAAAATACCTAAACAAAAATTGGTTAAAACATTTGAGTTTATTTCTTTTTTAGTGCGCCCATTTGTTGAAGTAACCTCTCAGCTGCTGTAAAACCACGAAAGCAAAAATACATTCGCAGCCAGTTTTTGATAGTTAATGAGAGAGAAAATTACTTTTCGTTTTTAGTTGAAATGTAGAATCAATACAGCGAAAAACACACATTCCACTTCCTTTCCTGTGATGACTCAGTTTCTTTGCTTCATTTTGTATCAGACTGCCTGGAAAAACAGTCTGCTCACTGAAGTTACCTCTCTCTTTTTCCCTTTGTTTTGCCCAAATTTGCTCCACTCCCACTATTCTTAACCGCATAGCTTTTCGTCACATGCCAGGTGTTCAGCTCTTTTTCATCTTCGTGCTCTTCAAAAGAAACACAGCAGCAGGGAATAGTGATGGGGGAACATTCTCTCTCTGACAAAATGAAAAAATGCTAAACTTAGCCCTTTAAATTTGAGTTTGCTTCCCTGATTTATATGTACTTTCTGGAATTTATCTTCTATATGCAGATGAAGTGTTTTGTAACATCTGGGGGAATGGCATTGCAGCAAGAGTAATAATGATTTAAAAACCACTCAGACTGCTGTTTGTAGAGTTTAGCTTTTAACACCTGCTAGTCTTAATGTTGGTGGAGTGCTTGCTGGCTGTATCTTGGACTTCCTCACTAAAAAATAATCTTAGCTTGGCTCAGATAACTACCTTTAAATCTCCATCTCCCCTTTGGGACTTTGTCATTTCTCTTGTATTATGTACACTAATTAATGCAGAAGACAGACTGAAAAGCTTTTCAAAGCAAATGATGTTAGTATGCCTGCTAAAGAAGGAAGAAACAAACACATGATCTGGTTACAGACCATATTTTATGATGTTTTCATGAAACCTTTTTTGCTTATATACGTGAAAAACAACGATGGATATTGATTTTAAGCGTCATGACTCCAACCCTGACAAAACTTAAATTAAAGGTCAGGATATAGAAGTCATTGAGTTGTACACGTACTTGGGCCTATAATTGATAATAGGCTGACCTTTCAGTGTAACACCAATATTATGTGTGGGGGGAAAAACAAAAGACAACAGTGGCTTTTTTTCTTTTTTTTTTGGTCTGAGGAAACACACTAAGTTCAGTGTTGACAGGTCCCAGATGGCTCTCTTCTATCTTTTACTGAGTCGATTTTTTTACTTTGTGTTTTATCTGCCGGTATGCCTGAATCAATACAAAACAGAAAAACGCACTAACAAAAGGTGATAAAGGTCTGTAGAAGAATCACAGATACTTGACAGAAATGTCTGTCTAAGTTGAAATCAGCCTCACAGCAATGTGTAATAATTACATCGCTGAGCAGTACCTTTATAGCTGAACAATAAAAGCTGTGAAAAATGTGAGACAGAGTGTTTGTAGGCATAATCTTAGACTTTGTCTTTCCAACCAAATGACAAATTGAACTTCTTGAAATGGTCTGCCTTTGTCATAGTCCTTGCATATTTGTTGGTTTTATTGTTCTCCTTTGGTTTTTCTGGCTTTCTTGTTTATTTCTGCCTTTTGCATTCTTCATGATTCTCAGTGTTTGCCATTTCTCCTTTATTTGCTTCCTATTAAAATGTTCAACTTACTTTCTGCGCTTGTCACTTGTGGCTTTACTTCCTGTCTTTGTCAACCCATCTCTAATTCGCTGATTGTCTCTACTTGTGTCAAGTTTTCCCTCATTGGTTTCACAAATGTCCAATCTGCCCTTTGTGTTTATGAAATTTCATCTCACTATGTTAGTGGCAGCATACAGGTTGCCAGGAAACGTTGCCAAACCAGTTGTGAAGCAGGTTGAAAACTGGCTGGAGAGCATCACATTGCAGCACTTCAGGGTTCCTTTCACACAACAGACTTAGGCATGTTTAAGTAGGCAGCCACTTATAACCAACAAACCAACGTAAATATATGGAGACTGTCACTGCCTACGTTATTGTATCACCACATTGGCAAATGATAGCTGACAAGAGCAGTCCACAGGGTGCTTAAACCTTTCAGAGACGGTGATGCAGCCAGCCTGAGAGCAGCCGGAGCAACCTGTCCCATGGAAGTTTAAGATATCAATATACCACAGACAGTTGGGACACAAGAAGTCTGTGGCAGGCTGTTGAGACAATCAAAGACTACAAACCCCTGCCGCTAACCGTAACAGTGACTTCTCCCCTGCATAACATCAAAACCTTCTGAGCAAACTACAGAAGGCCAAAACACCAAACTTGCACACAAGACTCCACTCCATAGTAAATGAGCAGATTTGGTATCTGCCACCAGCCAGCACAAAGAAATCTTTTGCCAGCTATGTAGTTGTGTGTTGAAAATATGCAGACGAGTTCAGAGCACCTCTTTGAGCCATGCAGCTGTCCCTACATGCTTGTAGCTACCAGCCTGTTCCACTGACTCCCACCCTCCCTCCCACTGGACCCCTTTCAGTTTGCGTATCGTGCCAACCAGTCGACTGACAATGCAATTTTCACCGTCTTCCACTCAGCTCCCTAAAAAGCTACCTAAAAAGATGTGTGTGTGTGCTAATACTGTTCATAGGTTTCAGCTCAGGATTCAACATCCCCCAGCAACTGATACACAAACAGCGTCAGACGGCCCCGAAACCCTCTTTTTGTTATTGGCTGTAGAACTTCCTTAATGGGAGACTGCAAGCAGTTTAGGTCAGCAACAATGCATCCAGCACCATTACACTGAGCACTGAGCCACTCCACGGGTGTGTGCTCTTTCCGCTGCTCTTCACCCTGCTGACTTATGACTGCTCCCCAAACTACAGCACCACCATCACCAGTGGTGGGTCTTATTAACAGTAATGATGAGACCAACTAGAGAAGTGACTATCAGCGGGAGAGCACATCACAGAGGACCATCCCTGGGTGAACATCACTGCCAGGAAAGTAAAGCAACACCTCTACTTCCTCCACAAACCGATGAGAGTCAGAGCCCCATTACCGATCATGTGTTCCTTCTAATGATGAGCTAATAAAAGCATCTTGACCAGCTGCATCAGTATGTGGTTTGGAAACTCCATCGCCTCCAACCTCAAAACCCTGCAGCGCATAGCAAATGCAGCAGGAAAGATCACTTTTGCCTCATTCCGCTTCCATTTACCACACCCGCCCAGCCTGCAAAGCAGTCAGCACTGGGGGCGTCTACACCCAACCCTCACACAGCTTCTTCAGTCTTCAGTACTTTCCCCCTTGGGGAGAAGACACTGGAGGCTCAGTGCATCCTGCATCAGACTGCACAACAACTTCATCCAACAGGCTGTCAGGAGGCTGAACTCTCTCCGCTCACTACCCTCTCTCCTCTTCTGCCCCCTAGAAAGACTGGACACACAGACACACCCTTATTTTCAGTGCCAGCAGATTTACAAAAAAAGCACTACACTGCTGCTGTTTAGAAAAGATTACACTGTTGCTTTTTTATATATCTAATCTCACAGTATTTTTTCTTTGTATTATAATGCATATAGACATCACTACTGTATTTAGGCTTTAATTATTTTTACTACACATACATAAGTCCTTGACTGTGCCTTGTTTTTGTCCTCCCTAGCTCCCAGGGGGACCATGTATTTCTCTGTCTTTTTATTTATTCTTACTTTGTATCGTGTTTAGTCAGGGGGAATAATATTTTGATCCGGTGTATATCCTGTACACATGGCAGAATTGACAATAAAGCTGAGTTTAACTTTCACCTGTCAGTTCATCTGTTCTCCTCCTGTTTTACCTGTTTGTGCATCAAATTCTCTTAAGGATGAGGTTGTTTATATCTGCCCTGAGGACTTTTTTTTATTTTGTAAGTTCTTGCTGCAACCTGGGTCTCAAAATTAAGAACACACAGCAGATTGGAGAGCAACATACTTACCTATTGTATAAAAAACGTGCCTACAACAACTGTGATAATGAAAAAAAAGTTTATGAAATAGAAACAGCACCTTAACACTAAAAACAAACAAAAAAACTAAGAGCAGGGGCAGGATGGAAGTCTGCCAAGCTTGAACACATGAAGAACAACTTGCTTCAGTTAAAAAAAAAACCCAAAACTTAAACCTTTTCTACCCAGATTACATCATTAAACCTCACCTTTTTGTTGGTCTGTAGAGTTGGCATTTGAGTTCTTCTTTTGTTAAAATAATTTTTTTTTTAACCCAAACTGTAACCATTTAATAAACCTAATTAAGTGCTCTTGATACCCAAATCTAACAAGTTAGGGACTGAAAATGAAAATAAATAATAGTAATAAAAAATGTTTGTGTTGGGGTGTGGTTTGTGGTGCCGTCCAGGGAAGGTGGACACACCTTCCCGGCATCCACAATCACACCAGCGGCTATAAGAAGGGGAATTAAGGTTATGTGTTTGTTGGTTCTCTCTGACAGCCGAGAGCTGCAGCCGAACTTATAAAGATGGCCCAAAACCTTGATCTGTGGACTCGCTGTGTCTCATCCACACCACAACGTTTTCACAATGTCAAATTTTAATATGACGATTTGAGGTTAAAATAACTTACAATGATCACATTACCATACCTATTAAATAATGGGAATAAAATAACAACAATGTCATCAGTTAAATTAATCAATAATTCAGTTATGTTGTTTTTTAATCAAATAAACCAATAAATCCACCCAAAACCATACAAAAAACCCCCACAATTAACTTTATTATCACAGGCACATTATTAACACTATATTCCATTTTTAAATATTAATTTTGACAGTACATGGTTACTTAGATCTTCAGCTGAGTCTGTGTACATTTGCTTCATGTGATATAATGTCTGACAGGAGAATGCTATTGATTTATTCTGGCACAAAAGCGATGTTGACACAACATTAGGAAACATACTCGTGATTCAATTGAATTCAAATCACAGCTGAAAGACAGAGGCCGTCATTTACCAGCACTTGAATGCATTTGTGCAAACATTGTGTTTCTGTCCTCATTTACACCGTGGCTATCTGGGATATTTACTGGCTCTGTGTTGGTGATTGTGCTTTCATTCTGTAGCCGTCCTGCAGTCACAACTGTTTTCTCTCACACCGTGTGAGCCAAGCCCCGCTGCGACAGTGATTTCCAGAATAGTGTTTGTGTCACAGTTCCTGGGAGTCCTGTCCCTCCTCAGAAACAGACATGATTCTCTTTTCCAAAAGCTCTAATGGGTCCCCTGTTTTCTCCTTGTTGCAGCACCAGCAGCAGCCTTTACAAGTTCATCTTTGGGGAATTTTTTATTTCATTTTTTTTCTTTCGGGCTGCTCTTGCGGTGGGATATGGAGATGTTCTGAGTTTCTGCATCTCAGACCACAAACCCAGGCTTTGATGGATGTCATGTTTCCTCCAGAGGTTTTTGCTTATGACAGTCACTATCCATTTGAGCTCATACCGGCATTGCACATTGTGCTGTTATGTAATGGGCTTGTTGTTTTACGCAGAATTGATTTATACACCATATTGTAATGGAATTTCTGTGTGTGTTTTGTTTCGTTTGGGGCCTCGCTTGTTTTCTCGTCTGACCTCAGGTTCTAATGCAGAAAGCAATGCTATCCTGGAACATAATTAAGTGCCTCTAACAGCTTGCCAACCTGTGATGTGTCTGCACTGACATTTGTTGTGGGTTTACCCCTCTGGCACAGAAAGCCACTGTGAGGAAAGGCTCATATATCCCAGTGTTTGGAAGCAATATTAAACACAGAACCACCTCATTCACCAGCATAACTATCCAGTTTTAGCAGGCTTTTAATGTTTATATATGTTTATATATGCCCAAGAATTCATTTATTCTTAGCCAGAAAAATAAAACATATCCTCATTAATTTTCAGATGGCACTTGATCACAGTGACCAATGCAATCACTTTATTTTTTTGTTTAACAGAGATGGACTTTATTTATTAAAGTAACACCAGCTGCATACAATGAAACAGGGAGAATGATTGGCAGCTCTTTGGAATACAGGCTGCTAATATAGTCTTAATAATTTTTTTTAAATGTGGAACACTTAAAACAATAATTTTCAGGCACAGTAAAGTAGCTGCAGGGGAGCCAAAATCTTGATATAATGACAGTTGTAATGGTAGTGCTGTCTCAATGAGAAAGCGCTATCATGGGAAGCAATTATCATTTTAAATGTGAAACAGTTTAAACTCGTCGAATGAGGTAATGAATAGATTATATATTTATAGTGTGTAGAATTGCCATTGCTGTTTTGGTACAAGACCACCTTTTTAGAAGGTTTACTTACCTTTTGAACAGTGTAAACAATGTAATACGTCTCTTCAAAGCAGTTGCATACAAAAGAGAGGAAAAAATATGAAAGCACTTAATCACTGCTATAACTGAAATTTAGTCTAGGGTATTTGGACTTCTGATTGTTGGTTAATGTATTTCAGATGGGTTTGTTGTCTGGTGTGTGAGCTAAGGTTAGGGTTAGTGGTAGAGTTTGTGTTAACCTCATTCCAATTTAATAAAATGTTTGCTTATTTGGAAAAAAAACAACTGAGACACTGAAAAACGCACAACAACCTTAGCTGATAGTTATAGTTGAAAGTTATACTGAATATGCACTCCTATATAACAGTCACTAAACCCATAATAAAAATACACTCCAAATCAAATAAAGCCAGGATACTCTGATCAACTAGACCTGAAAGCCAACAAGAGCCAATAGGTTTTTAAAAGTGTTTTAAAATATTTGTGCGACTTGGGAGCACTAATGTAAAAAAAAACCAAAAAAAACTACGTTGTTCCAAAGATTAGGAGCCAACATAAGCAGCTGGTTCGCAGACCACAGTGTTATTTCAGGTAAGCTACGCTGTCAAGCTCTAATCCCATGCAGTTCAACTAATTTCAGTGCAAGTCATCATGAGCTAATGGCTCATTTGATACCCTTCAGTGCATCCAAAGCATGGTAAAGCATACAGAAAGCACTTGTTAGATTGCTTTAGCCTGCTTACAGTTGATAAACCACTTTGTAACCCACCTCCACCTTTGTTTTTCAGCCTGAATCAAAGCTCCCAGTCACACAGGCCTGAAGACCTAAAGACCCTTGAAACATCTTCTTGAAAATAATCTGTATTTGCAAACTAAATGAGTAGTTGCTGGAGTTGCTGAGTGAAATCAGTTCCAAAGAGGGTGCTGTAGCAAAAACCTTCTTGTGAATGCTTTGGTTGACAGTCAAAGACAGGGTTGCCTGTAGAGCACTCACATAATGCTCACTTAAATATGAACTTAAATTTGAAAAGTGTGACACAAACTTGAAATAGAGAGCATTCACCTTCAAAGTAAAAGTTCTGTCTTAACTATGCAACCATCACATTTCAAACTTTTACTGTTTCTGGTTTGCGTTGCACTTTTCAGAGTTTTAGTACTGCTTAGCAAATAATTTGTAAGCAAGTTGCAGCATCCATGCAAACTACAAGCTACTGAAGCAATTTGCTAATGACAAAATGAAATGGAAGGTTTTTGGTTCTCTAGCACTGTATATGTCTTTGCAACTGCCAGCAACCTTCAGCCTACCACAACCACCTTCCAAGTGGTCGGGGAGTATATATTCTTCCCTAGTGACTGGTGGTTGCCAGGGGGTCTCTAGAACTGTGTGATTTGGGCCTAGCTTAATGTCAAATTGTCACTGAGCCTTTCGTTATTCTGTATGAAGAGCTTCTGCTGCTCCCCTGCCTTGTGCTTTCCATGTATGTGTGTGGAAGGGAGGAGAGGTCCCAAATCTGAGCCATGCTGCCAAATATAAATGACTACAGATGGAAATAACAATCTTCTATTTTACTGTAGTGGTCCTGACTGAAATCTATCTTTTGTACGTTTCACTGTGAAAGCATTTCACACTAGCCAAGCAATTTAACACCTGGATAACTGGGCACTGAGTGTAAGCTAATTACAAAATGCTCTCTTTACTGCGCCAACACAAAAAGGTCTACTTGTGTTCATGTCATCAGAGGAGCAACAGGATCTCCGTGCTGCTGCTTTGAGCATGCACTTGTTTCAAGCGCATGCTGAGGGGAAAACAATAAATAATGGAGACTATTGCCACTGAGATACAGGGTGGGAAGGTGTCACATCAAACATTAGCTGTAGGTGGAGTCGGGCAATTACAGAGCAGTGCTCTGATGAATATTCCCAGGACCGCTTGTGAATCAGAGTCTAAGAAACGACAATAATCTGTTCCCTTGGCCTGCCTAGACAAACGGCTGTTTCCCTCTAGCAGCCTTGCTGTCGCACGAAAAGAATAAGACCTACCTACCTATTGAACCCATATATCCACGACGGCCTCTTCAGACTAGGAGAATAAGCTGATGGAGTTGTCAGTCTCTACCACATCACACTTGATATGGGCTGAATGCAGATGAGCCATTGACAAATTGCTTTTTGCCAGGAAGTTCACCTAGAGGTAAAAGCCCCAGGTTCACTCCACACAAGCATGGGGGGAGTGATTTATAAAGAGGCAAAGACATGTCTTTGCATTGACAGGCGCTTCATCAGTCCAGATTGGGTTTCATGGTCAAGTAGAAGGCACTGATGCATTGAGAGGAGATTGGCATCCTCTATTTTCAGGGCCTTTGCATTGCAAACACCACCAAAAGAATATAAGAGGTCATGCCAGGTGACCCATTTAGGTACATCATCCATGGCAAGACTGGTATTAAATCTTTAGAAAAATGAAACAAAAAATCCAATTAAAACAGCTCAACTAAATAAAAGATGTTTCAGTGTGCTATATGAGTGTTTTGCATCATGGCAAAGAACTAACTAATCACCAAAATGCTACTAAAAGCATACAGTGCCAGTATGCTGCTGCATTTGACGACACGCTCCTTTACCTTAAAGTCAATCCTTATATGCTCTTTTAAAATGTTGAACTTTACATCATAAATGATCACTCAATTAAACTGCAATAAGCACTAAAGTTTGCCAACACATGCTGAGGTAGCCACTGTCCATCTGGTAGGCTTCACCTCAGCTTACTCAGCTAAGATGGTTTACTGTATCACTGACAGCCTCTCTAAGATGTCTGTGCTACAATTTTAATGAGCCAAAAATAGTGTTATAATTTTATGTTAATTACCATTAATTAGCAATACATCTGTCCGATGCACCCAGCTTATAATTTACAAACAAACAAGATATTATGCCGCTATATTCACCTGTTGCTTTTTGTGTCAAAAAACCTTATTTAATAACCTTTATTTCATATCACCTACAATGAGTGACTGAGATCATCAACTGAACAGGAAAGTGTTTTCCAACAAATTCTATAGAACAAGAGGTCTTTGTAGTCACAGTTAACACCTTTTGGGCTTGAGATTGAATATAGATTTAGGGCTCTTCTGTATTTGCTTAACTTTTTCAGTCTGGAAGCTACGCCTATGTTTATTCTTTGTTCAGACCACTGGAGTGGATTGGACCCATTCACGACCATATCTGTATTTCCGGATTCACCAAAGCATGTTTCAGAAGCATTCCAGAAACAGTTCTTCAATTTCCTATGCAAGGTGGAGAAGGAACAGCACAGAAAATTACTTTTAATTTTCAAAATAAAAGACCCTGGAAGACTGCACGCAAAGATGAAGCAAATCTAGCTTTAATCGCAGACATGAAGATGGTGTATTTGAGGAGTAAGACTAAGGAAAAATGTGCACAAATGTTTCAGTGCTTGATTTCACTCTTGGTTGTGTGAATGTGGAATTTTCTTTCATCACTCTATTCTATAAAGCATATTTGTGTAGTATACGAAAAAAACATGAGCAAATTTATGAGGAAATTTTGAAATATAAAATAATGAGATATATATGTATTAAAGATAATAAATACATAATAAATATGAATATTAAAGAATAATACATATCTAACAAAGAAAAGCTCCACTTTGCACAGTCTGAATTTAATTTTGTTTGTTTTCTGTGAAATGCTTTCACATTTTTTAAAATCTCAGTTTCCATTTTCTTCCGGCCTCCTGTTATATTCTTCTTCGCTCATGTCTTCGTTGCTGTCTTTGCAGACCATATAGACGATACTGCCCCCATAGATTCCTGTGTGTATTGCAGTTACAAAACAAATTTAGGTGGTTTGAGAATATGACGTGTCTGCGAATTTTTATAGTCAACGTTACTGATTTTGGCGATGAATTATTGCAGTCCTACGTTACAGACAGCCATGTTTTACCAGCCATTGCAACAAACTGTCACAGCTGGGCAGGGACTTAAGGCATTACTGAAGACTACTGTTGATGTGATGTGTGACAAATTTTTCAAATTATCCTCAGATGGAACATTGGCTAATGAAATTAATGGGTAACTAATTACTTCTCCTGTTAAGTGATTAGCACTGAAATGTAAATACCCTTTCAGTTAGTAAATAGTATATCATGAGTAATTGATACATGTTTGTTTTAGCATTTGTCTTTTGCACACAAAACATAAGTTTGTAATTATTTTCTTATCCTGTTAGCCCAAGGAACTGAATAAAAAAATACCTGGATTAGAAGCTAAAATTGAATATGTTCAGAAAGGGTTTGATCTGCCCATGGTGCTAAATCAAGCTGGAGAAATGCAAAACAAATTAAGGTTCAGTATAATTAAGATGTGCGTTACTCAGCTGTGTAGTATGGGACTTTTATGTTTTTATACTTGGATACCTGCATGACATGGAAGCATAAGTAACATCAGACTAATAATACGTGTTACTTTAATAAATTAGTTGTAGGTTTTGATATTTTCACTGGCCTTTTACTTATTTTACATTTTTAAAGCTTTTCTAATCCTTTTGAAACCAAGGATTAGAAAAAATAGATCAATATCAAAGAGAAGTTAAGCACAATGTGAGTGACACTTAGTGCCTGCGGTGCAAACCTTGCTGTTCATCTAAATAATCTACTTTCATTAGAAGAGAAAGAGAACCACAGAGGGGAGGAAAAATAACTAGCCTGCTGTGCTGTGGTTGTACAACTGTGTTTCCCCCGCTGGCGTTTTTGAGCCATGTGATTGACTGGGATCTGAAGCGGGAGTGAAAGTGGTTTTGAGACGGCATGAAAAGAGATAATGACAACAGAGATGGGGGTGATATTCAGACTGAGTGTTCATTTGTCACTTATCATGTCTTCCTCCTGCTGTGAGTCTCGAGGTAACGTGGTGAAAGAGCCACTTTAGGGATACACAAAAACTTACATCTCCACACACTGGAGGAGGATATTAGACTTCTTTTTAATGGAGGAGTGTGGATCATAATGAACAAAGGGAAAATAATGATTATCATTAATGGGCTTGGGGGAGGAGGGCAAGTCAATGGGAATGCTTTTCATTCTCCTCTTTAGAGTCACTGAAGAGTGATGCGTCTCTCAGTAGACTGTTGTTAATGTGCCATCAGGGGCTTCAGCAAAGCTACTAGCAATGAATAATAAGTTTAATGATGTTTGTTCTCTGTGATGACACATCTACAGCGCTGGGTAACCACTTAGTATTAAACCACCTCTCAAATGCTGGCACCAAACCACTTACAGCGCTCTCCTCATTTTGTTATTTATTGTGGTGCATCGGAATATATCTCATGCTATAATATTTCTGTCAAAAATTGATTCTTCTTTCTGCAAAATTATACACGATTATGACCCTCCCCAGTCCCGTACCCCCCTCCCCGTTTACTGTCAGGAATCAGGCAGCGTGTGGGTAAATGGTTTCTCATTTCATTCAAACTGCCTTGAATTTCAAATAATATGACCTTTTAAATATGCCCTCCCATTCCACAGCTGTATGATGGTCCAGCAGGTATTTGAAAGGTTCAATTGACAGGTGGGCACAATATGCCTCAGTCTGGGCATTTTTATTGAAATACCCTTTTGAATGACAATGAGCATATGACCCCAAGCGTTTTTTTCTAATTTACACCAAGTGATGAAATGATAATAGCCATTAATTAATATTTCCCCCCCCTCGATTGTTGCACTTGACTCCAGTCGAAACTTTCATTTATGATGAGAATGAATGTGTGCATTATACCCACCTACACATAAAACACTCATTCAAACTCGTTCTAAAGTACAATTTCCTGTGGCAATTATAAAATATATATACTCTCTCACACACACAGGACACAAAATGCAGATATGTGAGATCCAATAACAATAAAAAATGCACTTAATATCAGAAAACATAATATTACAAAATATTATAAACATTTGTATTCGTGACCACACAATCCGCTTATATATTAAAAGATCTTTTATTATTGCTTGTGGCAATGTTAATAAAACATCATTGATTATGTACTTTAGCTGATTGTGCACTCAACCACAAGGTCAGTTCTATACTTTGCAAGAAAGAAGCACAGCAAGTAAACCTTGACAAAAAGTAACCCCTGTAAGTTTGACTCACTTTAAATTATTATCTAAATATAACAGGTAAATGCTAAATAAATTTGCAAATGACTGATGAAATCATTAATTATGCAGTTTTATATTGAAATATCTACACTGATGTACAAAGGTCCCTTCACACCAACCATTACTCCTCTGTTGAAATGGCAAATTGGAACTCATGCAAGTTTAACGTGTTAAAATGTTAACTGATCATTCGAATGAGCCCTTTTCCAATTATGTTAGCATAGCTAAAAACTCTTGTGCTGATTAACTGAAATTATTGCTGACCAAAGCAATAAATTTGGTTAGTTGAGTGTCTGAATTATCAGCCTCTGTGGATTTGATCATCTCAGAATTGACAAAAAGAGGATTTCTTACAAGATAATGCCCTACTCCTTCCGCAGAAGGGCAGCATTTTTCATTTTACATGATGAACTTGCATTAGGTAGTATAATGTGAAGAGATGCAGGACTGATGGTTGCCAAAATATGGGCAGTTTACAACTTAACATACAGTCCATGAAAAAAATATCACAAATGGACGACTTCAATTGTATTTACAACATTTCTGTTAAATCGAATGTCATATTTTCATTTTTAGCAGAAGAAAAGAAAATTGGATATTACTTAAAAAAATAAAAGCATCATTCTACAATAACAAAAATGTGCTACTGGACAAGGAAAGTTCTACAGGAGATCTAATAACAAAACACACATTTTTAAATTAAGACCCAGTTAGTTCATTTCAGTAACAACCAAAGCAAACCTCCAAGAGCAGCACAGGTTAGTGCAGTGGTTCCCAAACTTTTTTTGCTAGGCCCCCCTTTGTTTTACAAGAAAAATGTTCGCGCACCCCCCCGCCACCCCCCGCGCGCGCACACCTCAAACATTTAGTGAACAATTAAGCAAATACAAGTAATCTGCAATAAATTACAGGTAGTAAGAAAATAAACTACTAACTCTTTTACGCTACGTCCGCACCTACACGGGTATTTTTGAAAACGCAGCTGTTTCGTCCACACCCCAGCCAACATGTATATATGGGACCCACCTGGTTTTTGCTCGGGCTGGATGGGTTCCATGTGGGCATGGGCTCAAACTGGGCTTTTTGTATGGGGCCTACTTGGGTTCTTCACATTAAACCCATATGGGCAATCCCAAGTGGGCACTTTTAGTAGGTCCTAGCTGGGTCAAACATGGGAAACACTTAACTTGGTCCAAAATGGGAAACACATGTAGGACCCACTTGGGTTTTCCACCTGGGATAGACATGGGCAAACACAGTCATTTAAGGATAGGCTTTTGTTGTGTGCCCCAGGTGGGGCAAAGTGAGGTAATCAATATATGTTTTAGTATTGATGACACAGGTGGGGCCCACATGGTCAAACTATACGGGTCACACATGGGCAAATGCAAGTCAGACCCTGAAAACATGTCTATGTGGGCCCCAGGTGGGGCAAAGTGAGGTAATCAATATATTTTTTAGCACTGAAAACACAGGTGGGGCCCACCTGGTCAAACTATATGGGTCACACATGGGCAAATGCAAGTCAGACCCTGAAAACATGTCTATGTGGGCCCCAGGTGGGGCAAAATGAGGTAATCAATATATTTTTTAGCACTGAAAACACAGGTGGGGCCCACCTGGTCAAACTATATGGGTCACACATGGGCAAATGCAAGTCAGACCCTGAAAACATGTCTATGTGGGCCCCAGGTGGGGCAAAGTGAGGTAATCAATATATTTTTTTAGCACTGAAAACACAGGTGGGGCCCACCTGGTCAAACTATATGGGTCACACATGGGCAAATGCAAGTCAGACCCTGAAAACATGTCTATGTGGGCCCCAGGTGGGGCAAAGTGAGGTAATCAATATATTTTTTAGCACTGAAAACACAGGTGGGGCCCACCTGGTCAAACTATATGGGTCACACATGGGCAAATGCAAGTCAGACCCTGAAAACATGTCTATGTGGGCCCCATATGGGTTATGTTAAGTTAATATGGGCATATATTTTACGTGGGCTCAAGATTGTTTAGTATATATGGGACCCACTTGGGTTTCTCACATGAAAGCCATATGGGCAAAACCAAGTGGAAACATATAGTAGGTCCTGGCTGGGTCAAACATGGGAAACACTTCACTTGGTTCAAAATGGGAAACACACGTAGGACCCACTTGGGTTTTTCACCTGGGTTAGACATGGGCAAACACAGTCATTTAAAGAAAAGCATTTGCTGTGTGCCCCAGGTGGGGCAACGTTAGGTAATCAGTATATATTTTTTGGTACTGATGACATAGGTGGGGCCCACCTGGTCAAACTATTTGTGTCACACATGGGCAAATGCAAGTCAGACCCTGAAAACATGTCTATGTTGGCCCCAAATGGGTTATGTTAAGTTAATATGGGCATATATTTTACATGGGCTCAAGATTGTTTAGTATATATGGGACCCACATGGGTTTCTAACATTAAATCCATATGGGTGGGCATCCAATGTAGGTCCTAGTTGGGTCAGTGATGGTAAATGTGTACATTGGTTCAAAATGGTAGCACATGCTTATGTGAGGATTCTTCTTCTGTGAAGAGCCTGAGAAAGTGTTATTTGAATAAAGGAGGATTTATTCCAAACAAGCCCATCACAGATTGCACACAACCCAGGGAGTTCTGAAAGTCAAATTGTAAAAAGAATCTCAAAAGAAAGTATGAACATAACTTTCTTTTATAACCTGCAGACGGCACCCATGGGGTACCATTCTCTAACGAATCACCCTAATTTTAACATATTTGGCACAACCTCAGTCTATCACTTTTGCTATCCTTACGTACAGTCAGATGTTCTTTACCCTTCATTTTTGACCCTCTCAGTATTTAGCCTTGGCTAACGAATGTACTTAAAGTCCACGTTGAGACCTCAAGATGTTATGTGTTATCAGACACTACAACCCAGCTGTCAAGTGAGACTATAGGAACTTTGATATTTTGGAACATTCAATGTTACTCAAAACACTCTGCACACTATTCCAAATAACTGGTTTGAAACTGGTTACTTTTTAATTTTAGATTTCATTTTAAGTACTTAATTTGAACTTTCAGCGCTCTGCATGGTGAGGCTCAGATAAGATAAAATAAGGACTTCATGATTCTTCTTAGGTAAATTCACTTGTCACAGCAGCAATAATAAGTGATTAAAACGGACACAAGAGTAGAAAAAAAGAAAAGCAAAAAATACAACTAAAAAACCTAAGATAAAAGTGAATTACACAGACAAAATCCAGATTTGGCATTTGCAAATTAAGGACTACTGGTTGTTCAAACAATTAAGACTATTTACTTGAGCAAACATGCAATTGAGGATTTTTAGTAGTTCAGAGACACTCTACTGTATTAGAGAAAAGACAGTTAGCTACATGGAAGTTGGAAGTTTTGGTTAATCAGATCCAGTAAAGCTCCTGAAGTATATTACCGATCTGTTAAAATGTTACTCTTCAAACTTGTGATCTCAAATTATATAACCAGAAATAATTTATATTTTCTTTGAACTAGTGGAAAGGAGAGGGAATGGGGTCTTTAAAGCAGTCACACTTCAACTGTGAAACTCCTTTGTCCTTATGGTGTATTGACACTATTGAAACTTTTCAAAAGCAGTCTAATGTTAGAAGAGCTTTTAGGTAAACTGTTATTATTCTTCTTATCATTATTATATATTTTATTAATTATATTTTTATTATGATGTTGATTTGGGTGACAATTATTTGATAAATATTATGTATTAATTTTTTAAACATATTAACCATCCCTATGCTTAAATAAATAAAATTGTTCTTTTAAACTTGTGCATTGTTTGACTTGAATGAAAATTTTTGTATCAGGTGTAAAATGACTTTTTAAATAAAGTTGTTTTTAATGTGAGCAGCTCCTATTGGCTCGTTTAAAAAGAGGGAGGAGCAGATTGCACCGCCTAGCGTCTAGTCTTCGTGGTCTTTCGTCAGTTGCGCGTTTTCTCTGCCTGGTGTTTGAAAATGTGGAGGAGGAAAGGATACCAAAGAATCGAAAACTATGACAAAGGTAAATACTTAAAGTTTTCTACGTTTTCATCAATGGTTATTTTAGTAACTTTCTATAGTCGTCCTAAATGGTATAAGGGGGAGAAGCATAACATCCTTAGCTAGCAGGTAGAACTGGGTTAATTTACTGCATTGTCTTTGGCAAACATAATTTAAAGTTAATTACAAAACTCTTACTGCCTATATTCTACTCGAAAAAATTCATCTTATCTTATTCTGTTTTCATTGCCATTCTCTCTATACAGTTTTTGAATTTACATATTATAACATACACAGCAGTTTTTTTTCTGTGCTTCTGCAATTGTTTCTTAGGCTTTCCTATAAGGTCTTTGTAATTAATTAAAAAATATATATATTATTTTTTTGGCTTTAGTGGATTCCCGCTCAGCTAACTTGGCCATTATGCACTACCCAGTAAACAAAATGGCTGAACAGTATCTTAAATGTTTGAACATGAGCTAGTCATACCATGTCACGTAATATTCATGTGCAGTGTAGCAAGCTCACCTTATAGGGGTGTAAAACATGAGGTGTATGAGGTGATTGTTTAAATTACAGGAGTAGATGCCTGCAGCTGAAACAGTTTTCTGATCTGAACGTGAACCTACTGGTCACGTTTACGGTAATTTTACCAGATATGCATTGTACTATAGGAAAACGGTGGTGGATCAGTGTGCAAAAAGCCCCCAAAAGAAACACACAGCTTCTTTAGCTCAAACACTGTCTGATCTCTTAGATACTGTGCTGTTCCATCTAGTTATTGGTTACTGAGAAATGTTAGGTTATTAATTAATTAAGAGAGTGCAGCTGTTCAGATCAGATGGTGAAGTAGGAAAATGCAGAACATGTTACTATAGCTGAATGCTGTGTAAAAATACTAGTAATAAATCTAACTCCCATTTATGGCTTTTACTACTGTGGGGCTAAATAAAAAATTACAGACATAATGAAATCTGCTACACTTACAAAGCTTAAGTTTAAAACAATTATTATATATTAAGCATTTTCTTTTGCTCTTTTTTAATTCTTTTTGCTAATAATGGACTCAATTTTATTATCAAGTTCAAAGACCTATTAAACTTTTAAACCATTAAATCCAGGAAATTAGATGCCCGTAAATGTACGAGACCCTCTGGCTAGTATCCCCAAATATTTAATAATTCTTTCTAAAAGTACAAAAATTTTGTTCTTTTCAATTAAATAGTGCATGTTTAATGTATTCTTGAGCAGGTAAAAAATCCACTAAATTAGTTTTTGGATATTTTTAAGTATAATCAAATTTTTATAGTTTGCGAGTACTTTTAATTTGGAGATTTTGCCACTTGTTTTGAAGTTTGGATAGTGCTTTATAGTAATTTGTAAATGTTTTGAAGTCATCTGGCTTCTTAATAATTTAATAAAAAATTAACAAGCCATGTAATAATTTGAAAACCACTAGGGACCACTTATTACTATGTCATCAATTTTTTACTTAAAGGAATTTAGGAATTATGTCTGTCAAGACATTTGTTCTGGCATAAGTCACCATTTTGATATATCTTCCTGTGACTTTAAAGTCTGTCAGCTAGTTAGATACATTTTTGCACTGCTAGTGTTTGCTGCTTGAATTAGTCAGTTTACCATATAACCACATGCAGTGCCTTTCAAACTTTTAATTACACTGTTCATTTTGTGTATTAGTAAGAGAATCTTTTATATTGAATTATCCTGGGAAAAAACGAAAATGTTTGTATTTTTTTTTCTCATGCACTTTCTTTCATTTCCTTATCACGTTTAGATTCTTCAAGATCACAAGCACCATCTTTAACATGTAAGTAACGTTCATATTATTTGTATTACTTATTATTATTATTTTTGAAAAGTGATGGTCTTTGGTGCATCCTTGAAAGGGGTGCATTACTTCATTTTTTTTTTTACTGGTATTCACTATATATATATATATATATATATATATATATATATATATATATATATATATATATATATGCACAGGAGGCAATGATCAATTTTAAAATTTAATTTAACATTTATTTAAATTTCCATCTTTTATGCTAACAATAATGCCAACAGTGTTCTCTTCACTTGTCCCACAACTCTGACAGTTTTGGTCCTCTGCTCTCCTCACAATTGGCTGATTTCCATCTGAGCTGCTACTGCAAACTGCATTAAACTGATTTTGCATTGCCTTGTTATTCTAATCTTTATCTGCGTTTTGGACTACAAATATTCACACCTGCTGCTAGTAACCAGAGCTCACAAGAGTGCAAGGCATGTAGTTCAATAAAGTGATCGATGTGTTCACTAGCTGATTTCAATAAACCGGTAACTTATCAAATCTATATTTTATAGGAAGTACATTACTGATAAAAGTGGTAATAAACACGGTAACCAATAAAAATTTAAATTTCCTGTTATAAAAAAAAAAAATACTGCTGTGAGCTCGGTTTTCTAACACCAGGTGTGAACATCTACAGTCTTTAAGCTCTGGTAAAGATTTAAAAATAAAAGCATTAAATAACATAACATTAAACACTAAGTTAGTTTGATGGTGTTGACTGCAGCAGCTCAATGTTAATCAGCTGATCGTGATGGAAGCAGATGAGCGTTTTTCATCATAGTTGTTGGTGATGTGTTGGTCGAAACGAAACGGCTCTTAGAGCCGACTCTTTGAAGTGAACAACGCGAGCGTGTTTTTTTTTTTTTTCTTTCTCTCACCCTCTCTCTCGCACTTTTTTCCGCTTCACTCCGCACCCGAGCCTTGTGCTTTGCGCTGGGAAGAGGGGGGAGGGGCGGTAGTTACACTAGCAGTAGCACAGGAACAGAGCGGGAGGGAGAGAGAGAGAAAGAGAGCCAGGGACAACAATGTCACGTTAGAAAGGTATAGTAATCATCCACAACTATTTTCAATTGCGGATGATAAAGGATTCAGAAAGTTTATTCATGCAGGCCCATATGACAGAGAATGTGCATCTTCTTTTTGTTTTCATATTTTAATTTATATTTGTGTTGTGGTTTGCAGTTGTTTCACTTTAAATTTGTTTAAAAGGAAAAACCTGAAAATTTAAATAGTTAAAAGTTGAAATGTAAATAGTTGTTTTTTGTATTATATGATTTATTTATTACATTTTATGTGGAGAGAATAAATAAAAGTATATTTACGGTGCCCGCTAGAGACAAAGCACGTACAAACCCCAAAACATGTAAAAAAATTCCAAAACACGTAAAAACTCCATAGCACGTACAAACTCCGAAGCACTTACAAAACACAACAGAAGTGCTCCAGGATGCTAGGCACAGTGTTGAGCTTTTGTTACCTAGTGGCTACACAAGCCAGGAAGTACCAACGACCGGATTTGGTGTGTGGTAGTAACAGGTAAATGAACAGTTTTTGGAATTATTTGAATATATTTGAGTGCTTGTGTATAAATATACAAACAATACACATATGCTTTCAATTGTGTAATTTAAGTGATCTAGGTAGCTCTGTTTTGGAAGTTCAGTTAACGCTAGAAATGTGTTTTAGGGTTTGTACGTGTTTTGTCTCAAGGAGCCACCGTATATATTTATATATAAACATATATAAATACAACCACGTTTCTTTTTTTACATTAGTAATTCCTTTTGTGCATAATTTTATATTGTTGGTTATAATAAATTAATTAAAGCAACAAAACACCCTGAAGAGCCGGTTGGGAGCCCAAAGAGCCGGCTCTTTTTAGTGAGCCGAGCCGAAAGAGCCGGTTCTCTAAAAAGAGCCGGAAATCCATCACTAGTTGTGTAATATGCTGGTATTGATATGATCAAAAATGAACTGAGTTGTTTCGTATTCTATAGAAATTGTACATCTAATTAATAACAAGGCTTTCTGCTGATGTTATTAATTAAAAATGTATTGTTTTATTTTTAAGCAACAACTTTTTAGCATGCAATTAGTCCATGCTGTACAGGACAGATTTGTAAACTGTGCATACAAAAATAGACTATTTTACAAAATTGCTCATTCAACAAATGTAAATCACAGCAGATTTTTTTGTTGTAGTGCACTGTCACAACTAGAAATGTGGGGGGAAGTCCTCAAAATTGAAGGCAGAACAGGAAAATACATGGAAATAACAATTTTCCTTTAAGCACATCAGTAAAGGTCGTTCCGGATACTTGATAACTGTTGGTGTAAGTATGACATGAATTTGAATCTCCATTATCACAGGTTTTAATTGGGAGGCAACATGCAGATATACAGGAGGACTATAAACAGCAATTCCTATTGCATACAACTGTTTTAGAAAATACCAACAACACTGTTAATTTATCACTTGCTGGTCTATAGACTTTACAGTGTGGATGGATGGAAAATCCATCTGGCTCCACTCTGGCTGAATTGGTGCTACAAACAACTCTGCGCTCGGCTTTCCTGGCTGTGTGTGGATTTATACTTACACATCCAAATTTTGACCCTATTTTTCTTCCTTTCAGCTGATTGGTCAATTTCATGTCAATCACCAATTGAACAATCCAATCAGAGAACATCTCCAGAAGTTGATTCTGTTCATCTGGACGTAGCGTTTTCAGTGGGAGAAAATGCTGAAAGTGCTACGTCCAGATGAACAGAATCAACTTTTGGAGATTTACTTACCTGGATGATTGAGCATGCATCAAGACAATCAGACAACAGATAGGTTTGGCTGTTGGAGGGCTGCATTACAGAGCTTCAGGTCCTGGAAGAATAAATTCCCTTTTACATACCAGACCAGCATTTTTCTTCATTACCAAGAAGGAAAACAGTCTGTGCGTGTCAGAGTTCAGTGGTTTTTGTGTCACAGGGCTTATAATATGTGTATAAATCTGGCCAGGGACCATCACATCACACTGCTATCATATTTTTCTGTTGCTATCATGTTTCTTTTCTGAGATGTTGTTACTTTTGTGACAGATGTAACGAGAAATCTTCCAGAAAGTTAAATTTTTTATTCTAATCAAATATTTGATTCTGATAACAGATAAAGTTTTTTTTTACTTTTGTTCTGCTATGATAGTTTATACAAATTTTGGCCAATTCATATTTATTTTAACCCTCAGCCCCCAAAAAGTCGCCAGCGACAGGTTTTTCCAAACCTGTCTCGTCAAACCTGAGCTCTACCAGGGGCCCAACACGCCTGGACTTTTAGAAGAAAAGAGATGTCCAAAAATAAACCACAGGGTCAAATACTTGATTTTGTTCAGTGTTTTAGAGTTATTAATTTGAATTGACTAATTTAAATATTTTATTCATGTACATTTTGATTGCCTTCAGTAAAAATGGCAAAATTTCAATTTTTTTTTCTGTTATTAATCCTTGATTACATTCATATAGTATACAGTAGAGGAAAAAAACCTACCAGATGTGTAAAGTAGTAGTAATACTGAAAAAAAGGACAAAAGCACACACAGTCACAGCTGATTTTATGACACTTTTACAGCTAAAACAATATATAATTCCGGTTATCCTGCGTAACATTATTGGGGATAAAGGGTTAAGGAACCGCAATTAATTTTTTTAGTTTAGCTTGTGTTTACTACCATATTTTTTTTATCACCACACAGTGAACATTAAGTAATATGTAAAGCGTCCATTTATCCTCCATTCCGGTCCATTATCTTAAGCTTAGGCTGCTGCCCCTCAACCCAATCCGGTACTAAGTAGAGAGGCCCAGACTTCGCTCTCTCCAGGCACTTGGCCCAAGGCAGTCCCAGGCCAGCCGAAAAACATTGTCCCTCCAGCATGTCCTGGGTGTTCTGGGTCTCTTCCTGGTGGGACATGCCCAAAACACCTCACCAGGGAGGCATCCTAACCAGATGCCATTATCTAATCTGTCCTTTTTGTATGTTCCCCTCAGGTTGCCATGGTAGCAGATACAGGGGGAACAAGTGTAGACGATGCCACAAGAAGGATGATGAAATTCCTCATATGACCTGAGCTGGCTGTGGAGTACAACATGCTTGGCCGACATGGGAAAAAAAAGTTCAGAGATTTACGTCTTTTTAATGTTGTGTATGGTAAGTTAGTTTCACTTGAGACATTTGAACTTTAGAAAACTAAACTTTTTTAATAAAGTGTTTGAAAGTGTAACTGAGATTGGTTATCATGCAATTTGTATATATATTTTGAGGCAATAAAGTGAAATAAACATTGTTCTTTGCAAATCATCACCAAATTAAGTAAGCTAAGATTAACTTTACTTTGGCTTGCCCATTTTTCTTCTTCATTTGCAGAGGCACTGAAGAATTATTTAACATCAAAAGTCAACTTGCAAGAAGCAGAGAAGGCTCTCTCCAAGTGGTTCACTGGAGCTAAAGACAGAGGAGGACCGAGGGCTGCAAGGGTACAAAATAGACTTACGGCTCTGTAAAAAAACAAAAAAAGAAACCCTGCTGATTCAAGATAAGCTTTTGAGTTTTCCATCTGACTTTTTCTCACTGTTGGAACAGTTCCAAATATCTAAGGAATTTTGATGTAGTTTGACATTTCTAGTTTTTTAAAAGTTTATGCACTTTGGAATACAGTTACGTAAAATCACAGTTGTTGGATAAAATAAATGTGAAAAATGTTGTTTTGTGTACCCTCGTGATTTTTGAAATGGTTTTATTTACAAACTAGTTTTTGTTTGTGGTCAGCTTTAATACATTTGGTGTCTTTGTGTCACAGAACCCGTATTAGCTGTCTGAAAAATTGATTTTGTGAGTGTTTTACTACATGGGGCCCACTCAGTGCCAGAAATTAGCCAATTCAAACTAGAAGTAAGATGCAACTACAGAACCCACTGATAATGCCATTCCAACTTTTTAGCTCATGTTTTCCTCATGTTGTACCCACTAAGAACTTGAAAGGTGGGGCCCGGGTGGGTTTCTGTGTACTTTGCCTAGTTGGGGCCCATTTAGTTCCCAGATTTTACCAATATAACACCGAGATGGGCTTTTAAAATGGGGCCATTATGGAACCCGCGGACAATCCCACTTAAAACCCACTTTTTAGCCTTTGTGGTACCCACATGGTACCCACAAAAACTTGAAAGATGGGGCCCAGGTGGGTTTCTGTGTACTTTGCCCAGTTGGGGCCCATTTAGGTCCCAGATTTTACCAATATAACACCGAGATGGGCTTTTAAAATGGGGCCATTATGGAACCCGCGGACAATCCCACTTAAAACCCACTTTTTAGCCTATGTGGTAACCACATGGTACCCACAAAAACTTGAAAGATGGGGCCCGGGTGGGTTTCTGTGTACTTTGCCCAGTTGGGGCCCATTTAGTTCCCAGATTTTACCAATATAACACCGAGATGGGCTTATAAAATGGGGCCATTATGGAACCCACGGACAATCCCACTTAAAACCCACTTTTTAGCCTTTGTGGTACCCACATGGTACCCACAAAAACTTGAAAGATGGGGCCCGGGTGGGTTTCTGTGTACTTTGCCCAGTTGGGGCCCATTTAGATCCCAGATTTTACCAATATAACACCTATATGGGCATTTAATATGGGGCCATTACGGAACCCGCGGACAATCCTATATGGGGCCCATTTTTCAGCCCATTTCCAAACCATATGGGCCCCACATATAAATGTTGGCTGGGACGTAAACGGCGTTTCGAATCACCGAAAACGGACACTTTTTAAAACTCCTTTTTTGCGTTTACATGTGGACTACAGAGTTCGTCACACGAAGTCAAAGGTATGTGCCTTTTTTCACGTCACGCTGTGCGCCACGTTATTGTTTACATGAGATGAATTGCAGAATGGCAGATATTCAGATTAACAGTATTTTGTCTCTATCTTCAGGTTTTACACGCTTACATTTACACACGCAGCTACTGTCCCTCTACTTAGAAAGGCAGAGGCGTCACGGTGTAATTATTTTACGTGTAGTTGTTTTTTTCCTGTGTAATAATATTCAACATTGCTATCAATACATTTTTCAAAAAATGCCTCTCTGTGGAAATTGGTTTAAAAACATAAAAAACTCTGGGATACTGTTTGTCCATGATTTGAACCGAGGGAACAAATTGTGGCAGGATCAGTCTGATATTATTTGTATCCCGCTGTAACTTTACTGTATAAAGAGCTAACATCTCCAAAATGTCAGGAGTAGTTAGTCATTACAAGAAGTGTTTGTGAACTAAAAATCAAGAATGTGGGATACTGTTTGTCTGTGATTTGGACAGCCCAGCGCCTGCTCCCGACAAAGGGAAAACCAATTCTGCAGGGGAGACCTACCTTGGCACGTGCAGGTGAAGCCAAAGGGAAGACATGCTTCACCATATTTTCTAGTCTTTGGCTTGGAATGAAGTTGGTTTGAAAACATATTCAGCGATGCTTCATCTCATGCTTTGCGTCTGTGTGGGAGCCCCGTCAAAAAACCTGTCCATTATGCTAGCAGTGTCCAAGGGTTGGTTTTTTTTTTTCCCCCCTTTTCATACCGTGCCCCCCCTGCAATGGCTCTGCGCCCCCCCTAGGGGGACGGGCCCCACACTTTGGGAAGGTCTGGGTTAGTGGGTCAAAAATAAGTCCTTACACATGACCTTCTCTCTGGACAGCGTGTCAGTTCTGATTAATGAGAAGCAACAGAATCTCTATGTTTCTGTGGGAACTTTGCATGTTGCATCTTTAACTGCGTAGATTGTTTTCTGGTATTCTGACTTATCTCAAAATCCAATAATATGCATGATGGGGTAGTTTGAAATGATCAGTTGGCTTCTGGTGTTAATGTAAGCATGAATGACCTGTGACTCATCTAGGGTGTGACCCACCTCTCAACCCAATGACAGCTAGAATTGGCTTCAACCCTCCTGAGACTCTAAAGCGATTGGATGTATGGAAAGTGAACGCCTCATTTTGAAATTTCTGGGGACTGTATGTAATCTTGGAGTTTGGGGCAGCTATTCTGTAGATAAATCTGACACTTACAGAGGGCTGCTTTAGTACACATTACTCCAAATATAGATCTGGAATCTGTGTAACAGCTGACATGATCTGCTATGTCTAAAAGGACACAAAACCTTGCAACAGATCCACGTTAATGAAGTTATGCCACTTATCTAAACACATATTTCTTTAAGTTAGTCTTCTTTATTGTAAGATTCAGTTGTTAATCTAGCACAGACAATTTAATGTGGCATTTAAGAGAAGAAAAAAAGGAAAAACACAAAGTCTACTTTCGTGCCAGTAATTCCCAGTACAAGATGCTAGTAAGGATGCAACTTCTTTTGGGATTCTCCCTCTGATATTCCATGTTCAGTTAAGCTTAGTTCAGTTTAATTCAGCTGAATTTAGTTGTGCCTTCTGACATCAATATAGAAACACTGTTGAGGAACAATAACGTCTGTGGCGTCAGCTCTAATCATTAATGTAAGAATGTCTAAAGTCAGAGAAGAAGAGCTGCAGGACAGACCTGAAATTTTGGTGGCATCCTGACAGCCCTGAGCCATCCACCGTGCAGAAAACAAACACACTAGCAACACTAGCAACAACTACCACAGCGACATCAGACACAGAATAATATTTTGGTGCCAAATCTGATGCAATTTGCAGTAAATTGGCTGCAGCAAACCTAAGTAAATCCCATTTGTGTGATTAATTTAGACACTCTCCGCACAAAATTTTATCTGCAATTATAACAGTGTCTATTTCAATAACAAAACTGATAATGCACCTCTTTAACAAATCCTGAGAGCAGTGGGTTTTATGCTGATGCAGATATTTAGGATACAATGGCCCAAAAGCTTAAAATGTAAACTTACATTGGGGAAATGTTTAATCTTATAATGTTTAGTTTGCTAATAGGCATCAATTGGGATTTGAAGACATCACGCACACATCTCAAATTCTCCAACACTATTTCTCATGCCGCATGTAACTTCATTAACGTCAACGCTACAGGTGATCAAAAATTAATGAGCTGCCCATTTAGCAGCAGCAGCAAAAACATTATTGTTATGCAGCATAAAGTGGTGTTGGTGAGGAGCTTTAGCTAAAGACTATTTCCCTTTTAGCTCACATTGACTAATCACACAAGAGATCAGTGGTTCGAAGAAGGAAATGACAACAAGAGAGAAAATGAAGGGTCAGCGCAATTAACCTCATAGATGTGTTTACCATGCTGGAGTTTCTATAGATACCACGTTGGCTGCTGGCTTTAATTGGTCATGGCAAGGGGTTGTATACAATATGCTCATTTTAAAAGCTTAAAGGGGTACCGCAGTAGCACTGTGTAAACATGGAATTATATGCTAATTAAGAGTTTGTTTTAATTTAATTAAATGCATAAACTGGACAGAGTTTCTCTTTGCAATGTCTACATTTGAAAAATTAAGGAAACAAGTTTATCCTCGTGTACACAAGAGGGTTAGCTGCACATCAACAATGGTCTTTCATGATATGAGAAATTCTTATTTCCATGTAATGGGTTTAAAATCCAATCAAAATTGATTTTTATTTTATTTTATTGTATTTTACTTATTGTTTTGATGAAAGGAAAACGGTGCTGAAGTCCAGTTTGTGTTGGCGCTCTCTCTGCTTTCTATTACAACTGTGACCACCCCCAGCGGCTTTCATGTTGACAGAGAAATCTACACTCCCGCTAGTCTCCCGCTCAGAAAACCTGTCACACAGTGTACCAGTATGTATCAACTGTGCGGTTTATGAAGCAGAACTCACAACAACCCAGCTCAGGGAGTCAGCATGTTTACATGGCTGTTAGGAAAATTTGCTCATCGTGTATGGCTACAAGCACTGGATGGTAAAATGTTAACACTTTGTCAGTTTCAAGTATTGACAAAAATTAACATCCCAAAAGGCACTGGCATGATGTCAAACCCCCATGGGAGGTGTGGTAATTGAATTTTGTTATTTTGCCTTTGTTAGAATGACACGCTTTCAGTACCGTGTTCATGTTAGAATACTGACAGATGCCTCAATGATGTTTGAAGTACAGAAGACACTGAACAATACAGGTGGGAGTGAAATTGTTAAGACATTGCTTGTTTAACCCAATTTCAAGTGGATGATTGGAAATGTAAAAATAACAAATATATTTTCATTTCTATTTTTTATTGCAAGGAAAAAAAGATAATAGCATCTATATTAGTTAACATAGATTGTCAGATTGTCATTGCATTTGCATGTACTCATATTCGCATGGTGACACAGAAAAGGTATAATTTTTTATGTTTGGCTCTAATCTGCTGCCAGGTCTTTTTTAGCATTAACACTGCTGGAACTGCAGCTACTTGAAGAGATTTGAAATTTGATCAGTTAGGCTGTGTAAGCCTTTTATCATCAAGAGTACCTATTCAATTAGTAAAATTAATTTTACTTTGATCTTGTGACAAACTAAGACGTCATGCACTCCATCGTAGGAGGGATGTACCCTCTGCACCCCATTGCAGGCAAATGTTTTTTCCTGTATCTTTTTTTCCTATTTCAGAGGCATCTGCTTGTGTTTATTCTTGTTTCCAAGTTTGAGAGGGGGAATGTATTTTTAAAAATGCAATATGGCTTCAGTGTGGGATCCAAAACCAAAGGGGGCAGCGTTGTGGGCACCCAGGGTCCATTCCAAAAAACAGGTTCACCTGCATTTTTCCATTATCTGGACTAACTTACGCTAAGATCAGCAATCAGGATAAGCAGTCACATGAAGCTGGTCATCAGCTCACTTAATAAACCCAGGGTTTGCCACGGTGGCCTTGAGAGGTTAAACTGACTCTAACTTAAGAAAAATGCAGCAAAAAGATG
Source organism: Pelmatolapia mariae (assembly GCF_036321145.2). Lineage (NCBI taxonomy): Eukaryota > Metazoa > Chordata > Actinopteri > Cichliformes > Cichlidae > Pelmatolapia > Pelmatolapia mariae. The sequence continues at coordinate 11,826,624 of NC_086235.1, read as the reverse complement.
TAAATCAAAATGGAAGTTTAATAAAACACAATGGAAAAAACATACACTGAAAAAAATGATAATAAAATGGAAATGTTTTTGGGGGCACAATAACTTGATGGACCAGCTGCGGAAGTGACAGACACAAAAACATTGCACTGAGACACACTCAAAAGAAGCAAAGGGCCAATCAGTTTTTCATAATTGGATGATTCACATAATACTGTAGATACATGTTTGCTATTAGCTGTTTACTCTTAGCTGTCACTTCCACAGCTGGTCTGTCACATTATTGTCTTCCCAAAAGCACTTCAGTTATCTTTCATTATTTTTTTCTTTAGTTTTTTAGTGACCTTTTTTCTATTTCCGTTGTGTTTTATTTTCAACAGATCAACAGTTTTGTGCTTTTGTAGCGTTTTTCTATTTGCTGATATTCTTAAGCTGCAGTTTCCCGTGTGCGTTCACATGCATGGGATGGAGTTGGTAGGATCGGACCAATTGCAAATATGGATATGTGTACTTTTACACATAAAAGATAAAAATTCTAATATTAGAAACATATGAAGAGGTTCATACAGAAAAGAAGAAATACAGTTGTGTATAAGAATCAGGGAATCAGGGAAATACAAAAACACTAGACACTATTAAAGAACTCCACTGTCTGCACAAAAGTTCCAAGGAATTTTCCAGGAAGGGTGGTGCTAAAATTGATTTGACAGTAGGTGGTGATTTTCATACTTGTTGATTTCCGATCTGGAACATAACTTGCTCTGGGGCATCATAGGTTACCATGACGATGTACGTGATCCACCTTTGCAGAGCAGAGCACCTAGTGTTAGCTCTGCAGTTACCTGGATGAAACAAAATCCTGCTTCATTGTGGAGGCCTTAGAAGACCGCAAGAGACACCCGCATGTGGTACAGTACCACCAATTAACAATCAACCTTGCTTTAAAGGAATCGCAAGATCTTTTTTTCCCAAACCAAATAAAATCTGGACACAGCCTGTCTTTTGCTTTGGGTTTACAAAAACTGAATTTCAAAAATGTTAATGGTACAAAGAAGTTAAATTGTTGTTTAGTTCCTTCTTGATAAAATGGATAGCATGGATCCCTGTGTCTAACAAAATGTACTGAATGCACTCTTGTAAAAAAAAAAAAGTAAAGTGGCATTTGTGAATATATACAACAATGTATTTTGTACACATGTGGAGACTCACAGTTTTATTGCACTTATTAAAAGAGAAGAACAGCCTTTGTACAGTTGGCTGCTGCTGCTCTCTCGAGTATTGTATTTGCATTAGCCTAATCTTCTAGAGAATGATAATGGCTGCTGACTGCTTTTAATCGTGCAGAGATTAGTCAGGTTTGATTTTCCATCATCATGAACCAAGCTGGACGTGGCTTTGTGAACGCTCACATGTGATGACTACGTCTAGACCCTGCTTTTTCCACGAAAGCGAGTTCAAGTGAGCTCACAAAAATCCCATCTGGTATGCCCTTTATAATATATCAAATAGATACAAACACTTGTTTTACGTTTGATATTCAGGCTGCATGGAAATGCCTTGGAGCTTCCTTGTCTGCAGCCTTGTACGGAGAGGTAGGACATCTGAAATGCATGATGTGTTTAATCAGAGCATGCAGACACAGAGATAAGGCTGTCAGCCAACATGCAGGCTCTGTTGTAGTCTGACAAACATCCTATAAACTCACATTTCGAGAATAATACCTTCTGTTTACACCTTATAAGTTACAACAAAATCTATTTTCACATATATGCAAGGTTACATAATCAGTGACCTTACTTTGACAGAGAAACTGAAATATTTCAATGGAAACAAGAAGAGGATCCCTTGTAACGGCAACAACGTCATGACGAGTAAGCCTTGCTTCTGTGTTTTTTGTTTTTTTGTACAAAACCCAAACTCACAATATTGTAATTTGTGTTCTTGCAAGCGTATGGGTTTCATACATAATCATAACTGTTATGCATTTCCTTCTGCTATTCTTCCGTGTCAGCTGTCAAAGTTCAAAGGCTTTGAAATATTTGCCAGAGTCTCTTTGAAGAAATTTAAATTTTACATGCCCTGTTGATTTAAATACAATCAGACAGAATATGGCTGCGTTTGCACAACAAAGGGAGAACTGTTATATGATAAATAAATACAGCGTACGTTCATAAAACAGGAGAAGCGCTTTTGAATTATTTCACTTGAATTATTCATGATTTAGTAACACCTTGCACACTCTCGTGGCCAGTGGTAAAACCAGGAGCAGTTTTGGGTGCATGCTGTTGTTGTTGTTGTTGTTTTCAGCTCTGAGCTGAAAGGCTGAGCACTGACAGCTCAAGTATGATTGTTATTCCTCCAAATTGGTGCAGTAACATTTAGTCTCTTCATCATCGTGAGCCCCAAATTTGCCAAAAGTAATAATTATCTTGTTCCAGTGGTACCATGGGCGATGACATTGCGGATCTTGGCTTAATTTGCCGTGTGGAGATATCAAAACGGGTGAAGGGAGCATTTCAGGGTTTTTACATGTGCAACCAACATGTGCGCAGTGCAGGGCCTCAAGGGTGCTTGTATGGTCTTCATTTAATGTCCGTGATCAAAGTATGTTAGAGCTACATGCTACCGACGGCTACAGATGGAGTGTGAACCTCGCACTCCGGAGTGCCGCTGGCAACTCTATCCAAACTCATAATATCGTGAAAGAAAGAAATAGACACACACACACACACACACACACACACACACACACACACACACACACACACACACACATATCAAAGACCTGCACACAACCTTCAAACAGACACACACATACTGCAATATCTGCCTTTGCCCATGCTGCTGTTGTTTTTCTCCTCAGTTTTCGGGGGTCTAAATCTTTGGGTATGTGTTGACAGCAGATTGGGGGGCACAGCTGGTGTTCCCCTGTGCCACACATAGTGCCAGTAGAGATGGATGCTGAAGCCTAATGTATGCGGGCACAAAAAAAAAAAAAAAAAAAAAATCCAATTGTTACCGGAGGAAAATGGTAGAATGAATTTTCAGACTTGTCCCTGGTGCTTTTTGGCGGTGTGTATGTGTGTGTGTGTGTTTAAAGAGGCCAAGAGTTTTTAAATTCATTCCTATTTTGTTCAGAGCTGTGTTTAATGAACAAAAGACCTACAGGAACACGTGTCCTCTCTGTTAGGACTGTGTTTTTCTTAACCTAAAGCATATGCTCAGCCATTTTATATAATGCTACTACCGAATAAACTTACAGGTCTTTCTAAAAAATACACAAGGTCTTGGCCGAGTAGAGGCACTTGTTAAGGCCGATAAGCTTCGCTGGATTAGAATCTTACTAATGATTTTATGGGAATTTTTATGAGTTTGAGCAGTTGTTATCAGGACTTCGATCCACAGCTTCTTTCTGGGTGAAAATCTTCAAAGGGCTCAAGAGGCAGAGGTGGTCCTTAAATCAGAGGCTTCATAATTTGATCCCCGTTTTCTCCTGTCTGCTAGCTGAAGTGTCCTTGGCCAAAATATTGAACCACAAATTGCTTCTGATACATCCATCCGTCCACACATATTAGATAAAAAGCACTGTTAGAATAAAGCACTACACAAATATTGTGTGTCTATGTGACAAATGCTGAAAGTGGGTTGTAAAATATTGTAGAGTGGTCTCAGCGCCATATAAATGCTGTAGTAGTAAAACCAACACTGTGGAGATACATGATTTTATAGGCTTTTTCTTTCATGACTTAGTGTAACAGATGGGTGAAGTGAATAGCACTGATAACCCTAATATGCTGCAATGTTCTGCTGGGATTTTTTGGGTCCTGCCAATCATTTGGCTTGCCATAACATTTCATAATGCTTTTACACGTACCACCCACCTAAACTTTGTAGTCCCAGCTGACTACACAGAGGCAACATCAGACCCAGAAAGCATGTCCTGAACCACATACTCCCCAGATCTCATTCCAGCTGATCATTTGTGTCCCACAAGCATTCCCCACAGAACTTGAAGAATATGCTCCTGGCATCCCAGTGGCAGAACATCTTGGAGGTACCAGGTACATGCCCTGACAGCTTAGAGCTGTTTTGGCAGCTATATTTTGGGATTGTAACCATTCCAATGCTACTTTATAGTGGATTGTAGAAGAGCTGGCCAGATGGTGGGCTAATCAGTGTCTCTACAGAGGAAAAATATCTACAAAAGAAGAAAAAAAAGAAGATTCTGATAGCACTGAGTAACTCGCAGAAGAAACATTGTGGCTAAAATGATGTGCGCTTATGTGGCGTAATATCCTAGTAACAAAATACAGGAAACAGGAGGCACTTTTACTACCTGTATTTAATACATAAATACAAGTTTTACTTTTTGTTTTTCCAACTGTTCAGTCAACCTTTCCCAGAGTGGCGGAGCTACACCTTCCTAATGAGAGGGACACCGGTGTGCCAGCCTTGGCTGATGAAATGCCTGCGCTAAGTGTCCAGGTGAAATCTCACCCTTTATAGCATGTGTGACCAGCTGGTGCCCCGCATTGCTGCCATTTCCCCTGGCGTCACTCCCAGCCTCTCAGACCAGGATGAGGCTGCTGCTGGGTGTTTGCACCCACAGCCCCTCCTCGTAATGGCTGATGAGGCAAATCACCTTTTCCTCTTTGATCGCGGCAAAGCCCAGCTGCCTCTCATCCACCGAAACTGCCCAATTAATGTTAATCAGTTAATCGACACTGTGAGCCCATAGGCCAGGTTGACAGAGATTCAGTGTGACAGTATGTAAATGTAGGGAAACAACAGATTAGACACAAGATGTCATAGGGTATTAGCGATAAATAAGTGGCATCAGGGTATTGCGATTAATGCTATCAGTGCCTGGAAGCATTCGTTTTGACAGAAGAAAACATGAACATAGGGTTTATGGCCTTACTCACTGTTTAGTTGGATAGTTTTCTTAGATGGTTTGAAGTGTTTAGGAGTATGTAGAGGTTCTGCTTTGTTACAGTCATGGGTTTCTTTTAAGTGTTTTAGGTCAGGCATAATTTAAGTCCCAAGTTTTCTCACAGACTCATATTAAGTATATATGCTCAATAATTAATTACCATTATTGTATTTTTTTTAACAAGTTTTACAAGGTGAACTTTTTATTGCCTTTCAATATTTTTCTTTTAAAACACTGACAAAAATTCAAGTCTCATCTTTACAGCTTTGGTTGTAGGATAGAGAAAATTAAGCTTGCACAGCTACACACAGAAAATTAAGTATGTTGTCTTTGTAACAGAGTCACTGACTTCTGCGAGTTGGATCAGTTTGTTGGATTGTTTTTCAAGTAAACTAGGTTATTTACTGAAACCCAACCTGCTGAGGTATTTCTCCTGCCTTTTCAATCTGAGGATTCATTCATTTTTCTAAAATCTGATCCTCCGACAGCAACTAGTAGTAACTACACACAAACATGTATTACCAAGTTTTATTACCTTTAGTGTTTTCAGCAGAGAATTCAGGGGTCAGTTAGGATAACTGCCATTATCCTGGCCCTAACCCCCTAACCCCCTAACCCTAAAATAGTGTAATCATTATGACAAAACCTTAGTTTACAGTAATATCTTGTCTCTAGCTTTAACATTGCAATGGAAGCTTGTGTGTAATTTTAATAGGAAAGATCTGTATTCATTCCTGTTTGGGCTGCTAGTCTATTCATTACATCAGTTTCACTTTCCCATGCTGTCAATTCTGATATCATTACTCTGTTTCAATCATGTTCTTGTCTGCCTTCTTTGAGCTAATCGGCCTCTGTTCTGTATCCGTTAAATCTCAGTCTCTTCTGTCATTCTGCCTTTCAGACTTTCATTCGAGAACCCATCTTCTTCCTCCAGCCAAACTTACTTCTCCATCATCAAGTACATGGACCCCCACGGTGGTCCTGTCCTAATTTATATCATTGCTTGGACTCTATTCTGCTGTGCTATTTCATCAGAGTCTAATAGAGATAATTCATAGCTTATTAATCAAATCCTTTATCTCAATAAATCATGTTCAGTTTCTTCTAAAAAATCTCATTTTCTGACTGCGTGAAGCACCAAAACTCATGAAAAATAAAAAAAAGCTGACTTGTATATTATTACTATATACTTCAGTTCTACTTTGTGTTCTGACTTCTATTGACTGCTGGCTCACCTTTCGACTTCCTAAAGTAATTTAACTAATGTATTCTCTCCGGTGAGTCAAAGAATCAAAGAAGAGTTATATCATCATCATCAGATGCAGACACCTTGGACAAGTACTTGCTCCTTTTATACAGTCTTGAAGTCTGCTTGGAAGATGCATTTGTATGGCGACTTTGTAGTCTAGGTCACAACAAATTGTTGCAAAAGTGGATGTCGGCACGGAGCCAGATGGAGCCATGCATACTTATTGGTGTGAGGTTCAGCTCACATCTACAATGTCAGGGAAGGAGGTGTAAGTGCGTATGGTAGATTTGAGACAAGGTAACATCAAGTGACACATCACCATTGCTGGAATCTAATGTTGTTCTTATCCTATGCCTTCAAAGTGTGGTTCAGGTCAGGTTTGACCAAGCAGAAGAATTCCCTCTTAATGAGTGTCTAGACTAAATTTTGAACCACATTTATTAGAAAATATACAATTAGAAAAAAAATCTACTATCACAGAATATGTCTTGTTTTAACTAAAACATGAAAACATAACTGCCACACTGACTTATAGATATTTAATCGAAAGTGAAAATGACATTCTGGTACTGCTGGATTTTATCATATAGCCATGTAAAAACTGTTAAACACTTTTACCATGTGTCAGCGGTATGTCAATGAGTTGGCAAGTGCATGCCGTTTGTTGTATGTGCAAAAACTGTTGTATTCACACCAGCTGTGCTGGAATAAAATATAAATAGTAGACGGCAGGAATAAATAGCAAACAGGATAAATATATACAATCAAGAGGGACATATACAAAACAAGAGAAATATATACAAAAATAAGAGAAAGGCACACATTGGAGAACAAAATAGTTGCAAAATGCTCAGAAGTAGTTCAAAGAAAAGACTTGGTCTGAGTGTGTAAGTGGCCTGAATGATGCGGGTTACTGAGAACATGGCTCAGATCATTGAGGTGTGTGGGCACGGGTGGGGTGTGGAGGGATAGCGTTTGTCGACACTCTGAATGGCCCAGGGGAAGAAGATATTTGTGAGCCTGGAGGTGTGGGACCTGATTGACCTGAGATGCCGACCGGAGGGCAGCGGGTCAAACAGGTGGTGGGCAGGGTGCAAGGGGCCACCTGTTATGGCTCTGGTTTTCCAGAGACAGGAGGATCTGACGATGGCCTCCAGGGGTGGCAGTAGGCAATGATTTTTTTGGGCCATGTTAATTACCGTGTGCGCAGCCTTCCTGTTCTCAGTTGTGACCCCTGTGTACCAAACGCCCAGGCAGTAGGAGAACACACTTTCCACTGAGAAGTGATAGAAGGTCAGCAGAACTAAGCAAAGAAGGTGTTGAGCTCTGCGAGTTTGAGCCTGGTGTCGGGGGTTGTGGGGCTCTGGCCTTTGTAGGTGGTGAGGGCTTAGATGCCTCTCCATACCTGGCAGGGGTTGTTATCAGTGAGGAAACCCTCTATTCTCCTCCTGTAGGCCTCTTTGGCCTGTTTGATGCCCCTCCTCAGGTTGGCTCTGGCAGTGCTGTACAGAGAACTGTCCTTCACTTGTCATTCAAGGTTTTCGATTAGAAAAAACCTGGATGGTTTTGGTCATTGTCACATACTCTACACAGCACTTGATGTAGAAAAGGACAGACTGAGTGATGGTCTTCAGGTCCTGCTGTTCAAAGATCACCAGTCTGTTAGATCAAAACAGTCCTGTAGCTGGAGGAGAACATCATCTGGCCATGTTTTAATGACAGTGACTTATATAGTGACTTGAGTGACTTAAACAAAAAGGAATGCCCAGAAATGGAGCAGAACAATGGCGGTAGTTGGGAGCGGTAAGACCTAATAAGGCAGAGTTTTAAGAGCCATATGGAATACTGGCCAGGGGTTCTGAATTGTCAGTCATCTCCTAAATCTCTACCGAGGGGATTCCTGCAACACACAAAACATACACACACACAAACCTTGCTTGCCCACCAATTTTTTGGGCCATGGAGTCATTTTAAATGACATTTTCCACTGTGAACTTGCCTGCAACTTGATGTGGAAGTACCTCAAAGTTATCTTCATCAGAGGGGCTGTAATCAGAGATTTTCTCCACGTTGTCTTCTTGCTCTGAAACATCCTCTCTGAAATGACTTTCTGCTTCCTTATCTTGGAAGATCAGATCAACGGGGTCTTGCACAGTAAGGCTTGCTGCCATAACCTCAGTCACCGAAATAGCAGCTCAGGTGTTTTTATAATCTTATACTCTTTTGATCTCATTTTTTTTTTATCTTGGGTTAAAATAAATTAATCCTGATTTATTTTTAGATTATTAAATGACATTGCAGATGCTTGCGCTTGTAGAGTCTCATGTCTGCATCAAGAAACCCTCTGACCTCTGTTCCTCATGTGGACTATATCATGGACTTCCCATGATCCTTGGAAAACCAGGTGCCACTCTCTGCTGATATATGTGCAAATGGGAACACAGACAGTACTTGGGACAGCGTTAGGGTCCCCTTTGAAATTTTCCTTAATTTGACCCTCACTGGTTGATCTAAAAGCCATCTGAATGGATACAGGTAAAACTTGATGAGGAGCAGCCTCATTTGTATCACTTGTGCAACAGTATAAGATATTTTTATTCTTTGTGTATTCTGGCTCACTTTTAAAAAGCTGTTACTTCAGGTTTATGCCAGTGATTTTGCTCGCCTCTGTTTGTGCATAGATGTCATCGCCATGTTTGCAGTTTTCATTTCCCGTCTTTTATTTTTGCATGATTTCATTTCATCAGAAAAAAGAAATGAAAAAAAAAAACAAAAACATTTAGGATAGATAATCTTTCATAATGACCATGAAAGCCTTTATTTGGTTTTGTCACGGTCTCTGTTTTATTGTCTTTTTTTGTGCCCATAAATGTTTTTTCTAACAGTGCACAGATTTTGTTTTACTCTGCTTACTGTCAATCATTTCACACCCACTGTGGAATAAAAAAAAGAGAGAGACAAAAGGTCTTCACCAGAAAATAATACCTTCACAACTTATTAAAAAAAATAAAACTGTTTGTTCGTGCCATATTTGACAACTGCTTGATTTGCCTGATTTGCTTGAACAATCTAATAAAAATGACAATACAAAAGTCTATTTTCAAATACTTTGAATGATAAAAAATGAAAATAGGTCAAACAAATAGAAAACACGAAGCAGACTGCAAGTCTAAATGGCACATAATCTTCCTTTTTCTCCTTTGTTTTTGTAAACTTTCCTTGAACTCAACTGGACCCAGAGTTGAAAAGAACGACTCTGATCCGCAGTTCACAGCAGGTGTCCTGATGCCATCTTTTAGATTTATGGAGGTTTTTTTTTTAAGTGCCACGGGACAAAATAAGTCTGTGGGTGTTTATACCAAAAGAAAGTGGGGGAATTTAATCAGTCCTAAACATACTTTCTGCTATACAACTTGTAAACTAATACCAGCTTACGAGTGTATTCCCATTATTATAGTAATATTTTTTCACCCATGCTCACTTTGAAGTCGACTCTGTGAAAGCCACTCTAATCTCCACTGATTTTTAGCAAAGCATGTTTTACTGTGAGAAATAGCTATGAAAAGGGGGATATAGAAAGCCTTTGAAGCTCCACTGACTAACACTTGGATTCAGACCTAAATAAAAAAAAAAGTATGATTTTTTTTTTCTTTTTTAATCTTTTGCTTTCTGCCAGTCTGTCTTCAGTTTGCAAAAGCTTTAAGTGGTGATCCTTTATCTAGTAGAAAGCCAGATGAATGTGGGACCAGACAACACATGTGAGCAAGAATGGGATTGTTGGGCAGTTTAATATATTTCCCAGAAAAAGAGCAAGATATGTTTGTGGATTAAAACATCAAAATCCAGGTACAGCAAGACAAAAGTATAAAAGGAAGGCTTAGAAAACAAATATAAGAAATGATTTGACTAAGGAAAATCATAAAATCCTTAAAGCTTCCTGACACTCTGTGAGGAGTTCTTTGGAAGTATTCAGGAGGGCTTTTCTCATAAAAACACAAAAAAGGCTGCATTTCACTGAGATATAATATCTTTTTTTGTGCTCTGTGTCTTGTTTTGTGAGAGCGTACACACTGGAACTGTGGTAATTGGGCCAGAGATTCGATCAGCGTGAGGTTTTTCTGTGGGGTGCCTGGTAAAGAGATCCCTACTAAAATATTCAGAAGAGAAGAGATCTTGCAAAGAATTATAAACTGACTGTAGCTTCTAGTTTGGAGTGCGAGTTAAAATACGAGTCATTTGGGGGGGGGGGGTAAAAATGTGGTGAAGTCCAGCTGGCTCACTAGAAGGAAGCTGTGGTGGTTTTTGGCAGCTCACAGGTGTGGATGATGAAATCTACCCACACAGGTGTGTTTTAACTCGCACAGTTGTTATAGCATACTGGCAAATTAGAGCTCTTTGCGGGACTGTGTGGGCTCCCACAGACTGACTGACTGACATCTTTCCTATTCTTTCCTTTTTCAGATCTGTATAAACACCTTATGTAACAATAGACCATATAAAAGACACCCTAATGTGAAAACGCATGCAGACCTGTACCTTCTGTCTCTGTAGACGGCATAAAAAAAAGTTTTTCTTTTTTCTCATATCTTGTCATTGGTGTACTGAACATCTTTTAAAAATAAGTTTCTAATTAAGTAGATCAAAAACAGGGTCAAATGCTGGGCAGCACCACAGGAAGCCTGGTATAAAACCAGCAGAGAGCCAAACTAAACTGCTCTGCACTTATATGCCACTTTGATCATTTTTTCTGAGTTCTGAATAGGTGATGGAGACTAAAAATACAGAAGTGATGGTAAACCATAACAACCCAGTATTAAGACTATGATATACTGTTCAAGTCAGGTAAATTAAAAGACACAGTTCACAGTTTCCTCCTTTTGTGCATTCATATGTATGACACTTCAAAATTACACCGTTCAAAATAACTAAAGAAGACTTAGAATGCATATGTATATAGATAGATGTATAAATCTATCTAACAGTCATGCTATCTATACTAATATGGACTGGGTAATGACTTAGGAATGAACGGATGTCACATCATTTGATGGAGATGAAAATTATCAACTTACAACATGTTGAATTCAAAGACACTCTGAAAATCGAAGTGAAAAAAATGATAAGGCAGTCCATTTTAATGAAAATTCACTGCAACAACTTAAAATGGACTGAAACTGAAACAATTTTTGGCCTTGGAAAATTAACTAAAATAAAATCAAAATATAGAGTAACATGATTATTTTTTTTTAAATGTTTTTTATTAGTTTTTCTGTTTTCACAAATAGTACATAACATTACATAATAAAGTGCACAATTCAGAACCAAAAATAAATAAATAAATAAAATAAATAACAAAAACAAACAAAAACCAAATAAACAAAACAAAACAAAAACAAAACAAAAAGACTGTTAACTAAGTACAAAAACAAAAACACCAGCTCAGGGGCCCGTTCTTCGTACCTCGCTAAGTAAGTTAGCCGGATTTGATTGTTGACGATTTCGCGTGATCTTGGATCATTCGGTTCTCTGAAGCTCATCCGGGACTTGCTGTCATAGCAACAGATCAGTAAGCGTAAACCTGCTTGGGAGCAGGCTTACTTTATGTAAACAGGATTAGATTGCGGCCACTCAGGTATGTCCGCTGCATTTATACGAAAGCAACAGCGATATTTCTCCACTGTTTTTCCATAAATAAATATTATCAATGTAACTAAAGATAATGCAGCATTTGATTCTTTTATTGATTTCATACAGATACATACAGGTCATTTCCCAAAAAAAGGGAAATGTACTATTAATCATTCTATTTTATGTATTTGATTATTTCAGATGTAATTCATATTTTAGAGTAGTAATAGTAAATTACTACGTGCAATCAAGATGAGAGACCACGGCTATAAAAGCGAAGGTGGATTTGGGAAGTCTGTCGCAGCCATGTCCTGTCCGTTTGTACGCGAGCAACCCATTGCGGAAGGTGCAAGATTGATAAGGAGAGTTTTCAGAATTCAGCGTATATTGCGGGATAGACAGGATCCTTTAGCTCAGCGCGACAGTGTGCTCATAGAGAGATATCGATTTTTTTGTTATTTACTTAACACTCTCTCTCTCTCTCTCTCTCTCTCTCTCATTCATATATATATATATATATATATATATATATATATAGATAGATATATCTCCCAACTTACTGTGCATGCTTCAGTCACCCCTTGCATGGGAACAGGTAAAAGTTATGGAGTGTTATGTAAAACTACACACAAAAAACCCACAATGTCAATAAATGTCACAGTACAAAAAGCCGGGGTGTGACGAGGGGGTGCAGGACCACCACCTGTCTTTATTTGCTCTGCCCTTTTCTTGGTTGCTGTTATAAACAAACAAACAGATTATTGCAGGGTCTCTTTTCAAGAGACTAAAAGCAATATGATAAATTGATAAATTGAAAGTGATAAATATTGCCATTCTGTAGAATATTCTTATATTTCACTTTTACTTGTTCCCATGTTCTAGTGGGTCCTGTTGTGGCTCTAATGTGAAAGAGGATATGATGTAATATAATATAATGTGGTATAATATAATATCACATGATATAATGTAATATCATGGATCACTTACGAATTTAATTTGTCAGCAACTTTCTGCCAGCCCTCTCTCCTTGCTTTTGCAGCCTTTGCAGTGTTCCCCTGCGTTTTAATTAAACTCTGAAACTCCTGAAATCCCTCAATCAAGAGTTCTTGCTCTGCTGCCGTGAAATACTGAGCGCGCTCCTTCGACATCTTCACCGACCAATCACAGGGTTGCCGATCAATGTTTCTACTATCGATGCGTAGCCCCTTTTAAGCCACCCAGTGATCTCAGATTACTTCATTCAGCTATACTAATCGTCAACAACAGGTGTGTTCGGAGAACCGGATTAGCGAGATCAAAGTTAGCGCGATGATTTGATCTTGGATGTGTCATTTGATCTTGGATGTAGTAAGCGAGGTACGAAGAATGGGCCCCAGGTCCATCTAAAAAAAAATAAAATAAAATAAATAAATAAATAAATAAATAAATAAAGAGAGAATACAATACAGTACAATACCTGTGGTCCATGTTACCTGTGGTAACATGATTAGTTTAAGTATCTGTTAGGTAAAAATAAAAATGAATAATAGGTATAACTTACCTGATGAAACTTTGATCCTCCTGTGAGTATGCTCCTGCATATTCACATGTCATGTGTACTAGAATGGGCGGATCAATCCAGCTACTGATATCCGATCAATAATTTGTTTCTGTCCTCTAAGTTCAGCATATAGCCCCTTGAACTGTGTTAAGTAAATTACTTTTTAGGAAATGAAAAAAATATGTGTGCTAATTTATATACGGAAGAGAATTAGGCCCGCTAAAAAAAAAAAAAATTATTCTGACTTTAAAGTCAGAATTCTGAGAAAAAAGTGAGAATTCTGAGGAAAAAGTCAGAATTCTGACTTTAATCTCAGAATTCTGGAAAAAAAAAAAAAAGAGATGTGCCCACTTTTTTTTTCCCCACACTGAAAAAAGTCTAACATGCAGTCATTCATTCAATCTAATAAGTGCCATTCAAAACAGAATAAAATCATTGATTTGATTGTGAAACCCTTTCTTTTTGCATTTTAAAATACCACTTTTGATTTGGATGAAACTAAATATCTGTACAAAGGACACAACGCAAAGTTTTTGATTTCTCTCAAAACATATATTTCTTTTCATGTTGAACAGATAATATCTTTAATTTGAGTCAAAGTGATTTGCACTTGAACACGCCCACCAGAAACCAGAAACCGGGACCCATTTTTGTTCTGCATGGCTGCTGGAAACATCGTGTCACATCTTTGATTAATTTCATCTGAAAATAAACGTAAGTAAAGCCAAGTGTGTTACAAAAGCTTTTATAATTTGTATTGCCAAAACTGCAGAAAATAACCACATTTAAGCTGGGTCGACAGCCACCCCCAATTTTTGCATGATTGTAGCTGCTAGCTACAAGCTAGCTAGCTATCCGGCACGACGTTAGAACTGGTTACCAGCAACCGACCATCACAGTCGGGAATGCAAGTTAGGCAAAAAGCCATTTTTTACCAGCCGTTTTTTTACTAACTAGCTAGCGTTACCACGATGCATCGGTGGTGGATACAGCTAGCATAAGTTCATAGTTCATAACATTCATAGTATAACTCCGTGCTCCGCTTCATTTGAATTTTTCTGGTGAGCTCGCGGTTTCTAGACACAAGCTTGTGTTTGTGCGCGCACGGTTGTCTCTGTCTCTCTTCATATAAATATCTGTGTGTTATGTGTGTGTACACCGAGCGCAAAAGATTATTATTAATGTGCATGATTTAGAGACAGAAATAACCCGCCAGCATATAAGATGAATGACATAAGACTAATTCCTTCAATTGACTAACAGGCACGGCTCGGAAAAATGTGCATTTTCTGAAGAAATTTTAATTTTAACAGCAAAAAATTGACCCTATGCCAAACTTAGTCGCTAATGGCTGCTCTGTAGACTGTTTGGTAAACCTAAATCAAATTATAGTACTAGCTTTTTATAAGGATGTGTATGTCATGCTACGTATTTCTTGGTTTTTCTATGTTATGTGTTTTATAGAGAAGTAACATTATTTATTTTTTTTGTATGCTTTCAGAACCACAGATCGCTCCATCCATTCCATGGCTGAACCATACATTTTCATTTAATCTGAACAGGTATCATTTTGCATTTACACTGCACATCCTTTTTAAACATTTTATAATAATCTAGACCCTCCCTCATTATCCTCTCATTCACCTTGCTGATGTGTTGGCATTATTGTGTGCAATAATTGCTCTCTCGGCTTCACCCAGGTGTGTGTTCAGTGCTGGTTGTGTAGGGAGATGTGCCCCATTTCCCCTTTTCTAGTCTTCGTAATTGAAAAGCACTCTGAAAATCACTTTTGTAGTAGTAAGAAATATTGCTATTGCATTAGTTACATCCGTTGTGTGAGTTAGTAAGAGATCCTTGTCCACTAATTTCCTCTGTCCAGTTATAAATGCAGCACTGTCAGCTGCTCCGCTGTTCACACCAGATGCATATTTCTCCACAACGGTCCAAAAGTGCTTCTGTTCATCTGTTTATTCAGAGCTTAACCCCCCCCCACACACACACACACACACACATTTACTATTGCAGGCCGTGAGGTCCCGCAGCCTTGCGCACCTGCACCTGTGGGCAGAGTCACATGAAATTAATTTCAGCCAATCACAAAATTCAAATGCAATAGCCACCTTTCAACCCTAAGAGGGCAGTACTAAGACATTTTTAGACCAAAAAGTGTAAAAAAAATTTAACAAGTTTACATGAAATTGTAAAAGAAATGCCCAGTAACTGAAAGGTTGCATAGGTAAAGACTCACTAATACATTTTATAAGCAGAAAAAAGCTGTTTTGAGGTTGAATTGCTGTTTAAGTAGTGCGACGTGTCAATCACAGCTCAGCCTGCCACCCACGTGAATGCTGATCCATCAGGCACCACCCCCTTCTGAGGCATTTCTTCAAACAGAGTTTGACTAGGGATGTAATCTTGGGGGGGAATTACTCTCAACACAAAAAGGAAAGGCCCTCCATTATTTTCTCATTCTCATACTGATGGAAGGGCTGGTCAAATAAATTGTCATTGCAGCAGATGGACAAATTCATTTTTGGAATTCTATATATCGAACCAATACAAACATTACCTGTTTGGGAATTTAATATATTCCCTTTGTTTCCTCAGTTATCGGATGTGGAAATGCAAGGACTGCAGCCTGTCATTTTCAGGAAAATCTGAGCTACTACAACATTATCGACTTGATCATCGGTTTCATGGCAGGCACCGTCTTTACCCATGCATTCATGAAAATTGCCCCTGTTCATCCAGGACATGGAACGGTCTACAAAAACATCTAGCTAGGAACCATCTTTCTCAGGAGTCCACACAAAAAGCCTCTTCATTCAAGTGCTACATTTGTGACCACAATCAGCTTTCCACAGAGTATGATTTTTTTCAACATATCAATCAACATTTAAAAAAAAAATGAACTTGTCTCTTGTATGTTTAATGGTTGCTCATACAAAAGCAATATATATATGGCAGTTTCAAGACCCATAAATGGAGAAAACATAATTCATGCACTGTTAAAGACTTAAAAAGTGGAATATTTGTCACATCATCTATCAGCTGCTATCCTACAGACTCGTTGAACTCTGAATTGGATGAGCCAACCATCACAGACTCAAGAGATTTTGAAAAGGAAGTTGAACTGAAATTAGCTTCACTTTTACTTAAATTGGAACACACATACTTAGTTTCCAGTACAGCTGTGAATGAATTGCTTGAGGAGCTACATCTTATAGGAACTGTCTCTGTGCGAGTTAGTCAAAACACAATTAGTCAGTTTTTGGGAGATAACAACTGTCATGTGGAAGCATCTGTGGTTGAAGAGCTAGCCACTGCACTTTGTTCTTCAAACCCAATTCAAAAAGCAATAGTGAAACAAGGTCCATTGTCTACTTCTTGGAAGCGCAAATCATATTATAAAAGAGAATTTGGTGTAGTGTCACCAGTGGAATATATTCTTGATAAAAGAAAACAAAAATCACTACAATATGTATCTGTGCTGAAAACATTGCAGCAGCTTCTAAGTTCAGATACTATTTTGTTAAAGACTGCCAATTTGAAAGAGAGATATGAGTCTCCTCTGAGTGATAAAGCAGTTTATAGTTGTCCCTTTGATGGTGAATTTTTCCGAAACAACAACCTTCTTTCTCAAGACTGTGCAATTTCAATAAATCTCTATATCGATGATTTTGAAATATGTAATCCAATTGGGACATCACGAAGAAAACATAAAATCGGTGCCCTCTATTGGACCTTAGCTAATCTGTCCCTTGGTTGTCAATCTTCACTGTCATCGATACACTTGGCTCTGCTGGTCAGAAGTGATGATTTGAAGGTGTATGGCTATGAAGCAGTGCTTGAGCCTCTCATTAGTGATTTAATTTCCTTGGAAAACCACGGTGTGTTTTTGCCAAAGTTAGGGAAATTTGTTAAGGGAACAGTAAAGTGCATAATAGCTGATAACCTTGGAGCCCACGGCATCGCTGGATTTGTTGAAAAAGTGGTCATCTGTGCCGATTTTGTACAGCTTCAAGATCAGAAATTCAAACCAAGGCATTAGATAGTGGCATTTTTATTTCAAGAACAGAAGAGATTCATTCTGATCATCTTAAAATCATAGAGGAAAAATCTCTGGACAATTTCTGTGGTGTAAAGAAGAGATGTGTCCTTGCTGAGAAACTGAGTCATTTCAAAGTAACTACTGGTTTCCCCCCAGATCTGGTCCATGATCTATTTGAAGGGATTGTTCCTGCAGAGATAGCTCTATGTCTTTCCATCTTCACGTCTAAGAAATATTTTACACATGCATATTTAAATGACTGTATACTGAATTTCCCCTTTTAAGTGGACTGACAAAGTAAATCGTCCCCATCCAGTGCCATTGAACTTTGTATCTCGAAAGACAATAGGTGGCAATTCACACGAAAATTGGAGTCTGTTAAGGTTTTTCCCCCTCCTTGTTGGCCAGAAGGTGCCTGCTGATGAACCTGCATGGAAAATATTGACAGATCTAAAGGATATTGTGGATATAATCGTCTCACCTGTTCATACAGAGGAGTCAATTGCATATTTGAATTTCAAGATGTCCGAGCACAGAGTGCGACTTAAAGAGGTTTTCCCAGACTACAACTTGCTGCCTAAGCACCATTTCTTGGAGCATTATCCTCAGCTTATTCGTCAGTTTGGACCATTATGCTGTCTGTGGACTTTGAGATTCGAAGCCAAGCACAGTTTTTTTAAAAGAGTTGTTCGATACACAAAGTCTTTCAAGAATGTGCTGTTATCTTTGGCAGAACGACACCAATTTCACATGGCACAGCAGATGTTGATGTACCCTAACAAACCTCTCCTGGAAGTATCAAATGTTTCAACTCTTTCTATTGATGTGTTGAAAGAGGAGATTGCACAAGCAATACGGTTGAAACACCCAACAGTGGACCATGTGTGTCTGGCAAAGAATATCACTTACAATGGATTCAACTACAGAACTGAAATGATCCTTGCATATGGATCTTTGGCTGGGATCCCTAAATTCACTGAAATCATCCACATGTTGGTTCTGAAGGACAAGCTGTTTTTCATTGTTCGCAAGCTGAGGGCGTGGCATTGGGAGCATTTCAGGGCCTTTGAACTTCAAGTGAGCCCCAACAAGGACATTTTGCTTTTGGGGCCAGATGAACTGACAGATCCATATCCATTGGTGGATTATACTATAGGAGGAATGCGTTTGATTACCTTAAAGAGATATATTCAAGTTTAAGGTCTGCATTGACATAGGACTTACAATTTTAACCTGATCATCTTTATGCCAACACAAGGAGATTGTAAATGGGAACTAATGCCTCCTCCCTCCTTTGCTCCTTTTCTATAGATATCCTGGACGTGTTTTGACATTAAATTCCTGCGCTACATAAGTAGTTTGTGCACAGTCTACATCAACCCTTCAACTCGCACAGGTAAGGTTACAAGTTGTGACTTGTAACATTTATTCCTAACCTGGTCTTCTCTTGCCTCCTCTGATCTCCATGGAAGAGCATGTCCACAAAAAAGTCAAGGTTGGACTTAGAGCACACTTTATCTTCTGTGCAATACAGGCTAGAAAAGTCCATGACATAACTGGACCACTTTTGGCTTTGTAAAATGTCCTTTGTATAGGATAAGGTGTGGTTGTACACACTAAACATGCAATCCAAATTTGCAGTCTTCTGTGACAGTACCCTTATAATATATGTTCAAAAACGTGCAGTGGGAGCTGATACTGTGTTGTGTCTCTTTCCTTTGTGTTATTTTATGTTGTAAGTTTTGTGTACACTAGCGCTGAGAGGCAACTTGATCCACAAATATGGCAAATCCCATACGACTCCTCATTTTGTTGAGTGACAATAGCTCTGAGAGGATGGATCTATCAAGGGTGCCAGACACAGTTGAAGAGCTCATTGAACAAGTTAAAGAGTCATGCAAAGTTGCTGGAGGTATCAGGCTGCAATATAAAGATGTAGACTTTGGTGGAACATTTGTGAACTTGAACTCAACCTCCATGATCAAGGATCTTACCACCATCAAGGTCATACAGTCTGCTACTGAAACATTAATTTTAGAATTTGTAGAAAGTGACCTAGATACAAGCTCCATCTCAACAAACACTGATGACACAGTCATACTAAGCAGCAGCTCCTCTGAGAAACTCCGCACAGAGCCCTGGCCAAAGGAGTTCAACATCCCACAATTCTCTTTTGAAACAGAAGGTCAACTTGAGAAAGGGAATGCGGAATACACAAAGGACCAAACCAGGCTCACACCTACATCAAAAATGTTGTCCGACATTCTGGAAAGACTGGCAGAGAAGATTTTCTCCTACAAGGCGTACCCCAGTGATGCAGACCTGATTGACGTTGCGGAGGCTCTGACAAAGAAACATCCCTGCTTGAGGCAACCAGACTCCTTGAGAGCTACGGATGGAAACTCAGACTAAAGACTAAGATGAACAATTACCGCACTCAGCTTAAGTCACATGGACTTGCATCTGAGCTCTTAGTAAATACCCTCAAATCAAAGTCACGAGAAGATCCTTTTCACAAGCCAGCCAAGAACAACAAAAAGGCAAGAAGAGGTGAGGCCAATTACTATCCTCAGACCAGCAGTGAGAATCCAGAAAGCCTAGAACTAGAGCGAATATCTCTCCTGACTGAATTAAAGAAGAGAAACAATGAGAAAACTGTACGAGAGAAGATGGCCAGGACCTTCGAATTCAGGAGGAAAGAGGTTGTGGATAAGAAGCCTGACATCAAGAACCTCTTGGAAAGATGGCCAGGTCTATTTCAGATGGAAGAGGTATAACTTTAACTTTTTTGTACTAATGCCTTTTATCATAGTTTGGAAATGGGAAATATATGTTTTGACTTTTTCTTGTTGGAAGTTGGTCTTTAAAAAATGTATTGTACACTGTCTACTCGTGTACAGATTAATGCAGAGTTTCTGCGGGTTACTGCAGTTCCCCTGCTAACCAGATTCATGGCCCAGCTGGACACGCACTCCCCACAGCTACTTAAAATATTCAGAAAGAAAGGAGGGACAACCAAAGCAAAAACTGCCATAATCCTAGAGTTTCTTGATCAGGTAGGGTGTATATAATTAACAATTAAGATGACAGTTAGCATTTTAACCCCTGTATCTAATGAGAATTTGTATCCTGTTACAGTTTTATTTTGGTAACGTCAGTGATTATGGCTGTGACCTTTTAAAATGTTGAAAGGAAGTGTGGGCTTTGTCCTTGAATGAATGAAGAGATTTATTGTCATTATACAAGTACAGAGCACAACTACAACAAAATTTATTTTGGAGACACATTTTCACTCTCACTCGCCAGATACACATACATACATATATACGTATAAACTTTTATTTTGGAACAAGAAAGCATATGCCGCTTTTCCACCGACAGAACACGGTGTGGCTCAGTTCACTTTAGCCCCCTGCGGACGCTTTTCCACCGCCTTTACACCTCATTGGCCCGGGTGTGTGTGGTGCCCACGTGATGTGATATAGAAGCGCTCCCACAAAAGGCTTTTAAAAAAAAAACTCCCAGCAACCATAATTTGACTTTGGACCATGGCGACTTCCTCCACAAGAACCAAAAATCAAACCAATCAAAATGAACCACAGACAGAGCAAAGTACAAAAACACACATATATCGCGATTGTTGTTGTTCTTCGGGCTGTGACGTTGCGGACAAAGACTTTTGCGCGCGACTTTTCATAGCCAGATGGGTTCGCCCCTGTTCCCAGTTACGTCCGCTTTATGTTTCCACCGCAACAAGCGAGTTCATCCGCGCTAAACTGAACTGCTCTCAAGCGCACCGTGCCGATTTGTCGGTGGAAAAGGGGCATTTGTCACCTCATGAGGATAGAGAGGTGAAAAAAAATTCCTTTCATGCAGCATACTCTCTATATTGCATAGTAACAATTTTAACTGTTCCTGCAGGATGCTGATGCTGACATTAGGAGGGAGTGTATACTTAAATCTCTCATTATCTACCTTGGAGAACGTGTTGAGGACTTGATAAAAGAATACATGGTATGTCCATATCTGTTCTGTCTCTACATGAGATGCAGTCTCTTGATGTAAATTTGACAACTCTGCTATTAAATGCAGTGATTAATGTAGAACAGCAACGATTAATCAACTCATCAAGTTAATATCTTAGGGTTCTGTATTGTTTTCTTTTTTTTCTTGGGCTTTGTGGAACGTTTATGAAAATGTTCCACCATTGATTAAATTTAATAATTATGCAATTCACAATCTGATTAGTCAAATAATTGTTCTAATAGTCTGTGACCAAACAACTATCAAAATAGTAGTTTATTATGGTCAAAGATTTATCAGGTGTGCCAGACTTCAGTTCTTCACTTTTGTTCCATATTTTACCTCAAGATATCCCAGAAAGATGAAGCTGAGGAAGAGCTGCAGAGTACCACCATGGCACTCTTTGTCTTCAGGGACAACTCAAGCCTCCTACATCAGCCTCGAGACATCAGGATAATCATTGATGGTGTGGAAGTCCTGAATGAGTGGCAATGGTCTTTGGACTCTGTTATGCTCTTAATATGGAATATCCACGAGGATTCAGGTTCACCTTTGAGGCTCTTCAAAAGATTATGATGGAGCTTGACTTTAACAAGATGACCTCTAAGATTCGCAAACTTAATTGTGAACTTAACACTGCACAGTAGTGTGTTTGCATACATGTGTGCATGTGTATGTGCACATGCATGTGCATGTGTGCTTGGTTATTTTGCTTGGTTGGCCTGCAGTGGTATTCTACATTCAAAAATTATAAGAACACCCATTTGAAAGGGAGATTTAAGTTGATTTCATTGATACATGTGTAGATTTTTTTTTTTTACATTGTACAGGCACAGTGCACATAAACATTTGAGTACTTGCAAATTGGTTTAAAAAGAGTTTTGGTTTTATGCCAGTTTTAGACAGGTTGCAGGTTTTATACCAGTTCTAAAAAGATTGCAGGTTTTATACTGGTTTTCAAAAGATTGCAGGTTTTATAAAACAAACATTTCTCTAATCATTTCTGCCGTAGCACTAAATCTTAATATTACTAATCCTCTCTATTGATTATAGTTAAAATGGTTTGGAACAATAAATAATTTTGAAATAATTGGTTGGCCAACTGTCTTGTTTTTTATAGGAAATGCAGAGCATTTTTGAACTGAAATAAAATGAAATGTAAAAAATATAGTTTGAATATATGTAAATCAATTACCTGACTTCAACACAAACATTAGTTCATGTTAATTAGGTTCGATGTGAATACATTAGGTTGGTTAAATTTCAATATATTAGCTTGGTTCAATAATTAAAATATGCTTCTATGTAAAACAATCAATTTGGATCAATGCAAAATTTAAAGTTTCAGTCAAGTCTAGTAATATTGTTTATATCAACATAAAAGTATCAGGTCATATCAAGTGACTCAATTTGGATTCTATGAAGTCAAATATTTTGGATGTGACCATTGGACATCAATTTTTTTAAGTTGAATAGGATTTTTCTTTTTACAGTGCAGTGGCCCTAATCCTCTTCCGTATTTATATCCTATTGCACATTTAAACAACAGAAGTTGAACCAAAGTGCTCTACAAACAGGCACATTTACATTCCTATTATCAAAGAACCCTGTTTTCAAAATACAGAAAAAGCTGAAGGGTGTGTTTTTTGTGATAAGTAATTATTGTGGAAATTAAAAAAAAAAAAAATCACAGTTATAAAAGTTGCTTATGTAGGGAAGAGCAAATTCTGATTTTAACTACCACTTAATAAGTTAAAAGTATTGGTAAAAGTATTGGGCATTACTGGCCCTGTATTTACTTGGTATCTGATCTATATCAAAATTTTGCAGTATCGTGCACCACTCACATGTGTATTGTGCAGGTAGAAGCATCCATCACTGTTATTCTGACACATCATCTAGTCAGCTTTGCTCTCCTTGAAAGTATAGTTGAAATTGCTAAAAAATATTTTGCAGTAGTTTCAGTTTGAAAACACTTATGTGGAGGCTGGAGGAGATTAAAGGATGGAGGTCTGTAATTGTGGTTCAAAATATGAGGGTTTTTTTTCGGTTAAAAACATTTACAAAATGGATTAACTGCATGTAAACTGACTTGCGATAACAAGCTGTTAGTTAGTCTGAGAAACCTGTTAAAATGAACAAGGCCAAACCAGGATCTTGTTCATTTTTACAGTCTGATCAGACTCCCTCTGGTCAGTATGATTATTTTTTATGCTGCTTACAGCAAATAAAACAAATATGCCCATTGTCTTTGTTTTTTCCCTGTTCCATCTTATATTTATGAGCAAATACATAGTTCACACTCATATCAAACATAAAATCATTTTTCCATTGTTGTTGAAATCTAACAGACCAGGGGATGTTTTTCTACTTTATGTAGATTAGAAGCAATTTTCACATTTTATTTTTAAATGTCTGCCATTTTTAACTGCATTAATACATTACAGTACATAGTCTTATGTTATATGATTTTGTCACATTAAATTGAATCAAGGGAATATTTAAGCTTAAGCTAACTCTAATAACCCACTCCTGTGTGGACTGTAGGCATTAAAAATCATCAGATTTATACGTTTTTCCTTTTATAATTTTATTGGGAGGGCTGGGCTTTAACACACAAATGAGCTTAGCTCAGCAGACTGACGAGGCAGATTACAGATGCTGAAGAAAACAGAAAAAAGGCATCAGTGATTTATAGCTGTGGTCTCAACAAGGCCAGGCACGGAGTGAAGTTGTTTACTACATGCCACCCTCTCCAGATCTAATTCTCTGTCACTCATATAGAGTTCATGCAGGTTCGGGGTGTGTTGGGGATGCTTGCTCTGCAAAAGAATTTGCATTTTAACCAGTAATTTAATCTTGCATTGAATTCGAAAAATCTTAAGGGAGGAATGTCTTTGATAAAGTGGAAGTGGTCTCTCACTCTCACACTCAGCAGCATCCCGCACACCAAGCCACGTAGTTATGACAGGCTCCATTTTTCATAATTCTGCCGTTTGATTACAACTGCATGATGATTGATGACGCCCACTCGTTGACTTTAACGCATCATGCTGGGTCTTGAGGTGGTATGGCAGGTTGACATGGGGAAGTGGGAAAAATCTGAGTAACTTGCTCTAGTATGGCGGTGAATAACAACAAGTTATTTAATTATTTATATGTGTTTATATCAGATTTTTTTTTAAGTTGTATAAAACATTTTTTTATTACTACTTGCACTTTTAAAATAATATGGGTTATGGATTTTTGACCAGAATACATATAAAAATGTATATATAAAGACCCATTGAGGTGTCTTCCAGGCATATATTGGCTCAAGAGTTGGCAGTTCGTCTTGTATTCGGAAGGTTGCCGGTTCGAGCCCCGGCTCCGACAGTCTCGGTCGTTGTGTCCTTGGGCAAGACACTTCACCCGTTACCTGCTGGTGGTGGTCAGAGGGCCCAGTGGCGCCAGTGTCCGGCAGCCTCGCCTCTGTCAGTGCGCCCCAGGGCAGCTGTGGCTACAATGTAGCTTACCATCACCAGTGTGTGAATGGGTGAATGACTGAATGTAGTGTGAAGCACTTTGGGGTCTTTAGGGACTAAATAAAGCGCTATACAAATACAGGCCATTTACCATATATTTTCCTGTACATAGATATCTCCTGACTAGTTTTAAGTAACCTACTATTGCAGAGACTGCTTTGATGGCCTGTTAGTTAATTAAACAGCACATCTTATGTGTCAGATAATTGCACAAGAAATGCTTCAAAAAGACTCAAATGCAAGCACAAGGTCCAGATCAGTGACTTGTGAAACAGCTACCTGTTATAGCCACCGTCCACCTGCAACCTTTGCACCTTAATACAAAACCACATCAACATACTCTTCACATACAACTCCAGAGGACTGAGTCATGGAAACAGCCTCAAGTGGTGAATCGCAGAACTGCAGTTTTATTCATATTTTCCTATTTATACATATACATATGTTTATTTAGATTTCAATTTGGAAATAAGAGGAACTTCACACGCTTATGCTGTATTATACTATAACTTATTTTTGCAAGCTATTCATTAACTACATTCATTTCATCTCTGGATTTTCTCCATCAAAGCCCTGTTATCTAAAGTCACAGGCTGTTCCTTTTTGGTAGCACTTTTTTCTTGCTGATCTGAACCTCTTTTTTAGGGGGAGAGTACAGAGTGGTGCACGTCTGGGCGAAAATATATGCCTGGAAGCTTGCTTTTAAATAATTTTCATTTTATCCCACAGGAAAGAAAGTGTTTGACAGGCACACAGAAGGAAGAAAAGCAGAGGCAGGTATAAATTACCTTATATTTGGGGAGACAAAAGGTAAACTCTCATTTAAAAAAAAAAAATATGTGTAGTCACAACAGGCTTCTGTTAAATTTATGGGTGCCCATATTTTTAGTATTGGTGCTGCTTTGCTTCAAATCTGACAAATAAAGCCAGGCTTGCTGTCTCAGTTAATATTTTAAAAAAAGTCAGCGCTGAATTTCATTTTAGAAATTACCGTTGTGGACCTGTCTGTTTTTTTAGTTAGAATAGTAATTGAGGCAGAAAAAAAATCAAGATGTCTGATTGTAAATGGGAAAAAGTAATAATAGTGAAAGTAGATTCAGTGGTGTCTAAGTGTGTAATCATGAGTCAGAGGTTTTGGTGTGTGACAAAATAAAATTACAGCTGAGTGTTAGACTTTTTTGGAGAAGCCCTTTTATTAGCTGTCTTGGTAACTGTTTTATGTTTGTGTGTCAGCTTTGGATTTGGAAGTCGGGTAAAAATACTGGCAATTGTCAGTGCTGCTCTTCAGCCTCCTCCTAGCAGCACCTGTGGTAAAATTTCACAATCCCATGTCACTTTACTCTTAAGTTACTGCATTAACAAGATTTTCAGAAAAATTGACCTCCAACCTTTGACCTTTAGGTTAATAATTTGAATTTGTCTAATGTTTTTACTAGATACACCCATTGTATCATTTTGAAGCTCCAGTGTCACCTTCTTCTCGTATCTCGTATCATATTCACAAACTTAGATGTCCACGCTACCAACCTGTCCACCCAGTGGCATGACGACAATACCCCAGCAGCTGTTTTCAGCAGGGGAGTAAAAACTGGGCTGTGTCCCTCCCTGTGGTGCCTTTACCAAAATTAAACTTAAGTAAAGGAGCTAAGTCCAAAATTCAAGGTTTAGACCTGAAAATTAAAATGCCACATTTCCATTAATAATAAGGGCACAAGCTGGAGAAGTCTATGACCTGGTCCCATTGGTTGCGCTCATCATATGGGAATGTTACATTTTTGCTTTTCTGCACTGTTTCTCCTCAGTGAAGTGTTTTGTACTCTGTTGAACATTTGTGTTATGTTGTGATGTTAAACAAAAGTTTTGTCCCCATATGAAGATATATATATAAAAAAAATAAATCTTTTCTATTTTCAAGATGATGCATAATTTTTATGTTTACCAAATCCAAGTAATCCAAACATCTGGGGTCTCATGAGGTTCAAGTCTGGTAATGATCTTCGTAACTATTCCTTTGTCACACAGTCTGACTTGCTCTGCCTCCACCCTGTGACAGATAAGCACCTCCCCCACCAGCAACCCTCATTTGGAAACATGGAAGAAAATGAATGATAGACCTAACTTGGTCAAGAATCCCTTTCTGATCATAATATCCAACAACCATTACCCAATTAACTGTTATCTTTTAACAGGAGAAAGAACAAAACCAATGAAAATTTACTTTGGTGCGGCAGATGTGACTCTTACATTATTCAAACCAGAATAGAAGTCTGAGACCTGTCTAGGGCTTTTTTTTAGTACTCATTTTACCTTAATAAACTTTTTTTTTCCACTTGCACTTTGTCTAGGTTTAGTCACTAAAAGTGTTTCAGTAGATCTAGTAAAAAAGTGTTTTGAATACACTTTCACAAAAATGAATGCATTTTCAGCAGAAGACTTATGCATCCTTGGCTACCACTGTTGAACGTCCCATGACAGTGCTGTTTATTTCAGAAGCTGAGATACTCCTATTGACGGCATGCAACCATCCTGCATAATAAGAAATTAGCCTAAAGACATACCCACGTGGGATCCCACAGCTCCTGACCAAGCATCGTTATATGAGCATTCACACTGACGACAGGTTTTTGCAAAAACAGAAAGATGGCAAAAAAATGTTACTGCTCCTGCGTTGATGTTCAGCTTGCTCTGCTGTACTTGAACTTTTTCAGCTGCTCTCAGCTCGTGATTCTTAGTTCTAACCACTTCCTTCCAGTCTTTCAGATATTCATGTTTTCACTGAAATAGCAGAATTATTTCTGCACAATGTTACAACCTGTGGCCATGGCACCCATACTTTTTACTACTGCTTGTTTTCAGTGCCGCACACTTAATCTTCTTTTTTTGAATACTCACTACTAATGAAAGAAATACTGCTTTCAAAATAATGAATTACAAAGATATGGCATATGAATGCTGTATAGCTGGTTATAAAGAATTGCATTCTCATAGCACTTCAACCTTTCCTCTACAGAAAGGTACAGACCATGACCATGCAGAGAAATATCAGCCTCAACAGTGTTCAGTCTCCCTGTCTGTGCTTATCAACTTACCCTTTTCCCATTTCCACCTTATCAAAAA
Source organism: Pelmatolapia mariae (assembly GCF_036321145.2). Taxonomy (NCBI): domain Eukaryota; kingdom Metazoa; phylum Chordata; class Actinopteri; order Cichliformes; family Cichlidae; genus Pelmatolapia; species Pelmatolapia mariae. The sequence goes on along the minus strand of NC_086235.1, from coordinate 11,798,571 downwards.
TAATTATCTCTATTCTTGGTGCCTCTCGAACTCTGATTTTTTATTTTTTTTTTAAATCCAACTATAACCTGTTATCGCATGTTGACGTGCACACAGGATTTATGTCATTTGTCACCTTCCTAACATGCAACCCGCTATAGTTTATTTCTCAACCTCTCCACACCTTCGTGATCTCCGTCCCCTTTTTTGAGCTCCCCTGGGTACTTCAAAGATACTGCGGGAGGTTTGCTGCAGTTTAAGGCTAAGAAGCAGAAGGGAGTCATCTTGTGGCCTCCATATGACCTGCTTCTGCTGGATAAAAAGCCACCAACTGGCCTTTTGATCTAATGTAACAGGCAGAGAGTAAAAATGATGGTTTTACTGTCACCCTGTGTGCAATTTATTTTTCTTGTTTGCTCAGACCTTTGACATATGCATAGAAATGGCAAATCAGCTGCAGGACAAATAATTATAATACAAGATCAAAGAGGAGACATCTCAAATTGAAACACCTATAAAAACTGCGATGATGTGTTAGAGATTTGGTTTTCGCCTTAATAAATACACTGAAGGACGCTGGGCCCTTATGACACTGTGTCTGACAGTTTGGTGAGAAAGATGCACAAGTAGGTGCTGGTTTGATACCCTTCCAGCTCTCCTTGTATTACAGCCACAGTTTCATCTCCACACATTTGAGGCTGTGAAACATAACAAATTTTCATGTGACAGCATGTATGGATGTGCCATTCTGGAAAGGCTGAACTCCCTGTGAAATCTAAATAGGCTTCAGGAACTGTCTCACGGTACTAAGGAGGTTTCAGAGATAACTGAGGTCCAGAATGTTTTCTCTTGTATCATTTAAGCTTTTGTGCTCCAGTGACCAGTGGAAAAGGCTGCACTTTTTAAAGAGACGCAAGGCTTTCACACACTGGATGAGTGAAATGTTTCATGCTTTAAAAACAGAATTGAGACTCACCTATTTGTAAAGCAGCCAATTACACTGACCGTGTAAATTCGCAAGACAAATTTGCTGAATTAATTTTTTTGCACTAAGCTCGATTTTTGCAGATTTCCAAGTCCAAATAAACAGATCTGACCAATCAGACCACTGCATTTGCAAGCGCACTCGCTCAAGATGCTGGTGCTGAATATACAAATAGTAAAATAATACCTGTCACGTCTGAATGGAGAGATTGTGGACTCAAAAGCAGACACTGACAAATGGACTTAAACTGAAAGTGTATTTTTAATGGTGGCAGGAACAGAACACAAACAAAAGCAGAAAGTAATTAAGAACTAAGAACTAAACTAGGAGCAACTACAAAAGCAATCCAGAACATGAACCCCTGAGCCGAGGACCCTGGACCATGGACAAATGCAGAGGGTGATACACAGACAATCCAGCAACAAAGAGAGCAAGACAAAGGGCCTAAATATACACAGGCATAATGAGGGAATGAGACACAGGAGGAGAGCACAGCTGGGAGAAATCATACACAACGAGACCGGGGAAAGCAAAACTGTAAAAAACGCTAATATAGCACACGAGACTGTCAAAGTAAAACAGGAAATACAAGAACATAGAAACCAGGATCACTAGACGTAGCACAGAACACAGGGGAGGCACATTAACCAAACCTAAAGACTTGAAATCACCAAAAATACTAAGGAATAACTAAAGGAAATAGAAATACAACAAACTAGACCATGAGAAACCACTTAATCACAGAACATGAAATAATCAAAAACATCAACACTTTGTCACCAGACCCAGGACAAATACCATTTTTGCCCCAGACACACAGTTAAATGCTTCTCTGGGTCAGTCAGCTCTTCAAAATTATTTCTCTTCCTCTTCAGCTGTGGTCCCAGTTCTGCAAACAAGAATTCAAACCTCCCGCCCTGACACGTGCACGAAAGCTGCCGGGATTCAGCTTCACTGTCCTTTTTTTCCTTTTCTTATTTAAAACAAGAAAAACCTCAGGACCAGATCATCACTTAATGCTTACTTCCTTTTTTAACAGTGTGTTTTTTGAGGACAAATTTGTGTTACACGGTAAGTTCAGATCCAAATTTTTTGTCACTTCACTTTCACAATGCTTCAAGCCTGAAGTCCTAGAGCTGCATTACAATAAACCCAGAAATTTAGAAAAATGTAAAAGACTTTCCAGAAGCAACTATGCATTTTGAAATATGCAAGATGAGTGTTGTGTCTATGTTTGTGTAAAACAATGAAAAAAGCAGATGTGAATAGTTTATTCCTTCGCTTGAAATGAAAATAGCACAAGGGAAACAGTTATGTACTCAATGGCTCAGGCACTCCTGTGTCTGTGATTCACTCCTCGTGTCTACACCAGGCAATTATCTTTATCTTTTCCACTGTCTTATCAATTGTCCTTTCAACATAAAAGCCATCTTGAGTCATTGATTTGTGTCAGTTTTTACTACCTTAGTTAAAAAAATAAATAAGGAAAAGACAAAAAACTGATTACTGAGGTCCAGACTTTGGTTACTTCATGCTACCAGCAGTGACAAGCACACTGAGAAAAGGCGAAAAAAAATAAAATAAATAAAACTATTGTCACTTTTATTTGCATCAAAGCAGGTGAAATAAAGTCACAATGGTTTACCCTATCCAACTGAACAGACTCATAGCAGATATCCCTGAAATGCTAATGGATTTGTGTTATACTGTAATGATTGAGTTAATTATTTGGAGCTCTGTTTATTCACATAGTTCAGAGATTAAAAAAAAAACAAAAAACGTGGCCACAGCTGCTGTATGGAGAACTTAATTTAGATTTGAAATTCATGCTCAGAATGCATTATCTCTTTCTGAGTCAGAATACTGGGGACATTTGAGTATTATTCAATACAAAAAAAAAAAGCATAAGTGGACAGGATGATTTTTTAAATTCACTAAAATAACCTTAAACTTGGGATTTTATACAATTATCTGACAGAGCATGGGAAATTGAAATTTAAGCCATTTATTGCGTTTTGCACATTTTTGAAGGATACATAGCAGCTCTTGTTCTTGAACGTGTGCTTGTACTGTATAGATGTAGAAAAATGGCCAGGTATACAAAGCACAGTACTCCGACACCTTAAGTGGGCGATCGGCGTCAAGTATTTGGTTTGTTTTAAGTTATGGACGAAAAGATTTTAGAATCCATCGACTGACCTGCTAATTTAGCCTGCGGGAAATACAGCAGTCTAAGACTTGCTGTTCTGTCCTCAAGCTTTATGGATCCAGTTACATGTAAAGAGCAAATAAAAAGGTACATTTTCTTCAAAAACGAGACAATATTTTAAGTCCTGTTTTTGATCTTCATACAAACTGTTTACCATTTCATCAAATCCTGTTTAAATATGAGTGGTCAATACTGAAACCCTTTGGTACCAAAAGTCTTGTCCTTTTGCTACGTAGGCTGCATATCGGTGTACTTTTCTGTGAATGTTCTCGCTCAGCTTGTTGCAGTAGAACTTCCCACTGACCATCTCACCCTGAGAGACGGATTCATAATCACAAGCCGAAATATTTTCTTCTTGTTGCTCACTGCTTGTTCGTAGACCCAGCTCTCGTCACCAGTGGTGCAAAATTAGGATCAATTTATAGCAAGGGTTGATATTTCTCCCCAAGTTTGAAGTCAGCAGACAGTGTAAGTTATAAGGGGACTTACAGAGAAATATCAGCCTCTGTGGGAGCTGTCTGGACATGTCCGGGATTGGTCTGTAACTCTTCACCATGTGCACTGAAGCATCAAATGTCAGCACAAACTCAACAGATCCCAAGCAGGCCTCCATTTTTTTTCATTAAGCAAACTGTGGGCTGCAGGCTGACATCCACAGAAGGATCTTAATGATCCACTTGTGGTTTTTCAAAGTGGCAAACGCCATTAACTAGGTTCCCAACTTGCATCATCCTTGTATGGAGACAGATATATTAAAAAAGTGGACAATATCTGTTAAAATAAATTATGGATGTGATTTTAACATCAGCATTTAAGCATATTGATAATCTCTCTTTAACCCAAACCAAGTTCTGTGATTAAAACCTTTAACATCAACTTGACAGTTAAAGTGTTAAATCACAGGGGGAAAAAAGAAAAGAAAATCCAAAAAAACCCGTTTTGTTGATTAATAGCATAATCAAGGCTAATGTTTATTTATTTTTTCGTGCACTTTCAAGAAATCACATTTCATTTAGCAAGTCAGATTGAACAAAATGTGTTATAATCATGATGAAAATAACTGAAACAACCCCGAGTTTGTTTTTAGACAACTTGAAAAAAATTTTTTAACAGATAATGCATCATTGAACATAAAATTATCTTCTTTTTGTCACATAAAAAAATGTCCATCTTCAGAATGATGAATCCAAAGATTGTCCCTTCACCCACACACACCACAACCACCACCACCACCACCATATCCTGTAGATATAGTACAGTTTGACATATAGCTTCCCTTTCACGCCTGACAAAAATCTGTCCAGGAAGCATACCATTACTATTGTCAAATTGGGAATGCAGTTTATAGCTCCATAATACAGTCATCACTCATGCTGTCAGCGACCATCATATGTTTCATATTAGCTCTAGTTTTGACACTGATTTATTCCACCGCTTTTTCAGCTGCAGAGGGGCAAAAAATAAACATCCAGTCAGCATCTGTTGTGCCAAACTGTCTTTGGCCAGCACAGTTTTCTTTTAATCTTTGTGCTTATGGTCACACAAAACTTGAGCTTTTGTGTACCAGGTCTTCCTTTGTATACTTTCTCATGCATTTCTCTCCATACTTAGTTTCCCTCTACTAGACTTGTTCCTGTTTTGACCCATCCTGAAAAATGCCATTTGGCAGAGAGGGAACTGCCTTGTATCCTTATATCAACTGTATAGCCCAGGCCTTTGCTGTACCCATCTGCTGTGGAATACCCATAAATAATGTGTGACAAAAGGCTGCGTGGGACAATCCTCGGCCTGCTCATTTGACCTTTCGACAAAGAGAAACTCGCTGAAAACAAACAACTCCCCTTGACACAAGGACGCAATCTAATTTGGTGCAGAGAGGCTGAAACAAGGCTTTCCATTTCAAAGTCTTTTGGGGGAACTGATTCCAGCTCAGCACACCCACATCAGGACTGGCACATTGAGCCTGAAAAGAAATCAATGGCAATGGGTTTAAACAGTCTAACCATAATTGGGCTCATAGTCTAGAACCAGTGTGGTCTTTGGAAGTTTTGTAAATACCAGCAGAGAATAACAATCTGAGTGAAAATGGCTTGTGCATGTCTCGTTGTGGCTCATTGATTTTTTTTTGTCTGGTTTTATTATTTATTTATCCACTATTTTGTGCATGCTTCACAGAAGCCTGCAGGAGGAAGGCAAGAGAGCGAGAGAGGGGCTCTGTGAGTACATCATCCCTTAACATATGAACATGTTTAGGGGTTTTGTCCTGTTCACGTGAACTAATGATCAGCACTACAGCAGCACTGAGCAGACACCTGGATGTACAACATAAGAGTACTGCACTGACCATGTGATCGTTATCTGGTACATCACTGAAGCGAGTATTGGGTAAAGAATTAACACCAGAGATGAAAAGGCAGAAAAGAGGCCATTTGTCTTGAGGTGCTTAGCAGCGTCTGAGACTTGCTTCCACTTAAGTTTAGCCTGACAGTTGCACCGCACCAAAGGGACACAATGCAGAACAGAGGAGACTTTAGATATTGGATTGTACAAACACATTTGAGTGGAAGCAAGAGGAGGCTGGCAACTTCATTTGAGTCACTTGAATGGTAGACTCCTTTACTAAGGGACTTTGGCAATCAAGGGACCCATCACCTAATTTTTTTTCTCCCTTTCTCCAGCGGGATCTGATTAAAATGACCTCTGGTTTAAAATAGAGTACAATCAGATGGGATAGATGCTAAAGGAAAGCAGATTCCTCTATATGCAGATAGGTTCAGTTAGCCTTGAGACTATATAACAAAGATGTTATTGTGTTTACTGGTGAACCACCATGCCCATGACCTGCTCAACTATATCATTGTAATCTTTGTCCATTGTTAGGTGGTTACCAGACACCGTGATTACATGATCACACACACACACACACACACACACATTATATATATATAATCATGACTGACATGATCATATATATCATAATATTTTGAGGAGGTAAAATAGATGAGATAAGTGCACACATTCAAAATGTTCTAAAAATAGTTGGTTGCTAGGTCACGTGATAACGCGATAAGGCCAAAATCTCGACGGACCCAAAGATGCGTCCACACAGGAAGCCATTAGCTCACTATTGACCAACCATCACCTTTAAAGCAATGCATGACCAGCGAATTGCTTCCTGTATAAATGCCCCCTGAGCTGTACCTATGTGCCCCTTTTGGTTGCTTAACTCCTGACTATGTAGGAAGGCTTTGCAAACAGACAGACAGATATTTTATGTGTTTTAAAAGATAATTTCCACCTTTTTGTGAACTTTTGGTCTCTGGAGGTTTTTGAGTTGTTTTGCTCCACAGAACTGAATTCTTAATACTAGAACATACACTGATTTTTCTTCTGTGTGCTTTCATCTTTATAGCAATCATTTGTAGCTTGCATTGTAGGGAGAAACTGGAACTTCCATACAAGCCAGACCTTTTCACCCAACATCAGTGGCTGATCTTAGTTATTTAGCTATTGTTAAAAAATGGAAGCAGTCTGCAACAATGTTACAATATTTTGTGGAAATCATTCCACAATCAGTCATTTTTTTTTACTCAGAGTTATTCATTATTAATATTTGTTTATTTAATTTGCATATTTATCTTTGCTATCTCCATTTGACTTGGTTTATTCAGCTATAATATTCAGTTATATTCAGATAAAGATCACAGTTTGGGTTGAAACACATAGCTATACAATATTAACAGTTTTCCCCTTAGCAACAGCCTTGTTTATTGTGTTGGTTATCAATATGTCCTGCAAGAGTTTGACTATTTCAGACACTGGGGGATATCCTTTGAGTCTATTAGAGAGATATGCAGTGCATTAAAATATGATGCAGTCGTCCATATTTGATAATGTGGGAGCGAGACTACCCTGTTATTTGCAGCAGGGTACTGGCAGTTTTTAAGTGGACTGTTAAAGCGGTCGCATGTGTGTTGTGTGTATGCATATGAAAATGTGAAAATCTCTTAACACCAATCCTCATCAAAGTATTTTAGCTAAAATTAAGGACCACACATTTGTTCTCTATTTAGAATAAATGTGTAAGATTGATTGTCTTCAGGTTTATTTCACCGTGATTTCACATCATTACACATTACAGGTGTGTAATAGCAGGCAGAATCTGTAATTGTTTGCAGTGTCAGACACGTGGCATGTGGGTGTTTTGACTTGTCTAAATTTAAAGGAATACTAATCTAAATAATGTGGCAAACATCTGAAAATGGCATATGCAATTTTACATAATCCAGTTTCTAGGTGTGAAAAGGACTCTTAACATAATCACATCCACAGCACATAAGCTGAATTTCAGAGTTTGTTCTCATTTCACAAAATGCCATGAGGTTGCCTTACATCTTATAACATTTTGCATATTCACACTAAATTTAATAGAAGTGTTTTCTTCATGCCACGTGGGTCTGCCAAATGTGCCATGTGGGATTCTGTGGCATTCACATTGTGATAGGTAATGAATCATGCTGAAAAATGTTTTCACTAGCTGTGGGGTCTGAAAGATATTTGTAACCTGTGGCCCAGCCAAGCACAACAAAAATATTAACAATTGCATAAGGCCTGGAATGCAGGGTAATTGGAGCCGATTCTTGTTGTTCTGCTTTCTTCGTTTTTGCTGTGGCTCCTGCTGTTTCCTGAGTTTCAGGAGACCCAACATCCTCATAGACAGAGTATATTAAAGCCTGCTGGAGAGTAGAAGCACAGGATGAGTTTCATGAGCATATTAAAGAAGGAACTCACTTATTATTTTTTATATTAAAAAATATTTTAAAAGCTGTTTTTGGATGTGATCTTTGGCCCTCTTCTGTGGAACCAGCTCCCATTTTGGATTCAGGAGAAAGCCACCTCTCTAGTTTTAAAATTAGACCCAAAACTTTCCTTTTTGATAAAGTTTATAGTTAGGGCTGAATATGGTGTTCCTGAACCATCCCTTGGTTATGCTGCTGTAGGCTCAGGCTGCAATGGGATTTCATGTGATGCACTGAGCACTTCTTCTCTACTCACCTCTTTTCACTCCCCATGTGTTTTATATACCACTGCTGCATGTCATTACACTCTTACTCTGTGTCCTGTCTCTATATGCTCTAATTTTTCTCTCCTTTTTCCCCTCATCCCCTCAACCGGTCTCGGCAGATGGTTGCCCCTCCCCGAGCCTGGTTCTGCTGGAAGTTTCTTCCCATCAGGCCTGATTTAGACTTCTGTGGTGAATCTTTGTAGAGGCTACAATGTAACCTATGTAAGTTGCTGACGATGTTGCCAGCATTTATGCTCCTGCTGGTGCATTATCTGTTAATTACAGTGTGATCATGTCCCAGTGTGGTAGCATACAGAAACAAATAAAATGCAAGGACTTCTTCCTTCCTCCCACTCTTTGTTTTTTCGGGCTTTCCTCTTCTTTGTACATTTCCTCATATCTATTCCGATAATTTCACAAATCTCCTTCCAGAAAGTTATGGGAATTGTGAGTCCTTATACTGATAAATTCAAAACTGCAGTGAAAAAATAGCAGGAAATGCAAAGGAAGAATCAACGGTGCTAAACAGGCCTGTCACAATAGCATAAATCCCCTGTTATAATTTTTTACTTCTCACTGTCACAGTCACTTGATTGTTGTGGTTTTCCCCAGTGCTGTAGGATCTTTACATAAAGCGTCTTGAGACGACTGTTGTTGTGAACTTATGCTATGTAAATAAGCTTGAACAGAATTGAATTGAATTAATTTTGTGTTTTGTATGGCACTTTTTAGTCTTTTTACACTGTTGGGAGTTTCACTACCTGTCTTTGTTAGTTTCCCTCTGCCCTCATTAGTGCCGCCTGTGTTTAGTCTGCCTCACCTGTTTTCCATCGGCTAATTACCCATGAACATGTGTGCATATAAAGGCTACATATAATATATACACTCTCAGTTTCCTTTAATATGCTGCCAGATTTTCTTGTGTATTTTGTATTTAAACCTTAGAATCATTTCCTAGTGTTGTGCCTTTGGTCCTTTCCTTATTAATGACATCTGGCATGGTCTGTGGACTTTGCATTTCACCTGCTTTTCACATAGTTTTGCCACATTGTTTGATTCACCATGTATGATCTCTGCCTGTCTTTTGGATTAAAGATTGGGATTTTTAGACATATTTTGCCTTGTGTGGTGCTTGTTAAAATCCTAAACGTTGGAGAAAGGTCATAGTTAACTGCCTTTAAACCAACATTAAAAACAACAACAGCAACATAAACAAAATTATTTCCTCATCATAGAAAATATTTTTTTTAGGAATTACTAATGAAATGTTTTGGGATAAAATAGCAGCATAACATTCTCTGCAGCCTGTTTAGAATCTGGAGTCTCTTATAATTCCCAGCCAAAGCTCGAGTGCAGTCAGTTTTCAGCCCAGCAGTTTCATGCTTGAGACCAGCTCACTTTTTATTTTGGTAGGTTAATTGGAACAGAACTGTCAGTCCATCTAATTAATCTCCTCTGTTATTTAATTATTGACACATACCTTATCAGTTTTCTCAGCAACACTAACATCTGTTGTGGCTTAGGGATCTTCTTCTATCACTGTTCCCTTTTTCTGAAGCTGTAGGCAGACCAGCTACTGATTAAATGGCTTAAACATATTATTTAGTTCATAAATTTATTTAAAAGCAGCTTAATATGCAGAACATTAAGTTTGTGCATGAAAGCTTGTGAGCATCTGCGTTTCATGTAGTTTTCTGGTGAATGTCTAGTTCTGTGGTTTGTATACTCTACGTGATGCAGCATCCCAAAACTTTTATTTATTTATTTTACTTTTTTATTTTCTAAGAACTTCTGCAAAACAATTATTTTCATTTATCTTTGTTTATTTCCATGAATTTTCAACTCGGATATATTGAACTTTGTCTGTTCTTGGAATTTTTGTGATTTAGTAATGATGCAAGTAGAGTAGAGTAGCGACTTGTAGCGAGTTTGTAAATGATTAAACTTCAGATAAAAATTCCACTTGCTTTACAAGAAACGTCTGATCAGTCACAGTCCACACGGCGTCATTGCCACAGGCTAAGGACAAGAAGTTATCCGCATCATTAAAGCTGCATCTACACTGGAAGTGATGCTTATCTCATCTCTTTGAAGCTGACAGCTGGTTGCTTGCAGACTTGTAACATTTGCTACCAGTGGATATGTCAGTCAATAATATCCTATGCTCTCATTGGTAGTGGCTTCAATTGCTCACCTAGAAGTTTAGAAAAGTTTATCTCAGGAGTCCAAGATAAACTTTTCTTGGTTGTTTTGCTTGTAGTTGCTTGAAGTCAATATCATTCACTTTCTGTGGTGTCTAGAGTGCATTTCTCTGGTCAGGTCCCACCCTTAGGCATGTGTGGTTATGCTGAGGGGGCTTTTTCCTTTAACATGTGAGAGGTTTGTGGGACTAGGATTTAGGGGATACATCATGCATTTATTTTTATATATTTATTTTCAATTTATGTATCAGAAACTGTACCGTACCTACATTTGATCAAATATAGCTTGAGAGATATCTACAGACAGATACCTTAAGATAAGAAATTGTAGACATACTGGAAAGTCTAGTTATTCTTGATTGTGTCATTGCTTGTCAGTTTTTCTGTGTAGCTAGGATTCTCATTTGAGTCTTTGGTCAGCTTTTCGTGTGCTTATATGCTCATAAGTCACATATGTTGTTCTGGTATTATCTTTGTTATCAGTTATTTGGCTGAGACTATAGAAGAAACTATATAGTTTCTGCTTTTTGGGATTTATGTACTTCAAAGGACATTTGAAGTTTATTTTGCGTGATTTAGGCTATGCAAATAAACTGCTAACCTTTTTTTTTGCTCATTGCTTTTAAAAAAATAAATAGAAAGTTGGGAAGCTAAAGCAACTTTTTTAATGATTTTGGAGGAGGGCTATTCCCACAGGTAATCTGATCTATTGGTATCCAGATGCAGCGATATCACAGCTGTTTAGAATGTAATGTGTAGCCTACTTTAGAACAGATTAACTAACATAATAGTCCATTTATTCTGCCTATTTTGTTTACAACTGCAGCACCGACCCACCACGAATATTCCCAAAGCTCCCCAGTGCTTCCTACTTCTGTTGTTGTACATGCTTTTAATAACTCTTTGTTGTTGTTGTTATTGTTGTTGTTGTTTGTATTAAGCTAAATCATACTATACTACACATATCACATTGTTGGCTATTTCCCCCCTGTAGTTATGTGATTAAAACATTGTATGAGAAAGCTGCACTGTAGGGAAATAATTAGGAACATATTGTATCAAAATATGCTTCCTTTCTTTCTACTTTCTTCATTTTATCTTCAAAGTAATATTAGTAACAGATGTACAAAAACTATTCATGTCACTGGTTCAGTGACACCAATACAGTCATTTGCTGTCCATCACTAATTACTGTCACCACAATTGCTTGTTTGCTTAATGAAATATTTATGAAGACGCTCTTCCTATTTTTGTTTGGGATCACTATAACAAGCATGAATTTATAATGAATTGCCTCAGAGTGGCTCAGGAGACAGCTCAAGTGATCACACAATAATTTGCTGTTGCAATTACAAACCATTGTTCACCTAATAAGATGATGGGAAAATAGAATTTTTGCAAACTCCCACAATGTACCGCGGCACATTGTTAATTATGGTGTAGACTGGCAAATTAGATATATAGGTCACTGCTCTTGTCACGGACCAGACAAATGACCGGCAGTTCATCAACAAATTTATGTCAGACTGTCTTTAAACGCACCTTGATCTTGCAAACAATATGCCTGATGAAAAATCAATGATGAGTTTGTGCAGTAATTACAGTTCTACATGGCATTGTTTTAATTACATTAATGGTAACGTAAACTGGGGTAAAACTTCTCGCTTGCAGTTGCTGCTCACAGACAAATGTCTTCGGAGAGAGCTAAATTTAAATCCAGCAGTGTGCGAGATCCCATTTGTACAGCTAATCAGTGTTTGGAGACAAAACCCAGGAGGAGAAACGTGTTGTTAGCCTCAACATATACACTGGTGCTTAAAAAAGATATTAAATGACGACACGAAGGGGCACGCAATCTTCAGATGACTCGCCTTTTAAAGCTTCACGCTGACTGAAAATAGCTGCCTGACATGTGGTTCATGTGGGCATCAGGGCTCTCCAACTCATCGCTCCTTGCAGAGCACACAGGGCAGCAAATGAGCGCGCGGGGAGTGATCAATGCAAATTACTGACGAGGCCCCAGGAGTCCGTAGGTGGGGGTGGAGGTGGTAGTGGAAGAGAAGGAAAATGCATGCAGGGCAATGGTTCATCAGCAGTGTTGGCGGCAATAAAATAGTCACAGTTGACATCACAGGTGATAACAGACTGTTACAAAAGAGATTGGAAGATATCCTTAGACGTGATGACAGCTCGTGTTGTCTTTTCAAATTGGCTTGCAGTTTTGGTTTTGTTTACAAAATGCATCAGAGCTTCACTGTGTAGGCATCACACCAGTTGGAGGGAGCAATCAATCACACCTGTAATTAGTTTACAATGACTGAGAAATGTTAAAATCCATTAAATCACTAATAACAGGCTTGCATAACTGAGAGACAAAAGACATTTGTCAATGCATTGCAAGCTCCCATGAGTGTTACAATTATGTGGCACACCCAACACAGGGCCAAAAATGCATCAGTCAGCAATAGTTTAACTCTTCAAAGAAATGAGTTGAGTTCAACTTGGACAATTAAAAGATGTGTCCAAAGCAATTAGGGGTACATGATTAGGTTAAAATTGTATTCATCTTAAGATGAATCAATGTGGGCAAGTTCCAGATTCAAATTAGATCATCCTGACTCAGTGCCTTATTGAGCTGCTTTTATGATGTTAAAAGATGTTCCTCCACAAATAAATGCAATTGCAGGGCACTTTGTGATATTTAGGCACCAAAATGTTTATTAAAGACTAATATACACTACTGCTCAAAAGTCTTGAAACCTCATTTCTTTATGTTTTTCTATGAAAATCCAAATAGGTGATGTATTTAAATATGTGCAAGCATACATGGAAAAATGTTCTTCAAATGCAAAAGAAGAGTTTATATAACTCTAAACAGCTTGGCAATATTTGTTATGGCCACCTTTATTCTTTAACACTGCCTGAACTCTCTCCAGCAAGCTTTATTGGAATTTCTTTAAGTAGTTCTCTGGGCTTCTTGAGGACATTCCATTCCATTCTTGGTCATGAGATCCCGCACTGCTTCAGTAATGTTATGGTCCAGGCTCTGAGGGCGATTAATAGTTTTTCATTGTTTGTTTTTAAAACCAAGTGTGCTTTTACTGCATTGGCAGTGTGTTTGGGATCATTGTCCTGCTGAAAAATTAAGCCTTTGCCAATGTGGATCAAATCTGACAGTATGCTTCTGCATTCACAGTTCAATTTTGAAAGAACCCCAACAACACTTTCTGAAAAAAAAAGTAAAACCATAACAGAGCCTTCACTGCTCACCTCACAGCCACAAAAAAATGTAAATTTACATTCGTCACTCCAAATTTTACGAACCATTTTACAACCACCCTTCCATTGAAGTCTTTTCTGATGAGGCTGTAAAGAAACGTAGATTGATCAACTGAAGGGCCAGATGCATCTCTCAGGAACTGTGTCTAATCTTTACTGGATTGTTTCTTTAAATACTGTATGACTTTTGTGGAGCAGATTTTAGGCCTGCAACTTCTGTCCAAAAGAAAAATTCTAAAATACCTTCAGAGTACGATTGCTCAAGACCATTTTTAAAAAATTCCAAGAACGTGTGCAAGCAAAATATACAGAAACGATGAGTGGCTCAGGACTTCTGTATATAAGTAGGATACTGTCATTTCTTACATTGTCCAAATTCATTTTATCCCTTAAATGATACCTTAAAGTTTGACCTTCTCTTTTTCTCCACCCAAGGTTTACTTTAAATGCGGTCTTTATCGGCCTGATCCACAATTTAGTTTTACTTTATTATCTTTACTTTTAAACATCCAAACATTTTTTCATCATTTATTAAAGCACTACTAATTGTTGACTTGTGCAGTCATCCGATAAAAATAAAATAAGGTGATGGTTGATCCAAATGGACAATGCATCAGTGGCTAGTCATGCTATATATGAGTAAAAACACATGCAGCTGAACAGTTAATGTGCAGAAGCTGAAAAGCTACCTCATTGCATTAAATGAAAAGCTGCACATACAACACTTTATCCTCATTTTCAGGCATTCTGTTGTTCAACATTACATTTAAAATCGTTTTGACATTTGTCTTTGTAACTGCTGTCTCGAGTTGGATTTATCGCTTGGATTGGATTGATGTTTTTTTAAATCATTATAAGTCAGCCCAGTGGTTCTGCAGTCACCATGGCTCAGTTCTGTATACATCGTTCTCTATGATTTTTGAGGACATAATCAAATCATGTATTATAGACTGGAGATCAGATGGAAGAGGGCATGTGTCAAAATAATTTGAGGATAGGATAGTGATCTTTTCTTAGTTTGTGCTGGCATTGCATGCCTGTCTATGAGTCATAAATCAGACGAGACTGTCAACTGGAATTTGTGGAGTTTTCATGAAAATCCATACACAATAACTAGTGTGGTAGATAAGTGAATTGCAGCTTAACACTCTGTTCACAAACCTTTTATTCCCCCTGTTACATCTAACAGGTGCCACGTGTACTTTTTAATTCCCACCTGTAGGACACCCTGCTGAGGACACATCATCATCATTGAGCACAATGAGCCTGACTGCTTCGATATGCTAAATCATGCAGATAGTTAGCAATGCATAGCAACAGTTCTCTTTTGTTTTTGTTTTTGGCAGGTGTGAAGGCTCACCTTCCTGACTTCCTGCTCTGCCTTTCTCTCTCTTTTTTTCTTTTTTTTTTGGACAACAGCCTGGCTGGGTCATCAGAATAGCAGCTGCACTTGAAAGGTGAGACTGGTTAATGTTACAAAGGACTTTTTTAGGCAACTCTGATTCAATACTTTTCATGTTCCCACGTGTTCTGACTCATCAGCAATACAGTGGCTTGCAAAAGTATTCGGCCCCCTTGAACTTTTCCACATTTTGTCACATTACAGCCACAAACATGAATCAATTTTATTGGAATTCCACGTGAAAGACCAACACAAAGTGGTGTACACGTGAGAAGTGGAACGAAAATCATACATGATTCCAAACATTTTTTACAAATAAATAACTGAAAAGTGGGGTGTGCGTAATTATTCAGCCCCCTGAGTCAATACTTTGTAGAACCACCTTTTGCTGCAATTACAGCTGCCAGTCTTTTAGGGTATGTCTCTACCAGCTTTGCACATCTAGAGACTGAAATCCTTGCCCATTCTTCTTTGCAAAACAGCCCCAGCTCAGTCAGATTAGATGGACAGCGTTTGTGAACAGCAGTTTTCAGATCTTGCCACAGATTCTTGATTGGATTTAGATCTGGACTTTGACTGGGCCATTCTAACACATGGATGTGTTTTGTTTTAAACCATTCCATTGTTGGCCTGGCTTTATGTTTAGGGTCGTTGTCCTGCTGGAAGGTGAACCTCCGCCCCAGTCTCAAGTCTTTTGCAGACTCCAAGAGGTTTTCTTCCAAGATTGCCCTGTATTTGGCTCCATCCATCTTCCCATCAACTCTGACCAGCTTCCCTGTCCCTGCTGAAGAGAAGCACCCCCAGAGCATGATGCTGCCACCACCATATTTGACAGTGGGGATGGTGTGTTCAGAGTGATGTGCAGTGTTAGTTTTCTGCCACACATAGCGTTTTGCATTTTGGCCAAAAAGTTCCATTTTGGTCTCATCTGACCAGAGCACCTTCTGCCACATGTTTGCTGTGTCCCACACATGGCTTGTGGCAAACTGCAAACGGGACTTCTTATGGTTTTCTGTTAACAATGGCTTTCTTCTTGCCACTCTTCCATAAAGGCCAACTTTGTGCAGTGCATGACTAATAGTTGTCCCACGGACAGTTTCCCCACCTGAGCTGTAGATCTCTGCAGCTCGTCCAGAGTCACCATGGGCCTCTTGGCTGCATTTCTGATCAGCGCTCTCCTTGTTCGGCCTGTGAGTTTAGGTGGCCGGCCTTGTCTTGGTAGGTTTACAGTTGTGCCATACTCCTTCCATTTCTGAATGATCGCTTGAACAGTGCTCCGTGGGATGTTCAAGGCTTGGGAAATCTTTTTGTAGCCTAAGCCTGCTTTAAATTTCTCAATAACTTTATCCCTGACCTGTCTGGTGTCTAAATCCAATCGAGAATCTGTGGCAAGATCTGAAAACTGCTGTTCACAAACGCTGTCCATCTAATCTGACTGAGCTGGAGCTGTTTTGCAAAGAAGAATGGGAAAGGATTTCAGTCTCTAGATGTGCAAAGCTGGTAGAGACATACCCTAAAAGACTGGCAGCTGTAATTGCAGCAAAAGGTGGTTCTACAAAGTATTGACTCAGGGGGCTGAATAATTACGCACGCCCCACTTCAGTTATTTATTTTTAAAAAATGTTTGGAATCATGTATGATTTTCGTTCCACTTCTCACGTGTACACCACTTTGTGTTGGTCTTTCACGTGGAATTCCAATAAAATTGATTCATGTTTGTGGCTGTAATGTGACAAAATGTGGAAAAGTTCAAGGGGGCCGAATACTTTTGCAAGCCACTGTATATGTTGCTATGAAATACATATGTATTAAGAGTAATTCATCCATATTGGGGTTGTTATGGCATTGGAGCCTATCGAAAGTGACTCAGTGTGAGAGGTAGGGTACACCCTGTACAGTTTGCCCGCCTGTTGCAGGGTATCTACTTCCGGCACCCCCCGTGTGCGGCAGCCTGTTACAGCAGCTCTGCTCATTCTGAGTTTATTTCTTTCTTATCTTTTCTCTCGTAATTTTCTATAACTAACGTATTAGTAATTAGACTCTGCAACCATGTTCTACCGTTTTGTGCTACTTCTGGTCGTTTTTCTTATTTTTTTTCTAATTTTTTCACCCGTGTGTGGGGACCCAGAGCAGGGATCCTTTGTTTACAGTAAGGATCAGCTGTTAGCGCTGCGTCCCACAGCAGTACTGCCGGCGGACAGACCCGACATTCCCTGCGAGCTGAGGAGGAAAAGACGGGGGTGTCGTGCTGGGAAGGAGCGCCGTCGCCCGAGAAGGAGACGTTATCGACCATCTCTTCCTTCTGTAATTATTGGAAATGTACGTTCTTTGCACAATAAATTGGATGAGCTCACGTCGCTAACCTGGTCACAGAGGGAGTACCGGCAATGTAGCATCATGATGCTAACGGAGTCGTGGCTAACACCGCTAACTCCGGACACGAGCGTGACACTACCGGGATTCCAGATGCTGCGAGCGGACAGGACGAGAGAGAGCGGTAAGAGGAAAGGAGGGGGACTGGCAGTGTTTGTGAATGACAGATGGTGTAACCCTGGGCACATCACTGTAAAAGAACAACTCTGCAGCAGAGACATTGAGCTGTTAGCCGTTAGCATGCGTCCGTACTACCTGCCCCGGGAATTCTCGCATGTTATCGCGATAACAGCGTATGTCCCCCCCTCGGCCAACGATGCAGCCTGTGACACTCTCCACTCAGTGGTCAGCAGACTGCAAACACAATCTCCGAGAGCCCTCCTCATAATATCAGGGGACTTCAATCATGCCTCACTGGACTCCACACTGCCCACCTTCACCCAGTATGTGACCTGCCCAACCAGAGACAATAAAACACTGGACTTACTGTATGCCAATGCTGAAGAGGCATACAGTTCATCACCTCTCCCTCCCCTGGGCAGATCTGATCACAACCTGGTGCACCTTGTCCCTGTGTATGAGCCCTTAGTGCGCAGGGAGCCACCAGCCACCCGCACAGTGCAGAGATGGTCGGAGGAGAGCGAGGAGGCTCTTAAGGATTGTTTTGAGTCGACTGTGTGGGAGGTGATCTGTGACGACCACGGAGAGGACATCGACAGCCTTACTACATGTATTACTGACTATATTAATTTCTGTGTGGATAACACTTAGGGCTGCCACGATTACGTCGACTATCAAAATAATCGTTTGTGGCAGCCCTAATAACACCGTACCTACCAGGACTGTACGGTGTTTCTCCAACAACAAACCTTGGATTACCCCAGAAATTAAAGCCGTCCTCAAGCAGAAGAGGAGGGCCTTCAAATCCAAAGACAAAGAGGAGTTGAAAAGGGTGCAGAGAGAGCTGAGGGGACTGATAAGGAATGGGAAGGACAGCTACAGGCAGAAGATGGAGAACCAGCTTCAGCAAAATAACGTTGGTGAAGTCTGGAGAGGCCTCAGAACCATCTCAGGCCACAAACATCAGAACTCTCTGCCTGGGAGTGATGTGAGGTGATCAAATGAACTGAATCATTTCTTCAACAGATTTGATTCAGCCATGAGGCAGTCTTCAACATCGGCTGCAGACTCACCCACCCCCACTGCTGCTGTTCCACCTCTGACACCTCAGACACTTCACACCTCCTCTATTCACCCTGCTCACTCCTCCCCACCCCCAACAACAGCATCCAATACACACTCAACACAAGGCTCCAGCCTGTCTCTCTCAACCACCCAGGTTAGGAGGGAACTGAGGAGGATTAAAGCCAAGAAGGCAGCGGGTCCAGATGGCATCAGCTCGAGGGTCGTCAGGTCCTGCGCGGACCAACTGTGTGGTGTGATGGAGCACCTCTTCAACCTGAGCCTGAGGCTGGGAAGAGTCCAACAGCTCTGGAAAACCTCCTGTGTTGTACCAGTGCCAAAGACTTCACGCCCCAAGGACCTCAACAGCTACAGGCCGGTGGCTCTGACATCCCACCTGATGAAGACCCTGGAGCGGCTGGTCCTGGCTCAGCTTCGGCGCCTTGTGAGCTTATCACTGGATCCACTTCAGTTTGCCTACCAGCCTGGCATTGGAGCGGATGATGCCGTCATTCACCTCCTACATCGTTCCCTCACTCACCTGGAGACCACTGGAAGCACTGTGAGAATCATGTTCTTTGATTTCTCCAGTGCCTTCAACACTATTCTTCCCTCGGTTCTGAAGGACAAGCTGGAGAACTCTGGAGTGGACCATCACCTCACTACCTGGATTTTGGACTACCTCACCGACCGACCACAGTATGTGAGGACTCAGGGCTGTGTGTCGGACAGGGTCGTCTGCAGTACGGGGGCCCCACAGGGAACGGTTCTGGCTCCGTTCCTCTTCACCATCTACACTGCAGACTTCTCCCACAACTCCACCCAGTGCTTCCTGCAGAAGTTCTCTGATGACTCTGCTATAGTCGGCCTCATCACTGATGGGGACGACAAGGAGTACAGAGGACTGACTCAGGACTTTGTGGACTGGTGCCAGCTGAACTACCTCCAGATCAATGCCAGTAAAACCAAGGACCTGGTGGTAGACTTCCGCAGGCACAAACATCCTCCACTGCAACCACTGAACATCCAAGGTATGGACATTGAGACTGTGGACAGCTACAGGTACCTTGGTGTTCATCTGAACAACAAACTGGACTGGACTCATAACTCAGACACCCTCTACAGGAAAGGGCAGAGCAGACTGTACCTGCTGCGGAGACTCAGGTCGTTTGGAGTGGAGGGCCCACTCCTGAAGACCTTCTATGACTCTGTGGTGGCCTCAGCCATCTTTTATGGTGTGGTCTGCTGGGGCGGCAGCATCTCTTCTGGGGACAGGAAGAGACTGAACAGGCTGATCCGCAGGGCCAGCTCTGTTCTAGGATGCCCTCTGGACCCAGTGGAGGTGGTGAGTGACAGGAGAATGGTGGCTAAGCTGTCATCCCTGATGGACAACATCTCCCACCCCATGCATGAGACTGTGACAGCACTGAGCAGCTCCTTCAGTGGGAGACTGCGGCACCCACGGTGTGGGACGGAGAGATTTCGCAGGTCTTTCCTCCCCACTGCTGTCAGACTGCACAACAAAGACTCCAACTGATCAACACACACATTCACACATGTGCAATAACACTAATGTGCAATAATCTTTTCTGGCATCGTTGTATTTTTACTGAGTTGTATATAGCACTTGTATTCTATTTTTATCTTATTGCATATTTTATTCTATTTTATTCTACTGTATATAGTATTTTATTTTATTCTATTCTGTACAGTTGTGTACTGTATTTATTCTTATTTTATTTTATTCTAATTTTTGCTTCATAACTTTTGCACTGTCCACTTCCTGCTGTGACAAAACAAATTTCCCACGTGTGGGACTAATAAAGGTTATCTTATCTTATCTTATCTAACACAGAGAGACAGCCCACCATTCACATTCACATCTACGGCCATTGTAAAATTACCAGTCAACCTAACCTCAAAAACAGTCCAAATTTCTTTGGACTGTGGTAGCAAACTGGAGTACCTCCTGCGAAAATGCAAAGTCTACAGAGAAACGTCCTAGCCAGATGGCAGATTCAAACCCAGGACCTTCATGCTGTGAGGTACCAGTGCTAACCACCATGCTACCATGCAGCTTTAACATGTAAAAAAACTATTATGTTAAATTAATCTAGTAATTATCATTAATCTATTATTATTTTTAAAACATCTGATTCTGTTGCATTCAAGTGTTTACAAGATCAACTATTGTTCCCTGATGTGCCTCCATTTCATTCTTTCCATTTTCTTCTTGTTCTTTAGTCTTAAACCTTTTTTTCATCTTTTGTTTGATGTGTGATTTTTTTCCTCCATTCAAGACAAAAAAACTGGCGCTGCACCTTTATGAGAGTGTAGTTATTAAACCTGCTTCGATACAGACTCGATATTGGAGAGCGGATTGGAATTAGGCCTCTGACATTTTCTGGGCAGCCATCCACTTTCCTATGGTCCCCTGGGTTTGTGAGAAAGTTTTTGGGTTTTTTTTCACATTTAGTCAACACTTACATTTTCAATCATCCTTATACAGTTTGCATTGCTGATGCCTTATTTTTTTTAAGTAACTGTTAGATAAACCGATGGGGGCAGTTAAATCTTTTGTATGTGTGTGTGAAATTCTCTTTTGTCAGAGAAATTAATTTCAAATGGGGGCTGGTCCAAGGGTTGGCACAGCGGTCACCTAACAGCAAGAAAACACATGCTGGAACATGATACTGAAGTTCCTTTATACCCGTGTCAAGGTTTTCTTCACAGAAGTTTCAACCGTGAAGTCATTTTTGCAAAGTTATGAGATCTACAGCAACACATATGCTCAGCTTGACCCATAGTGAATCTGGCCATGTGCGAATTTGCCGAAGTCACTGAGAATGGAAAGTTCTGTAGGAAATTCTGTACTGTAGCTGCACCTCTTACAAGTGCTTTCAGCTCCAAAAATGAGTTTCAGTGAACACCTGTTTGTCAGAAAGCTTTTGAGGAGGTTAAGATCCTTAATTTATTCCCCAGAAGTTTTGATAGCCTCCTGAGTAGATATGCCTAAACAAGTGGATACTAAAGTGGGAGCTCAACTCTTTCCAGTTGAATGAGTTAGTTGTTGACTAAAGGGTAGAACATTTCCTTGCCTTTTCTTAGTCCATGTAGGGACATTGGGTTGGAAAAGATGATGCTATGACCTGAAATCACCTGTCATTGCATTGTCTTTTTGGACCACTTCTTCTTCTTCTTGCCCCAGTTTATTCTGGCAACATCTTGGGTGAGTCATCAGAGGCTGCTACACCTCTGAAAGGTGGGGGTGCATAAGGTTGCAGAAACCTGCTGTTTTAGGTCATGCTCTCTCTCTTTCTGCACAGCCCTCCACTTTTTCTGGGGCTCGGTCGGATTTCTACTTTACTTTATTTTTAAACCATTATCTAACACTTTTACATTCATGTGAAATCACCTGGCAATACTCATGCCTTAGACTTTCAGACCCCACTGTAAGTTTGAGAAATGGTGAAATAAACTGATTGGACAATTCAATCATTTTTGTGTGCGTCTGTGTGGGCTCTCACATGGCAAGACACTTCATTACTGGCAATGTGGAATACTGCGAGTGTTGAGCCGTGTGGAGCACAGAGGTTTGCATACAGCTGTAAGCCACTAGTGAAGTATGAAATAAAACATCAGCTCCTCAGAGTGGACTACTCGTTCCAAATGCTGAGATTATCACCTCCTCTCTGTCTCGACTGAAATGCAATTTGTTTTCTGTCTGGAAAAAAGTATGAAAGAAGAAAAAAAAAAAGGACCAGAATGAAGAACTGGAAGTTTGTAGCTTATTAGAATGCAAATGTGCTCCGGGGTGAGGTTTTGCCAGCCGTTATCAGTTGACATCACAGGGAGAAAGTCACCGCTGTGACTCATTCAGGGAAACATGACATTTAGGAGATAATCGGTCTGTCTTGCTGCAATTGTTCTTCAACTTTTCTGCAGTGTGAAACCTTCACACGCTTTTTCAGAGGCTATCTGAGCTGCATAACACCCTTTGTCCTGTCCTCTGGCAAGGCTTTGCTGAAAGGAGAGAAAACTGTGGAATATGAGCATCTGATAGAAATCCATATCAAAGTGGTTTAAATTTCAAATGTACAGAGTGTGGATCCTCAGCTGTTTTTGTTCCGTGTCTCTATTTTTGAAATGAGGAAGTGTGCAATATCATCAAGCCCCCCAAAAATCAGCTAATTTTGAAAACAGCGAGATACGGAAATGAGCAGAGGTTAAAGTTTAAAAAAAATGTTTTATTCTTTTACAGTCGATAGTGTATTTAGTTTATCACTGTGCCAAATACGTCTCCAAGATGATTTTCTTGCCCAGCTGCAAAGTGTGAATTGCTCTCCCATCACAAATGAAAGAGAGAGAGATCCGTACACCCCCTCACTCTGTGAACATTATAGACAGTTTGTGCTGCATAATTTAACTCCATCTGTGAAGAAATGTGAAGCTTGAGGAGGGGGAAAAAAAGCCGTGAAAAATATGGTCTCCCGTGTTCTCTAAGCCACTTTTCATACTGTAGATGGGTGGTATAATAACATTTTCTATCAGTGACAGATAGACATTTAAGGTAAAGAAAGGTATGGAGGCGTACAAAGAAGCAATTTGCAAACTTAGGAAATCCTTTTTTTAAACTTTTTTTATTCTTAATACTTCATTTAAGATTTATTCCTCTGATGACTCATCAGAGTTCCTCAATATTCTTTATGCAGCTTACCTTTATCCTCTCATCTATAAACCAACTAGAATAACAAATACATCTGCAGCAACATATTTCCTAACTCTTTTGAGTGTTGTTAT
The DNA here is from genome assembly GCF_036321145.2 of Pelmatolapia mariae. Classification (NCBI taxonomy): domain Eukaryota; kingdom Metazoa; phylum Chordata; class Actinopteri; order Cichliformes; family Cichlidae; genus Pelmatolapia; species Pelmatolapia mariae. The sequence goes on along the minus strand of NC_086235.1, from coordinate 11,775,096 downwards.
TTTAAATTATTGTACAGTGTTTCAGAGTCAGTGTAACTAATACTGGCTTCCACCATAAAGAGAGGATTAGAGGAGCGAATGTCATAGGTTTAATAACAGAAATCAAGACTCTTGATGAAGGAGATCCAGTGGGTCAAATTGCTCAATAATCAGGTGCATCTCAAATTTATTAATATATTCAAATACATATTTGAAAATTTTATAAGCCGCTAAACTTTAAGCCCTGGATCCCTCCAGACTTACAGAGACAGTCTATTAAAAATAAAAAAGCTGTATATAAAAAACATTGTTAGCCCAGTACCATTCAATATTGTAGTTTATAAAACTATAAGAATAATTTATTTACAAACTGAAAAAATTAATCAAAGACTTCTCTAAAAAATTATACTTCTACTATGTTTTCTAATATTTTGAAGAAAAATAGTATATACCACAGCACAGCACCTTCATAGCATAATAAAATTTTATGTAAATCATTGAGACTGGTGCCTGCATTGAAATGTAGCACAAAGCAAGGCCAGAGGAGACAGCATAAATTGAGAAATAGACTAGGCTCATCTATGTTGATACTGTTATTTCCATTGTGGGTAATTACAGATCATAGAGCTGATCAGTTGTGTTTGCATCCAAAAATCAACATGCTTGTTGTTTTTTTTTCACCTTGAAAGCATGTCCAAGACGAGTACTATATGAGAAACAAGGGATGGATTCAGGGGGAAAACGACACCATTGCGTGCTCCCTCAAAACTCTTCATAAAATCCGAGCGTCAGCGATCCGCGGTTTGCACGCAGCAGCTCCGAAAGCCATGTGTTCTGTGGGGAGCTCTCTTCTCATCAGGTCGGCTGGTTCTGATCTGTGAGAGAGGTATGTTTCAGTTCATTACAGCTTTGTCTTGCTAATTTGATTCTCAGTTCAAATGCACAGTGTGATGCAGCTAATCAATAAATCAATCAAAAGTAATAAATCAGAGCTCTACTGGAACAGTTGGGAGGTGACTCATTCAATCCACAGTGGACACGGACAGATACACTTCTGAAAAGATCTTCAGTTTAAGTTTTGCTTCACGAAACTCAGGAATATGGAAAGTGAGACCAAAATCAATCATAAATAAAAATAAATAAATATAATTGAAACCGAATCCACTTGTTAAGGATTTTTGATGGCCAAAGTCCACTGTGCATGTCATGATTAAACAACACAAGCAGCCAGCTCTATGCAGAGCACTAATAGCTGCAGTAATTAAAGAGGCCTCAATCATCCTCACCTTCAGTTAGGCATGTGTATAAAAGCCGGGGTTGTATCTGAGGTTGAAGCCGAGTTAATGAGGTTCACAACACTACAGAGCGATGTTGTTTCTCCTGTTTTTTGCCCAGTGCTTCCACTCCACTGACCTCAGCTCATTACCACACATGAGAAAAGGTGTCAGTGGCGATGTGACCCCTGTGGTCCGATTCATTACCCCACATCCTGCCGCCTGCCTCCCCCAGGAACAAGCTGCACATTCAAGATGATGGTGAGAGATAGCAAAGGAAGAGGAAGAGTGATAAAATCAGAAGGAGAGGGAAAGAGAAATGAGAACACACAATGTCCAGAAGGAGGTGTCTCACTTTGGTGAAGGGGCTGATTAACAAATGCCCCTAATTTATGATCCGTTCATGATGTATTGCCACATTTGGGATTCTGCACAAGTTGCGGAGGACAAACAAACTTGGAGAACTAAGACTTTGTCATCAGAGCATCAGCAGTCGATGCAAAATATCCACAACGTGTTCTGACCAAAGAATAATCAAGTGTGAAATTCAGCGTTGACAGGGCTATGTTTAAAAACCTTTCAACACAAAGGATTACACCAATTCCAAAAAAAAAAAGAGGAAAAAAATCGTGCTGCAGGCTTTGAGCTGTCCTGTATGGAAGTGTAATTACATCAGTGTCTCCATATGAATCAGCACAGTGAGGTGCAGAAAGCCCGACACATCATCTCTCAGCGGTGCTAAATTAGCTTTTGGAAGTGTCATGTCAGAGTTGTTGGACTCATCCTCAGCAGGAATCCTTCCCTCCTTATTTTCATTCTTATTTCTCCCCCTCGACCTGTCAGCTCTCATATCGCTGCTGCAGTGTTAGACGAGGCCTCTCACCCTACAGAGCATTGCTGAAACCCTGTTCTTCTTTCCCTGTGGCAGCCTGTCACCCACATACACCCCATCCCATCACTCCTCCCTCTCCTGTCTCTTTATTTCCCATTTGCCTATCATTTCTTGGGGTGTTTGCAAGCAAGCTGAAAGAGCAAGCAGATGACCTACGCGTGCTAGCCTATAACTTGCTCAAACAGCTCTTGATTCCTCTATTTACCATTCCCCCCTCCTTCTCTCTCTTTACCTCGCTCTCCTCCCTTCTTGTCTGTTTCGGTTGATCCCACAGTCTGTTTCCTTGTCTACATTGTGGTATCGTCCTCGCTTCGAGGTCACAGAGTGAGACACCGCCAATCCTCCAAGAAAGCTTAGTCTAATCACCCTTCCTATGCTCCTGTTAACTCTGTGAGATTGAGGAAACAGTTGAAGGTGCACTACTAATGAGGATATGCTGTGTTTCCTCTCAAGGTAAAATTGGCATATATGGGGGTAGTTCTGATTTAGTATACAGTAACTTGGATTATACTGCAGCAATAACAATTGCTGAGAAGTGGGAATGCAGTGAAATAACTCAAAACAAGTCAGATGGAGCACGAAACACAAGCAAAACCTTCATGATCAGAAATGCTATAAATAAACCACTACTTTATAATGAACAAGCTTTTGAGCTCTGAGAAGCAGGGGAAAAGGTCTAAGGAGCTAAACATTTTCAGGCAATATTTTATCCTAAAATACTTAAAAAAAATAATTATATTTCTACAGCTTATCTAAACAATGCATGTGAATAGGCAATGCCATTGTGGGTATGATATGTCCAAAATGCTTGTTGCTGGAGTTTCTGCCTCAAATTTCTTTGTTTACAAAGCAAACTAAAAGAGCATCAGCGAAAAAACCAAAAAAACCAAAAACTGCAACACAGAGCTAAAAAACGTTTTTCAAACCAAACGAGTCTATATTGGTAAAATACAGATGATTATGAGCAAGTCAGATATGATCATTAGCCTAATAATATTGAAGCTGTAACGACAAGCTGCTGTTTCCTTAAATTGCTGCTAATAATGTGGGCAATTTCAGACTTGCAGTTCTTTATATGTTGTTCTGGGTTCTTTTTTGACCTCCTGGATGAGTCACACTGCACTCTCAGAGTAATTTTGGTTGGTCGGCCACTAAGGTTCACCACTGCTCCAAATTTTCTTATTTTGTGGATATTGACTCTCGCTGTGGTTTGCTGGAGGCTTTGTAACCCTTTCCAGACAGATGTCAGTGGCTTTCTTAGATTGTGGCATGATGTGTTGCTTTTTGAGATTTTTTTAAACCTATTTCACTTTGTCCGAAAGGTCATATTTAAGGGATTTCTTTATTTAGCAGGTCTGGCTGTAATCAGTAACCTGAACTCATGTGCATGGTAGTTAACCATGTTATCTTGCTTTTCATTCATAATGAATACCCTTGCATTTAATGGCATCCCAACAGAAAGACCACAAATTGTTGGGGGTCTTCTGTGATGAATTCCACCACATGTGTGAGGCTGACAGTTATGAGCACGAACCATCTGAGCCCTGCATTACATTTTCTCTCATGGAAGAGTTACATTTAAATTGCCAGTTGTTTACACAGTACATTTATATATAACTGACCAGTTATAGCTCTTGGAGTCCATGTTGCAACAGCATAAAGCTACATTTGTGGGAAGATTTATATAATTACAGTACACCATAGGGTATGTGTCTTGTATTTAAAAGGCACAAAGTAATGTACTATCTAAAGCCTTATTTAAACAACTGTTCTGTGTGGCTGCTTGAAACTTCTCCCGATTAAGTATTTTTACTGTTGTTGTTTTGGTGCTTGGTCCCTGTAATGTTTTTTGCTTTATCAGTCCTCTTTTATGCAGCTTAAATAAGTTATCGCTGTAAGTTTTAGGGGGTTCTTGCTCCCAGGAAACAGTGCAAACCATGGAGCCACTGTGGTTCATATATTTGATGGTAAAATATGCCGGGTACTTTCTAAGAGTGTGTCAGACTCCTCAGACGTTTGATATTTAGCCAAGTGACTTCATCTTTGCATTTGATCTGAACCGAGGCATCTAAACGGAACCACTGCTGTGAAGACAATAGAAAGGGTTTGACTTCTTTCTCTTTCCTTTGAATTCTGCTCTCCCTTATGCTTGCACTGCCCTGTTTCTCCCTTGTTTGTCACTCCTATAAACAGTTCTTGATCGCTACAGACAGAGAAGGCAGCCCCATGTGCAAAGAGTGCAAGCAGCGGGAGCAGCATGGAGTGCTAAATATGACTTCTTCACCAGGTCTCACTAATGGCAAGGCAGTATGACTTCTACAGCTTCTCCTACCATAGTATTTCACTTCCTCTTTCTCTAATGGGCTGGTGCATGCCAGACAAATGAGCGCGCCCTGACTGGCCAGGGTCCAGTTCCTCCCCTTCTACTGGAATGACCATGCTCATTATCTCATTTAGCTCCGTGGTCAATGCAAACAACACAATCCACACTTTTCTTCTGAACCTCTCCTTCTTCTTTTTCTCTCTCTAGGGATTCTGAGCCATCTGGTTCTGTCAGTAGTGGTGAAATGTGAAGGTTGGGTGTGGGAGGATGAATGCTATCAAAGGGGCCTGTCCTGCACTTGATCAAGGGAGAAATCCTGCAGGTGGCTGGCTGCTTGTCTCAGGAGTAACATGGCCAGAGGCAAGAGATCCACACAGGAGAGGTGAGACGATCATGATTTCTGGGTGGAGTCGCGCACAATATGTGGATTTTTGAGCTCAGTTTGAGTTATTTTTATTAATGTGTTGGAAGAGCAGAAAAAAAGAGAGGAGGACTTTTGTTTTGATTTTTAGATGTTGTGATATTTCCCCTGTGTAGGCTCTCACATCAATTACCTGAAGTGCCTGGCAGCCAGTGCAACAAATGGAGATCCCAGTCGCTCTTTATCATAGCTCTGACATTCAATATTAAAAATACATTCAAGCATGATTGAATGTTTGATGGTGTTATTCTATGACTGTGTCTGTGGGCTGCATATCATTTGGTGCATTTGCAGAGGCAAACATGAAATGTTATCCCTTCCAGCGTTCACTACTCTTGAAGATTTTTTAGCTGCTTTTCATCCTCACTGTTGTATCTTTGCAAACAAGGCGATTTGGCTTGTGTGTTGAATTGTTGTTTGCACAGAAAATGTGCGAGACACGAGTCAGAGTGTGGTGTAAATCACACATCTTGTCCGGCAAACTCGCATTAATCTCATTTGTTCCCTTCCATTATCTCTGCATCTAGCTGTCTAATCATAGACTCCAGGGGCAGAACTGCATTCCTCCATATCAAACAAGATAACTGCACATTGACAGTCAGAAAATAAAGTGCTGATGGCCTCTGACAAAAAACCTGATAGGGGGCATCACTCATCCAGCACTTAATCCCAACTGTGATCTAGAGTACCAATTAACTATGCTGCAAAATGGCTTCAGCACTTTAGAAATGGCCACCACCAGTGAAATGGAGTTTTCTGAGGGTACAGGCAACAATCTCTCTGGGGGATTTAGCTCCTTTTTCAGAGTCCAGATCAAATGAAAAATGAATCATTCTGCAGAGGGAAGAATATGACGCATGACTAAAGGGGATGAGGGAGCCGGTGGTGGGGATTTAGAAAAGGCCAAAGGGAAGTACTGTAATGAAAACTGTAACAGTTGGAGGCTGGCTCTGGACCAACATGGACTGTACGAGGAAGCAAATATTTTAATTAAATTTTATTCTCAAAGTCCGAATGACCACATCCAATAACAACTCAAGGGTTCATCAAGAAAGAAAGGTGGATTTTATTTGCATTAAAATGGTCTCTGTTTCAGAAGTTATGTATAGATTGTCTATATTGGAAAAATACCGCATGTAATCTTGCACCTTTTCATCTCTTTGCAATGCTGGAGAAAAGTGCTGACACACAAAAGAATGTTGCCAGTGAACTATTTGCACAATCTGTCACAGTGGTGAAGAATTAAGCTCATTCGGTGTTCACCTCAAAACTCACAAGTGGTTCTCTAACCATCATCTAAATTAAACGGTGAATTCAGGCATTTTTCTTATTCATTCAGTGAGTTTGCCACCTGTCATAACTACAGCCTACTCTCTGGTTTTGAAGAGCTTGAAATGCATCTTATATTCTTCACCAGTGCAATGACTGAAGAGTGAAGATGCTGAAATCCACGGAAGTAAAAACACAAAACAAAACAAAAGTAGAAAGTTTAACGTAGAATACAAAAACATGTGAGACCTCCTTGCTACATAAACATGCATTAGAATATGTGGCTCCCCCTTAACAATACAGTGTAGTGATGGGATTTCCGGCTCTTTTTAGAGAACCGGCTCTTTCGGCTCGGCTCACTAAAAAGAGTCGGCTCTTTCGGCTCCCAACCGGCTCTTCAGGTTGTTTTGTTGCTTTAATTAATTTATTATTAACAACAATATAAAATTATGCACAAAAGGAATTACTAATGTAAAAAAACTCCAGTGGTTTTATTTATAAATGTTTATATATAAATATATACAGTGGCACCTAGAGACAAAGCACGTACAAACTCCAAAGCACGTACAAACTCCAAAGCACGTACAAACTCCAAAACACGTACAAACTCCAAAACACATACAAACTCCAAAACACATTTCTAGCATTAACTGAACTTCCAAAACAGAGCTACCTAGATCACTTAAATTACACAATTGAAAACATATGTGTATTGTTTGTGTATTTATACACAAGCACTCATATATATTGAAATAATTTAAAAAAAAAATGTTCATTTACCTGTTACTACCACACACCAAATCCGGTCGTTGGTACTTCCTGGCTTGTGTAGCCACTAGGTAACAAAAGCTCAGCACTGCGCCTAGCATCCTGGAGCACTTCTGTTGTGTTTTGGATGTGCTTCGGAGTTTGTACGTGCTTCGGGGTTTGTACACGTTTTGGAGTTTTTACGTGTTTTGGAGTTTTTACGTGTTTTAGAGTTTTTACGCGTTTTTGAGTTTTTACGTGCTTCGGAGTTTGTACGTGTTTTGGAGTTTTTACGTGTTTTGTCTCTAGCAGCTACCGTAAATATACTTTTATTTATTCACTCCACATAAAATGTAATAAATAAATCATATAATACAAAAACCAACTATTTACATTTCAACTTTTAACTATTTAAATTTTCAGCTTTTTCCTTTTAAACAAATTTAAAGTGAAACAACACAAAACGCTGCAAACCACAACACGATTAAATATAAATTAAAATATGAAAACAAAAAGAAGATGCACATTCTCTGTCATATAGGCCTGCATGAATACATTTTCTGAATCCTTTATCATCCGCAACTGAAAATAGTTGTGGATGATTACGATACCCTTCTAATGTGACGTTGTTGTCCCTGGCTCTCTTTCCCTCCGGCTCTGTTCCTGTGCTACTGCGTGTGTAACTACCGCCCCTCCCCCCTCTTCCCAGCAAAGCACAAGGCTCGCCTGTGGAGTGAAGCGGAAAAAAAGGGTGAGAGAAAGAAAAAAAAAAAAACCCCATGGCTCCCAATAAGGAGCCGGCTCACGTCGTTCACTTCAAAGACCTGGCTCTAAGAGCCATTTCGTTCGCGAATGACCCATCACTAATACAGTGGCCACACTGAAGCAGAAGACAGCGGGGCTTAGAAATAATGGTTACAATTGTTTCATTCTGTTTAGTGTTGCACAAGAGTAGAATATTCCACAAGTATAGAAAAAAAAACGTGTATGAATGTGTGTGTGTTGTTACAACATGTCTAAATGCATTGAGTTGCTGCTACTTGATTGGTTGATTAGATATTTGCAGTTAAACGGGCATACCTAATAAAGTCTCCATTGAAATATGCATTAAAGACAACACTGATTTTTCCTATGGTGCCACACCAGGTCCCTGCTTTAGCCATTGCACTGACAGTGATGGGAATAACGGCGTTACAAGTAACGGCGTTACTTTTTTCAGTAACGAGTAATCTAACTAATTACTATTCCTATCGTTACAACACCGTTACAGTTACTAACAAGAAAACGCGGTCCGTTACTATTTTTCAACAAACAGACGGTTGAAGCTGTGTTCAGCTTACCGCATCTTATATCAGTTGCACGGAAGGAGCTGTCTACGTAAGTACAGCTTTAAGCAGCTGCGCACTCCCGCGGACGGCAATCACGATCACTGTCTAGCACAACACCTGGAGCTAAGGGGGCAAAACAATCGCATGAGTGCTGCTGTTTGACTGAAGCAGAAGAATAAAGTAGTCGTGGTAAGCCAATCACATGATCACTTAAAGAGAAAGCAACAAGGTGATATATACCAGTTTTTAAATTGTGTTGATAGGCCACGTAAAACCAGAGTCATGATAAACAATATATACGCGGCGTTTTTTCCTCAATAGTTTCGTCACGTTAGCGCTAGCACTGACACATCGATTGCAGCTCTCTCACTCTAGATCGACCTAAAAAAAAACAAAACGGGGCGACGGCGAAAGAGAGAGAGAGCAGGAAAAGAGAGAGAGCGAGTTTTGAGATGCGAGAGATTGTGACGCTTAGCCTGTTTGGGGTGTGTAGTTAATGTGTTGGCTTGTGTAGTTAGTGTGTAGTGTTGTGGATAGTTTTGTGTTGTGTGTCAGAACAATGAGGCGACTGCTGTCTCCAGGTAGAAACAGGAGTGATACACCTGCTGCTGTCAGACCTGCAGGTATCAGGCTGTGATGTTCTCCTTTATAGTGGACAGAAATTATTTTTTGGAGTGGCACAAATAATTTGTGTAGCATCTTATTGAATGCAGAAGAGCTGATTGTTATGTAAATAGTTTGAAATGGTTATTTTAAAAAAGGGTAAAAGGTAAATGGATGCAAATAAGTTTGTTGTTTGCAAAACTTGTGCATAGGATTTTAAAATTGACAATTTATTTTTGCATTTAAAGTTATGAAATATGATTCATTAAACATGTTTGTGGTTGTTACAGTAAAAAAATGTAACTTTTTCTACTCTGATTTTATGGTTTTTGTCTGATTTTAGATCAATTGTGTTAATACAGTATGTCAAAATGAAAACATAGCTGTAAATTCAGACACATGAGGTTGTGCTGAAAAGGATGATACCAAACAAGGCAAAGTAAATAGTTTTTAAAGGTGAAATGTGGAGGGAAAATCAAAAGTATTAAAAAATGGCTAATTATACCCTGGACCCCAGAGGATTAAACGGTTTTTTTAAAAGTCACGCAATAGTTACTTTTCAAGTAATTAATTACTTTTAGAATATTGTAACTCAGTTACTAACTCAGTTACTTTTTTGAAGAAGTAACTAGTAACTATAATTGAATTACTTTTTCAAAGTAACTTGCCCAACACTGGCCACTGATGAGAATTCTATTTTTATGTTTTCCATCCTGCATTTAATGAATGCTGAAAAGTTAAGTTGACCTCTCTTTGTTTCCCAGCAATTAAAATTTAGAAAAAGAAGATAAAAAACCCCCTCAAAAGCAACATTCTCACCCAAGTGTAGAAGAACTCTTTTTAAACAAAATTAGCCCAACCACCAGCTTTCATTTCTTTCATTTCCCGAGAAATTCATCACATAAATTTGATTTATGAGAAATTATGAAGTTTATCGGAGGGTACAAGATATGTATATCCTTGGTAATAAAAGGGTTTTTTTTTTCCTGACATTTACTTCGATGTGAACCATAATTTTGTACTCTCTGTATCAGATATTTTAATGTGGCATTAATATTTAAAACAGAATGAATTATTATTATATGGATTTCAGCAGATTATCTGAGGAAAAACTTGGGTCGCTCATATTTATTCCTCTGACTCTTTCCTTTAATTTCTCTGAGTCCCAGTTTAAATCTGCAGCCAGTGTTTGCTATTCTTTAAAACTAGTAGCAGTGATTGGGGTTGGGAGTTAATTGCATAAGGTAAGATTTCTAAACAATAAACAACTTATTTGAATCGTTGAAACAAACAAAAAAAAAAAAATCAGAAATTCACGCGACCTTGTGAATTATTTACTAAAAAAGAAAGACGGTGTAGCATGATATTTTTGATTAATATTTTAGCCTTTCATGGGTGCATCATTTATAAGTCTGGAGTCTTTTTGACACAGTCCAGGGATGTTTTCCCATGTTTCATTCCAGGTATGGTGCCATTATAATGACCACACTTGAACGTAGCTGATGTTGTTGCCTCTACCTCTGGCAGCCGCTGGAATAATGAGCCACTGATGAGTCACACCATGACAGCAGTGCAACTCAATTACCCAGCAACAACAAACACAGACCTGAAGAAGTGCAGTTTAATGGTCCTGAGGAGAAACAAAGCGTCTTGTTGGGCTGTCTAGTAGCTTCGAGATTTGTTTGAACGCCCTTCCTCATCAACTCCACTAAAGCACCTAAAGCAGCGCAGAGGTGGCGATGCCGTTCATTTTATATTAATGCAAATTTGTAGAGTTAATGACTCAGTCATAGAGTCAGACATAGGCACCGCCATCCCACACAACCACACATCAAACATTGGCACATCAATATCGTTTTGTAAACTTGTAATATCTTTCTGTTCTTCTGGGAAAAAAGCACTAGCGTTGGTCCTAAAGGTCACTTTCTCTCAGTAACTTTACAAAGCATCATTCATTCACATCACGTGGACCAAAAGTTTATCTCAATCATACAAATTTCATTTTAATATTTTTTATCCGACTCACTATTATTGCTACAAACAAGACCATACACACGCTCTCACTCTTTCTGGTTATTTACTATTGAAGAGGGCGAGGGTGGCTCTCATTCACACAGAAAGCATGGTGGGTGTTGATTAATACAGGGCATCAAATTCAAGTTGGCAGCCCCAGAAAAATAAACAGTCCACACTTTAATTAACTCTGCAGAAGAAAGAGTATGACTAAGTCAATATTTATCACGTCTGGCAATGGAGGCCCACGCTGGCGTCCCCCGCTAGGCCCAGCGCTAATTACCTGGAGGCCAACAGGAGCGCCGCGCAAAAATGATGAGATGTACGCTGGATTGTTTCTTACATTTCCCCCAAGTGCCAGGGGTAACACAAAGCAATCACATCAAGGAAAACACAAACAAAGGCATACACACCTACCATTTTGGTAATTGGCTCGAGAATGTGGACAGATGAAGAGATGCATGATTAAAGACTAAAATAATTTGTGTTACGAGAAACAGAGGTGGTGCGGTAACGTAGGACAACTTCCGCATGTGCTTCCAACTGATGAGAAGGACTCGATTAGAAGCAAAACCTCTAATTGTTAGTCAGAAAAAAAAAACGGTCAGGGAAAATCCTGGTTGTTTTGCTTGCTGCTGCAGTTTAAAATGTACATGCAAACACAGAAATTGAGGTAGGTTGAGCTGCGCACTTTGTAATAAACGAGTCTGCAAATAACTGGGGGTGGGTAACAGAAAACAAAATACTGGGAAGCATTTGTCTTCCAAGCTCCCAAGTTTGTACGTCAATAGTGAGTGTGCTGTGAGGACAGCGAACCAAAAAAAAGATATCATATTCCCTCCGCACAGCATGAAGAGTTGTCTTATCTACCACTGGGGAAAACATGCGTCTTTGAGGGAATAATTTTAATTAACTCCTCATTTAGGCATTTTGTCTTCAGTATCTCTTGCTTCCTTTGCCCCCGCTCTCTTCTTCCTTTCTTTTTCCCTCTGATATGAAATGGTTTCAGGCTCAACTTGCTGGTGTAATTGTCTCCAAAATGGCGCTATGAAGGTCGAAGCCGAGTAAGGGTCATTTGAATAATTTGATTATGGCACATTTTTTTAACCGGCAAAGCTCTTAATCCTGTGGCGAACAGGGAATGTTAATGAGTCACCTGCCTTGTTGTGCTCACTGATAACAGAAAGGGAAGAAACATTTAGATTTTTTTTCTTTTTTTAGGGGGGGGGGGAGGGGGAAGCAAACTACACAACATCCAAACACACAACTTCTAAATGGCATGCTGAGCTCTTTGGGGTATTATTTCCAACAAAATCATAATTGCCCCCAGCTGTCACACATATGTAGCGCAATAATTCATAAGCAATTAATGAGACAATGTGACCTCAGCAGATAGAACAGGGCTTCGCTCTCATCAGTTATCTACTTGCCAGCGCCACTGAAATAGCTGAAATGGAGCTTAACACACACTGGGGTATCCAATTTACACTTTTGAACATATCAGAACCTCAAACGGAGGAACTCCCTCAAAAATGGGAGAGAAAAAATGCTTTTCAGAGGGAAATTGCGTTTTTGGTAAAGGCACAAAGTGCACTCCTTCCAGATGTAAAATTGGGCCAAGACCATTTTTTAGAAGGAGAAGATAGGCCTATTGAATATCACTGTAAGTGCTAGTCAATTTTACACTATGAGCCCTGCAGTGAAACCTTCATTCTTTTTTTTTCCAAGCCTTTTTTTCCAGTCATTCTTCTGTAGTAGAGCTCACTAACAGTAATTGAAGAATTTCCATCATATGGATGATATTCTTAAGAAAGAACTGACAAAACATTATCAGGGCAGGGTGAGAAATTTTGTCAAAATGCCTGAGCAGTTATCATCATCCAGAGGTAAATTTCTGCTAACAGAACAGATGGACAGCACAGCATTTTGAAAAGGCATCATTTCGTAATTTAAGTAGGCAGCAGGATTTCACACTTTGTTAATTTGTATTCATTGTGAAGCTGAGAGACAGACCGGCGCAGGAATTTTTTACTGAAATATTCATTAGAATCCCGCAGGGCTTGTACCACTAAGACACTGGCATAACAGAGAAAGCAAATAACATCCCAACTAAATTCATTCAGGGTAAACATTTTGCCCTTCCAAACAAGTCACAATTACAGTGACTTAAGAGCTGCTCTCCCTTGGTGTTTATTTTCCCACCAGGAGAGGAAGGGAAACCGAATTCTTTTCCCTCTTTTCAATTTGAAAACAGTTTTTATGACAGTCTGGCATGATGAAATGCATGCTAATGTCTACTGCTAATGCAAATGCATACTAATAGTCTCAACCCCCATTTAACAATTCAAGATTGAGTGCTTCATTCTTATCTCAGCAAACGTGGAAGAAAAGTACACAGTGTGCTCAAGATAAAAAGACACTTCTTTTGACTAACACGACTCAAATTGTTAAAAAACAAAACAAAAAAGGGAAAAAAAAGTACATTCAAGACGAGCAATTTGCTATCACACACACAACAAGTGCAGGTTTTGGAGTTCACTGTCTCACTCAAGGACAAGGACCTTCAATATGCAGAGTGGCAACACATTCTCATTCCCATCACTTCCATTCTTTCAGATGCCTCTAGCAAAGATACAGCAAAAGAACAGCTTGTGTTCTTTATTTTTTGTGCCCTCATGCACTGGCCACTGCAGTATTAGAGACCAGGAGATAATAATGATAACAACTAGAAAGTGCATTTTCTGAAGAAACTGCAGTGTGAATGCTTGAATCTGAATGTATGCACTGAAATGAATTAATTGCTGAACTTAAGTTAAAAATGTTGAATGAGATGAAAAATACAGAAATTGTCGCCTGAAAACAAAAGTGCTGAACTGCTAAAAGCTAAAATCCACAGAGAAGAAGTTGGAAAATAGTTGAAAATGTTTTTAATTGTAAATTAGAAAAACCTAAGAAATGAGAAAAGAAAATTTTGACTCAGAAAACATCTGAATGAATATTAAAAGTTCATATTCTTTGAATCACTGAATGACTAAAATGTGATCCCTCAACTTAGATCCACACAGTTTACAAGGTTTACATCTCTGAGCTCTGAAAGACACTCTGTTGGAAAGAGAAGAACGATGCCTACGTTTTGAGGGTAAAATGATGGCTGTAGAGCAAACACTGTGGACACAGCAGCAGTTGAAAGAGAAGTGTTTAAGATGAATCTTGGCACAGTGAGAGACAGAGCTCGTTAGGCAGGCAGGTGTGAGCCTGGTTGCTATAGTGACTGCACCCAATGGCTCCATACACACGCACACAGACATGCACCTCACTTTTGCTGCTTAAAATGAACAGAAAAGTCAAGCCGAAACAAATCGCTCCCAAATGAAAAGTACATATCGTATTGACAAAATTCTTTCACCGTGAGCGCCAACAATGTCTAGTCTACTGAATTCTCAGTTTTCATGCCTGTGGAGTTTATTATATGGACGTGGTGACAGTGGAAAGACACCATGCTCTTCCGATTTTCAAACAAACCTTCTGAGCCATTTTAACATTGGAGTCTATGGAGCAGTTGGAGGGAGTAGGCTGTGCATTGGTGACAATTATGAAAGAACCATAACACCTAGTACAATAGTAAACACATTGGATGAAAGAGGACAGCGATGGCTACGTTTTGAGGGTAAAATCATACCTGTAGAGCAAACGCTGCGGACACAGCAGCAGTTTTAAAAAACATTTTAAGATTAATCTTTTTGCTTCTCTCACTGTAGCAGTTGAGCTGTCTCACTCTAGCGGCAACATTCCGTCCCATACACACCCATTATAAACTCTGAAACGGTCGAAAAAACATCATGAAACTTAAACTGGAACTGAAGAAAAAGTATAATAGATATTGAAAAGATAAATACAAGTTGAATAGTTGAATGTCTTGTCTTCGTTTTAAAGTTTGAATGGTGGCTCTATGTCAACATATGTGGAAGTAGTAAGAGTTTAAAAATGAGTGAGTTGAAGGAGAATTTGAAGGGTCTCCCCATTGAAATACATGGGAATTTTTTGTTGAAAAAAGTTAAATAAAATTAAAAATATAAATGTTAAAAATGAGAAAAATAGAAGCACACCATTCCAAAAGAAGAGGAATCTAACGGTGTTTGAATGGTTTTTCTAAGTTGAACGGTTTTGAAGGAGTAGGAGTACAAAAAACGTACGGAATAGATAATAAAATAGAATAATAAAGATTACAACAACAATACTGTGAATGCTTTTACAAGCATTCACACTAATGATAAGGTTCGTGTCCTGTTTGGTAGACATTACATTACTAAAGTTTTAGGGTTTTGTGTGCTTTATTTCGACTCGCTGATTAGCTTTAGTTTTATCTGCTTTCTACTTTCACTTTTACTTGCTGCTCTGTTAGGTTTAGGCCCTGGAAATGAGAACAGCCTGGGGCCTGAAGGAGCCATGGATCAAACCACTGACCTTCCGATTAGTGGAAGACCAGTCTACCGAGCCACAGCCAGCCCATACTGGGGGCAGTGAATGCTCATCACTGGATTAAGACCTAGGATTGTCAGCAGCATGCATCCTGAGCCACAAGTAGCTCTGAAACACAGGTTTTCAGGCAGTTTTTTCTTTCTGTCATTAAGTAAGTCTCCATCAGTACACTGGCATGAGCACAGCAGCTGGTAGTGTGTTTACCACAGAGTCTTTGGAGTTGCGATGCCTCTGGGTGTTCTGGTCCAAACGGAGCTGGGACTATCCATTGCTGGAGGGCAGTCTCCAAGAGGCCTCACTGGTTTCTGTTCATACCAAAACTGATGAATTTCAATTGGATGTATGAATATGCATGTGTTTTGACTGTGTTTCTTGTCTCCATGTTGAATAGTGAAAATCGATGTCACTATGGCTACACACTGATGCAGCAACTGAAAGAGTCCCAATTCTGATGTGTAATGTCACCTGTGGCACAGATCTGATGTACAGGAGAAACATAACAATGCATGGAGACACACTTGTTTTCCATTCTGAGCTGCACTAGGGGTACAAAAATTGGACCCCTGGGCATGCAAATCTGCAAGTGTCTCCATGACGGTACATAAATATTACATAATTAACCTGAGAAAAATGTCATGATTTTTCAAGCCCTTGGCAGCTTGGCTGTTAGAGTGTTGGCAAAGATGCCGGGAAGACAAATGATGGAAGGAAACCAAAAAAAAGAAAGAAAAAACCCTAAAAAAACCTAAAATAATTGGTATTTTGGGAGATGGCTCCCAGACTCGGATCTTAAAAGCAAAGAACACATCAGAATGTGTTAAAAACAGGAAACAGGAAAATTGTGCCTGCCAGACATAATTTTCTTGACTGTTAAGTTGAACTTGTTTACATTTTTTTTAGAATCATGTCATTTATGATTGCAGACATGACATACTGAGGTAGATGGAAGCTGTACAAACCAATTATTTAATGCAAAATGAGTAAATGCAAATGGCCTGCATTTTTATATAGCGCCTTACTGGTCCCTAAGGACCCCAAAGCGCTTTACATATCCAGTCATTCACCCATTCACACACTGGTGATGGTAAGCTACATCGTAGCCACAGCCACCCTGGGGCGCACTGACAGAGGCGAGGCTGCCGAACACTGGCGCCACCGGGCCCTCTGACCACCACCAGTAGGCAACGGGTGAAGTGTCTTGCCCAAGGACACAACGACCGAGACTGTCCAAGCCAGTGCTCGAACCGGCAACCTTCCGATTACAAGGCGAACACCTAACTCTTGAGCCACGATCGCCCCATATGTATCTGCATGTTTTCATGTATTTATTTACTCCCGTTTCACAAGGAGAATGCATATTAAAAATCATCTTTGTTTTTGATATACACAAAAAACAAGGTTCATCCATGTGCTTTTTGAATGTATGTTTGTGAGGGGCAGCCAATCAGAGGAAAGTTAGGGAAAACAGTGCTTTGAGACTGTGGCATAATTAAAATTACTGCGGCCATGTGCAGCGATTGCTTTATCTTTGGAAATATTTGCCGTAATTGTCTGTGATTGCAGTGATTAAATGTGATCTGTTTTTGATAATATGGCAACTATTTTTGATAAATTTCAAATCTTTTGCTGTCTGTTGCCAACTACAGTGTCCAACAAATTTATTAGGCCAACTGTCATAAAACATGAAAACACAAATATTTTAGAAATCTGTCAAAATCTTGTTAAAACTAGAAATTACACTGTAATTTATTAGGAATATAACAAACTGCATTCATGTTTTTATTCTTAAATCTGAGCCAGCACACTGAACTTATGAAAGTCAGAAATTAATCAAGCATAACAATGAACCATTAAAACTCATTTTTCTGTTCAGGCGTGCACATAAGCAATTTAGCAGCCTCATCAAAAAGTAATAATGTAGTAAGAACTATTCTTCTGATTTTTTTTGTTAAACAGTAAATGTAAAATTTCATGGATAACAACAATAATTATATTTCAGCATTGAATATATAATTTTGATTACAGACCTTGTGCATACAGGCGGATGCATTGCATAAACATAAATTAACAGTACCAATCAGGGCTGGACTGGGACAAAAAATCGTCCCGGGCATTTTGACTAGAGACCGGCACACCAGGTATTATAAGAAAAGCCATAAAGCCTTTGAATGGAAACAAACGCTGTTGTGACAGTGATGTACACTGTCTTGTTGGTATATATGATTTCTGTACGTTGTATATCAGATAAAAACTTTGGTTGTAAGATTCAGATAATTATTTAATAAAAGCTAGACATTTTAAATGAGAATAAGAAAGAAACGTATTTCTTTGTGCCCCCCTCTCCCTGTTAATGCCCTACCTGCCCCCCTGGCAAAACTTTGCTAGACCCGCCCCTGCACAGTTACCAGCTGTCAGCTACATAGAAAAAGGATCCTGGTGTTATTTGTCTCTCTGAAACAGTTCATAACTTCCCTTCAACTCATTCATGTTACCTAAAAGGTAAACCTGTTTCTCCATCACCTGTTCAGCTGTGATGATTCAGTAAGGACATCTCCTGGTTTCATCTTCATGTTTCCCTCTCACCAGATATCCAAACCGATATCATGACCAGCAGCTTTTACAGCTGTGGCTCCTGCAAACATCAGCTGATACTAGAAATTAATATTAAATAAATTCTAACAACAGCTGATCAAGCTTAAACGCGCTGCTGTTGTTTAGCGCGACATCTGCTGGTTTCCTGTTTCTGGCGCAAAGTGGGCGATAAACAAACAAGAGAGACAGGACTGGCATCAGAAATACCGATCAGCTGATCATTGATCAGTTTCATGACTGAATGAAAGAAGAAGAGGCAGCTGACAGCGTAAAGACGCAGAATAACTCCACCTTTGTGTCTTTTTCCATTCTAGCTGAAGTACGGAACAAACTGTGTTCCTTTTCAGCTCAATACGAAACACGTAATATTTTCTCTGAATACGGGACGATTCCATTTTTTAAGGGGTGGTTGGCAACTCTACTAACTAACCTTATGAATAAAATAAAGTTCACTATCAGTAACTTCATAGCACCCACCCAGCTGTATAGAAACTCCGACATGCTAGCTAGTACGCAGTACGACTTATTGTAACTGACTGTAAAAAGTCAGCACAACGAAAATAAACGCCACCTAAACTTGGTTTATATCTGACCCAGATAGACTGCAAGTCATAACTTCTTACCTGAAGTTCAGTTCACCTGACACTCAGACCGGCGGCCGCCTCGGGTCTCTCCTCCTCCCTCTTCCACTTTCCCTCATCCACCTGCTGGCCTCAGTGGAAGCTCCGCCATAGCCACCACCAAACAACTGAGCTATTTTTACACATCTGCCAGCATCTGGCCAATCCACCACCTTTCTCTGTTTATACCGTTACAAAAAAAACAAACAAACAAAAAAAAACCCATCGGCCCATAAAAACGAAAAATCACCATCGGACCACCGGGCAAATGCCCGGTATGCCCGATGGCCAGTCCAGCTATGGTACCAATACATGATACAATACATCATGCATACAGTAATATCCATCGCTCCACCAATGATTCCATTGGCCCCTGTATTGTGGAAATGATAAATATTTCTCTTCATACTAGCTCAGTTCCCAGCTTCTTTAAACAAGCTGTTGTTGAGCCAGTATTAAAGAAACCTCACCTGGATCCATCTTCCTAACAGTTAGGCCAATATCCAAATTGCCTTTTATATCGAAGATTTTAGAAAAAGTAGTAGTAGAACAATTTAACTATTTCCTGGATAAAAATGCTGTTATGGATACTTTCCAGTCTGGTTTTCGTAAATTTCATTCCACTGAAACGGCCTGACTTAGAGTATCTAGTGATATCTTGATGGCAGCAGACTCTGGAGAGTACACAGTTCTGGTTCTGTTGGATCTCAGCTCTGCTTTTGATGATGTAGGTCACAGTATCATGATAAACAGACTCAAGAACTTGTATGGGATTACTGGTGTTGTTTTAAAATGGTTTATGTCATATTTGTCTGAGAGATCTTGTACTGTTTGCATGAATCATGTGACATCAGAATCAACAGTTTTGCCGTGTGGGGTACCTCGGGGATCTGTCCTGGGTCCAATTGTCTTTCTACTTTATATATTCCCACTAGGCCAAATTATTAAGCGCTATAAAAATATCTCCTATCATCTCTATGCTGATGATATTCAACTGTACTTTTCCTTTTTCCTTCCTTCAAATTTTACTTACTTACTTACTTAAAGTAACTGAAATCAGCCAATCACGAAGCAAGTGTGCAGGAAGAAAATACAACTTTGTTTGACTTTTTTTTCTTTCTATCCACCTGGTGTGCAAATAACTATTGAGCCTTTGTAACACAAGTAATAATATAACTGTAGCTGTAAGAGTAATGTCCTGTAATTATTAAATTTAGTAAAGAAATGTGTAAAATTACTGTGTTACTGAAAATACTGTGTTTATAGTGACACATCACTTTGGAACATCCAACACTAGTCTCCAAACAAAACAATACAACGAGACAATATTTACTTAAAACATATATCAATAATCAAATTAAGCAAATGTAAGCCTTAACTTACTGAGAGAATAAAAAGCAAGTCAAATTACATATTAACACACTAACAGGCTTTGTTTCTGTAAAAAAGTAAAAGTGTGATAAACATCTGGCGACAGCATAATGACATGCTTATAATGAATGCTTCACTGTTATCAATGACCAACCCTGATGTGTGGGTGTCAAAGCCCTGCAGGCCACTTTGCGCTGAAAAATGATCCAGGACATGACAGGACATCTCCATATATACAATCTCATTTGTTTACTGTTCTAATAATTGGGAAAACTGTGTTGTGGTCGTATTGAGATAAGCTCTCGCTAACCTAATGCATAATTTGTGGAGGTGAATTTTGCTCAGCATTCTGCTCAGTAAATTGCTCAGCAGGTTTCTGGCAATGTGTGAAGAAGAATAAAAGAGCACTGCTGCCGAACATCAGCTCTAGCTGGCAAGCTGTATCACAGCCATGCTGTCTGCACTTCCTGGCTAGAATTTAAAAAGATGTAACATGTAAAGTAAGACATTTATTTTTATTTTAAAACAACATAGGAAACTCTTACCGTAGTTCTTGTCAAGTATTTAACTGTGTCTGGGTTTGGTCTGTTTAGAAAGCCTGTATCTATATATTTGATATTGTTTGCTTTTTTTGTAAATATACAGAAAAGCACAGATGCAGAGGTAATATAATGTATTTATGTATTCAACCAATTTCCAATACTAGTCATTTGTTGCGTATTTACACATGGAATTACTTATGATTACACTACATATAATAATAGTTGTAGGTTTTAGGTATGTGTTTCTATTTTTGATATAAAACAAGTAAAAAAAATGAGCCTGTAAAGCAACCAAAAGAAAACAATGCAGTCATATTTATATGGGAACTACCAAAGTGAGTTAATTGTACCTGTACTGCATCCAATGTTGCCTCCAGCTGATGCAATGGAGATGCACAGACACTCGTGAAATCGTGAAGAAATGTTACCCCACGGTCTGTCTGCACATTCTACACATCCTTCGTTCCCTTTTATCTTTGACAGGTATTCATGGATGCAGATGTCAATAAAGTTGTGGCAGCACGATGACATAAAAAGGAGCGCAAGTGTGAGCAAGCATGAACAGAGTTCCTCTTTTAAGTGGCAGGTAATTCAACATTTCAAACAGCTCAACAAATATCAGCAGACCAGACTGTTTTTGTGCAGTTTGACACACAATCTGTTATGTCAGCTAAAGGTACAGTGGCTTTATTTTTCACAGAGGAAACAAAACATTAATGTGTGATATCTTCACTCAGAGGATATAAAAAAAGAGAGGACAAGAGAACAAAAAAGATGATTTTTCAAAAGGAAGTACTGTTCAGAAACTGACATTTGTTAAACTGGAAATGTAAAGGTTGGATCTTATGTTCTATCTTTATCTGTCTATCTATTCTGATCTGTAGATCATTTGTTTTGAAATTATGTCGTTATTTCATAATGTGAAATGCTTTCCTGGGTGTTCAGCTGCTAGTCTGTTCTCAGGGTGGCTGTAGCTCAGGTGGCAGAGCAGGTCACTAACTAATCAGAAGGTTGGTGGTTTGATCCCCATCTGCTCCAGCCCAGTCTGCATGGCAAATATCCTTGGGCAAGATACTAACCCCAAGTTGTTCTCCAATGCATCCATCGGCATATGAATGAATGTTAGACAGCAAGCACTTCCATAGGAAGAGCATAGAAAAAAAGTGCAAATGGGTGAATGAGGCAAGTTGTGTAAAGCGCTTTGAGTGTTCAGAGTAGAAAAGTGCTATATAAGAACCAGTCCATTTACATCATTTCCTCTGTCCTAAGCTGTCAATCTCAATGCTGACATCATTGCTCTAATCCAATCATCTTCTTATCGCTTCAAACTTCCATTCTGCTAAATCTTATATTATATTGAAATTAATTATTTTTTCCCACTTCACCGCTCCACTGGCTTTTAGAGAGCCCTCACCTGCCAAAACCCACTTTACACAACTACAACAGTTAACAAGAGTTAATGTTATGATTGCAGGCTAGATTTAGATAAAATATCTACCTCTGCAATTTCCTTCTCATACAATTTACTGTTCAGTAACTAGTTGCAAAGTGTTAAAAACTGGTGATGCTAGATGAATGAAGCAGCTGTAAATAAGTGCCAGGTTGAGGTAATTAATTAAATTATCAACAGAAAAGAAAATTCTGCGCTTTTTAGATATCACAGTGATGAACTCCCTTTTTTCATGAGCAGAACTTTGATAATCTGATGATATTGATATAAATGGTTTAATAACAGAGGCCTGAGAGGTAATAAAGTATGAAAGAGGAGAGACAATCATAACTTGCATAAGCAATGACTCTGTGATAGTAATCAGTGTCTGATTTGACTGAAGGTTTGTCCCTAAGAGTTCTGAGTGGTTGGATGGTAAAAGTAGCATAACTATTCTGAAGACTCCCATCAAATGTCTGGGCTGAACTATTGGTTTCCACGCTGTAAACTGAATCTCTGCTATAAAAGCTGGTGTGCTAGTGTGTGTGATTACTGGGAACAGATGGAGATCCACTTCTTATTCTCTATTACCTGAATCTAGACTTTAGTGCCTCCTCTTTTAATTAGCTTGACAGTCATGATGTACTTTTTTAGCTTTTATGAAAAACTACCCAGCAGCACCTGGTGTCTCATTCGTTTCTCTTACCGCTGAGCTGAGCTGCTTAGAAATACCACAGTCTAATGTTGGCATCTGAACTGAGGCGCACACTGGGTTAAGTGTCATACCCAATTTCTCCAGGATTCACCAAATCTTCACTCGCTCTCACTTTCATTTTTCTAGATACTGAGCTGCTGTCACCCACCATACTTCCAATACCTAAGAGTCAGCATATCATACTCAGCACCTGGGGATAAAAAAAACCTCCATCTTCAAGCAGAGACTGAACTGAGCTTTCTTATTCGATGTGTGCACGAAAAATGTTGGCAGTGTTGTCACCTAAGCTAAGGTTTTCTCCATTCCTTGCATCTTTTGCCCTTCCCGTGTTGAAATCAGGCCAGAAATGTCACCTTTTTATGACTTATTGTTTTTGCTGAGCTGTTACAAATGTTCCTTTAATTGTACCTTTAATTCACTCTGGTGGTGGCCTGTTCTTGCTTGTACCTTGGCAGTGCCTGACGTTAGCCCTATTAGCACGGGACCGGTATTATGCAGGGATCTCACTTGATTAATGAATTGCTCTCCAACCTCTGTGTTTCGCAAAACACTGGTGATAGTATAATCCGGTGAAATACCTTAAGTGTGTACATTTATTAACACTACAGGATGGTATAAATTAATGATGTGTAAAAGTAAGTGAGACTGTCAACCAGTCATGAGTTCAGGTATTCTCAGGAGGCCTTTGCCTTTGCAGCAGGGAACTGTGGCTGCAATTACAAGCACAGCTGATTTTATACCAGATTAAAACCTGCAACAATCTCAGCAGTTTTTATAAGTCACCACATGTTCCCAGGTAGTTTATAATTGGTCCTGTGTGATTAGAGCTTATGTTAAATAAGCCTACAGTAGCAGAAGTCTCCAAATATTCCCGCTGCCAACTCCTGGATTCAGTTGCTCGCTCCCTTGGTGTGGCCAAATATGATCTGAGTGGCAGTGCTGGCTCCAGCCTGCAATGTCAACACGCGCTTTACCAGGATAAGTGAGAGAATTTTCCACAGCGGGCAGCTAAAGTTAGTTATTTCTGACTCATCTATGCAACCGGACCAATTTTAATTCTGTTTATTTTTTCCTCACATTCCAATAAAATAAAAGGAAAAGGCTAAAAAGGGCAGCACGATAAAATCAGACGAGATCAAGAATTTTATCAGGGCAAATCCTCTAGTAATTACGTAGAATAATGAGTTCCAATGCACTTCAACAATCTAATAAAAGACATCAATGGCATTTCCATTTTCAGATTTTAACTGGTAATTATAGCAGATCGAATAGGATAAAAGCTGGTAACGGATTTCTCAAGAGTCTTGGCTCTCCAGTTTATCCACAGAAATCTTGATGACTTGTTAAGATGAAAATGTCTCCCGACACAGAAGTAGAATTATCCAGTCTTCCTCTCTGTGTGTTCAGTGAAGTCAAAAAGAAGGTCTGCCAGTGTGAAGCAGATTTCAGATGTTTTAACATAGACTCAGACTTTAGTGAAACACGTCACTGAGTCTACCCTCAGCAATGTCCGCACTGAAGATAATGAGGATGGCCATCTTGTCCTGCTTGTTACCCTCAGCTCTGAATGTGCAGAATCATACAGAGAGACAGTGACCGCTACTGAGGCCTGAGATACTGCCTGTGCTGTATTTCATGTATTCAGCTTTCAACCCAACCACACAAAAAAGGGCTTCATTCAGAAACATTTGTATGGCTGCTTTATGAAAAGAAAGCTTGCCTGTGGCTTACTTTAAAAAAGCATATTATTAATGGAACCTAAATAGAAGCTAAACCAAGACTTAGGTACACATAATCTGTGTACAAGGTTAAAACTGGGTCACATTTGATGGAAAATGTTTGCCTACAAAGGTCACATAGTATCCACTACTATATTTTAGTATAATTACACATAACCCAGATTTTTTTGACTATAACAGCCCTTTATATCTCTTCTTAAACATTTAGTTTTTCCATATTTAAGCGCATAACACAACGAGGAGCAATTATGAAACTCAAAGCTAATTAATTCTTAGCTTTAATAACTCTAACCACATGATAAATAACAGAGTATACACATACACAAATAATTAACACCTTATTCCCTTGTTTAAAAGGTCACCATAGTCACTTGTTTTAGATCATTAATGTGGCTTGGAGCTTTCCTGTTTTCCTTTACTATCATTATTTTTTTTCTGGATTCATAAGGTGGCAGGGTTGAGCAAAAAAGTCTCTAAAATCATACCAAAAAGCCAAATCAGAATGTTTGTCTTGTAGTGACTGACTAGACTGCAAACAGAGTGAAATGTTCAGCAGCTAAAACCCCAAACGTTTCCGTTCATTTCCCTTCCAAACCAGACCTGAATGTTGGAGTTACATTTAGGTGCTCAGACTCTAAATGAATGCTAATGCTGTGCTGTGCCTGCTGAATGGGTAAATGAGCAGTAGTTGTCATAGCACCCTTATGAGGTGATATGTCAATACTGCAATCCCCCAAAAGCCCCTCACCCTCAACCATCCACACATGCTTAAACAAAAACACCACAAACAAATAAGTTCATATCAAGACTAGCAGGCTTTGAAATCAATGAGGGAAATTTGGTTTGTGTACTTATTTACATTTCAGCTTTTCCTGGATGCTTAACTCAATAAGTCTTCAATTCATCCCATCAACCAATCAGCCTTTGGCTGTCACTTCAGTGTGCAGTCGATGGAACCAGCTTCCACTTTCATTCAGAATCTTTCTACTTGACGCGCTCTTTCCTCACTCAGTCTTTGTTGGTGTATCCTTTTGTAGACACCCCTGCAAAAATTTCAGGTATCTCTTGGATTTTTTCCTACCAGGCACACCGTAGAAAATGATTCAATTTTAAATAACTTCATACGGCTGCTTTCTGTCAGCATCTCTTGAAAGCAATAATCTTGTCCAAATCTAGCGTCCAGTTGAAAGTCACAAATACCAAACCAATTCATAGAGTCCTGACTCTGCAACTATTCATGTCGTTATGCTTTCTTCTGCTGAGCCACTAGGCAGCACGTTCAGCTAGAAGGGGCATAAAAAACAACGCAAGCAGACAGACAGCAGCGTGTTGCCACAGCAGGACTCCATCTAGGAAAGGAACTGTTGAAAGCACGTTGCCCCCATTCTGTTATAGGCAGTGAGGGATACATGCTGTTGGCATTTGAATGGGAATTCAAACCTGGGCAGCATGGATCTCTCTCTCACTATCTCTCTCTCGTCTTTCCCAAGGCATCCTTTGATGATAAATCATTTGCGGGGTTTTTTTACCGTGATTTTTGTCATGAGCTTAGATTGCTTGTGCTGCAAAACATCTGTGGTAGGTGAACCCGAGATGCAGATTGCACAACGACTTGTAAAATGTCACAGTTGACTCGCGAATGGCCTTAACGCACCAAAGCTGGTGCAGCCCGGGCACTGTGCCGTAGCTGTCATACATGGCACGTTGGACAAATGATGCCATTTATTAAATGACAGAAGATAAAATGATTCAGAGGCATTTAAAGGGTACTTTATCAGGAGTTACTGATCTGGGGCGATTGTAATGTTCTTCTCTTTTCCCACTTTCTCCTTTGAGGTGACAATAAGACCATGTTAATGAATTCCTCCTATGTGCTGCTATAATGTGGTGTCATCTGTTCAGTAATATTGCCTCTTTGACAACGGGGCCATCAGGCCGTGGACAAATCTCCCTGACGTACCACAAGGAACTAATGATGTTCCACTTTCTAATCAGCTGTCATATCCCATTCTCTTGTTGAACACATGACTGGCTTTTATAATTTTTGCAGGTTCAATTGAGTATGTAAAGGTCGAATTGTATTTTGTGAAGAATAGAAATAGCAGAAATCACTGTTAAATGTCAAAGTCAAGCTATCAGACTTTCTAATCAGCCAGTATGGATCTTGATAGCTCAACCCATTTTTCTGGCTTAATGAAATATTTTTGGTTAAACACAGTCTTCACTCTTCCCCCCTGATTCATCTGACCATACACTATACATGTATTAAAATCGTTATTAATAATAGATGTCAGTTGCGGTTATATTGCACTGCTCTGGCACTGTGAAGAGTAGCCAATCAGAAGAAGGCTGGGGCTGAAATGAGGGTGGAGGGTGGCTTGTTTCAGAACAAATGAACTGAGTGCATCAACACCCAGTTTAATCTATATAAAGATTTTTTTGAACTATGATTAATGCAAAGTTATAGTAGTATTAGCCTTTCGGTTTTGCACACCCCCACCCCCTGACTTAAGTATTTCCGGTCAAAATTGACCAGTCAGTTTTAACAGCTCTTAAATCAGCATAACAAACATTTTTCACCACTAAATCCAGTTCAGTGGGCAGTTCAATGGGTCAGTGGGTCAGGGGCCAATGTGGGGGTGGGGGGTTGGATTTGCATTCATGTCACGTTTGACGGGCAACACCACAGATGTAACAAGGTTGATTAAAACACTCAAAATTCAATGAAAGAGGTGCTCATCACTTTTATATGTTCAAGTCCACAGTGTGGAAGATGTCATAAGGCCTTGAGGCAATCAGATGTAAAACACAATATTTATGAGTGTTTTACCTTGTAAATTGGGACGATTTGACCCAATCACGACAGGAAGGGTAGTGGTAATAGTAGTTATAGTGGAGTCCAAGAAATGAAATATCCCAGCTACAATAGGGCAAGACTTGGGATACACCCAGGTCACCATATGTGTCACAGGGGTAACCGAGGGAGACGAACCATCCACACTCACATTCACACCTATGGGCAGATTAGAATAAACAGTTAACCTAAACCCACTAACTGAATGGCTTGGGACTGTATAAGAAAAGACCCAGTACCCACAGAGAGAACCCACACAAACGTGGAAAAAATGCAAAATCTATACTGAAAGGTCCCGGCTGAACGTAAAATTTGGATTCAGAACAGTGCTAACCACTGCGCCATAATATATTTTTAAAAAATTTTACATTATGAAGTGGCACACAAAGCCGTAACAAAATGGAATACAAGATTCTTCTGTCCAAGTGCTTACAACATACTGTACTGTACTTAACTTAATAGGGCTTTATGAGGCAATAGTCCAATCATGTACTGTACTGCATTTTACATTGCATGCACAAAAAAAGTTCACTCATAAAACTTTTTAGTCCTCCAAGTTTTTATTGTTTACTAACAACATCTTGCATCTCAAATAAGACATTAGAATGCCACACATGGTTCCACCTCTTTAAAGCTGGTAAAGTCTGCAAGCTATATTTTTATTTTATTTAAAGAAGTTTAAAAAAAGTAAAAGAGAGAAAATACGATCTCATAAATGCAGATGGCAGCAAGACGGTAGAAAAGCATTGCTGTTAGCCTGTGGAAATCCCTAAGAACAAAAGCATGAGCATCCATCAGGGCTGCCGCTGAATAGAGCTCCCTCTGGGGAGCCAGGGCAAACAGGCCTCTCTTCTCTCTGTCTCTGCTGCAGCACTTGATACATAATAAGGATCAGCCCTCCTAGCTATCCGACTGTGCACAAAGAGTAAACAATTACATCTCTTTTTCATGCTAGGGAAAGAGCTGGAAAGCTTCAGTTAGTATTCGGCTCCCACCTGGTATTTCCGTGTTAAGAGAGAGAGAGTGAGAATATTGGAACATCGCCTTGACCTTGCTGGCAGAGATCTCGAGAGATCTTTCATGTTACACGACAGGGGGAGTAAGTATATCCACTACACAAAGTCGTAGGCTAATTGTAGATTTGAATCTTGAGCCTGACCAAATGACACTTGGAGGAAGGAATACAAATTAAGTGAAGAGTGAGTGTTGCAAAGGGTTTGAAGAGCATTTGCTAAGCAGCTGTTCAGAATTTAGTTTGTTTATACAATGAATAAGTCCTGAACGTTAAGGGGACAGTACACCCCCAAAATTAGCATATTTTTTCCCTTTGGCCTTTAGCACTATTTATTCATCTAGACTTTTTTGGTCTAAATTGCCCCATTCTGGCTGCTCAAATGTCTGCCTTCTGTTGACTATATTGGAATTAAAGATCACTTGGCAATAAATAAATACACAAACAAATAAATGGAATAACACAGTAGCAGTGACTCTTTCTAGAAATCATACCCAGGTTACTGAAAGAAATCCATATACCTTGCTGTGAGCAGTTTCATGTAGCAATATTTTCTTTTTACTGCCTACATCTTCCAACCAAAGGGGACTCAATTAATGCTTCCGTTGTGTCACACTGTTAAGAGTGTGAGCCTCAAGTAATTGGTAGATGCTGTCTTCCTTCTGCACGGTGTTACGACTGGCAAATGCAAAGGTTCCTATGGGAAATTGCTATAAATAAGGTGAAATATACACACTGTAGAGTTTGTTTTCACATGACCCGATGCATGACCTGTAAAAAATCAGCCCATTATTCAGTAGCTTGCAAAACCACCTTTAGCAGCGGTAACAGGAAAAAAAAAATTCTATATCATGTTATCAATCTCTCACATCGTTGTGGAGGAAATTTGGTCCACTCTTCTTTGCAACATTGCTTTAGTTCATTGCGGTTTGCATGCATTCACACATTCGCCACAAAGTTGTGCCACAGCATTTCAATCAGGTTCAAGTCTAGACTTTTTTCAGTCATTTTCTTGTAGCTTTGCTGGTGCACTTGTGATTATTGGCCCTGTTGCATGACCCAGTTCGTGCTTTAGCAATTCTCACAGGCTGCCCCACAGGCACAACTGGTGTGGAGCACCCAGAATTTTGTTGTACATGTACAATGACAATAAAGGGCTATTCTATTCTATTCTATTCTATTCTACTCTCACAGGAGGAGGAAGACAGTGGCGCAGTCTGCAGCGTGAATATGGGGATGACTTTTCTTTTTATTGCACAAAAGAACAGGAGTGCGATGGTGCAAACTGCATCCAGAACAGAAATAACTGCATTATGCTTCTAACAAAATTCTGACTGTTTGCAAGCACACACAACAACAGCACACTAACTCTAAGCTAGCCAAGAACCCAGAGTGATTTTAAAGCTGAGTCAATGCAGACCCCAGCTCAGCAGCTAGACCCTAAACTTCAACAGGTAACAAAAGCATTAATTTGCAGTCAGGCTGCAGCCTATGTTTCTACCTATTCACGTTTCTACAGCAGCATCACCATGGCATTCGCTTTGAAGTCTCTTTGTGCTGGTTTTCATCTTTCCTTTGGGCTGTCAACTTTCTGTTCATACATAAATGCTAAGAAAAAGATTATGTGTATCCTCATATGGATTTGTGTTGGTGTGTGGGGCTGTAGCCTATAGGTTTATATTGTTAAATAGTAATTATGAGACAATGTGTTTCGGGTCATTTTATGTAGAAATGCAAAAGTGATGTGTTCTCCGTAATATGTGTAATACAGATTTTTTGAGTAATAATCCTAACACTGATCACAACAAACAGAGGACATACCTGCAATATGCAGAAACATTTGACCACACAGGATCCAATTCATTTTCATGAACGTAATTTCTTTGGTATGCAGCTTGCAGATGGTGGAGAATCAAAGAGGAGCCAATGAAAACCCAATGAGAATCGATATGAAAATTGATCATGGAATTGCTAAATTCTTATTAATTACCATCCCTACTCACATTTGACTCAAGAAAACCTGTATATAGTGGAGTTTATGGTCAGCTCAATGACTGCAATGTCCCACATCCACATTATTACCCTATGCAAAAATATTACTTTGCACTCAAAATTACTGTTAAATTTACAAAACAAGCATTTTGATCTATTTTAGTTCTCCCAACCCTGCTTATGCGAGTAAATCAGAGTAGTTTGGAACCAATGGCCCTGTACAATCACCATACAGTTTGAATACAATCTGCAAAACTGCCCCAACCCAATGTTTCTCTGTAAGGAAACATGTGAACTTCCAGGTAAGTAAGTGTGGGAAGACAGAAGCCTGTACCTCTAAGGCAAGAAATGCGTAGAAATTCTGACTCCTTATAGAAAATGAAATAGTCCTCTGTGAGGTCCAAGGAGGAAGCCAGAAGAGGCAAATGTTTAAATTAACAGTTTAAAATTGATTGGGGCCACAGCTGCAGTGATGCAGACATTGCATCAGTCCATCTTGCTAAAAAGTGTAAAAGTAAAGCTGTCGATTTACTGGTCGATCTACGTCTCCACTCTCACCTATAGTTACGAGATCTGGGTAGTGACAGAAAGAATGAAATTGCGCAAGCAGCGGAAATTAGCTTTTTGGCTAATGGTCATTATGAAAACTGTAAATAACCACCAAAAGGCAACAATAATAATTGTAATTCTAAAAGTTCTTAGCTGCTACCTTCCAAAGAAGCCAAATTTCAGTCTTTTTTGAGTTGTATTGAATTTTAACAATTAACATGGTAACTGAGGCCTCTAAAATCTGATATGTAGCTCTTGGGTTTCTTGCTTTTTCTCTCAGGGTTGTATGGTTAACATGTTAACATGCTAACTTCCAAACTGGCAAAACTTCTGCTTTTATAGAGGTGCTCCCACCTGCAAACTTTTCTTTTCTCGACACAATAATAACTGAGTGAGTGGGAACTGAAATACCCGTGCAAGTTTGATGTTAAGGAGCCTCCGTTGGGTTTTATGAGTGAAGGTGGGAATGATATCAACAGCTGAACAGGTTTAGCTATAAACCCTACTTCTTAACTCATCCCTCTGCAGGGTGCTTCACTGTTCAGAGAGACCATCTCATAAGCAAAAGGTTGCAGGTTCAACCTCTATGGGAGAAGGCCTATGCAGTCATTTAGCAATAGTGTGCTTGAGTAATACATAGAACCCCTACCTACTCCATCTAATTGTAATTCACCCATCGGGGAAGAGCAGAATCTAAGAGCTTAAAAGGAAAAAGAATCCCCCATGGATACCTTTACACCAGTAGAGTAAGCCTAGTGAAAGTTCAATCGGGAAGATGACTTCATTGACAAATTATTCATCTCCTGGTTTAATTTGGAAGAAGAAGACACAACTCCCTTAGCTTGCATCATCCAATCAGCTCAGGATTCTAGACTCACAAATCAATGCAGTTTTTATTACTTTGTACAGATCTACACCATCATACTATTGACAAGTTGAGGGAAAACCATGATTTCTTACATGATCTGTATTGTATCTGTATCTGTATTATAGAGGACATAAAACAGATTCTGCCATTAGCAGTCACTGGAACTTAACCATCTGAAACTTTGTTATATTTGTACAGAAAATGCCTGCTATTTTATGTAAGTTACATTTGACATTTCATATAGGTAAAATACAATATCCTCTTTGCTTCCTCAGAAAAAACATTGGTGTACAGTTGCCTCCAAGATTTGGCTGCAAGATAGGCAGAAAATTGTTGTCAAGCGTCTCATTTCTGATGCCTTTCTTCGATGGCCTTCGAGTTCAGCTGAGAAGATAAAAGAACAGCATATGTGCATTCTCACAAAAGGTTGACAGTCAACATTGTCTCCCGGCTTCAGCAGGACTCCCATGGGTTTCCTATTATCTTCCCTGAGAGGATGATTTCAAACTCAGTCAGTCCACCAGCTCAAACTAGGCTGCTATAAGGAAGAAAAATAACACAGTGTAAGAGGAGAAAGAGCAGCTGAAACGTGATGCCTTTAAGAATTTTTCCTTCATTCTGAATTGAACGCAGTGACCATTTTGACCTTGCCAGATATCAGTTGTTTAAAATGTTCTTTCCATGACTCCTGACTACAGAGGGAATTTGGTGTTCTATAGAAATGTTATCTTAGATGTGTAATGCTGAAAGACAGAGAGAATTGTGTGCTACTCTTGCTCTTTATATACAAGGAAAGAGATGACTGTTTTCTGGCTTTGAAAGTCATCTTGTGCACTCAAATCAGCAAGGTTGGTTTAGCTCTGTCAAAATAACAAGGCCTCAGGCCCCAGGCTGCATGTTTCCATGTTAAAAAAAAAAGAAAAAAAAATGTGTTGTAGGTGTTTCTACTCAGACCTTGACATCAGAGTGTTGTTACTGCACACAGACCATGCTGGGAGACAGGGTGTATTTGTCTGTATGCAACCACTGCAACAAGCTAACCTGCCATCAGGAAAATGATCTTATAGGTATTATCTGAGATCAAGCCAAATGTCTGGGTTCATCCCAGTGGAATGAAAACCTGAACAACCTGGCACTGGGTCATTTTTCATTCAAGTGCAGATTGCTGTGAATGCAAACAGGTAGTCAAGCTAATGCAGTGTCATACAGGGTGGCATTAACTAAAATTAATGTGGATAATTAGAGAATAATTGAATCTGAGGAATGTGAGGTGACCTTTACTGTTGGAAGATGCTTTATTGCCTGCCCCAGTGAGGCATGTTCTTTTGAAACAAACAGTGTGACATAATTTACAGGTTATGGACCATCCTAATTTACTTGGACCATCCTAATGTCACGAGTATACTTGGTTACATCCAGGTAATTACTGTGAGTCTACCCTCACATAAATGTGTGAATAATGACATTAGCCTCCAAGCTGCAGGGTTTTACATTTTTCTTACTTTTTGTTAATGTTTGGTGTGGTTGAAAAAGAACTTTAGTCCACTGTTTTCCTACCAGCTTTCTTTTAACTATAACCAGTACAAAGGTTTAAAACGAACCTATGCCAAATGTTTTTGCTTTAAAGAACTCTGAGAAGGTTGTTTAATAAATTGTTAATGTTTGTGCTTGTTAAACAGCCCTAAAACAATGTAAAGCATATAAAGAGTTACTGTTTAATGCTTCCAAGATCCTGGTGTCTGGGTGCTTTGCTTTCCTCTTACTATTTCCTGATGTTCCCGCCTATGTCATTTGCTGAGGTCTGAGTCCTGCAGCTAAGGGATAACCTTGTAGGTCCTACATGAGCTGGTTGGTTGAAGCTGCAATTCAGAGTGCTCTGTCTTTTCTCTATGATATTTTTATTTAGGTTTTATGTGTTCCTTTTTAGTTCATAACTCTTGATTGATTCATTCTTTGTTTCATTGTTTTGTGCTAGAAAAACCTTGTAGGGGAACACTGCCTTTTTAGTTTGATCCTGGAATTATTAGAGAGTTGAGTCGTGCTTTTCCGAAAGTCTTTTTCCATGGCCTCTCCGAACTCCTCCCACACCTGAATTTTTGCTTCAGCCACTGCCCGAGCCGCATTCCGCTTGGCCTGTCGGTTAGCCTGTGGGACTTCAGAGGCAGCTGACAGGTACCAAGCCCGATAGGACTCCTTCTTCAGCCTGGTGGCTCCCTTCACCTCTGGTGTCCACCATTTGGTTCGGGGATTACCACCACGACAGGCACCAACCAACCTTGCGGCCGCAGCTCAATGCAGCAGCTTCGGCAATGGAGATGCTGAACATGGTCCATTCGGACTCAATGTCCCCAGTCTCCCTCGGAATGCTGTTGAAGCTCTGCCGGAGGTGTGCGTTGAAGATCTCGCAGACTGGGGCCTCTGCTAGGCATTCCCAGCACCGGGTCTGTCCAGCGTCCTCCCCCGCCACCCGATCCAACTCACCACCAGGTGGTGATCATTATCCCCTAGTGGTCAAATGTTGCCTCATCATGTTTGAGGCACACCAGTCTGTAGGTCTGTGTGACTAAGGCCTAAGACCAAACAATGATAACTAACCAGTAAACAGTGACCACAACACTAACCTTAACCAAGTAGTTTGTTTCCTTAACTTGAGCAAGTCTGAAATATCAATATTGAAGGTGAGAAAGGGCTTGACTATAAACAGTAGTGCCAAGAAGAATCAATACTGTTACTCATATTCATGGTATCATAATTTGTCTTCTCTCTACAGCTATGGCAAATGCTATTTTCTAATTATGGGAATATCCTCCACATGCACATCACCAGAAGAAAGACAGCGCCCACATTCAACACTTCAATAAGTTAACACAACACTTAGAAGCCAGTTTTGCCTGAAGATAGGCAGCATCTGCATGAATGTGGGATTTAAAAAATATTGTGTGTAGTATTCTATAGACAGGCTAATCAGTCAGTTGCCACTAAATATCATTAATCTGCAAACAGCATGAGGAACTGTGAGAGTCACGGGTAATAGACAAGTCTGACATGTTGGTGTGTCTGCCTGCAGGTTAGAATATGATCAAAATTTAATTGTAGCCAAAGCTATGCTTCACAGCAGGCATTTCTGTGGGCTTCCTATTACAAAACTGTTTGACATAATTGTGTTTACGTTATTATAATAAAGGCATTAGAGAGAGAAGTACTGTGTGTGTGTGTGTGTGTGTGTGTGTGTGTGTGTGTGCGTGTGTGTGTGTGTGTGTGTGTGTGTGTGTGTGTGTGTGTGCAGAGAGCTGGGCAGGGGTGCGTGCCTGATCCATAATAATGGGAAACAAATGAATCGGATTAAAATAAATACAGTTATTTTAAAATATGTGCCGAGTTTCTGAATTAGGTTTAAAATGCAATCATACATACTTGAAGGCAGTGCAATGCAGTGCAGTGGACAATGCAAGATCAGTATTTTCATGACCAGTGCGCATTCAGACCTTAATAACACTCTTGAAACAAAATAAAAAAGTTTATTGCATAATAATGAAGAGGTTGCAGGTAAGTGAGGCGGTAGTTGCAGCACAAGATTGTAAACCATGCAGGTTTTTTCGTGGAATTGTGGCTGAGAGGATAGAAGCAGACAGAGCAGAGTGCAAACAGAGACAGCTGGTTAGGATGATGAGGAGAGCCCGGTCGAGTCAGAAAAGCAGGCAGGCGGTATGAGAGCGAACCACACAAGTAGGCTAAATGATCCAGCAATGAGTAACTGAGAAGAGGGGGTTTAAATACAGCATGCTGATGGGATGATGAGGAGTAGGGGACTTGGCAGCGGCAGTCAGGAGCAGGTGAACTGGCTGATGCAATAGAGAAGAGAAGCAGTTTGCTACGCCTGAAGACACACGAAAACAAACAGGAAACGAGTGAGACAAACACAGGGAACAGAGGAGGCAGGGGGTTGGGAAGGATGGAGAAAGAGGGGAGGAAAACTTGAGGCATCGCCTGACCCATGACATAGCGAGTGCATAAGAATATTTATTGAGGTTAACAACAGAGAAGGACTTTAGACCCTGTGTGAAATGATGAGACCCCAGGTGAGTTTGGAAGAGGACCTGAGGGGTATACTATGAAACGAGATTAATGGGTTAGCGAGGTCTGTTGAGCCCGAAGATAGATTTTATGTTTTTTGGGGTTTTTTTTTCCAATGTCACAAAGGTGGCTCCCTTTTCTCCTAGCTAGTTCCCCGTGGTCAGTCGCTGAACACATAACCTGCTGCAGGGCACAGTATGTTCAGAAATCCAGTTAAAAATTCACCTATGAGGACGTCGTTTAAACTGATTCTTATCCTCGTAGTCTATTAGTCTACGAGTAATGCAGACTCTTAGGTGAGGACTCACAGTTAATGTTAAGGAGCATAGAGTATAGCACAAAAACAGCACTGCATTAATGCAGGAATTTACTTGCATAAATTTCTTTTTATGTTTGGTCCTGGTTTGCTGCCAAGTCTATTTCACACTGCTGGTGTTGCAGCTAATAAAAAATGATTAGTCTAGTAGTATTTGTTAAAACAAAAGAACTGGCAACCTAAGATTAAAAGAAAGAAAAGAAGAAATCAATATAAAGTGCAATGGGTGCTGAGCCCCCCAGAATCAAGTAATATAAAATAAAAATCTTCAATATTCTCAACACAGTTCTCGTAACTCTTCTGCTTGTAGTTACATATATAAAACTTTTAATCTTGTATAGATGCAGAAAGACACATTTTAGCCTTTCCTCAGCAGTTTAGTCGATATTTATCACACACGATTAAATAGAAACTGATTTAATTAAAGTACTTCTATGTATTATCCATCATTGCACTAAGTAAGATTTAAATGCACTTCTTGAATGTCGTATACATTATAAATATGTAATTTTTAGCATTTAAAAAGCAAGAGTTTGAATGCACAGCTTACATGTTAGAAATAAACAGCACTGAGTTAATAAGTGATAGCATAAAGATATTAGAGTGCTGATTTCCAATAAATGCATTTTTCTGCAGGATCCTCTTCTGTCTTATAAAAGAAACATTGCTGCTGCATGCCACAAAATAGTTATTATTTTATATTCTGCATTGTTCTCCCGCTATAACTTTTCTTGACTGGTGATCTGCACATCTTGTAGGGAAGAAGAATCAAATGACTCCCACTTTTAGTTTTACACACAGCCAGAGGGGAACAAAAGCCTGGAGTTAACAAGGCTGATAACCACTAAGCGATACCAATATCTGGGGTTTTAGGTTTTTGTTGAGCCAGCTAATGCAAAGAAAGGGCTGGCTATGTCAAGCTTGCTTTGTAGTACACTCCTCAGTAAATGTCAGATGAGAAAATCAGGATTATCCAGCAGGAAAATAAGGTTGTGTAGCAGTGAATGGGGCTGCTATGGCTGAATGCCATTCCTGTTCTGTCAGTCCAAACTAGAATTTGAGAGATTTTCAAACAAGCACTGAAAGCTCCAAATTCATGGCTGTCAAAATACAACTATATTAGAAATTTATTTTGGTGCTTAAGGAATCATTGTTAGAAGATGGGCCTTGTATCAAGCTGTCACGCTATAACTTGTTTTGACAATCCACCTATCCTGCATGGTGAAATGTCCCTTTAAGTGTTTTGAGGCTCTCCGCAGTGAATTATCAGAAAACAGATAAAACATTTATAGTACCCCTGATACATGTTAATGCAGTTTTGCTGCCAAAGGTTAAAACTGCTTACTGAGAAAACCAAGCTGAACAAAAATGTGATTTTAAAAACTAAGTGATTAAATTGTTTTCTCTGGAGGGATAGAAATCGAGACTTTCGGAAACACAGACGCAGGTGCTTCATTCAATGGGGTTGATTGGGTTTATCAGTCCAAAAGTTTTTGAAAATCTTTCAAAAATCATTTCTGGGTGTAATGCAAACCAATTTCAAAATCACAAATTTCATTACTCCTGTAGAAAAAGAGGTTGCTTTAGATTTAGTTGTCTATTATCATGACTGTCAGGTTTATACAAAACTGAAATTTAATATTATCTATAGTTTTTTAATTATGATGGGACATATTTTTTAGCTTTACATTTTTAGAAACAACTCGATCACAATAACTGGCAAGAAAATGAATAAGCAATGAGAGAAGTTGACACCACAAGAAGCAAATGGGGTTTTTTTTCCCTGCAGTTACAGGACAGATGCAAAAATATAGTCATTATACTGAAACAGGCAAATATGTACTTAGCAGGCTAAACCTAAGTGACTGCTTTAGTGTAATTAAATGCATCAAGGGTGGTTGCTGCTGACCCATTCTTTTTCATGTTTTTTCATGTTTCATATTTACTTCGAAGACTGAGCCCACCACTGCCTAAACACAGGACACAGACATTACCAGCACCAGTTAGAAAGTGGTCAGAAGCCCCTGAAAGTCTCTGACTGCAGCACTTTCCAATCCAGCAAGCACTCACGTCTCCAAGAGGAAATCTCACAGTATGCGTTCCTTCTGCAAAATGGAGCAGGGTCATAGATTTGCTCCAAGGCCATGATAGAGGATTCTACAATGTATATTTAATGTGAAAGAGACAGACCACCAATGCCGCCTGTACTGTTCTTTACAGTGTTGCGTGTGAATTATTTAATGTTACAGTGGATCCAGCGTTACCGTTCTAATCTGTTAAATTGACGGACAGCCTTCAGATTTTTCCATCATTGTCAGTGATGGAAAATATCTTTTTAATACACTCAGACTACATAAAAAAAGAAAAATAAGTATATCTCCATCTCTTACAGCAATGATTGTGAATAAAACTATAACCTTAAAATAAAAAATAAAATACAATTAAAGGCGGTCACAAAAGGAAATGGGTCCCACATTAAGAGTAAATTTTATTTAATGGGCTTTTTAATTTAGAGAAGAGAATCTCACACCACAGTATTTGTAGGACAAAACAGGACAAATAAAACTCTACAAATCTTGTACATGGCCTGAGATGTGTGAGCCAGTGGGAAATATACCAGCAAAACAAAACAATTTCAGGGAGATCACCTATCTCCAGCCAATTCCCTCACTAAATCTATTCAAGATGAATATGGTAGGATGTGTTTGCCCAGTTGGAAAGGTTGTGTAAACATAGTTTGTCCAAAAAAACATGCAAAAATATGAATT
Source organism: Pelmatolapia mariae (assembly GCF_036321145.2). Classification (NCBI taxonomy): domain Eukaryota; kingdom Metazoa; phylum Chordata; class Actinopteri; order Cichliformes; family Cichlidae; genus Pelmatolapia; species Pelmatolapia mariae. The sequence continues at coordinate 11,736,327 of NC_086235.1, read as the reverse complement.
TCCTTGGTTATCTCACCAAACAAATTGGAGTCTCAGCCTTCCATTGATTGCCCATGCTATATCAACCAAACTAACAAATGTTGTTTTTAAATTTTTCTCCTCTGTTAAGTTGTTTTGACCAGTCTTTTTGACTTTTCTGCTCTTATCGCCGCAGCTTTCACTGCACTCTATTTACTCTACATGAAAAGTAATAAAAATAAAGTAATGAAAGATGATCGCAAACTTTCTATGCACCCATTTGGAGGCCCTTTACAATATATCATTTCTTAGATTAATGTACTACCATCTCTGCTGTATTAAAATGCTGCCCTGTTCTCATCATCATAATTACTCTGCCATGGATAATATATGTGTCCTTTGCCCTTTTACTTTAGAGGAAGATAATATCATGCTTGATGCTCTGACTTTATTGGATCATGAATTTTGAGCTCTAATTGTGCATGCTATTTTTAATTAGCAAGTTATTATAAGGGGTTGCATTGCAGATGTGCGTGGCACTCCTAGTGCAGCACTTTTAGCCCAGAGTTAATGTATTTAGCAGAGACATTGACACCTAGAACACCTATTCTGGTGAATTGGCAAAGATGACACACCCAGTACACAACCACTCAGGCATGTCTGCTAATGCACTGGCTGGTAGTGATAAGGCTTTTGTTGAGCTGATGAGAGACCATTGGACTGTTCTGGCTCACTAACCCGCTAACTCACATGAACAACTTGAGGGAAGACACTGTGAAGTCTGCTACGATCTCATATCAGACAACTTTCAAATCTGGACATTTTTTCTTTTCTTTTATTTAATTGCTTGCTTTCATTGCTGTTTGTCCCTGAAATATATTTTTTTCACAGACAGCTCATTCTCAAAAACATTTAATGAAGTGAGCATAAAAGATCAGAAAGTGCTTGTGTGTGGGCACCATTTCAATATAATGAGCTTATACCAGGGAAGAATTTTGTAAGAGTTGTATGAATTATAGACAAGGTTACATTTAGGCAACAAAAAGTCTTCAGATAAACAAACATCTTGGTGCTAATTGCAAATTCAGACATGCACAGCTTGTGCTATTCTCTTACATCCCTTAAACCCACAACCCATAAAATCCATTCTTTGTCACAGATCTCTTCATTCTACCCATTAAAAATCAGAAGACAATTTAATTGGAGCAAAAATTGCAAACTTCTCCCTACGTATACAACAAATAGATTATTTTTAATACCTTATTTAGCCTTTCAAAGGGCATTTTATCCTCTATCATTGTTGAGAAGAGTGTAGCCAGGAGTGAAATACTAAATATATAGTATTAAACCACATTTAATCGGTTCATTTTGCATATTGTAACCAAAAGACCTGAGTCGTGTATCACCTGTGACAGGGAAGCAAAAATTATGGCCATACTTCTTTCCCCTAATTTTACAATCACAATAGGGAAAACAATGGAGACCACTGCATAATCAAAAATGGTTGCTTTGAAGACAGAGACCCATTCTGTGGCCCCTCACAGAAAGTTGCTGCCCCAAAGCAACTTTGGGTTATCAGTCAGCACTAAAAGTGCAATGAGAGAGTTTGGAACTAAGTGGGTTCATGCTGACAGTTATAAGCAATCTGTTTGTGATAACTGCAAATCTGTTGCCATCTGCATACGCAGAAAATCACATTAACTACTTATATTCAGAGTCCAGCCAGAACCTCATAGATTTATAACGTAGTGACCTTGTTTTTATATAGGAATATAACCAGAATGCAAGCAGTTGGCAACCAGCTGAGTTTAGTTCCTAAATGCAAAAACACATATTATTATTCTAATTTTTTGCAAAATGTAGCCAATCTCTGTGATTGGAGGCAGTCTGAGTTGGATAGAGATTGCTCATCAGGCAACCTGTGCAATAGCCCTAAGAGAAAGTGGTTGCCCAGAAGTAGAAGGGGTTATACGTGCAACCTGTGGCTCACCAGTTGGTCAGAGAAACTAGTAGCATCATTTTTCCCAGTTGCAGGGAGGTTAGGGGCCTGTTTTACTTTAGTGTAACTGAGCCATAATTGTGGCATACTGTCAGTGCTGGTACGTTAACATTATAGCTCTGTAACGTGGTGCAAACTCTGGTCTTGTGTATGAAAGCTGACAACCTCCATATGCTTAGTTTGTACACTACATATTGTATAATGCACGTAAATAACCCTGCAATGTACACCCTGTTCTCATTCTCAAGGTGTCAAATGCTGCCATCAAAGCTGGTGGCATCTCAGAGATAAGCTTGATGTCCTTTGGCATCAGTACTGTGACTGACCACTGATATGATGATAGTGAGATAGTTCTCACTCCCAATTAGCCAGATATGATGCTTCTTCACAACCCTTTGGTATCAGGCACTAACCAAGTGTCATTTTCCAATGTGCAGGCTTAATGTTGTGACTTGGAACATTTTATCCCAGACTATGATCTTTTCCAAAACATATTTGAGTAGTTTTGGTGACAGAAGCTCACAAATAAAGCAAAAAAGAGAACAACACAGAGCAAAAAAACAAAAAAAAAGAAACAAGAACAAAGTAAACTTGTTAAATACTCGACTATCAGAACGCCTGCCTCCAAAATTCCAACTTTGTTGCTCTTTAAATCAGGACTGTTATATTCCTGCGACAGGTGACTCAGTACACCAAGGCCAAAGGACCCCTTGTCCTTACCTCTGTGAAAGCAGTTTTTCATTTCGTTTGTCTGAATGGCAGGATTTGACACCCTTGGATGAGAGTATATTTAAATATATACGATATGTTCAAAGACAGCCTGTCAGACATATTCAACTTTCAAAGTATATGCCTAGTAGTTAGTACTGTCTGGTTTCAGCGTTTTTAGAGAAAATTATCAGTCCATATTGTTATATAAATATTCTCTATCTGAACAATAATCTAACCCAAACAAGCTCCACAGTACTCCAATAGCATGGTTGGTAAATGAAGCGCTAAGACATGACTCTCAGCTGCTCAATAATCATCATCTGCCAGTGATGCAGCTACTGATGAGTTGCAATGTAATTCTTGTATTTGCCTACAATGGTATGCATAAATGGGGCTACCGGTACATTAGGACACACTAGAAATAAAGCAGAAATGAAAGGATTGTTATTTATATGCTGCATGTTGACATTTAGTTTTCCTGTTGAACAGAGATATTCCTGCTGCAGCTCTATTAACACTTAGTGCAGTATGGTGTGCAGCAGAGTCACCTGAATCATGATGTGACACCACAGCAATACCAGCCTAAATGCTGCAGTGCTGTTTGTCAGCTGAAAGCATATGTAAAGAGGCCCGCCACATTGGATTCTTGGAGACTTTCTTCCATGAAAATCAAGAGTTTATGTTTAAAGAATAGCATAAAATATTAGTGCATTTTTCATCCTTCCAAAAATAAAAAAAGAGGTCATTTTTAAGAGGTTTAGAAGTGAGACAGTTTGGGTGAGAGAAAAAAAAAGATGTTTTTATGGTTACTTTTTAAAAAATATGGTTATAAACAATGTTAACTGAGATAGTACTTATTATAGTACATACTTCTGAAGTAAGTATAGAAGTATAGAAGTATAGTAGAGAATCCTTTTTCTTTTTTTAAAAAAAAATAGAACATTTTGATTTAAGTGTTATCATGTATATCTGTGTTTGGGTCACATGTTTAGCTTTCTAATCACAAGGTGACACCTTTGCTCCAGGCCTTCCACCCTCAATTATCACACTGGAAATTGAATTAGCTCTTCCTTCACACACAGTGTAACACCATATGTGATTTCTCAAAGATAGAGCCATAGACTTTTTTCTTCGTTAATTATATTAACTGTCTATATTTTGCATAAAAAGTTTTGTTCTTCTATACATATATTCACAAGAAATAGATATGAGCTATATCACGGTATTATGATTAAGCTTAGTTATTATTATATTAACAATCGTTAAAATCTGGTTTTTTACTACACACACCCACATTGTGAACTGACACTAAGATGCTGTACTGTGTATAACTGATGCATCATAGTGAATTGCAGCATATATACCACCTAACACTGGATGCTCCACCAGTCACTACTGGTGATAAAGATGAGTCAACCAATATGCAATCACTAGCAGTTGATGTATTCATTGTACAAGGTAATACAAGCCCGACATCCATATTCTAAAAGGTTTAAGTGACCAGAGTGTTTGTTGTGAAAGGCAGGGTGGAGTATTGCATGCCTAACACAGACACAGGCACTGCTCTCTCACATCCATATGGCCAGTTTAGTCTCATAAATGTATTTATGTAAATGCAGGTCTTTGGACCGTAGGAGGAAGCCAAAGCATCCAGAGGAAACCCCAAATGTGCTAACTGCTGCACCAGCATGCCGCTTGTAATACAAATCCATCACAGCAAACTATATTATTGTTCTGAGCTACTGTATGTGACCCTGTTTACTTCCGCTCAATGTACCTTTTCATTGCCCTTTAAAGCCTGTCAAATGTGCAGCGATCCCTTTGATGGACAAATTAATCTTGACAACTTCCACATCAAAATGTCTTGATTTGGCTGGCTAGCTGGCTCTCTGAAGGAGAGAGTACATGGTTTATATGAAACTCTAATGCTTGTTAGTTCTTGTGAAGGAATTAAACAAAAAACAAGAAAAAATAGGCCATTAATAATTCAGACATGCTTAATTGGTTGATTATGATGGCATACACCCAGATTTGCCTTAATAACACATAGCACTCAAGTGTCTTGTTATGAAAGTATTTAGCAAATGGCTGCTTGAAAATCAGTGTAAACATTTTGCCGTTTTCATCCGTGAAATATTCTAATCAACTTGACTTCGCCATATAAATTGTTTGAATTGAACACCTGTTTCTCCTTGAATTAGCATCTGTGCATCTGTTTGACATTGGGCTGCACTTTCAACACTGCAGGACTGAAATCATCCAAATTGTATATTAGGCAGGGTTTTAACAAGGCTGCACTCAAAGCAAAGAGCAGTTTCAAATTAAACACGATGAACGTCAGAGCAATTTCTCTCTTTTACTCAACATCTAAAAACAACAATTCCATGTATTATTAATCTAGTTGTGTGCCTGTTCTGGGCAATATCCCCAGCCATTGTATGCCTCTGTAGAGTCAAACCTAATTCTAAAGCCAGTTCTCATTAAACTCACTTGTTTCTTTTGCACATAGAGGTGTGGACAAAGTGTTTAAGCGCAAAGTGGATCAAAGATTATCATACAGTAATTCTCGGCAACAGTATAATTATAAAAACTAAACAGCTGTTGAACTTGGTCTTTTTAAAGTTTTTCCCATGTTTCTACTGCAAGTATAAGTTATGATACACTCTCACTAGTCACTTCATTAGGTACACCTTGCAAGTGTGTTAACTTGACACAATAAGCTTACATGACAATTGCTAAGAAAGCACACTGTTTTACAATTATGAAACATAGATCAGCACAGACATATTTCTTAATTAGCACTGACATGAAAAGGCACTAAAACAGTGAATCTTTAAGCTGGTCTTCTTTCATTAAAAAGAAGGTAAAATGAAACAACCCTTGCCCCCAGCAAACTCTGCACTGTGATATTATGGTAGAAAATTATCTTTTCTCTTCTTTGGTGCTCCATCATTATTTATTATATTTGAGGTCTAGCTGCAAACTTGGCTAATTATGTTCTAAACCTCCTACTTCTTTCCAAGACCTCAGTGACCACCAGAGAAGAAAAATTAAAACATACAAAAAGCCAATATAATGACCTCTTTTTTTCATTTCAAGTGGAACACAAAATATTTGTCTTTATTTAAGATTAAATGACCTGAAGTGACCCAAATTTAAAGTGATACTCATAATACCTTTAAGACTCTGAGCGCAAACAGAGCTTGAAACAATTATTAAATATTGATATTGCGATTTTATTTTAAAATGATTACTATTGTACTTCAGTCTTCTGCAGTTAGAAACTGATGAACCTTTGTTTATATACACACTATCTGTCGCTAAGATATTAGCGACAGATAGTGTGATAGGTCAAGTGGGCAGTTTTTATATGAAAATATTTTTTTTGAAAACAGAAAAAAAATAATGTCACTCCTCCGTTTTACTGACCATTCCACTTCCAATCCCTCCAATATCAGAAGGAAGACTGAGTTCAATGGGCCACTGATTTTCTGGACTCTTGAGACCTACAGTTAGCCTGTCTGCCTTTCGACTCGATCTCTGCCACAGCTTCATTACACATTGGCTGCAAAAGATTTTTTTCCCTCTGGTGAGTCACATTGTATGATCACTAGCTTTGAGCAGTCAATGTTTGTGTGGTATGTGTCACGGCTTTATTGTCCTCATTGCTCATTAAAGCTCTCCTCTGAGGGATGCAATGGTGATAAACACAAAGCACTGGAACACAAAATATTGCCTTCTCTCTCCCGGCCAGGATCGATGGCCTACGTGGCAAGGGTGAGGACCACAGGGTCACTCATCACATCAAGTAGCCAAGAACATAGGAGGATGCAATTGTGGCTGGCTGAATGGGTTTTTAATTCAAGCATTTATTGGAAAGTGCACTTCGGTATTGCCCTCCAGAAAGTACCACTCATTCTGTTTAAGACTGACCTTGGCGGCACGGGGGCTGAAGTTTCTTCATCAAATCTGTTCCAGTTACCACAGAGAAGCTCAAGATGTACAGTAATTGTTTGCCTCGAGTACTGTGAGTCATATTTGCCGAATTTAAGTTTTAACAGCAAACTCCACAGGGACAGTGTGACAGTTTGAGTGAACTAATAAACACATGATCAAAAAGAAGATATTAAAAACTCTTCTGAGTGACAAAAAAATTGAATGTCATAATTATGTTTTAAACAGTTCGTCCTAGAATTAATATGAAAACTGATGTTTAAAGACTATGATATTCTAGGTTCAACAGCAAAACATTGGCGAATTAAAAACAAATACACTGTTCTTGGTACCTTAAACAACCATATATATATATATATATATATATATATATATATATATATATATAGTGTGTATAAAGTATATATGTAGTACCTGGATCAAAAAAACATCATTATGGAACATTATCCATCATGGATTGGCTTCCCTAGAGCTTGAACCTCAAATTTTGAGTGTGGGATGATCTTTGTAGGGAATGGAAGAAGACAGCCAACATCCAAAGAAGAGCTTTGAAGGTCCTTTGAAAACCCGAATAACACGAAAGCTTGCATAACAGAGTTCAGGCTGTGTTGAAGAATAGTCATACCAAATACTGACTTTCAAGATCATTAGAATTGTTTTTTCTTATATGTTGCATTTCCATGTATGTTTGCACATTTCAAGGAATTGCTGCACATATTTCCATTTTTCCTAGCAAAATATTAAAACATTATGATGATGAGGTGACTTTTGCACAGTAATCTGCTGTGATTCTGATACTTCAAAGCAACGTACTAGTACAACCCTCAAATTTTGAAGATTCTACTATTTTAGTGATGTGTTGCAGGTTAAAGATTTCATATTTTCAAAATAATCTAGAAATACAAAAATTTCAAGGTGATTCCATATTGTTTTCTCAACGCTGAGTGATGTTACATATTTCTTCTTTACTGGATTTTTATAAATACCATTAACTAAAACAGTTTGAATTTGAATGGCCTTTGTTTCATGAATCTTAAATATTTAGCCAATAAACAAAATAGTCTTGTGGCGTATCTGTAGTTTAATATTTGATACAAAGTACAAAAGAGTGTGGTGATTCCATAATTTTTGCCAGGGGTCGGAGATATGTTAATATAGAGATACATGACAAGACAGACTGACATTTTCTTTCCTAGAACCACATAGCAATAGCAGAGAAAATAATGTTAAGGCAGACTAAGACTAAGTTTATAAGTCAGTTAAAAAAATATATATAGTTCTTTAAGGAAATATTATAATTTGGTGATTTCACCAGCAAGCACTAAATGAACTACACAGTGAAAGTGCTGTGTGGGATTTTCTGTGTCTTTTACAGTCTAACAAGAACAGCAACAAAGCACATTGTCATTCCTTGAAGTAGGCCTTTTTTTAACCTTGATCATAGATTCAACACTAAACTGCTTCCATCAGAAATCATCAATGGCCAGGAGGAAAAATAATTTAAAAAAAGACCTGAACTTTGTTGAGACAGCCAAATTGTGACCGCAGTTAGGGACGTCCTGTGTCCTACAAAGACATTTGAAACTTCAGGGCATACTGTCACCTGAAAGTCCACATTAAGATGATTATGCACAAAAAAATAGCAGACTAATCACTTTGGGAGTAACTATACATTGCTTTGATGTAAAAAGGCTCTCATGTGGACAGATCAAATGGTAATCAGTGGTTTCACCACCAGAAAGAACTGACAAACTGAAGATCAAAAAGTAACCAAAAAAAGTTTTTTTTAAAAAGTTAATTGATTTAAAATTATGTGTAGTTACAATACTACCTGAATATAAGAATATTGTTTATTTAGAGATGGGAAGAATTACAAAATAATATCTGAGAATGTGTTTATATAAGTGAGGTGCTGTCTGAAAACTTAAGCATGCAAAATAGGCCTTTTAATCAAGGTGAACAAAGTCCTAAATGTGAAAACAGGTGAGACAGAGACGTGAAGTAATGGAGCTATTTCTATGAGTTTTAACCTTTCATACACAAATAAATAGTATTTTAGATAACTGAAAATGAAGCTTTAAAAAAAAAAAGTCCTTCAAGGGTGAAGATTTTCAGAAAATCAGTTTGAAGGAAAACTAAGCACATGATTGACCTTGCAAGACAAAATGTATCTACTTATTTGATGTCAGACTGTGCACTGCATTATTGTTTGGCATTTCTACACCTGTTGCCCTGCGTTGCTCTTGACAGCTCTTGACATTTTTTACAATGCAATGTGGAGATTTCAAGACAAAAATGGGAAACATGCTTTAAAACCTTCCCATGTACTTGTGAAAATAGCCTAAAACCAACACAAGATATGAATGAAAACGCTACTTAAAAGTAAGAATAAAAATCATGACATGACCCAAAACAGGATTACAAAAGTGAAACACATCACTAGAATACTTAAGAACCAACAACTCAATACTTCTAGAACTACGATTGTGAATACTTGAATCAAAAAAGAAATCAAAACACGAATCAAGAACTCAACGCAACACTAAGGAAAAAGACAGAGTACTGGAACAACAGTGAAACCAGAAAGAAAACAGTTGATAATTAAATATTTATCCAAAGACTCAAAACTATGGGATGAAAACCAGGGAGCATGACAAGCACTGTTTCTAAAAACATAAATTGCCTTCTTGACAAATACTCCACATTTATAATACTTTTATACTTAAATGCACATATACATAAATATAGATTTAAAAAATAAGCAAAGATTTTCAGATCATTAAAAAAATCATTAAAAATAAACTGAAAATTAAACCCTTTTTTACACCTTGGGTCATGTGATGAGGCACATGATCAATAGTGGGTCAAAAACCCTCTTAAGGGACAACTCCCACTAGTCCTTAAATACTTGGGACTCTCCACCATTTGGTCTTAGAACTAAAAAAGCTTCTCGAATGAGAGGGCAAAGTTCTTCAAGAAACTTAAAGAAGTCCAGGTCCTTTTCTTTCCAAGCTCCTTAGATTACTGTACCCTGGATGACTGAGAACCTACGCAGACCCTACAATAATACAGAAAAAAAAAAACCAAATCAGATGACCCCCCCTATTAGCAAGTGCTTTGGCAACAGTGGGGAGGAAAAAACTAGATTTTAACAGGAAGAAACCTCCAGCAGAAACAGGCTCAGGGAGGGGCAGCCATCTGGGGATGGGGTTAGGGGAGGAAGACAGGACAAAGACACGCTGTGGAAGAGACCCAGAGATTAATAATAACTAATAATCATCTTGGTGAGAGAGGTAAAAAATAAAAATCACAGGCACTCCCAGATGGCTACACGATTATACATGTGTTAAGATAAAATCATGACGCAGAAAACTGCTTATCATTGGTTTTGAGACAAATTTAAAGTTTTATTTGCAAATCTTTGAACAGAACATAAAAAATGCATTTTAATTGGATCCAGATTTGTAAAAGATGCAAAAGTCTGAGGGGAGAAAAAAAAATCATTTTTTATGTATAGTGTACATACTGTTTGATTATTTCATTATTTAAAAACAAAACATCCACCAGTAAAGCAACAATTACCAGTTTCAAGAATTTTTATGTCTGCTGTTACCATTTCCAGAGTGTAGTCTTAATTATCCAAGGTGATTAAGTACTGTGAAAGGCTTCCAAATGCAACCATTATAGCACATTCAAATTCAATCTAGCAGCAGGCAAAGGCTATTACAGCCAGCATAGATTTTGATTACTGATTATATGCATGGATGACTTCAGACCTCTCCCTCACATTATTTCACACAACTGGAAGGAAGAAAACCACCTTTCACTGCCATACCTTTGTTGTTACTTCTTGCATTTTTCCTGCTGAAGCAAATATTCCCTCCTGACCTTCAACTTTGTAATAATCTCCTGCAAAGGGGGTTGTGTGTTGTTTTTTTTTTTTTTTTATTTATGGATGAGGGGAGTGTGCATCTGTATCCTGTCCAGTAGAATTCCCCTAATGTAGGAGCCATCTTATCATTGCAACTGGAGTGCAAAGGCATGAGGAAACCCGGGTGAATCTGGACGCTATCAGGCAGCCCAACAGCTGGACTGTGAAATAGGAAAAAGTATAACAGGAAACACAGACAGAATGCGATGCAATTCCTGATTGACCACTGCTATTCACAAATAATTAACATTTCTTACTTAAGATACTAGGGTGGAAGACTACATAAAGTCAGGATCAGCCACAGACAGACCACGCACAGCAATAACTGAAAGATAAGTGCCTTTTCATGGTCCACTAGTGTGCGATTTAGATAACTCTCCAGAAGTAATTTTATCAAAATGCCTCATCTAAAGCAAGGCTCATTTCCACCTCTCAGTTTATGTGTGTTTGATGAACCCAGCATGAAGTACACCACAATATTATTTTAGGAATAAAAATCACATTTTTACAGTTGGAGACTGTAGCAATTACAGTGCGATCTAATCAAGAAAGAAGTTAGAGACTACCTTTAATTTAAGTTGATAGCCATCCTGGACAACAGAGCTCATATCAGTCACATCTGCACCACACTCTCTCTGTAATTTAGAAGCCCTGGTTGCCTTTGATGTATCACATGAAATAGGTTTGCAATAAAGGAATTTCATGGTAATTTAAATTTACTCTTGTCCTCATCTGCAGTATGGAAAGGTTATTTGGGGATGATTTTGATAGTGGGAAGAAAGAGGGACAATGTGGCTGCTGTATGCTTCTCTGTAGAGCTGCAACATATACAGACTCCAGCTGTGATACTGCAGCCTAAGCATAAAAGTGACCTGCTGTGTATTACTGCCATTTTCTCCTGTCAGGACACATACAGTAGTTACTGAATAGCAGTTCTTAAAGATACAATAAAGGGCAGTGACAAAGAGCTTGAGAACTCTATTGAAAAAAGCAGCGGATGGTAATTATTTGGAAAATGTGTGTGTTCTAATCTTATGTAATCTGCACTGCAGTGCACAGCAGTTCTCTTTATCCCTGGCTTTAGCGGGGCCGTATCGTGTTGTTGGAATCACATGGAAACAGGGAATGGAGTGCACCGCGCTAATCCCATTTTTGCATTTAATTACCCACTACTTCAGAATGCTCAGTGCGCCCTGGCTGCAGAACTGTTTGCAAAAACTAGGAAGTCGAACACCTCTCCGCAGCACACTCTCCCCAAGGGAGAAGGGCTTGGCTGAGCAATTGTTCATACTCCTCACATGCACGTCACATTAGCATATCTGCCTGCCTGCACAGACATTAAATGCAGGTGAAGCACATCCAGGGTATTATCACTTTGTTTATAACACAAAGGCAGTGTGTACGTGCTCTTCCCCTCACTTCATTTCCCACAGACAACATCAGGCAGCATTCATCGCATGCTCGTGTTTTTAATTGCCTGCTAGGATTCTGAATTCTGACCCACAATCTCCGTTTTCAGCTGCTAGTTGCCATTTTTCTTTTGTAGTGTCCTGTTATATAGATGTGTTGTTTTATTACAGCTCATCAAAGTGTTCACAAAACACCATCTGCACTATGAACACAGATGTTTATGTACCAGAGTATCATGTTAATTTCACTGCTGAGTCAATGAAATTGAATGAGAGATGAATGAGTTGTCTTAAGGCTTTAGTGTGAGTACAAAAACATCTGTAGTCAGAACAGGACTCCGCAGATGGATTTTACCAATGAAAAATAAGTAATACACCTCTGAGGAAATTCACATTTATGATTATTTTTCACTTCTAAAATCTAAATGCGCTGAAATTGCAAAAGCTGTGAACAGTTACTGAAAAGATACCCCCCCAAAAAACAAATATTTTGCATAATACCCCCAAAAAGTAAAATATTGGATCTGGCAGTTGGGAAAATTACCCCAAAAAGATAGTGGCTTAATAATAAATCTAAAGTGTAGAGAAGTGATAGTTGCACCGTGGATAATGTAGCCATCAATGTGAGGAACACCCCTAAAGTTGAGGCAAATATTAATTCAGGACATTTGAGGGAAACACTGATTCCCATTCTACTCTGCATGTGTAAACACCAATACCCAGCATGCCACGAGAGAGACTAACAGAGAGAAGTATAATTCTTTTGCTTTGATAAAACCAAAAACATTTCAATGATAAGAGTGTGATTAGACTATTTACAGTTCACATCAGTGGCAGTCAGAATAAACCAACAATTGAAGCTCGGAACATCTAATTAATGGTGACGCCTCTAAACACACGGTGTGATAGCATGTCGATTACCGCACCATCAAAATAGTGCAGTCAGGCTTCTCTCCGCCTGTTGTGTTCCCACACTTTGACACTTACCTGATAATGCAGTGAGTCATTCATTCATACATAGAGCTTGCTAACGTGTATAAACAACTACACTATTGCTTGCTCCTTCTTCCCCACTTAGTGGGTTTTCACTCAGGTTAATCCACCAAAGGGTTTTTTTTTAACATACAGGCTTGTAATAGGATCTGGAAAAGCATCTGGATGTGCAGTAACACAGTGAGCTCTCAACTTGTATGAAACTGGGCGTATCCCAGCAAATCGCCTTAATGGATAATGCTGGCTAAAGAAAGGTGTAACTTTCTCTTTTGACATATTTACCAAAAAGTAAAATCAAATTGGATGAGCCACTCTTGGTAATCTTCAAAGTATTACATTAAATGAAATCCAGGAATTACTGTGTTACAAGGTTTCTATTTTATGTGGTTATGAAGCATCTTCGAGGCAAGAAATAGGACAAATAAAAAGCAAGCAAGATGCAATGCGCCGTTCCAAGTTACTTTAATCATATTGCGTAATTTTGCCTTTTGCACAATGCCAATAAAAATTCAAGAAGCGACTCTCTTGTACTGGAGGCTTCTGACCTTGTATTCTTTTGTACAGGCCTGCCTATTCTTCTCTTTTTTCCCCACTTATATGGAGTTTGTCTTTTCTTTCTTATTATACTTCAAAATACACATAATATAAAAAACTTTAAAGCACAATGTGTGTGTTATCTAACAGTCCTTTTTTTTTCAGAGTGTTACTGTTGCCAATGTGTCAGAAAAACTTCAATAATGTCAACACATTCAAAAGTGTATAATCCACAATCGGCGTAAACACAAAGAGACTTCTCTTCTTTTTACCTGATTCAAAGAAAATAAAAATCGCTGTTGTCCAGAGAGTGGTCCCACACCTACAGCAATAAGATCCAATCACTTGGACCACATTCAGAGGTATTCTGGGCCTCATATACATTATTTTGGGCGTGTGTATTCAAAGGACTGTTTCAACTGTGTAAATCTGGCACAGTGCTGTGCTTTTAGACAATGTCATGAGCAAAATTACAAAGCACTTGTGAGTGAATGTGCAGTTTATCTTTTTAGATGTTTGCAGTACTAGAGTGGTTTGGATTTGACTTGTTAAAACTGTGGGCCAACAGGTTGGATATCATGCGGGTGTGGCTTAATAGAGGTTTGCAAAATTGGTCTGTGTAGGCATATGGTCTTTATAAACGGTAATAATGAGCAAATATTTAACTGTCTGTTAAACTGGGAAGTCAGGTCTAGACCATTCTAATGCTAGGGGTGAGCTAACATATTTTAAGTATCCACCTGTAATCATATCACCCAACATCCATCCATCCATCCATCCATTGTCTTCCGCTTATCCGGGGCCAGGTCGCGGGGCAGCAGCCCTAGCAGAGAAGCCCAGACCTCCCTCTCCCCAGCCACCTCCTCCAGCTTGTCCGGGGGAACACCAAGGCTTTCCCAGGCCAGCCGAGAGATATAATCTCTCCAGCATGTCCTGGGTCTGCCCCGGGGCCTCCTCCCGGTGGGACATGCCCGGAAACCCTCACCCAGGAGGCGCCCAGGGGACTTCCTTGTCAGGTGCCCAAACCACCTCAACTGGCTCCTTTCGATGTGGAGGAGCAGCAGCTCTACTCTGAGCCCCTCCCAAATGGCCTAACTTCTCACCTTATCTGTAAGGGAGAGGCCAGCCACCCTTCAGAGGAAACCCATTTCTGCCGCTTGTATTCGCCATCTCGTTCTTTCGGTCACTACCCACAGCTCGTGACCATAGGTGAGTGTAGAGACGTAGATCCAACATGCATGCTAATATCCCCACATTACACACAAATAAACACATTCTTGAAAAATTATTAGTACAGCTTATGTTAAACTGTGTTTTTGGCCCAGTCGATAAAAGGATAGCATACAATACAGGCACCAAGAATACTATACCTGCTGTTACAAATTCCTTGAAAGAATTTTCCTGTACCAGTATATGCATATAATGCATGCTTTGCATAAACTAAAGCTTTGTTTCTTAAAGGGTTATGATGCAAAATGGAAAAGATACTAAGCTTGGATATGCAAAAATAAAAATATCCGACTGCTTATTAACACAATCAAAGCAAACACAAAAGATAATATATCCTTGACAGTATAATTGATATTATCTGTATGCTCTTTCTGTGAACCTAATAATTATTCAAATACAACCAGAGGTCTATATGCTTTGAAAATAATATCCGATGAGTGAAAAATGCTAAAATAACCTGGTTTGAACTACTGTGGGGTGGGGAGAAAAAAAGGGCCTTGAGGTTAGTGTGCACCACACATTCATGATTGATTTAAGTGTGCAATGAATCAACAGTTTTGTTGTATATTCATTTTATACTGTTCAGATCAAAATTAAGCATTTGTTGGAATCTGGTATTCCTGGGAAATATATGTATAAAACCGATAGCCATGCCACCAACTATAACATGTACCCACAACTGTAGCCTTAATTTTCAGCACATAATTTTCGCCATCAGCCGGTTTATCAATTACACCCAGGTACATACCAGCTCTCAACTTGTATGAAACTGGACAGGATATATAAGGACAGGATTAGTAGGGTCCTGCAACAAACTGACATAAATGATATAATTATGCTTTAGATGGATAATGGGTTATTTATAAAACTCAGTCATTGGTGGGGGTCACGTTCATTCCAGATAAAGCAATTTGCTTTGATAGACCCTCAGAAACTGCTTGTGCATGCAAATGGTAGCATTCATTAATATGTGACTGCACTCTGCATGGCATAGGGAGGCTATTACCACCAGACACTGGATGCTATTATCAGACAGAAGAAAGTGAGATGGATAGACCTTTCTCTTCACACTATCCATGCTTGATGTCGTTAATTTGGGTCCTCGCCAGTGGGAGTGGTATGTTTTTCTAACAACCCCCTCCAAGTTGGTAATTGGCAGGGACATCTAGACGACAGCGGACATGTTCTTCTTCTGGACTGTTTGGACTGTGCAGCCAGTGTAGATGGGGTAATAGTGTGCAGTGTGTGATGAAGAGCACAGGAGCCTTAGCACACACCGCCAGTGTTGTTGACACCAGCTGAGATGACCCCCCTCCTCCTCTCCCCCGACTCAATGACTCATTAATCATGGAGTGTGCTGAATGTGGGATGACAGGCAGCTAAGAGTGTACACATGCAGAATCAACAACATAATGACAGAGAGTCCAGAGGAAAGCCTTGGCACTATGCGTTCTGTTTGATAATGTAGCAGCTGACGTGGAACTGAGCTCACGTCCACTAAATAGCATCAGTGTCTGTCTGAAGTTGACATCAGTATAAGGATGCACTCTAACTAATTATGTAATTGTGTTAACACATGAGGTTGCCTGAATTTGAATCAGCCACACA